>NC_134568.1:59802301-61002301 GCF_050947875.1 Dermacentor variabilis | reverse complement strand
CTCCATAGATTAGTGTATTTCATACTTATGACACAAGCTGCTGACACTATCTCTGCTCTGTACAAGGGCAGATCACTCTAGTTAATGTGTTTATTGTAACATTTCTAAATTTTTAAAACTGTTTTCAATGCCACGCCAGTTCGTAAAGAGACTCAACTATACCTGTGCAATGTTTCAGAGCTACTTTCCAGAGCAACTTTCGGTACACTTTCTGCAATTGTTTTAAGCTTACCAGTGATTGCTACTGTAGGCTCCCATTAAGACGAACTTGGTAGCCAAACTTTCGAATATGAGGAACAACATGTGAACTTTGTATCTGTGCAGACACTGCCTTTGGAAACTCAATTTTTTTTGTTCATGCTCTTCCAGACATGAAAAGTAATTTTAACACAATCAACAGCTTTCCTCTAAATTATTATTAACACTCGTGAACTATGACTGTATTGA
This sequence comes from Dermacentor variabilis, assembly GCF_050947875.1. Taxonomy (NCBI): domain Eukaryota; kingdom Metazoa; phylum Arthropoda; class Arachnida; order Ixodida; family Ixodidae; genus Dermacentor; species Dermacentor variabilis. The sequence goes on along the minus strand of NC_134568.1, from coordinate 61,001,854 downwards.
GCGACCAAATGCAGCTTGGGTAGCTAGACAAACATGGCGGTACACAATTAGAAATGTGTTAGCATCTCAGAGAGTTGTCGCTTTGCTTCAGAGTACAGTCGAACCTTGTTAGAACAAAGGTGCATCTTACATAAAAAAAACTTCCTTATACCCTATATTCATTGCAAGCATATATTCATCACACACAAAGAAACATTTTACATTTACAGCAGACTCCAGTCTAATGTAAAGTTTAGATTTTCAGGAAAAGACGAGGAACTTTATTGGCAAACAGGTGAAGGGAATTTTGAGGGAGCCTTTTGGTTGAGGTCCTTCAGTCCAGGGCCCCATTGGCCTTAGCTGCCCAGTGGACCTGGTACAGGAGTTTCTGTTGCTCCTCCAGGTCCGAGTTGGACAGTTGTGCCTCTCAAAGCATGTGTTGTTACCCATAAGTGTTATATCTTGCATTTCCTGTGGTTTTTTGGTGCATCCCCACGATATATGATATAGAGTGGGGCTGTCCCCACACCAAGGACAAGTATCCTGCTTATACTGGTTGGGAAACATGGCGTTAAATCTTTTGACATGTGGATATACACCTGTCTGTATCTTTCTCCAACTCGCTACCTCAGTTGCACTAAGTTTGTGGTGGTGCGGTGGGGGATATCTTTGTCTTTCGAGACGCTGATGAGACACTGTTGCAAGCTCTATCTGTGTAAATTTCTGATCGAGGGTGAGGGGCAAAGCTAAAAGGCAGTTATCGTTCTCCCCTGCTTGGTTTGCCAATTCTTGAGATAGGGAGTCCGCCTGTTCGTTCCCTCCGATTCCCTCAAGACTCACGACTCAATCCCTCATGACTGGGGCACCAAATAATTTTGTGGTTGTTTGTTATCTCCATTTTCCCCATAATGTTAAGGTAGATTTTGAGGAGATTTACAGACCCTGCATCGAAGAACTATTTTTAAAATTTCTGGGTAGATTTTGATTTAACATGCGGGGTTTATGTATTTCCATGCGCTAATTTAATATATACACTCAGTTTTATCGCATAGTGATTATCTTTCTAGAAATTGAAAAAATTCGTAACTTGCTTGGAGGTGGGCTACTTACTAAATGATATATGGTGTACTGACTAGTGACATACAAAAATTATCACGAGTAACTGGAGTATGCAGTGGTACAAGAATGAATGCTCTAGACTGATTTGAACCAAAGTTACATCATGTCAAACTTTTTAATGTATGCACCCATAGTAACATCCAGGACAAATTATTTTGAAAGTTTCTGTCATAATATTTACCTACATTATATGCCTACTGCAATCTCTATTTGTCTACCTTTCTGACAAAAAATAATTATTGCAATAGCATAAGTAGAACCAGAGATATTATCACTCTAAAACAGTGACACCGCCAGAAATGCTGTTTTGAGAAAAGGAAAAATATTTCACAACATGTTTATGGCGATTATGGCAAAAGCTAAATCAATCAAAGGTGACAGGGATACAATCAAGCAAGAATAAATGCTCTATACCAATCTAGAGCAATGGGACGTGAGAAGATTTTGGGGCCCATTTTTAGCTACTCTTAAACGAGTATCGAAGGGACGAAAACATGTGTTATGTTTATCCGAAGTTTTGTTTAGGCATAACACACAAAAATCATCAACAATCTTTTTAACGGTAAAGCACAGCTGGCTTTAATTTTATTGTGGAGAAAAAAATATGTGCTCTACTTCAAATATCACAGCTTCATTGGCACGAAGTGTGCGAAAGCTTTAACAATTATTTTGTGCAGCCCCTTGCATTTAATACAGTGATGCAGACTTTCAGCTTTCTTTTCATATGGACCGAAACTGTAAAACACACTAGAACAGTGACACCTGTCATCATCACTAGAATCATGGTCTCCGCCAATAATTCCTACAATTATATTTTTAATGGTCTCCCCACAGCAGGCGGCAAGCAGTGCTCTTGTTCTTCACATTCGAGCAAGGGTACCATACTTATTCATGTGGCGTGAAGGAAGCAGTAGTGGCACTCTGACTGCAAAGTCCTTCCATTTCAGCAATGCTGTCTGCCCTTTCAGGAATCACATCTTGCCTAGGCCCAAAGAAATGCGAGCACTAGACAATGCAAATGCCGCAGGGCAACTGCTGATGTCCTAGCAGCACAAATGGCCTACGGATTCGATTTACCTGACTGCTTAGCATCATCATTAAACATGGTTGTTAGACTGCTTCTGTTTCACACACGGTATATCAGCTGACAACGTTGGTAGTTTTGGTTCCAGTTTCATGGAACTGGAATTTTCAAGAAGTTTTATGTTTTACTAAAGTTTGTTAAGATTGTGCCTGTGGGCAGCCAGTCAAAGTTGGCACGCTCATTTTATTTTTACGTAGTAGCGACGGTGAAGAAAGCAGCAAAACTGTAAATGATGAAACTAGCATTTTATTGGGCAAACCTGTGCCCTCAAAAACAGGCTACGCTCAAAGAACAACGATGGCGGCAAACACAGTTGGCGATCGTCGAAAATCTGATCAGTGGATCAAGTGCGTCAGCTTTTATACAGGTCATTGAAGGCTCCAGTGTAATCGCTGGTGCCCGCATACCTTTCAGAAAGTACTACATAATTCGCGTCGCTCATACGTTCATTCAGATTACACAAGGTTCGGTGACAACAGACAGTGGATAGAACCATCGATAACATTCGAGAAATTTCCGCTACATGCAGGCGCGCCCTGCGCTGAGCAATAGCATCTGTTAGTGAAAACACAGTTGCCCGATAAACAAGTGCATGTGTCACCACTTATCTGGCATTGCCATTTAAGCAAGTTTCATTTGTGAAGAGTCCATTGCACTTCATTATATCAAGGTTTGACTGTATACTACCCGGATTTCATAGTACAGGCTAGTATGCTCAGCAGAGCAATGGTAGTAGCACTATCATACCCTTTGCTTGGGGTAGGCATCTGGAAACGCAAGCCTCAAAACCTTGCCCTGACTTTTCTTCAGGACGAGCAGCAGGTAAGTGGCAGTCATGAAGTCGTACCTCCACTGAAAAAAAATCAAGAAGCTTTTCATTGGAACATGCAAACAGGCTCGGCAACACTGCATGCAATGTAACTTGAGGTAGAATTTCTAGGCTCAACAATGCATTCATATCACTACAGTAGAAAGTACACAGTATATTCAGCAACTAAATTTAGTTTTGACACTTCTGACAAAGGTAAATTTACTTTTTGAAAATTTGCTCCTGTTTAATAGTCTGTACATTAACATATGAAACAAAACAGTTGCTAACAGCACCTTGAATTGTAAAATGTTAATTTAAACAAGTGAGAGTTCAAGGCTAGTAGCTTATACTAATTATATTGGCTGTGTCAAACAGTCAAGCTTTCTTGGAGCCTATGAAGTGAGAATTTATGAACAAGGATGCAAAACAGAACCCGAACAAGAATTTTGGCTGGAAATGAATGTTAATCCGAACTGATATTCCTGAAACACGTCTGAACACGAACCAAAGTTGAAGTAGGGGAGAAAGAAATTAATGGCTACCAGTTCTGAAAACAGTGATTCTAGCATATAAGCCAGCACAGGATGTGTGGCTATTCTCATATATAATAACCTACACAAAATAAATATTTTCTAAGTTGTAACAAGCTGCTAGTAGGGTGAACCAACTGAGTATGTGTGCAAGGGAAGGGTCAATGATACAGTATGTACTGCTAACTATGGGCACCTCAGCTGAGGTGCTTGCAGTTTTCATACAGAGTTTTGCTTATGCTTGTACAGAGTTTTGCTCATAAGCAAAACCTAGTTTTGCTTATGAGGCAGCCTCCATGTGCATGTTGTAGAGTGTCAGCAAGGAATGGTATTTGGTGGATGGAATTCAAATTCAAATTCAAATTTTATTTTGCCACCATGGTACAGATGATGGCGGGGACCCGTAGTAAAAGCTGCCGTTGGACAGCTTGACAAGGCCACGGGCCCCCACTTTGACAGCAATACAGTGGTTGTTTTTCTTTCCCTTTTTTTTTTCCCCTTTTCCTTTTTTTCACACACACGAAAAAGAAAAGAAAATACAGGAAATACAGATAACAAAGGATAAAAAAAAAAAAAAAAAAAAAACATATAGCAGAGTTGTTATCCGGTTACAGTAGTCAGCACAAAATCAACAGCATTGTCCTGGCTGGAAAGAAAACTTACAATGATGGTGAAAGAAAGAAGAATTGGGTAGACAAATCACAGAAAAAAAAAAAAAAAAAAAAAAAAGGTTAGGTGTAGTGTAAAAAATACTCGAACAGTTTGTGGCGTGTTGTGTTTTGGAGATCAATATCGTTTTGTGCGAGTTTGTTAAGAAGTCGTGGTAGTTTATTTTCTAATGTTTGATTACCATAGAAAGTTCTGTATGTTTTTACGTTCCATTGTGCTATGTTTCTTGTGCTGTACATTGCATCTCGTTTTTCTAAACCAGCTAATTTTGATAGAAAAGATATGTTCTTCAACACCTCGTTTTTCACACACTTGCTCAGACGATAGTCATAAAGTTTAGTAATTGGTAGTAAGTTATACTTTAAGAAAAGTGCGGCCGTATGGTAGGTATGCGGAACATTTTCAACAATTCTTAGAAATTTTTTCTGTAACAAGTGTAGTTTCTGAAGATTGCCTGCTGTTGTTGCACCCCAGGTTAAATGGCAATAGCTGAAATGCGATTGTATCAATGAATTATATAGCATTAGCATTACATTTCGCGGTAGTATCTCACGGTTCTTGTAAAGAAGACCAATAATACGTGAACATTTATTTGTTACAAAGCTAACAAATAAATGCATGCAGCAGGTAAAGGCTAAAATTTGGCATGGAGTTATTTTTTTCACATCCTTCTATGTAAATTTTTTCTTAAAGCAATATACTTTTGTACTATGCCCAGAGTGAGTGTGTTGTATGCTTATTCATTGGTTTCTTGACATTGTAATGCACTGGTTTTAGATTACACTCCACCTCAGTAATTGTCCACAGCACTATGGATGCTAGGAGATGATCCAAGGCTGCATTGTTGCGCGCCACCTCCGAAGCTCGTAACAAACGCTTATTGCTCATATACATGGCAACAATACATGCATTGGCATACATAGTGATACAGGAATAAGAAGTAGTGAGCTATGGAAATAATGCTTTGATCTATTCGCGTTCAAGATTTCTTTCATTTGCGTGCTAAGACGCAAGAATGCTGACAAAATAGTTCCGTTTTTCTATCTATAATAGACAAATCACTGGGGAAACCGTCCACTACTCAACATATTTTATTATAAAACTTGAGGAACAGTTGAATGTGTGACTGGGACAACAAATAGTCAATATAGTGCCTAGTACACAGAACATAACCACAGCTGCATAAAACATGTTGAGAGGAGAGGCTGCTGACTGAAAAAAGGGTAACATTTATATTATTGATTGATTGATTGATTGATTGAATATTTGACGACAAACTGCTTAGTGCCTTTAATGTTGTGCATTACAGTACAAATTGAAAGACAATGACAGCATTTTAATGGCACTGGCCTATACACATAAACAATACACATAAACAATACACACACACACACACACACACACACACACACACACACACACACACACACACACACACACACACACACACACACACACACACACACACACACACACACACACACACACACACACACACACACACACACACACACACACACACACACACACACACACACACACACACACACACACACACACACACACACACACACACACACACACACACACACACACACACACACACACACACACACACACACACACACACACACACACACACACACACACACACACACACACACACACACACACACACACACACACACACACACACACACACACACACACACACACACACACACACACACACACACACACACACACACACACACACACACACACACACACACACACACACACACACACACACACACACACACACACACACACACACACACACACACACACACACACACACACACACACACACACACACACACACACACACACACACACACACACACACACACACACACACACACACACACACACACACACACACACACACACACACACACACACACACACACACACACACATAAACTGATGTAAATGAAAAGATGGATAAAAGAATGGTAGAAAAAATATAAAGGTCACATGTGGCTCAACACAGCTCAACTGTATATCTCAGCACAGGGATAAGCCACGCTGTTCATAATGTTCTCAGCGAATTTTTTAAATGGCATGAATATATCTACATTGCTCATGTCAAGGAGGTTGTGCATGGTTTGCTCACTACACCTCTTTTGATATAGCACGTTGAAATAAAATTTTCTCATAAATATTTATTTCAAAGAACCCCTCCATGTCTAAGATATTCTGTAAGGCTTGATTAAAATTGTTTGACAGACTTTTAAAGATTCATTATGCAAAAAAGGTGAGGCGCGCAGACAGGACACAAGAGAAGACAAGTGGCAAACACGAACACCGTGTTGCGTTCGTGTTGTCCACTTCTCTTGTGTCCTGTCTGCACGTCTCACCTTTTTCGCATAAAGAATCCTTACCAACTAGCTCAGCTTTCTGTTGTTCTAAGACAGTTAAAGATAATTATTCTTTAAAACTTGAAACTATAATTTGTTACCAGGACAGCTGCAGTGCAGCTTCTACACGAAATTTGTACAGACCGTGTCTTTTGTACCATGAAGGCAATCACTGATCATCATCATCAGCCCGGTTACACCCACTGCAGGGCAAAGGCCTCTCCCATACTTCTCCAACTGATACCACTGATCACTGATACCACAAACTAATCAGCATGTTTGAAACATAGGATGAGATTCTACATAAGCATACATTAGCATTTAATGGAATGCTCCTACATGCAATGAAGAGCATAACAGTGTTTGACGCAGTCATAAAATAAATATTGGTTTTGAGTATTGGGGGCGAGGACTTACGGAGTCGCCATCTGTCGGAAGCGCCTCCCTTGCATAGTATGAGGGATCACACGACGCGCTGCTCATAGGTTTGGCTTACGGTGCTTAATAAAAACACCACGCGGCAGCCTTCCTGTACATTTCTGTAAGTACTCTCAAAACGAGGGAATTTTATTACTCTCAAAATAATAATCTTGGGCACACTGAAAGCACAGAATCGTTTACAGACGCTATCTCTTTACCGAATACGTACAGTGAAAGCCACTGCACGCGGTCGCCGCAATGGAGTCTCCCGAACCGGCTTCTTGCGTGAAAGGTCGGCAATCGCTGAGCGCAAACCATGTAAAATATTTTCTTATAGTGGGCGGTCTGTATAACAAAATGGCGTATAACAGAATGAAGCCTCAATGCATGCAGTGATCGCACAGGTTCGCGACGACCGACTGCACGTCTGCATGCATGTCCGTGCACAATGTTTCGCTTTCACTGAGAGCATTTTCGCACCGTGCTGTGAGCTTTAGGCTGCAGCATATCAGCATTTGACAGTCCACAAGCAACCATTGTTGCGTGGATGTTATCAGAGCTGTTCAAAGACAATTTCATTTTAACAAGGGACTTCGACGCCTATGGCGACTGTGATGTGCCGTCACGACGATTCAATATTTTTTTCTCTTCTAAATTCTTGGACATTTCATTATTATTTATAAAGTTGCGTTGCATTGTATGTAGTCAGCGGGCGATTTCGCGCTGCTTCTTTTTCGTAATCCAGTGCATTAATTCATAACACAAACATGACCATATGCCATGCCTTTATTTAATGTGCTTCTTACCACTCCGTTTCCATTCCAGTGAACTTGCCAGTGTCTAGCATTAACAAGTTCATAGACCAAACCGTCGTGACATTAGCCAGGCAGGGAGCGCGGCCGAACGTCTCAGTGCGTGTTTTCTGCTACTCACCGAACATCGCAGTCCCGGCGTCATAGCAAAAATATTCCTCGCGTCTGTGCTTGCTGCATACCTGAGTTGTAGCCGATAGCTGCTTGCCGGTTCTAAGTTTCGCGAGCCAAGCTTCAGGCAGCTCCTTGTCCTGCGGCTACGTGTGAATAAGGCTCACACCGGGCTTCGTTGTGTACATCCGGCACTGCGGCACCAAGCAGTAGCCTACAATGCTGCACGCCTCCAAAGGCAGCCCCTGCCTATTTATAGTGATTTCAAATGTTGTCAAGCAGACACCCAAGGCGGGAAAGCCTCACCCCTTAATAAGAACCATAGGCAGGTGGGACTTTAAACTTTCGTTTTAAGCTCGCTTCGGCACTTTTGAAGCAGCCGACGCGGCTGCTGTGTCCACGTGATCCCTCATGCCACGTCACGCCGACGGTGGCGCCAGTTTTTTTAGTGGTGGAGCTCGCTCCGAATACCATAGTTCACAGGCCACTATTAAGGGACAGTAAAGAAAAATATTAAGTTGAGTTAAACTGATAATTTACCTGTCTAGAAGTCTGTCATCGTTTTCTGCATACCAATATAGATAGGACTTTGGTGCGTTGAAAATTGCCACCAGAAGTCATGATGTCACTCCTCAATTTGAATCACCTGCACCAAAACTGAGGATATGACATAATCTCCATGTGACCTTCTTGCTTTCTGTGAATCAGCCATTGCTCTCTCAGCTCGCATCAGTGGCATTCCTCAAACTGCCCATCCTGGCTGGCTCTAGACAAACATTTTACCTCCCGCTTGCCTCCCTCATTCTGTCGCTCTCGCTGTGCACAGTGCGGGCATTTTTGTTTTCTGCTGCTCGCTCTCTGCTTGTACACATCTCGTCTCAGTATCCTGGCTTGCCAGTGGCACGAGCCACCCAGATTCCTGACATCATTAAGACGTCAAGTGAGAAAGGTACCATAGCACACAACACCTGGCACCATTTAGATTTTCCATTTTTATCATTTTCTCACTTATGAGGGCTGTTCTTGCTAGCATATGACGAATTTGTTATTAAAAAAAATGACAACCATTCCACTCTGTTAAGATGGAATGGCAGCGGAAGCTGACGACAGTCAAAGCTCTCAAACAAAAAGAAAAGTGCTTTTGCTCGTGTCTGGCGTCGTTGCTCGTTCGGAGGTGCCCAGGCTTGTGATTGTCATTTTCATTCAGCATCGCAGGAACGTTCTTCGTCGGTGGTCGTTTCACGCCGGCGCCGTTTACATTCTCGTTGCTGTTCCCTCCGGCGCTCCTCGTACGCATGTTGTTCTTCGGGTGAACGAACTATATGTGTCCACCCCATCGATAATGCAGCTGTTTTTAGCGCCGATGCCTCTCCTGCGTATGTACTACGATAACCTTGACGTCACTCTATTGTTCACAGCGAGCGCTCTAATCTGTTCCGCATTTTGACATCTGCATCAACACACTGCACCCGCATGGGTTTGTTGGAAATCGCTAAGTCCGTTTCTGTTGCCAGACGTCGAAAAAACTACATAAGTCTAGTCCCTGTAGTTACTGTTAGTTTCACTGTAAAAGCCTAACTTTTCAGTCTAGGTCAACTTAATATATTTCTTTAGTGTCCCTTTAAGACGAAGGCTGGCTATGTGTCAGAACTGCAGCACCATCAAGAGCACTTGCAACCAATATATGTAATGCATTAAAATATTTCATTTTCCTTGGTTGCATGTTCAGCAACATTGCATACTCCTCCAACATGTGAAGTGAAGGACGACAAACCTGAGAAAGCTCCATAGCAACAGAACTCTTGGAGCGACCACAGCTGACAGCCAGCTCTGTAACCACCTCTTCATCAAGAACAGACAGCTGGAAACAAGAAAGAAAACAATAGAAAACATCGGCACTGACATTGGCACCCTTAAGAATGAGAAAGGGTAAATTGGGACGAAGTTTTGTGACTACTTGTGTAATTTACATGTGTGAAATGGTTGCACCTTCGTCTACTATAGTCAGTTTTTGCATTCCACAGCATAATATACATATAAGCTAATAAATTAAGATTAAGTACCCATCTTTCTAGGAACCCATTTTAAGGCCTATGCTAAACCTTGTGACAAATCCTGTCACAGTTGCAGCGTGGCATAAAAAAATCTCAAATGGTCACTGCTACCCTTGCATGATGGGCTCTGTGTTTGAAAACTTACAGTGCCTGACAACCAGGTGCTATGTGGGAGTTCCAGTCCCAAAAGCTTTTCATTTTGCACTTCCATTTCCTGGCACATGAACTGATTTGCATCTTCTTTTGTGCTCGGCACTTTTCCTACTGTAAGTGTGGCCACATGCACATCATTGCTTCGATGCAATAGGTCAAAGTCAACTGGAGCCCTTTACAACAGCATTTCTCATAGCAGTGAAGTAGACTTGTGGCATTAAATCTTATCGATCAATAAAGTCACAGCACAGAATTCTTTGATCTTGATCAAAGTGGCAGACTAGCCAAAGTCAAGCTCGCTTTGAAGGGCCTCTACACCGCTCTGAAGTAGAAAATATTTTTATATAAGTCGAACCCATTTACAACGATACCGGTTTTCACAATATATTTGTTATAACAATGAGAAGCTGCTGCACCCATCGACGAGAAAAAAAGAAAATGAGAAATTCGAGCTGCTGCACGATGGGCCGCTGCTCCAACAGCAGCCGCGCGCTCATTTTCCAGCCATCTTCACGCGCCTCTCTCCCATCGCCCTTCCACCCCTCCAAACACGAATGGACCGTGCCAACTGCGCCACAAGTAGATTGCTCGCATGTTGCTCGCTGGCTCCTCATTCAGCACAGTTATGCGAGACGCTTGTGGCGATCTCTCCTCAGCGTCTGTTCTGGATTACTCAAGCTGACAGGCTGCCGTAACAGTCTTCGCACAATTTTTAAAAGGGCCCTTCTGGGGCCACCAAAGTGATGTCTCGGCGGTGCTCGCATATCGCTTGCCATCCGTGACACCTCTTTGCAGTTGTTATAGCAGTGCCATTCTTTAAAGCTGACAGCCAAGGCTTGTTACACGCGATCGGAACGTCCAGGAAGCATTTAAATGAGTAAACACAATCGGCAGGACGACGGAGGAAGGTGGTGGGGAGGGACACTGGCCTCCCTGCCTATGTAGTTTTCTCAGATCAGCTCTGCCATCGCCCTATTTTGATTTTTTCATGCAACCTAGTCATAACAATGGAATTTTCATGGCACCTGAATATTGTTACAAGTGGGTTTGACTGTTGTAGCAGTTGTGTAAAGTCTACAAAGGACATGCAGCCACAAGAATTTTTGAAGATTATGGTGCAATAACTATACGGGTCACTTCAGGGTATCCCTACTGTAAGGGAAAACAATCATTTGGCCCCTGGTATTATTTATTTGCACACATGCATGCCCACACTGAGACCTCCCTTTTCCGCTGCCCTCTTCTAATTCAGGCCTCCCTGTCCCCCAAAGGAAGTCTTGTTTATGCCATTGATGTAGAACAAATGTTCCTTTTCATAGTGGCGTGGAGGGTACCTAAAAGACAGTTCCCTATGTCAATGTTATTCGATTGACTGGTTTTAAAACAAGGGCTAAGAGGGATGATGCAGTTGCTGGATGATTTCTGGCCACCTTGGTTAATTGATTCAAATGTAGAGAACTCTGTACCCAGGCATTTTCACATTTAACTGCACAGAAGTGCAGCCACCACAGCCAGTAGAGACCACTTTTTATGGTTGTTATGCAAGCTTCCTTGAAAGACATAGCATAACAGCTGACAGAGGTCTGTCAGTTTAATTTTTTTACCACAAAGTAACAGTGTCATCTAACTTTGCATAACACTATTGCCACTTTAACCCTGACAAAGAAAGGCCAGTCACCATGCCAAAGCGTTGGGTCTAGCCCGAGACATTTCTTGTTCGACCACTGTTGATCTTGCCACTTTAGGTACACTAGGCATTTTGCTTATGGCAACAGCCTTTCTCAAATATTGGGAATTGATTGATTCCACCTGTTAGATACACTTCCTAAATTCTGTTCACTTTTGATGAGCTTCCATCTGCTTCTAACTGCAGATCACCTCAGACAAGAAGCAAACAAATTGCAACAGCCTCTTTTAGAGGGGCCCTGAACCACCCGTCAGGCTTGGTGAAAAAACACAGTCAGTAGATAGACACTGTTGTGAACATCTCAGTCAAATTTTGCACTTGTGCACGGCACATGGATCTCGCAAGTGCAGTGTGAAGCCTTTTCAACAGAAGCCTGCTCCTCACTCTTTTCTGAGCGCTTTAGTTCGTAATATAGCAAATTCCCATGTGCGGCTGCTACTGGACTATGGCCGACATCAATCAAGAAGGGTGTTTGGATCAGTGTGCTTCTTCCTACTGCTACTGTGTATATTTATTCGCGAAGTTTAATAAACAGGCTGAAGTAAGCAAAGATCTGCTTTTCAATTTCAATAATAATTACATACTTCCGGAAGAAGCTGACTATTGTCTGCTCACGCTTGGCCATGGCTGTCCGTGTAACAACTTTGGTTACCCTGCTTATCGATGTTATAGCTGTCGGGTCTCGCTAATTTCGACTACTTTTGAACATTCAACTAGCCTTGATCCACACGAAAATTAAGGTTAGACCACACACACGCTTGCCAGCGCGTGCTTACTCCTGGCCGCTCCTGGTTAGATGCGTTGGCAGACTTCGCTTCGTTACTGTTACTGTGTATATTTGGGGACACAGTTTAATAAACAGGCTGAATTAAGCAAGAATCTGTTCTGAATTTCGATAATTACATACTTCCAGAAGAAGCCTACTATCGTCTGCTCAAGCTTAGCTGTGGCCACTCGCACAGGAATTAAACTTTGGCCACCCTGCATATCAGTGTCGTAGTCATCGGTTTCCAATAATTTCGACTAGTTTTGAACATTCAACTAGCCTCGAACCATGCGAAACTTTATATCAGACCACACATACACATTTGCGAGTGTGCACTCACTCCTGGGCACTCCTGGTAGAGGTCTCGCCAGACTTTGCTTCGTAATGAGCTTCAAAATGTGCAAGTTGGAAGTGGCTACTATTCATCGGTCAAGCTGGTGTAGGACAAAGCCGGTTCACACCACACGGCGCAGCCAGACAGGACCATATGAGTGCGAGCGCACACTCTAGCCCTGTTGTGCACAAAGCAAATGCTGCAGTTGCACGTAGCTGCAGTTGCACGTAGCTGCAGTTGCACGTAGCTGCAGTTTGCTATGTAGCATAGATACCGTGGCCAGCACAATGAGTCCACTGGCTCAGCACACTGTGGCTTGCTGAGGACAACTGTGTTTGGCTATGTTTCGTGCGTCGTAGGTGCCAAAATCAGAAATAGTGGTGTATATATGAACATCCAAAATTAAATTTTAACTGCACGTCAGTGACATTCAGTAAACGGAGCATTGTGGGTGCACCCCACTCTGCCCTAGCTTTCATAGTGCAAATCATAGGAGCGGAAGCACCGCAAGCGGTGTGTTTGATTGCCCTAAACGAAACTCGAGAGAGCTCGGGAGGATCTGAGGGGAGAACTCTACAGATGTGCCAATGAAAAGTATCTGTTAATGGAGCAAGCAAGATATCTAGCTACCGTACCCACACCAAAAATTCAAAAAATGTAATAGTAAAGTCGGAGTGTAAGTTATATGCAAATTTCACCTTCAGGTGTGGCTTCACGGCAGTGTGGCGCACGCCCTGAAGTGCACTGCATGTTGAAGCTCCCTTCCTGCATTGCTGCCCATTCAACTCTTCTTTACGAGTCACCACTTTGCATTTAATAGTTAGGGAATAGCGCACTTGGCATTGGCAAACTAGAACTCGAGTCACGATGAGCTGCTCCCACCATTTGCTCCGCCGCCGTTGCCCATGCGAAGGCTGCTCTGTCCACGCTGTCATCCTCTATCATGTAAATGCTAGCTGCGAAGTGGTACAATTCAGGTCACATGGCACGTGACTGAATCGTCCGCTATCACGTCCATCACGTGAATCCAGTGGGCAGCATCACCGAAAAGGGGGGAGGTAGGTCAGAGAAGCTGCCCAAAAATGCAATGTGGTTGAGTCGTGCATCTATGAATGGAGACTGTTTTGCAAATAACCGAGCGTTATTGTATGCAGTTATTTCTGCAAGTTATATGCGGATTTTTTTTTTCTTTCTGGCATGTTCTAATTTGGTCTGCAGGTTATACACAGAAAAAATATGGTACGTAACTATGCCATGACGAAACTGTACGGCCCTAATGGGAGAAGTCCTTTCCCTGTCCATGCTTGCACAATGCAAGTGAAAGCATGTAGTCCAAAGAAATGCAGCCCATACTGCTTCAATAACAAGTGCTTTCACAAATGCTAATCCCTGATTCCTGGGCGAGGATAAAAAAAATTATGGGGTTTTACATGCCAAAACCATGATCTGATTATGAGGCACGCCGTAGTGGGGAACTCGGGAAATTCGGATCAACTTGGGTTCTTTAACGTGCACGTAAATCTAAGTAGTACACAGGTGTTTTCGCATTTAGCTCCCATCAAAATGCTGCCGCCATAGCTGAAATTCGATCCTGTGACCTCGTGCTTAGCAGCCCAACACCATAGCCACTAAGCAACCATGGCAGGTTTGGCGAGGATTTGTTCGGAGCAAGCTACACTGTATGAAAGAGCACTCCAACTCCTGTCCCCACACTGACCGAGACCATATCAAAAACCAGATATTGTGCTGACATTGAACAAAGTTTGTATCTTGGCTGCCGCTAACTAAGACTGATGAGAGCATTCTTGTTTTTGACATTCAACACCTTTCTAATTTATAATAGACTGAAAATGATGTACAGTCGAATGCCTCTACAGCAAAATTACCTGTATAACGAAGGAATTATTTGAGTGCTGGCCGAATTTCCATCTTCCATACGTACTGTGAACACCTCCATAACGAAGGCCACTACAACGAATTTACCTGCAGAATAAAGAAATTTAGGTGCCCAAAATGGCTAATTTATTGCTTAAAGCGAGCGCCACATAGTGGTGTCACCACTGCCCTCCACAGATGTCCCCAAGGTGTGCTCTTTGCTAGAGCTAATGGCAGCACTAGTGCCACAATTGAAAAGCGTGCTGATTTTAGAAGTAGTCCTGCTGTACTGTTGAAGGAATTGCTGAGCACATACACTTCTTTCAGCGCATCAGCGGGTGTGATGGCTGATGAATACATCACAGCTGATGACAATGTGACGATGTGATTGTAACTGACCATCACTATTGTCTTCAAAGCCAGCTAGTGTGAAAAGGATGCGAATGTCAATGAAGGCAACAGTGATGGAGATACAGTAAACAAACCAGAGATTTTGATGGCAAGGAATGTGATAGCGGGATTCAATGCTCTGCAGCTTCACTTTCCATAGCTCCTCCATTTTGCCACAGGACATGCTCTGAACCTCGGTGAGTAAGGTCAGCTGCCGTTGCACATTCCGTCAAAGTTCGCACAAAAAATTCAAGATGTATCTCACTAAGTCTCCCTTGAATTCATGCTAAAAAAAGGTTTTCTTTTGTTGAACGCACTTAGCCTGCTCATATGTGAGCATTACAGTGCACAACCTTTACCACGCAGTGACCTGCATAACTAAGGATGTTTAGAGGTCCCAAACACTTCTTTATAAAAGCGTTCGACTGCATAAAAAGCACCAAAACCTGAACTAGTCAATTGATACTATATAGGATGTTTGAAAAACCACTTGTTTGGACTACTGTTTGCTTCCAGTGAATATCAGCGCTCTCACTTCAATGGAAAACACACAACAAAAGTGGAGGAGAAAGCAAATTTAATCCTTACCAGGTACGTGCTCTTGGAACTAACTGGGCATCCATACCCTTTGACCAGCCATGGATGATTGAGCAGCTGAGTGATGGAAATGCGCTTCTCAGGGACCACGGTCATCATTTCAGACAGTAGCTCTACACTGCTACTAGACAGCCACAAGGGACACTCATATTCGCCCAGCTGAAAATACACAGTGTAACTCATTGCAACAGCAAAAAAACAGCAATAAAATGTGACTTTGCAAAATTTACATACAAAAATGCACTTTTGCTTAGAACTGTTAGCATTCCATCTGAGCAACTATCTTTTTTAACAGACACACCTTCAAAAGTTTAAATACGCGTCTCAAGCTTCAAAATACAGTCGACTCTCGATCATTCGAGCTCGAAGGGGTCCAAAAATTTGTTTGAATTAAAAGAAGTTTGAATTAAAGGAAGCTAATTGAATGGAAGACCTACTTGCAGTTGCACATGTGCCCTGAGCTAACACATGAGTGGGAAGTCCGAGAAAATTTATTCACATGTATTTAAAAATTACAGTCAGTGTCTTGATTTTTTGGACTCCCTAGGGGCCGCGTAAACATACGAAAAATCGGATGGCCTGAAAAAAATGAATGCATGCCTTTTACTGCTTCCAAGGGCTCAAATCGTCACATGCACGTCCAAAATAGCTCTAAAGGCCTGCCAGTGCACTTATTAGGTGTACCGGTGCTCGTGCTATGATAGGAGATGGTGGGTGCACGCATGTATAATTAAAGGGCCCCTGAAACGGTTTGAACAAATTTTGAATTGATGTGTGGTGTTTAGTGGCGCAAGGGCCAGGTATGGCCAAAGAGCGCCATGCCAGTGTTAATGAGTTTAGAGTGGAGTTATGATTTCTATGAAGTTGATGTGACGTGGCTGTACAGGGGCCTTAAAAATAGTCGCTATAAATTAAGTAAAATCTATGTGTAATAAGATTAAGGCGATGAAAAATGACGGGAACTATGAGCATAAAGATGCATTGCGAGAGAATGATAACTATATACAAAATACGTCTGATGCT
Source organism: Dermacentor variabilis (assembly GCF_050947875.1). Classification (NCBI taxonomy): domain Eukaryota; kingdom Metazoa; phylum Arthropoda; class Arachnida; order Ixodida; family Ixodidae; genus Dermacentor; species Dermacentor variabilis. The sequence continues at coordinate 60,985,038 of NC_134568.1, read as the reverse complement.
AAAATTGGCTAGAGCACTACTGCCTCATAACACCCCTTGAAACAAGGGTCTAGAGGCATGTGCTATACAACACAATTATCACAGCGGCATCCTCAGGAAAGAGGATGCACTATGAATTTAATGACCTGTAGGACAACATCATTCATGAAATCGACGACTGCTTTGGTGTTAAAAAGCGGTTCCTTATCAAGAAACATAGCCGGGTGAAGAGGGATGCAATAACGGTATGCAAGAGGAAAATCTTCCTTTCTTTCAGCTTCGGCTTCCCGACACTCCAGGAGGTCATGGAGGACGGTCAGCCTCACACCACATCTACCACAGGTTGGAGGTTCATGTCCAGAAAGTATAAAATTATGGGTCCCAAATGTGTGTGCTTTTCTGAGACGACAGAATAGGACATCTGTTCGCCGCGATCTTGTTGCAGAGGGGCAAAAACCTATTTGTGGCTTTATCACGTGCAGTTTATTATTTGTTTCTGCGTCCCACATGCGGTGCCGGTGGTCTCGGAGTTTCTTGCATAAGAAAGGCCCGAGATCTATGGCAGGAATAGTAGCGGTAGGATTAATAGCTTGCTATGCAATTGACGTGGCCATCTTGTCCGCCAGGGCATTACCCTTGATGCCACTATAGCCAGGCACCCAGCATATGATGACATGCTACTTAGATATGCGCTTTACACAGGACGGAGTAGAGTTAATTAGGTACGGGATTTTTGTGCTTGCAGAGTGACATCAAGGCCTCCAAAATGCTTAGGGAGCCTGTAATATAAGTACTTTCTGGAGTTTTGATTTCCTAATATGCTTCATAGCCGACAATAGAGCATGGGCCTCAGCCATAAGGATACTTGTTTCCGAATGAAGTACATCGGATTCCGAGAAGGATGGAACGACGGCTGCATAGGACACCCCAGCATGCGACTTCGATGCATCTCCGTAGAACTCCGTGCAGAAACGCTTCTACTGCAGTTCTAGGAAATGCATTTGGATTCCGACCTCTGGTGACTTCTGGAAAGGATATGTCACATTTTACCACCTGCCACTCCCAAGGAGGTAACAGCTTGGTTGGGTGCATTAAGTGATGCTTGAGGAGTGGGACATGCATTTCATCGCTAAGCTCCCTTACACGCAGCAAGAAAGGCTGTCTTACAAAGGGGCGATTACGGAAAAGTGTAGCACACGCGTGATGAAACATAAAGACGACGACAGTGACTACCTGTGCGACGCGTTGCAGACAAAAGAGAGCACACGGTGGTGGCGGCAGGAAAAGAAAAGAAAAGAAAAAGAGCAGGTGGCAGTCTGGAGTGCAGCGGATGCAGGGAAGAGAAAAAGACTGGTTCGACATGGCGTTTGAGCAGCCAGGGTTCAAGAGGGCTACCCGGGTGAGCCGCTGGGCAGCCTCCCCACTGTTCACGCTCCTGCGGATGTCGGTGTCCAGTGCAACTACCACCTGCCCGCGACTGTTTCCGGCCAGTACTGTTCTTGGTTGACTTGATCTATTGCCGTTCCTGAACGTTCGGGCCGCCGCCACCGCTCACCCAGCACTTCGGCAAGTCGACGTGCTACATCCTGCTCAGCGACCAAATCGTCTCGCCACGGGCACGACCTGCTGAAGACAACGAGGACGTGAGCGCGAGCAAGGACTTGTAGTGTAGGGACAGCCTGAATGTGTAACATGTATTTCAATTAATTTCTGACGTGTGCATCGTTTTGTTTGTATAGTGTATATTATAGTCCTTAGTCATAGTATATGCTATTTATCAACCTAAACGTTCACTGCTCCATCCTTCATCGCACCGCACGTCAACAAACATGACGGACTGCTATCTCTATACTACAACACGTCATATCATTAACGGTATTAAAACATGGATGTTCATGATTTTAGTCTATTTTGAAAAAAATATGTGAGGCTTATTCAAGTTCTCTGCAGATGGAGTGACCATGCATTTGATTCTGCGTATAAGCTTTCAATAGGGTTTGCTATGAAAGCGCCAGTGGCTAAGCAGATACCTAGACAGTGGACAGGATCTAGCATCTTTAGCGCGCTCGGAGAGGCAGAGTTTATATGACGGCACCATAGTCCAATTCTGATTGAATCAGGCTCTTATAAAGATTAATCAAAATCTTCCTGTCGCTACCCCATGTTGTGTGGGACAGAATTTTTAGCAAATTCATTGTTTTTAGACATTTTTCTTTAAGATATTTAATGTGTGGAATGAAAGTAAGCCTGGAGTCAAGTATAATATCTGGAAATTTATGCTCTTTGTTGACAGGTATTTGTTGTCCACACAGTTCTACACAAGGATCTGGAACCAGGCCTCTCTTTGTTGTGAAAAGAACTCAAGAACTTTTGTGGAGGTTGATTTTAAATCCGTTTTTGTCTGCCCACTTGGATATCTTGTTCAAGCCCTGCTGTACCTGTCTTTTCCATACTGCGAGGTTACAAGATTTGAAGCCTATTTGAATGACATCCACTAAGACAGAATAAAAAATGGCCAGTGGAAATGAAGCACGAAGCGCATTCATCTTCACAATAAAGAGAGTGCAGCTAAGCACACCTCCTCGAGGCACACCAGTTTCTTGTATAAAAGGTTATGACAATATGTTGCCAATTTTCACACAGAAGGCACAATTTGACAAAAAGCTTTTTATTATGTTTAGCATGTTGCTACGGATGCCCATTCCTGACAAGTCTCGCAATATCTTGTAGCAGCACATTGTGTCATATGCCTTCTCCATATCGAGGAATACATCTACAAGAAAAATTGTTTATGTACAAATGCATCGCAAATATATTCTTCAATGCATACAAGATGATCAGTTGTGGACCGCCCTTCTCTGAAGCCACACTAACAGGGATCAAGTATATATTGTCGAGTTCAAGTAAGTATATGAGTCTACGATGAATAATTTTTCAAAAGGCTTACACAGGCAACTTGTAGGAGCTATCGGGCAATAACTTGCTGCCAAGGAAGGGTCTTTACCCTGCTTCAATACAGGGACCAGAATCGCTTCTTTCCATGGGAATGGAAGGTATCCGGCAGCCCAAATAGTGTCGAAAAGTGCAAGTAGAGTAACTTGTGTATCAATGAGTAAGTTTTTGATCATGTCATACATGACTCTGTCAGGTCCTGGTGCAGAGCTCTCGCATGCGATCAACGCAGCTCTCAACTCGGCAATACTGAAAGGCCGGTTATATGGTTCGTTCTGCCTGAATTTACGTAAGACTGGCTTAAGTTCTTCTATTTGTTTGTATTTAAGGAAGAATTGAGATAATGGATTCAGCTCGACACACAGTGCTCCCCAAGAGAGTCTGCCTGGTCTTGCAAGGTATTCCCTTGGTCGTTCACCAGAGGCAATGAATGGATTTGTGGCCCTTTTAGCTTTCTTAAGCCATTCCACACTTTCGCCTCCTGGGTGTACGAATTACTACCCGAAAGGAACCTCACCCAACTTTCTCTCATTGCTTGACGCCGTGTCTGCCTTCCATGTGATTTAATTTGTTTAAATTGAATTAGATTTTCGGCATTTGGCGATCTGCACAATACGCCTCATGCCTTGTTCTGCCTCTTTCGCACCTCTCTACAGTCTTCGTTCCACTAGGGAACACGTCTTGTAAGTGAACCACCATTCGTATGTGGGATAAACTTTTCGGCTGCATCGATTAATAAAAGCGGTAAAATATGCAACAGCATCATCTATAGTAAGATCATTTATAAAATCTCATGGTAGATAAGATAATTCTTTAAAATGCTCCCAGTCGGCCGATGCTAATATTCAAATAGGAACACGGGGAGTCTTGACGTATTGCGTTATTAAGTTTAAAGTTACTGGTAAGTGGTCACTTCAAGAGGATTATAGGTGACATTCCATTCCAGATGAGGCAGAAGAGAAGCAGAGCCCATTGCTAAATCTATGGATGAAAATGAGTTGTGTTGGATGCTATAATAGGTTGCTTCCTTCTTATTAAACAGGCAGGCACAAAACTTAAGAACAAGATTTTCAATGAGTCTGCTTCTTGCGTCGCACCACACATTTCCCCATAACGAGTTGTGGGCGGTAAAATCACCCACAAGTATGTAGGGTTCCGGATGTTGATTTATGAGATTATAGAAATCTGTTTTTTGGAGATGATAGTATGGGGGTATATATGGAACAAACAGTTACCAACTTACTTAAAAGAATTCCTCTAACACTGCCTCGAGGGGTGTCTGTAAGGCTATGTGGCTACAAGCTACACACTTGTCTGCATGGATTGCTACACCGCCGCACGAGGCGTTGGCCTATCATGGTCCTTTCGGAAGATGGCGTACTGACAAAGAAAGCTCGTTTGCGTCTCATGAACACACAGTAACTTTGGATTATGTTTATGTAGGAGCTCTCTAATATCGTGAAGGTTATGAATGAGTCCTAACATTCCACTGTAGTATTTGTGTCTCCATTATGATAAATGTGTTCCGTGCGGTGTGTTTAACAGACGAAGACTAGTTCACGGGCCCTTTCCATGCGCTGTGACGCGAGCTTTGTCTTTTTTGGAGCGATCGCCAGAGTCTCGCTGCTCCTTAGGCGCTGGTGGCGCTGTCTGGCTGGTGGTTGTGTCCATCACCTGTTGCGAGGCGCTGGACAAGTGCTCTTCCGAGTGCGGAGCTTGACCTGAAGGCCTCGACACTTTGGAAGAGACCTTTGGGGCCACCAGCCCGGAGGTCGATGGCCCCTTCTGCTGGAGTGGCAAAGCAGCGCTTGCTGCAGCCGCCAAGGGGGCAGATGGCGTCACCGCCAGCTCATTGCGTGTGGGCCGGCAAGCCGCCGAAAGCCATAGTGGCACCGCCCCCTGACGCACCACTTCGGCAAAGATGTTTGCTGGCAGGTATGACACCCACCTTGCAAACCTCCTTAAATGTTATATTTTCCTTTACTTTGATTTATCATCATCATCATCATCATCATCATCATCATCATCAGCCTGGTTACGTCCACTGCAGGGCAAAGGCCTCTCCCATACTTCTCCAACTACCCCGGTCATGTACTAAATGTGGCCATGTTGTCCCTGCAAACTTCTTAATCTCATCCGCCCCCCTAACTTTCTGCCGCCCTCTGCTACGCTTTCCTTCCCTTGGAATCCATTCCGTAACTCTTAATGACCATCGGTTATCTTCCCTCCTCATTACGTGTCCTGCCCATGCCCCCCCCCTCCCCATTTCTTTTTCTTGAATTCAACTAAGATATCATTAACTCGCGTTTGTTCCCTCACCCCAATCTGCTCTTTTCTTATCCCTTAACGTTACACCTATCATTCTTCTTTCCATAGCTCGTTGCGTCGTCCTCAATTTAAGTAGAACCCTTTTCGTAAGCCTCCAGGTTTCTGCCCCGTACGTGAGTACTGGTAAGACACAGCTGTTGTAAACTTTTCTCTTGAGGGATAATGGCAATCTGCTGTTCATGATCTGAGAATGCCTGCCAAACCCAACCCAGCCCATTCTTATTCTTCCAGCGCCTCACTACCTATCGCAAACTGCTGTTCTCTTCCGAGACTGTTAAACATTACTTTAGTTTTCTGCAGATTAATTTTTAGACCCACCCTTCGGCTTTGCCTCTCCAGGTCAGTGAGCATGCATTGCAGTTGGTCCCCTGAGTTACTAAGCAAGGCAATATCATCAGGGAATCGCAAGTTACTAAGGTATTCTCCATTAACTCTTATCCCCAATTCTTCCCAATCCAGGTCTCTGAATACCTCCTGTAAACATGCTGTGAATAGCATTGGGGAAATCGCATCTCCCTGCCTGACGCCTTTCTTTATTGGGATTTTGTTGCTTTCTTTATGGACGACTACGGTGGCTGTGGAGCCGCCATAGATATCTTTCAGTATTTTTACATACGGCTAGTCTACACCCTGATTCCGCAATGCCTCCATGACTGCTGAGGTTTCTCGTAATCAGTGAAAGCTATATACAAAGGTTGGTTATATTCCGCACATTTTTCTATCATCTGATTGATAGTGTGAATATGGTCTATTGTTGAGTAGCCTTTACGGAATCCTGCCTGGTCCTTTGGTTGACGGAAGTCTAAGGTGTTCCTGATTCTATTTGCAATTACCTTAGTAAATACTTTGTAGGCAACGGACAGTAAGCTGATCGGTCTGTAATTTTTCAAGTCTTTGGCGTCCCCTTTCTTATGGATTAGGATTATGTTAGCGTTTTTCCAAGATTCCGGTACGCTCGAAGTCATGAGGCATTGCGTATACAGGGTGGCCAGTTTTTCTAGAACAATCTGCCCACCATCCTTCAACAAATCTGCTGTTACCTGATCCTCCCCAGCTGCCTTCCCCCTTTGCATAGCTCCCAAGACTTTCTTTACTTGTTCCGGCGTTACCTATGGGATTTCGAATTCCTCTAGACTATTCTCTCTTCCATAATCGTCGTGGGTACCACTGGTACTGTATAAATCTCTATAAAACTCCTCAGCCACTTGAACTATCTCATCCATATTAGTAACGATATTGCCGGCTTTGTCTCTTAACGTATGCATCTGATTCTTGCCAATTCCTAGTTTCTTCTTCACTGCTTTTAGGCTTCCTCCGTTCCTTAGAGCATGTTCAATTCTATCCACATTATACTTGCTTATGTCAGTTGTCTTACGCTCGTTGATTACCTTGGAAAGTTCTGCCAGTTCTATTCTAGCTGTAGGTTTAGAGGCTTTCATACATTGGCGTTTCTTGATCAGATCTTTCTTCTCCTGCGATAGCTTACTGGCATCCTGTCTAACGGAGTTACCACCGACTTCTATTGCACACTCCTTAATGATGCCCACAACATTGTCATTCATTGCTTCAACACTAAGGTCCTCTTCCTGAGTTAAAGCCAAATACCTGTTCTGTAGCTTGATCTGGAATTCCTCTATTTTCCCTCTTACCGCTAACTCATTTATCGGCTTCTTATGTACCAGTTTCTTCCGTTCCCTCCTCAGGTCTAGGCTAATTCGAGTTCTTACCATCCTATGGTCACTGCAGCGCACCTTGCTGAGCACATCCACATCTTGTATGATACCAGGGTTAGTGCAGAGTATGGTCTATTCCATTTCTAGTCTCGCCGTTCGGGCTCCTCCACGTCCACTTTCGGCTATCCCGCTTGCGGAAGAAGTTATTCATTATCCGCATATTATTCTGTTCCACAAACTCTACTAATAGCTCTCCCCTGCTATTCCTAGTGCCCATGCCATATTCCCCCACTGCCTTGTCTCCAGCCTGCTTCTTGCCTACCTTGGCATTGAAGTCGCCCATCAGTATAGTGTATTCTGTCTTGACTTTACCTATCGCCGATTCCACATCTTCATAGAAGCTTTCGACTTCCTGGTCACCATGACTGGATGTAGGGGCGTAGACTTGTACAACCTTCATTTTGTACCTCTTATTAAGTTTCACAACAAGACCTGCCACCCTCTCGTTAATGCTATAGAATTGCTGTATGTTACCAGCTATATTCTTATTAATCAGGAATCCGACTCCTAGTTTTCGTCTCTCCGCTAAACCCCGGTAGCACAGGACGTGCCCGCTTTTTAGCACTGTATATGCTTCTTTTGGCCTCCTAACTTTGATTGTGACGGTTTAATTAATTTTTTTCCAGGACAGGCAGGACCGCGAGTAAGCAGCATGCTCGCCATCACAGTTGACACAGTGGGCTTCTTCGATTTTGCACTTCTGGCTACCCGCGGGCTGCCAGAGACAGCCAGAGCGTCTTTGTTTTTCTCAGGTTGCTCTGCCCACCGCACTACGCACTTGTGCCGGGCATTCGTTTTGCTCGGGCTGGACGGTTCTGGCTGCCCGCGGGCTGGGAGAGCCTGCCAGGACGATTTTGGTCTGGCTGCTCTCTGGAAGTCCTCTGGCTAGCAGACGACTAAAAGAGGTGATGGGCACTCGCCGTCATCTTTGCGGGGGACTTCACGGATTGCAACACAGGCACTTGAGCACTTAAATTTACCTCGCTCAGCCAACTGTCTACGGTGATCTTCGGATTTCCTTACTTCTAGCATTATCTATTTCGGTGCTAATGCTCCGTTCAGCATTGTGAAGCAGTGCGATACGAGCAGTAGTGAACCATTTGAAGCTTTTGTGTGTGTGTCCCCTGAAGGCTTCTTCGCGGCGGTGATCAGCGCACCACGCTCTCATGTGTGCATGTTATCTGCATCGTGTTCCACGCAAGTTGTAGACACTCTTTCACACATTCTGGTACATTTCGGGTTCATCTTTCTCTGGTGGCGTTCCTTTTCACATATCTCGCGTATGTATGCGGAGATATCTTCTTTTCCGGCAGTTAACGAAGGCTTTGCAGCTAGCCAATGTTCACTTCGTCTCTCCGTTGTAGGCTTGGGTGGCAGCTCGAAACCGATATGTGTCCGAACCGCAGGCCGTTGATCTAAGAATGCACTGACTGAGTAATAGGCACACGTACATTACACACAGATACATTGGCTTATTGCTCTCATGATCGCGACCAATGTTGTTTTTCGTGTGAAATGTTTCGCTGGTCACAGGCGGCATGCATTTTCATGCGCCAGCTGCATCCTCAGTTCCTTAGGGTCAAAATGAGAAGCACCATCAGCCACAACAAACTTTTTGAAATCGAAGCCCAAGCAGATCAGCACGAAATTTTATGTGTATGAGGTGTACCCGATATCCTGCTTTTTCATGTCTTGTGAAGTGATGACACAATGCCAACTCATCAATGTCGCCGGTGGGCAACGTGATCACTGCGATCCTCGAGCCATCGCTTTCGAGTATACAATCATGCGCGATTTCGCATCTTGTCATTGGAGGTGTTGGAGGCCATCTGTAGCGCTGCGAAAGGTGAGGTTGGCCCAGTGCGTGTCCTGCGCACTGCGAGATCATTCTCACCGTCTTTCCAGCTTGATCAGAGTGGATGACGTAAAAGCGGGGAAACTTGTTCGTTCGGTTGCCCGAAAATAAAAAAACTTCGGTGCACCCTCGTTTACGAGGGCGATCAGGAAGCGGGGGAAAAGAAATTTCCATGAATAAACAAAAATATTCTGCAACAGTGCCAACCACCCACCACAGAGATCAAGGGTGGAAAGTGGCAAAGCTTGCATCCAAGTCTGCACGAGGGCACTCGTACGCCGACACTATAACCAAAAATGGTGTACCCAAGGTTGGATAGCCACACAAGGTTAACCCTTGCTGCCAAGGAGAAAAGAAGTAAATGGAAGAGAGAAGAAGACAGGAAAGACCAAAAAGTGGGAGAGACAATATTTCAGGAAAGAGAGACAGGAAAAGGCGACTGCTGGTTTCCTCCAGGTGGGTCAGTCTGGAGGTGCAGACTATGTGAAGCAGAGGCTAAAGAGGTGTGTTGCCTTTGCTGGAGGGCCTTAAAGGTCCAAACAGCCGGCATTGGCTCAACCCCTAGGATCCCCCTTTCCGAGACACGACTAATTCGCAGACGGCTATACATGGGAGGGTCCAACACTCATGTGCTCGTGTACGGTGTCACAAGGCACTAAACAGCTGCTGACGCAGATGCCCCTGCAGGGGGGTTCAGACAAATTGTGTAGTCGAATAGGGTACAGCTAAAGTTAATCATGCACACCACAATTTGTGTCAAGTCTCACATGAAGAGAGCTACAGACTATTACAAGTTACCCTTTTCTATAGCCATGCATTTTCTCCTCAACTCGTTCGCCGAGTGATCGTGGCTAAGCACCACCTTCACTGGCTCTGCGTCATGATGGCACGTCGTGTCGTCTACTTCTAGTTCTCTAGGTGCAAGTGCGCAAGGCCTCTCTAACCTCTCCGCCAGCTGCTTGGCAGTCGACCCCAAGCGAGAGCTATCGAAGAAGCGTGCATTGCAAGAATTCTGTCGCAGCACGGAATGTGTCATGTTATTCGGGCAACCACAGGCGAGCTGGGTATTTTGACGGATGGGCGGAGGCATAAACTCGAGCTGATGAAGGAACTTTAGTGTAGACGTATACGAGCGGCTTGATTGCCCTGCACGGTCCAGCCACCTGTTGGCACGGTGCTTAACCAGCCAAACAAAGAGCTAATATTGCTCTAACCAAGTGTAAAACATTTTAAACATCTACAAAAACATGTTAACGATTAGGCTCCCGTGAAAAATTTACACCAGCAGCAAAGAAGAATACACTTCATTCCTGCTACTATGTTTGGTTGAGCTCAGTGCCACCAGGCGGCTGTACCGTGCAGACCCTTCACATCTGCACTTTTTTTCATTTCGTGAAACGGCACGGTCAAATGGCCAGGCCCTGTCCCCTTGTGCTTGTGTTTACCCGAATACCGGACTCGCGAAACGCTACTGCGTTAGTAATCTTCCGGTGTAAAGTGACAGCCACAAACACGCAAATCCTGGCGCCGATCGGATAGCGGCAGCCCGATGCGCTGCAGCCAGTCCGCTCGTCTGCTGCCTTGCAGGGGGACACGATGCCACAGCTTGACATATTGCCAGTCACTACGTTTGCAGTCCACAACGAACCAAGTCAAATCGTAGTGCTCGCGAAAAGAATGAGACCGGCTCTGACCGCGGGGCTCTCGTCAAAATGGAGCACGTTGTAGCAGAAGCAGACGACGCTTGCTGTGTGCCGAAAGTGCTTAAGTGTAGTGCGAAATCGTTCTTGTGCATGGTCTTTCTGTTACTTTCTTTTTATACAAACAAATTAACTAACATTCCAACTATTACAAACATTTGTTCACCATAAAGGTGGAAAAATTATCGATGAGGCACCCTGAGCAGCCAATCGTATAGCTCGCCCTACTGACGTCAATAGGGTGATTTATGTCATATGGGTAGGGGCGGCTGAAAATTCCGCCGAGCAGAGTGCTGCGATCGGCAGCGATGTACATTTTTAAAACCTTATAATAAATTACACGCTTTACACGGAGCACTTACATGAGTCAAGTAATGATCAGAAGGACCTAATCTAACTACTCAGTACGTGTGTACAAAATTGTCAAAATCGTTTCAGGGTTTTAAAGGGAGCATGCCATGTCCCGTGACAATTGGCCCTTCTAACTTTTGGTATGCTTAACCGCGTAGCACTGCTGTATAGGGCGAAGCTGACGTTTGGAAACCGACATACAGGCACCAAGCTTTCCGCGCTCCGAAGCCATTGGCGAGGATTACAAAGGCGGAGCCGGCTCCATTGCTTACAGCGGCGAATTGCTTCAATTAAAAACACGGCACCGAACAGCAAGAAGCTTAGTAGCGAACATCAAAGTAGCTAGGCCTAGCGTTGCCGCGGTGTGGTTACGACTGCCAGTGGATCTGCGTGCGAGAGCGCCGGCTCGAGGCGGCAAGATAATCAAAATGGCGGCGGTGGTGGCTTCGATTAATAGTTTCAGACCTGCGGTCATGGCAAAAAGTCCGGAAACCCGGACGGCGAAGATGTTTTGCGTCGGAAATTTCATAAGTTTTTATACATTAACTCTATGGGGCACACGACGGTGCCGCGAAGGCATCGGAATTATCGGGCATGTCCGAAAAATTGGGGTTCGGAAAATGGGTCGTTGACTTTCAGGACACCCGTCACTAACAGAAGTAATCGATGATGCGCGCCTGCACATGCCTGCGCACAAATATATATATATATATATATAAATTTTCTTGGCGCGCGGCGTTGAGGAGTCTCTCTCTATGGCGGGGTCAGAGGAATGCTGGTCAAATGCAGCACCGCGTGATTTGGTGCGCTGCTGAGAGCATTGTTGGAGCGCAGCTATGTTCTAATTAACTGTCGCAAATGTTTGCGCGTTCGAATTACCGGGCGTTTTCGTTCATTGGAATGCACATAACTTTGATGAGACCACAGCGTCAATTTGAATAAACAGAAAGTTCGAATTGAGCGTGTTCGAATTAACGAGATTCGATTGTAATGCAATAATCAAACTTTGTCACAGTAGAACAACTTTAAATACCGACTTCACTCTTGTATGCACAAATACATGTCACACACTATCAAAATGAAAAGGGAAATGTCAAGCAAACTGTAGTTTACCTGAATTTTCCTGTACAGGACTGCTACATTCTCATCATCAAAGGGAAGGCATCCACATAGCAGTGCATACAGCAGCACTCCCATGCTCCAAATATCCACCTTTAAAGAAGGATCAAACCGACACAAAGAAGCAAATCAGAAACCAATAGCACAATGTGAGGATAAAGAACTATTCTCTTTAGCACAATTATTACATTCTCTTTATTGTATTATTCTCTTTAGCACAATGAACTACGGATTAATCGTTTGAGGTAATACATATCTATGTCATTTGTCTTCAGTTCAGCATATACAAAATCGAGCAATCCGTATCATCACCCACAGTTCACCACGCTCTAATGTTATCAGCCTGCTTGAGCAGTACAAAATTCTATGTATAAAAAGATTATTCAACTACAATTTAGCAATAATGTTTTATAAATTGCTTGATTCCCAGCTGACCTTTCAATATATTCAAAGCAGCTCCCTTAGAAATACAAACCCTACTAGGTTCGCTTCTAATTATAATTTTCTGTTACCATCAGTTCGTACTAACTATGGTAAAAAACATCCACATTCGCTACCATTACACTTTGGAATCGTTTGCCTGCTTCGCTTAAAATACTAGCTACATTTCAGCGTTTCAAAGCCTCGCTAAAAGATTTTTTGCTAACCTCTGATAATTTTTCCGAATAAATATTTGTATTTTCATAGTTACCTAACTAATAAGTATCACCCATACTTTTTTTTTTTTTTACAGTGTTCACATTGCGGCACATTTTTTTATCCCTCTTTGTTCGTTTTTCTTTTTTGTGCTTTTTGCCTTTAACAAATGTAGAAATCTTGTCACTCCTGTTGTTACATCTGTTACACTATATCGATTAGAGTATAGTTTATTTGGTTTTTCTTTTTTTTTCTTTTCGTTATCATTTGATTTTCTTGCAACTAATATATTATGCTATCCACTGTTATGCTGCCAACTATGTCACAATTCTGTTGTAGTTACTAACCGAGGGTCCCGTTTTCAGTATCATTACTTTGGGACCCTCGTCTGTATATTACATTTATGTACCTATGTTTTTTCGTATGAATAAACATCAACTTCAACACTTCTGTGTGATCAATCGAACAGCACAATAGAAGAGGAATAAGCTGCTACAGCTTCCCACATGCAATGGAATTTAAATGTACAGGCATCGTTACCAGTTTGGTCAACCAGGAAAAACAGTGGTTTAGATTAAAGGTTTTGGGACAGTCACGTGAAGGACAGAGCAGAAGGAGCATAGTCACAAGGTATACTGCATGGCACGGTGGCCCATCATGAGATGTGTACCTCGGAATTCTCAATGATGCCTGCATATGGTGCATGTATTAAATGCAGCGTTGCAAGGCTACTTCATGAAACCTAATGTATTTATTTAAAGGACTACTAAATTTCGATAGAAATTTCACTGCAGATATTTATGACACAAACTAAACTTGGTCTCATGTAAGAAATAAAATAAATTGTGATTTTAATGTGCCCGAACTGCACAGCATGTAATGAGGGACTCCTCAGTGGAGAGCTCCAAATTAATTTTGACCATCAGGAGCTCTTTAATGTGTACCCAAAGCACGATACATGAGCATTTTGGCATTAGGTCTCCATCAGAATTCAGCCACAGCAGCTGGGAATAGAACCCACGGCCCCAAGGAGCACAATGCCATAGCCACTGGGACAACAAAGCAGAGGTCCTAAAAGAAATGAAGTCAAAATTAGTTTTAGGCAGGATGACGTAGTAACAAAGTTCATCCATTTTAGCACTGACCAGTACGCCTGATGGCAAGCAGTGATGATGTCAAGCCTACAGAGGCTGCCCAGAGACAAGGCCCATCAGGCTGCCCATTGCCATTGGCAGATATCAGCTGTTTCAACAACTTGCTCATATTTTATTTCTTCCTTCTGCGCCTTCTGTGTTCCATCCACTCACATTACCTTTGTAACATAGCATGCCAAACACTAAACGCAGCATGGAATGCCGAGAAAGTACCGTGTTCAAGAATGTGGCAACAGCCCCATCGGACAAGAAACACCGTGCCATTCCTCTGAGAAGGACAAGAAACTGTACAATAAAGGGATCTGAGCTGTACGGCGATCGCATCCAAAATGGTACTTGTTTGGTTAGTTCAAGAAAGATGTATTCCAATCACATGTATTCTTTAGGGATGCATCGAAGTGACAGTCAGTGCAAATAGATTCAGGCTACTTTCATAGCAGTTGAGAGCAGCACGACAGGCACTGGCCATCACTGCACAGGTGGCTTGGTTAAGGATAAATGCTAAAGTTATTTTCAGCAGCAAAGGCTAGATACTACACTTCTAATTTCATGAGAGAAGCGTGATGTGAAAGTGGCATTTGCAAGCAGACACTGCTTGTTCACATGCCTTCCAGGTTTACACAATGTAATGTCCACTACTCGACCACAGTAATGCATACTGAACAAAGCTAAAAAGCAAAAACAAAAAACAGCAATCCACTCAAAAATAAGCAAAATGGTGACTATATCATTAGTTATTCTCAACCTTCTTTTGAAGATGTAATGTCAGTGGGTCATTCAGCATTGAGATTGTTATTGTGTTCTTCCTTAGGTAAACTGCCACAGCAATGTTCATTTCAAGCTTAACATGTGCTCATAGTTTCCTCAAGCAGCCATTTATTTCCAAGTTTCACAGGCAAGGTGGGATCACTCAACCTGGTCTTGCTAACCTGGCTCTGTTTACACTAGTACAAGTGCTGTAGCATGCATTGAATTCACCTATGGCCACGTTCAACTGATTCCCAGCAATCTCCTACAGTGAAATCAACGACACAGACTACTTAAGATCGGACGCAGAGGAAGCCTGCCTGAGTAACATTTGGCCACTCGCCAGAACAATATTGTAGGCTGGAACAAGAAACATGTAAGTGAAGCGTCTGTCACAAACTGCAAACAAACATGAATGATGCACAAGGCTTGCCCATGTAAATGCCACAAAGTGACAACAGTTGTAGCGGCCACAAAATTATAACTAGAGCACTGCACGGGCCTGATTTTTCGGCCTGGACCTGCTTTATGAAGCCCGATCCCAGCTCGGGCGTACATTTATTTATTTATTTACAATACCTTAAATACCCCTGCTGGAGGGATTTCACATGAGGGGTGAGCGAGCATACAAATTAGCAGAAACACGATACCACTGCAGTAAGCACTGAAATAAGTTGAAATGAAATGAAATAGCAACATAGAAAAACGTGAAGACTACAACACTTTGCACATCCACAGGTTAAGAAACAGGAATACACAAAAAAATATGAAAACTTATCAAATATGACAATCGACAAGTGTTCAACGAAATTTAAAAGAAAGTGTCAGTAACATTTCTCTAGGTAGGCAACACGTAAGTAAAAACAGGCAGACATCTCGATAAACATATTAAGATGTCGACAAAAACACGTTTAAAAGGACACTACAGACAATATGAGCAGATGACGCAATCGGGCAATTCAATGGCGACCTAAAATGCGCAGGATCATCATGAATAATGACGCTGACTGGAAGATTTTTTCCATCGATGGCTGTTTGAAAAAAGAAGGAATGAAGATGAGCAGTTCTCTGAGCATGTGGCGGGTAAACTGCTTTATGGTGGCTGATACGGCTTGGAAGCCTGTATGCTGGTTTGATAAGCGTGTTGTCAGGAGGGAGGGTATGGTACAGCTTATGATAAAGCCAAAGTCTGAATGTTTTGCGGTGCCTATCTAGTTTGGGAAGATTAGCCTTTAATTTTAACTGTGCGACACTTGTATGATATGAGTAGTCAGAAAACAAGAATCTGGCTGCACGATATTGTACCGACTCGAGTGTCTTGCTAAGGTTGTGTTGATGAGGGTCGCAGATCGCGCATGCACATTCCAACTTAGGTCTTACAAGAGATTGATATGCTAATAACTTAACGGAGGGCGGAGAAAGTGCGATATTACATCGTAGATAGCCAAGGGTGCGGTTAGCTTTGTTTGTGATGTGCCTGACATGACCTAGCCCAGCCGGGGCCTGTGGTTCCAAACCCGGGCCCAGACGTTTATTTCTAAGATTAGCCAGGGCTGGTGTGTGTATGACCAGGCCCGGGCAGGGGCATGCGGAAGGAAATTTGTTGATGATCATTATTATTGGTGCCTTGCCCTTTGTAGTGGGTGATCAGATGGAAAATCTGGTGTGTTCATCCACTGAAATTTTGCTTTACCAGGGGCGGTAGATTAGCGGTTAAGCTGTTGCGCTGCTAAGCTATAGGACGCGGGTTTAACTTCAGGCAGCTGCATTTCAAAGGGGGCGAAGTGCAAAAAACACCTGCACACTTAGACTTAATTGAATGTTACAGAACTTCAGGTGGTCGAAATCCGGTCCCCACTATGGTGCGCCTCATAATCACATCGTGGTTTTGGCACATAATACGCCAGAATATAAATGAAATATTCGCTTATGTGATGCATGTGAAGTCATTAGTTCAATAAAGTATAGTGACAATAAAACATTAAAAAACATGAAAACAAAACTAACATGAAGAAGTGGATAGAAACAAATCCAGGGCATTCTCTTTAATGCTCTTGTTTACACTTCACGTTGTAAACAATAATGATTACAAAAATTCTTAAAAGAGGCTCTTCATTAATAATTGGTTGCAGCAAGCACAAGCAGATGAAATGTAAATCATTCATATTCTAACTTCGACATGAAAACATAATCACAACGCACAATATAAATGATATAATCAAGCTGCCACACATTATGCTTCAGGCTATTCCAGATAAAAGGTTGCTCCCTTTCTTATGAAATAAAGATAGAAAATACACTTAAAATAACATGCAGTGATAGAAGAAGACTGCATCTGAAAACGATGCCCCAAGAATAGGACAGTACAAAGGCCAGCAAAAGGCAATAATCTATATATTCTTGTGCAAAAACAGCAGGTTGCCCAGACTCTACGGCTTCAAGCAGGTCTTCCTTTCTTGGAGTATGTAGCCAGCTGCACTAAAAATTGCGTTTGCTTAGAGATAGTAAAACCTCGTTAAACCATACCCACTTAAACAGTAGCTTCATTTTAAAAGTAGTAAAGTAAAATCCCTGACTCAGCGGCCATTGAACATAATGCGTATTGTATATGCATAAACTGTGCCAGCTTATTGCGTACGTATTGGTTAACACATAGTGTATCCACTTTTCGTCGCGCAATCACAGCGATGTGTCGTCCTCATCAGGCGGGCAGCTCGTCAGAACAACAAGCCTCAGAGATCAGAACAATGGCCTCCAAGCACCCTGTGCGTTTGCGCGGGAAAACACATTTCGACGTCATGTAAGCAAGGACTCGCGTCATGTCGAAGCTCGGAAAAAAGCACCGGGTATTCAGCATAGAAGAAAAATTGGATATCGTTCGTGCTATCGAACATGGCACAAAGAAGTCGGCGCTGCACATGACAGGCATCTACTGTTGACTATGGTGTGTGGAATTTGGAATGTGAAGCAGTTGTTTGGCAGCGCTGCTGCGACTCCGGGAAGATGTTGGCTACGAGGTTCGGCTTTTTGCCATCGTTGCCTCTGTTGTTGCCGAAGTGTTGCCTAACGACAGTGATGAGGAAAACATGGAAAGCAACAGCACGAGCGATGCAGGCCTAACAGTACCAGAAGATACATGCTACATCAGCGTCATGAATGCAATCGTCCTGGCAAGAACGGCACCATGAAATGAAAAAGGCGCCCCGCGACTTCTGCAGAGCTGTCACGCCTACGCACGGAGAATATGCAATGCCAACATGAAATCTGCCATGCGAGTATTTGCCGAAAAAAAGGGGCTCGCTGAAAAGGTGGCTAGCAGCTTCAGCAAGTTTGAGGCCGCTGTCGTCGCTGCTAGGCCGCCACGGCATAAAAAAAAAATGAAACTAGCAGACTTTTGTCGGGCGAAGTGAATAAATACTGCAGGCTTTTTGCCCTCTCATCGCACTCTCTGACTTCCATTTTTGACAGTGGACGATCTCATGCTATTTCAATTAAGCAGTACTACCGTTTAGTACGTACTTTTTCCAAGCTCCAACCAACTACAGTTTAACGAGGTTTCACTGCATGTGTCAGCCTCACCTTCTCGGGGTCTAATCAGCGACAGTGTAGAAGCAATAAAAGACTGAAATCTTCGTTTTCTTTTATGTGAACACCAGTGATCTAACCCATTGCCTGAGGTGTGACTGTTCCGATGGTCCGCATGCATTTATGTTGATCGTACGATTTGGTTCTATGAGGAAACTGGGCATATGAATTCACAAATTCCCACAAACACTTCTTGCATTGGCGCTAGAACTTCGATATTATCATATGATGCAAGTTTCACTCACTTTCGGTGACCTGCTGTCTGACTTATTTGAAGAGATGTTTGGAAGTAACTTGAGATCATGGTATTGTAGTCCTCATGAGACACCAGGGGCGGGGGCTTATGGGGCTTCAGCCTCCACCCCGCCCCCCTCCACCAAATTTTCTCGTGCTGGCATGCACCGCCGACCAAAAGAAACCTCCAGTGTCTGAAATCATTCTGGATTTTGTCTAGAATGTATTTTTCACGCTCGAAAACACATTTCGGCGCGAAGATTGTGAACTCTGCCTGAATGTTGTGGCAGTGCCCATGCACCTGGAGTCATAACGCAAAGAGCCCCATCCGAGCACAAAGTTTCAAGGACATTTTGATGGCGAGCAGGCTTGTCGCGGCACCTCGCGGAATCTACGGAGCGTATGGATTTCAATTCCGAAACATTATGGGTATTAAAGGGCCCCTGAAACGGTTTGGACAAATTTTGTAGACATGTAGGGTACAGTAAAGTTAATCATTCGCACCACAATTTCTGTGAAATGTCTCATATTAAGAGAGTTACGGATGATTACAAGTTACCCTCCTCCATAGTCATGCATTTTCTCCTCAACTCGTTCACTGAGTGATCGGGGCTAAGCTCTGCCTTCACTGGCTCTGCGTCATGGCGGCACGTTTTGTCGTCGACTTCCGGTTCTCTAGGAGCGAGCGCTCGAAGCCTCTCCAAACTCTCTGCCAGATGCTTGGCAGTCGACCCAAAGTGAGAGCTATCGAAGCAGCGTGCGTTGCGAGCATTCTGTTGCAGCACTGAACGTGTCTGGTATTCCAGTAACCACAGGCTAGCTGGGCATTTCGACGGAACGGTGGAGGCATAAACTCAAGCTGATGAAGGAACTTTAGCATAGACGTACATGAGCTGCCTCATCGGTCTCCACGGTCCAGCCACTCGTTGGCACAGAGCTTGACCAGCCAAACAAAGAGCTAATATTGCTCTAACCAAGTGTAAAACATTTTAAACATTTACAAAAGCTTTACACCAGCAGCAAAGAAGAATACATTTTGTTACTGCTACTGTGTGTGGTTGAGCTCTGTGCCATCAGGTGACTGCACTGTGCAGACAATTCACGTTTGCGCTATTCGTGTAAAACGACACGCAAGGGGACACAGCCAGGACCTGTCCCCTCACGCTTGCGTTTACCCTAATACCGGACTCGCGAAACGCTATTGTGTTAGTAATCTTCCGGTGTAAAGTGACGGCCGCAAACGCGCAAATCCTGGCGCCGATAGGATAGCGGCAGCCCGATGCGCTGCAGCCAGTCCACACGTCTGCTGCCTTGCAGGGGGACACGATGTCGCAGCTTGATGTATTGCCAGTCACTACGTTTGCAGTTCACAACGCAACAAAGTCAAGTCATAGTGCTCGCGAAAAGACCGAGACCGACTCTGACCACGGAGCTCTCGTCAAAATAGAGTGCATAACACAAGCAGATGACGCTTGCGGTGTGCTGGAAGTGCTTAAGTGTAGAGAGAAATTGCTCTTGTGCATTCTCTTTCTGTTACTTTCTTTTTATAGAAACAAATTAACTAACATTCTAACTATTACGAACATCGTTTGTTCGCCATAAAGGTGGAAAAATTATCGATGACGCGCCCTGGGCAGCCAATCGAGTAGCTCGCCCACATGACGTCAATTGGGTGATTTACGTTATATGGGTAGAGGCGGCTGAAAATTTCACTGAGCAGAGTGCTGCAATCCGCAGCTATGTACATTTTTAAAACCTTATAATAAATTACACACTTTACGCGGAGCACTTAGAGACGTGAATTAATGATCACAAGGACTTACTCTAACAACTCTGTACGTTTGTAGAAAATCGTCAAAATCATTTCAGGGTCTCTTTAAGATCACAAACTTTTCATACGAAAAGTGCACTGACATTTACAAAGTCGGGCTTTAGATTTTCATTTCGGGAACTTCGTGGGTTTACTGTTGTTATAAACATTTGACCCCAAAGATGCATTGACTTTTCTAAAGTCGTAAAAACCGGAACATACAAGACAAGCTAAATCAACACACTATCAGGCAAGTTATCAGGTCCGTTGAGACGAAGCGTTGTGGTGTTTCATTCGTGCCGTCATGTCACAGAAAATAATATCAAAATTTTTTTTTCACCTGCACCAAAGCATCCATGTCAAGACACTAAAGCCAGCAAAGGTAACTATGTTCTTATATTTTTCTACTTGGTTTTTTATTCGCAAGAACACATTGAGCCTCTTCATTTTTTTTGTTCTCACTACCCGCTGGCTGCCAGAGCCAGCCAGATGTCATGTGTTTTTCATGTGTTGCCCTGACAACCCCGTGGTGCACTTCGGTGTGTATTTTCGTTTTTCTCTGGCCGAGTGGATTTTGGCCTCAGAGTTTTGGACGCTTTTTGGCTAGCAGACGAGAAAATTAAACAATGGTCGTTCGTTGCCACCACTGTGGGGACTCGATGAATTGCAACGTGTTCGCTTGAGGGCATCACCTTCATTTCGATGTTATCGCAACCTCTCCGGAAAGACTTTAGTCACACCAGTGCAGGATAACGAGCAACATGCGTATTGTTCTCTGAAGACCAAGCGTCTCACATTTTCTTCGATATTCTTACGGCAGCCGTATTACGTGCCCAATGTAGGCATTCGATTGTGGCCAACATGCTTTCCTTTGCGCTTTTTCATTTCCATTCCCCCGCCCCACAAAAGAAAAGAAAGACATTGACGCGGCGCAACGACCTGTCGCACTTTTACAGAAAGTAATGGGCCACAGGAATCTTCAGTTGCAGGATACTCCTATTGTATTATTGGGATACCAATTATATGGACACTCAAAGGCGCATTCATGTCATCACCGTCGTGTTCTGTATGAAGTCCAAGGGCAATAACATCTCGTCACCGCTCGCCGCATGCTGTATGTGCAAGTGAAAGCGTAGGGGGAGGGGGGGGAGATGAGGTGAGCCGATGATGGTGAATCAGTCTAGTGTGTGCAACGGAGAAAAGCGGGGAGGAACCGCGCCGCCTTCCATCACACACGATGCATCGGGGGGAGCGGAGGGAGGGAAGGTGGGCCTTAGGATTCTGTGGTCTATCAATTTACAATTAAGCAACATGTTTATTTGCCTTGTTTGATGCATTATACAGGGTGTTTCAGCTAACTTTAGCCAGAGTTTAAAAATGTGCCGATGCACTCCAAGACGACGCGGCCAAATGCATGTTGCTAACTTATGTATGCAGTGCATCACACTGTTTTTTGTATTTTGTTTAATTAGATAAAATTAGATAATTAGTCAAGATTAATTGACCAACTTCTGAAGAAACGAAGCTAGGAAAAAAATTCCAATTAGAATGTTGCAGAGTGGCTTGCAAGACATCCGAATAAATAGTTTCTGTCTTACTATCTATTAAGTATTAGTGTTTGTCAGCTTACTGTGGATGCCCACGAAATACAAAAAAAAAACAACGGGACATGTCCGCTTGCGCGTCGCGATTGCACTGCTCCCAAGCGTTTCGCGCACAAACAGCCATAGGTGTGCTGCCGCTTAAATAGCGACGGGGCAGCGACGCAAGCATTGGCTGTTCGATTTAAGATAGCAACCGTTATCGCTTGCGCTGCGTAAAGCGACTGACGGATGTGGTGGTGGTAGTTCCAGACACCGATAAACAGACTATCGTGCATCGGCTGCTAAAGCGCAAGCAATTTCGTGATGCCTTTTTCCAACGAGGAAAAAGCAGACATGATCCTTGCCCTAGTAGCTGCATGCAGACAGTGACGGCAGGCTGCAAGAATATTTCAAAGCTGGTACCCCGGCACGCGACCAAACCCAATGACAATATTCAACACCTACAAGTCGCTGAAGCAAACCGGCAGCTTCAGAAGAAGGAGGCACAGAGCTTGTCATAAATAATGAGGTTCGCTCCAACGTTTTGTCTTTCATGGTGGCTAATCCACATGCTAGCATGCGCAGTGTGAGCGCACAGCTCGGTGTGTCCAACTCAAGTGCCTGGAGGAGAGTGTCCAAAAGAGACTCGACTTTGCGAATTGCATTTTGATTCCGGAGGAGCAGGATTCTGACTTTCTCATCAAGGTCCTCTGGACTGACAAGGCGAACTTTTACCGAAATTGTCAAGTAAATATCCACAACGCACACTATTGGAGTGAGCGAAATCCCCACTGGCTAGGAAGATCCCGCCAAGAATATCAGTGGATTTTTAACATTTGGTGCGGAACATGTGACAGCACAGTAATTGACCCAGTGTTCTTTAACAACACTCTGACCGGCAAGAGGTATGCAAGTGAGTTCCTCTGAGAGCCGGTTGAAGACTTCTGCTGCAACATGCCACTAGCCCGGCTTGACGCAATGTGGTATCAACACGACAGGGCCCCGACCCACAGCTGCAGTCAAGCACAAGCATGGCTTGATGTTACCTTCCCAGGGCAATAAATAGGGAGAAACAGGCCTGTCCTGTGGCTTGCAAGGTCACCCGACCTCAACCCTCTTGACTTTCCCTTGTGGGGTTATATTAAGGATGACATATATGGATGACGACGACACCAGAAGCCTTACAGGAGAAGATAACTGAAGTCTGCCACAGCACTTCACCGACAGTGCTCAAGGCAGCGACAGCAAGCCCTCTCAGAAGATCTCAGTGTTGTATCACTGCAGAAGATGACCTCTTCGAGCACTTGCGGTGAAAGCGCATAAAAAATAAACATAAATTCAGTGAAAGACTGCGTCCGGCCATTTAGGATACTCTTATTCTACCATTTTTAGCCTTCTGAAAACTGAGGTTTTTTTTGGGGATGTTGAATTTGCTTACAGCTATCGCGAAATGATGGAGGTGTTGCTTTCGGCAACACAAGCGATAACCGCTGTGTCTGCTTATCGCTATAACTAACTTTTGCGAGTGGAGTACATCGCTGGCGTAAATGGCACAGCCAACGCCTACATCGCTGCCTCGTCGCCTTTTAAGCGGCAGCGTGCCTATGGCTGTTTGTATGCAGAACGTTTGGGAGCAGTGCAATCACGTCGCGCAAGCGGGCATGTCACGTGGCGTTTTGTATTTCGCGGGCATCAGCAGTAAGCTGAAAAACACTAATACTTAATAGATAGAAATAGAGAAACTGTTTATTCGGATGTTTTGTAAACCGCTCTGTAAATTTCTAAGTGGGATTTCTTTCCTAGCTTCGTTACTTCAGAAGTTGGTTAATTAATCTTGACTAAAAATCTCATTAAGCTAAATACAAAAAATATCTTGACACACTATATACAAAAGTGAGCAATATGCATGTATTTGCTCGCGTCATCTTAGAGTGCATCGGCATATTTTTAAACTCTGGCTAAAGTTAGGTGAAACACCCTTTATACAGTGATTTTTGTTTAGATACGTACATTTATTGGAGACTTATATGTATATTTAAATATCTTGTTGCGAGGTTTTGTGGATACATGCAGTGAACTTTGTTTCCTGTGACACTTTTTCGGTCTTTATCAAGCTTTATCTTCGCATTTGTCTATTCCATTGTATCTTCGCATTTTGCAGAACTCCTGCTTTTTATATGCGATCTCTGTTGCGACTATAATTTCGGTGCAATTACAATACATGACCGGTGAAAGCTGCTCCTGTGCAATGCACTGGAACGAAGGACAGCGTCATTGAGATTTTCCCCTGGCCATTGCATATGTACAAAAATGTAAACAAAGTCCTTGAAAAATATTTGTCCTCAACTTGTTCATTTCACAGCCTTTAAATTTACCATATCAGCGATATGCACTGCTTTGCTGGTTTTGAACTGATATAGTTCTAAAGTTCGTGTCATATTTTCTTTACTTATTAAATAGACAAAAATCATGGAAGCATTGATATCAGTTATTTCTGGCACAATTTTTGGGACATGCAAATACATTCCTTTATGAAAAAACACATTTTACTAGTCTTGAAAGCGTGCAGTGTCCAAGAATTCGTTTGCAGCATCTTTGGCAATGGTAATGCAGTTTTTATTCATGCATTTGATCCCTCGACAAATTCTGTAAGGAGGAGGCCGAGCTCTAGCGTGAGCCCCCTCCCAAACTAAATTTCTGGTTACGCCACTGTGCGACGCATATTGTTACAGAAAAACCTTGTTAAGCTGTACCCACTCAAACAGTAGTTCTGCTTTAAAATTATAAAGTCAATCTCCGAATCAGCAGCCGTTGAACATAATGCGTTCTGCATCTGCATAAACCGTACCAGTTTATTGTGCATGTATCGGGTTAGCACACAGCGTTTAGACTTTTTGTCGTGTAATCACGGCGGAGCGTCATCCCCATTGGGCAGCCTAGCAGAACAACAAGCCTCAGAGATCAGAATGACATCATTTCGGCGCCGTGCGAGAGAGCGTTGTGGCCGTGGTTGTGGTGTCGCGCAAGCTAAGACTTGCGTCATGCCTAAGCTCAGATAAAACACCGAGTGCTCAGCAGAGAAGAAAAATTGGACATCGTTCGTGCTACTGATTGTGGCATAAAGAAATCAGCAGTGGCACGTGACAGGGATGTACCGTTGACTACGGTGTGTGGCATTCGGAATGCAAAGAACTTGCTTGGCAGCGCTACTGCAACCGCGAGAAGATGTCGGTTACGAGGTTCGACTTTTCGCCATCATTGACTCTATTCTTGCCGCAGTGTCACCTAACGACAGTGATGAGGACGACATGGAAAGCGACAGCACAGGCCATCCAGGCCTGGCAGTGGCAGAAGGTGTGCATTACGTGAGCCTCATGAATGCAATTGTCGCGACAAGAACAGCACGCCGGAATGAAAAAGGTGCCCCGCAACTTCTGCAGCGCTACCGCGCCCGTGCACGGCAACGCAAACGAGGAATCTGCCATGCGAGTGTTTGGCGAGAAGAGGGGGCTGGCTGAAAAGCTGGCTCACAGCTTTGAGTTTGAGGTCGCTGTCATCGCTGCTAGGCCACCGCAGCATGAAACGAAAATAAGACTTTTTGTTGCACGAAGTTAATTATTACTGCACGTTTTTGCCCTTTCATCGCGCTCTCTCCGAGTTCCGTTTTGACAGGTAAGTGGGCTATCTCGTGCTACTTCGGTTAACAGTACTAGCGTTTAATATGTACTTTTCCGACCTCCGGCCAACTACAGTTTAACAATGTTTCATTGTATTTGACTACACTCGGGAATGGATTAGGCAGACAGTCCAAAGCAAGGCATCCGTAGTTCTCAGTAAAATAAGTAAAATTATGGCATCCGCACTTCACAGTACAATAAGGGCCAGTAGCTGCGAGAGATTTGAAAGTGTCGTGTCTCCTAACGAAGTGCAGACACACGACACTTTCTGAATCCTGAAACACGACACTTTCGACAGATTCCGAAAATTGCAGAGACATTTAGTTAGGATGGGCTCTCTGCAGCAAGCAGTACGTGTTATGACAGGGTAGGTGAGCCTCAGGTGGGTGACTGGCCTCAGCAGTCTGGTGTTGAGCGATCGGGTAGTGAAAAGACGCTCACCCTATGTCCATAATTATCCGCCAGCTTCGTTCTTGAAGCCTTTCATGTGCGTCACTTCACCCCCGTCCTCGTATCCATAACCTCACTCCCCTTCTTAAAATTCTTTTCTGTTAGTTACTGTTGCACTCAACATTCACGAGGTTGTTAAAAGGTACAGTGGCCCCTAACATTCCTATATTTCTGTTTCTGCATGGACTTCGAGGCCATCCATCGACCTGCCTTCCCACCTGTTTGTTGTGGCAGTTTTTTAGCTTTCCTGGCCCAGCACCCCCATCCTGAATATATTTTGCTGTGCATAAATCAGCGTTCTGTAGGTCTTTCTTTCTTGCCCTGTTTTCATTCTGAACAGCTGCTCAAGCTCTTCTCAAGTTTATTAACATAATAGAAGTCAAATACAAGGGAAAGAAAAAGAAGGGGGGGGGGGATGCTTAGTATGAGTTTCCTAGACAAGCAAGTCAATATTTTCGAAATGCTTTTCTTCCGCGCAGCGTGGTGGACAATTTGGTCAAGTACCAGAAATGAGAAGCTTTTCAAAGACAAAGGCCTGGTGGGGAGCGACAATGCCCCCAAATTCTATGCATGCGCTCGTCCTATCTATAACTGTGTGCAAAATTTTTAGCGCTGATCCCCCCCTCTCAACAGTCACAGTTAACATGATCTGGAACGAGGTAGAGGCATGCCATGAATGAGGCCTCAATATTCTGTGCATGGAAGAGTATCACCACCATGATACCTCCCTCCCCACCTCTGCTAACCCTCACCTTGCGTTTATATTGAAGGTTTCCCTTTCATCCATGTTGCTCTTTCAGAGCCCACCTCCTGAAACTTTCCGTTTCTGAAAAGGGGGGTAAGTTTCAATCTTCCCCCTCCTGGTTGCAAGTCATAATAAATGCCCACCTTGATAATATTACTTATGGTCAACTTGATAGTTTTCTTACTAAGTTTGACAACCTATAACTTTGGTTCAAAATGGCCTAAAGCAACGATTTATAGCTTAGAACACACTATGAACATTCAGAATTGATTTCGTGTGCTGAACGTTGCCGTGCAAGTTGCTGTTAATTAGCTAATTAGGCACTAAACAAAGACTATCCTGTTTTGGATATCATAAAAAGTATTTATCATGGAAAAAAATTGCATTCTTTAAATCAGCTGGTAAAAATACATGAACCATGCTAATTTCATTCAAATTGTTTAAAAAATGACAATGTGTTTTGAAGTGCCTCATCTCTTTTTAACATGCACCCAATGCACAGACACGAGCATTCTTGTATCCCCCCATCGAAATGCGGCCGCTGTGGCCAGGATTTGATCCCACGCCTTTGGACTTAGCAGCGCAATGCCAAAGCCACTGTGCCACCACCACAATAAAGCACAGGGGAAAAAAAATGAAGCGTAAACTGCTTAAAGCCAAAATGCAATTGATGGGCTCTCACCATGGACCCAATATACTCTTGGCCCATGACTAACTCAGGCGCAGCATACGCAGGGCTCCCACAGCATGTCTCCAAGCTTGTAGCCATTCCCCCCTGTGATGATAAAGAAGCAAAATGTGCTCTTTTCAGGAAGCCCACAAAATTCAGGAACAGCTAAATACAACCAGTATCATGACAGTTATAGATAAGCATGCACTGGTCTTGAGACACCTTTTTCCCTATGTAAATTGTTCAGGCTAGGAGTGTGCAAATACATTTAAACCTTGATATAGCAAACTTCAATATAATGAAATTCTCGATATAACAGTTAAAACTTGTCCATAGAATACAATGTATTTTGATCCCAATATGACTAAGTGCATTTATATACAATTTCAATAGAACAAAATTACCCCCCACAGGAATAACACTGGGGCAATAAATGAAAACTGGTGTGGCTGCAGATGGTCAAATGGTTGAATAACATGTGGTTGCTGAATTCAAGAATGCACCTCGCGAATCGTGCACCACGTGACAGAGAGCTGCCGCCGATGCAGAGCAGCATCTGATAAATGCAAGTAACAGTACTAGTACTAAACACAAGACTCTCTCTCTATGATGTTCCATATAATGTCCAATTATGATAAGACCCTCTCATGTCCCACACAACGTGCACTGTAGGTGCGAGGAAAAGTGTGAGGGAGAGCCAAGGAGAATGGTGGCTTGATGGGTGCCTTCCTCTAGTGCATTCTCAAGACGAGGGGATTAGGTGAGCATGCATCTCTTCCTCTAGCTTGGATGTGGATGGCTGTCGGCACAGCTCAGCGCATACGAGAACCGCACATCCTGTCTTGGAGGTAATCTGCAGCAGGTGCAAAGACTAACTGGGTGAGCCTAGATAGCTGGTGGGTCCACGTGTGCAGTCTTATTGTGCACATAGTGCTGGAGATTGCGTAAGGTTTAAGGAAGCATTTTTCAGTGAAGGATATTTTCCCACTCTCGCCATGTTTGTATCTTTTAAAAACAATGTACAGTACCATGGGGCAATGCACTTCTCTCCCTCAACCAACACAACAATCTAAATGCATGTGGTCATGTGCTGTTCCCTTGTTTCATTGCTATCATTGTCATGGCACACTAGACAACTGAAACCACTTGTCATTTACAAGCACTTTAGTTGGCTGGATGTCTAGTTCAGAACAGATCTCAGCATGCATGTATCACATATAGAAAATAAGCTATTCTTTTTTATCAACCACACTCCATGCAAACTTTATACCGTTAAACCAGTTAAAGCTTGATATAGCGAAGTCTGTAAAATCAGTAATTTGCTTCGTTACATCAAATTTCATTCTAATGAAATTTGGCCTTTTATGCAAATAAGTACAGGTGCCGATCGATTTTCCTTATACGGAAAGGGGCCACAGAATTTTCCAAATTATTGGGCAATAGAAAAAAGCAAATGCGAATGAGAAAACAATTCATTTGGATACATTTGGGAGTCGGCGAAAAATGATACGGTTTCATGCCATGTTTGTCAACGATACCTTCTCGGCGGTATGAATTAAACGAAGCCAGCCACACTTTCGCATGCACTCTGCCTCTGCGGCTGATAGCGTCGCCTGCACTGGGAGAAGCTATCAGGAAAAGCGTCAGCAGGAGTAAGCGAATGCTTCGTCTGCCTCTCACTCCAATGGGTCACCGAAACTCGAGATTATGCAACCTCCGATACTAAACGCGTGCTAAGACAGCTTACATGATGCCACGCCGTCTCGGCAGACCCACTCTTTGCAAGCGCGGCAGATTACCCCTAAAGCAGGGAGTGCAGCTGCATATGCGCTCAGTCGCGCTTACACCGATGTGTGCCAACTTTTGCCCCGCCTCATCGCGCGCGCGCTTGATTGCCTTATTGCAAGCTCGCTCCGTTCCCCTTCTTTCCCTTTCCTGGCATGGGGAGGCGGCACTCGTCAAGCCACCATCTTTTTTTGTCTCACCCTCACAAACTTTCACTCACACCTGAAGCACAAAGTGTGCAGCGCGCCATACGATCTTATTGCACTTGGCATTTATACCGAACATGATGTGGTGCCATTTCGGCGGTCGCTTTTGTTGCGCGCCGCGCGATTTGAGAGGTGCATTTGCGAGTAGCCGCTTGTAATTTAATCATTCGACCATCTGCATCTGCAGAAGTTTCCATTTATTGTCTCGGCATTCCTTCGAGGCAGCAGTGAAATTTCGGTATATTGACATCGCACACAAACACACTTCATTATATTGAGGTTCTAAATACATGGTGTTCTGTGGACAAGAGGTTATGGAAAGTTAAAACTTCGTTATATCGAGAATTTCGTTAACTTGAAGTTTGTTATACCAAAGTTTAATATTCAGAGGTCATTTTTCTCTTATTTACATGCTATCAGGAAATATCACTATTAAAACCCCCCCCTAGTTCAGTCCAACTAGCACACATTTTCAGAGCCACAACAGCTAACATGTTCAAAATGCTAGTTTGTCAAAAGGTTGAATGGGGTGGACCTTTTTATGCCATGTTAGTTGAAACAATGCAAGCTTTGCCACCTATCCCCTATGTATTTTGCACCTAAGGCCAACTCTGACCCGAATGAAATGGGCTGTAGTGATACCACACGACCACCAGTGATACTACACATTGCGTGTGCACCAGCATGGCTGCTCCCATACAATAGGCCTACAAACTTTTGTACTGGGGTGGCTTAACAAAGGCACAATACGAATGCAGAGGGGTTCAGGTCCTAGAC
Organism: Dermacentor variabilis; assembly: GCF_050947875.1. Taxonomy (NCBI): domain Eukaryota; kingdom Metazoa; phylum Arthropoda; class Arachnida; order Ixodida; family Ixodidae; genus Dermacentor; species Dermacentor variabilis. The sequence goes on along the minus strand of NC_134568.1, from coordinate 60,954,962 downwards.
TGCTCAGTCAGCTAGAGGAGCTTGACATATACACACCGACAATGAAAACACAGACTTAAGTTATTAAGTCTCCGACATCTGTGTCAAGAAAACCTTATCGCCAACAATCAGACCTCAACATATAGAATATAGGTTCTTTACAGTGCCACCTAGTGAGTTTTGATATCTTTGAGCACAAGAACATGCTGGAATTTTTTAACTTCTGTTCTCATTTATTGCCCTTTTCCTTGATAGTATATGATATGCTGCATTTCTTTTGAAAAGTATTTGTGTTTTTTTACAAGCCAATAAGAGCTCAGCAGAGAGACAGTGGTATACAGAAACGTTTTAGCACTTGATAATAAATTTAGGACCATTTTTCTGAAAATTATACTCCCCCCACTGCCATAGTACACTCAACCACTGTACATTCCACTTTAGAACCACAAAACCTTGTATCCCTGTGTTAATATGCAAACAATGCTTTCCTTTCAGCCCTATTCTAGCTGATATAATCAACCATTTGTAACACAAGGGACCTTTATAACCTGCTAACATCTTCAGCAGCAAGTATCACATTATAAATCCATATGCACATGCTGGCGCAATTGCAGAGTTATGTTTTGGTAAAATTCATTTGTTATTCACCGGCATCTCCAATCCAGTGAAAAGCAAATGCTACCAATTATTAAGGTATGCTCAGTGTTGAAGTGAATATTATAAACAAAATTATTGTTAGCAAAAAAATAGTGCTGCCATGTGGAAAGCGTAAAGTACGCCACTTCATTCACAATTGTGCACAATGCACTTCAAAAATGCAGAACCCATTACTCCTGTTGCCACAGTGAAACATCTGCAAGTGCTAGAACTTTTTCATCAGAAGGGAATAGGTTTGGGTGTGTTGATTATTCATCATAATACAGAAAACACAGCGCAGTAAAGACAAGGGACAAGTTGACAGAGGAAAAGCGCCTTCAGCACTACCAGTGCTTGTCCTTTCTCGATCTTTCCTTTGTCCTTACTGCGCCATGTTTCTTGTATTACAACCTTTTCATACTTGCCAACCCATGAAATTAATACAGTCTATGCTCGTTACAACGGACTTGCGTACAACAAACTTTCGGATATAACGGACCATATTTCAACCTTAGTTTGCTCTTTGTATTTTATTAATGCAACGAAGTTTGCTTTTAAAGGGCCCCTCGTCAGGCCCCATAGCAAATTTTGGCTATGCGCTGAAAGTTACGTGTCCTCCAGGAAGCGTTCTGCCGCAAAACATTTTCAAATCGGCGCATTAATAGCAGAGATAGAAATGTTTCAGTGTTGCAAACGCATGATTTCAGGAGCCAAGCTCCACTGCCAAGTGAGACACTCTCTCTACATGCCCCGTCTAGCCATAGCAAGCGAAATTCCTACCCTGCGTTCTCCCATACCAGAACGTTTGGATTGCGTGACACACACGTCCCGGGCGCCGCCTTAGTTTTTTTTCTTCTCTCGCTTTTTGCGCCGCGGCGCACTTCCGCCGACAGCATTGTGCGCACGCTGTTGCGATCGTCTTTCCCGCAGCGCACGAGGACACCTGACTAGCGATACGTATAATTCAGTGCTACACGAATACCGAGGCAGACACAAGTGGATCACAGAGCATGATCCCGTGCTGGAACACAGTAGGAAACGAGTTTCGATGTCTGCACATGGGACTGCACGATGTGGGAACAAGCAGACGAAACGGAAGTACATCTCTCTTGCTGCGGTGCAAAGTAAAACAAGAACACGCAGACATTCTGTTTGTGTGTTATTAATTTTTTAAGCTTTAATTCGTCGATTCAAGCGACATATTACACAAATAACAGATGTTGCCTTGAATAATTCTGGAAGTCACACTTCACCACAAGCAACGACAGTGCGAACCCGTGTATGTAGGCACACTAGCATGAGTACGTCATCCTCCGGCTTGGAGCGTGGCAGCCGCAAGAAGGGAAAACAACGTTCGCTTTGAAATTTCGGATCTTTACGTGGCACGTAGTGATGTAATACTTTGCAGACACAATCGTTATCATACATTTTATGCTCTGCGCTTGTCAGCTCAATAGGGCCAAAGCTGCTTGGGGCCCTTTAACGGTGCGGGCGCCATATCTTGAAAGCAATCCGAGATGTAGACAAAGTGCGCGCCCGCGCGGGCCTCAGCTTCAAGGGGATCTGTGATATGGACAAAGTGAGCCCAGTGCCGGTAGCTTCGTATGCGCTGTGCTTTCGACATTTAGTTCGTGTTGAAGCAAGAGACAGCATAAAGGTCAATTCGATCGCTGTTGCTGCCGCACTTCCTCGCTCAAACGTTTCGACAGCGACTTCGCGCGAGATGTGTTCATGTTTACCTGTGCATGCGTGACACGCTGCTTGTTAATTTAGTTAGTAAGCTAATGTTTAAAACTTCATACGGCCGATAAAACTTTCTTACTTCTTTACTATCTTTACTTCGCATAGCCATCTACTAATTTGCTATCGCAATCGATGCTTCGCCTTTCGGGCGAAACTGACTTTTTTTCCTTTTTTTTAATATATACTTTGGACGTTCGCCACTCACTTTGCAATGATGTTGTTACATATCATGACCAAAGCTTCTAAAGTGAGGCGTTTCGGATGTTACATACGTCAGGTAAAACAGACAATTTTTTGCAGATTATCAGGGTCCGTTGTAATGAGAATCAACTGTATTGGTAAAACTCTGCAAACAGAACACCAAAGGAGGGGGGGGGGGGGGTTGAAGAGCATGCCATTTTTTTTAAGCTTACCCTGAGCGCACATCTTTTCAGAGGTACATATGCACTTTATTAGATATTTTTCTTTAGATGCAGCACAAAGCAGGAACAATCTTGGCACAGCAAATAGTGGAAAGCAACACGTTAGCTTTAGGTCACAGTGACTTCAGTTAGCTTGGTGTTGCCAATGTCACCTGCTTTGAGAATGTGTATGTATAAACTTGCTCAAAGTAAGCACCCTCACACCTCTTGCATATTTTCACCATGGGAAGACTTTCCATCAATGGAATGTGTGGAGACCAACAAGAGAAACTTCTCACAAACAACACTTGTTTGTTTAAACTTGACACAAAATCACCATATCACAGTATCATAAAGCAAGAAATTCACGAACTTTATGACAAATTTGAGCGAGTTGGCAAGTATGCCCAAAGATGCCCAACAGTTAGTACTTTGAAATTGGAAAGTATGCTTTTTTAAATAAAAAACAAGTCTAAGTTGGGACAAAGATTAACCTGTGTCTCACTTCGCACAAATGTCACTGAATGGGATGTCAATGCACAAGAGCTGACTCACTCAGGCAATGAAAGTGATGGCCTTTCTACTTTTTTTATCAGATTGCATGTGGTTGCTCATTCGCACTAGAATTAAAATTTTACTTCAAATGTTGAGCTACTACCAGCCTTTCCTCTACAGCCATCACAGGAAGCATAGTGCTTTTTGGCTTACAAGATGACCACCTAGGAGGGCTTGAGGTAGCTGCATGTGGCAATGTGGGAACACAAAAGTGGCAAACATAAGATGCCACGTAGTGCTGGCTGCTCAAACAACTCGTTCCGCTGGTTGTATTCAGGCATTACTAGAAAAATACCGTAGGGGCACCGAACCTAAGAACCAATTATGTGAAACCAACGCAAGGTAGGTGAAGTACATGTAAAATTAGAGCAGACCCAAATGAAGCCATGCGAAATTTAGCATGTGTCTACCCTCAGAAAGATTAGGCTAGAATTTCGCCTTGCAACGGGCAAAAAAAGCTAGAGACAAAGGCAGACTTCACCGTAATTGTCTACAAGTAAATGAAATGATGCGGCAGTGCAGATGTACTCTCAACGTAGCAGAAATCTGACGGTGAGATGTGCTCACATAAAAGTGCTAGACAAACGAAGTTGTATCCACAGCCCTACCTTTACTTGTTTCTTGTTCTACTTGTATCCAGCATGCAGAAAAATATAGTGAAAGATAATGAACTTGACTGCTCGAAATGCCATGCACAGGTGGGGGATTTGTACCTTAGGCCTTGCACAAAGTCCAAAATCAATAAGCTTCAGGTTGTGGTTCTCATCCAGGAGGAGGTTTTCCTATATGCAAAAGAACAATTAAGCCGGCATAGCACTATGCTGACATATATAAACACACATGATGTACACTTAGAAACTACACTAGTCAACCACGCAAAGTGACGGACAGTGAAGCCAGAGAAGGCATACTAGAAGTCAATTGTTGTTTAATTGTAGAAATAATCCATCTGATGACAGTCGAGTGGAATTAAAGTGCATTTCTGTTTGTGAGCCCTGGTCCGTGTTTCACATATTAACAGTCACAGCATGGTATAACTGCTAAAACCTCAAACATCTTAAATTATGCTCCATGATCAGAAAGGGCAGCACTGTTATCTTGGATGACAAAAACACCAGCTAAAAAATTTCAAGAAATATTGTTATAAAATTTTCGTCACTTTATTTTTTTTTTGCTAAATAACTAGCTGTCCACACATCAATTAATACAATGAACAAAAATTTAACATCCTTCAAATTGTTCAATTCAAAATGTGCGACAACACCAGCATGGCACTGTCCAAAAAGATGCATCACAGGAATCAGAAGGACAAAGTTTTCTATAACTAAGAAGCTTTCTTTGTGAGCAACTCATATTTCTTTACAGTGCAGAGTCGTGTTACATTTCGATGTATGATAAGGTTTCTCTTTGAATAATATGGTTGAAAAGAGATTAGGAGAGGAATCTTTCTGACCCCTGCCCCAAAGAGCAGATGCATAGTAAATGGCCGGGGTGATCCCTTCACAGACACGAGTATCACTTGCACACCACAAAAAACTCGCCTACCAAAGCAAGAAGGTTCCCAACATGGAAGCAATTGAGTAAGGCAAGGGCAGGTATATGGGTACCAAGAAGGAAGGAAAGGTAGAATCAGACGAGGTGATTTGCTGGTGCATGTAGACATGTTCCCTATGAGGAGAATTTGCCACTGCATTTTTCGTCTATTGTCGACTGTAGTGCTGTGCAAGACCCTAGCAGTCCTTGAGATCAGTGCCCTTGAGGCTTTTCAGAATCCTGCCATCCAGTTTATTCACTCCGCTTTTTCATATGACATCAGCGTAAGTTCATTAAAAGCAGAGCCTGGCGTACAAACCCTTTCCTAACAGCGTTTAATTGCCAGCTTATTATTTCATAAATTTTACAACAGCATACTGAATCGTGCACCATATATCTTTCCACCATCACACGTATCCCATCGCAAAGGACATTACTTAAACGTAGCTCGTCCACACGTGTATACTATCACCTTTGCATCTCTTTTTTTTGCTCGAACAGTCAAAGACTGGAATGACCTTACGCACAGCATCGTTTTTATGCCCAGCCGATCTACCTTCATAGAAGCACTTGCCTCACATTACGCCTAATAATAGTTGTTCATTTGATATTCTTTATAGTTCATATTATTTGTAACCCCCCTTTATGTAATACTCCCAAGTGGGCTCTTTAAGAAAATAAAGTGAAAGTGAAATGCACAGCAGCAAGAAGCCAAAGTACATCTGTGGCGGAAGCAAACAAAAATAATTAGCGATTGCAATGCCCAGCAAATGACTTACATCTCAAGTAATTAGGGCTACAAGGCCAATTAAATTTATGAAGTGTGTGCAATTCATGAAAGTGGATATACCCACACAAGCATGCCAGCTCCTGCACTGCATTACAAAAATGAAAAGGAAAAAAAAGTGTGAGCCTACAACTTTTAATTTAGCCAGTGGTCAATTGTTATATCCTGTTTTCATTCTTTTTTTAATTTTTTCTCCACCTTCCTCTTTGTTGCACAGGTGTTACACAGAACGCCAGAAATTTGAGCTAGTTGGTAAGGATTCATTAAGCAAAAAAGGTGAGGCCAGCAGACAGGACACAAGAAAAGAGAAGTGGACAACACGAACGCCGACTATCAACTGAAGGGAGCACTGAGGCAAAAAAAGAAAGAAGACACAAAACTCATCTGCGCAAGCTCAGGAATGGTATCACCACGTGTCAGTTGGGTACATGTGCCGGTCTACGTGAGAGATAGCTGTTAAGGCACTTAATCTCTTCCTTATGTAAAGTAATCAAAGGCTGACTCATGCACGCACTTCCACCGTTATAGATATGCCATGCCTCTATCATAAGACGCGTATCTTCATTCTTGTGCCGGTACAATATCGCCCATTCATCTAACTCAAGCGTGCAGTTACAATCTTGGCAATGCAGGGAAAGATTAGAAGGCAATCCACCGGTTAACGACCTTTTATGTTCCATTATCCTCTGATTGATACACCGCCCCATTTTCCCTACGTAGAACTGGCCACAGCTAAAGGGAACTTTATAAACCACACCCATACGACAGTCGGTAAAACTGTTGTTCTTACTGTGCTTCACTGGACAACTATCTGTTCTTTTTCTCCCGTTTACCTGCTTTTTTTTCCTATGCGTGGCAGCACATATCTTACCTAGCTTATTGGGAGCAGTGAAAGCAACATTAACATCTACTTGCAACTTTTTGAAACCTGTGCGATACTGAATGAATGTACTGAATAGCCACTACTCTTTTTTTGCTATTACTGCTTTCTGTAATCACGTTCGTTCCCCTCGAAACCGATTTCTTTAGGCGTTCAGCCACAGTAGCCACTGTTACGCTAAGATAACCTGCTTCTAATAGGCATCGGACCTGTGCATTAAAACTGGCACTCATTTTGTGCATGCAGGATCTGGTGAGAGAAGACTTAAGGCACGACATGGCAATTCCGTTTTTTACTACTTTGGAATGCTTGGATTGAAAGTTTAACAACGGCTTCAAAGATCTTGGGGAGTACTGCCAACAAACGCGTTTTTGTTTGAAGACCAAGGAAATGTCTAGAAACTGAATTACGCGTCACTGAGGAAATTCCTTGGTAAACTTTAATCCTCCTCCATAAAGTTTAAATTGCTCACTTACTAAGGTAGCAGCGAAATCGAATTCTTCCCTATTGCAGAAAATCAGGTAATCGTCAATATAACGAAATATCTTGATAATGCAATCGTCTAAAGCTTTCTCTAAGCAGCTGTCAACCTTACTCAGGTAAATATAGCTAAGAATAGGGGCAACTTTTGAGCCAATACAAATGCCCGATTTCTGCAGAAACACGCCATCTCTCCACCCAATCAGCGTCAACTTTAAGTACATTGAAAGAATCTCTAGGAAAGCTCCCGTGGAAACACCGCATCTGTCAATAAAAGCCGACTCTTACACTTGTTCTTTAATGCACTCATTTACGGAATTTAGCAACTCGTCATGCGGCAAGGAGTAATACAGGTCTTCGATATCCATACTAAAAGCTGTACAATCACCAGGATTTTCCTCTCTCAAATATTGAACTAGTGCCCGAGAATTACACAAGCAAAAGCAGGTCTGAAAAAGCTAGTAAAGCTAAGCAGTTCTGTAGGTAACTAACGACACAGACCTGCCACGTCCCTTTCTCTGACACTATAGCACGAAAAGGAATTTCTTGCTTATGGGTCTTCGCCAAGAAATTATTTTCCTGGGCGAAGACGCATATGCAGGTAAAAGGCAAAAATGAACAGATAGTTGTCCTGTGAAGCACAATTAGAACAACAGTTTTACCAACTGTCGTGTGGGTGTGGTTTATAAAGTTCCCTTTAGCTGTGGCCAGCTCTACGTAGGGCAAACGGGGCGGTGTATCAATCAGAGGGTAATGGAACATAAAAGGTCGTTAACCGGTGGATCACCTTCTAATCTTTCCCTGCATTGCCAAGATTGTAACTGCACGCTTGAGTTAGATGAATGGGCGATATTGTACCGGCACAAGAATGAAGATACGCGTCTTATGATAGAGGCATGGCATATCTATAACGGTGGAAGTGCGTGCATGAGTCAGCCTTTGATTACTTTACATAAGGAAGAGATTAAGTGCCTTAACAGCTATCTCTCACGTAGACCGGCACATGTACCCAACTAACACGTGGTGATACCATTCCTGAGCTTGCGCAGATGAGTTTTGTGTCTTCTTTCTTTTTTCGCCTCAGTGTTCCCTTCAGTTGATTGTCAACGTTCGTGTTGTCCACTTCTCTTTTCTTGTGTCCTGTCTGCACGCCTCACCTTTTTTCCCCTCTCACTCACGTTTTTTTTTTTGTATGTGTGTCAAAGTTCATCTATTTATCTGTTCATGCATAGTTCTCGTGTGTACATGCACACACCAGCAATCCTTGCTAGGTACATGCATGGACAATACCATGCTGAGGCTAACCATGGTTGCCTAACGACAGCACAGTATTGCATCTTTTCTGGTAGCAAGTGCAGTCCATGACAGCAATGCTGTCAGGTTTGTTTTCAGGCAAAAAGGAAAGTGTCATTCCGAGTAGCAAAAGTTTAAATAGAAAAAGATAGCAACTTGTCTGCTATTATTTGAGAGCAACCAGTCAGGACACAACAGAACACTTACCGGTTTAAGATCTCGGTGGGCATATCCCTGGGAATGAATGTATGCCACAGCCGAGACTATCTGCCTGAAGAAGTGTCTTGCCTCCCCTTCACTTAGCCGTTCCTTTTCAACAATGTAGTCAAACAGTTCGCCTCCAGGGCAATACTTGGAGAAAAATATGAACTCTGTGTCAGGTGAGTAATTCAGTAATTCAAGTTATCAGCTAAGTCACATGTATCTATTTGATTGTGACAAAATGTACTTATATCTTAAAATGCAATGCAGTTCCAAGGCTCCAGATCAATTTCCACTGCCTGAGGTTCCCCCCCCCCCCTTTTTTTTTACTGAGTGCAAGAATCTCAACACATGCACACTTATGCGCTTTAACACCTATGAATAAGAACACTTCATGTGAGCGTTGAAATGCTGACACTAGTGATAGCTAGTGAAACATCTCAGCTGTTAACCACAATGGGAATGTTACAGAAATGAAATGTGTTTGAAAAGGAAGTCTTCACACATTCCTGCAAATACACAGTTGATTAACACAGTATCCAAAAAAGACCTTGTTTCCGTCTCAGGTGAAAAAAAAAAAAAGAAGCTGCATCGAAAAAGTTTTGCAAAACATTTTCTGGCAAGTTTAGAATACACAAGTTTTAAAATAAAGATTCATATACGTTGAAGTAATCCATATCCTTTCCATGAAAGCTTGTGATTGCACAACACAGCAACACACTTGCGCGCTGTTGAACTAAACAGTACCTTAAGAGTCCAAAATACCTTATAATGCTCTTAGCAAAGTTAAATATATAGCATGCCACATTTATCACTCTTTTTGATGGCATTAAAAAAATTCAATTATAGGGTTTTATATGCCAAAATCATGATCTGAACATGAGGCACACCGTAGTGGGGCACACCGTATTAATTTTGATCACCTGAGCTTCTTTAACGTGCACCTAAAACTAAGTATATGGATGCTTTTGCATTTCGCCCCTATCATTTCAACCCCACCATGGCCGGGATTCGATCCCTTGATGGCATTAGCAAACACACCCATGCTCAGCAGAGTGACAAAAATATGTATCTTACAGGTGCACATACAAACACACACACACACACACATGCAAATGTTTACACAGGAAAATTACATAGTGAATTAAGCATTAAACAGGCACAAGGTCAGCCTGCAAGAATATTACAAGAACGTCATTTTAGCAAAAGCAAGAAATTTCAGAAACGTCATACTGAGCTGGAAAGCATGCGATAGCCAAAAAATAGTTTTAAAGCTGGCAGCACATTCATCTTTTGGATACGAGAGGTGACCTTAATGCAATTGGTATTACGATGGCATTAAATTATCTTACGATGGGAGTGTAATTTTATATGGCATGATGATCAATATGAAGAGCACCAGACACCCAGTGACACTTTGATGAGCAGCACATACCCAAGTTGGCGTGAAAGAGGTTAATTGAGGAGTGGCACATACCCAATGACCCATGTTGACCGGACAGCGCGTCTCAAACTCAGTTCTTTTAGCGCAGCAGCCTGATGCCCTGCCCATAGACCAGGAATTACACTGACCCAATTAGGTATGAAAGAGGTTAGCCGACGATAGACAGACAGCAAACTGGGTTGTCAAAAATGCTAATCGGATTTTTAAAGAACACGACACTGATGTAGAAGCAATGCGAGTGAAAAAGAGGGCAACACTCAGATTGAACTTGGATATCAAATTACCCGCATCGGATCTATAATCTGTCCTCAGTGACTTTCCTCTAGATTTCACCCATAAGGTTTTTCCAGAAAGGCTCACCTCTAGAACAAGGTATATTTTGGTGCTTGTTTCAATCACTTGGTAGAGTTTGCAGATGTTCTGATGACTGAGATCCTTCAACGCTGTTATCTCCAGCTTCACTCGTGGCAAGTCCTCCTACATCATGACGTTGTAAATCGCATGTTACAGAGTATTGTCGAAACACTACAGCCATTTAAAGGATACTTACGCCAAGAGAACGTTTGTCCATTATCTTTATAGCAACTTTTTCGCCTGTCAGGATGTGGAGGCCAAGCTTTACCTTTGCGAAACCGCCTGCAAAGAAAGAGCGTCGTGCACACCCTGTGAGAATGCCCAGACGAGCGCGCGTAACACATCAAAATCCATGAATATTTGGTTGAGCATGCAGGTCACCTACCTGAACCTATAGTCTCGAGTAGAATATACTGCTCGTCTAAATCGTCCATCGTTGGTTTTTCTGGCATAGCTTTTGGGATCCTCGAACGTCAAAAACGAACCGCCAGTGCGCGCGCGCCAACAGCCTTTTCTTCGAGATGCACTGAAGAGGGGTAACCCTCGCTTAACTAAAACTTGTACACAAACAAGCTATTGCGGTTACAACGGGCTTGAGTTGTCCAGCACAAGCAGCAGGAAAATATATATATTCTTAAGCTGTTACAGTCATGGTCACAGGGTTATAGTAGCTCACGCACATATTTTAAACCATTCGAAAAAATACGCCTTTACAAAGCGGAAATGACGCCATAGCCAATGAAAACGAAGTGTTGTTCACCTGGCGGCAATTAACAAACTTCCGTCTTTTTCTCTTTCTCTCTCTCTGAAAAGTCATAGCAGAAAACAGTCTTTACTAGACTAATCAATGTATAAATCTATAAATTAGAAATAAGGCACTTTGAGTAGTTTAGTTTACTATTTAACCAGCAATAAAACGAAGCACATGGGTGCGCGTCACAACGACCTTGTTTCGTCATTGGTTTTCTTCAACTCGCACAGGATTCTGGGTCACTGTGAATCTAATGGCGGCGGTAGCTGAGGTATGTCGTCGTCGTCTTTTTCCCTCTGCGTTGTGGTCATGGGGCGCCGTTTGTACTGCTAGTATTATTGGTGACGTCATTTTTAGAACACCGTGTTCCAATGTTAGTAGATCTTCTACGGAGATTTCTCAATGTGACTTTTATGATTGACTTGGGCAACGTGCTGGAAGTGCTACATCGCCATTTTGTCCTTTCGGCCTGTTGAAAACAACGTACTGTTTGTTTGTGTACGACTTTAGATTGTAGTCTCGGACCTTTTTGTGTGAATATGTTTGCAATGATTTGAAATTAATTGTATGGGCTAGGCGTGAAAGTAACCGCAGTAGTGGTCCGGCAATTGCGTGGTGGTTTGTATTAGGGGATTTCCTGCTTTAATACTTTTTTTTTTCCCCTCGATTAGACGTCGGGGCTCAAGTCACTGGAGTCCGACAGTTCCGCTCCAAAATCGGCTGTGGATGACGACGACGATGAGTTGGAGGCGCTGCGCACGGCGGCATTGTTGTCTATGAAAGCCAGAGAAAAGCGAAAATTGGTGAGTCTTTGGGCACACGCAAGGCATATTGGATGTCATCTTTACGTGACACGCGCCATTCGTTTTTCAAATTTCAGAGCGCTGTTAATTCTGAGGCGCGCGAGCGACCTGGTTCATATTCCAACTATAGTCGCTTCCACCATTCCAACCAGAGAGCCACCACCCCTGGAAAGGTAAGATATGTATTTCCAAAGTCCAAACCCCATGCGAGCTATTTCGTGCACGACAAGTGACGGCTTTGAGCGACGAAACGGGCCGTCGCGCAAACAGATAGCTCGTTCTTGTCGCTCGATCTTGGTTCTGGAAATCTAGAATTCGTCGACCGGCAATGCTATGAGCGGCTAGCCAATAGCGCGAAGCCGGAACTGTATGTATTACATCAGTCAAGTACGTACTACCGATTGTCGCATGGAACGAGCAAATGACTAAATTTTGATACGTGCAAGGATAAGAACCTACTGTAAGACCTTCAGAAATATTTTATGCTGCTCATTACAGTAAAGCACATCAACTTAGATTAATAAAGCACGCGTCACGCCAGTTTCGGCGCTTATTTGCTGCCCTCGTATCGGCAACACCGGGAAGCCGTCGCCCGTGTGGCGTGCGACTTGCAGGCAACGAGCGAACGCGACAGCCATCTCTATTGCGTCGCTTGTGGTCGTCACGCGCAAGATTGCTGGCATTTAGTTTATACTTTAAAGACTAGATGTCTTTGCATTTTTATCACAATTTCTTATTACTAGTTTATTAAACTAACCTCAACCGAGTAGGTCGGTGCTCAGGGATGTGCATCACGGCCGCTTTTCATATGCAACTTGCCAGCAGCATATCCAGAAATGGTCCCTATTGTAAGCATCAACTAGTATGCAACTAATTACGATGTTCATTTGCTGGCTCACAATAATTTCGCCCTTGAGTTATCTGGCTGTGGGAAACTTTAGCCCTCGTACAGAAGACTGAACTTGCACCTCACAATGCTCTCCTTGTTACTGCAAAATGCAAATTTGAGTCACTATCATTTGTGTAAGGAAGCCGTGATTGTAGAAAAATATCAGTGCTTTTATTAAGAAAAAAAAAAAACATCGAGTATGACATTCAATTTAGTATGCCTTACTGTAATTCTATATTGTGATTTCCATTCAAATTGCAGCCGCTGTTCAGCTGGAACCAGCACACACGACCCAACCTTATCGTAATACAGCCTGTGCCACTGGAAGGAAGTGAAGCTGCATCACCATGCAATGAGACTTCCATCCAGACCATACAGTCCTCAACAAAGTTGGTGTTGCCCCAGGACCGGTGGTGCCCGAAGCGGGACCAAGAGAGTCCAACTTCAAGTGCCATTGGCCAGTCCAAACGCAGGGGTATGCTGCCCAATGGTTTCACAGTTCTCTTGATTACTTCGTCACTTTGCTTACTGCTTGGTACAGTTAGTGTTTTGTCTTAAATGTGGTGTCAGGGAAACAAGGGAAAGAAAAAGCTGGCAGCTTATTGAGATGTCTAACATGTTTCATGGTAATGTAGTTGCAGTGAATCTGAATGGTAGGTACATTTTATCCCCTCTCATCAGAAAACAGAAAGGTTGCTTTTGATTAGCAGCCTTTCTGTTTTGTTTGTAAGTTCCTTAGTCATGAAACAAATACTGACTTTTAGCATCATAGAAATTGAAATGTTTGTGCCAAGCTACAAAATAATTCGGTTTATGGGTGGCAGGCTGAATAAACACTGCTTGGCACCAGAATGTACTGAAAATTGCTTAATTTTCATGCGAAACTTGTTTGAAACTTTCACAAATTGTGGGCTTTGCATAAAAGAAAAAGTTGCTTAAAGCACATTAGGTGGGCGTATATAATGAAACAGACATTTTTTATGTAGTCATACGCTGCAGAGGGTGCTAAGAATACCTGGCTCCGGACAGGCCGCCATTGGAATCTGAACCTGGCAACGTTTAACGTTAGAACGCTATCTAGTGAGGCGAGTCTAGCAGTGTTATTGGAGGAATTAGAGGGTAGTAAATGGGATAATATAGGGCTCAGTGAGGTTAGGAGGACAAAAGAAGCATATACAGTGCTAAAAAGCGGGCATGTACTGTGTTACCGGGGCTTAGCGGAGAGACGAGAACTAGGAGTCGGATTCCTGATTAATAAGGAAATAGCTGGTAACATACAGGAATTCTATAGCATTAACGAGAGGGTGGCAGGTCTTGTTGTGAAACTTAATAAGAGGTACAAATTGAAGGTGGTACAAGTCTATGCCCCTACATGCAGTCATGATGACCAGGAAGTCAAAAGCTTTTATGAAGACATGGAATCGGCAATGGGTAAAGTCAAAACAAAATACACTATACTGATGGGTGACTTCCATGCCAGGGTAGGCAAGAAGCAGGCTGGAGACAAGTCAGTGGAGGAATATGGCATAGGCTCTAGGAATAGCAGAGGAGAATTGTTAGTAGAGTTTGCAGAACAGAATAATATGCGGATAATGAACACCTTTTTCCGCAAGCGGGTTAGTCGAAAGTGGTTGTGGAGGAGCCCGAATGGTGAGACTAGAAATGAAATCGACTTCATACTCTGCGCGAACCCTGGCATCATACAAGATGTAGACGTGCTCGGCAAGGTACGCTGCAGTGACCATAGGATGGTAAGAACTCTAATTAGCCTAGACTTGAGGAGGGAACGGAAGAAACTGGTACACAAGAAGCCAATCAATGAGTTAGCGGTAAGAGGAAAACTAGAGGAATTCCGGATCAAGCTACAGAACAGGTATTCGGCTTTAACTCAGGAAGAGGACCTTAGTGTTGAAGCAATGAACGACTATCTCATGGGCATCATTAAGGAGTGCGCAATAGAAGTCGGTGGTAACGCCGTTAGACAGGAAACCAGTAAGCTATCGCAGGAGACGAAAGATCTGATCAAGCAACGCCAATGTATGAAAGCCTCTAACCCTACAGCTAGAATAGAACTGGCAGAACTTTCTAAGTTAATCAACAAGCGTAAGACAGCGGACATCAGGAACTATAATATGGATAGAATTGAACAGGCTCTCAGGAACGGAGGAAGCCTAAAAACAGGGAAGAAGAAACTAGGAATAGGCAAGAATCAGATGTGTGCGTTACGAGACAAAGCCGGCAATATCGTTACTAATATGGATGAGATAGTTCAAGTGGCTGAGGAGTTTTATAGAGATTTATACAGTACCAATGGCACCCACGACGATAGTGGAAGAGAGAATAGCCTAGAGGAATTCGAAATCCCACAGGTAACGCCAGAAGAAGTAAAGAAAGCCTTAGGAGCTATGCAAAGGGGGAAGGCAGCTGGGGAGGATCAGGTAACAGCAGATTTGTTGAAGGATGGTGGTCAGATTGTTCTAGAGAAACTGGCCACCCTGTATACGCAATGCCTCATAACCTCGAGCGTACCGGAATCTTGGAAGAACGCTAACATAATCCTAATCCATAAGAAAGGGGACGCCAAAGACTTGAAAAATTATAGACCGATCAGCTTACTGTCCGTTGCCTACAAAGTATTTACTAAGGTAATCGCAAATAGAATCAGGAACACCTTAGACTTCTGTCAACCAAAGGACCAGGCAGGATTCCGTAAAGGCTACTCAACAATAGACCATATTCACACTATCAATCAAGTGATAGAGAAATGTGCAGAATATAACCAACCCTTATATATAGCTTTCATTGATTACGAAAAAGCGTTTGATTCAGTCGAAACCTCAGCAGTCATGGAGGCATTACGGAATCAGAGTGTAGATGAGCCATATGTAAAGATACTGGAAGATATCTATAGCGGCTCCACAGACACCGTAGTCCTCCACAAAGAAAGCAACAAAATCCCTATAAAGAAAGGCGTCAGACAGGGAGATACGATATCTCCAATGCTATTCACTGCATGTTTACAGGAGGTATTCAGAGGCCTGGAGTGGGAAGAATTGGGGATAAAAGTTGATGGAGAATACCTTAGCAACTTGCGATTCGCTGATGATATTGCCTTGCTTAGTAACTCAGGAGACCAATTGCAATGCATGTTCACTGACCTGGAGAGGCAAAGCAGAAGGGTGGGTCTGAAAATTAATCTGCAGAAAACTAAAGTATTGTTTAACAGTCTCTGAAGAGAACAGCAGTTTACGATAGGTAGCAAAGCACTGGAAGTGGTAAGGGAATACATCTACTTAGGGCAGGTAGTGACCACGGATCCGGATCATGAGACTGAAATAACCAGAAGAATAAGAATGGGCTGAGGTGCGTTTGGCAGGCATTCTCAAATCATGAACAGCAGGTTGCCACTATCCCTCAAAAGGAAAGTGTATAACAGCTGTGTGTTACCAGTACTCACATATGGGGCAGAAACCTGGAGGCTTACGAAAAGGGTTCTGCTGAAATTGAGGACGACGCAACAAGCTATGGAAAGAAGAATGATGGGTGTGACGTTAAGGGATAAGAAAAGAGCAGATTGGGTGAGGCAACAAACGCGGGTAAACGACATCTTAGCTGAAATCAAGAAAAAGAAATGGGCATGGGCCGGACATGTAATGAGGAGGGAAGATAACCGATGGTCACTAAGGGTTACGGACTGGGTTCCAAGGGAAGGGATGCGTAGCAGGGGGCGGCAGAAAGTTAGGTGGGCGGATGACATTAAGACGTTTGCAGGGACAACATGGCCACAATTAGTACATGACCGGGGTAGTTGGAGAAGTATGGGAGAGGCCTTTGCCCTGCAGTGGGCGTAACTAGGCTGATGATGATGATTGTGATGATGATGATGATGATTATGATGCATTCGGTACGGTGTTTTATGCTTTTGTACTTTGTAAAGCAGAATGGTTTCCCTGCTCAGCAACCATTCTGTTTTATTGTAAGGTTCAGTCTTGGAGCATGTGCCTGGTTATTCCTTTTAATGCCTGCTTTACCAAAGGGGAGCGCAAAGTTATCAAAGAATTTCTTCCTGTGAGCAGTGGTGGAACTGTTGATACATTGCTTCAAACTGCTGCCATCGCAATGTCTGCTATGTGCTGCTACAAAAGCCAAATTCTTGCTAATATTGCAACTTGTCTGCTCCAAAAGGGGTTCCGGAGGGTTCTGTATATGTCTGGCAGTAGCAATTGTGAAAATGAAACCACAACTTTTTTCGCTACTGCGGGAAAAGGGGCACTTTTTACTAGGTGAAAGGAAATATTTTTTGGCAGCTAGACACTAATGCCTTATTTACATAGTTTGGTATCAAAATTTAGCTAAAAGAATTTTCTATTCAATAACATAAATGCTGCATATATATTTATTACATAAATTACTGAAAAAAATTTTTATAATATAAGCATTTATATATAGAAGATATCGTTCTGCTTGAAAAAGGAGCACAAATTTAAAAATATTGAGAGTGAAAAAAATTTGAAGATAAACATTTTGTGGCTGATGTCATAAAAATATGACACAAGTTTCAAAAATTATTGCCAAGAACTATTTTTTCTGAAAAAAAGTTACCGTGGGTGTGTGGCGTGCCATTCTCCAAAGGAGTCCCTCGTCAGGATGGTACACACCGCATGGCTTCCAAAAAAACTGCCGTCTTCATTTCTACTTTGTTTTTCTTGTAGCAGAGCTTGCAGTTACAGCGCTTTTCTTACACCTGAGGCTTGTGCTCCGACTTTGGAGGAGGTGGAGGGTGAGCATATCTGTCATCCATCCCAAAAATCTTGTTGACCAGCTCAATTCGGAATGCAAGCTGGTCAAAGCCAGTCTTTCTAGAGAGCTCCTCTATCTCAGGGTGACATTCCGCGATGATGAAGCTGTTGACGACAGCAATGTCAATGCAGTAGAGGAACAGTGTCTTCCACCACTTGACACACTTCAAAGACATTATAAGAAGCTGTAAGTTGATAGGACTTGTCAACACCAAGCATGCCCTTGTAGTAGTCTTCTATAAAGAGCGGCTTCCTGGTGGGGATCTTTGTCCATCGGTTTCCGCTCTTCACTTTTCGCATTGCAGTCATGTGATTGTTGGCAGTTTGTGCTGTGCTCATGTTTACAGCGCACTTGTCTTTCTACTGCAAGTAGAGCACATCGCGGCACTGCAGCCAGCGAATGTCTTCTCGAGTTGCTCTTTTCTCTCAAATGATATCTTTCAACTGGGAGGGAAATCCGCAACGATTTTTGCACGTTGTTCTGCAAGAGAGAGTTTTCTGCTCAACATGATGTTCAAAGAGGGAGGTGGACGTGTAAAAGTTGTCAAGGTAGATGATGTAGCCTTGATCCAAATATGCAGTAGACAGGCGGGTTACGTCATAAGCCAGTCCCTTTGAGCTGAGTGTTTCTCACTTCCCGTTGTAAACACAGAATTGGACAGGGTTGCCTGTGCTTAATTCCCTTTGTCACTGTGCTTAATCCCTTTCTCACACATATACTGCCAAATTCCAGATCGTCCTTTTGATTTAACCATTCGTTCGTCCACTCTCAAATTTCGGTATGGCTGAAAAAGCTGACATGACACGTCATTCATATGCTGCAGTAGATGTGTGATCCTTTGCAGCTTGCCATCACGGACGGGGTCACTCTTCCCCGGGTCCATGACACTGAGAAAAGCAAGGAACGAAAAAAATCTGCCCCTGGGCGTAATCTTTGGAGGAATTAGGCCCGAATAAATCCGAGGTATTCCAGTATAAATGGAGACGAGGCAGTTCCACAATTTCCGTGTAGATCAGGACTCCTATGCACTCCATCATTTCACTGGGACCGAAATTTTTCCATGAGCCGACCTTCTCTGCGTATGTCTGCCTCTTTAAAATATGCGTCCACGCATATTTGTTCGGGTTCTCGCAGATCACGTTGATCAGCTCTGCTGTGAAAAAGAATTTGGAAGACATAGGGCCATATTCTCAAACGTTCGCCATCCGTGATAGTTTCGCCGCCACGATAGTCTCGTTCAATAAATCTAGTGACTGCTTACCCATGACGTCAGTGTGCACTACCAATACGCGCTGTCGAACACTTCACATCGCATGAGAGAGTGCAGAGTGACTCGGTGTGTGTTGTTTTCAAGTGTACTGGCCGCAGTACGTGTTCTGCGCACTGACTACGGTTGGTTACGGCTGCTTTAGGTAAAATGAATAAAAAAGGGTGAAATGTTTTATTTTAAATAAATTGCCAAATATCGCTGTGAAACAATGCGTGTAAAGCGCCACCAATAAACTGGCACCTACCTTATCTCTACTACACTCCCACTACCAACCGAATTCCAAAAGACATGTTCGTTAATTCAATATATGTCAAGAGCACCCATCGACACCATGATATTAAAATGACATAGGCCGGAACTACTAGATGGCGCTGTTTATTTTCCGGTTTTGCTAAACCTACCAATTGACGCACGCCGTTGGCAGAGGCGTGGCCAAGGCGATAGTTTCAGAATATGGGCCGTAGACGGCCCGCACGAAGTGCATGCATTACTCCGTAGCGCACCGCCAACGTCGACCCCCGTGTTTCTTCTAGGAAAAAGCTGTACGCACTTTACAACTGCTGGCAAGGAATCATGTCCGTATGATGTTGAGACCGTGAAAATAAATAATATAGCGGTGAGTACATGCTCCGCTGCACATGGAGCCGATGTTCACCCGCTGGATGTTCCAGCTTGACTTGACACATCCTTGTCATCGGTGCTAAAATGATTTGTCCACACCTTCAGGCTCACTACTGCTGATTTCATCCGCAAAATCGGCTCCGGAAACACTCGATTGGCCAGAAACGTGATGTCTTCTAGGAGCATCTGCGCGCGATGATGACGCCATGATCAACACGCTCGCCTGACAATCCAAAACTTTTGGCAGTGCGGGTCGAAGCGCCACAAAGCAAAAAACCAACAAAACGTGGCGGACCATGTTGTGTGTTTCCCACTTCCTAACCTAGATGGCGCTAGGTGCCCACAAACTGCGTGAGACCTTTAATTTGAAATGTGTCGATCAAATTAATTGATTTGAATAGGTGCGTGTATGGCGACGCATGATTATATCCGGTTACGAATGAGCATCCTTAATGTTTGCTCGGCCTGGGTCAGCAAAACGAACAAATCGGTCTGTTGCTTTGTTCATTTGAGAAAAAATTTCCAACTTTGTGCAAGAAGTTCTAATGTATCTGCTTTTCAGTAAGTGCTTACCTCTGGATAGCACTGTACTCAAAGACCTTTGGTCTCTACTCCAAAGTTCTTAAAGACGTTAGGCAAGATCTTTGACAAGTTAAGTTCACATTGGGGTTCGTGTGATCTGGGCACCTCATCACTTTTGTTTCATCAAATTACATGATTTGAAGCCTTCTAGTGCACGTAAGACAATGAAGAGGCTTCAAAATGAAGCTTGGGATTAAGCTGACTTGCCAAGTTAGCATAAGTTATGTACGTAGCAGCAATAATGGGTAATTAGTGAACAAGGCCAAAGGTAACCCAGATGTGCTTATCTAGAACTATACCAGGACGTGTGGATTTACTCAGCAAAAAATGTGTCCCCATCCGGAAGGTAGTGCAGTCTAAAAAGAACCACAGTGAAGTAAAGAAATTAAATGGTTAAGTAAATTGTTCTTTGTAACAGTAAGATACTGTAAAGCAGGGCAAGGTGGCATAAGTGTAGTCACTCAGCAGCATTTGACATTGGAAAAAAAAAAATTCTCGCTGCCCTTCCACTCTGAAGAAGGATGACCAGCGAAGCTGTGTATGTGGGCCCCTTAATGCTGAACTGCACCTCCGCCACGGGTTGGCCTGGCATTGCACTATCTTCGGTATCGGAGCACATTGGGGAGTGCTTAACGCCTGCTTCACCTCCACCATGGGTCGGCCCGGCATTGTACTATCTTTGGGATCAGCCCATGCATGGGGGGTGCTTAATGGCTGCTTCACCTCTGCCGCGGGTCGGGCTGGTACGGCACTATCTTCAGAATCAGCCCACATATGGAGAGTGCTTAACGCCTGCTTCACCTCCACCACGGGTCGGCCCGGCATTGCACTATCTCCAGGATCGGCCCACGTATGGGGAATTTTTTCACTTGCCAAAACGGCACGAAACTTTCTTTGGACGGTAGAGTTATACAGCTTCCCTGTAAAAGGAAAGGCCTTCTGGGGGAGCCTCTCTTCCCCCTTTCCCCCAAACAACAAACATGGAACATTAAACCACATGGTACAGTAATGTGCCCTGACGACCTTGTCTTTCTTTGATGTCAACTGCTGTTGTCGCCTGTTCTGTTTTTTGTAATGAAAGTTTAGTAGTGTCTCTGAGAAATTTGCCCAAAGAAATGCCTGTAGTAATTCTACCTCACAAAGTGTCCTCCCTGATAGAACTAGGCACTTCAGCAGAATAGAGACTGCAAAAGGAAATTCATTCGGCCAGTAGATACTGAGCCATTCCCAACCACACCTGACAAAGTAGATGGAGGCTAAGTGTTTTTTGGCATTTGTAAACCAGAATCAGATGTATGCGTTAAGAGATAAAGCCGGCAATATCATTACTAATATGGATGAGATAGTTCAAGTAGCTGAGAAGCTCTGTAGAAATTTGTACAGTACCAGTGGCACCCACGACAATAATGGAAGAGAGAATAGTCTAGAGGAATTTGAAATCCCACAAGTAATGCCGGAAGAAGTAAAGAAAGCCTTGGGAGCTATGCAAAGGGGGAAGGCAGCTGGGGAGGATCAGGTAACAGCAGATTTGTTGAAGAATGGTGTGCAGATTGTTCTAGAAGAACTGGCCACCCTCTATATGCCATGCCTCATGACTTCGAGCGTACCAGAATCTTGTAAGAACACTAACATAATCCTAATCCATAAGAAAGGAGACGCCAAGGACTTGAAAAATTATGGACCGATCAGCTTACTGTCCGTTGCCTACAATATTTACTAAGGTAATCACAAATAGAATCAGGAACACTTTAGACTTCTGTCAACCAAAGGACCAGGCAGGATTCCGTAAAGGCTACTCAACAATAGACCATATTCACGCTATCAATCAGGTGATAGAGAAATGTGCGGAATATAACCAACTCTTATATATAGCTTTCATTGATTACAAGAAAGCATTTGATTCAGTCGAAACCTCAGCAGTCATGGAGGCATTGCGAAATCAAGGTGTAGACGAGCCGTATGTAAAAATACTGCAAGATATCTATAGCGGCTCCACAGCCACCGTAGTCCTCCATAAAGAAAGCAACGAAATCCCAATAAGGAAAGGCGTCAGACAGGGAGATACGAGCTCTCCAATGCTATTCAAAGCGTGTTTACAGGAGGTATTCAGAGACCTGGATTGAGAAGAATTTGGGATAAGAGTTAATGGAGAATAGCTTAACTTGCGATTCGCTGATGATATTGCCTTGCTTTGTAACTCAGGGGACCAACTGCAATGCATGCTCACTGACCTGGATAGGCAAAGCCGAAGGGTGGGTCTAAAAATTAATCTGCAGAAAACTTAAAGTAATGTTTAACAGGCTCGGAAGAGAACAGCAGTTTACGATAGGTAGTGAGGCACTGGAAGTGGTACGGGAATACATCTACTTAGGACAGGTAGTGACTGCGGATCCGGATCATGAGACTGAAATAATCGGAAGAATAAGGATGGGCTGGGGTGCGTTTGGCAGGCATTCTCAGATCATGAACAGCAGGTCGCCATTATCCCTCAAGAGAAAAGTGTATAACAGCTGCGTCTTACCAGTGCTCACGTACGGGGCCGAAACCTGGAGGCTTACGAAAAGGGTTCTACTTAAATTGGGGGCGACGCAACAAGCTATGGAAAGAAGAATGATGGGTGTAACGTTAAAGGATAAGAAAAAAGCAGATTGGGTGAGGGAACAAATGCGAGTTAATGACATCAGTTGAAATCAAGAAAAAGAAATGGGCATGGGCAGGACATGTAATGAGGAGGGAAGATAACCGATGGTCATTAAGGGTTACGGATTGGATTCCAAGGGAAGGGAAGTGTAGCAGGAGGTGGCAGAAAGTTAGGTGGGCGGATGAGATGTAAGAAGTTTGCAGGGACGACATGGCCACAATTAGTACATGCCTGGGGTAATTGGACAAGTATGGGAGAGGCCTTTGCCCTGCAGTGGGCGTAACCATGCTGATGATGATTATGAGATGATGATGAAAAAGCTATCTCTCATTCAAGGGAAGGGGGCAATGGAATAGAGGGTGGGCAAGGAACTACTTGGAGTAGGCCTCCCCTATCCTCTCGGCCAACTCCAGGATGGCCTCCTGAAGGTTGGGCCTCGAGCTGCGCAAGGCAGCCTCTGAGGGCATTGTCGGAGCGCGGTATGCTCGAGTTAACCGGGTGTTTTCGCCCATTGGAATACACACAACTTTGACGGGAACTCAGCGTCAATTCGATTAAACCGGAAGTTCGAATTAACAAGATTTTACTAAATGCTCTCAAAATTGTTTGCAATGGGGGACATGATGGCATCCATTCTGCTAGCTTCACTATGATGCCATCATTACCACATAGTGAGTGGCATGGAGATCAAATGAATGGTGCAGTATACTCTCTCTGCCTCAACTGCAGCATTTGAGTGATGAATTGTACCTACTTTCATGGGGCTTTTCACCAGGTTTGGGCATAGCAAACAGAGAAGCTTGGTGTATAAATTGTAGTCATTATCGTTTCTGCCATATACATGCCACAAAACTTGCAGCCACTCAAAACAATCTCCTGTATTTACTTCGTTATGGCACACAGTCACTTTCTTCTCATTGAAGGATAGTCACAGATTCCAAGTTCCTAACATGCAGCTGCAACAAGTGGTCCATTATGTACATGCATGCAGGTGGCTGTGGGATATGCACTAAAGAAAAATAAGCATAGTTACCATTTATTGCAGCAAGCTGTCTTCTTTTTTTTTTTTAAGAAGCTTGCGCAATCGTCACCTGTTTGTCTGCTTTGCCAGTACTTTGCATGCTTACATGCTTGTCAACTTTCTAGCTTGTGCTGCACCCCGTCACTAAAACCCTTTTGTCAGCTCACCACTGCACGGTGGAAATCTGTATAGAGCGACCCTAAGCTAGCACTTGTGAACTGCATTGGAAAAAAAAGGAAACCCGTGATCAAATAGTGAGTGACACGTAACTTATTGTGTAGGCAAAATAATAGAGAAGGGAGGTGAGGAACATTAAAGGAACAATGACACAATTTTGGATCTTGTCTTTTCTTTTGTAAGAAGTAGCGAATGACCTGGTTGTCACGGCAGAAAACCTCGTTTGCTTCAGCGTGCAACTGTCAATTATTTATAAAGCCTTGTATATAGCAAGTAGCCCAAGTTTTGATTTCAGAGTGCAACGAGGGGGCAGTGGGTTTGTAAACAGAGCTGGTCACGTGATTGCACAAAACTGTGACACAAACACCAGCAAGTGAGATTCATTGTTTCTTTTGTTTTTCTCCATCTACGTACACATGTGCCTCGGGATCTTCTTGCCATCGTCCTCTGGGGCGACAATTTTCTTAAGGCAGGAGTTGCCACCAAACTAGACATGACCATCGCTTTTAGGCATAGGCATCTTCTAACCAACCACTTTTCCCACGTGGCAACCCCTCTGGAACGACTGCAGCTGCTAACAGCTGCCTATAGGCAGCGACTCAGGTTCGTGCTAGCATCATCTTGGCAGTAGCTGGCTTCCGCATAGATTTTTATTTTTTTTTTTTATTTATTTCATACTGCAGACCTAAAACAGGTCCAAGCAAGGTGGTTAAACACAACAATATTACAATGCATTATTCAATCAAGTAAGGTGGTAAGACACAACAGTAATACAATGAGCCAAACAATTGAAACAGGCAGCAACGAGTTATTCCAGTCTGTTATAGTTCGGGGAAAAAAAGAATACTTGAATGCATCCGTCCGTGCAAAATAAGGTGTTAGTGAATTCGGATGATGGTGTCGAGTAGGCCTAGACGTTGTACTGAACAGATACGATGCAGGATTAATTGATAAGTCTCCATTAATAAGCATGGTAAGAAATCGAATTCTTAAGTGTTGCCTTCTCTGCTGAAGGACTTCAATGCCATTATCATGCATTATTCGTGAGGGGGAATCATAGCGAGAGAATTTAGAATATATGAATCGTACGGCTTTTTTCTGTACCCTTTCGAGACCTTTAATATTTTGTTTAGCAAACGGGTCCCAAACAATACATGCATATTCAAGTTTAGGTCTAATTAATGAATAATAAGCAAGCAGTTTTACATTAGGTGGGGAATTTCTAAGTTTATGTCGCAAAAAGTATAATTTACGCAAGGCTGAAGAACAGATATTATCAATGTGTAAATTCCACGATAAGTTGTTAGTAATTGTGACGCCCAAATACTTATATTTTGTTACTTCCTGCAAGGCCAACGAACCTAACGTGTAACTAAAGGTTAGTGGAGCTTTCTGACGAGTGAAGCGAAGAAAGACCGTCTTTTCAGCGTTAAGCCGCATTCCCCATGTTTTGCACCAATCAGTAATGCCAGCTAGAGAAGCATTTAAATCAGTTTGATCATTGGTTGAAGTGATTTCCCTAAAAAGCACACAGTCGTCAGCAAACAACCTAATTTGCACGCTGGGATGGATTGAAGTAGTAATATCATTTATATAGAGTAAAAAGAGCAGCGGCCCTAGGACACTTCCTTGAGGAACTCCCGAGGTGACCGGAAGACAGCCAGACTGTTGCTGATTAATTTCCACGAACTGGCGGCGATTTGTTAGGTAGTTTGTTATCCATGCGATTAATATTTCAGGGAGCTCAAAATGTCTAAGTTTTAGTATTAATTTGTCATGTGGAACTGTATCAAAGGCTTTGCTAAAATCAAGAAATACGGCGTCAATTTGACCATTATTATCGAGGCATGAGGCGAGTGAATGAATTACGGTGACAAGTTGTGTAACTGTTGAATAGCCTTTTCTAAATCCGTAGATGAATAGATGCAGGCAAATTTGTGTTTTTTCCTTTAATAACGAAGCAAGAGTGTCATGTGTTAAAATGAACTACATGGACAATAAAATACAATCTTTCTGCAAATTTTCAATAAAGCAGAGCTGAGGTAAGCATAAAATGAAATTTTTTTATACGTTCAAAATGAGGTGAGCAAGTGCAGCTGCTCACCTCATTCCACTCCTTGGGTCCAGTAGTGCACACAAACTTGATCCATTTTTGCTGCTGAGGGCCATCGTGGGGAAACCTATGCATGACCATACCAACCCCCGAATGTGTTCGGCAGAATTAAGTATCGCACTATGCACCTGACATTGTGCTGTACTCGCACTTTATGTGGGGTCAGTGCAGCGCAGTCAATGCAGATAGTGCAGGTAATCTCAGTGGGCACGGCAAAAATTGTTGCAGCGATACGGAGAGCATCCCACTACAACTAACAACCGAGGAAGGTAGCAACTGCGTCAGTGAAGGGCAAGGTCGTGGAATGAGCAAGAGCACATACAAGGAGAATGGTAGCCAATACAAACTTGTAACGTAGCGTTGTTGTCAATGTAATGAGGTGCTGAGCTTTGCGGTTCTGCGCACAAATACTTAAAGATTTATTTTACATGTTTTAAGCTACATTCGCCACAGATATATTTTAGATGTGTGTGTGTCCAGAGAAATCTCTCGCAAGTTACCTGGACTTCGAAATTTTGTGTCAGTGCACCTATAATTGCAGATGCTTAGTTGATACAATGGGAGAGGATTTCTGTGCTGAGAGGGTTGCATGCTTTTCTCTGTAACGCATTGACTTCTCCCTTTATTACTGAACCAATTCTGAAAAAATTCTTGCTAGAGATTGTTTCTTGGATGCCACCTTACATCTGTTAATGACTTGACAGAGCCTGGAGAGGAGGAACCCTATAGAGAGACACTCATTTGGATGTCACATTTGGATGTATGTTGTAGACATGGTTTGCTGGGGTCCAGAGATGGCCGACAACACTTGATTTGACATATAGTGCTCAAAGTTAAGGGGACCCTGAAACAATTTGACGATTTTGTACAAATGCACCAAGTAAGTAGGGTAGGTCCTATTAATAATGGGAGAAATTTAGCCGCACTGTTTAATGTGTGGAATTTATTATTTGGTTTTAAACATCTGCATGGGTACAGATCGCAGTAGCACCACTTAACACATTTTCAGCCACACCGCCCATTCTGCATAGAATGGGCAAGTCATGTCACTCAGCTGAGCAATCTGATCGATTCCCACATGACGTCATTAGGAGTACTTGCACCATGTTATGCCATTAAGCTTATATTTAATAGTATATGTATACTTAAATTATACTCCGGACAGGCCGCCATTGGAATCTGAACCTGGCAACGTTTAACGTTAGAACGCTATCTAGTGAGGCGAGTCAAGCAGTGTTATTGGAGGAATTAGAGGGTAGTAAATGGGATATAATAGGGCTCAGTGAGGTTAGGAGGACAAAAGAAGCATATACAGTGCTAAAAAGCGGGCATGTACTGTGTTACCGGGGCTTAGCGGAGAGACGAGAACTAGAAGTCGGATTCCTGATTAATAAGGAAATAACTGGTAACATACAGGAATTCTATAGCATTAACGAGAGGGTGGCAGGTCTTGTTGTGAAACTTAATAAGAGGTACAAATTGAAGGTGGTACAAGTCTATGCCCCTACATGCAGTCATGATGACCAGGAAGTCGAAAGCTTTTATGAAGACGTGGAATCTGCGATGGGTAAAGTCAAAACAAAATACACTATACTGATGGGCGACTTCAATGCCAGGGTAGGCAAGAAGCAGGCTGGAGACAAGTCAGTGGGGGAATGTGGCATAGGCTCTAGGAATAGCAGAGGAGAATTATTAGTAGAGTTTGCAGAACAGAATAATATGCGGATAATGAACACCTTTTTCCGCAAGCGGGTTAGTCGAAAGTGGACGTGGAGGAGCCCGAATGGTGAGACTAGAAATGAAATCGACTTCATACTCTGCGCGAACCTTGGCATCATACAAGATGTAGACGTGCTCGGCAAGGTACGCTGCAGTGACCATAGGATGGTAAGAACTCTAATTAGCCTAGACTTGAGGAGGGAACGGAAGAAACTGGTACACAAGAAGCCAATCAATGAGTTAGCGATAAGAGGGAAACTAGAGGAATTCCGGATCAAGCTACAGAACAGGTATTTGGCTTTAACTCAGGAAGAGGACCTTAGTGTTGAAGCAATGAACGACTATCTCATGGGCACCATTAAGGAGTGCGCAATAGAAGTCTGTGGTAACTCCGTTAGACAGGAAACCAGTAAGCTATCGCAGGAGACGAAAGAGCTGATCAAGAAACGCCAATGTATGAAAGCCTCTAACCCTACAGCTAGAATAGAACTGGCAGAACTTTCTAAGTTAATCAACAAGCGTAAGACAGCGGACATCAGGAACTATAATATGGATAGAATTGAACAGGCTCTCAGGAACGGAGGAAGCCTAAAAACAGGGAAGAAGAAACTAGGAATAGGCAAGAATCAGATGTGTGCGTTACGAGACAAAGCCGGCAATATCGTTACTAATATGGATGAGATAGTTCAAGTGGCTGAGGAGTTTTATAGAGATTTATACAGTACCAGTGGCACCCACGACGATAGTGGAAGAGAGAATAGCCTAGAGGAATTCGAAATCCCACAGGTAACGCCAGAAGAAGTAAAGAAAGCCTTAGGAGCTATGCAAAGGGGGAAGGCAGCTGGGGAGGATCAGGTAACAGCAGATTTGTTGAAGGATGGTGGTCAGATTGTTCTAGAGAAACTGGCCACCCTGTATACGCAATACCTCATAACTTCGAGCGTACCGGAATCTTGGAAGAACGCTAACATAATCCTAATCCATAAGAAAGGGGACGCCAAAGACTTGAAAAATTATAGACCGATCAGCTTACTGTCCGTTGCCTACAAAGTATTTACTAAGGTAATCGCAAATAGAATCAGGAACACCTTAGACTTCTGTCAACCAAAGGACCAGGCAGGATTCCGTAAAGGCTACTCAACAATAGACCATATTCACACTATCAATCAAGTGATAGAGAAATGTGCAGAATATAACCAACCCTAATATATAGCTTTCATTGATTACGAGAAAGCGTTTAATTCAGTCGAAACCTCAGCAGTCATGGAGGCATTACGGAATCAGGGTGTAGATGAGCCATATGTAAAGATACTGGAAGATATCTATAGCGGCTCCACAGCCACCGTAGTCCTCCACAAAGAAAGCAACAAAATCCCTATAACGAAAGGCGTCAGACAGGGAGATACGATATCTCCAATGCTATTCACAGCATGTTTACAGGAGGTATTCAGAGGCCTGGAGTGGGAAGAATTGGGGATAAACGTTGATGGAGAATACCTTAGCAACTTGCGATTCGCTGATGATATTGCCTTGCTTAGTAACTCAGGAGACCAATTGCAATGCATGCTCACTGACCTGGAGAGGCAAAGCAGAAGGGTGGGTCTGAAAATTAATCTGCAGAAAACTAAAGTATTGTTTAACAGGCTCGGAAGAGAACAGCTGTTTATGATAGGTAGCGAAGCACTGGAAGGGGTAAGGGAATACATCTACTTAGGGCAGGTAGTGACCACGGATCCGGATCATGAGACTGAAATAACCAGAAGAATAAGAATGGGCTGGGGTGCGTTTGGCAGGCATTCTCAAATCATGAACAGCAAGTTGCCACTATCCCTCAAAAGGAAAGTGTATAACAGCTGTGTGTTACCAGTACTCACATATGGGGCAGAAACCTGGAGGCTTACGAAAAGGGTTCTGCTGAAATTGAGGACGACTCAACGAGCTATGGAAAGAAGAATGATGGGTGTGACGTTAAGGGATAAGAAAAGAGCAGATTGGGTGAGGCAACAAACGCGGGTAAACGACATCTTAGTTGAAATCGAGAAAAAGAAATGGGCATGGGCCGGACATGTAATGAGGAGGGAAGATAACCGATGGTCACTAAGGGTTACAGACTGGATTCCAAGGGAAGGGATGCGTAGCAGGGGGCGGCAGAAAGTTAGGTGGGCGGATGACATTAAGACGTTTGCAGGGACAACATGGCCACAATTAGTACATGAACGGGGTAGTTGGAGAAGTATGGGAGAGGCCTTTGCCCTGCAGTGGGCGTAACTAGGCTGATGATGATGATGATGATGATGATGATGATGATGATGATGATGATGATGTATACTTAAATTTGTGTACCTGTAGAAATAAATACGCAGATGCATTAAATGTAGATGTTTCTTCAATGATGCACTTTCACCTGATTCAGCTACAGCTATTGTCTGTACACATGCATTTACATGTTCAGGCAAGAGTTTCTTCTGAAAAGCTGGGCTTTGTGGAAGTCTTGCGAGGCTGTACAGAGGAAGGCAAGAGGTCAGAAAGAATGACATGGTTAAAATTAGTAGTTCAGTGTCAACGGCAGCCAATAATATGCAGAGGGATTGGCGTGTTCTGGTGGAGCGTTTACTGTCTGCTCCACTCTGACCAGTATATGCTAGCAATTTTCACACAACTGCTTAGCGGGAACATTAGTGCACTTGCATACAACGTTCTTGCCAGCAGCTGTACGAAGATTGGTGTCCTCCGCTTACAAAGGCGATGGAGCGAAGCATGAGAACTTGTCTATTTGGATTCTCAGTCATTTTGTAGCCTAGCTGATGGTGCGTTGCTCGCGTCTCAGCAAGACGCGCTTATCAAATACGAAACTTATGCAGTTCCCTGCAGTGTCTGAGTGTGGGAAATATGAGCGGAATGTAAGCAGTGCTTTGCTAAAGCTGTCCATCATTTCATAGGACAATAAGTTTAGCGCTGTCTCCTGGTTGCAGAAATGTGAATGGTGCCAGTACAGTAACCAATGTAGTTCTACTGCAGTCGTCGCCTTGACGAGCACTGCACATACACCATTTTGAGGTCACCGTTACCACGGTAAGGAGAAAAACTGCACCAGAAAGAGATGTGGAAACATTCTCTGTTCAAATCGGAGAAATAGACAGTGCTTGCCCCATCGCATGACATTGTAGCCAAAATAGGCGGTGCACAGCCATGGCCGGACGGAATAAGTATTAAGTGTGAAGGCCACGGGTTAGGTGAAAGGTAATGTTTAACCACTTTCGGTGTGCTGACACGATAATTTTGTGCGAAACTATTCCATGAGACATACTGTCTAGGTGGCACCCTTACGTATGACAATCATTTCAAGGTCAAGACATATAACATTCATTTCAAGGTCAAGACATAAATACCTGAAAAAAAAAAATGTTTATTTTCTATCTAAATGTGCAAAACCAATTGAGAATAAGCAAAATCAGCGAAAAGAAATATATTTTACGAAAACTTTTTTAGCATTAAGGAGGCAGAAAACTAAATGGAAGTGGGCTTCGCCCCAAACCACCTATGGCTTTGTTAGAAATTTGTAAGGACAGCTCTCGTCATATCTGAACCATGGTTGTACATTTTATTTGCTTTACATCATGTGTGTGATACCACTGCAGGTGGAGGTCTTGCATTCCTCTGACCATGCTTTCAAAGGAAAGCAAGTCGCGTGCCAAACTTCTTCCTCATTCTGCGTTTCAGCTCTAAGCGTACATATGACACTTGATGCCTGTCATTCAGTGTTGACCGAAAACATTTAGCCACAAATACTTCATGCTCATTACTGAAACTTGGCAAGAAAAATTTCTTCTGGTATGTTGCCTAATGGAAACACTCATCCGTAAGAGTCAGTAATACATATTTGAGTGGTTCATGCCTTCATTCTTATAGGTGACTGCACTATTGTTTATAAGCATATAATTATGCCATATTTCTATTTCTGAAGTTCGAAAAATAAATGCAAGAATATAATCAAGTAGCACGCTTCATGTGAAGATCACTGGCTTGTGAAATGCTGTCTAGGCTCCTTTCATTATGGCTCATCGCAGCGTACATTATGGACTATAGGTGCCTTGACTCTGTTGGGAATTTAATTTAAAACCATGTGACAAGCTACAGCACCGAGGGATGTGGAGGAGAGTTTGCATTCATGCGAGATAGAATGGGTGTAATTTGTAAGCTGGCAGGTTTCGTGGTGTACAGAAATGTCACTATGTCGCCGATGTAAGCCTTCTGTTTGCACTAAGGCGAGACATTGTTCAGGGAATGTGACATGTTTTGTGTCATGAATGAGAAGGGGATTAACCGAGGGGCCCGATTTTTGTAATCGTATCGTAAGAAGCCAACAAATAGACACAAAGGACAACACAGGGGAAATTACTTGTACTTACTAATTGAAGTAAAGAACCAACTTGCCGAATGTGGGGACTGATCCCACGTCTTCGCATTACGCATGCAATGCTCTTACCACTTGAGCCACCACGGCACCATTTACCCTTCTGCTTTCTTGGGTATTTATGTTTTACTACTAGAACTAACCCTGGGAGTCTTAGCCAGCTCCACCACTCGCAAACCTTGGCGGCTGATGTTCCACATCCGCCGCCAACATCGCACACATAATGCAATGATGTGGGATCGTTTTTTCATCCACTTTCATTTCCATTAATTTATAATTTCTTTACTTCAATTAGTAAGTACTAGCAATTTCCCCCATGTTGTCCTTGGTGTCTTTGTTTGTTGACTTCTTATGTTATGTTTTGTCTGGAATTTGTTTCCATCTTGAGTGACTTAACTCCTGGTAGTCACCAAGATGGCAAACTGATGTACCACCTTTTCTTGATTTTTTTTCTTTGGTAAATGTGCAGGCCCTGTATGTCGATTTTAAAATGGCACGCCTTTTCAAGCTTCCGCTACTTCAAGAGCGACAGCACACTGTTGGACTTTGTTGCATGTGTGGCGAAATTTTTTCCCAACCGCAGTGACCTCCATGACACGACATGTGCCAAGCCTAAACCTCTTCTATGGAAAAAAAAACTGAAGTTCTGTCCTTACAGGTTGCAAGCATGGTGTAATGCATTTTATGCGTGGCAAGTTCATATAATGCAAGAAAAATAGTGATACACTATCTTATTAGTGTGCCATATGAAATTGAATTCCGGGGTTTTAAATACTAAAACCACAATTTGATTTTGAGGCACGCTGTAGTCACTCCAGATTAATTTTGGCCAATTGCGTACGTTTCCGCTAAAGCTCCTTCATCAGCTCGAGTTTATGCCTTTACCCATCCGTCAAAACTCCCATCTCGCCTGTGGTTATCGGAATACCAGACACGCTTGGCGCTGCAACAGACATGCTCGCAACGTATGCTGCGTCGATAGCTCTTGCTTGGGGTCGACTGCCGGGTGGCTAGCAGAGAAGCTTCGCTGGCTCGCTCCTGGTCAACTAGAAGTAGACGTCACAACGTGCCATCATGACGCAGAGCCCAGTGAAGGCGGAGCTTAGCACCGCGCACACAGTGAATGAGTTGAGGAGAAAATGCATGGCTATGGAGGAGGGTATCTTGTAATCGTCCGTAGCTCTCCTAATATAAGACGCTGTATCCTACGCGTCTACTAAATTTGTCCGAACTGTTTCGGGGACCCTTTAAATGAACTTAACACTTGCAGAATGTAGTTTTTATGCCAAGGAGAAGCTTGTGTCCTGACACCTCACAATTGATTCTTATGTAGTCACTCACATTCCCCTTTCTTGTTTACTTGCAAGTGCATTAGTGCTGCAACTGGTACAGTGAATGAACTGGTACATTTTATGGCACAGCAAGTGGGGCCCCGTCTGGTATGGATGTCAGAATGGCTCTCATATTTATTTATTTATTTATTTACAATGCCCCTAAAGGCCCTCGAAGGAGGGTATTACATGGGGGGGGGGGGGTCTACAAAAAACAACACAAATGTACATTCAGGTACAGCATACATAAAACGAAAAACATTTACAAGAAATTTTTACCGCTCCACAAGGCAGTGTAGTTATCATATGTGAAATTGAACCAAAAAACAACATACATAAACACGTGAGGAGCAAGCAGCAACTCGCAAAGCATAAAAAAAAAAATATCAAGAACCCACCGCGGTTGCTCAGTGGCTATAGTGTTAGGCTGCTGAGCACGAGGTCGCGGGATCGAATCCTGGCCACGGCGGCCGCATTTCGATGGGGGCGAAATGCGAAAACACCCGTGTACTTAGATTTAGGTGCACGTTAAAGAACCCCAGGTGGTCGAAATTTCCGGAGTCCTCCACTACGGCGTGCCTCATAATCAGAAAGTGGTTTTGGCACGTAAAACCCCAAAATCTAAAAAAATATCAAGAAAACATACTAAATTAGAAAACAACATTTTTAACAGCATGTCACAGTAGTGCAAATTATTTCCTTAAATTTGGCTATGTCAGTTTCCATGGCTATGTATGAGGGTAAATCGTTCCAATCGATGATAGTGCATGGTATGAAGGATTGAGTGAATGTTGATGAGCGACACAAAATTTGTTTCACTTTGTTAGGATGATCGTGGCGAGGAAAGATAATCGGCGGTGACTGAAAAAAATCATGATGAAGTGAGGAGCGGTGGAAACATTTATGAAATAGTGATAAGTGAGAGTGTTTGCGACGAAGGCTCAAGGATTGTAAATTGGCATGTTTCTTTAATAATGTTGAATGTTGAATAATCTGGAAAAAAATTAATCGAGCAGCACGGTTTTGCAGGGCTTCAAGGTTAGAAGCTAGGTATACCTGATGGGGATCCCAAATCGCCGCAGCATATTCAATTTTTTGGCAAATGATTGTGATATATGCCTGTTTTCATACGAGTGGTGGCACTTGCTTGAGGGTTCTTTTAAGCATTCTTGGAGTGCGGTTAGCAGCTGCTAGGGTTAAATTAATATGGTGATACCACGTTAGGTCAGACTGGAAATGAAGGCCAAGATATTTGTAGGAAGTGGAAGACTCGATCATGCTGTTATTGATGAAGTAAGCGTTTTCAATTCGAGACTTTCGGCCATTAAATGTCATTAACTTGGTTTTAGAGATATTAAGCGACATTAGCCATTTGGAGCACCATAAGGTAATTGTATCAAGGTCAGGTTGCAAGCATTAGCAATCGATATCGGAGAAAATTGTGCGGTAAATTACGAGATCATCGGCAAAGAGACGAACCCGGGACGTTACGCATCTGGGTATCATGCTTGTGTGACACTTAGGAGGAAGCCCTGGTCGAAGTAAGGTTTTGGGCTAAGAAAATAACCTGTAAGCTTTATTTCTGCCACTTAAATGCAAAATATAAGTAGGTGGAGGATTAGTTTACAGCGCAGAGGTTGGCATATCCTGGCATAGCTATCAAATCCAAACTAATTGAAATTATTGTGATGGTTGCAAAACTAATAAGTGTTTGAGACCGTAGCATAAAGCACATGCTGATGCTCTCTGTAATTGGTATGATGTTTTTGTACTAATACGATAGCCTAGTTCCCATATCTGCGTAATGCATGTCTGCAGACTTGAATTTTCAATAAAGTTTGTGAATTAAGGCTTGTTGTACAATTTTACGAATATTGCATGAAGTTTTGTGAAAAATTCATTCTGTTCGTTAAGAAAGTTTCACTTTCGATCTATGATGAAACCCTTGGAAGTCTTTTGATTGTGGAAGGACATCAGCGGGGCACTTGAAGCAAGTTTATACAAACAAGTTCCTGAAGCAGGCAAACTTTACAGGGCCATATTACCAAAAAATGAGACTGTGATCTAAGAACAGTGTGTTGCTTGTCAGTCTCTGCTGTTCCCAGTTTGTTGCTACTTGTGTGCTGTGTCTAAATGTAAGTATCATTAATAAAGCCCATACATATCGCACAAAAGGTATATGCTTGGGGCAAGCTTTTAAACATAAACACGTGCTTTCCCCTCAGTATCATATCCAGGAGATTTTTACATATGTAACAGTTCTCAGGTGGGTAGGTACGGTAATGATGAATTTTTATCTCCTGCAGTTAATAGTATATTGATCATTGTTGCTGTTAAAGGTGCCATAAGAATAGCTATTTAGTTGCTCATCTCTTCTTTTCCAGCATCAGGCAAGTTCAGTCACTTCGAGTCCAGCTCTGAAAGTGAGGAAAGTGACGATGATGACCTGCTGCGCTCTGGTTCCGCGTCATCCCATAGTGGTGCAAGTACTGACGGGCGCAGTTCAGACGATGAGCAAAACTCTACACGTGAATCACCACAGTGTAGATTTGCCCAAGATTGTCTAGACAGCTGTCTGAGTGAGTCTACATCTGATTTGCCAGCATTCTCCTCCCCCCGGCATGACGTGACTTCAGAAGCGAGCGCTACTGACTGTGTGCATAAGTCCAGTGATGAACGCACCCCTGGGCATGCTATACAACATGGTTGCAATGTTGACATTGATAATACAACTGCCTGCGCTCAGCTCCAGGCAGGTGGTGACAGCTCGGATACATCTGCCGCAAAGGATCGTTTGGGGTTGATAAGCAGAACGGAAGCAAGTGTCTATGGTGGACACGAAAAGATTAGTGTAGTGCCAAATGAAAATTCTCCAGAGGTGCCCATTGATTGTTCAGGCTTGCAGTCACAAAGTGGCAATGCCAGTCCTGTGAGGCACACAAGAAGGAAAAGTCCAGCCATGGAAGAGTGCCAACAGAAGTATGATGAGGGAAGGCTCACAAATGGTCTCTCTACTGATAGTCGAAGAGCTGTCCACCTTTCTCCAGACCTTGCAAGAGAAGATCGACTAGCACGAGAAAGGCACAGCTCCCGGGAGGGCACACCAGGCAGCACAAGAAGTGTCGACAGCCAAGACCGCTCTACAAGCAGCGTTTTTGAAGCTAGACGCCGAAAGTTTGAGTCTACTGTGCCAGTGAAGCCTGTGGGAGGCAAGA
This sequence comes from Dermacentor variabilis, assembly GCF_050947875.1. Lineage (NCBI taxonomy): Eukaryota > Metazoa > Arthropoda > Arachnida > Ixodida > Ixodidae > Dermacentor > Dermacentor variabilis. The sequence continues at coordinate 60,918,329 of NC_134568.1, read as the reverse complement.
TACTGCTGCTCAGGCAGGGCAGGACTGAGGACCAAAGCCCGCACCGTGAAAGCTCCCCTCTATCATCCCCATGTGCTCGGACGAGATCGCGCAGCAGAAGTGCAAGTCCGCCCCTCTTACGTTCCGTGCTGAGTGTCGTGAAGCGAGGTGCATCTGAACTCTTACCAGCAGGTGCTGAGTCCAAGAAGCATAGATCTGGAAGGACAGTGGAAGTCGTAGTGCACAGTGTTGGTAAGTTGGTCCCCTTTTTTTGGGCACAGTTTTTGTGTAAAGCTCTCAGAGCTTCATAATGGTCCTGCAATCTCTCGGGATCATTTATTAATCAGCTAGCTCATTAGGCAAGTTAACCAAAACAAAAATCCATGGACTTGCATTAATTCGAACATGACGGGAGTGGCAAAATACATTGTCCAGCGGGTCAAATTAAGAGGCAGAAAAAAAACACCAAGACACACCACTGACAGACACATTTTGCAGTATTTTCCCAATGAATAATGCCCTTAAGTTATGGTATCTTGCATCATGGGAAAACTGCCTTGCAAAATTTTGTTCGTGATAAATTGTGGCATATCTCTTTGCAGCACTAATATTTAAATGTAATGCAGATCAGTTCAATAGAATCATTCATTTGCCATACAAGTACTAAAACTTCAAGCAATATAAATATTTCTGGAAATGTGATACCGCACTAGGTGTAATGCTACCCTGCCACATGCATGACATGGTACTCGCAAGGAAATGTGCTTTAATAATATAAAATCTGCATTCTTGCGCTGTTTTGATTTAGATGCATGCTTTTGTGTTGTGTGCGCGTGTCAAGCTGAGCCATAAAATGTTCAAAACACCTACAGCCGCCCAGAATGTGTCATGACATGTTGGTGGATATGAAAACACTGATTTATAGTGATACAATCGAGCATGCTGTTCACAATTTAAGCAGTAATTATAATTTTAAATTGGCAGAGTCACGAAAAATGGTAAGTGGTGCGAACTGATCACAAAACTTTGGTGCTTGGGATGTAGTCAATGAGCTTACTGTACATAAGTCGGCTGTTATCGAGAGCACCATACTTATTGTTTAAAATCAGTCTTAATACTACATATGTGTTTGCGCATTATTTTATACATATTACAAAGCAAACAAATTCACGCTAACAAGCGGTGCTACCTTCACAAGTGGCGCTGTAGAGGCGTGGCATCCCTCATTGCATGGCGGCGCACCTTAGTGCTTTCGTATGCACGCGAGTTTGCGAATGCGAGTTCTGTGGTCTTCCTGTGAGATACAAAATGCCATTGACTAACTGTGCTGTAGATGAGTGCCAGCACTCCTATAGCTTTGTTAGATTCAGAAAAGGTGCAGGCGATACCAGAGTGGGCTGCACCCACTCACTGCAAGATTCAACAATGCACTGCACTACGGTGGTGGAACCTTCACTTGTATATAACCAAAGCATTTGGACAGGAAACCATGAAAGCACGTAGCGATTATTGTTCAATACTTAAGAAAAGAAACGGCAGGAACGTCGACTTGATAAACAAAATATTACTTTCTTGCATCTAGAGCTGCACTAATCCCCGCGTATAATCGCTATCGTGCTCACCTATTACTGTTTCCAGCACACCACAATATCCTCACCGCAGATAAAACAATTCTGGTATATATTTTCTTCAGCATTCTCCGCTTTACCGCTATATTTTAGGACACTCTGATCAGTAACCTTTCCATTGCACTAAAAAAAAAAAGGCACCATAAAAATTGGTTATCAGTCCCTTTAAGATTGCATAAGAAGGGCTTTAAAAACCAATAAATATACACTACAGAGCAATGGAAACTGACCCTGGCAACCTTTAACACCCGAACTCTGTTGAATGAGGCTAGCTTAGCAGGACTCTTTAAAGAACCATCAGTCAGTGTTTGGGATATCATTGGCCTTAGTGAGATGACAACTGGTCAGGCTTGTACAGTGCTAACGGCCATGTCCTCTGCTATAGAGGTCTCCCAGATAAGAAGCAATACGGGGTAGGATTCCTAATCCATAAGGACATAACAGGCAACATTGACAAATTCTACAGCATAAATGAGAGGGTAGCAGTAGTCGTAATGAGACTTAATAAAAGGCATTGTTTAAGGTTGTACAAGCCTACGCTCCAACATCCAGTCATGATGATGATGAAGTAGATCAGTTTTTTGAAGATGCTGAATTAGCGATGAGAAAAGTGTAAACTCAGTATGCTGTAGTAATGGGCGACTTCAGTGAAAAAGTGGGGACAAAGCAGGCTGGTGAACAAGCAATTGGCAACTACGGCATCGATTTTAGGAATGCTAGAGGAGAGATGCTGGTAGAATTTGCGGAATGGAATAAGCTGTGAATAATAAACGTTTCTTCATGAAGCGTAGCAACAAAAAGTGGAACTGGAAAAGCCCTAATGGTGAAACAAGAAATCAAATAGATTTCATACTTTCTGCTGATCCCAGCATAGTGAAGGATGTTGAAGTGTTACGTAAAGTGCAGTGACCATAGGTTGGTGAGGTCTAGGATACACCTCAATTTGAAGAGAGGAGTAAAATTGGTCAGGAAGAAACAGGCCAACCTAGATGCAGTAAGGCCAAAAGTAGACCAATTCAGACTGCTACTTGCGAACAAATATGCTGCCTTGTATAAACAGAGAGATGAAGATGACATACAAGTAATGAATAAAACCGTAACTAGGCTGTCTTCAGAGGCAGCAATTGAAGTGGGAGGTAAGGCACCAAGGCAACCAGTAGACAAGCTGTCCCAGTAACAAAGGACCTAATAAAGAAACAAAAAAGAATGAAAGTGTCTAACTCAACAGATAAAATAGAATTCGCAGAACTCTCAAAACTGATCAACAAGGAGAAAATAAAGGATATTCGAAAATTATAGCATGAAAAAGACTGAGGAAGCAGTAAAAAATGGACGCAGCATGAAATTAGTGAGAAGGAAACTTGCCATTGGATAAACCAAAATGCATGCACTGAAAGACAAGCAGGGTAATATCATCAGCAATCTCGAAGGTATAATAAAAGCAGCGGGAGACTCCTATACTGACCTGTACAGTACGCAGAGGAGCCACAATACCTCCATTCAAAGCAGTAATGAACAGATTGCAGAGACTACTTCTATAATTAGTGATGAGGTTAGAAGGGCCTTGCAAGACATGAAACAAGGAGAAGCAGCAGGAGAAGATTGAATATAACGGTCGATTTTATCAAAGATGGAGGAGACAATGCTTGAAAAACTGGCAGCTCTCTACGAAGCGACTATCGACTTCAAGGGTCCCAGAGAACAGGAAGAATGCAAACATTATACTAGTCCACAAAATGGGAGACGTTAAAGAATTGAAAGACTGTAGGCCCTTTAGATTACCGCCAGTATTATATAAAATATTCACCAAAATATTTTCCAATAGAATAAGGGCAACATTGGACTTTAGTCAACCAAGGGTACAGGCTGGCTTAAGGAAGTACTGTACCTGATTAATGATATGGATGTGATACATTGTAACCGAGAAATCCGCAGAGTACAATCAGCTTTTTTATATGGTTTTCATAGATTACGAAAAGGCACTTGATTGAGTAGAGATACAAGCAGTCATAGAGGCTTTAAGTAATCAAGGAGTACAGGCCGCTTACCTAAATATCTGGGACAATATCTACAGAGACTCCACAGCTACCTTAATACTACACAAGTAGGAAGATACCCATAAAGAAAGGGGTCAGACAGGGAGACACAATCTCTCTAATGCTATTCACTGCATGCTTGGAAGAAGTATACAAGCTATTAAACTGGGAAGGATTAAGAGTGAGGATCAACGGCGAATATCTCGGCAACATTCGGTTTGAAGATGACATTGTCCCTTTCAGCAACATTGGGGACAAATTGCAAGAAATGATTCAGTACCTTAACGAAGAAACTTAACAGTGGAGATGAAGATTACATGCAGAAGACAAAAATAATGCTCAATAGGCTGGCAAGAGAACAGGAGTTCAGGGTCGCCAATCAGCCTCTAGAGTCTGTGAAGGAGTATGTTTACCTAGGTCAGTTACTCACAGGGGACCCTGATCATGAAAAGGAAATTTACAGAATAAAAATGGGTTTGGAGCGCATTCGGCAAGCATTGTCAGATCCTGGCTGAAAGCTTACCATCATCACTGAAAAGAAAGGTGTACAATCAATGCATTCTATCGATGCTAACATACGAGGCAGAATCTTTGGGGTTAACAAAGAAGATCGAGTACAAGCTGAGGACCGCGCAAAGAGCGATGGAACGAAGAATGTTAGGCGTAACGTTAAGGGGGAGATAGGAAGAGAGCAGTGTGGATCAGAGAGCAAACGGGGATAGCTGATATGCTAATTGACATTGAAAGGGGAAAAAATGGAGCTGGGCATGTCATGTACTGCATAGGTTGGATAACTGGTGGACCATTAGGGTTACATAATGGGTGCCAAGAGAAGGGAAGTGCAGTCGAGGACGGCAGAAGACTAGGTGGGGCGATGAAATTAGAAAATTAGCTGGCGCTAGTTGGAATCTGTTGACGCAGGACAGGGGTAATGGAGATCGCAGGGAGAGGCCTTCGTCCTGCAGTGGACATAAAATAGGCTGCTGATGAAGATGAGAACAAAGTAAGTTTAGCTGTCTTAGTAAATTGCCCTTCTATACAATGCTATGCGAAGAAAAATGCTCTTATTGTGAGAAGACTCAGTAAGCCAGGAAAGATACAAAAACAAAGGACTGGTAGCAACACCACTTGGAAATGGGGGGGGGGGGGGTGATTACACTTGCTTGCCTTGACATCGTGGATTTGGCTCTGCTTGGACCTAGTTAATTTATTAGTAAAGGACTACATTGTGTTTAAAAGGAGCCAAAGATTTGACTTGAAAATCGGTGGCATCACACTGCCTTACTGTCACTGCCATTCTGAAACAAAACTTAAACAACATGCCCTATACTCTGGAAATTGATGGGGAACTATGCACCAATAGGAAAAGGAACATTTAGTTTGGGATCTAATAATGATTCCTGCAGACATGTAATTTAGGACCTCACTTTCTACTACCTGCAGCATAGTGCTTGTAACGAACAGTCTTTGGGCACTTTCAGATTTCAATGAAAGAATACACATTCAGTGCAGCTATGGTACCTGGGGCTGCTGCTGCTGCTGCTGCTGCTGCTGCTTTTTTTTTTTTAGTGAAACAGAAAGCAACGGTCTGAGTTTCCAATTACACGATGGTAACGCGACGAAATATGTTGTGAAGCATTCATCACAATTTTCCAATCTGCATTGAGGATGTGTGCTCAAGAAACATGCAGTTCATTCCACGCCAAATCATTTGACGCCGAACATGACAGATATCGTTGAAAAAATGTGCACGTGTTTGTTGGAGTTCAAAACGTTCTCCACCTTTTTAAGGTTTGTAACATTTTGCCGACAATTTATTTTTCCTGCCCAGGTGTGAGCTAGAAGGTATCAGTCAATGCCAAAATAACAAATTTTTCCAATGTTTGAACACTTCGAGTGCTTTTGACCTGCAAAACGAGTAAAATTGCAGAGTTTGAATTGTTTTTTTCTCTCTCATTGTGCAATTGAATTCTTCCTTATCTTTTGCGGCGTAGAAGTGCGATGCCCACGTCCAATGCTGGCGTTGCCGCCACTGCTCATCTACTTGGCCGGCACTGTTTCGCCTTTAAGTATATCATGTGGCTTCTTTTCTCCGTAACATTCGGAAAAAAAATATACTCAAAAGTTAGTAAGACTTGTATGTACTTGGCTTTGTATGTTTCCAAGCGACAGGTCACTTAAATTTCAGATTGCGGGAGCTGCAGCAGTAAGGCCAGTTTGTCGACATACGCAGTGGAATTTCATCAGGAGTGCAGCACTAACTTGCACTACAAAACTTGGTCACCCTTTGGTTGTTAACTCTTTGTTGACAAGTGTCGCTTACAGGCAACATACCAGAAAAAAAAATTTTCTTCCCGAGTTTCTGTATTGAGTATGAAGTTTCTGGCTAAATGTCTTTTGCCAACACTGACTGCAAGGCAGCAAGCGTCATTTGTCGGCTTAGAGCAGGAACACAGTACGAGGAAGAAGCTTGGCACATGACTCGCTTTTTTTTTTTAAATGCATGGGCAGAGGAGACAGATCAATGCAAGATCTCCTGCTGCAGTGTCATCCACATGCAGTATATAAAGCAAATAAAATGTACACCTATGGTTTACGTGCTAGAGCTGTCTGTAATAATTCTTAACGAAGCCATAGGGGGCTTAGGCTAAAGCCCATTTCCACTTTTCTGCTGTGGGTTTTTCCCCGTATTTGTCCAAAAGCTTCTGCAAATATTTTTTCTTTTCGCTGATTATGCTTGTTCTCAGGTATATTTTGCATATTTAGATAGAAAATTTTTAAAATTTGTGGGGGACTTATATGTGCTGTCTAATATTAAAGGGTTAAGACCTCAGATTCTTAGAGGTGAGCTTCGCGCTCAGGTGAGATGACCTGATGTTAGAATGCTAGTGGGGTGATGAGTTTGACAGCGTCCCTGCCTTTCAACAAGGAGAAATGCATTAGCTGGGTAGGTGTGGTGGTGTAGGATGAATTTCAGCAGTAGAAAAACACCACAGATTCTGAACAAAATGACAAGTTAAACATTTGCATTGCAAAGTAATTAAGAGATTGGAAATCTATTGGTTTTCAACACCATTTCAAGTGGTAGCAGGTGGTTCAGCAAGCAAGAAGGCTTGCTGAACAAATTTTGCTATGGTATCTAGAGTTGCCAAATGTATTCTTTGTATAGAAGCCACAAGCACAGGCAGTGAATATTTCAGTGCAGCTGGTGACATTCTTCAAGAGCAGAATATATGTCTAAAGGCTGAGTCGTTGCACCAGCTTTTGTTTCTGCAGAAAAGTATGTAGACTTTGGCAGCAGTCAGTGATGTGCGGCTTTGCATTGCCTTGTCTATCATTTTAATGTAAGAATAAAAGGAAACAAGTCCCAAGCATGTCCTTATAGTCGTAAAATAATTCATTAACATGCCAGCTGATTAATTGTGGAATAATCATTCAGAAGTTGTGTGCTACAACAGTGCAACTTGCTACTAGTTCTTGTTTAGTTTTTAATTTCTTGTTCAGTCAAATTCGATTGTCTGCCATAGTTTATCGCATAATTATCCAACATAATTGAATTTAGACTTTCAAGTGTCTATGGTTATAAGTATTTCGAGCCAATGAAGATGCTGGAAAATATTGAAACATAGGTAAAGGGGATGTCCAAAAATAGAAACAAATGCGGAAATTTTTTATCTAGAGAGTATCGACACAGGCTAGCTGGTACATAACTTCAGCCTCTCAAATGGAGACTGATGTTGCTGCAGTAGAATTTATAGCAATATATAAAATAAATTATGGCTATGATTAGTGAGGCATGTTTGAAAGATTTATGGTGCGTTGCAAAGAGATGACATCAGTGCCGGTAGCATAACTGCCTCGTCAAGGCCCTTGAACGCAAGGACCTTGAGCCACTTGCTTTAAATGCTACAGCTGCAACATCAGCCTCCATTGAGAGACTAAAGTTTTGTACCAGCTAGCCTGTGTCAATACTCTATGTATATAGAGGGCGTTTCAGCAAATACTTAAAAAAATTCTTAAAGGTTGCCTGTGGCAGATTGCGCAATTTTAGTTCATGAGGTGGTGTACTCGAAGCGGCAGACACTGCTTGCACAGAAAATTGGAATCCATAATTGACTAAATAATAAAGGTTTACTACTTAACTTTTAGACTAATTACCTTATGGCCCATATTGCAATTTACAAGTTCTAGCCATGGTGGAGGTCGCAAGGTGGTTCCACTTGGAACGAATGCTCAGGATGACACCAGTTTCAAGAGATTAGTTCCCAAACTTTGCGGAGAAATGCATTGGCGTTCCAGTTAATTTTGTGCTTGAATGCAAAAACATTTTATTAAGAAAGTAACTAGTTCGCCAGTGCCTTGCAAACTCCACGGCTAGATTTGCAAATTGCAATATGGGCCATAAAGTAATTAGTCTAAAAGTTAATTAGTGATTTTTTTTTTGTTAATTCATCAAATATGCATTCCACTTTTTCTTTTTTTTTTTTTTTTTTTTTTTTTTTTTTTTTTTTTTTTCAGGTAGTGTCCGCCGCTTCGAGTAGACCACCTCATGAACTAGAATTCTGCTACCTGCCACAGGCAACATTTAAGAAATATTGAAACTGTTCACTGAAACACCCGGTATAATACATGGCACATTTTACAGGGGCTGTATTTAGGCCTCTTTACAACCATGTTACGTCTAGCATTACAAGCGCACTTATCCGTTGACAACTCATGAGAACTTCCTTGGCATTCTTTGGCCATCCCTGGCCCTTGTGCCATTGAACACACATCATCATCATGGTAATGAATTTGTCCCATTCTTTCACAACTGTTTGGAATCCTTTAAAGGGACACTAAAGGCAAATGATAAGTCGACAGAGACTTTTTGAATACCGTTCCAGAAACCTCACAGCGCCCGTTTCCTGCCAAGAAAAGACTTAGTTTGAGAAAATGCATCTGACGGGTCCCAAACCTTTTACAAAATTCAAGTCTCCCGCCACCCAACCGGGGGAGTGGTGACGTTGCATACGCCATCACCACCCTTTGCTGCCATCAGCGAGTAAAACAGCGCCCGACAGACTGCAGCATCAAGCCAAGACAGTGGATTTGCCGCTGCAGCTACTTTTTTGGTCAAGTGGCATAGACCGCTTGGGCATCCCGCGAGATCATATGGAAGTTGAATTTTCTGCTACTTGCAGTTTTTGTGAGTTTCGCAAGTGAGCAAAACAAGTGCAGCACTACGCGATAACGAAACTGCTGAAACTCAAAAGCATGAGTGACACAGGCTCGAGCGAAAACAAAGCCTTTCGACAGCCCGCGTCGTTGTCAAGTGTAATTTTAATGAGTTCTTTTTTCTAAAAGTGAAGCAGAACTGGACAAGTAGCATTTTATTTTGTCTTATAATGAAATACAATAATGTTTTATGCAGCGATCGGTTGAGTACAAGTGACAAAATTTAACTGAGGAGGGCTTTCATCGTTGGGCAAGTACTTGAATGTCCTGGGGGAGTCTCTAATCATGTCCTGCATTTACATTCTCGATTATTAGGGTTCTGTTAGCGATAATATTGATGCTTTAGAGATTATCGAGCACTAATTTACCACTTTAGCTCAACTTAATATTTGCCTTTAGTGTCCCTTTAATCTGTTTTTCTTTTTTTTTTTTTTTTTTTTTTAAACGTTTTGTCATGTTAAATGATGCAACCTTTATGTCATTGCTTTGTGTCAAACGCAATGCCTTGAATATGCATTGAAGGTGATATATCCCTAAACGTAATTGAGAATACATCCCTGGCTGATACTTCACTATTCCTGTGTGTTAGTCTAGAAGAATCCTTGAGTTTCTTTTGGCATTCACAGCAGTCTTGTTTTCAATAGGCGAAGAGTCCACAGATGCAAGTGAGCGTATTGGCAACAGCAGCAGCAAGCTGCCCGTCCACCTAAGGCTCGGCGATGCCAGCACAGCTTCCTCAACAAGAAAGAAAAAGAGCAAACGGAAACGGTCTTCACATGACTCGGCAGCATACAGTGTCAAGCGGAAGCATGCCAAGGCAAGAGGCCTCGACTCAGACGTGCGACGTGCCTGGCTGGGCCCTGACCAGCGCTGTCGTCGTAAGCGCGTGCCATCTGCCCTCAGTGATGGTGCTCCCTGACACCCCTAGGAAGAGGTGTCCACGCAGGTAAAGTGCCCTCTCCGTGCATTGCTTGCTTTCTGCACGAGTTGTTTCTAGTTGATTGCACGTGTGGCATAGTGTTTAGGGGGAACACCAGACATATTGTATGTTTTTCCCTTCATGGTAATCCTATCCTCCCCACTCCCTCTACACCCCAGCTGCTTTTTTTTTTTTTTTTTTTTTTGGTGGAATGCGACTGTTGTGCACTAAAATTGCTAGTGCCAATAAAAAGCGTTGATAGCAGCCTTGGTGCCCCTATACAGCGCCAAGTATTTTGTGGTATCAGACTCACCAAATTGGCCATAGTCTAATTGTTAAAAAACAGGCCAGAGTGCAAATAATGTGCCTAGACAATTGATATGCAATGAAGCATATGCATAGTATAAACTGAAGAATTTTATGGGGTTTATGTACACGTGCGGTGCAGCCAAGCTGCCCTCATAACGACCCTGCATTGTTGCTCCATGTTTTGCAGTGAGGATTAACGTTTGAGGGTCGTCACAGAAGTGGCAGAAGTGCTGTGTAGTTACATGGTGCATTGGTGCACCTGTGTTGTATATAGTTGTAATCATGAACCATCAATTACCTATCTGAAAAAAGTTCAGTCTTTTGGGACAATATAGTTTATATTCTTTCAAGAGTAAGGCATGAGAGTTATTTACCATGCTGGCCACTTCTTTACAAAGTGCACCATCTTTAATTTTGTGATCTGTACACAAATTTGGCATGCCGTTTTACAGTGTGCCTTTTGTGAGTATGTGTTCACTTTTTCCACTTTTGTTTAGTGTTGCTGCTATGTTTAGTGCATCAAAAGGGAAAGCGTCAGTGCGTATTGGAAGTAGCATTCTTGATGACATCTTTTTCTCACAGCAGGTTGTGTGTCGCCGATTAAAGTACTTAAGAGGTCTGGCTCATCCCCACAATGACTCGTCTTGCACTGTTGTGTGATGAAAAAAACTATTCCTGAGCTGAAACTGACTCTGACGAACACACACTGTGGCTGCCTGCTTGGACTCTGTTTTTGATCTTGTTATGCTGTACAAAGCTGTTAGTGTTTGGTGTGACATGGCAATGTAATTTCATCTTGTGTAACTTTTGGAAGCATTGATTCATTGTATGCGCAGTATGGGAGAAATATCTAGCAAAGAGCATTTCAAAGCACTTCTTTTTTCCTCTCTTGCATGAGTCTTTGTATAGTGCACAATGTGCAAAAGGTGTTAGTCTTTGCTAATTTTCTGTATAAGAAAACTTACCTGGCTGTCTTATTTTCATACTGGGCAAACTGCTTCATGCTGCTGTTTCTTACTAAATCAGTTCCGTTGCTTGAAATTAATTGTGACAACCATCTGGGTGTCGGGTGGCAGTGCTACTTAACCATATCAAGTTATAGCTCAGTGAAATTCTTTGTGGCATGGCTGTATGTTGGGCTATTTTGTGTTGATCACTGCCTAACTAGTTCAGCTTTTGATTTTCTGTGTTGAGCCAAAATGTGTAAATAGGAGTAGTTTTCAAACGTACCAGAAAGACTGTCACAAGAGTAATTTAGACACTGATTTTCAGTGTAGTCTACATTTGCTTCTGTGTATGATTTTAGGTGACTTGTTTACTTGTTTCTCACACTCAAGGAAGGATTTCTTATCTTGTGCTCATGTAATAGTCTAAACTGTTTTTTTATGCTGTTACAGATTTGCATAATGCATGAACCACACTGTTAAGCATTTGCGTGGATAGGTTGCGCTGTGTTTTTACATGTTGCTCCAGTTGCCAAGCTTTCAGTTTCTTTTTTTTTTTTTTTGCCCTATTGCTCTATTTTATTCTCATCTTTTCTTTATTTTCTGTTATAGGCCCCTTTACAAGCTGCTGTTTTAGTTTTTTGACATTTTTACTTTGCTTGTACACAATTATGCATTCTTTAGCCTTGCCTAATGTACTTAGTGGACTCATGCTGTGATTAAATTTCAGAACGGTTGGTTGGCTTTGTTATCCAGACTGTTGCAGCAAAATTGTTATTTCTCTGGTTATGGTCACTGTAAGCACCATTTAAGAAACTGCACTGTGAAGCTGCTGTATTTTGCTTTTTGCACCAAACTTTTTGTCTTGGGTAGGATTTTTGTAATTATTGTTTAAGTAGCATTGACTGGTGCATGCTTTTCTTTTGGATAAATGTGCCTGCCATGTTTTCCTTGCATTTATATACTGCACAGGTGCCACTCTCCTTGGAAGTTGTCAGTGATGTTTGTTTTCTCTCTCTCCTCTCCCCCCCTGATGGCATTGTGTTAGTGCTTGGTGCCTTTGTATTTTATTGCAGGCAGAGAGAACTCGGTACTAATAGGCAAGGGGCTTTTTAACGTAGCCTTCTTTTCTTTTTTTTTGAATGGTGGTCATTTACATTTATAATCTGCATATTTACCAGGTTTCATTGCATGCGTAAGACTAGTGTTTTGGTATTATCTCGTTTGTCCTGGATATGTGCTGTTTTGTTATTCTTTTGCTTTTGTTTCATATGCACAAGTGGAAAGCACTAAAGCAAATGTAAAGCAGGGCTGTTAGAATCAAATGCTTTATAAATCTACCAAAATTCAACAAAGATATTCAGTTTATTCATCCAATGCTTTGCAGTCTAATTGGCATTAACTTTATGCATTCGTCCTTAAAGACAACCAGAGGCCCTCTTTAAAAGCATACTGCCTATTTCTTCAGCAACATTGTTTCCACATTACTTTGGCAAACTTAGCATATACATATACCCAGTGTCTTTAGTAAAAGTGTGGTGTTTGTGACGGAGAATGCATGCTTTTGCATGTTTTGTTTGTAATATTTTTGGCGGTGTAATGTAACTTTCTTTTTCCAAGTTGTTACTGCCCAAATTATAATTAGGCAGTATACTTTTATCTTGTACAGTTTGTTTGAAACATCCCTCTTGCATCTATTTCTCCTGTTGTGCTGCTGAACGGGCGTGACAGTTCTCTAGTCAGCAAGTTCTAAACTCACCTTTTCTGCATTGTTTTTCCATGTCTCCGAGTGCGTGCATATGCCTGTGTGTGTCTGCGTGCTTGTGTGTGTGTGTGTGTAAAGCACACTTACTCATGGCTATTCAGCTGGTGCTGAACTCGTGTCATGTGCTGCACACTTTTGGACAGTTCATGATTTACATTGCAGTTTGCTGCGGTGTTTCTTGCTACCATTTTGGTCATACTCTTATGCACCTTTGGACAATTCCATGTTTTCCTTTGTGTTGCAGCTGGCTGCGATGGTGTTTATTGCCACCTTTATTTGGTCATGCTTGTATTTGTATATTGTCAGCGTTCTCACTAGGCCAGGTACACGTTTCCACGAGGCCCGGGAACATCACAAGATGCCACTGTTACCTGGCAACTGCAAGCCATCAGGAAGCTGGATGATTGAGCTGCATGTCTGCTGCACTGTTCTCATTATGAGAAACCTCATGTGCTTCATAATGAGCTACCTTCAACTGAAAGCCCTTATGTAAAGTCAAGAAATAAAAAAAAAAGCCTACCCACCAGACTACCTCCTCCAAGCCCACCTGCCTTTCCCTCTCCCCTCTGAAAAGAATAGTGGAGAGTATCATAAATTCGCACAAAATAACTTCTCCTGTGTTAAACAGAGCTTTCAGGTCATCCTCTGTGAATAATTTCCTGTAAATAGCCATGTACAGAAAATGGGGAGAAAAAAATGAATAAACACTATTTTTTATTGCTTTGACAACTTCTGCCTTTTCTCTCTTTCTTTTTTTTTTTCAATTGACACAAATGCACAATTGACAATTGGCACAAGAATTAGCAAGGTAGGATATGTGGTATTGCATGTGTTGAGGTTCCAGCAAGTGAGCTCGAGTATGCTTCCGCGCATTATTCAAAGGTAGGTGCTACAGCAAGAAGTGCCTGTGCTAGCAGTTGACAAGCTTCCTTTGACACTGAACAGAAAGAAATTGAAGAGTGGCAGGTAAATCGGAGAACTGCATGCAAATTTCTTGTGCTCGTGCCAGCTGTGCGATTAAAAACCTCGGGTAAACAAAACTAATGCAGAGCCCTCCACTACCTTGTGCCCTGTGGCCATGGTGTTACTTATGGACGTGAAAACCCATGGATCGATTGTAATTGTAATGCTAAAATGCAATGAGGTTATCAGTTCTACTTTCAAGAGCAGCGTTTGCTTCTGGCAAGTGCACACGTTTTTGGATCAAAAATTAAGCAGATTTCGACATATATACAAAGGGGTGCTGTAACACTTAAAGGGACACTAAAGGTTACTATGAAGTCAAGTTAGTGATAAAGCGATGCTCTAGAACGTCTAAGGCGTCAATATAATCGCGAACAGAGCTTTAGTAACCGAGAAATTGAGGTAAATGCATGACACAATTTGAGACCCCGCGACATTCCGGTACTAGCCCGATGACGAAGGCACTCCTCATCATAATTTATGTCACTAGTACTCAACTACTCTTATTAAAAAGATCATTTCACTAGGTTACAAGACAGAAGAAAATGCTACTTGTCTACTTTATTCAATTCTAAGAAAAAACATTTTGACGTTACCCTTCAGTAGTATGGGAGGTCGAAAGGTTTAGTTTTCGCTCGACTCGGCGCCGCGCGCGCTTTGAAGTTTCAGTTGTTTCGTTATCGCGTCGTGCTGCGCTGCTTCTGCTGGCTCGCGAAACTTGCATTTGGGACAAGCAGCGAGAATGCCACGCCCATGTGATGTCGTGGGATGCGCGAGCGGTCCGCGGAACTTGGCCGAGGGCACTTGCAGCGGCGAATCCAACATTACTTATCACTGTGTGCCAACGAGTGAACGTCTCCGTTCGAAGTGGATTAGTGCCGTACCTCTGCCACAGCACATTGGCAAAGAGTCGAAAATCGCATAGTATGCTCGCTGCACTTCCGTCCGGAGGATTACGAGTTCAACGCCGACTTACTGAAGTCGTGTGCAGTGTCTTTCAAAGCAACGCTTTCCCGTAGCGCTGTTCCGTCAGTCTTGCCTGCAATTTCCGAAGCGCAAGAACAACTGCAGGTCGAAGACGCGGGGCGGTGAGTGCGACATTTGGTTTTCACGAAGGAAAAGCTACAAATGTGCGATTATGTACAGTCATGACATACAGTTGCCATCGTAGTAGTACGCAACCACGCCGGCAGCGCGAACCCTCAGCAGCAGGTCACGTTCACCAATGCTTAATCGCTGAAGTCGAGCCCAGCGTAGCGAGCCGATGTGTCGTTGTCAGGGTCGTCCATTGCAACGAGCGTCGAAGTTGGCGTCATAAAATAAAAGAACCAGCTTATCGTCGCGCGCTTTTTCTTCCTCTAGCGACCATAGTTCCGCTTTCACGCTGCTGTCAGCTGTTTCTGGCCGCGCGTTTTGGCCGGCGCTGGGTGCACGCACGTGGCAGCACAGAACACCTATACAAACTTAGAGAAGGGAAACTGTACCTTCCACAGTGCTACGGAAATAAGCGTAGCGGTGGCGTCGTGAACTAAAGTATGTGACCACGGGTGGCGCTGTACAACAGGAAACGGACAGGCTAGCAATGCAGGCAATCAAATTAAAGCTTCAAGCATGGGCAGAAAATAATGGCATTTTGGGAGAGCTTCAGAATGGCTTTAGAATAGGTAGGCGTTTGGATGATAACTTGTTTGTTCTTACTCAGTGTATTGAAATATCAAAAGCAGAAAGCAGACCGTTGTATGTGGCCTTTTTGGACATTACAGGAGCATACGACAACGTAGACCGCAGCATTTTGTGGGATATTCTGGAAGGGGAAGGCTTAGGTAACGATTGTATACAGCTTTTCAGAGAGATTTACCTAGAAAATACTGTTTGCGTTGAATGGGAAGGGAGGAGGAGCGCGGAGAAAGTTCATATCAACAAGGGACTGAGGCAGGGGTGCCCTTTATCTCCGCTGCTGTTTATGATGTACATGGTGAGGATGGAGAGGGCGCTAGAAGGAAGTAATATCGGGTTCAATCTATCATACAAACAGGCAGGTACAGTAATAGAGCAGCAACTCCCAGGTTTATTTTATGCGGACGACATTGTGTTGCTCGCAAACAAGCAAAGTGATTTGCAACGTCTGGCTAATATCTGTGGACAGGAAGCCAACAATTTAGGTTTGAAATTTAGTGTTAGAAAATCAGGTGTTATTGTATTCAATGATAACAGTGAACAGACAGTGGAGATACAGGGCCAAGAAATACCTCGGGTAACAGAATATAAATACCTTGGTATATGGATAAACGAAGGCAACGGATATATGGAAACACAGGAAAAAACCATAACAGTCAAGGGGAAGAGAAATGCAGCCATAATGAAGCACAGAGCGCTATGGGGATACAATAGGTACGAGGTCCTCCGAGGTATGTGGAAAGGGGTAATGGTTCCAGGACTTACTTTTGGAAATGCGGTTGTTTGCTTTAAATCAGGGGTACAATCAGGACTCGACGGGAACCAAAGGTCAGTGGGTCGCCTCGCATTGGGCGCTCACGGGAAGACTACAAATGAAGCTGTGCAAGGGGATATGGGCTGGACTAGTTTTGAAGTGAGGGAAGCTCGCAGTAAAATTGAGTATGAAGAACGGCTGAGGAATATGGAGGAAAGTAAATGGGCTGGGAGAGTGTTCAGGTATCTGTACAGGCAAAACATTGATTCACAGTGGAGGAAAAGAACTAGGAAGCTTACCAGCAAGTATGCGGCCTGTGGGGTGGGCAACACAGCAACAAAGAAGGTCAAGCGGAAAGTCAGAGAGGCTGAATTAATCTCATGGGTGGCGGCAATGGAAAAGAAACCTGCCATGAGTAACTACTTAAGGGGAAAAAACGAAATTAGGAAAGAAACCATTTATGATAACTCAAAGGGAAGCTCATTACTTTTCGAAGCGAGATCGGGATGCCTTAGAACACGCACCTATAAAGCGAGATATAAGAAGGAAGAAGAAGCATGTGCTTGCTGCGGTAAAGCTAGGGAAACGACGGAGCATATTTTATTAGACTGTGAAGACGTCTATCCAGCGGTCGATTTAGGCACCACTGGCCTCCTTGAAGCCCTTGGGTTCAGCGGGAGCAGTGGTAAAGCAAACAGGTCCGCAATAGACATCAGTAAGAGGCGATTGGAGGATTGGTGGAAGAAAAGTAGGGAAACGACAAAAGACGGAGACGTACAAAAGCACAGTTCGCAATAGGGTATCAGAAAATTTGGACGTGGTAGTTCATAGTGTCTTTTTTTTTGTTTCTCATTGATTAACCAAGGTAGGATATTAGGCAGCATAGTAGCAAGAGTTTGGTGGCGCAAGCCACCGCCCCGTTCCAAAGGGGACACTCATAACATCCATCCATCCATCCGGAAACGGGGTTTTGCACAGTATGGTCGCTTGACCTACTGGGTTCTGGCTGATGCGCATCGATCGTGCTCCCGCCAGTTAGGTTGCTGTGTGGCAAACGTAGCGCCTACATATGTATGTAGGCGCTACGTTTGCCACACAGCAACCAAACTGGCGGGAGCACGATCAAGGCGCAGCAGAATATATGTAGCGCTGAGTCATATCGAGTTAAGGCACACTCTGAACTGACTTTTAAGGGCATCCCGAGCGGTTTTTCGTTTATTACGCCGCCGTTACCCCAAGTTGTGCCGCCGCGCTCCAGCTGTTGCATTTCGTGTAGGGCTACTGACAGAGTGCGGTTTCCAGGTGGCACGATGGCCTCGACTGGAATAAACGCACACACCAAAGATTGAGTAAGCTTGAAAATATTTTATTTGCATTTTACAAGTGCAACAAAAAGCACACGTCTACGGATCCACACAAACGCGGTTACATAGTCAAGAACATAGTCAAGAAATGGCTCATTAATAAGGGTAGCACAGACGCACAAGAAAGAAGACCTAAGCTACAAAACGTACAGTCGGCTGCTAAACATAACTTCCCTGTCACCGCGTGTCACTTTTATACAGCATCTTTAGAGCACTACCAGGCCGGGTAATTTGGCGAAAAGAACGCAACAGCTTACGGCCGTCAGCTGCCTCTTCCTTACGGGTGTCATAATTATCGTAATCTCCGCATCAACGTCGTGCAAGTCCGCATACAGGTATCTGTATCTGAACCACATGTGCCAGCTTAATACATGTGTAGTGAAATTATGATAACCACTGCGTCTTATCAAACGTATTGGTTTTGCAAATGCGCATTACAGCGGACGGAACGACATACTGTAAGTGAAGCACAAGAGAACAAGGACAAAAGGAGGATGCAACACTTGAAGAAGTGAAGAATTAGTAGGCGTACAGCAAACAAGCGATGACGGAGAACGCACAATGATGCATCGGGTGTTCTGTGACATCGGTTTGCGTACTTACGGTGTTATGGAGATCAACGGCATAAAAACGTACCTTCAAGCGTATTCCGTCAACCTCCGCCGCATTCATTATGATAATCAACGCCTAAACAAAATGAGGCACTATTTTTTGCCAAGAGTAGACCTCTTTACAGCAAGTCTGTGTAATGACTCGCAGACGAAACCAGCATGCTTTCGAAAATGTTTTACCGCCGTAGTATTCGAACGCCAACGGCCAGGAAACACATCGATACCAATAGGCTGTCGGCTGTCGGTGGTTAATCAAGTACAAAAACCTTGACGCTATAACTAAAAAGCAACTTCAACAATCAAATTAAAAAAAAAATCAACTGCCTATTTGCCTGAGGTAAAAAAACATCCTTAGACACCTCGATTGTTCATGTCAATGGTTTGTGTAAATTAAAAAAATCAGCATGTTCAGCGCCCCTAGCAGAGAAAGCACCAATTAAAGTATTCGACCAAATTACAGTAGCTCCACTTGCACGCTTACGCTGAAACGCGCCTCGATTGATTTTTCGCCCTCTGTGGCCATTTGTTGAACTTGAGAGTGTGCGGGGCCTGGTGGCAGCAGACGACCCCAAGTGGGGTTCGCTGCTGCCACGCATGATGACGTCACAAAAAAAAAGTTTAATATAAGAGACATGAAACGCTAATATTTTGGTTTTATTGTTAATTATACTGCGTTTAAATAGATAAGTTGTTTTACTTGACGCCGTGTTTTAAAATCGAAAATGACTGTCGGCGTTTACACGCGCGTGCACGCAGTGGGGAATCGCTGTGGTTCCTAGTGGCCGTGTTGTGCGTGCTTAGTACTGTGTAGGATCTGCTAGTACGAATAACGTTGCTGTTACGAAGATAGGCAAGCTTTCAAGGAACTGTACTGTATCCATGAAGTGGCACTACATATCGCCTGCTATCGATTGGGGGTTTCGAAGAGTCGTGGTGGCACTGCGCCGCCGACTGCATGGTGCCGGCACAGATAATTCGTGTATTGCGGCGTGTGTTGCTCGTTTTAGTTGTGAGTGCGTCTTCTGATAAAACTGGATGCCATTTTGCGCTTAAACACTACGTAGAGACATTGCTCACGATCCACTGCTCGAAAATGCATAAGTCGCACACCAGTATGCATTGACGGTCGATATAGCATGCATATATACGTTTCCTCGCTATCTTTCTGTAACCAAGGGACCTTGCAAAATAGGAAAGCATTTTGTCGATGAACAAATTTCAATCATGCATTTCGTGCCTCTTTGGGCACGCAGAATCGTAGTAATTCGGGCAAGCCCACGGTCAGATACCGTGAGAATTGTGCACAAAATACAAGTACCATACGGGTAAGGAGTGGATGACACCACCATCATCCGTCTGTTTTCTGCGCAACTAATATGAATTGTGACCATTTGGCCCATATTTCAGTTCTGGTGTCAGCAAGTGTTCGTGACGAATTTTGAAGTGCGTGACATGTATACATCACAGTTGACTGCAGTGTAGGTTGCTATTAGGTTTTCGTGCACTGAGACAGAAAATTACTTGTAGAAGAGATACTGATGCGATGGCTTTTTCTTTTTTTTGGAATAGTGATTGTCATTATATAACATGAATGAGAATAATGCAATACCACTTCACTCTCTGCGCGTGTAAACCTAGTTTTAATATTTTCCGAGCGTGATATATATATGTCATCGTACCTTCTGTCGTAAATTATTTTCTGTGAATGATACCCATTCATCAGCCATGTCTTCATTAAATTTGCAGTATTTGGGGTTAATAAACATTTAACCCTTGAAAACAAGTCTTATTTGTTGTCCTTTCAACTTTACAACGTCGAATATTAGAACACAAATGCAAGAAAAGAGATATACACTGAGGTAGTGTTTGTCATCTTTCTTGTTTTTTTTATTGTTCTGCACAATGTTTTCTTAATTATCACGCAAGACCAACTAGCCGGTTCTCATAGAGCATGCTTAGCTGCAACGAAATATTAAAAAAAAAGTTATTGAGCCCTTTGATGAACAACTTCTGCTATAAGAAAAAGAAAGGGGAAAGAAAGAAGGAAAATTTCATCTATAAAGTGACCTCTCTCAATGTAATTAGAAAGTAGGATTCAGGTACTGAATTAATTGCATCAAAATCATATTTTTCTGGTACACAAGCAAGTGTTCATTGCCAGACCTGTCTGTAATTCACATATTTCCTGCATGACATATACCACAATGACGTGGTCACTCAGACAGTGTATGTGCATTAAATACAATGTTAAGGCTATTACACAGCAGTAAATATTAAGAATGACCTCTGTTATCATTATGTGGCACATTGTACTCATACTTCTAAAATGTGTAATCACTAATAAAGTTAAAAAATGGCCAGGCTTAGCTTGGTTAAGCCAAGAAAGCGTTGCATATTGTGTTGGGGCCCAGCTTTTCCTCCGGCTGTCGTGACGTCACGTCACGTGGTTGCGCTAAAGGTCAATGGTGGCTGCCCGGCCGCGCCCAAGGGCTGAACTGAGTGATTGCAATATGCAATGCATAAAACTCTAGTGTAGGGGTATGAGCCACCATAGTGGTTCATACCCCCAATGGTGGCTGCCCGGCCGCGCCCAAGGGCTCAACTGAGTGATTGCAACATGCAACGCATAAAAGAAAGAAAAGTATAATCCACATCTGGCAGTGCTCCTAGTGATCTTAAAGGGGCCCTCAAACCATTTTCCAACGAATCATAGGATGGCCTCATTATTAAAGGACATATCAGGAATCTCTTGCCACAAAATTTGTTCAAATCCTTCACATATTAGTGGAGTTAACGCATCGATACATGGCTTTCTCTCTCTTTTCATCTCGGCTAGCAAGCTGGAAGCTACACAGAGAAGAAGCCTAGAGGAAAAAGCCGTGCCCTAAAGTTGAGTGTCTCAGTAGTGAAAGGGCTTGCTGTGGCACCCCATAGCGGCTGCCCTAGTCTATGCCATGCAAAATGCCACTATCCTCTTGTACACCACATGTAGACCGGCAGTGCAAAGAATAAATTATTTTCCTCTATTTTTGAGGTGTCATACATGTATAGGTTTTAACTAAAAATAATCAGTAATGTATTTCTGAGAATGCTCTCGCAATCCCAAAATCAGCCAATATGAAGTGCTGGTGGGATCAGCCGCTTGCACTGACGTTGCTTGATGACAGTGCAAATGCAAGAGCAACCTATTTTTTGCTGTCTTTGACATGAGATTTTAAATTTCCTGCTGTGTGCAATGTTATAATACTTGGCTCACATTTTAACAACAGCCTTTACAACAGACTGGCAATATTTTTTTGCTATTGATACGGAACAGTTGTGTGGTTGCACTGAACAAGATGAAGACGACATCTTCCCGATTGATAAAGGGTCACCATCGTAGGCTTATGTGTAAATATATTGTAAATAGCCTAATGCATCAGCTACACATAACACTATGTTTAAAAAGTCTCAAGACCCCATTAAATGATCACTTCATCTGGAAGTTTAAAGTCATCAATTGGAATGCGGCCAGCCCTAACAATTTCAGGAGGATCCGATAAACATGAAAATTGTCTGCAAGATAATTAGATGCATTAATGTTAACAGAAAAAATAAAGAATTCGGGAAAAGCTGCAATGAGCAAGCCTGCTTGTTACTGGAAAGATCGCATATAAAAAAGACTGGGGAGCACTGTGCTAGTGGGCTTTCCATTTCTATGTATGAAAAAGAAATCAGAGTCCTCAAGGCATACATCAAGTAATCAAATCCTTTTTTTTTCTCTTTCTCATACATCAAGTAATCAAATCCTTTTTTTTTCTCTTTCTAATAACGTGTCTGCCCATGTGCATATCATATACATATTTCATGACGACATTGTGGAATAAACGGCTTACATTGGTGCTTGTCCCATGTCTACCCTTTTATTTCATGCCATGCCTGCTTTTTGCATTCATAAATCACGTCATATATGCACAGATGTGTGCATACTTGGTCAGCATACAAGGCTTATATCACCTCGTTTTCTGTTTCTTTCATTCGGCACAGAGAGTGTTCGTGTATATAAATATACCCGCTGAGATAGCGACTAATTCAACAGTAGCCTGCAATCAGCTACGTGAAACCCAGGAAAGCAGGCAAAGAAAGATTCTTTTTAAAAGTCCAAAAAAATAAAGTTCTAGCAGCATCAGTGCTTGAACTTAATAAAGCGGTCAAGCACATGCACTGTAGGAAGAGCAGATTATGAGTGAAAACATTTGCTTTATTTGATAAATCGAATGAACTAACATTTTTTTTTTTGCATAGTTATTAGGTATACACTTTAATCTGTACAAAGCATCAAGCTTGAGATTGGTGAAAAATAAAAGTATTGTAAATGTAATCACTCTCTATTATGAATAGAACATTTAAACAATACATTTGTACACCATCACAAGGTATTGAAATAACATAACTAATTCACATACACCAATGCCTGTCCTATAAAATTTTAATTGCTTGATGTTCGTAATTTGATTGTATTTAGAACCTTACAGTGGGCTTTTTATGTAGTAACCAGGCTCAACAGATCATTTTCATATTGATCATCAGCCTATTTTTATGTACACTGCACGACGAAGGCCTCTTGCACCAACCTCCAATTACCCCTATCTTGCGTTCGCTGATTCCAATTTGCGCTTGCCAATTTCCTTATTTCATCACCCCGCCTAGTTTTATGCTGTCCTCAACTGTGCTTCACTGCCCTTGGCATCCAATCAGTAACTCTAATGCTCCACTGGTTACCTACTCTATGTATTACATGGCCGGCCCAGCTCCATTGCTTTCTCTGAATGCGAACTAAAATATTGGCTATCCCCCTTTGCTGTCTGATCCCGACCTCTCTCTTCCAATCTCTTAACGTTATGCCTAACATTTTTCATTCCACCTCTCTTTTCATGGTGCGTAAGTTGTTCTAGAGCTTCTCTTTAACCTCAAAGTTTGTCCCATATGTTAGCACCAATACAATGCAATGATTGTACACTTTTCAATGGAAGTAGTAAGCTCCCAGTCAGGGTTTGGTAATGCCTGCTGTATGCACTCCAACCCATTTTTATTCTGTAAATTTCCTTCTCATGATCAGGGTCGCCTGTGAGTAATTGACCTGGATAAACGTACTCCTGTACAAACTCCAGAGGCTTACTGGCGATCATGAATTCTTGTTCCCTTGCCAGGCTGTTGAACCCAACCTGTCTTCTACCGATTAATCTTCAACCCCACTCTTACACTTTCTTGGTTATGTCTTCAATCATTGGTTGTAATTCATCTGCGGTGTTGCTGAACAGGACAATGTCTTCTGCAAGGGAAAGGTTGCCGAGATATTTGCTGTTGATCCTCACTCCTAAGCCTTCCTAGTCTAATAGCTTGAATACTTCTTCTAACCATGCAGTGAATAGCATTGGAGAGATTGTGTCTCCCTGTCTGACCCCGTTCTTTATAGGTATCTTCCTACATGTGTAGAATTAAGGTAGCTCTGGAATCTCTGAATTTTCCCAGGTACATAAGCGGTCTGTACTCCTTGATTGCGTAGTGCATCTATGACTGCTGGTATCTCTAGTGAATCAAATGCCTTTTCGTAATCTATGAAAGCCATATGGAGAGGCTTACTGTACTCTGTGGATTTCTCGATTACCTGATTAATGACACGGATGTGATCCATTGTAGAGTATTCCTTCCTGAAGCCAGCCTGTTACCTTAGTTGAATGAAGTCCAGTGTTTCCCTTATTCTATTGGAGATAATTTTGGTGAATATTTTATATGATACTGGGAGTAAGCTAATGGGCCTATAATTTTTCAGGGTTTTAATGTCTCCCTTTTTGTGGATTAGTATAATGCTTGCATTCTTCCAGTTTTCTGGGACCCTTGCGATCGATAGACACTTCGTATAAAGAGCCGCCAGTTTTTCAAGCATTACGTCTCCTCCATGTTTGATTAAATAGACTGTTATTCCATCTTCTCCTGCCACTCTTCCTCGTTTCATGTCTTGCAAGGCCCTTCTGACCTCATCGCTAGTTATAGGAGGAGTTCCTGTATCCTGTTCATTACTGTTTCTAATTGAGGTATCCCGACTCCTCTGGGTATTGTACAGGTCAGTATAGAATTCTTCCGCTGCTTTTACTATATCTTCGAGATTTTTGATTATATTTGATGATACCCTGCTTATCTTTTAATAGTTATATAACTAATATTAATATTATACTATATATAATATTAATGGTTATATTTTAAAACAAAATATAGCATAACCTTGGAAATTGCGATGCATAAAACCACACTTAACAGATTATTCAAATGTATGGTGATATTCATTTCTTGCATTCTTTGCCACTTGCTTAGCAACTGCACAATTCCTTTTTTGATAAATCTTGGAGAAGTTTACTGGAAGAAACATATAAATCCACTTAAATGTCCTCAGATGTTGAGAAATTTTTCATGTTGACGAAGTGGTCTAAGGGTACCGTATGTGAGGAGGGAGGGAGTGTCAAGCAACACATCCCACTCAAGCACAAGCTATCTTCCCTCAGATATTGTGGGATCTGGCATTGTCATGATGAAAAGCAATGCTTCTTTTAATTTAAGAACTCTGCCCTTCTCTCCTAGATTGTTGTGCATAACTAATTGAATAAGCAACAGTAGTTTGCATAAATTGACTACTACATTGTTTTCAGTAAAGGATTTCTTGGGGAAAGGTTTGTGGTCATTGTTTTTACACAGCTGGCCACTTATGGGAGGCAGTGATAAAGGTTGCAGTCACTGAACTTTTGTAGAACTGAAATGTGTTGTTGGTTAATATATGCAGCTTTTTAGAAATGGTCATGAGTTCAGACATTTATAGATTGAATAGACTATCCACATACTAAGCACTTGGATGGTAGTTCTCATTACTTTTCTTAATTTTGTTAGAACTACCAGAGGTTATCTTGCCACTTCTGTGTTTGTGGTCTTCAAAAGTAAAGCGAAATGAGTGAAAAAAATTTAATGTAGCAGGCAAGCAAAACCTTTCAGTTGGAATGTTATTCCAAATGTCAGAAAAATATTTTGAATGAATCTCTGTGAGTGAACATCTGAATTGCTTCATGCTTATGCAATCCGTAAGGAGTCATTTTCTTAGAGTGTAAAAGAATTAAGATGAGTTGGAGCACACTTTTGCAGAAGCAGTGTCCCCTTGTTTTTAGTGGTGTGTGGATGTTTCAGATCACAAATATTGAATTGAATAGTATTTGCTGTTTGATTTGTATTTGATTTATGAATTGATTATTAAAAATTATGGAATAATAATTTATTTTGATTATGTAAAGAATAACATTTATTGTGGCCTCAAAGAAGAGAAGGGGTAGGAACTGAGGACTATTCTGAATAAGTCTGCTGAAGGGAAGCTGTGGTTGCTATACATGAGCGCTAGTTCTTGAGCAAACACAGGGGTCAGAGGTGTTTGATTTTGGCAAAACAATTTATTATTTGGCCACTTGCATGATGTATCAATCATTTTAAAACAATGTGCAGTGCTTTAGTATTACACTTTTCTCCTTGAACAAACTCAACATTTTCCATGGCTCCAGATGTGCTATTCCAAATTTCTTTTTTTCATTACTGTCATTGCCATTGCATACCACGATAACTAAAAGTAGTTGTTTCTCATTTATGCACTCCTCAGTTGACTGGACATCTATTTTGCAAACAGCATAATATGCATTTATATGTGCCTGTAAACAAGCCAAGTAAATAATGCCAACACACTTCATTTTTTACAACTAGCACTCTACACTTACTTTATATTTCAGCAACTTTAGAAATTCTAAATTTGATTCAGTATTTGGAGGTTGCTTTCCTCAAACATATGTAGATGCAGTAAGAAAATTTCATTATTTGAGCACCCCTACTTCTTTTCTGAAATGACACTATTAAATTATTTTAATCTCCATTGAGGGAGGGAGATAAAAAAAATAGGAGGGGCTGTTACATCACTTTTTGTGAAGTCAGACAATGCCATTTGGTCATGCAGCCCAAGCAACTTCTCCATCTTTGTAGGTGCTGTCAGAACACCCATGTATGTTTTCTGTTTCTATGCTACTGTGCACCAGCTTTGCGAGTCTGAGTGCATCACCTCTGTGGCCACAAAGCTCAGTATGAGCAACTGTGATGTATTTTAAGGTTACCTTATGAAGAAATGGAAACTACCCAGTTTTGCTGCACTTTGCATGCATAGTACTACGATACTGTGTAACTTGACAACAGATAGCTTCTTTTGTGTGCACAAAGAACTTGGAAGTGTGATAATTCCCACAATAATTTCATTATTTTTAGTATGCAATATTTTACCCAACTTTGTCATTGGCCATTGGTGTTTGCAGGTGTGCTACACATTTTAAATGTGGTACTATTAAAAAATAGGCTGAAACCTATTTATGGATGGTGCTGCATGTTAATTAAAAATTTTACCTGGTAAGAGGGAGTGCAGAACTTAAATCTGTTTATTGAAAAAATGTTTGAGTTCAACACAAGGTTTAGTAGATTTACATGGTAACAACTTGTGAATGGGGTGGGGACGTGGCCATAGCAATTGTTCTGTCTCTAAAGTGCTACCTAGACAAGAATAGATACATGGTAATTGAACAAGGATTCTCGCTGAAGCCATCGTTTTGACAAAGGGACTTGTCTTCATAAGGCCAGCAACTGCTACAGATGAACAGGTCACTTTTGTGAGGATATATATAATGAAAGTTTACAAGAAGTTCCAGGCATGAAATAAGATGGAAATTATTTGCGTTATGTTGGCTTATTTTGAGGAGATAACCTTATTTGGTATTTACAAAATGTCATTGTTAACACAAACTTAGCATTTGTAGCCATTTTCATGGCTACTATACTGAACTGTACCCCCTTCAGTCACGAATGATGGTATTCTGCCAGGACATTTTTCGAGCTTGCAGGTATGAATGTTTCAGGTGTCCAGAGTTCGAAAAAAAAAATTACCCTCTCTAGGAATATTATTTTGCAAAGTCAATCGCGTCCTCATATGGAGACATTGTGACTCAATACTTTCTATCGCAAGTTCACTATGCCACTTTAAAGGAAGAAGGGGCATTATCTATTCAGGGTTGTGCGAGTGGTGCATCGACTGGTTGACAGGTTGTGATATTTGAAGAAGTGATCCTGAGCTGCGATGCACAGAAAAACATCGCATTTCCGGCAGTGGCCCCGGTTTCTACCACACACTTCTCATACTTGCTTTGCTAAGGAAACGGCAACTGGACTTGCTGGGGCCAGTGGTCCTTTGCATCCTACCTCACACAATCGCATCATGTTTAGAGCAAGGATGGTGACTCAAAATGAGCTATTCAGGTTGGACATTAAAAGAAAATGCTAAATTGCAGCACAGACAAAATTCTCAAATACAAAAACAGAAAACAGTCTGTACTGCTTCTGCAGGTCAACTTCGCCCAAACAATATTCTGTTGTTCTGGGACCAAACTAGGAATCTCTCGTATCTGGACAACCATTTGAGGAAGCGACATAATTGCCAGACTGACGTTGTTCGTTTCATGGTCCGGAAATGTGAGCATTTACCACCTTCATGACGAAACAGTGCGTACGACGATTTGTGCATTTAAAAAATGCCACCACTTAAAACTAAAAGGAACACTGAAAAACACAGTTTAATTCTTCGACGGTGAACTAGATTGCCCAAGAAGTCCAAAAAGTGTCGGTGGTTTTAAGTTTTCGCACAGTGGCTATGGTTCGCCGGCGTGGTAAAAAAGATTGAGTGAGTCACAGTGTCTCCGAATGGAGACTCGGATGAAAACAGGATCAAAACTATTCAGTAATAGAACTATGAGTATTATGCAACTGTTTTTCTTTAAAAGTAGCTCTTTCTTCACATAAAACAGGGTTTTTAACCGTTCTGAATGTTTGAGGCTGCTGCAAAAGAGAAATTTGAGCAGCGACAAACCAGAGCTTCCGTAAAACATGGAGTCGTCCGTCTTCAAACATCTTTTTCTCCAGTAGTGTTTCGTCGCTTCATTAGATGGCGTTCATTGCATTTATGTATGCTTCCCATATTATCCCCACCAGTGTGCAGTGTCACTCCTTCGCTTTTTGATGAAAAACGCAACATAGAAAGTCGTATCTTCATATGGAGACACCGTGACTGAAAGGGGTACCGTACCCATAACAGCCATGTAACCATGATTGGATGTAGTAGCGAACAGGAAATGGACGTTCAATGTGTAACTATTGATCAGGTTTGAAGGGCTTCGCAAGATAAGTCCAAGGAAAATGTGGCAGGAGAAGATGAAATAACAGTTGATTTGATAAAACATGGAGGAGATATTGCACTGGAATCTTGCAGTCCTTTATTCACAATGCCTAACAACGCTAAGCATACCAGACTTTAAAGAATGCGAGCATAATTACAAGAATGGAGGTGTTTAAGAATTGGAAGAACTACAGACCCATTTCTTTAGTCTCGGTATTGTACAAGATATTCACTATCAAATAGAATAAGGGATACACTTGACCACAATATTCCATGATGGATCTCATCCAATAAGACATTTGAGACCGTAGCCAACCTCTCTGTATGACCTTTGAAAAGTACATATTTGGTTCAAGAGACAATAGTGGTCATGGAGGCATTGCAAAGAAGTAGAAGCATACATGTATGCCTTATTGCAGTAGCGTAAAGTCACGCTTTCTCAGTGCATAGTTTTAGGCAAGCACCCTGAACAAAGCTTATGGAAAACTTTTGAAGACATTATTGCCATCCATAAATATTCTGAAAATTGTGTCGGCATGCCTCCACTATCGCTACACAGCTGTAAAATCATGCATCTATTCAGCCTGTGATTTCGTTCTCTTAACAATCATATTGTACGTCATCATCTGTTTTTTTCTGCACCCAATTGTACATCCAGTATATATTGATATCAACATGCAATAAATATTGGTTCTAGTCAGCACAGTGTTGGATCTCCTCTCATTGTCCTGTTTTTAGCACTGTTCCCTTCAAGAGCTTTATTAATATTTTACCTTCAGGTACCACATACAAATAATAGGAAACATGGAACAGCAATGCAAAACTTTTTACATCAGTGATTTCTTTGAGCAGTGTTAAGGTTGACAATTTTGCCTCCTTCAGGAAATCCGTTGAATAAACTTCCTCTAAGCATCTGC
Source organism: Dermacentor variabilis (assembly GCF_050947875.1). Classification (NCBI taxonomy): domain Eukaryota; kingdom Metazoa; phylum Arthropoda; class Arachnida; order Ixodida; family Ixodidae; genus Dermacentor; species Dermacentor variabilis. Next base: position 60,888,976 of record NC_134568.1, on the reverse strand, counting down.
CATCCTGGTGTCCTTTCACTACAAGATTTCGAAGGTTATGGTCAGATACAGACAAAGGAAACTCTGTTTGGGTCTTGGGTGCAGTAGTAAATTTCTTAGCATGACTGTGAAAAATTTACGAGGTGCCCAGCATAACCAATATAATCCTGACAAAAGTGTATGGGAGGCTATGCTTGTAGTATATGATGTCTAACAATGCTGCAAGGCAGTGCAAATGCCATAGACATGCATGCATCTTTGTGACATGCACTGCTGTGTCTTAACACCTTCAAAACAGTTTCACAAACTTTTTTTTAGCAATACCCGACTCAACGTTGCTAAATTTTCTAAAAGCCATACTTCTACGTACATATACCACTGCTCACAATGCTTTTGTCACCAGTTGCAAAATGATGCATTCAGCTGCAAGTCGTCGTTGCATACCATAACGCCATATGAGACCTTTCATTTGCATTTAAAGCAGATGGTATAGAAATAAAAAACAAGTGCAGAGATCATGTATCTCTTTGCATAGTATGTAAATGTAATGATTCAGGAAAGCTTTGCTTATAGTGTATTGCAACAAAGGCAATGGATTTGCTGCAATTTAGCACCTAATAGACCAATCTCACCATGCCTAGCACGCAGATGCATGCTTTTTTCCTGCCATGTTACTTGTAGTTCTTAGGAGAATTTGGAACACGGTGGGAAGGCACTGCGTAATAGTTATAGAGTTTGTATATTCACCAACATGAGTTTTGTGGAAGCAGTGGTGGTGGTCTGAGTGCATATTCAGCGACTACACTTCTGGCCAAGTTGAGGGGCTGGAGACGTGAAAGTTCATTATCTCAATGTGAATGGCATGTGTTTCAAAGCTTGCATCTGTTAACATGCACCAGCTATGTGAAGCAGATTCTTTTCTGTTTGCGGCAGAAAATACTCAAGGAAGTATATAAAGGAAGAAAAAAAAAGTTGCTCTCCAATGACGTTTTGCATTAATATCCAAGCTTGACAATCCCAAATTACGACACCTTGCATATAAATGGTGGTGGTCATGTGTTTACATTTCAGCAGTGACTCGACCAAGGATATAATCTGCATGCATGTTTAAATATAAGGACATGCATTGAAATTTACTTAATGATGTTTATTTGCTTGAAGAAAATGCTTTTGCAATGGTTAATATCACATACACTATGAGGAACTTGGAAGCAGTAAGCTTTGAATGGAATAAGGAAAGCAGAAACTTCAAACGAGATGGATAGTGAGACAGACGCAGGACTCTCTTTCTGTCCCGTTTGAAGTTTGCACTTTCCGCTATTAGACTGATAATGAACCAACTAGCCCAGCAAAGGATTTTCTTAAATGGTAAGCTTTATGGCTTATTTGACTTGCTGTTTTCAAGCACTCTAATAGTTGTACGAAGCAACAAAGTTGGGTTGCACGATTTTTGTTACAAGGTGCTTGTTGGCACGTTTTCTTGATTCATTAAAGGACCTTAAAGATGAGCAATAATGCTTAAAAGTGACCAGTTGAATGCAAGGTTGTGAAGCGTTGGTTATGCTTTATATTGCATTTTTCTTTTCCTGCAGAAAGTATAGAAATGCTTGGGTGAACTGTTTTTTTTCTTGAATATATGAGCGTGAGGTTAATTCTTTGTTGAGCCCGAGTGGTTACAATTTGCTTATGTCACAAGACGCATTCACTAATACGCAACTGTAGCCCTGCAGTTAAAGTGCTGTCTATCAACAATGCCAGGAGTTCAAGAAAGCAATGTTATCTAACCATCTAAATGAATGGGTAGATTTTTGATGGTCAGGGATGTGGCTAGGACTATTGTATAGCAGATGAGCGCAGGTATACAGACCGAGCAATGCATGTTTGTTCTTGTTTACAATGGCCAAGCCTGGCCGTGTGAGCAGCACTTCACACTGAATGCTCATTTGTCCGTTATATTTATCTGGTATTGCTGCATGTCTTCAAAGCCTCTCTTACTTCTAAGACTTCACTGCACATGACTGATCCTTTCATTTGTTCACATCTTTGTGCCTTTCACAGCATCGTCGTGTCCATTGTGGTGAAAATGCACGATTGCCACGTTCCATTTGCCTAAGTTTTACAAGCTGCACTAGCAGCCACAGCAGTTTTTCACGAAATCAAACCAACAAAAAAATTTTACTTGCTTTTCTGTCAGGCTAATTTGCTATAGTCCTTAAACATGTGTTCCTGTGGCAAGCTGTTGTCTTTTTGAAAGAAATAAAGACTTAGAGAATTTTGTTCCTTTGCATTTCATTGCAGCATACAGGGACGTAACAGTTTATTCCTTTACTATAATGTCACAATGCTTCAACAAAAAAAACTGTTGCCTATGATCAAAAAGACTCGGTGGATTACACATTTTATATGCTTTCTGTTCGCAACTCAGCTGTAGTGCAATTACCAGCATGCACCACAGCTGTGGTGGTGTAGAAAAAAATGAGACCAGTCTACTTTGCCTTTTATAATTTCAGGAAGGGCATTCCATCTGTCTCACCCCATCTCTTTTTATTAATAAATTATGTCGAGTAGGTTTTGCAAATGAACCATCTTTTTCCAGGGGTACATTATGTGACTGCTTGTATTATAGGATTATTTTTCTTCAAGCTTTAACAGGGACCAAGTTGCAAAGGTAGCATATATTATATATAATATTGCCAGCCCCAGTGATAGCAGTTCAGTAGCATCCGCACTTAGATGAAAGGTAAAACTAGTAAATTAAATAAGTGGTTGGAAAATACAGCACCTGATAAAATATCTGGCTAAATGCGAGGTGTGCACCTGTGCTTTTGTCCACACATCCAAATCACATAAGGTACACTATTGGACATGCTTCACTGTGGAGCTGCTAACCAACAAGACACGAGTGTGATTGACCATGTATGAACAAAGTAGGGTAGTTCTGATCCAATTCTCATATGTAAAAGACAAATCAAGTAACAAGGAAGTTCCTTATATAGTTAAATATCGTGAACATGGTTCAGAACAGTAGATGTGTGGTAGGACTAATGAGGGCTAACCAACAGCAAACCAAACAAAACATAAAGTACAAAACTGGAATGTAGAGTGCAAGTTGCACAGACGTACACTATGAACTGCAACAACTGCTGCAAGGTATAGGTTGTGCAAAAGAAAAGGAGATACCTGAGGCTTGTGCTCAAGTTGAAGGGGTCAGGAATGCCGATCCACCAGCTACACGATCATCCAGCTTGGCAACAACCAGCAGAGCCAGCAAGTGAAAGGGCAAAAGTATGCAGAAGCATGCTTTTCTCTAAATCAGATTACTGTTTAATTGATGTCAAAAGCATGACTTTAATTGTGCACAGCAGTAGTGATCAGGCTAGGCTAGCGTGCAGTTGGCACGCATGTTTCAAACATGCCAGAGTGCATCGCAAACCAAATTTCGCCATGCAGTCTGGCATGTTGCCATGCATGAGCAACACACCTGAGAACTTTCTTCGACATTTCACTTGTTTAGCTTCTTCCTCAATTTCTTAAAACATTGATGACTACTGTGGCACATATTTCAACACAGTGGCATAGCCAAAATTTTTTTTATAGGGAGAGCAGGTGGACGGGCTGCACCAACATGACTGTGGACGGAAAGGGGGCTGGGCAGATCCCATATAGATAGAAATTTTGTATGTGTGTGTGTGTGTGTGCACGGGGAGGGGGGGGGGAGTGAGGGCTTGTGCCCAGTTTGTTACCCACTGGCTTCGCCACTGCTTCCAGATAGTCCATGAAGACTTTGTCCCAAAATGTGGACATATCAGATAAATTGCACAAACCTGGATTCTGTATTTCTTTAGCCGAGGGGAACAAATGCCTTTTCTTATGGGATTGTACAAAAATACTGAAGCGGCCTGTATGAACTTGAGGCAGCCTTCTTTTTACTATATGAAAAAACAGACTACAAAGCCAGAGAAAGCACAGGGGAAATTGTGTTTCATTGAAATGTAGAAATAAAGGAAATGAAAGTGGATGAAAAGGTGGGAGCTGAACCACATTATACGTACTGTGCTATACCAGTTAAGCTGTCATGAGGGCCCTCCCTTGTTCACTTTCTTAGGTATTTGTGTACACATACAAAAAGAGCACTAGTAGTGCTAGCCAGGACCACTCGTAGCCAACAACAGCACATGTGGAACATCCCTTTTTAAGAACAGGAGTCACATAGTAAATCAGCTTTGCAGCAAGCAACTGGTCAAAGGTATTTTCTTTGGCTGCCTTGATGCCATGAGGGAGCATTTAAGGGCTTGTTGTCCAGTTGCCTAATCCTGAAGTCATACAATTTGACATCATCAGTTAGAGATGTTCCACATCCCCTGACATGGCCGAGAGAAGCAGTGCTGGCCAACCCTCCCAGGACTACCCCTTACACATACACAGATAGCCAAGTAAATGGGAGGACGACCACATCAGTAGCTTAATTGGCAATGCACGGCATGCTTAATGCACAGTATGGGGGTTCGGCTCCCACCTTCAGCAAGTTGTCTTTCTATCAACTTTCACTTCCTCTTTACTTATTATTTCTACATTATGATTCCCCCTACATATTGTCCAGCTTCACTGTCTGCTTCCTTCACAACATAGTAAATAACAGAAAATTTGGTCCATCAATTTCCTTTATTCTTTGTGCCTCGTTCTCTACTGCTGCTGATAGTTTACAAAATCTCCTTCACAATCTGTCCTTGCGTGAAGAGAAATTCAATCACCGGACAACACCCTGTTTGAGAAAAGTCCAAAGTGATCGACAACTTCTTCGGTTTGGTGCTGAAAAAGATTTGAGAAAAAATACTCAGTAGTCATCCAAAACATATTTTTACACAATGCCTTCAAAAGTTTTTATTAGACAAGAGGATCATGCTAAGGGATAAAACTTATCAGAATTTTGTTATACAGATCAAGAGATTACTTTAACTGTGAGGTTTTGACATGTAACTTCACTGTGGTTTACATCGTAGGTTCTAGTTTATTTTGACCACCGGAGATTCCTTAAAGTGCGCCCAAAGCTCAAATGCAAGTGTTTTTACGTTTCACCCCCATCAAACTGTGGCTGTTAGAGCCGGGAATCAAACCACCGAGCTTGTGCTCAGCAGGGCACTATAGACACTGAGCTGCTGCAACGGATACCAAGGGATGACTGAAACAAGGCTTGCGAAATTCCACAAGGTGAAGAAAGACTCACGGGATGAAAAATTGGCATTTTCTTGATTGGCATGAGCCTAGAAACTTACACATTTGTGTACACCCACCTACCAGTATAGTGTCTTTACATTTCACATCTACGTAGTGCAGGTTCTACAATGACAAATTCCTGATTCGAGCTCAAGAATAGCGCGAAAATAAAATCCAAGAGAAGGACAGGACACAAAGCTTGATTCCTACAATGAATCTACGTCGTATTTCCATACAAGTTGCGAAGAATGTTCGTGCAAGCATGGTGCCTCAGATAACAGCGTAAGAAACAACAATGCTAGTATACATATCAGTTTAGGAAACAAGCTGCACCGCATTCTGGCTTCAAGACAAACTTAATTTGAGAGCAAGATTGAGCCTGAGTAGAACACGTTCCTATTTACTGGTTTTCATAGTTTAGATTAGGGTTTCTCAACATGTGCATTTTGAAGTGTTGCGAGCAGGCGCAGAATGTAGATGCTGTAGCCTTCTTTGGGCTTTCTAGCAAGTTCTCAAGCAAGTCGTGATTCACAATCGAGCCGAGAAATCCGTGATTAGGGAAACCGTACAGTAGACGAAGAGTAGAGGTAAACGCTGCATTGAGTGCCATAAAAATTTGCGACAGCTCACTTACTCGCACATTATGCAAAGCCCCACGAAAGATGGAAAAAGAAAAAGGAAAAGTCTTCACGATCAACGTACTCAAGTAAGCGACAGCAACAAACGTTTAGAAATATTTTAAACCTTTCTGTCATAAGAGAAGAAAGTGCCGCCAAGCTGAAGACACTCACGAGCTCCATTTACAACAAATTCAGCAAACAAGAGCAACAGCACTGAAAAACTGAACAGTAAGCTGCACAAAACCACGTTATGAACCATAACAGGCACTGCAAGGTATAAGGAAATGAGTTGCTTTAGGCGTGGGCCCAAGTGTCGCTCATGATCGCAAGCTCAGGCACATTTCGGTTGTCCCAGCACAACTAACTAGCATATTTTGCTACACAATACAGTAAGGAACCATAAATTTATGTTTTAACTAAGATCAAAAGTGGAAGCAGCGCGCGCAAACTGTAGCAAAATTGTTAACTGGAACACGCCATACTTGTTTAAACGTCACAATCACGTGGTCAAAAATGTGACATCACTTCCGTGCATGGCAGTAGCGTTTTGGTATGGCATTTCGCCTCTACTACGCGTGTCACCAGTCACCGCCTTTTTTTAAAAACCCATATGGGTCTCAAGAATTTTCCTTTTCGTGTACCCTCCTTGATCTTGCGGGTTTCTACAGAACTGATTTGCCAATAATTGGGGTTAGGAGCAGGCAAATGGTCAACGACCCTGACTTTGACCGCCTCGATGCCTTGGGTTAGCAAACAAGAGTTTATTGGCTACTAGCCTGCTTCTAAGGTTACATGCAATTAAAATAATTTACATTTACTAACACATGCAGGATCGTCCTAACACCGTATGCTTCCATGAACTCATGCACTGCCCAAGATCATAACACACGAAAAGCACAGTTCACGTTAGCAGGCCTTGCAAAGCATGCCAAGATGCACACCTTGAAATTTATTTGAATTGTTTGAGTGCTCCCTAATATGGTCATTTCATGGGACATTAAAGGAAAATACAAAGCAGACTACTAAGTAGTAGTGGACTATAGTACTATTTGCAAGCGTGCTAAATTCTTACGCCTCAAGTTTCTGTTCCACCTCCTTAATGGGGGCTACAAATTACACAGTGGTGCATATGTATCTTTCTCTGAACAGCTAAACACTAGAACTAAACACCTTAAACATTTAATTGAATACAGGTTCCACACAGACACATTCAGGTATTTTTTCTTTCCTCAGACAATCAGTGATTAGAATTCATTGCCTAGTGATATAATTTGTTCACCTGACGATTTCCTTCCTATGCTGGAAAAATAGGTCTGAGTAAGCATCTTAACTTATAAGTATCGCCTACAGACACTGCAATATGTTTGTAATTGGTTTGGTGTACTTTTTTTGTTGTTTGCCTTATGCTTCTGCATTTTTGTTCATTAACCTTTAAGGGCTGACTCAGGAAGGTCACACCCTCTTATTGTATTGCTCAACTACATCTTCTCGTAAACTACAATATTAACAAGTGTATAAGTTAGCCATTCATATTTTGATGCAATGTATTTTCCCATGTCCTGCAACAGCCTCGAAATGGAGGCTAGCAGTATGTATGAAATAAATAAATAGATGCGGCCTATTGAAGTAGCATTCCATAAACCTCACAGTGTTTGTTTCGTGCCAACAAGACTTAGTTTACGAGGAAATTGCGTCTGAAGGGTCCGCATACCTAGAGAGGAATTCAAATCACCTGCTCCTGAGCAGGGAGTGGCGACGTTGCATACGCCACGACTGCCCTTTGCTTTCATCGGTGAGTAAAACAGCGCCCTACAGATGGTGCTACAGTTTTCTACGAAAAATGCGTACGTGCGGCCATGGAGCAACCGACCCAAGACAGAACATTGGATTCACCACTGCAGCTGCTCTTGGTCAAGTGGCATGGACTGTTCAGACATACCACGACATCACATGAACATAAAATTCTCTGCGACTTGAAGTTTGTGCAAGTTTCGCGAGCCAGAAAAGCCAGCTCAGCACTACATAATAACTACTGAAACACAAAAGCGTGGGCGATGCTTTCAAGGGTAACCTCAATAGGTTCTTTTTTCTAAAAATCAAATAGAACTAGACAAGAAGCATTTTCTTTCATGTTATAATGCAATGCAGCGATATTTTTATTACTAGTAGATGAGTTCCAGTGACAGAATTTTAATGAGGAGTGCCTTCGTCATCTGGCTAGTACTTGAATGTCTAAGGGAGTGTCTAATTGTGTCCTGCATTTACTTCAGTTTCTCAATTACAAAAGCTCTATTCGCAGTAATATTATTACAATATCATCGAGCAATGCTCAAAAGACGGGCCGCCACGAGAACGAAGATGACGTCGCAGCTGTTAGTGCGAGCGAGGGTCGGCCTGGCTGCCTGGCTCCAGTGTAAATAACCTGTACATAGCCCCTTTCGTCTGTCTTTTCACACGTAACATTCTGGTGGAGGTGCGGGGTACTTCAGAAGCCGCCGCCTTCTCTCGTCTCGTCACTCTTCTAACCTCACCACCCATTCTCGCCCACTTCGACCCTGATGCCCCTACAGAATTGCGTACAGATGCCAGCGGTCATGGCGTAGGTACCGTCTTAGCCCAGCGTCAGCGTGGACAGGATCGCGTTATTACTTATGCGAGCCACCTCCTAGCACAATCGGAGCACAACTATTCCATTACGGAATGAGAATGCCTTGCTGTCGTCTGGGCAGTTGCGAATATCTGTCCTTACCTTTACAGTCGCCCTTTTTCCGTAGTCACTGACCATCATGCTCTCTGCTAGCTTTCATCACTAAAAGACCCTACAGGCCAGCTTGGTCGATGGGCTTTGAGGCTACAAGAATTTTCATATTCCATGGTGTACAAGTCTGGCCGCCTGCACCAAGACGCTGACTGCTTGTCGCGTTACCTGTTGACAACTTTGACTCCTCCAATATTGCCAGTGCTTCTTGTGTATTCTCTGTATCACAGCTGCTTCATTTCGCCGACGAGCAACATCATGACGGCTACATCAGAGCACTCATAGACCATTTTGAACATTCTCCAGCCGATGCTGCTCTACGCCTCTTCGTCCTCCGTAACCTTCATCTGGACGGCTCTGAGTTTCTACTTGTAATACCTAAACACCTCCGCTCCACTGTTCTAGAAGAGCTTCACGACGCACCAACGGCAGCACACCTTGCCGTATCTCGAACCTATGACCGTGTACGTCGCCGTATTTTTTGGATGGGCCTTGCCCGTTCCGTACGATGTTGTGTCCCCACTTGTGAACTTTGCCAACGACGTAAGAAGCCTTCCCAGCTCCCCACCGGTTACCTGCAGCCGCTCGACATCCCTACCAAGACCTTCCATCGTGTCGGCTTAGACCTTCTCAGCCCATTTCCGGAATCCGGAATCTACATCAGGCAACAAGTGGGCTGCAGTCGCAGCGTACTGCAAAACAGTGCAGTTTGCGGCTTTGAAGCTGGTCGGGGCACAGCATGGCATTGGCGTGTTCAATAAGAGCATCAACCTTTTAAAAGGCGGGAGCTGACGCATACGCTTTCCATTCCGCGTTGTGGTACTTGTTAAGTCGTCAGTCCTCACATCACTGGCAACTGCGCTTTCCATGCTCATATGTTGACATTTCTCATGGAATTGTCATTCTTCTGCCTGTCCGTGTAGAGGTTAAGATGTCCTCTTTGCCACATTAGGGCGAGAAAATTGTTTAATAAATCAAGATTAACATAAAATACATGTTTTCTTTAGATTGTTGCTCTGGGTGATCTAGTGCCTCACTTGAAACAATTTTTGTGTTTCCATCGCTATGAATGTTCGCACTCATGCAAAAAAAAAAAAAAGACACATTCTGTCACGCCAAAAATGTGTGCAACAGTGTACAACATTTATCGACGTGAAAGCAAATAATTTTGCTAGTGGCTCTCATACCACGAGACAAGGGTGTATGAAAAATCATGCCAACCATTTTGCATTGTGCTGTGGGTTGGTCTATGAGATACCTCTCGGCTGTGGCAAGTTCTATGTAGACCAAACGGCCCAATGCCTAAATGACTATTTGAGGGAGCATTCAAACAATTTAAATAAACCGGATGGTGCAGCGCACATTGCAAGGCCTGCTCATGTGAGCCGTGCTTTCCAACATTGTGATCCTGGGCAGAAGTAGCAACAAAACAGCACATGAACTCGCGAAGGAATATTTTATCAGAGAGATGGTGCACATGTCAGTAGCACTTCAATTGCCTTAATTCCCTAGAAGTGCACTTGTTTAATGCCGATTTGTAGCATTACTAGACAAACTAGCACTGTCACAACATTCGCCTCTTGCATGTGCACAAAATTTGTACCCTATCTTCCATCCTTTGAATCATTAAGTCAGTTGGTAGTTCGCACTTTCATGCGTCCTTCTTCTATAAATATCTTTTTGCGCACAAAAAAAAAAAAATGCGTCGCAGATTTCACCAACTTGCCCAAGACGAAGTCCTAGTCAGTTTCAAAAATTTCCTTCAGAGATTTTCTTGTTGTGATGAGAATTTCTGTCAATGCATGGCACTCTGTTCGAACAAAGGGACAGGTGGTTGACAACTTCACTGAAGATGGGAGAAAAGAAAGGTTATAGAGGCAAAGATTGTCACATTATCACCCAGATATGTTCCCTAACGCAATGCCTAAAGAGTTTTTTTTTTTTTTTTGTTGGACAAAAGGATCAGGGTAAAGCTCAAGACCTATGAGCATTCTATTGCACAGACAAAAGGATTAACCAAACAAGCCCTGTGAAGTGCAGCAAGGTCAAGGAAGATTCATACAATGGAAACGGCATTTGCTTGAGAGCGGCATGCATGGACCTGCAAGCCCACACTGGTCATATTAGCATGCATTTCACATGTATAACAAAATGCAGGTTCCTGCAATGAAGCTACGTCATGTCTACAAACAAGTTGCGAGGAACATTTGCGCAAACCTGGTACCTCGCACAGCGCCATCATAAGAAGCAATACTAAATAGCAGCTTAGCAAACTAGCAGGAAGAAATTTAAGAAAATTTCTCGGTCTTCAAGACAGCCAAACTTTACAACAAAATTGAACCAAAGTAGAGCTATGAGTGGCTGGGCCACCTTTTGCAATATTTGTCTTCATAGTTTACATTCAGGTTGCTCAACATGTGCCTTTTGAACTGTAACGAGCAGGTGCACAAGCAAGTCGCGATTCGCTAGCCACCAAAATCCGAGGTAAACAGGGAAACAGCATGAAGATGCAAGACAAGAAACAGTAGAGGTAAATGCGACATTGCCGTAAAAAAATTGCAACAGCACTTACTCGGGCAATATATGCAACAGCAATCCTACGAAGGATGAAGAAGAAACTTTAATAGAGAATGGTCCGGCAGTTTTTGTCAGGTGGCGGCTCGAAGTCCTTGAACTCGAGCGGCACCTTCGGCTTGCCGGATGGCCCAGAGCTGCGGTCTGCCAACTCTGAACTTTTGAGAGTCGTCTCCCAGAGGCGGCAACGCCGATGGAGAAGGTCCCCGGCGGCCCTCGAAGCCGGGGCGGCGCCGGGAAGAAGCGAGCTCGAGGCTTCCCGCACTCTGGCTGCAGCGACAAGAGTTGAGAACGCGTTTAAACGTTTTTACCATAAGAGAAAAAAGTTCTGCCATACTGAAAGCCAACATGTGCCCCATTCACAACAGCAAATTCAACAAACAAGAGCACTGAAAAACGTAACAGGAGCTACATAAGACCACACTACCAACCATAAACGCGCTGCAAGGCATAAGGAAACGAGCTGCTCCAGCGTTGCGTCCAAGTGTCGCTCGTGATCGCAAGTTCGAACACCATCCGATTCTTCCAGCGCAACTAGAACAACATTCTAGCACACAATACAGTAAGAAACCGTAAAATTGTGTCTTAGCTAAGCTGAAAAGCTGAAGCAGCTCCAGCAGCGCGCGCAAAACTATAAACCGGAACACGTCATACTTGTTTAAACAACGTCATCATAACTCTGACGTCACTTCCGTGCGTGGCAGCAGCGTTTTAGTATGGCATTTCGCTACTACCACGTGCGTGTCAGCAGCTTACGCCGCGCGTTTTGCGCCGAAAAGCCGTAGCGCCGTCTGCGGGCGCCGTTTTACTCACCGACGGCGCAACGTCACTATGAGACCATGACGTCACCAGTCTTTGATCGGAGGGCGGGCGATTTGAACTGCGCTAGAGGTACGCGGACGCTTCAGAACGCATTTTCTCTTAAAATAAGTCTCTTCTTCGCAGGAAACAAGCGTTTCCAGGATGGTATTTCAGCAGTCCACGTTGACTAAATATGAACATTTAGAGTCCCTTTAAAGGGGTACTGACGCAAAGAATTTCGATCGTTTTTTTATGCTGCAATAAGTAGCTACTGACCCACTAATCATGGCACGAAACATCATTGGCTTCAGAGTGCGAGAGGTAACTGTTTGGTGTCTTGTTCGTAGCGACCAGTCCTACTTTCGGTTTCAGAGAGCAACGAGATGGGTCGTAGAATGTGAACACAACTGACACGTGATCGCATGAAACTGACGTGCGCTCGCCGGCGCGCGAGCTTCGTGTTGCATGTTCGTCTGCTACGCCTGCACGTGCTTTGCGATGACCTCGCCATCATCGTCGTCCAACGACGACTATTTCCTGCTTGCGGTAGTCGCCGCCCTATTAGACCTGGCCACGGAGGAAGAACATTTAGGAGGTGAAACTCCCGTCAGCGCGAGCAAGCGCGGGCGACCAGATAAGCGTAGTTTCCTACAAAAATTACTAGAGGGAACTCTAGCGTTAGTGTCTACGGGAGCTGAAATGGAAGCGGTTGTCCCGGCATGGGAATTATGGGAAGTACATGGATTTGCCTAAACTTCGTCCTTTTGGCTTAAAACACGGCTTTGTGATTTCGTAAACTTGTCATTTTCAACAGTGTATTGCGTAATAAATAATTAAATAAACATCATTAAAATTGCCCGACGGCAGGATTCGAACATAGGGACTCTAGCACAGAAGACTGCTATTGAAACCATTAAGCCACGGAGGCGTGTATCGACAAGCGAATGAAACGCCTTTATAAATTTATCACAGGTATGAGTGAGTGAGTGAGTGAGTGAGTGAGTGAGTGAGTGAGTGAGTGAAGAAACTTTTATTGCAGGTCCGGCAAGAACGCGAACTCGTCGCGCACCCGGCTAGTCCCACGTCGGGACCGGCAGGTCTAGCCCACCGGCCCGGTCGCGGGCACGCCGGACAGCCAGGATTTGCTTTTCTAGAGCGGGGCTACGCAGAAGCGAGTCCCACTCCTCCTTGATGAACTTGGGGTATGTCGACCCACATTCCCACAGCATGTGCGCTATAGTGGAGGTCTGCCCGTAGGAGGGGCAGGCGTCGTCGCGATACACGTCCGGGTAAGCCTCGTGGAGAACGGACAGACACGGATACGTACTGGTCTGCAGAAGCCTAAGCGAAACGGCTTGCGCCCCTATTCAACTTGGGGTGAGGGGGTGGAAAGACCCTTCTAGACATGTAGAAGAATTTAATAATCTCGTTGTGAGTAGCGGGAGCGTCCCTGTGGCCGTAGGGAGGAGGGGAGTCGGTGCTTCTTGCAGAGGAAGCGCGGTCGGTCAGGTCACGCGCAGCCTCGTGAGCAGACTCATTGAAGTTCGGGGGAGCACCCTCGACCGACCCTACGTGAGCTGGAAACCAGTGGATTGAATGATGCGTGAGAGCATCTCGACTCGAGCTGCTAAGACGACGAGCAGCTTGCTTGGCGATGCAACCCTTCTGAAAAGCACTAACTGCCGTTTTGGAATCGCTATATATCTCGGACCCACGACCGTTAGCAGGGCGAGGGCGATGGCGGCTTGCTCGGCGACACCGGGGTCTGAAGTGCGAATGGAGGCGCAGTTGGAAATCTTGCCCCTGGAGTCGACCACAACGATGGCAAAGGTCTTCCCATCGCTGCCTCCCTTCTCTTTTCTGTAAAGCAGAAGCTCCGACTTGGCGGGGGAGCATCGAAGTCCGGTGGGGCGGAGATACTCCTCGATCACGTCGATCGCCTCCTGCATGGATTCTTCGACTCTGCCCTCGCAGCCGCTGGAGCACCATAAGGTGATGTCGTCGGCGTATATGGTGTGCTTGACGCCCTCTACGCGTGCCAACCTCTCGGAAAGACCAATCATACAGATGTTGAACAGGGTGGGTGAGATGACGGCGCCCTGAGGAGTGCCCCGCCCTCCGAAGGGCACATCGTTGGAGCGGAAGTCCCCAATGCGAAGCTTGGCCTTCCTGTCCGTTAGGAAAGAGCTGACGTAGCTATGGAATCTGGAGCCGAGACCCAGGTCTGAAATGGTCTTTACTATGAAGCTGTGGAGCACGTTGTCGAAAGCTTTCTCGAGGTCCAAACCGAGCAAAGCCTTGACGTCTCTGGAACGGCCATCCACAATCTGATGCTTTATTAGCCTCATTGCATCCTGCGTCGAGAGTCCGGCACGGAAGCCGATCAGTTGTACCTGTAAACCTCGTTGTCTTCGAGGTACTCGTTGACCCTGTTGAGGACGACGCGCTCCATGACCTTGCCGACGCAGGAGGTTAGAGAAATCGGCCTGAGGTTCTCGATGTTCGGGGCCTTGCCGGGCTTGGGAATGAGCACCGTGCAGGCCATCTTCCATTCTGCAGGAACAACGCCGCTATTCCAGGACTCGTTGATTTTGTCGGTCAGGAAGACGATCGACGTGTCCTTGAGGTTTCTCAACATTCTGTTGGTGACTCCGTCTGGACCCGGCGCAGACTTGCGGTTGAGCGCGAAGATGGCCTGTCTGACCTCGGCAACGGAGAAGTCTTCGTCGAGCTCGGGGCGTGGAGGGCCTCGGTAGTCTGGGAGTTGGGTCACTGGATCTCCGTCGCGACGGACGGGCAAGTACTTCTGTACCAGTTTTGCGACGAGCTCATCGACTGTGTGAGACCTGGTGGCCTCGTGAAGGGCCCGGGCCAACGTATGCCTCTGATTTGACTTTGAGCCGCTTTCGTCGAGAAGGTGCTTCAGCATACCAGTGCATTGAGACGCTTGGCACGTTTCGATTTGGCCACCTGGAAAAGCTCAATCGTTGCAATCAATAGCAATTGCACGCGTTCCCGGCATCTTCTGCACTTCGAAGAATATAGATTGCGCTGAAATATACGACAATAAGATTTATATAGCGTAATATACAAAGCCACAAGAACGTCTGAATCCACAAGCACGAATATCAGACAAATCCATGTACTTCCCATCATTCCCATTGTAGGACAACGACTGCAGCGCCAGAGTTCCCTCTAGTAATTTTTGTAGGAAACTCTATGCAGATAAGGTCACAATTGTATGCGCCGACGGGGCCGTATGCAGTGGCGGCGCCATGCGGTACGTAGAAGTCGCAGCGAAAAAAAAAAATGCAGCGCCCGGATGGATGGATGGAAGGTAGGAGCGTCCCCTTTGAAACGGGGTGATGGTAGTTGCCACCATGTTCAGCTTTTTATTTTGCCTTTCATTTTTATACGTCTTCCTACCCTTTTAACCTTATGTCACCTCTCTGCTTTTGCGCCACCAATCCTCCAATCGCCTTTTGCTAATTTCCACCGCATATTTATTTACGACTATTATTATATCTGAACCCTAGGGCCTCAGGAAGCGTGACTGTGTCCGCATCGACATCGGGAGTGATACCATCACATTTTAGTAATTCTTGTAGTATAGAGGCTAGAAGGTATATATACTTGTAGGAAACTCTATGTTTGAGTATGTGTTCGATTGCTTCTACAGATTTACCACACACAGTACATGTGTCTTCTTCTTCGTTAAATTTCTTTTTATAGCTCCGCGTTCTAAGACATCCTGACCTAGCTTCAAAGAGAAGCGCACTGCCTCTTGAGTTATCATAAAACGCTTCCTTCCTGATCTGCTGTTTCCTGCCTCGATATATAGTTCAACACTATGCTTCTTTTCCATTGAATTTATCCAATTTTTACCTTCCGTGTTTTTAACCTAGTCGTTTAATGCTCTGTCTTTCTTCGTCCTCGTGTCTGGCATACTTACTGGTTAGCTTCCTAGTTCTTTTCCGCCATTGTGAGTCGACGCTCTTTCTGTATAGGTTTATAAATACCTTAGCTGCCAACCTGTTATCGTCCAATTTCCTCAGACGTTTTTCGTATAGGATTTTACTCTGAGCTTCCCGTGCTTCGAACGATGCCCAGCCCATGTCCCCCTGTACTGCTTCGTTTGTGGTTTTCCCGTGGGCACCTAGTGGTAATCTTCCCACAGCTCTCTGATTTACTTCTAGTCTCGACTGAACCTCTGCCCTTAAACACAGGACCGCATGCCCGAAAGTAAGCTCCGGCACCATTACTCCCTTCCAAATACCTCTCAGTACCTCATACCTGTTGTACCCCCACAATGCCCTATGCTTCATTATCCCGGCAGCTCTTCGCCCTTTTGCTATGAGAGACTGTTCGTGCTTTTCCGTGTACATCTGCCCTTTGTTTATCCATACCCCGAGATATTTGTATTCGGCCACTCGGAGTATTTCATGGCCTTGTATTGCAAGCTCCTGATCAGTTGTATCGTTGAAAAACATCCCACCGGACTTAGCTGCACTAAAACTGAAACCTAAATTGCCTCCTTCGTCTCCACAGTAATTAACCAGAGTTTGCGAATCTTCCTGGCTCTCTGCTAACAGTACAATATCGTCAGCATACATTAAACCCGGTAGTCGTTGCTCAACAACCTTTCCGCCTAATCTGTACGACAGATTATACCCTAGATTGCTTCGTTGTAACATTCTTTCCATGCTTATCATATAAAGCATGAATAGCAGCGGTGATAGAGGACAACCTTACCTTTGTGTACCTCGACAGTTGTCGTACTATTAATTCCTTCCCATGTTATTTCAACATTATTTTCTCGTTATATTTCCTGTAGAAAATCAATTACCTCATGACCGATACCTTCATCTTTTAATATGTTCCACAGGAGTTCCCTGTTCACGTTGCCGTACGCACCGCTTATGTCCAGGAAGGCTAAATACAGATGTCTATTTTCCGCCTTAGCTATTTCTATGCACTGGGTAAGCACGAACAGGCTATCATCTAAGCGCCTACCACTTCTGAATCCGTTCTGAAGTTCTCCGAGTATTCTATTACTTTCTACCCATCACTGCATTTTTAATTTCACCGCATGCATCGCCAGCCTATATATAACTGATGTTATCGTAATTGGTCGGAAGGGTTTTATGTCCTTCTTATCACCTCTCCCTTTATAAATCAAATTCATTTTACTCTGTTTCCAGCTGTGCGGAATTTGCTTATTTGTTAAGACTGCCTCCAATGCTTTTATCAGCGTTTCCTTGCTTCTTGGGCCAAGTTCATTAATTAATTTGGTTGGAATTTCGTCTATCCCCGCGGACGTGCATTTTGGAACATTTGCTTCCGCCTTTTTCCATTTAAGATTGGTCAGTTCTAAGCTGTTTTCTATTATGCTATCCTGTGTTGCTCCCTCATTTGGGGTGGTTACCCTATCGTCTTTCCTAAATGACTCTGCTATAACTAAACCGATGTAGTTCACAGCGTCATCTCCCTCTAAACAATTTCCTTCGGCATCGTGAATCTGTTCCTGCTTTCTGTGATTCGCTTTACCCAGCCAGCTTATATGGTTCCAGAATTTTCTTGACCCCCCTTTAGTTGCATCGCGAACTTCAGCCAGCCAGCGATCAGAGGACTGCTTTATTTTAGCCTGGACAAGCACCTGCACTTGTTGTTTCTTTTGTTGATAAGATTCCCATTTTTGGCCTATTTCCTCTTCAGATAACTGCGCCCTCTTTGCTTCTCTGGGTTCCCGAGATGCCAACCGTCGTTCGATGTCCTCCCTAATTTCCTTATTCCACCAACTTCGTGGCTTCCTCTTTCCTCTCCAGCGGTTTACTCCTTTTACTTCCTTTATTTTTATACTAATGAGTAGTTCTAACTGATTGTAATCCCACTTTTTCATGGGCTGTTTCTCTATTGCTTCCTCTATGCCGGCCCGGGCAGGCGGCTCCGGCGCGCTCTCCGGCCACTTCCTCCGTGTCCTCAATAGAAGTCAGGCGCGCGCGGCCGAACGGGAGCAACATGTTCGACCGGTTGCCCTGGCAACCGGAACGGTGGTAATTTCTTTCCAGGCCGCCAGGCGCCGCCAGCATGATAGTGGCTCCGCGGGCTTGTGACCTTTTATGGTCGCCTCAAACAGCGGAGTTTCCACTCCTAAATGTTTCTTGCTCCGTGGACGTGGCCAACCACTTTTGATTGGATCCACTACAAAGCAACGACTCGGAAAGTGCGGCTAGCGACAGCTATCAATATTCGTACGCACCGCTACAAGTAGTACGAACCATTCGTTGAGGGCGCCTTGTGAATGAAGCATATTCCGGAGCAGGACACAAGGCGGGGTAAAAGTCGGCACAGCATCAGGCTTGGAGGTACGTAGTCTTGGTGGAAGATCATTAGGCTGCTGTAAGCTCGGCCGGTTTTGTTTATAGCAGGCACGCTCGAAAAGACGAGCAAATATGGCTGCTCTTCAGTGGGGTCCATTCTAAGCGTCCAGTGGCGCGCACGAACTCGAACCGCTTATCGACGCTGGGAAACGGTATATAACCCTAGCAAGCTGGCCGTCGGATCCGAGGCCGACGGCCCTTGCGAACCTTCCGCAGCTCGTAATAAAGCACCTATATTCGTCAACAAAATCATCGTCTGCACATTTATGTCGCTTATAATTGCAATACAGTTAGTCTTCCAGGCGCCGTTAGTAGCGATGAGAAAACACGTTATCTAGGCGACCCGCTTCGCAGAGACGATTGCTGCGGCGGCTGCGCTGACCGCTTGCGAGTCAAAATCACGCCAACTATTTACTATATCGCGCAACGTTTTATAAAATGCACACTTTCGAGGTCGCTTTACTCTGCGAGTTATTTCGTGTGAGAAAAGTTTTAGCCTATTCTGGTGCCAACGTCAGCGACGAAAGAGGTAAGCATCACGACCAGAAGCTCTATTCTCGACACACATGGCGGTTGCACGGCCGCCATTATCCTCCATGTTGACTCTCTGCATGATTGGCTGTGGCGAGCTCACGTGCCTTGAAATTTGTGCCGGGAGACGGAAGTTTTGCGAAATGTCATTTTGCGTTTTCATCAAGATGCATGACGAAACGTGACGTGGAGCTGCAAATTTTATGGACTAATACATTTTTTTTGGTCCTTGGCAGATATATTGTGATGTTAGCGCTTCAAAAAGAATGTGAGCGGTAGCGTGCAGAAGCCAGTACAATGCATCTGCAATTGCGCGAATATGTGGTGGCGATCCAAGATATGCGCTATGCCAACTTGCTGATTGGCTGAAGGAATATCTCGTGAGGAGCGTCACAGGAAGGGCTGTTTCGTAAACGTCATTTTGAGGATGCGTGACGTTGCGCTGGGCCGCCATTGCTGATATTTTCCGCCATAATTTTTGCTGCGACGAGCCTCGCGAATTATGCTAATGAGCAGCCATATGCAATGACAACCGAGAGGAATGCGTATCGCCACATTTTCCCCACTGTTTGGCGCGACGAAAATCTTTTGTTCATAACGCGTGCTCATAGTATTTGCATCGCTCTCGGGTAGTGTTGGCATTTGTGTTTGGGGCCATCATTTTTTAAAATAACGCTTTTATACGAAATAATATTGGTTGAACATAGCAAACTTTCGGCAATGTTGTCCACTTTTCACTGCTGCATTTGTATTGTAATCAAGATTAATGCCTTTTCGTACAATCAAAAGTTATGACAACAGTCTCTTTCTAATTTATAAAAAGAAATGTACGCAAGGCGGAGCCTTGAAGTTGCCTCCCGCGGTGCGAGTAACCAGTGACATGAACAAGAGATGGCAGCGCCGGCGCTTGCGCCGCTCTAGTGGATATCTCTGGCGCGCGCAACGCTATCGGTGCGCGCATCACCACTGGTAGGTCGCGTATGTTGTCTCAAGCGACAAAACAAGCGCGTTGGCGCCAACATGCTATGACTCATTCCATTTTCCGGGGACACGCATCCTAGCTATTGAAGCACGCGACGGCTTGTACGCAGCAGACGACGGACGTTTTCGACGGAATAATCATACGCTTTGAGATAGCTGCTTTATTTTTACTGCGGAGGAAAACTGCTTTGCTTTACGGATTACGCTACATTCAATGCCGTCATTTCAGTTTCTTAGACGAAACGTCAAGTTGGCGTCACGTTACGTAAGCAAAACGGGGGGCCCGGCCGTTTATGCTAACCTGCTTAGTATATGGAACCATGGGCAACGGTACTTCGAGCGACATGTACGAAGCGAGAAAACCAGGTGGTTGGGTCCTGGAATGCCGCAGTGGCGAGTGGAACCAGATACATGGGGCAGTGATCATATGCCCATAATGATTGGTTTGCACAGAACGTGCATAAAGAAAATTCGACGACGAGTAACAGTTACGCATTGGGATAAGTTTCGGGAATCATCGATTGATAAAGTACCCTCAGAGCCCTCAGAAATTCTTCCCGCTTTGCAAGAACTGCTACGGAGGAACACCACTGTAACCACAGTTGACGAGGAACAGCCTCAACCGGACCTCACCCTTTTGCAACTTTGGGCAAAGCGACGTCAGGCAGAATTGTATGCGTCGAGGAATCCCGATGCACCAGGTAGCCGTGCACGTGCTAACCATATAGCGGCGAAGGCGCGTCAGCACGAAAAGCAACTTTCTCGACGACGATGGTATGAGTGGTGCGAGAATCTTGGATCGGGCATTGGAAACAGAGCACTTTGGCGTACGTTCCGGTCAATGGAACGCGGTCATAAGCAACCTGACCCTGCAGTGAGCGTTAGGTTAGCGATGCAGAGTTCGCCACATCAATTTGCAGACCACGCTGCTAGAGCGTTTTTCCCGAAATACGATCAAGCGTCACCTATAAACTGCCCCGAAATTGATGAGTCCAAATGCGAAATATCCAGCCCTTTCAGCATGGCCGAAGTAATAGCGGCGATTGGAACTTCGAAGCAACGAACAACACCTGGTCCCGATGGTATTCCTTATGAGGTTTTCAAGAACATGGAAGGCGCAGCTCTCGACGCACTTCTTCAGGCTATTTATAAAGTATGGGAGACTGGAAACGTTCCACCTGATTGGAAGCATTCAATTGTTGTTGCGATTCCGAAACCAGGAAAGTCTCCAAATAGCCTGCAGTCTTTACGCCCAATTTCACTAACCTCAACTGTCTGCAAACTCGCTGAAAAGATGCTGGCCACACGAGTTTCCTGGTGGCTTGAACGCCACGATAAATATCATCCTGCTCAAATTGGATTCCGTTCTTACTTGGGAACTGAAGACGGACTTTCTATGTTATCAGACGATGTTTTACAGGTTTCTCCACACAGTCACGCTGTACGCACGGTAGTAGCAACAGACATAACGAAAGCTTATGACAATATAGACCATGAAATCATTATATCCAACCTCATCGACCTGGAACTTCCACCGCGGGTGATAAGATTCATCTACTCATTCCTTCAGAATCGCACATTTGCGATTAGAGTAGATGGAGGGCAAGAAGGATACTTCACATCGAACAGAGGAGTCCCACAAGGCTCGGTTCTGGCTCCTCTTCTCTTCAACGTTGCTCTAATACCTCTAGCCTGGCAACTACATCGGATTCCAGATGTGAGGTTCTTAATCTATGCGGATGACGTCACTTTGTGGTCCGTGCATAAAGATATCTCTAGACAAGCTCAACAGCTTCAAGAAGCCCTTGATGTGCTGAACAACTACGCTCGGAAAGCAGGATTGGACATTTCCGCCCAAAAATCAAGCTATGTTGTGGTGGCCAACAAGAAAGGACGCACAGGAATCACGCAGCACCCGTTTACATTTAGACTCGGCGCAGTGACAATCCCTGAGGCTTCTGAGGTCCGCATACTGGGTCTCGATATTCACCAATCCGGCAGTGGTGCACGCTGGCTCCGTAAAACCAGACAGAGTTCGACAAAAACACTTCACCTTATTCGTCGCATTGCAGCAAAAGCAGCTGGAGCTCGTACTGACGTAGCTCGACGGTTGGTGCGTGCAGTGTTGCAGCCACGGATTTTATATCAAGCTCAATTTCAACGGCTGACTTTGGCACAGCTGGCACAGTTGGAGACGATTAATCGTGATGCTATGCGCACAATCACAGCACTGCCCCGCATCACTCCGATACCAACCTTACAGCAACATGCCCAGCTAAACACAATTGCAGAGCTCATTTTGCAACGTGAAATAAAAAAGCAACTTATTCCGGCTGTCGCTGCGTTGCATGCTCATTTTCACCGCGGCTCTCGGATTGACAATCAGCCCTATCCAATGCCTCCCTGGGAATTCACCAGCATCACAACTAATAAGCCTACGAAGTTACGACGCCGCGATACAACAGGTATTATTGACGAACACAACATCGTCGATGCATCATGCGTTAACACCTGCCAAGTCTATACGGATGCTGCCATTCTCCCAGACGGCGGAAGGACATCATTCCTGAGTACTACGCATAATTTCATCAGCGGCCACCAGCGCTATTTATCTACAGAAGCCAGCTCTCTAGTAATGGAACTTCAAGCCATCCACGACGCTGTGCAAGATGCGACATCTAAGCTGCCTACCATCAAGCAACTAGATATCTTCACTGCTTCTTTAGCGGCTATCCAGGAACTCAAGAAGGTTGATAAGGCGATGGAAATCTGCGAGACAATACACACTATGAATAGTAAGACATCTACTTGCGTCAAGGTACACTGGATTCAAGGCCATTCAGCGAACCCTCACAACATTGCTGCTGACCAGCAGGCACACTGCCCTCCTAATCCTGATCCTCCACCTATTCCCCTCCCACCCCAACCCCGTAACTCGCTGCGAGCCCGTAAAAATGTTCTCCGGCAGGACACACGCGCTCTTATCCCACCGTGTGTCTGCTCCCTCCCCCTTCACCTTACTAGGGCGGAGGAAGTTGTGCTTAGGAGGCTTCGGGCCAGGGTGGCCCTTACACCGGCTGTTGTCTCAAGGTGGAACTGGTCGCATTTACCACTGGGTGCTACGTGTCCATACTGCTCCGTTCCTGTGGTGGAATCAGATGCATACCACCTAATATGGACATGTACGGGTTTACAATCGGAACGCTCGCGTCTCCTACTGGAAGCCGGCCTCCGCTACAGTGTGACAACCAGCTATGACCGCTGGATACATCACAACAGATTCCACAAAACAATGCTCCAATTCATACACAACACAGGCCTCACAGCACACATATAATACACATATACAGTCCAAGAATTATGCCTTAAGGGCAAGCCTTATCGCAATAAAAAAAAAGAAAACCAGAACGAGCAGACCCCTGCCTAATGTAACAGCATGCCTTTAGCCTGATCATTTGGGGAGAGCTTGTCGAGCTGCAAAAACAGGAATCCCCCGCCACCCCGGTGGGGCCCTCTTTCTTACTAAGCGAGGTGCGTTTGCTTGTAAGAGTTTTCGTGGTTTCCTGTCAGTCCGTCTGTCCAGTGCTGTCTGGAGAGGAGGGGCAAGGGGAAACACCTAAAACATGTAATGTGGGATGAGGACCTAAATCTCCCTTGCCCCTCGTCACCACCACGCCACCCTCCACCTCTCAAATAGTTGCGCCGCTGTTCTTTGTTAGGATCGGCCTGCAGGGGTACTGCTCTGCAAAGCTATTTCAGCCCGCTGCACTTGCTTCGATCGACCCGCGGTGGTGGCGCCCTTCGGAGAACCAGCGAGAACGACAGCGCTAACCGACCATGAACTTCCGTCAGAGAACTGCAGACTACGGCAGCGTTAATCCACCATGCGCCTCGTTCGGGAGAATCGCTGACGGCAGCAGGGCGGGCCACGTTTGGCGTCCCGTGTATTGTTGGTTGATTTTCCGGGTCTTCATGGTCTCTCTGCATCAAGAGCTCCCCTAGCAAAAGGGTGCTTTGCGGTACGTGGGCCCCAGGATTTGTCACAGTCTGCTGTCACTCGGGGCGACTACAGGACGCAAGACAATGGACAACCGGCGGCCACGCAGCGGGGGTCAGCTCGGGGAACCAACGCGCCTTTCAAGACTCAAGATAATGGACAACCGGCTGGTCGACTGCGTTGACGTTTGACGCTCCGAATCGGCGGCGAACTGCCGTTTTTCCATCATCTAGGGATCTAGGGAGAACGGAGTGTTTATAAGCAGCTGTTTGTCGGCTGCTAGGTGTGCTCGTGCTCGTCAATGTGCTCCTGATCGTGCTCCTGAGCTGCATGCTCGTCAAGGTGCTCGTAATGAGCTCGTCAATGTACTCGTCAGCGTGCTCGTAAGCTGTGAGCTGTATGCTCGTCTTGCGTGCTCCATTTGGGAGCCACGCTAGACTGTCGAATGTTTCTCTTGTTTAAAATGTCAATAGTGTAAATAAACCCTGTACGCCCTGTCCCCCCAAGTTCCTCCCTACGACCTACAACCCCATCAACTGGTGGCAGCGTCGAGATCGTCTGACAACTCTTACGCAATTCTCATAGAAAGGATGTGCTGCAGTACCCAACAGTGCCTCCCATTCGACTTTTCTTTACCGTGATGGTAATTTGGGCGGGGGAGGATGAGTCCGATAGCAGATGATGGTAAGTCTGATGGCAGAGTCTAGGCAGGAAAGGAAAGAAGACGTCACACGTGCTTTGTCCGCGTGCCGTGGGGCATGGAAGGTTCACTGTTCGGGCTAGGATTGTGGAAGAGTAAAGGGAGAAGTTGGAGAGCTGGACACAAAGGCCTGTCTACAAGGCCCATTCCTGCCTAGTGGCTGCGCACCCTCGCGCGCGCTCGCCGGAAAAAGTAGGTCAGACTGGCCGCCGAACTTTCCAGAAAGAAGTAGAAAAAGATGACTCAGAGGCGACGGAGGGCGCGTAACTTCGCCCGCGCTATGAGTCGCCCTCTCCCCTTCGTTCTCGCGCTCGGTACCGACGGGGCGAAAGAAAAATCGAGAACCTCCCAGAACACACGATTGCTCCTAGCCTATAGGAAGACGAGACCGGAACGGGAGAAAGAGTGAGTTTGTACGGAGAAGGAGGGAATTTGTACAAGGAACAATATGCGTATGTGAAAGCCTGCCTTGGCGCTAGTAACAGACAGACGCGGCGCGCGTCTATAAAAGGAAGTTGATCGCGGGCTGCGATTCAGCCCCGAGCCGCCGGTTAAGCTTGCATAAGCCCGCCCGCTGAGGAGCTCCCGGCGGACGCAGCACACTCGGCCAGCCACGGACCATCCAGGATGCGTGCGCCAGTCATCGGGACGGCCACCGTTGGACACCTGCGGTCGCGTCGGACTGACGAAGTGCCCGGTGAACAATTAGCATCCATTCATGCGAAAACACTCGGTCGGAAGCATCAAAGTGGTGCTTCTAAACGAAAGGCGAAGTTAGAAAGAAGAGCGTGAAAAGAAGCTACCAAAGATGACAAAGTACCTACTGAATGCAGCTTCCCGGAGCAGTATGATCGCTCTACCCAGAGTCCGTGTCAAACGCCCAATAGTACCGACTGTGCTTCTGTGGAGGACTTGCCAACTCCATCACCACGATTTCCTGGCAAGAAGCAATGTTTGAGTCATCTTGGTTGTCTGGATCCTGTGAAAACGGTGTCAACCTCGGTCGTTCATATTTCTGAGCAACCGACGCTAACCGAGCCCTGTCCTGTTCCTGAGTCAGCAACGTCTATGCTACTCGGCCGGGCCCCGGCCACAGAGCTCCAGGTGTCCGGTTCGCCAAGCCCGATTTCTACTACTGCTGATCAACAGGTGCCGAACCTCCCCGATGAGCCTCCTTCTACTGACGAACGTCAGGAAACAACACTCCAAGAACCGACTCACTTGTTTCCTGTTAGTTTGGCTTCAAATAATCATGTTCCCACCCACAAAGTGTGCCTCGAGAGGACGAATGAGACGGCTTCTCGTTGCGGCAACAGAGAAGTAGAGACACCACCGCAGCAAGAGGCACGTTGCGAGATACTCCGAAGTGACCCTGCTAAGTGGCCGGACGTCATTGCTGACATCTTTCGGAGTGTATGTCTTGAGAAAAGGCCATTGTATTTTCAAAATCGGGCAGAAAATTTTCCGTCATCCGAAAGACAATACAAAACTCAGAAACGCTGCATGTCACCTCATCTTTTCGTGCGAAAGGCTGTAAATGGGGAGGCGTACGAGCGACACTGGTTAATGTACTCGGAGTCCAATGGTTCCGTTTACTGTTTCATGTGCAAACTATTTTCGATTTCAAGCAACCCCAGTGCTTTCACCACCGACGGCTTTTCTGATTCGAAAAGAGCAAAAGAAAAGGTTTGCACACATGAAAATAGCGTCGAGCACCGGAACTACGTGACAGCATGGCTCGCCTGCTCTAACTCGAGCAGCACAATTGACAAGGAGCTGGTTAAGCATCTTGTCACTGAGACCGCTTACTGGACAGAGGTGTTGAAGCGCGTAGTCGTTGAAGTTAATCTTCTAGTTGAGCGCAACCTAGCGTTTAGGGGCAGTGAGGAGATTTTTGGTTCACCGAGAAATGGCAATTATATGGGAGTGCTTGAGGCCATTGCCAAGTTTGATCCCTTTCTAGAGGAGCACATCAAACGCTACGGGAACAAAGGAAAAGGTCACCCATCGTATCTGTCAAAAAACATTTGTGATGAAGTTATTGAGCATATGGCAAAGGCTGTCAAGGAACGTCTCGTTGACGAAGTGAAACGCACAAAATACTTCTCTTTAATTGTTGATTCGACTCCAGACCTTACTCACGTTGATCAGCTCTCAGTTATTTTACGATATTCTTTAAATGGGAAAGTGTACGAACGCCTTCTTGGATTTGTTCCAATTGAATCGCATACCGGCTTGTATCTTTTCGATACCGTGATGTCCCTCTTGATGACCAATGGCATCTTAATTGATGATTGTAGGGGCCAAGCTTATGATAATGCGAGTAATATGTGTGGAAAATACAAAGGACTGCAAGCTCAAATCAAACACCTGAACGAATTGGCAGTCTACGTCCCGTGTGCTGGTCATTCACTGAACTTAATTGGCTCGTGTAGCGTTGACAGTTGCCTTGAGGTAATGTAATAATGTTTTGTAGTTACAGTTGATAATTTTCATCTGTATTCTAGTGCATCTTATGGTGTTTTTATTGCCTTAAATGAACACTAAAGGTTACTATGAAGTCAAGTTAAAGTGATAAAGCAATGCTCTAGGACGTCTAAGGCGTCAATATAATCGCGAACAGAGCTTTAGTAACCGAGAAATGGAGGTAAATGCATGACACAATTTGAGACCCCGCGACATTCCGGTACTAGCCCGATGACGAAGGCACTCCTCATCATAATTTATGTCACTAGTACTCAACTACTCGTATTAAAAAGATCATTTCACTAGGTTACAAGACGGAAAAAAATGCTACTTGTCTACTTTATTCAATTCTAAGAAAAAACATTTTGACGTTACCCTTCAGTAGTATGGGAGGTCGAAAGGTTTAGTTTTCGCTCGACTCGGCGCCGCGCGCGCTTTGGAGTTTCAGTTGTTTCGTTATCGCGTCGTGCTGCGCTGGTTCTGCTAGCTCGCGAAACTTGCATTTGGGACAAGCAGCGAGAATGCCACGCCCATGTGATGTCGTGGGATGCGCGAGCGGTCCGCGGAACTTGACCGAGGGCACTTGCAGCGGCGAATCCAACATTACTTATCACTGTGTGCCAACGAGTGAACGTCTCCGTTCGAAGTGGATTAGTGCCGTACCTCTGCCACAGCACATTGGCAAAGAGTCGAAAATCGCATAGTGTGCTCGCTGCACTTTCGTCCGGAGGATTCCGAGTTCAACGCCGACTTACTGAAGTCGTGTGGAGTGCCTTTCAAAGCAATGCTTTCCCGTAGCGCTGTTCCGTCAGTCTTGCCTGCAATTTCCGAAGCGCAAGAACAACTACAGGTCGAAGACGCGGGGCGGTGAGTGCGGCATTTGGTTTTCACGAAGGAAAAGCTACAAATGTGCGAATATGTACAGCCATGACATACGGTTGCCGTCGTAGTAGTACGTAACCACGCCGGCAGCGCGAGCCCTTAGCAGCAGGTCACTTTCACCAGTGCTTAATCGCTGAAGTCGAGCCCAGCATCGCGAGCCAATGTGTCGTTGTCAGGGTCGTCCATTGCAACGATCGTCAAAGTTGGCGTCTTAAAATAAAGAACCAGCGTGTCGTCCCGCACTTTCCCTTCCTCTAGCGACCATAGTTCCGCTTTCACGCTGCTGTCAGCTGTTTCTGGCCGCCCGTTTGTGTTTTGCGCAGAAAAGCCGTAGCGCCGTCTGCGGGCGCCGTTATACTCACCGACGGCGCAACGTCACTATGAAACCATGACGTCACCAGTCCTCGATTGGAGGGCGGGCGATTTGAACTACGCTAGAGGTACGCGGACGCTTCAGAACGCATTTTCTCTTAAAATAAGTCTCTTCTTCGCATGAAACAAGCGTTTAGAGATTTCTGGGATGGTATTTCAACAGTCCACGTTGACTAAATATCAACCTCTAGTGTCCCTTTAAGTACTGTATATATATATTGCTTATTTATAGAGTAACGTGTATAACGATTACTGCTGTCTGATGCTTAAATTTTAATACAGAATGTTTTGGATACAACCATGCGTCTCTTCACGGGATTAAACTTAGTGATGCAAACAAAGCCTAGCTTCAGAAGGATCGACATCTGAGCTGTGTTGTCTTTTGTACGTTCTTGTTCGTTCGTCTTGAGTTCACTAACCTTTTCCTTAAAGCCTTGTTTTTGCTGAAAACAGAATGCAGATTAATAACAAAGTGAACATATGTGTTGATGTTTACAACAGCACGCGTTTCAAGCAAGTTTTGTTGTTATCCTTATAATAACAATAATAATAATCCCGTTGATCGCACTTCGTTCTTTTTAATTTGGTGGAATTAAAATGAAACATGGCATATTTCCAGTAGCTTAGCAGGTGACAGGGGGGGGGGGGGAGGTCAGTATAGAGAAAGGGGGCCTGCATGCGCATTAGCCCAGGGCCCCTATTTTTCTTAATCCGGCCCTGGACTAGACAGACGTGTCGACTGAAAATCATCACTGAACTAAGAAAACGTTGCATATCCCTCGCTTGAAGAACAAGAAACGGCTATCGAAATCGGCAGTAACCGTCCATACAGCGTCCCGGGTCGGTGGTTCATTTAGTACTTTTTTTGAAGCTAAAATATCAATCGCAAGTGAAAATCGATGTTTGGCACTTCCGAGCATGCTACTGAATACGGACAGCAATTTTTTCTTTGTGATACAGGCGTAAGCTTTATTTGCTGGGCGATAGCGCATCTACTATGTCTGTGCAAGACGTATGTACACCTGTGAAACTAAAACTGCTTCTCGATCTTGACATGTCAAATTATCCGTTCTTGTTCATTTGTTGGCGTGGCGTAGGCCTCTGGACACGGACGCGTTCAGACGCAAGATGTCGAGCTCTGCAAGAGCGGTTTCAGCGGCCGCGTCTGGCCGTGGTAACAGGTCTTCTGTCGCCCCACCGGGATATCGGTATGTACTACCGACTTTGCCATCAGGCGAAACTATGAAGGAGTGTTTGTTCTTACACGGTGACGTTGCCGGGAAACCATACCGCCTCGAAGATTTCCGTGACCCACTGCAAGAACTCGGTGCACTGAAAGACGTGACCGGTATTTGGCCTTTCCAAATGACGCATGTGTGGCTCACCAAACTGCGAACTCCAGAGGTGAAGGAAATGCTTGTTAAAGCGGGTGGCCTGGAAGTAAAAGGGCGCTTTTGCGCCGTCATTGACCCAGTGCAGCAACACATCACACTCAAAGTGCACTGGGTTCCATTCCACGTTACCGGGTAAGCATTGAAGAGGGCTTTCGACCACTATGGCGAAGTGAAGGAAGTACGAGGATTGGAAGGTGAGGGGCTTCGAGCAAGCCGAGTCTACCACGCGTATTGTGCGAATGACGCTACGAGATAACACCGGACGCTCTGTCCCATTTGTTCAAGATCTTTGGTGGCTCAGTGCTGGTCGTCGTTTCCGGGAGAACTCCAATTTGCCTTCGATGTCGACGCAAAGGACACATTAGAAGAGACTGCAGAGTGCCAAGGTGTTCGGAGTGCCGGGAATTCGGCCATGAAGCACATGATTGCGTGCGTACGTATGCAAGAGTTACTGGCAGCGGGCAACCTGACGACGAAGGTCTCGAATTGATGGAAGAGGATGTAACGGAGAAACTGACGGCTTCCTTGGAAACGCCGGTTGAACAGGTGGCAAATGTCGCGAAAAAGGTGGCAACGCCATCCGCGTCGACACAGGACGCCACAGCAGGAAGAAAGCAGAGAGAAAGAAGAAGGAACGAAGAGGACACCGCCTGCACCCGAAGAAACGGACCATAGGTGTGACGCGCTTAATGTAGAGATGGACGCGGAGCCAGAGACTCCATATGAGCAAAGCCACCTAAAAAAGGCCTCCGCACGCCGGTGTGACGTAACGCTAGTCGGATGGGCCGGACAGTCGACGCCATCGGCGTCTCCGCGCCTAGGTTCGTTGCGCTTGCAGTGTGTCTCTTTGCGCGTCACGGATACTATTGCATGAGAAAATTAGTGCTGTCCTTAAAGTGACAGCAACCTATAAATTCAGATGCTTCGTTTCCAAAGCAAGACACGTATAGCTGACGCAAAAAATAAGGGGGAGCCGCTGGTTCACCGCAGTCAACACCACCATAGAAAGCAGCATTCTTTCATACCTTCCTTAGATTACTTGATTGGCAACATTTTTGTTTTTTGCGTGTATCGCAACACGACCTACCTTTTTGTGCTTGTGATGTTTGGTCGGGACTAAGACAAGCACACTGCATGCTGCTTAGTCACTCAACTTTAGACGGAACGAAAGAAAGAGGAAAACTGCATATTGAAGACACAGAATATACTTTATTCACAAATGATAAGAACTGCATTCAGAAACAAGCATTTTAAGTCTTCCATATACAATTATCATTCTCACTCGTGCATTGCGTAAAACAGTCCTCGCTAGACACACGAATATCGAGGTTAATTTTATTGTGAAAAGTTTATCATTATAGGGTCACGCACAACTAATTCTCAAATAGAATAAGCTTCCGTCTTTGTTGTACCATTTCTTGTGGTTATTTTATTTCCATCCGCCTTGTTTGCAGGCCTTATTGGTCTTCATAAAATACTGAGATAATGGTGAAAAGTAAGTAAAAAACGAGAGGCCTACTCTCAGTCCTAAATGAAAACATGCAATTAATGGATTGCGGTAGCATGGAGAGTTCGAATCATAAACTTGTAGCACAATGCACTCAAATAACATTTGAATTAGCCAAAATGCAGGGTTTAAATTTTGATAACGTAGGCAAATAAGTCCTAGCTACGCCACAGGTTTCTTTCTACAAGGGTTCTGTCAACACAAACATACGTAGATGTTCAACAAAACAGAGCTTCATGAATAAAAAATAAATAATGAGAAACATCTCAGGCCTTCAAGGTCTGCAATTTTCGGTCGTTCTTGGCGTTGCGTAATTTGTCGTTTTCTGTGCGGCACAAGTTGTTCAGCAGTGTATTCGCTGCAGCACTTACAACATGCCCCATTACCTCCTGTGCAGGATGACCGAATTCACACACATCGACATCCTCAAAATCATGAAGGGTAGCGAACACAAGGCCGACAAGAGTATCTTTCTGCCTAGGAAGGCTGAAAAATCGTACGGCATATCCTGGTGTCCTGAGCTTGTCCAATATAATTTCAGTAAAGAGTACAGCATTAACTACAACTGCTCGTGGAAACTTCAGGCCACCCCTTGTCATCTTCGTGATTAATGCATTCTCAGGGTCATCTAGATCGACGTCTTGCATCACAAGGCTTTCACTGCAAGATGCGCATGTCAGCTTTTTTAGAGCTACATGGGCACAATAGCCGGCAACATAGGTTAGTGCCGGTAGCCTTGACGTTTTTTTCTCAATGTCGGAGTCGGTCACAGTGACTTGAAACTGGCCGTTTGCTGAATGTACACTTGTCTCCAACGTGTTCGCGCTCGGTGGTAGTAGAATGTCCAAATCTGGCAGGTCCAGAACCTTCTGCAAACGCAATTTGTTTTCAGATTCATATATCTGCCTTATAGACACGTGGTAATTGGCACCAGCCGGTACTTTCCAAAGCGCTCCTCTAAGCTATCAGTTTGAAATTTGCCCAAAAGAACATACTCGAAATGAAGCTCTTTGAGACAGTATATGGCAAGTTCGTGCAAGGCATGGGTAGTGTGGCTGAAAGCTATGTGCGTTTCACGTGTCAAGCGGCCATTGTCATGTTCGAGGCTTCTCCAGTGATCAAGCCATTGAACTATTCTCTCTAAGAATTCTAGTTGAGGACATGACGATGAAACTATTGGACCTTGCAATTGATCTCGCAACCGCTGTCCTTTTCTCGGCGTCTTGACGTTAACAATGTTCCACCAAGTCAAAATGGTGTAGACATATTGAGAGGTTTCCTTTGCATGCTGGAACGTTGCAACACTGAGAGCAGCAAGAGTAGGTGAGTTAAAAATCTTTAAGGCCAGTTTAACGTTCTGCCATTCCATGTTTGAGGGGTTCAGTGCCTTCAAAGTGAGCGTTGGTGCTAGCTTCAAGAGCTCATGCTTTTCAGCTTCGTGCAGCTGGCATAATACCTTGAAAGATGCTGTAAGTATCTTTGGTTCAGCCTCATCACACTTCGGTTCAGGAAAGTACATGCATTTGCCAATGTTTCGTTGATTCAGCCAGTTATTTCTTATACACTTTAGTATCTGAACTTGGTCCACCACAAAAAACAGGGGTCGTGATGGGTCAGCAGGATGCTGGTAAACAATGCTGACACTTGCCGGCTTAGCGAAGTAGGACATGGCTTTTCTATGGAGTTATTGTCCGAGATCACTGCGATTATTCTAAAACCAGATGCCTCTAGATCAAGAACAATCTTCCGAAGGAAGTCGTGCAGCGCCTTAGCATCGATTTGTGCCACAGGAAGGATGTGTACAACATCCTTGTTTGAAGAAAGCAGGCTCTGTATCATAAATACGTGGGCAGTTTTTGCTGCAGTCGATGAATTTACCGCAGCACCAGTAACCAACCCAGCCTTGTAATCAAAAAATGATTGAAGGTGAATGTCATCAATCATTAACGTTACAGTCTTTTCATGCTCTTTATATGTGCTTACAACACGCTTTGCATAGGAAAGAAAGCTACATTCTTGCTGCTCCGTTTCAGGGCGTACATCGTACGATGAACACAGTCTTCTGATCGTATCAGGATGCGGCGTCTTAAGATTCATCGAACTTCTCAGGAATCTATATGCATGAGGTGAAATTGTGAGCAAAAGGCTAGCAAAAACCAATAAATCGGGGGGATATCGGCCAGCATCATTCAAAACAAGATCAACTTGACTCTTCAAGAATTTAAGCACTTCCAAATGCCATTCTTGCAACTCGCGTGCGAAATGTTTTCCACTTACTTCCTCTAGCAATGTCGAAACCAATGTCAGTAGATGACGGGCCTTTTCAGAACGCTCAGTGGTGATATCCTTACGTGTCTGTTCGATCATGTGTAACACACTTTTCAAATCTCTCAAGTCGCACAGCTTTTCAGGAACTAAAACATCACCACACTTCCTCACACCCGTTTCACCAAAAAATACTTCGACGCGCAGGTCTGTGGACACGATCACCGAAGTACGGACTGCAGGAGCAGATTGAAGTGACAAGTCCAAAAAGAAAACCTTGGAGCCCTTGTTCAAAACTGTCCAGAAGTCCGAACACTGAAAGCTTGGCAAGGCCTTCAGCAAGTCCGCAAAGCTACCAACCAGATTTTTGGCGTCCTCTTCTGCTTGGGTTTGCTGAGAAAGCATTATTGCTTTTTGCAAATATGTGGCTTCCAAGCGCGCTCTTTTGGCAGCCGGCGCTTCTCGAACGCACACTTGCGGACGCCATAAACAGGCAGGGCAATTGGGAAACAAGCTCGGAACTGCAGTTTTCTTCAGACGGATGTTTTTCATGGCAACTTCGACCACTTTTCCTGTCTTGACGTCCGTGTAAGATGTCGTCTTCAAGTAATCCGATGGCAAGAAATGCTTTTCACAGAGCTGAAATAAAAAAAACAAGCCGTTACATGGTATGAAGCTCGACGAAAATGTTGAATTTACAAGCGCGTCGACAGGTGCAGAGACCCACCTATTGTGCGCGCGTGCACGAATGCATTGTGCACTATGCTGACGAAACCTATTTGTCTGGAAACCCAGAATAACAATAGAGAAAAGAAATACTTACCACTGTGTACTTCGTTCGCGAGAAGTCCTTCCGAGGAACTGCTCTCGTCCATGCTTCCCGAGTGGCTCGGTCAGATGGGAACTTGTGCACTCGGACACTTTGTCCTCCGTCATAATTGGACTTGCAGTTTGGTGCGCAACAACAGCCAGGCATCGTTGCGCTTCCGTGTACGACGAACCACGCACAATCGAAGAAAAGCAATCGCGTTTACGGTGCCGCATGCCCCACCAAAGCCACCAAGCAAATGCTCCACGCGTTGCCGCTCTAGCGTTGCAGCCACGGAGAAAATTTGTTTTCAGAACGCGCGCCGCGTTCTAGAAACGCAGCGCTCCCCCATCCACCGCTACCATCCGACTCTCGTGACGTATTTACAGGGGAGAGGAGGTCATGCGGAGGCCTTACATTTTTTTCTAGGTGGCTTTGATATGAGACGCCGGATGAGACGGCCACTGAGGAGCCGGCCATACCTTCCAAGCGGCACCGAAGCCCTATATGAGGAGACGCCGGTGGACAACGCCTGGAGCCGCAGTGGACGGTGGTCCGGTCGACCCGGGCCAAGAAAGGGAAGTACGCCCCAGCGCCAAGGTTAGCGTCGCTCACCCGAGAAGGGCAGGCGACGCAGTGACCAACGCGAATGGCGTCGCGGGTGCCCGTTGAAGCTGTCGTGCCGACAGGGACGCTCGGTTTGTGAAGGTTGCCATTTGCTGGGGGCCTTACCTTTGTTTTACTCTTGCTGTTTGAAATGGCTATGTTGTTAGCTCCATGGCGCGTGGGAACGCTCAACGTTAGAGGTCTCAGGGCCAACTCCGACGCGTAATGTTGGAAGAAGATTTAGATATATTGGCGATTCAAGAGACTAAAATAGAGAGTGAGAGTCAGGCTGATGGTATGGTTGCACAGTTTAGTGACCGCTATACTGTATGCGTCAGCCATGCTGTTGGCACAACGGCCGGTTGCTGTATGTTCATTAAGAAAGGTTTGGAAATAGTTGAAGAAACAGTTATAAGTTGTCAGAGTGGGCGATTCGTGCTGTGCAATTTTGTATATTGCAACATAATATTCCGAATATTATGTGTGTATGCACCAACGAAAGTGAATGACCGGCTAAGTTTCTTTCAAGAAATATCGCACTATCGGAAAACAGACATATGTTTGATAGTGTTAGGCGATTTCAATTGCGTTTTGAGCTCGGACGATCGTTCGAGTGATGGATACTGGGCTGATAAGAGCGTTGTCTTTCTGATGGGGGCCATTGGAAGAGCTCTGTCGGGGGACATTGCACATTACGCGAATGGAGGCAATAATCGGCATTATACTCATTTTCAAGGCAATAGCCATGCAAGGTTGGACAGAGCTTATCTTTCGCAAGAAATCGCCACGCTGTGGGATGATTACAAGGTGCTGAACATAGCATTTAGCGACCATTGTTTAGTAGCCTTCACGATAGGAAAAAAGATCACCGACAAGCCTAGAATGAAACAGGAAACATGGAAATTAAACGCGAAACTCTTAAAGGACGACCAATTTCTAGAAAGTGTACGCCCAGAAACTGCTAAAGCAGATAATGACCGTGAAAAAGGGTGGGACGAGCGATGGGAGCGATTTAAAGAAGTCGTAAAAATGAACGCCATATATAGAGCGAGCAGTACAAATACATCAAGAGGAAAATAACCTTTAAAATGCTTCAGGAATTGGTGGATGCTGAAACTGCAACGCCAGACACCTTTACGGAATAAATATGGGAAACAAAGAATAAAATTGAGGCTATCAACACAGAAAAATACCGTGGCGCACTTATTTGCGCACGAATGGGAGAGATCTTGGCTGATGAAATGCCAACAAAGCGCGCTTTGGGAACTGAGAAAAAGTATGCGAGGAGAAACGAAACAGTTGAGATTGAATACAAAGGGAAGATATCTAGAGATGCTGAAGAAATCAATTATGCGTTTACGGAATATTACAGGGAGCTCTTCAAGTGTAGGAAACCGAGCAAGACTGGGTATGAAAGCCATATTCTAACCACTCTACCTAGGTTAGACGCCAAAGAAACAGAAATATTATCAGAAGATATCACAGCAAAGGAGATCGAAATGGTCATTGAAGACCTTAACCCTGGAAGATCGCCAGGACCTGACGGCTTAACAGTAGTTTTTTACAAAGCCTTTTGCTCGAAGATAACCATCGTATTAGAAGGTGTTCTTATGGAGGCGTATAGAGAAGGTCGTCTGCCACCGTCCTTTAAGAGGGCGTATACAGTCTTGATACCAAAAAGCTATGACGTGAATAAACTTAACAAAGTAACAGGCCACAGGCCAATTGCGCTGACAAACGTAGATTATAAAGTATTAATGAAGATATTTGCGCGGAGACTACAAGGGGTTATTGGTGCTTTAGTAGGACCACATCAGACCTGCGGGATAATAGGGAGGTCTATATTTACATCCATGTGGCTCGTAACATTCTTGAAACTTGTGATGGAGATTTTAGGAAAGTCGCTATGTTACGAATTGATCTAGAAACGGCATTCGACAGAGTATGTCACAATCTCCTGTTTACAATTCTTGTTTATGTCGATGTTGGATCACGTATAACAGAGGGAGCTAAAATGGCATACAATAATCGTACAACTAACCTCATTATCAACCATAAGCTAACTGAAAAGATTGAAGTGCGTTCCTCTGTTCATCAGGGGTGCCCCTGTCACCTCTTTTGTTCGCAATATATCTAGAGGCTCTCTGTAAAAGAATTATTGATAGTCCGGATGTGCGTGGATTCAGCCTAGAAGGATGTGAGGTGCGTTTATTAGCTTACGCTGATGATGATGTTATTTTCTGCGCTGATACGGAGAGTGTTCGAGCGGCCATGACGATTATGCGTGGGTTTTGTGACATGACGGACAGCAATATAAACCTGAATAAGTGTGTCAGCTTGTGGCATGCATGGCCGGTGGCAAACAACGCCACGTGTTTTTGAAGGTATGCAGTGGAAACTCACGCCTGGGATTTATCTTGGTGTACCGTTAGGCACACATCGAGACCCCAAAGATTGATGGAACGGCAAAGTGCAGGAATTAAAAGCTCAAACTGATAAGTGGACCGGGCGTGACCTCTCCATATTCGCACGTGTGGCTATTTGCAGAATCTTCTTTGTGAGCAAGCTATGGTATCTCATGCAAGTACTGAGCTGTTCCCGATTCAATTTTAAGAAATTCCATGGAGTATCTGCTGTGTTTGTGTGGGAGTCTGAATATGAAAAAACAAACAGGAACAACTTGTTTCGCAAGTTGGGTCAGGGAGGCTTGTCATTACCGAATTTATACTTAAAGCAACTGGTTTCTAGATTTTTCTTCTTACGATGACGCGACAAATCCTCTCCTGCGAACAGTTATTCAAGTCCGATTGAGCAATGTCTTACCTAACTTTGTTGTCTCAATGAGGGAGGGTGGGTGTTACGCAACGAGTAAATTTTTACGTGAGGTGGTCGTAGCATTTAGATTTTTAAACCACCACTTTTCCATCGAATATTTGGATACAGTGAGATGCGAGCGGATAAGCTCGGATTTAATATACATTATGTTCCCAAAACCATTCTATCGATTAATGTACCGCGAAGGCCAGGGGAAAGATGTGCTAAAACGTGTGAAACGAACGATTGTACCAGGGGGAGTGAAAACTTTATTTTTTATACTACATATTACTACCTTGCCTGTGAAAAGATGGCTAGAAGAAAGAGGGGACTATTTACCATGGAGGACTAACTGTTTGATTTGCAAGAAACCAGAAACTATAGAACACGTTTTTTCTAGACTCTTGGAGTGCAGTCTTCTTTTGGACCCGCCGTGGTTGCTCAGTGGCTAGGGTGTTAGGCTGCTGAGCACAAGGTCGCGGGATCGAATCCCGGCCACGGCGGCCGCATTTCGATGGGGGCGAAATGCGAAAACACCCGTGTACTTGTATTTAGGTGCACGTTAAAGAACTCCAGGTGGTCGAAATTTCCGGAGTCCTCCACTACGGCGTGCCTCATAATCAGAAAGTGGTTTTGGCACGTAAAACCCCATAATTTAATTTTCTTAGTCTTCTTTTGGGATATTATCCAAAGAACTATTAAAAAAGAATTGCCGTTAACACCGCATGGTATCCGTTACCTTATGCATGGTAGCCAGTATACCTTATGACATGTTCTTTCTTCTCGGCTTTCACAGTATCTGGAGAAACCGCATGGCTGTAAGGAATTGTGATATAAATGTGAGAAGAGTAAACTCCTATTTTGCTGGAAATATGAGTGAACTACGGGAAGTGTTTCTGAAATTAGCGTATGACGATGAACTGTTGTTATTGATGGATGCCCTTGCCAGAATGAAAGTTTTGTAATCTCAACCGCAAGCTCCAAGCGCAGTGGTGGGAAAGTGAATATTGTCAGATGGTGGCAGCAGTGTGTATTGATGTATTTGCTGATTGTCTGGAAGTAAAGGAAAAAAAGTTGGCGTGGATTAGTGGTAAAGCAGAGGGTTTGTGATCTCTAGGTCGGAAGTTCGAATCCTGTACACAGCATTTTTATTCCGTTTCTTTTCTTTTTTTATTGCACTAGAACGCTCTCTGTTGCTTTCTGTATTCAAAAAATATATATACAGTGTCCAGGCACCGCGTATTTAACGCGCTAGAGCTGTTCTTCGCACCAGTAGCCAGCGCCTCCCAGTACGCCGCGCCTGCCCAGCATTCAGCGCGCGGCACTGGGCCCATAATCCGGCGCTGCACTGGACACTGGGTACTGGGTTTTGCAATAGGGATTGCAGGACTCCTAGTGGTTCAGTGAGCTCAACTGCGACTTAGTACCCAGTATTGCGAACCCGGTGAAACCTGCAGCAGCATCGGCATAGCATCACTCGCGTGCTCTGTGCCTTACGCGTGGTGCGCGCTGTGTCAGGTCCCGAACCTCGGCGATGAACATTTCGTTAATAATCCACCCGTTACGGCTGAAGACTTCAGCGGCTGCCATCATAAAATACCAAAACCCGCGCGGCACTCCGATCACAACGCATGCAGCTTGCCCGGGCTTGACTGCACGCGGCGCGAAGAATCGTTCCGGAAGCCACGTTAGTTCGCCATGGTCACGTGAGGTGCGTCTGGCGGGTGACGCGAGCGGCAGCTTCCGGCGCGGGTGCAAAGATCCTAGCAGAGCAAGGTGCAAGGTCTCCACGCCGCCGCGCGTCGACATGCGATGCAGCCTCCACGCCTGACGCCATAAGCGCTCAGACGCGGTGCGGCACGTGCGACCGCGTACCAGCGCGTACGTCTGGTTGGGGCAGTTATATAAAGCAGTGAAAATAAATATAAGGCCTCAATCTGATAGGATTTCTGTGCAAAAACCAAATCGCGGGATTATTTACAAGATTGTCTTAGCTAAAGCCCCTGCATCTACGCGCCACCGTCGCTTTCTTAAGTAGCGACAACCTTTGTTGTGCGCCGCCTTTTCCCCTCACACGAAATCCGGTTCTGGTATTTCCGGTTCCGGCATTTCCGGTTTTAAAATTTCCGGTTCCGGCGTTTCCGCTTCCTGGAGTTGCGCTGCGG
Organism: Dermacentor variabilis; assembly: GCF_050947875.1. Classification (NCBI taxonomy): domain Eukaryota; kingdom Metazoa; phylum Arthropoda; class Arachnida; order Ixodida; family Ixodidae; genus Dermacentor; species Dermacentor variabilis. The sequence goes on along the minus strand of NC_134568.1, from coordinate 60,849,162 downwards.
GAATTTCCGCTTTGACTGCTGTTGGACGATGGTGAGACGCCCGCGCGTGCTTAGCAGAGCTGTGGCAGTCCCCATAAGAATAATGCAAAGGGGACAAGCTGTTGTATTCCGCTGAAGTAGTAGTTCGCGGTCGCTGTTGTCCAAATGCACGAAAAACGGCAGTGGTCTCCAAGCGCCCAGGCGCTACATTCCACTGTACGTTGTCGCTCGTGCCACAACCCATCGCAGGTTGACGCGAAGCAGCGAACACGAGCAGATCGCTGGTTACAGTAGGCGGTGGTTCTTGGATGGAATCGCATTCACAGTTTCAACCGCAGCTCGTGCAATTAAAGCCTCTCCAGCGGCGCGAAAGTAAACAACGCTAAAAAACAAAGCGTCACTTCCACTCGGAACAGGAAGCTGCAGGTACGTAAGTTCCGCTTGACGCCGGAAGCTAAGGGGGTGAGTGGGAGAGGAGCGTGGAGGAGGAGGGCAGGTTGGCGGTACTTAACCTGGTCGGCGGAAACGTGTATGGAGGGGCTTTAGTCTTAGCTACCTCACTAATCAATCAATCAATCAATCAATCAATTTCCCCAGTCGGGCGTTTTCTCTAACGTGTCATGTGCCTGCGTGGCTATATAGTTTGGCTCAAACGCATATAGGCGTTGCTAATATTCTCCTTTTATTTGCCCCTTTTGAACACGTCCTTTCCGCAACTACCTTCTCTGCAGCGAGCTCACGAGCTTTCGACCTGGTTAACGCATGCACGCTGACCTTGCCAGAAAAGAGCCCTCTATTGCACTGAAATTGATCTGACACATTAACAGTGAGTTTCGTGGCACTTACAACTTGTAACACACCAAACGGCTTCCTCGCCTCAATTTCTTTTCGTCGCCCTGCCATAGATTCAGGATTGTTTTCCGCATCGAAAGTGCTGCTTTTGGACGCATACACAATTTGAGCCTTCTCCTTTTCTCTTATCGGCACCTTCAACTTCTCCAACTAACAGTCACCCTTCTGACCGTCTCTTGCTCCGCGAGCCCGACGCGTCATAAACCGATCTGCTAGCTCGGCGGCTCTAGATACCACGATAACTTTTGTCTTACACCAGGTACCTAGCGTTCTCAAGTAACCGTCTAAAAACCTTTTTTAGTTCAAAAACCTGAAGAACTGCCTCGTGCACCCAACGATTTCTCTTCTTTGATTTACTCTCCTTGCTTGGCAATAGAGTGCATGCGAGCTCTGAGTGTGAATCGTTTCTAGCCATATCATTTTGGCGAAACTTCCGGCGGAACGTTTCCGCTGCCATCCTACACTTCCTTGGCAGACTCGACTTCACCTTATCGAAGCCCTCGGCCTCCTCTTTAGTCACGCGGGCGATCGCGTCTGCCGCCTCACCAAGTAACAATGCCAACAGGCGCTGTGTCCACGATTCCCAGGAGAACTTTCTCATTTAAGCTCGAAGTTCACTTGGAACAGCAAATGTCCTTTCCCAGCCGTACGTCCGTCATGATGCACGTAGAATGGTCGTGGGGTCTTGTCTCTGTTCGGGAAAATATTGAATATTAATAAAATCTGGCGAGAAGTATTGCACAGTGTTGATGCGATGAGAACACCAAGAGGTATTCATATTCGTTCACGAAAACCAATATAAACGCAGCACGCATATGCTTTGTCCCACATTAAGAAACCGGAAAAGACCAATAATTTCCCTTTATAATAAAACGCTTCATAACTGTCAAAATACGCAGATACAACGCAACGTTGGAATAACGAGGAGTTCCTTTGAGGTAGACAGATGTCATCAGTAACGAATATGACACGCGTAAAGCTTCGTCACATACGGCTGTTAGCTTCATTAGGATTGAAAACAGAGAAAGTTGGTACGTATTCTTCTGGAGATTTGTGCAGCGCTCGCGCTGGTGCTTGTTAGCTCTCTGAGGTGTCACAAGGACGAAGGCAATATATGATACTTGTTGAGGGCAGAATGTTGATGAAAGGTGCAGGCACAGAGAACTACAACACATATCTAAATACATATAAGCCCTAATTCTGGATCACTTGTCTCAAAGCAGCTCATACACATTCTGGGAGATTGGCCAAGTATGCACACATACCCAGTTACAATCACTCAGTGTCGCAACTTGTATATTCGGTGAGAAACGTTACTTACGTGCACCGAACCCCGGAATGGTAGGTAAAGATGCGTTGCCACCAAACATACTTTTAATAATTTAATTTCAAATTCAATTAATTAAATTAAGTTGGTGGTGCTTTTATTTATATCGCTAACTACCCCAAGTATTAGAATGCTAAAAAACGTAGCTCGGTTCACAAGGAAACAGAATCCCGGGTGCTCCATGCACCATTGCCCGGGCCCCGAGAACGCAGTTCGATCGGCCATCATCAGAGCGGCAGTGCCTCGGACATGTTACGATTGGCGTGTAACGCCCCGTGCAAAAAGGATGATCGAAAGACCATGCCTTATCGAAACGGAGGATGGTTCCTTATTTGCTATGGGTGTCTCGAAAGGTTTCCGGTCTGGCGGGCGCCCCGCAGTGATTACGGGCCCTTTTGTGTGTGTGCGTGACAGGAGGGAGGGCTACCTTCCGCGAACTTGGCGACTCAAGGGGAGACTCCATTCCGCGAACCAAACTGGACCCACGGGTTGCCGCCAGCAGAGGCAAGCACGTGCAACGTCGCCTAGGAGAGAGGGAGCAGCCGCCCATCACCGACTGGACTCAGTGCATGTCACGTGACGTTGACGTGAGCAAAATCCCGCCTGCGATTTTAGCGGGCCTAATTAAGCGGCCCCGCAGTGTATTTTGATTATTAGTATCTTCTTTTATACCCCTCATTAACCATGGAATAAACAGTGCTAGTTTCGCACTAGAAATCGTCTCGCCCCTGCCTGGTCGCCATGGTCTACCGGACGCCTGCAGCCTGCCGACAACACCACGCTACCCAGTATATAGTAACGCCGCTCCAGGTTCGAGTAACCGGCGTCGCAACAACTGGTCGACAGTGATGGGATACGCTACCCCGGAGGCCCCAACTTTGGGTGACATCTAAGAAATCGTCTCCTCTTTGTCCTGGTGACAACTTCGGAAGGAAGGTGTCAGGATTCATGACTGCATAAGGTGAGTGCACGGCTTTTCTTCACTGACTCGGATATCACTTGGCTTTACGTATTTTTGGAGGAAGTACAAAGCAGTGACTTTTCTTTAACCGTTGACGGAAGTTTTGAGTACGTCGGGCTCGTGCACTGCAGCTTCAAGCCGCGCACGTAGCGCCCTCTGTCCCGGGTGACGGCGATTATAGGTTGGGGGTGAATGCGAAGTGGACGCGTTGATAACGTAGGAGCACGCCTAGCACTTGCAACGCCTAGCAACACAACGTGCCCATGGGGCACGTTTCAAGTGCTAGGCGGCGCCCTGTCTTTCCGACCCCTAGCGCCATCTGACGAATAGTTGCGCGAATGTGGTAGGATTACTCACGGCGTTAGCAGCCCGCGCTGCGTGTTTGGCGTCCTGTCAAACGGTAGCGATGGCGCGAAACAGCGTGCCGATATTAATTTTAACCGGGTTTCGGGAATTACAAGATCTTCATAGCTTTTTTGTGAAAAGAATTTAGACAAAGGAAGTCGTCTATTTGAAGTGGGGCACGTCTACGACGTGAGGGAAGTGTTGAACTCGCACTGATCGGAAGTGACTGTTAGGTTTATTCCGCAAACGAAAAATAATGCACCAGCGAGATGCGTGAAACTCAGCGTAAGTTACTTCGTTATCTACGGTGTGGACGCATGAAATTATAGGCGACATTGATTCTTGAAGATCGGCGACAGCGGACAAATCATAGCGCGGAGCTGCGATTGGCGTGCTGGCATCGCAGGGAAGTGCAAGAACTCCGTGGTAGTTTCCCTGTACATACAGGACGGCAAATACAAATCCAAAACATCTCATCCAAGAACGTGGGGCGTACGAACGACTCGTAAGACCTACAAGAGGTATTCTAACGTTGCTCTCCCCAAACACAAAAAAAGGGGATGAACTTAACAGTTGTGTTAGACTACGCTGGGAAAATATTTTCGCCCAAGTTGCTGGAAGTGCGATACCTTTATGTTGTGATTTTTCAGTGCGTGCAAAGGAGGTTCCAATAAACCACGTTGTCAAAAATTTTGGTGATCTCAACTGCCCCTTCGTTGATATGCTGGGCGCAGAAGGGTGTATGCCAGCTCAGCCGGCTACAACCCCTCCTCAAATCTCTCAGCAAGCCCTAGCCCTGTTTGAATGGGAGAGGATTGGGAAAGAGTTCCACAGCTTTACTGCGGTACAGTGTGGGAACAAACTACTTTGTTTGCTACATATCCTGGTACGCACTGCAGGCAGTGGCGTAGCAACGGGGGGGGGGGGGAGGCGGTTGCAAGGGGCCAGTGGGGGGGGGGGGGGTCATGTACGTCTGGAGACACACGGAAATTGTTGATATCCTCGCCTTCCTCGAATAAACCGGGGGGGGGGCGCAGGAGACCTATGGGCCCCGGGTGTCAGACGACCTAGCTACGCCACTGACTGCAGGCGGCCCGTTGCTGCCATCATTGCCGTAAAAGCAAAGAATTCAGCGTTATAACGCACTTGGCATAACGCCGGAACATAAAACAGCTCATGCCGTCGGACGAGCGCTATCCAGTGTTGACGCCGTTCTGCTTCATACGGTCGGCTTGGAAACCTGTAAAACTTTGTTCCTCGCGAGTTGGTGTACGTGCTGTTGCAGCCCACTACTGAACAGCTCGGGTTGCACTTCGGCATTGCTCAGAAAAGGCAACAGCTACGCGCGAAACAGTGCACGAACAGGCTTTCCGAACGCAAGCGGGCGGGTCGTATCCTGCCGGTTCCGCGCTCGCCGCCGCGAGGGGCGCCCTAGTAGGCGCGGGAACTACGTTCGCAACCTCCTCATGGCGCCTCGTCGCGTGGTTGTGAAAACCGGGTCCAGGAAAGACAATTCGCCGTATTGCTGCGTTTATGGCTGTCACAACAGCTACAGGAACGCTGCTGGAAAATTGGCGCCGATCAAATACATTAAGAAATTCACGAAGATTTACTCCTTCAAATTGAAACTGGCGTGAAAAGGTTCACCTTCACTGTTGTATTATATGCATTTGCAGGTAATTCAGGACAGCATTAGTCGTTTTACCAGCATTTATCATGTATGGAACCATTGCATGTGACCTCAGGCGTGCATTGCAAGGAGTACTTAATTGTGAGAGCTAGGCCCATCATTCTTCTTGTGTACAGATTTTATAGGAACTGTGTTGTTTGAGGATTTTCACCTTGGTATTAACAATGGAACAAGCTGTATCCTTGGGCAGAAATGCAAAAGACCTGTGTATGTGAATTTAATGCACATTAGAAGACCCAGGCAGTGAAAATTAATGCAAAGCCCTCTACCATGGTGTCTCAAAGCTCAAACGGAGCTTCAATAATCATGCTTTAGAGTTGAAAAGTTAAAAAAAGAGCAGCTGCAACATGTTCATCTATGTTGTGTGTAAAATAACAAAATTTGACTTGACATAGTGCACATGGTGCTGTGTACAGTACTTTTAATGAGGTTCCTTTTGATATGATTTGGCTAAAGTGGAACTCAGTGAATGCAAGCTGCATAATTTGCACTCTGTTGTAATAACACCAAGCTTGTTTCACATTTATTGTCTTTGCACTCACGCTTGCAGACAAAGCACAAGAATATTTAATGGAAAGGAAGAAAAAAAGTCAACTATATAAGCAACAGGTTTGTGGCCTGTAGGCAACACTAGGCAGATCACTAGCAAACTACCAATGACCTTGTGTGGAACTCGTACAGATATTTCTTAGTGAAATATTTAGCACGCACATTTGGCAAGGACACAGTGAAATGGAGACACACGAGCGCTTACTCACAACTGTATTATTTTCGGACAGACACAGAACATAAATACCGCAGCTATCAGCACTGAGCATGTGCAACAAGACAACTGTTCACTCACTAGGCTCATTCCTGAAGCAGTGACAAAAGCACGTGTATGAGCACTTCTACACTAGCTTTGTAAAAAAAAAAATTTTTTTTTGTGGAATATAGATGCACATAAATATGAGCACTTATCTCTAATGAAGCATTTGATGAGGTTTGTGCATGTCTACTTGCCGAGCTACACTTTTAGCGGGGAGCAGAGTGATAACACTGAGCGAGGCACTTCAAAAAATATGTGTAGAAATATTCCATCTTAGGAATATATTCAGCGAGGAAGCCGTCATCACGGTTGACGTGAACTATCACTCTGGTTGCTCGAGTAAACAAAAGAGAAAGCGTGGTTGAGCATTAATAGGTACAACATGAGCTGCACCTGTGTGAAATACGGATGAGTGCTCTTTACAGTAAGTTGCCCATTAACATAATGGATGTAAGGGACAAAGCTAATTCCATTCACGGAATCAATAAGTGGACTGTCCCGTAGTGAAAATGGACACTTGATCTCGACTAAATGAATCGAGTCGCCGAAATCTATGATGCCATCTGGGCTGCAGCACAACCATGGTTGCTTCTCTGGCATGACAAGTCCAATCTGCAACAAAACATATTATGTAGTTTCCACGCATTGATGGAAATTATACAGATTTGATACCTTCTCTATGCAAAGCCCCATAGAAACCTCGAGTTTCTCTCTTGCTGTTTCTTCGGTGTTCTTTCCTGCATGCAGAAAATGCTCATAATTGCCTGCACTACAATAAAAAGGCTGCTGATAAGATGCTTCAATTTAGTAGACACTGGTGTAGAGTACAATTTGCTATCTTTTGCACGAGTGCATGTTCTGCACATACTGAGAGAGATTTAAAGAAGAAATGGCAGGAAGGCTAATCATGGTGCCCATACAGCTTATTTTAATTCTTACTATATGAAGTTGCAGCTGTAGAAAAATATTTCGGTGCAGCTAGTGCTTCGGCCAGACGATCAAAATTACTTCTCCTCGTCTTCACCTTGCGGGCACTGAAACTTGTTAGGCGGATGCGGCGCTTTGTGCCATCTGGAAGAAAACATGTCTCAGTTAAAACAAGTCACATGTATTTAAAATTAGAAGTGTATGTTAATAAAAAATTATCAAACCTCCCCACGGCATCCTGGCCCTTGGTGATTTCGGCAATCTCTAATATTTGGTCAATGTTTTTTTTTTGACGAATTGTTTGTAGAAATCTTTCTCAGGGATAGACACCTTTGAGACCATGTTTTCAGTTTTCAGAATAAAAGGAGAGGTCGAAGTGACCCTTAGCGCACTGTGTATGCTGCCCTCCTCATCTAGTATTTTTTTTAGCAACTCTCGGTCGAAGCTGTCGTCTGCGTATGCTAGATGTGCCGTCGCCGACACCTGAATCATGTCTCCGCGCTCCTCAAGCTCTTTAATGGCACAATTTACACCTGCAAACTGCGAGAAAAGAGCTGCAGGGCTCACCATCTGCAGAATCGGTTTCCGCGAATGTCGACCTGCAAAATATATGCATCAATCAGCGGCAAAGTCGCATCACACTCACAAAGTAAAAAACGAACTTCTCGTACGGGAAAAAAGTTCCTTGATTGATTTTTCGACATCGACGTTGAGACGCGATGACGATTTCTTCCATGCGCATGGAACATCCGTGCACGATGTATATTCGTATTCATTTACGAATATCGCCACGGCTGCGGCGTGCTTGCAGCAGCCTCCGCAGCCAGCTTTGCATGTAGAGCTTGCGTGCAAGATATTTCTGCAATTTTCTGACAACTAAAAAAGAAAAAGAAATATAGCGGTTAGCGATATTGAGGCTCTTTATTTATTTTATTTTATTCTTTTTGAAGGAAGGATTGGCTCACCTCCAGACGCACATCGTAGTCCACGCTTTTCATCTGGGCGACACATTTGCCGACGATGTCCGACGGGCCTCTTGCGTTCACCGATTCTTCTCTTACTGCGTAAACGTGCCTGCTATAGTACAACTTCGCACCCATGCTTAAGCAGCTCTTCTTGAAGTAGCGATCGATATTTTCTATTTTTCGAAAACCGCAAAACCAGACACGCCGATCACTCGTGAACGCCATCTCCACACAACGCGCAGCGCGCGGCGCGGCCGTAAACAGTAGTGCCCCCAACCTGAAATCTCCGCGGATGGGCGCACGTGGCGCTGCATGTACCGGTACAGTGGCGCCGCGTGACCAGATCTCGAGGCCTGTAGAGTTCGCAGCGCTAAGGGCAGCCATGAACTTGAAGGCACTAAAGAAGCCAGAATTGTTTAGCTTGGCCAGAGAGTTGGGCCTCCAAATCGGCGAATCAAAGAGAAAGCCGGAGATCATTGAGGCGATTGAAGCGATCGGGGCAGACGACGATGAACTGAAAGATTGCCTAGAGAGCATTGCGGATAAGGAGGAAGAGCGCGACCATGTTGCACGCGACGCACTCGAAATGAGGCGTCTTGGATATTGAGCTTCTGAAAGCTCAAAATACTGAAAGACCTAGCACAGAGGCATGAGAAAGCGAGCGCAGAATGACAGACTTGATGGCATCCTACGCAGTAGAAGGGGACATAGGTCTTTTTCTGGTGCAGTTTGAGCGCGCGTGTGAGAAAGCAAAATTCGCAAGAAACACGTGGCCGCAACGCTTGCTTACGTTGCTGCCACGTGAGGTAGCTGATATCATTGCCCGCATGGGGAAAGAAGAAGCAGAGGACTTCGATAAAGCGCCGGAGCCTGAAATGTCTCGAGAGGCAGAATGCAGAAGAAAGTTATTGAATGTAGCCCTGCCATGTTGATTGCTGAAAAGGAAAAAAAGATTCCACCTTGCGGAACCCAAGTACAGACACGATAGAAGGTGCTGCCAAGCAGAACGTAAAGTTCCTCAAGAGGGCAGGCGTCCTCTATAGAAAGTACGCTAGTCGAAAGGGAGTGCAATTCGAACAACTCGTGGTGCTGCATCCCTATCGTGAGCAGCTCCTGCACCTGGTCCACGGGGGTTTTTGGACATGGCATCTGGGCAGTCGAAAAAACAAAGGACCGCTTACTGCAGGAATTGTACTGGCCCGGCTGCTTTCGGGAAGTGGAAACATTCGTGAGAAGCTGCGACACATGTCAACGCACAGGCAAGCCCGGAGGTAAGGCTAAAGCGCCAATGAAACTTGTTCCCATAATCGCGGAGGCGTTTCGCAGGCTGATAATAGACACAGTGGGACCACTTCCTGCAACGCAGTCTGGCTATCGGCATATTCTCACTGTACTATGCCCCGCTACGAAATTCCCAGAGGTGGTGCCCCTCAAAGAACTATGCTCGGTGGAGATCGTCAACGCGCTTTTGTCTATCTTCGCGCGAGTGGGGTTTCCCGCAGAAATCCAGTCAGATCAAGGATCCGTCTTTACGAGCGCATTCACCTCGACGTTTCTGGAAACCTGCGGTATTAAAATTATTCATAACTCTGTGTACCACCCGCAGTCAAACGCGGTAGAGAAAGTCCACTCAGTCATGGAACGGCTTTTGCGAGCCCTTTGTTATGAGCACAAAGCCGATTGGGAGGTTTGCTTGCCTGAAGCAATGTTCGCGCTTCGAACTGCACCTCTCGAGTCAACAAGGTTTTCACCTTCAGAGCTCGTTTACGGTCGCTGCCTTCGGTCCCCTCTTCGCATTGTTCTAGAAGCCTGGGAATGCCGGGCGGACGACCCTGCGGCTGTGGCATACATGCTAGAACTGTTAGACCGACTGCACACATATCAAGAATTAACAGGGCAGGAAATGCGCAAGGCCCAAAGCAATGCTGAGCATTACAATGACAGGACGGCTCGAACGCGACATTGAAAAACAAACTACAGGTTCAATGGGAAGGACCGGTTGACATAATTCAGAAATTGTCTGATACAAACTACGTAATCGCGGTACCGAGAAAACGAAGGACACCACAAGTGTACCATAGCAATCTACTTAAACCCTACCAGCAGAGGGAGGCCATTGTGATCATGTCGCTTAGCCAACCTGAGGAAATGGCTGTCGACTTTTCGGAGTTAACATCAATAACGGGGGCAAAAGACATTCAAAAGGCCACTGACAAGCTGGCAGAGAAGGCGGAGTTGAATCCCAATCAAAGGATCGAATTGAGGGAACTCGTGTTTGAATTTAAACACATATTTTAGGACACACCAGGCAGGACCGCTGCGATGATTCACGATATCGAGTTAACCTCATTGGACCCAGTTCGTTCGAAAGCTTATCGCGTTTCACCTCGTCAACGTCAAGTCATGGCCACTGAAGTAAACAAAATGTAAGAGCTAGGTTTGATTGAGCCAGGATATAGTGATTGTACCTCGCCTGTTATCTTGGTTGAGGTCCCAGGAAAGGAGCCGTGACCGTGTATTGACTACCGCCAGCTCAACTTAATCACGAAGGACCAGACCTACCCAATACCGCACTTTATCGAGGAAAGGCTTCAAAGAGTGAGCAGTGCTAATTTCGTCTCTACGCTCGATTTAGTCAGAGGGTACTGGCAGGTTCCGTTTACCGAGAGGGCAAGCAGGCTTGCGGCGCTTATTTCCCCGATGGGGACCTTTCGGCCGAAAGTCCTGAGCTTTGGATTGAAGAATGCTCCTTATTGTTTCTCTAGCCAGGTGCTACGGGGAGTGGAGGACTTTGCACTTCCGTATCTCGATGACATAGCAATCTTTTCTTCTTCATGGGCGGACCATATGAAACACTTGTTGTCTTGTCTACCAGAGGCCAACTTAACTGTCAAGGATCCCAAATGCCAATTAGGGCGCGGGGAGGTAGCTTATCTAGGTCACGTAATAGGGCAAGGCCATCGTCGGCCTTCCGAGGTTAAACTGTCCGCAGTAGACAACTTCCCGCAACCACGCACTAAGTGGGACATCAGGTCATTCCTTGGCTTGGCAGGTTATTACCAAAGCTATATCCCGCGTTATTCCGCGATTGCAAGTTTTTTAACAGATGCACTCAGAAAAACAGAACCACGAGCTGTAAAGTGGGATGACGCAAAAGAAAAGGCTTTCAGTATGCTGAAGAAAGCACTAACGAGTCAGCCAGTGTTGAATGCGCCCGACTACTCTAAGCGTGTGATGCCAGCGACCGGGGTATGGGGGTGGTGCTTTGTCAAAAGAGAGATGACGAAAATGAACACCCCGTACTGTACGCCAGTAGAAAGCTTTCAGTTCGTGAGGAAGCATACAGTGCACCAGAAAAGGAATGCGCCTGCGTGGTATGGGCGGCGCAGAATCTAGCTTGCTATATCGCTGGTTCAAAGTTCACCATAGAGACTGACCACTGTCCCCTCACATGGCTGCAGTTCATGTCTACAAAAAGCGGCCGTCTTTTGCGCTGGAGCTTGGCTCTTCAACAGTACACCTTCGATATTCGCTATAAGAAGGGTTAACTTAACGGCAATGCCGACGGTCTGAGTCGTTGCTCCTAGAGTAGCGAAAGCTTCATGCTCACTCTGGTTTCCGTGTCATTTTTACGTTGGTATTTTTTTCATACGTTTCTTTATTTTCGCGAAGTTGTAGTTGATTGTTAGCTGATTTTGGTAAGCACGTCTTAACGCTTTCAAGAAATGGCTGTTTTTAGTGATTAGGGGGGGGGGGCGAAAGGAATGGGGAAAGCATAGCAGGTTTTTCGTTTTTGTAAAGTCTGGTGTGTCTTGGGGGAGGGTGACCTTGTCCTCACTTGATTTGTGGTTGTGGGTCCAACACTATTCTGTAGTGATTGCTTGCCCAAACAGGAGACGAAAAGTTGCGATACCGGTCTGCAAGTCCAGTTTCACCGGACCGGACCAGGGAGAAAAGGCATACAAGAGCACCACGAGGACTGATGAACGACTCCAGGAAATCTACAAGCTACGAACCAAGGGTTCGTCACCCTGCAGGGAAATTCTGCTGCTGAAACGCCGATCCCTCGCCCAGTGGCTGCTGGCCCCTACGCGTCGGGATCTTCCTCCCCCGCCTGAGATGCTGCTACGATTACTTTTATAACTTGTTTAATCACGAAGTATCTAGAAAACCGGAACCTGTCTGGAAAAAGGCTGAATTCCTTCTTGGAATGTTATTCTAAAGAAAACACTGGTCCCACTGAGATCAAATTAGATACCGATACGTTCACTGGCTGTAAGCAAGCCGACCTTTTTTCACAATTTCTTTACCTCTGTCGCAAGCAGTGTTCATAATACGCCCTGCATGGAATTTATGCCTTCGAGAACACGTGACTCTGCGTATTTGATTCCCGTCTCTCAGCCAGAAGTTGCAGCAGTGTTCTCGTCCCTCAAAAATAGCTACTGCGCCGACCCGATTATCTACAAATTCGACCGGTCAAGTACGTGCTTGGCATCATTGCCCCAGCCCTAACACATGTGATCAATCTAGTCTTTTCTTCTGGTGATTTCTCGAGACAGCTACAAGTTGCTAAAGTCACCGTTATTTTCGAAGGCGGTGACAAAAATAATGTATCAAACTACAGGCCTATTTCCATACTGCCCATTTTTTCCAAAGTTATTGAAAAGTTGATTCACATAAGAATGATTAGTTTTTTGAGTCGCCATAGCATCATAACGCCGTTTCGATTTGGTTTTAGTAAAAAACGTTCCACGGAATCCGCGTTACTTCTTCAAAAAGAAATCATATTAGATGGTTTCGAGCGCCAACTTTACATACTTAGAATATTTATAGACTATTCGAAAGCCTTTGATCGGATTAATCATACCACACTCTTAAAAAAGCTAGAGCATTACGGATTCCGTGGGGCATTTTACACACTTATGCAAAGCTACTTGAGTGACCGCCAGCAGCAGGTACAACTTAATAACTATAAATCAAGCTTTCGATCCCTAAACAGCGGAGTACCGCAGGGAAGCATCCTAGGGCCTCTACTTTTTAATGTATATATTATTGACGTAGTAAGTATAGATGAAAATATCCAATTCATAGTTCATGCTGACGATACTAGCTTATCTTTTTAGGATCAGATTTATTGGAAATTCAATCCAGATCAAATAACGTACTCGCGAAACTGCACACATGAGTGTGAACAACTCGCTAACCATAAATACGTCAAAAACAAAAGCGATTTTATTTAGAGCTAAAACCAAGAAAGTCAACTTTGATTTAGCGCTTTCTCTTGGTACATCAAAAATTGGGGTGGTTCCTGCTGTGAAATGTCTTGGCGTACTCTTTAATGAAAACATGTCCTGGGATTCGCAGTCTGATTCTGTTTGTTCCAGCTTTTCTCGCTAGGTTGGTATATTATCGCGCACACGTTTTCTTTTGCCTGAGAAAGTAAAAGTGTTGTTGTATAATTCACTTTTCATTTCAAACCTGTGCTATTGCTACCTTGTCTGGGAAACCACCACAATTTCCAACATTCTGAGGCTTTCTCGATTACAGAGAAAGGCTGTCCCTTTGATTGTCAATGCTTCGTGTAACGCGCACACAGGGCCCATCTGTAAAAACCTAAACGTAATAACTGTTGTCGACTTGTACGATTCTTTACTAATGACACGCTACAAACAAGGCATTAAAACATACACTCTGTGCTTGAAAGAACTTGCTAATTTGACTGAAAGAATGCATGTTTATGACATGCGCGAAATTAATTTTTTGTTTACACCACGGACCCGTACTAACTATGGCCAACAAATGATCGCATATACATTGCCTACTCTTTTAAACAACCAGTATTGTTTTCTGTAATGCTGCTGCTGTTAAGTTTTGATTTTGTGCTGAAAAGTTTCTCAAAGTTTTCATAAATTTTGATGTCGTGCATAAAAGTAAAGTATTTCCGTTTTAAGGTTAATTTCAACACTTTTAGTTTTATTTTTCAAACGTCTAGTTTTGGCATTGTAAGCTTGTCGCTTACGAACATTTGCTGTTGCCCCTGTGAAAGTGCAACTATAGGGTACAGACCCCGTCAAGCTTCTGGCTTTTAGTCTGTATGGTATGGTATGAAGAACTTTATTAAGGTCCTGAGGGATCAGTCTGGGTCTGATGCGGGCCGCTCCCACGTCGGTACAGAGAGGCCGAGCCCCTCTGCCAGCACACGGGCCCTCTGGACAGCCCTGAGTTGGTCCGCCAGCACTTCACTGTGCAGCATCCGCTGCCACCACTGTTCACTTCGAGAACCATCACCGGCCAACGCCAAGCAGCGCCAAAGCATGTGTTCTAAATCGAGCAAACCCCCACACTTACTACAATAGACTGAAACCCCGTAGTCCGGATTAATTTTATTCATAATGACCGGGTTAGGGTACGTTCGTGTCTGCAGAAGCCTTAATGTAACCGCCTGTGGCCTATTTAATTTAGAATGTGGCAGGGGGAATGCACTGCGCCCTAAGTAATAGTGCTTGGTGATTTCGTTGTAGGTTAACAGTTGGTCCCTGTACTCAGGAGCGGGAGATCCAGCCCCTTCAGGAAGTACACGGCACACTAATCCTCGTACCTCCTTGTGCGCCACCTCGTTGAGGTTACGCGGGGCCCTCTCCACTGTCCCCATATGCGGCGGGAACCAAGTAACTGTATGCGAAGTGATATCCCTACCCTGCAGCAGTCTGTTAGCCGGTTCCGCAACAAGTCCCCTAGAGATCGCAGATCGCGAGTCACTAAACACCAAAACTCTTCTCAATCAATCAAGCAGTGCTAGAGCAATAGCCACCTGTTCGTCAACCCCCGGATCTTTGGTATAAATAGAAGCGGCATTTCTAACGCTCCTTTGCCATCTACCACCACCACCGAATAAGCATTTTTACCATTAATCCATGCGGCGTCAACAAACGCAGACTCCTCCTCCTCCTGATCCTTTGCCTCTCGCAACAAAGCCCTAGCTCTCGCGACCCGCCTCCCTACATTGTGTACGGGGTGCACATTCCGCGGAAACGGACGAACCATGATATTTGCCCTAAGGTTCACGTTCAACTCGTGTAGAGGCGACCTATCGTGCGACACAGCCACCGATTCTTCAATTGACTCTAAAATATACCTACCCGCTGGTGTACCTAGCAACCGCTCCCTCTGTGCAGTACGCTGAGCCTCGGCAATTTCATCTAAAGTATTATGCAAACCCAGTCGTAACAACATATCGTTTGACGTAGTCATAGGCAGACCAAGCGCAGCCTTGACGGTTTTTCTGATTAATGCTTCCAATTTATTTCTCTCCCCCCTATTCTAATTTAGCATAGCTGCCACATACGAGAAATGACACATAATAAATGCGTGAACTAAGCGCATCGCACCTTCTCCTAAACCCCTATGCCTATTAGAGATCCTTCTTATAAGTCATATGGCCTCCTCTGTTTTCTTGGTAATGCGCTGAATGGTTCTAATGTTCGATCCGTTCGCTTCAAGAACAAAACCCAGGACCCTGATTGCTTCAACTTTGGGTATCACCGACCCTTCCTTAGTATGAATTCTAATGCAAGGCTCAACTTCCGGTACCCAACCCTTCGGCCTACGACCTAGCTTCTTAGATTTGAAGATCAACAACTCCGACTTTTTAGTGGAGCACTTGAGCCCCATGAGACCCAGATACTCCCCCGTAAGCGTTATCACCTCCTGCAGCCTAGCCTCAAGCTCTCCGTCACTACCACCATCACTCCATATAGTAATGTCATCCGCGTAGATAGAATAGCCAATATCCTGGACAGTATCCAGTGTATTAGCCAACTCCGACATCGCCAGATTGAACAACATAGGCGAGAGTACGAATCCCTGCGGAGTATCACAGCAACCCAATTTAAAGACTTGCGTCTTTATCTCCCCAAACCTGAGACATGTCCTTCTATCCATAAGGAAAGCCTTGACAAAATGGAAAAGCCGCTGCCCCATATTCAAGTCCGATAGCACCCGTAGAATGAAAGAATGTCGGATTTTATCGAAAGCTTTTTTCACATCAAGTCCAATTAGTGCCTTAGTATCCCTCATCCACCGGTCAAGGCGCTGATGCTTAATCCTGATCATAGCATCCTGAGTCGAGAAGCCGGGCCGAAATCCTATCATCGAGTGCGGAAAGACCCCATTGCCCTCAACATAACGCGTTAGCCTATTTAAAATGACATGCTCAGCGACTTTCCCCAAACACGATGTTAGGGAAATGGGTCTGAGATTTTCAAGCCCTATGGCCTTCCCCAGTTTGGGTATCAGAACAGTAGTTGCAAGTTTTCACTCTTCCGGGAAAGAGCCTGCCTTCCATCGGCAATTGATCTCCCGCGTAAGGAACTCAATTGACCCGTCGTCTAAATTCCGTAAAATTTTATTCGTAATGCCATCCGGCCCTGATGCCGATCGACCATTAAGATTCTGCAGCGCCATCCTTATATCACTTTCAGTAAATTCCTCATCCATAGCTGCGTTTTCGTCCCAACTATATTCCAAGATCACGTCAGGTGTATCGTGCCAGGTCTCCAACGGAAGGTATCTCTCAGCCAAATCCTTCAGCAGCTCCTGCTCCGTGGAGTTTCGACACGCCTGATGGACCAGCTTACCTATCACAGTCCTCTGATTAGATTTAGTGTTTGTCCCATCTAGTAAATGTCTGAGAAAACTTCAGGCGCCTCCCCTCTTAATGCGACCATCAATAAAATTGCATACTTCATCCCATTGCTGCTTGCACAGTACCCTACAATGGTCTTCAATTTCCTGATTAACCACTGCTATACGCTTTCTAAGCCTTCTATTCAATCTCTGATCCTTCCATCTCGCTAACATCGACTGCTTCGCTTCCAACAAATGGGCCAGGCGACTAGCCACGTGTTCCGTGTCAATATCGGTCTGAACCTCTTTAGTGGGCGCCTCAACGTCACTTTTAAGCTGACTAGTCCACTGTTCCAAGGTCAACTCATTTCCCTCATCTTCGATTCTCTGCACTCTTCGTTTGCTAAATGCATCCCAGTCAACCATCCTGAATGTGCGCTCCTTTTTCTTAGCCACTGCCAAAGTAATCATAAGTATGTAATGATCGCTACCAAAATCTATATTAGAATTGTACCAGGACGAATCCACCACCCCCCGAACAAAAGCGAGATCAGGTGTCGAATCTCTACATGTCGACGTGGCACATCTGGTGGGATACGAAGGGTCTGTAATCAGAGTTAAGTTCAAGTCTAGTGCCTGCTGCGATAGTCTCTCCCCCTTAATGGTGCTATAAACATACTTCCACACATGATATGGTGCATTAAAGTCTCCTCCAATAAGCAACGGTGCATCCTTAGCAAGATTGGTTGCCTTGGTCAAGAGAGATTTAAAACTCTGCTTCGTGTCACGGGGGCTACTGTACAGGTTAAGCAGGTAAACGCTCCTCTGACATGACCTTTGCCGACCTAAAATGACCTCCACCATAATATATTCGATCTTGCAATCCGCCATGTGAAGATCATGTCTAATATATGCCAACCTCCCATTAATGAGAGTAGCGAGTGATCTGCCCTGTTCATTATCCTTAACTTCCGCTTTGAAATCCGTTAAGGTAACGTTAAACGTCAGTTTCCTGTAACATGATAACTTGAGGTTTCACACCTCAAGCCTTCTAACTGCTGCAGAGACGCCTTCTTATGATTGAACCCCCTACAATTCCACTGCCAAAAACTGTTAGGAATGGCCTGCCGAGGTGGCAACGTGCAAGTTATTTCATCCCGCTGCACGTGTTTCGATCCACCCGCGGTGGTGACGCCCTTCAGAGAACCAGCGAGGACAGCACTAACCAACCCTGAACGTCAGAGAACTGCGGACAACCCGCAGCCACGCGGCGGGGGTTAGCTCAGGGGAGTTCTCGAGGGGAGGTAATTGGCGGAACCTCCCCATGCGCTTTTCGAGACACCAGACAATGGACCGCGGCGAAGGCCACTGTGCGAGGTCCGCTCTGGAATTTAGAGGCGCCGGCTGGGGTCGGGCGTGACCACTTGGCTACGGGGACGCAAGACAATGGACACCACGACGACCGCGCTGCGAAGGTCAGCTCTCAGTGCTGCAAAGGTCGTCGGTCCTCGGAGGGGGCACTGAAACCTGTGTGTGAATGTGTGTGTGTAAAACGTCCCGCAGAGAGGCGGCTTGTTTACGATGCCGTCGAGCGTTTTGCCTCACCTAGGGATCTAGGGAACACGAAGTGTGTAAAAACGGCTGGTTGTCGGCTGCTAGGTGTGCTCGTCGTCGTGCTCTGTGCTCGTTTGCTGTATGTTTCGTCTTGCGGGCTCCATTTGGGAGCCACGCTAGACTGTGTAAATGTATCCCATATAAAAATGTAAATACTGTAAATAAACCCTGTTCGCCTAGTCCTGTCGCTCCAAGTTCCTCCGATCGTCCTACAAGCCCAACTCAATATCTTACATATGGTGGCAGCGGCGAGATCGTCCGACAACTCCTACCACTGTATGCCAGCCGTGGGATCGTCCGACAAATCTTACAATACTAAGTGAACTATTTTATAGAGCCATCTTGACCACGGAAATTTGGTGAACTAGGTTTGAGCTCAATTCCACTCAGCGACTTACCCTGCTGGGCTAACGGCCGAGTGCACTCCCGCTCCATAACAGGGACCACCGTCTAGTTTAGATATATTTCTATTTTGCCTAATCTCTGATCCGTGATATTTTCCCGTTCTTCTACCCGCTCCAGTCTACTAATGATCTGATTTACACTTTCTTGCAATGTCGCCATCATTGCTTTAAGCTCAGAACCGACTTTGCCCTGAATCCGCATGGTCGAGGATAGGGCCCTCTTTTTCGGAGCAGGCGTCTCCTCGTCCGACATGTTCTCTTCTGCGACCTCCATAGACCTTGGTACCTCAACCGAGTCATCATGTTTCCTAGCCTGTCCTGAGCTATTGTTGTTACCGGAAGGTAAGCCGTTCCTAAGTTCAGCTATCTCTTTGATAAGCCCGTCAATGGCTGCTTTTAAGCTATGATTTTCTCACTCCAATTGCGCAATCCTATCCCTATCCCTTTTACCATCCACATGTTCCTGGCGCTGCTCGCGCGCTCGGCCGGCGCTGATGCCGCCCTTGACCTTGTCAGCCCAGGTGGTCTGGCTTCCAGCTGCGCCGCCGCCTCCACCAGTTGCAGGAAAGCGCACCCGTGCCTCCCTAGAAACGGATCGGCTCCTGGTCGTTGGAGTCCCACACGATGGCCGCTGCCTCTACCTGGAGCGGCTCCTAGAGCGCGAGCGTCCTTTAGAGCGTTGGCGGGCGCTCACCAGCTGCACCATTTCGGCTGTCTCCTGTTCCGCCGTTAGCTCCGCCCTGGCTCTCTCCTGTCGTCGAACACGCACGACGTAGGGAAGCTGGTATCGTTGTCTGCATTGTTTATCCGCGGTCAGGTGTTGTCCACCACAAAGCTTGCAACAAGGCACACAGTTGTGATCGTCTTCAGGGTTCCGAGCCCCGCATCCTCGGCATTCAAAACAATCGGGCGCCGGACAGACATCCGCCCGATGTCCAAGCTTGCCGCACGCATAACATACATCCAACTGCTTTCGATACAGGAAGCACCGGACCAGAGTTGGCCCATATCTGACGAAATTGGGCACTTTTAACCCGTCGAAAACAATGATAACTGATCCTGTGTTTTTTATTCGTTTGACTGCCAAAGCCAGCGGATTGCGATCGTTAACAATGTTGCGCTCAAGTGTCGCAGGGCCATCCATAACGTCTGAATTGCGAATGACCCCCTTACACGTAGTGTGTGGGGCCGTCTCGTACGCACTGACTTCAAAATCCTTGTCTGCCACTCTGATTGACCTGAGTCTCACATATCGTTCAGCGTTGCTCCTTTCTGGCGTACTAGCCACCAAGATATTTTGCATAAAGTTAGGGCAAATAACATCTTCCCTAATCTGCTCAACACTGAGGCCTGCCACCTCTACGATTGTCTTGCCCACAGCTGTAGAGCTATCTTTCTCCAAATTCAGTTCACCCCGTGGGCAAATGACTATTTTGATGTGTTCTTGTGGCATCGGTGGCATGCGCGACGCCTTCACAATGCGATACTTGATTGCCGAGCCTCCGCGCCGCTCACCTGCGCCCCGTCGTTCAAGCATCTCGCTTGGCGAACCACCATCACCCAATCCAGGCCTCGTCGTAGCTCTACATTTTAGGCTGGACACTGTCCGCCATCCCAGGTCTTCAGTAAAGTCCTCCGCCGGGAGCACTTCCCCTTCAACGTGCATTGCTGTCATGCCGCGCTAGGTCTACCAGACGCTAGCTCTCGGCCAGCGTGGCGTGAGCACAAAAGTTCCAATAAAGTCCAAAAAAGGGGTGGGCCACCTCAAAATCAGGTATCTGCTGAATCTTCTCGTCTTCACGGATCTGATGATAGCTGATCGATGATAGCTTTTAGTCAGTGCCCCCAGCATTTTTGTACATGCTCTAATGTACCATAATGCTGAAATAAATTGAATGAATTAATGATTGAATGAATTGGCGTTTAACGCCCTGTGCAGAAAGGATGATCGAAATACCATGCCTAATCGAAATGGAGGATGGATACCTTATTTGCTATGGGTGTCTCGAGAGGTTACCGGTCTGGCGGGCGCCCCGCAGTGACTACAGGCCCCTTTGTGTGTGTGCGTGACAGGAGGGAGGGCCGCCTTCCGCGAACTGTGCGACTCAAGGGGACACTCCTTTCCGCGAACCAAACTGGACCCACGGGTTGCCGCCAGCGGAGGCAAGCAGCTGCAACGTCGCCTAGGAGAGAGGGAGCAGCCGCTGATCACCGACCGGACTCGGTACATGTCACGTGACGTTGACGTGAGCAAAATCCCGCCTACGATTTAGCGGGCCTATTTAAGCGGCTCCCGCCAATGTACTTTTTACTTCATTCACTCTCTTCTTTTATATCATTCGCCAACCATTGAATAAACAGTGCAAGTTTCGCACTAGAAATCGTCTCGTCCCTGCCTGGTCGCCATGGTCTACCGGACGCCTGCCGACAACACCACGCTACCCAGTAGTAACGCCGGTCGAGGTTCGAGTAATCGGCGTCGCAACAGACGCCTGCAGGTGGCCGTCCTCGCACCGCTGGCGCAGTTCCTCCAGAAGGCGGGCCCGGGACACGGCTTGCGTGTCTGCGCTTAGGCAGGAGACAGCGACAGGCTGCTCGGCAGCGAGTGCGCACGCAGGCCCGAGACCCGAGCGTGCACCGCCATGGATGAGGAGCCAGCCAATAAGGAAGCGGCCACGCCCAAGACCAGGGCCAGGACGACGAAGCAGCAACCGCCTGCTGCCGACTGTGGCGGCAGTCCTTCTTAAGAGACCCCCACTCCCAAGCGAGAGCGTGGAAGGCCTCGTGTGGAAGGTGGGCTTGGTGACTGTGCCACAACACGCTCCAGCAACCCACTTCTGTTCATCATGCAGGTTTGTGAACCAGACTGCTTTTATAGTAAGAGAACTAGCAATTACTTTTTGGTGCAGCTTCCGAGCCCGCAGTGCTGCTTTGACATTGTTTGTGAGGGTCTTAGTGTGATTAGATCTATTTTGTTACAGTCAGGGGATATTGAAATGAACCCTGGTCCTGATACTGATGATGTGCTTGCCCAACTGAAAAAACTGTCCGCTGGAAAATAATAGCCGACATGCAGGGCCTTAAAAGCCAATGCACGGCTACAAGTGCTGCACTCGCCAATTTAAGCAAGGGGTTAGCGGATCTAGAGGGTGATTATCAGAAACTACTACCAATGCAAATCGAGATACAGACTATACGGGCGGATACCGAGCAAATAGTAAGGCTTGTTCACGCTCTGAATGCCCGCGTTGACAATGCAGAGAATCGCTCAAGGCGAAACAATCGTCAGTTTTACGGCCTTCCTGACACAGCAGCATCAAAACGTCGGCCGCGTTTGAAGAAAAATTTTTACGTCTATGCTCAGACCACGTGAATGTGCCACTTGAACCTCAAGACATAGAGCGAGCTCATCGCGTTGGTCGCTGTTCTGCTAATTGCCCACGCCCACTAATTGTTAGGTTTAATCATATAAGAAAAAAAATGGTGCTCTCAAATGGGCGCTAACATAAAGGGACTCTAAAGGTTAATATTAAGTCAACGTGGACTGTTGAAATACCATCCCAGAAACCTCGAAACACTTGTTTCGTGCGAAGAGACTTATTTTAAGAGAAAATGCGTTCTGGAGCATCCACGTACCTCTAGCGCAGTTCAGATCACCCGCCCTCCGATCGAGGAGTATTGACGTCATGGTCTCATAGTGACGTTGCGCCGTCGGTGAGTAAAACGGCTCCCGCAGACGGCGCTACAGCTTTTCTGCACAAAACGCAAACGTGCGGCCAGAAAGAGCCAAGACAGAGCCGACAGCAGCGCGAAAGCGGAACTATGGTGGCTAGCGGAAGGGAAAGCGCACGACGATAAGCTGGTTCTTTAATTTATGGCGCCAACTTCGACGCTCGTTGCAATGGATGACCCTGACAACGACACATTAGCTCGCGATGCTGGGCTCGAGTTCAGCGATTTAAGCACTGATGAACGTGGCCTGCTGTTGAGGGCTCGCGCTGCCGGCGTGGTTGCGTACTACTACGACGACGGCCTGCTTTGAAAGGCACTTCACGCGACTTCAGTAAGTCGGCGTTGAACTCGTAATCCTCTGGACGAAAGTGCAGCGAGCACACTATACGTGATTTTTCGGCTCTTTGCCAGCGCGCTGTGGCAGAGGAGGAGGAGGAGACAAAGGAGAGAAAAGACAGGGAGGTTAGCCAGTGTAAGTACCGGCTGGCTACCCTGTGCTGGGGAAAGGGGTAAAGGGAATAAAAGGAGAAAGATAAGAAGAGGAAAAAAATGGAAAAAAGAAAATTCACACAGTAACGCGAAACTACGCGCTACAACGTTCAAAGGCGTTCGCACAATTCGCATGTCCTTAAAAACTTCAACAGAGCCCTTAAGGCCTTGAGTGCCGAAGCCCGTCTGGACCAATGTCCTAGAGCTTTTTCCTCTGTAAAAGGGCGATTGTCCAGTTTTGCGAGAACGGTCACGAGCACTTTTCTTCGCACTTTGTAACGGGGACATTCACAAAGGAGGTGTTCAATCGTCTCCTCGCAGCCGCAGGTGTCACAAGTAGGGCTGTCGGCCATTCCAATGCGGAACGAATAGGAGTTCGTGAATGCCACGCCGAGCCACAGGCGGCACAGAAGTGTTGCTTCCGCTCGTGGCAACCCTGGTGGTAGGCGGAGTTGCAGACGTGGATCCAATCTGTGGAGACGTGCGTTCGTGAATTCACTGGTGTTCCACAGATTCTGTGTAAGCTCGTGGGTGAGGGAGCGAAGACTTGTGGCTGCATCTGTTCTTGACAGCGGTATGGGTATAATCTGGGCACCATCATGAGCCGACCGGGCAGCGTCATCCGCACTGTCATTTCCTGAAATTCCGCAGTGACCCGGTATCCACTGGTTGATGATGTTGTGTCCCTTGTTGATAGCGTGATGGTGGAGTAGTCGGATTTCTGCGACTAGTTGCTCATTTGGTCCATGGTTGTAAGGGGACATCAGACACTGAAGAGCTGCCTTTGAGTTACATAAGATGGACCATGAATGCGATGATTTGTGAACAATAAACTCCAGAGCAGCAAGGATAGCTGCGAGTTCTGCAGCCGTCGATGATGTAATGTGAGATGTCTTGAACTTGAGGGTGACACACTCTGCGGGAATCACCACTGCTCCAGCTGAACTATTAGAGGAGACAGAACCATCCGTGTAAATGTGGATGCGTCCTCTGTGCTTTTCATGTAGCACTGAAAGCACGGTTTGTTTGAGGGCGAAAGTTGACTCTCTGTTTTCTTTTTGATACCGGGAATAACAAGAAGAGCCTGGAGTGGATGGAGGCACCACAGCGGTTGAGATGGTCGTGCTGCAGGCGTGAAGTTTGATGGTAAAGTTCCATGGTTTGCGGCAATAATTTTGCTAAACGCTGAACGAGGTCGAGCGGCAGGAAGGGAGGCGAGATGATGCGATGGAAGTCGGGCGAAGTGCCTGATATGCATCCTTAAAGTGTCGACTTGAAGATACGTGTTGATGGGGTGGTCATGCGCAATGGCTATTGTTGCTGCCGTGGACGCACATCTGGGAAGACCAAGGCAAATTCGCAGAGCTTGAGCTTGTACAGATTGGAGGGCAGGGAGGTTGGTCTTGCCGGTCCCACCCAGTACAGGTAAGCTATAGCGTAGGAGACCGAGGAACAGTGCGTTATAGAGTTGGAGCATTGCACTCACAGACGCACCCCATGACTTTCCCGCAAGAAATCTGAGCACGTGGGTTATCACGACTAATTTCCTTTTTAGGTAGAAGATATGAGGACTCCAGGAAAGGTCTCGATCTATTATCACTCCTAGAAAGCGGTGCGTCTTCTCGTAGGCAATTGGCTGTCCATTAATTCTGATAACGTACGGTTTCATTGCTTTACGCGTGAAAGCGACTATAGAGCACTTCTCGCAGGACAGCTCCAGACCTCGTTAGACCTGATGACCGTTACATGATAGACCGTTAGACCTCGTCCAGACCTGATGTTAGTGTGGCTGCTTTTTGAAGTCTCGCGCGCACCTGAGGACGCGCCGCTCCTGATGACCAAATGCATATATGGACACATGGACGGATTCCGGAAGGGTATGAACCAGGTCGATGAGCACCAGGTTAAATAGAGTGGGGCTCAAGACTCCGCCTTGTGGTACGCCTCGGTAGGTGTTGCGTTGTGATGATACACCGTCCTCTGTTTGCACAAAGAATTACCTGTCCTTCAAGAAGCTGGATATCCACCGAAAAACAAGGCCGCCTAAGCCGACATCGCCCAAGGCGTCCAGGATGGCTTGATGGGTTACGTTGTCATATGCGCCTTTAACATCCAGGAACATCGCCGCTGACAGTCTCCTGAGGCTTTTTTCGTGCTGAACAGACGAGACAAGATCTATGACGTTGTCTATAGAAGAGCGTCCGCGTCGAAAGCCTGCCATAGCGTCAGGATATAACTTGTAGCGTTCTAGATACCACTCTAGACGCGTCAGCACCATCCTCTCCATCACCTTTCCTAGACAACTGGCCAGAGCAATGGGACGATAAGACGCCACGTCTAGGAGTGATTTACCTGGCTTGAGCAAAGGCACAAGGCGGCTGGACTTCCATGCAGCAGGAACTTCTCCTTCACGCCATGAATTATTGTACACGTCTAGAAGTGCATGCCGGGCTGTTTGACCGAGGTTTCCAAGAGCTGCGTATGTCACCCCGTCAGGCCCAGGCGATGAGGAACGTCTGCACGCTGCCAACTCCGCCTGCAACTCCGCCTGCAACTCCTCGATGGAAAACAGATTGTCCATACGAGAATCCCGCGAGATTGGAACATCACGGGGATCACGTGCAGCGAACGATGGCGGTAGACCAGCAACCTTGAAACAGAAGTGCTCCGCTACGTCGATCTCTCTGCGACCTTGGTAGAGAGCCAGGCATTTGAAGGGGTGGCGTTGTTGCGGTGATGTTCGAAGACCACGCACTGTTCTCCATATATGTGACAGGGGTTTATGCGGATCAAGGGTATCACAGAAGGTTTTCCATCCTGCAGGGAGTTGATCCGACGCTGGATCTTCTTCTGTATGCGTCTCGCCTCCCTTAGGTCGTAGATGGACTTGGTGCGCCTGTACCTTCTTTCCGCGCGACGGCGGATTGCTCGAAGCCGCTCTAATTCTGCTTCGAATTCAGAAAATTTAGGAATAGGCCTAAAAGATCTCGTGGCTTCTTGAGCAGCGGCGTTAATTAGCTTCTCGATGTTGCCAGGCAAACAGTCCTGGATCTCTTGGCAATTCTTCTCCATGAACAACGTATATTTAGGCCAGTCGATGTGATGAAGAACTGTAGTAGAGTGTGACTTGCGTATGCCGTCGATTTTAACATATGTTTAACATATCATTTCACACTGGCACTGAGGCATCTTGAAACAAAAGTCCAGGCAGCTGCTGTATGTCAATCCCCGCAAAAAAGTGGGACTGCCATAATTTAGGCAGCAGAGCTCATGGTCCGACGCGAAGGATAGTACACGTCTTCCTCGACAGTCCATCTTTAAGCTTCCCCATAGCGGATGATGCGCATTGAAGTCGCCGGTAATAACCCATGGTCCAGGTGTCGCTGTTAAAATTGCACCTAGTCTTGCGTTGTCAAATCGACTCGAAGGTGAAATGTAGGCACCTATGAGCGTGAGTGCGACGTTCTTGCATTTTATAGTCAAACACACGTACTGATCGTCGTCATCAGGTGCCACTGGGTGCAAAACATATGTGAAATCGCATCTGATATAAACGATGACTTTGCTGCGGTCGCTACAGGTGGCAGACATGAAAGCTTCATATCCTGATAGGCGGATGGCGCTCTCAAGGTTTGGTTCACAAATGACGATTATTGGAAATTTGTTCTTAAAAACAAACGGACGAAAGTCCGAAATGCGCGATTTAATGCCTCTGACATTGCATTGGAAGATAGACGCTTCCTTGACCTCTTTAAGGAACGAATGTAGAGGAGCAGCCATGGTGCTTCTCAAGACCGGACAGTACCGGATTCAGGGCATCTAGTATTTGAAGTGCGCCTCGAGCCGCTGGAGTGTGTATGGCGGTCAGTAGGGCTCGTAGCGTGTTCATAAGGGCCCTTATCATGGTGACAACTTGTTTGTCGTTGTCTTGGTTGCTGCCAGAAGGTGAAGCATGATTCGGCGAGCGTGCTACATCTTGTCGCTCCGCTGGTGGATCTAGCCGTGGCAATGGCGGCCACTCCTCGCTTGAGGCAATGATATTGGAGACTTTCTGCTGAGGAATCTCATTGCTGCTGTTGCTAGTTGTATGCGGAAGTTTTTGGACTGTCAGTGGACGCGATGTATCCTTAGCAATAGCAGTGGGTTTCCTAGATCTCCGGCGACGTGAACATCGACGTAGCACCTTAGCGGCAGCCTCCCTGTGCGAGGAACCATCCCTGACCATTTGCCTCAAGACTTTCGCCTCATTTTTCACATGTGGGCAATTCTTCGAAGTTGCATCGTGAGAGCCCTGACAATTAGCGCACTTTTGGTTTTCTGCACGACAGGCGTCGGAGCTGTGCGACTCAGAGCACCGTGAGCACACGGCAGCATTCGTGCAAATCGCACTAACGTGCCCTATCCTTTGACACTTCCTGCACTGAAGCGGCTTTGGGACAAAAGGCCGTACAATGTGTCGGAAGTGACCGACCTTGACGTGTGACGGCAGGCTGTCTCCCTTGAAAGTTAACTTGACACACTGCGAGTTTCCCAGGCGATGGGCTTGCAATATTGCAAT
Organism: Dermacentor variabilis; assembly: GCF_050947875.1. Taxonomy (NCBI): domain Eukaryota; kingdom Metazoa; phylum Arthropoda; class Arachnida; order Ixodida; family Ixodidae; genus Dermacentor; species Dermacentor variabilis. Next base: position 60,821,886 of record NC_134568.1, on the reverse strand, counting down.
TCCCTCTGTCGCCGGCTTGATGAGTATATGCAGGTCAGCATCGCTTATGGAATTATCTACGTCATACACAACGCCGGCCGTAGACTCATGATGGTCTTGTTTATAGCAGCATACGTTGCTGTATCCAGCACCTTAACGTTGCTCAGAATGTCTAGCGCGCTGCGGTTTGTGACATCTATAGCGAGGATGTTCTTACGGGCGTTGATCTTTACATCTTTGATCTGCCCCGGAACAAGTGCTTCGAGCGATACAGATGTGGCTTGGCGGTTGATCCGGTTTAGATTGTCGCTAACAGCCACAGGCACAAATAAAATGGTGAGGTCTGATGGCTTTCGCGTCGGGATCACAGTTTCCTTACTTGTGGAAGGAGATGTCCTGACGAGTCTGCTCTTTGCTTTGTGCTTCGCTACGGGCACGAAGTCGCTGTCATCCGAGGTTTCATCACTGGTTCCTGAGTAGATCACAGTGTCCTCGCTGTCGGTGTCACTCGGGCGATTAGACCGCTTTCTCGGTGCGGCCGCTGTTGACGTAGAAGGACCAGGAACCTCTCCAGGCGACTCCGCGTCCATCACCGTAGTTAAGGGAGCGGCGTCTCCCACAAAGTAGCTTCAAATTCTCAGCGACAAAAAGGCAGAGGTACGGCGCTTAACCACTCCGAACGGAGAGGTTCACTCGTCGGCACACAGTGATAAGTAACGTTGGATTCGCCGCTGCAACTGCCCTTGGCCCAGTTCCGCGGACCGTTCGCGCATCCCACGACATCACATGGACGTGGCATTCTCGCTGCTTGTTCCAAATGCAAGTTTCGCGAGCCAGCAGGACAACCGCAGGACGATGCGATAAAGGAACAACTGAAGCTCCAAAGCGCGCGCGGCGCAAAGTTGAGCGCGCAGAGTCGAGCGAAAACGAAACCTTCCGATCACCCATACTACTCAAGGGTAACGGCAAAATGTTATTTTTTCTTAGAAACGAATAGAAGTAGACGAGCAGCATTTTCTTCCGTCTTATAATCTAATGAAATGATCTTTTTAATACGAGTAGTTGAGCACTAGTGACATAAATTATGATGAGGAGCGCTTTCGTCATCGGGCTAGTACCGGAATGTCGCTGGGGGGTCTCAAATCATGTCATGCACTTACCTCAATTTCTCGGTTACTAAAGCTCTGTTCGCGATTATATTGACGCCTTAGACGTTCTAGAGCATTGCTTTATCACTTTAACTTGACTTTCTGGTAACCTTTAGTGTCCCTGGGCACTGATCTCAGCATGGGTGAGGATTTTTCCCCAGCAGTTAGGGACGCCCGCAAGCAACTTGTTTCCTTTGCGAAAGCCAAATCTGTGCCATTTTCTTTGCGCTTTAAAACTCTTTTCATTGGTTCTAAGCGCTACGTGTTCGATGACGCATCGCAAACAATGAAAAAAAAAATATAGCAGTCATCACATCATTTCCCTTTCAATAATTTATACTAATATACGAAGCTTCATTCCAAAACGAGAACACGTGTCTAACCTGGTGCTGTCGTCCAACAGCAACGTTCTTGTACTCACGGAAACGTGGCTTTGTAACGGCATCTATGACTCGGAAGTGTTGGCTGATTTGCCAAACTTCAGCGTCTTTCGAAAAGGTCGTGCCAGGACTAGAGGAGGTGTGCTTATTGCCGTTAGTCAACAGTTGTCGTGCTCTGCTATAAACATCACATCAGAATTAAAAATACTGTTTATTCTATGCCATGCCGTCCCACAGTCTGTAATTTTAGGTGTATGTTACAGGCCTCCTCGCAATAGCGCCGACTTCGCTCGTAATTTAAAAAATGCACTAAATGTGGTTTGCTCTCGCTATCCTAATGCCGACCTTCTTTTTGGAGACTTTAACTTACCAGACATTGATTGGCGCAACACAGTACCCTCTCTAGTAAACCAAACCGAAGCGAGAGATTTTCTGGACGTTTGCCTCAACTTTAATCTAACACAACTCATATTAGAGCCAACGCGCGTCACCCAAGACACTGCAAACATTTTAGATTTAGTACTGGTCAGCCGTCCAGACAGTTTGTCGCCCATCACCTTTCTTAGATAAATTAGTGATTACAAGGTCGTCCATGCTTCTTTTCGCTTTGCTCCAGCTCTGCGGCAGAAGCGCGAGAAAACTATACACTTATATGACAAAGGTAATTATGATGCAATATGTGAACATTTACAGAATTCTCCACATTTCTTCCAAGATACGTTTCATAACCGCAGCATTCATGAAACTTGGCTGATATTCAAACAAAAAATAAACAACTTAGCGAACCGGTTCATACCGAAAATCACCTTTCGAACACATGAACAAAAACCATGGTTTAACATATCGTTAAAAAGACCCAAAAACAAAAAGAAACGCATGTATCGCGCCGCAAAATGCAGGACGAACACGTGTGCATGGGGAAAATACTCGCATACCTATCAGCAATTCGCAAGGCGAAAGGCGCATTCTTTGGTGATGACCTTCGGAAACGTTTATTCAATAACACCAAAAAATTCTGGCAGGTAATAAACCCTCAAGAACGGCACAGTGTAACACTTACCAATGAAGGAGGTGAAATGGTCGACGTTGTAAAGTGCGCGAACCTTTTTAATGCAGCTTTTGTCTCTGTATTTACAGAATAGCCTACCACTTGCCCTTTTTCTTCGCGTAATAATGCAACAAGTGTTATGCCAACCATTACATTTTCGCCAGATGGTATCTCATCGTTAATTGACATCTTAAACTCGCATCGTCAGCCGGCGTGGATAACATTAATTCGAAACTGTTAAAGAACACTAAACATGTCACCGCGGTGTTCATGTGTTTGCTATTCTCGCAGTCACTTCCAACTGGTGAAATACCATATGATTGGAAGGTGGGGAGGGTTGTTCCCATCCACAAAGCAGGTGACAGGAATTGCCCGCTTAATTATCGCCCCATTTCATTAACGAGTGTGCCCTGTAAGCTCATGGAACTCGTCATGTACACAGAAATCGTGAAGTTCCTTGAATCGAACAAATACTTTCATTCTTAATAGCATAGGTTCTGCAAAGGCTTTTCCTGCGAAACACAACTGGCCATTTGTTCTGCATGATATTCACACCAACTTAGGTTCTAACCTCCAAACAGACGCGATATTTCTAGATTTTGCAAAAGCGTTCGACAAGGTACCACACCAACGCCTACTACTAAAACTTTCTCTTGCGAAACTTCACCCCGACATTTTGCGATGGATTGAAGCGTTCTTGACAAACCGATCTCCGTTCGTTACAGTTAACAACCGCGCATCTAACCACCTACCAGTGACTTCCAGTGTACCGCAAGGATCTGTTCTTGGACCCCTACTCTTCTTAATATACATCGATGACCTACCCCTGCACGTGTCTTGCAACGTTCGTTCGTTCGCAGACGACTGCGTCATGTATCGAACAATTACTAGCACATCTAATCAACACTTACTTCAGGAGAACATTAAAGGAAACTGAAAGGTTTTACAGAAAAAAATGAGTGAAGAGCTGCACGTCATGGTTTTCAGCCCTTCGAATTCGAATATCGCATCGAAATTGAGCTAAAGAAAGCGCAAACAGATTTTATTTCGACGAAAAGTACAGCAGCAGACTCGGGGCAGCTCGCGGGGCTCGCGCGCCTCGTTTCCGCCTGTGATTGGTCGGGCGCCTCGTGACGTCAACAATGGTGTTCGTCCGGACCGACCGCTGCCGCTACACATGAAACACAGTGCACGGTAGTTTGGTGCTGTTTTGCTGAGACGGTAATGGAAAATTTCGAGAGTTTAATTGCGTTTCTCTGAGGAGTTCGGCGTCAAGTCCAAACCCCATGTGGGCGATTTTGCGCGCGACGGCGACGGTCGACGGCTTCGAGCGACAAAACGGGCCGTCGCTTGAACAGATATCGCTCGGTGTTGTCGTTCGATCGCTCGTTTCTAGAAATCTAGAACTTGTCGCACGTCGCCCGGAAGTGCTATGAGCGACTAGCCAATAACGCGAAGCCAGAACTGGATGTACGTAGCTCAAATACTACTGATTGTCGTACGGAACGAGCAAACTAAAAAAATTTACACGTGCGAGAATAAGAGCCTAGTGCAAGACCTTCAGAAATATTTTATGCTCCTTTTTACAGTAAAATATGTTAAATTAATAAAGCACGCGTCACGCTAGTTTCGGCGCGTGTATATTGCTTCCCTCATACCTTGAAGTCGTCGCTCAACGCCGTCGCTCGCGTGGAGTTGTGTTGCGCTTCACAAACATGAGTTGCTCGAAAGAGGTGCTTGACAGCCGATTTCGCTTCGCTGTCATTATCAGGGATGCCGTATAAAACACGCGTTCCACGTCAGCTGACGTCGCATTCACAGTGAAAACTGCCCTTGCGAGGCGGAAAAGCAAGGGAAAGCGGCTAGCCTTCGCTTTCCAATAGGTCAGGGGCTTAACCGTGTCTGTGCAAGTTCTCGCTGTAAGGTTAACAGAAATTTCCCCTGCAATTTTTCATGATGTTTTTAAACACGAGTCTGCTTGGCTCTGCTTCAGATCGTCTGCATTCGCGACGGTGCTGGCGCTGTCCTGCCCTAACAAAAGAGGTCCCCTCCCCAGCACAACAGAACAGACCTGCTCGGCCGTTAAAGCCGTTAAAACATGCTCACTATGCAAATACTATAGGTAGCGGGAGAAATGCCCCTATGGGAATTAGTAGGGTGGTTGTACTGCATGAGCTATGTCACCAAACTACTATCCCTTGACCTTGGTAACGTGTTTTGCGCATTTTTGCTGTTCTTAACGCGTCTGATGACAGCTTTATGGTGCGTTCATCGGTAACTCGATAAAACTACCAAGATGCATTTCCTTCATTGAGGAATTACAGGAATGGAATTGAACTGTTCGGCCATTCCCAGAGTGGGACTGGGCTGTTTTTTTTTTCATTCCGAGGAATTGGAATGGAATGGTGGGCCCATTCCGCAACACTGCAAGGTAGATGGCGATTATCGTTGTGGAACAAGATAAGCTCTAAAGGGTGCAAACTTTTTAAAGAGTTTATCGTTGTGGGGCAAGATAAGCCCCAAAGACTGTAGACTTTAAGAGTGTACACTCTTAAAAAGTTTGCTCCTTTTGGGGCTTATCTTGTTCCACAACGATAATCGTCACCTATCTTTTCCACATTTTCTTTTTTTAACGCTGCGCGCCCGGCTCTTCCTAGTCACGAACGGCTTGCGCGTTATTAGCGTGACACAGCATTCTAGACAGGAAAGTATCAAGCCCCGAGTTTTCAAGAAAGGATACGAAAGCAAGGGAGATTACGATTATCGTTGTGGAACAAGATAAGCCCCAAAGGATGCAAACTTCTTTAAGAGTGTTAAAAAAGAAGAAAAGACACGGAAGGTACGTAGACTACGACTACACTCTTAAAAAGGTTTACACCTTTTGGGGTGTATATCTGTCATACAACAACAATCGACATCGGGGGCGCTATTCTGGACATTCCGCCATTTTCTTCGGTGCGTGACGTAGGCGCGGCGCAAACAAAATGGCGCTGGTGGCCCAGTTTTGCTTACGTAACGTGACGCCTACTTGACTGAGGTTTTTTAGCGCACGAGAAGGGACGAAAGACTACATTTTAATCTTGCAATTACAAAAAATTTTTTTGGCTATGCATGGTCGTTCTTTCATCTTTGATAAGATCTTAACTTTCCATAACACATGTCTCGTTGCAGTCTCATTTGACTAGAAATCAGTGCATATGCGCATGCGTACGGTTGTGTGTGTTACCTATATATATGTGTGTACCGCTTTGTGGAATAAAACCATTGTTGGAAGTTAGCGCTGTGTCCTCGTCTCGCCACTGTCTTTCGTCCCTTCTCGTGCGATAAAAAACCTCAGTTATGGAATACCAACACGCCCTAACCTACGCTCTTTCAAGCCTACTTGACGTTTCGCCTAAGAAACTGAAATGAAGGCACTGAATGTAGCGTTATCAGTAAAGCAAAACAGGGGCCGAATCTTATAACGGTTCGGAATACGAACCGTCCGCTTCGCCGCTTACGTCATTAGATGTGCCACTCCCAAGCAGGCGGTGGAAGAAGGGGAGTACGCGACCAATAGATGAGAGGGTGCCACCTCTGAAGTGTACGTCGTTATATGACGAGCTAATCGAGGAATCGCAGAATGTTTCTGCTTGCGAAATGAATGTAAAATATAAATTAAATATTATACGCCAAGTTTTGAAGTGTAAACTTGTGGTGTCGGGCGTTTACGCAATGCAGAAGTAATTTATTAATGTCATTCTTTTTCATTCTCAGCCCACAGGCGGTATCGTAAGCGTAAATGAGTTGGCCGCGGAGTTGGCAGAGCGCAGGGCTATGTCGTCTGCCACTAGGAGCTCGCACGATGCACGCAACAGGAACGCACTACCAGCACTTCTCAAGTAGCTAGCACGACAAAACCGTGAACTGGTTCTTAGGGACACCTTTACTAGCCGACTTTATCAATTTTCCTTCTTTTTTCGCCCTTCGTCATCGGCTCGGACATGACTCGCTCGCCGCCGCGCTGCCGCTATCCCTGCGATCTGCCCCACGGCGCGTCGCGTGATAGAAGCAGTGGAACTTGAATCGAACATTACGGTATACGGGCCCTGCATTGCCTGCGCGAAGTCAAATCGAAGAGTGTGGTGCTGACGGTGCGCGCTGTGCCGTGAAATTGAGAAACAAAGTATGGCACTCCCGACCTAGAGAAAAAAGGGCAGCCAAATAATAGAGCTCCACAATACCTTCCCGTCCTGACTGTATAAATTTATCAGCCGAACGAAGGAAGCGCTGAACCAGCCTGGGTTGAACCCTTCTGAATGCTGAACGGCGATCTGCGAGCTATTCGCACTGGCGATAGCACTGGGAATTCGATCTCACCATGCAAATATCTCCTTGGCATTGACTTTGAAGCTGAAGTCACGGCAAAGCTGACCCTGCCCTTCAACCGGCCAACACAGTAAATGCGAGAGCAACTTTGCGGACAATGCCGGCAGCAGAGATCTAGGCAATTCCGATTAATGCTTCGCGTCCGACTGAGCTCTGGGAGCTGCAGGCCGTTGCCGATGAACCGCAGCGCGCAATATCCCTTCCTCTGCGTGGAATGACCACTGGTACGCTTGCACCCGAGTCTCCTCCATTTGATAGCGTAGCCTGCAAAAAGTCTACTTAGAAAGCCGGCAGGGGCGGTGCAACTCATTATCCTTCATTTCTTCGAACGCGTATCGCACTTCCAGCCGTGGCTGATACTGAAAGACCAACGCCGCCACGCCAAGCAGACGACGAAGGCAAGTAATAGCCTCCGAAGCAACCAACGCACGCGCGCGCGACGCCCGCACGTCTCCGGGGACGCGCGACCGGCGCGCGCGGCCAGGGTCACAAGCCAACAGCCAAGCCACAGCAACGGAACCCAAAGCGGACTACCCCTTCTCCGGTTCGTATACGACCGGTTCGCTTTGAAGATGATTGACAGATGCGTGACGTATTCGAAAATTGCGATACCGCCCCGCTGCCTCTGACGACCTGTGACGTAATCAAAATTTTGGCCAATCAGGTGAGGCCAAAGGAACGGTTCCCCAACCGAACCGTTATAAGATTCGGCCCCAGTTTTCCTCCGCAGTAAAAATAAAGCAGCTATCTCAAAGCATATGATTATTCCGTCGAAAACGCTTCTCACTTCCGTCGTCTGCTGCGTACAAGCCGTCGTCTGCTTCAATAGCTAGGATGCGTGTCCCCGGAAAATGGAATGAGTCATCGCAGGTTGGCGCCAACGCGCTTGTTTTCTTGCTTGAGACAACATACGCGACCTACCAGTGGTGATGCGCGCACGTTCTAGGCCACGTTATCGCTATCTCGTGAAACGCAAGTGACTCAGCCCGACTCGGCTGGCTGAGAAACGGCCGAATATCACCGATAGCGTTGCGCGCGCCAGAGATATCCACTAGCGCGACGCAAGCGCCGGCGCTGCCATCTCTTGTTCATTTCGCTGGTTCTCGCACCGCGGGAGGAGTATTGTAACTCTATGGCGGGAGGAAACTTAAAGGCGCCGCCTTGCGTACATTTCTTTTTATAAATTAGAAAGAGGCCGTTGTCATAACTTTTGATTGTGCGAAAAGGCATTAATCTTGATTACAATACAAATGCAGCAGTGAAAAGTGGACAACATTGCCGAAAGTTTGCTATGTTCAACCAATATTATTTCGTATAAACGCGTTCTTTTAAAAAATGATGGCCCCAAACACAAATGCCAACACTACCCGAGAGCGATGCAAATACTATGAGCACGCGTTATGAACAAAAGATTTTCGTGGCGCCAAACAGTGGGGAAAATGTGGCGATACGCATTCCTCTCGGTTGTGATTGCATATGGCTGCTCATTAGCATAATTCACGCGGCTCGTCGCAGCAGAAATTATGGCGAAAAATATCAGCAATGGCGGCCCAGCGCAATGTCACGCATCCTCAAAATGACGTTTACGAAACAGCCCTTCCTGTGACGCTCCTCACGAGATATTCCTTCAGCCAATCAGCAAGCTGGCATGGCGCATATCTTGGATCGCCACCACATATTCGCGCAATTGCAGATGCATTGCACTGGCTTCTGCACGCTACCGCTCACATTCTTTTTGAAGCGCTAACATCACAATATATCTGCCAAGGACCAAAAAAAAATGTATTAGTCCATAAAATTTGCAGCTCCACGTCACGTTTCGTCATGCATCTTGATGAAAACGCAAAATGACATTTCGCAAAACTTCCGTCTCCAGGCACAAATTTCAAGGCACGTGAGCTCGCCACAGCTATAGTGAACTATAGCCACAGCCAATCATGCAGAGAGTCAACATGGCGGATAATGGCGGCCGTGCAGCCGCCATGCGTGTGGAGAATAGCACCCCTGCCTTGCTTGCGTTTCCTTTCTGGAAAACGCCGCGCCCGCTATACTTCCTGTCGGCAATGATATATGTCATGGTGATAACGCGCATGCCGTTCGTTACTGGGAAGTACCGGGCTCGCAGCGTTAAAGAAGGAAAATGCGGACAAGAGAGATGACGTTTATAGTTGTATGGCAAGATACGACTCAAAGGGTGTAAACTTTTCTTATAGTGTATTGTTTGGGGACAAGAAAAACCCAAAGGGGTGAAAACTTTTATATGTGCTCTCTAAAAACAGTCACACTATTTTATTACAGCGAAGCTGTCTATGGCTAGGATCTGGAAAAGATGTGTCCGAGATGTTTACAAAAGCGAGTCGCGGCGGTCGCTCTGAATGCTAACTTATCAACCATGCACTCTAAAAAAAGTTTGCACCCTTTGGAGTGTATCTCTGCCACACAACAATAATAGTCATCTGCCGTGATGCGTCTCCTTTCTTGAAAACGCCGCGACCGCTACTTTCCTGTCGGGAATGCTATTCCATGCTGATAACGCGCATGACGTTCGTTACTGGAAAGTACCGGGCTCGCAGCGTTAAAGAAAGAAAACGCATCAAGGCAGATGAGGATTATTGTTGTGTGGCAGATATACACCCCAAAGGGTGCAAACTTTCTTTAGAGTGAACAATAACCGTCATGTCTTGCCGCACTTCCTTTCTTTAACGCGGCGAGCCCGGTACTTTCCAGTAACGAACGGTATGCGCGTTATCAGCATGACATAGCATTCCCGACAGGAAAGTAAGGAGCGCAGCGTTTTCAAGAAAGGAAATGCGGGCAAGACAGATGATTATTGTTGTGTGGCAAATATACACACCAACGGGTGTAAACTTTTCTTAGAGTGTATTATTGTTGCGGGACAAGCCCCAAAGGAAGTAAAATTTTTAAGAGTGCAAACTCTTAAAAAAGATTGCACCCTTAATTTGGGGCATATCTTATCCCACAACGATAATCGTTATCTTGCCCGCATTTCCTTTTTAAAACGCGTCATCAGTGAAAGTGACAGATCGGGAAAGTAGCGAGCGCGGGCTCATAAAGAAAGGGAACGCAAGCAAGACGGATGACGATTCGACGATTATTGCTTAGGTACAAAGTAACATAGGGTGTTAACATTGTGCCGAAAACAGACCAAAAATAAGCGTTTTCGGCGAGAGATAGCGTTTCTTCCTCGCATTCACTGACCCTTAGTGCGGCCAAGACAGATGCTACAGCCACGGCTGGGGTACGGTGCATAGGGGCCAGGCGTCTGCGTGCTGACGAGTCGTTACAATATTCAACGTGGGCCAATTTCAGCACCGAAATAATGAAAATTCTGGCCCATATATATATGCGTGGGTGCCGGTTGGGATCGAATTAACGGATCGAAATGACGGAAATCATCTTTGACATTCCTGAAGATCAGTCTTTCTTTCTTGTGCAAAGGTAACTAAGACCCAATTAAGAACGTCATTCCTGTACACACAGTACTGAGCCAACAGTTTGACTCAAAAGACCACCTGCCTGTTGCCACAATTAAGCTTATATATTCAAATCCCGGGTAGTTTTTTTCTGCTATTGTGATAGTCTGCGTGTGCGTGCGTGCGCGCACGCACGCACGCACGCACACACACACACACACACACACACACACACACACACACACACACACGGTGTTTTACGTAACTTGAACCAATGATTTAACAGAAATTATTAACCGCAGCTGAATGAATCCAACGACCTATGGTTTACCGTCACGTGGCGCTCCTTAAGGGTTTTCTATTGCGCTTAATTGATTAGGATCAGTAATGCACATTTTTTTAAACATTCACTTTAGGGTCAGTTGCGTTTCGTTATGTTGTAGAGGGTGTTCAAACGACCGATCCAAATTTTTGTGGCAACGCATATGCTGCGTGGCGTTTTTTTCCGGCGTTTAAAGAAAGTGTGCGAAATATGAAATAAAACCATGTGAAAGCGCTTATGCGCTACCGTATTGCAGCGCTCTCAACCGCGCTTCGTGCGAAAGAACCGTGCACACGGACCGTGGCGAAGTGAGACTGTGGAACACGAAAGGAAGCACCGTCGTCCCTGATAAGCGATAGGCTCGACGCACGGTTGAGCGCCTGCAATACGTTAGCGCACGAGCGCAGTCACGTGGTTTTAATATTTCGCGACTTTTTTTAAACGGCGGAAAAAATCGCCACGCAGCATGTACGTTGCCACAAAAAAATTGGATCGGTCGTTTTGAAATGTCCTCTACGACGTAACGAAAAGCACTTGGCCCTAAGGGAATATTAAACATTTTGCATAACTGATCTTAGTTAAATAACTAATTAGGCGCAATATAAAAAATGAGATAAATAAAAGGGAAAGGTAGGGAGGTTGACCAGATAGGAATATCTGGTTCGCTATCCTGCAAAGAGGAAGGGTAGAGAGAGTACATCAGAAGGGTGAGCATAATGCTGATGCAAAATAGGGGAAAAAAAAAAATGAAGCGTTGCAGTCGTTTGCACAGGCCAGACGTTCAAAGGAAGCACACAATCTGTGCTGTCACTTTTGTGATGCCTATTTTGTGTACAGGAAATGAGGGTCGGTTGTGGGGCGATCCTCTATTCGATGGATGCAGTGTATCGCGTATATGCAGAAACTCTTAAAAAGGTTTACGCCCTTCGGGGCTTATCTCGTCTCACTTCTGCCATGCTTGCATTTCCTTTCTTGAAAACTTGGCGCTCGCTACTTTCCTGTCGAGAATGCTGTGTCACGCTGACGACGCGTAAACCGTTTGTGACATGGGAATGACAGATGACAATTATTGCTGCGGGACAAGATACGACCCTAAGGGTGTAAACATTTAAAAAATGTAAGACTTTGAGCCAATGTAGTGTGTTGTTTGTTTAAAAGCACGTTTGTAACGATCATTAATGACTGCAGTAGGGGTATAACTTGCTGAACTGCAACTCGTGTGTCATCAGCTGGACCACTGCGGAGTAGAGTATGGACAGCAACTAAATGAAGAAATATTATTGACACCGTGGTGGCACACCATCCAGAGGCCCAAGACGGAGCCACGTACCATACCAATAATCATGGCTTCCTGCATGGCATAGCAAGATCCTTCTTTGTGCCGCCCAATCTTGGAAACCACGCCAATTCCAAACTTCACATTCCTCCACAGACGTTGAATATCACACCTTCCTTTTCAATTATACACCCTCGCTGCTAACACACCCTTGGTCGTTGCCTCGCCCACCTGCTTTACCCCTTCTCCCGTTTAGAACGCTACCTATATATACTGTGCCGATGAAAGCATATGTTTCCTTTAAAAAGACAAGTCACACTTGTCAAAACGTTGGCTCCTGCGTTTACCTTGTTCTCGTTTTGCTCATCGTCTTGAATTTCCATCTCCTGCCTTCCCAGTGTTTTCCCTGAACTTGAATATAAGACACACCAGAAAGACAACAGGTGCACAATAAAACAAAAACAAGAATTTTTAATTTCTCTTTCCCACTACCTAGAATTACAGTGATTCTGGCTTGGGATGCAAAGTGTCGAAGCTAAGAAATGTAAAGCTAACAAATGGAACACATGGGTTGGTGAATTTGCACCAATTACAGCACATGTTCCATTTCATTCTCCCAATAGCTATGAAACAAAACCGAACAGTAAACACATACAACCAGCAACCATCTTTATATCAAACCATATACATACTTTATATATATATACACACACACACACACAATTTTCTTTACACATGAAAGCACAGGGCCAACTTTACAGACTTGCTGGCAGACCTCTGCATGATAGTGCTGCATCTTTTAAGTAATATCAGCTGGCCTCCATGCTGTGCAGTTTTAACACTGCTAACCAATCACTGTAGGCAAATCTGAAATATTTTCGCTCATCTGAAGCAAAGTTTAATACAGCTAATCAAAGGTGATGTAAATAAGCAACCTATGCAAGGTAAAATACTTAAGCCTTAGCACATGCTATGTAAATAGCTTACCATTTGTGCTATATATCTGTATTCATGTCTGTTAGCACACTGAGCACTATAGGACAATGTCTTAGTGCCTCTACACAATGCCTTGAAGAGAGAAAATAATGCACATTAAAAGTTATAATCTGCCACTGTTTGTCGAATGAGAAACACGCTTTTCCTTAGGCAATTTGACAGTGATCCTGTGCATTTGTAAGAGCGTTCTCTTGAAGGTGAGGTCATAGCAAGGGATCAAACATAAATGCAGTACAATGAAAGTACAGGGTGGTCCAATATGAAATGGGGCCACTTAATCAGCATTCAAGCAACAAATAGTCAGGTGTGATATCCACACCCTCACTTGCTGATACTAGCCAAGCAGCTCTCACATTCCAAAATATCTCCCATGGTACCCTTTTACAAAGCAAAAATGGCAACATAAGATCACCTTGAATAGAACTAAAGTGCTTTTTTACATATTGGCACCCCAGTTACCCTGTTCTCATTTAGCACCAGGCAGAGCCAATGCATTCATCCAGATTTGCATTGCACATCACTTTAAAGCAAGTTATCTACAAATAGAATAGACATTCTTTGTTATTCTTTTAGCTGCTCATTTGTTGGACACAGTGTGTTCGTACTGTTGCCTCCTGCAAAGTATACTTATAAAACTCCTGCAGCCTGTTAAGACAGATTGTGTGAGCTTACATAGCAAGCCTACATGCATAAAGTTTCACAAATCACCATCTGGAATGAATGAAATGCACTACATAGTTTGATAAATATTTGACTTTAGCTAACGCTCATGGGTGCACATAGAAAAGTGTTTTGAAAGACTTATCATACCAAGCAAGTGACAGTGCTTTCCAATATACGCCTAATTAATGTACATACTGTCCTATGCATTCACTTTCTGTGCTGCTGGGATAATGTCTGAGCAGCCCTTGCATAGAAGGCTTGGCCACTTATCATTGGGACCACATGGAAAGAAAGCCCTGTTTAGGGTAGCTTTCTTTTCAGCCCAAGCTGTATACCTCCTGTGGTCTAATCATAACTTCAGGGGGCAATTGATAAAAAAAGTCCTTAAAGCGGCCTGTCAATGATTGTCACTCCAGCATAGCTACGACCAATGGTCATGAATGTGCTCAAGATGTTCCAGGTTTTGGTCTTTGGATTGTAGACTTCAACAGATGAAAGGTTCGATGATCCATCATCACCACCAACCACATAGAGTAGGCCATCCATTGCCACGACACCTAGTGGAGAAACAGAGTTGAGAATGAAAGCGAAACAATAAGCATTGGAAGAATGTGTTTCTTTACATAGGTGCCCAAGAATTCATCCAGGTCAATGTTGCATGAATTCTATAAGGATGACATGTGTCATCCTGGCATACTAGCCTGGCATATCATAGGCATATCATAGGATGGACAGGAGGCACAGGAAAAGTTAGACATAACAAAGTTCTTGGAATTTGCACAAGCAACATTAATGAGCTGGCAAAGTACAAACTGTATGACCTTCACACTGCTGTTCACTTGCCAAAGTGAAAGCAGGAAACGCAAATGGTCATTATCTGCACTCGTCAGTGCAGGCATGAAGGAACTGGTGGGCCTCCCTCCCTTCATATAAAGCCGAGTTTGCTGCGACTGCACATCAAATAACTTGGTCTAAAACACATACGCCACAGTCCAGAAGGTAATCTTCGAAAAAAAAAAAAAAGCAGCACGTTGAGTAAAGTGACTTCATTACAAGGGTTTACTGTGCGAACACCATGCTGTTAAGGTCTCCTCAGCCTGCAGCAAAAATAAATATTCTAACCGTGAAGAGGTGGCACTTGCCTGCATTTCGCCTGGCCAGGGCCATGTCTGGTACATGGGACCACGAATTGGTGTCAGGATGGTAACACTCAACACTTTTGCGCACCAGGGGCCCATCATGTCCTCCCACAGCATAAAGCACTCCATCCAGAACTCCAACACCAGCACCACTGCGCCTTGCAGACATGTCAGCTACGAGGGACCACTCCTCTTCCTTAGGATCATAGCGCTCCACTGAACTTAGGCACTGCCGTGATGCCCCATCATATCCACCGACAGCATATAGGAGGCCTGTTATCACATAATGAAGGCAAAGGCAGAAACAAAAGTGCACATAAGTATAAAATACACATGGCATCATTAGTAATTCAGTAATGTCTGAAACTAAGAAGATGTTTCTGAGATGTTTTGAGTACAACCTCACTGCTGCAAAAACAAATACTCAACAAGTAAAAAAACTACAGTCTACGCTTGTTACAACGTACCTGCGTACAACAGACTTTGGATATAGCGGACCATATTTCGGCCTTAGTTTGTACTACCGATTTTATTAATGCAATGAAGTTCACTTTTAACGGATTGCACTACAATGGACTATTGGCTACAGCAGATGAAATTTGCAGCAATGTTTTTCAAAATCAGGTGTATAAAATGTAGCTTTGCCATGTCGACATGGGCTGACAACTGACTTGCGAGGGTGAGCTGACGATCGCGGCTCAACTCAATATCGCGCACACAAGAGGGAGGAAGGCGGGGCGGAAATCTTTCGCACACAAGGCATTGTGGGGGGAGAGAGGGGTTCTACTCCGGTGGCTGCTGCTTACGGCGCGGCCGCCGTATCTTGAAAGTGATCTGTGACGTGAACAAAGTGTGCGCCTGTGCAGGCTTCATCTTCAAAGCGATCTGCAATGTAGCCAAAGTGCAGCCAGTGCCGGTAGCTTCATATACGCCCTGCTTTCAACGTTTAGTTCACACTGAAGCGAGAGACAGCACGAAAGTCAATTTGCTTGCTGCTGCCGCCGCGGTTATCTTGCTTAATTTGCCATTCGGGTGGACTTCTTTTGTTTGCTTTATACTTTGGATGTTCGTCACTCACTCTTTGCAACAAAGTTGTTAGACATCATGACGAAAGTTTCGCAAGTGAGGTGTTTCGGATATTACTGACTTTGGATAAAATGAACTTTTTTTGTCGGATTATCAGGGTCTGTAGTAACGAGTTCACTGTATATAGTATTTCACCTTGTAAGATAATTCCTACACTTTGTCACATTGCCTGAAAAACTGATCAAACGCGGGTGAAGAAGAGGACTTTTCTTCGTGAGAGCCAGTGAAGACAAGGCCCCTTGTCGAAATGTTGGTAATGAGTTGAGGCATTGTTGATCAATTAGTCTTTACCCTCCTGTGACCTTTTCACCTTATTTGCCCGAAACATAGGTATTAAAGTAAGGACTGCTATTCTAAGTACCATTCTGGTAGTTCCAAATCTATCTGAAAAAATGAAGAATTTATTGGCTAGTGGGATCCAGCATGTGAGGTGTCAGAACAGATTAACCCTTTACCTACCAGACTATATTTTCCAAAGAATGTTCCTGAAATACTGAATTTATTTAAATGCCCAATGAAACCAGCACATCAAGGCACACCTATTCAAATGAATGTTTTTCTTTGTGAAACAACACCAAAAAATTTCTTTATGCAAGAAAGAAGTTGGCTTCACTGTGCAGCTTCCCATCAGTACTAAAGTTAAACTCCGATATGACGAACTTCAACATAATGAAATTCTCGATTTAACGAAGCATTCAACTTTTTATAACTTCTGGTCCATAGAACACCATGCATTTAGAACCTCAATATAACGAAGTGTGTTTATGCATAATTTCAATATAAAAAAGTTTCACTCCAGCCGTGAAGGAATACCAAGACAATAAATGGAAACTTCCACTGACAAATGGTTGAACTACAATTGGCTGCTTGAGATTGCACCTTTCAAATTGTGCCCAGTGTGACCAAGAGCAACTGCTGAAACATGACGATGTGTGGTGTTTTATGGCGCAAGGGCCAGGTATGGCCAAAGAGCGCCATGACAAAGGTAATGTTAACGGTGCATTGTGAATGATGCAGGCAATGAATTAGACAATGAATTTCTCATGGTATGTGACATGGCTGTAAAAAGGCCTAAAATCGGTCGCTGTGGATGGCGTAAAATATATAGTTGCTAAAATAATGACACTGACTAAGTAGTGCTGTGGGCTATGGTAATGGGGTTTTGTTAAAAGCATGATGCAATAAAACATAACATTGACACTTTAGCTTCAAGAAAGACTTTGAGTACAGGGCTGTTATATGTGAGCTAAAAATTTCCTGGCCAAATGATTTCCAGAGTGTCTGTTTCAGCTAAAAACTCTAAGACTAGTTTCGGATTAAAAAGCGATTCATTGCTGAGAAAAAATTTCGGGTGAAGAGAAAAATTTTCGCGATATGCAGAAATGAAATACTTTTTCTTCTGTGCTTCTATTGCAGGGCATTGAATAAGAACGTGCAGGACTGTGAGATTTTGGCTGCACTTACTACAAGTGGGAGGATACCCCCCAGTCAAGAGGTAAGAGTGAGTGCCGTAAGTGTGTCCTATTCTTAATCGGCAAAGGAGCACTTCATTATATCATGATGTTCTCTCCAATACCCTAATTTGGGTTTTATCAAGTGCATTTTATTTGATATCTCAGCATTCCACGGTTGCTGCCAATGGATTTTGAGCTTGTGACGCAAGTATGCTTTAAGATCTGTGGCTGGGATGGGTATGTTTATGTCCGTGTCACTAAAAGCTATTGAAGTAGCTTTCTCGTCAGCAGCTTCTTTGCCTTTTATGCCACAGTGGCCAGGTACCCAGCATAGGATGATCATTTGTTTAGCACTATAAGCTGAGCATAGCAATGTATACAGTTCGTTAAAGACAGTGTTTTTATGTTTACGTACATTCATTAGGGCTTGCACTACACTCAATGAGTCTGTGAACACTATAGCCCTAGTCAAATTCGTTTGCTTGATGTGCTTCACTGCAGAGAGTATTGTATATGCTCCCGCTGTAAAGATACATGTATGTGGGTTCAATGTAGCAGATATTAAGAATGCTGGTCCTAGTGCTGCGTAAGCAACACCAGATGAAGACTTAGAGGCATCTGTGTAAAATTCAGCACAAGAATATTTCTCCTGTAGCTCAAGAAAATGTGACCGTATGTGTGCCTCAGGTGCTCGTTTTGATATTTCTGCAAATGAGACGTCACATTCGATAGTCTGCCACTCCCACGGCGGTGGAAGCGGCGTAGTTTCCATAATGGCATTCTCTAAAATCGGCGCACCCGTTTCTTCGGACAATCCTTCCAACCGAAGGGACAGAGGAGGTCTAGTGCCTGGGCGGTTACAGAAAAGCCTAGCCGTAGACAGGTCGTAAATAACTGAATGGCATGGATGATGGAAATCTGATTTCACCTTGAGGGCGTAAGAGAGACGTAAATATGTTTTTTGAAGATGCAGGGACCATTGAAGATGCAGGGACCATTCGTTAGATTCAGCATACAGGCTTTCTACGGGGCTAGTCCTGAAGGCACCTGTAGCAAGGTGGATACCTAAGTGGTGAATAGGATCTAGCATTTTCAAAGTGCTAGTTGCAGCAGAATTATAGACTATTGCTCCGTAGTCAAGCCGTGTTAATATTAGACTTTTGTAAAGTTTTAAAAGACACCGCATGTCGCTTCCCCAAGATGTGCGTGACAAGAGTTTCAGCAGATTCATAGTCTTGAGGCACTTTGATTTCAGATACTTCAGGTGTGGTACAAAAGTCAGCTTGCTGTCTAAAAGGATTCCTAGAAATTTGTGTTCATGGCTCACAGATAGCCGTTCTCCATTTAGATCTATTGCGGGGTCTGCAAGTATGCCTCTTTTGTTAGAAAACAGGATGCATATACTTTTTAGGGGTTTAGCTTGAAACCGTTTTTGTCCGCCCACTTAGATAATTTATTTATGCAAAGCTGTACTTGTCGCTCGCAGATACTTAGGTCACATGATTTGAAACCTATCTGGATGTCATCCACATATGCAGAATAAAACATAGTATGTGGTATGGCAGTCTGGATCGAGTTCATTTTGACAATAAAGAGAGTGCAGCTTAGCACACCACCTTGTGGAACACCAGCCTCTTGCGTAAATGGACGAGACAGAACATTACCAACTCTAACATGGAACGTGCGATTGGAGAGGGAACTCTGAATCACGTTCAGCAAGTTGCCTCGAATTCCCATTTCAGACAGATCACGGAGGATTCCAAAGCGCCAGGTTGTGTCGTATGCCTTATCCATATCTAAAAATACTGATAGGAAAAACTGTTTGTGGACAAAGGCATCACGGATATTTGTCTCGATGCGGACGAGGTGATCTGTTGTGGATCTATCCTCCCTAAAACCACACTGAAAGGAATTGAGTATGTTGTTGCTTTCAAGAAAATGGATGAGGCGACGGTTAATCATTTTCTGGAATAATTTGCATAGACAACTTGTCAGAGCTATAGGCCTATAACTGTTGGACGAGGAAGGGTCCTTGCCCTCTTTGAGAATAGGGATTACAATTGCTTCTTTCCAGGCAGAAGGAATGTAGCCGGCAGAGAACATGGAATTGAAGAGTGACAGTAGTGTTTCTTGGGTTTCAGGGTGTAAGTGTCTGATCATCTCATACATTATTCTGTCACTTCCTGGAGCGGACTTGTTGCAACAGTTCAGTGAGGCCTGGAACTCAGCCATACTAAATGGACGATTGTATACTTCATTAGATGTGCTTTTCCGACCCAAATGCAGCTGTTCTGCAAGTCGCTTGTATTTTAGGAATGTTTCTGTGTAATGAGATGTACTGAAAATGTGCTCGAAATGTGCTCCTAGACAATCAGCTTGGTCCTCAAGAGTGTCTGCTTGTGTGTTTACTAATGGTAGAGGATGAGTTTCACGGACTTTTAATTTGTTTACCTTGTTCCAGGCTTTTCTTTCGTCTGTATAAGAGTTAATGCCGGAAATGTATTTTTGCCAGCTATCCCCTTTGGCACGGCGGCGCGTTCTTCTGCCTTCTGATTTTATTTTCTTAAAGCTGATAAGGTTTTCGATAGTCAGAGAGTCACGGAGCTGATTCCAAGCCTTGTTCTGTTTCATTCGTGCTTCCTTACATTCATTGTTCCACCAGGGAACACGTCGTTTATTAGGCGATGCATTTGTTTGCGGGATACGTATCGACGCTACGTCGACAATAAATGCGGTTAAGTATGACACTGCATCGTCAATACTAAACGCACCAATATTATCCCAGGTCATATATGTCAGCTCTCCATATCGCTGCCAGTTCGCTGAGTCAGCTTTCCACTGGGGTACATGTGGATAACATTCGTCCCGTTTCCTTAATTTTAAAACAATCGGGAAATGATCACTCCCGTATGGATTCTTATGTACTTTTCACTCCAAGTACGGCACAACTGTACTTGAAACAATGGATAAATCTATAGATGAAAATGTCTTGTTCGCAACGTTGTAAAAAGTTGGCTCCTTCTTATTTAGCAAACATGCACCTGTATTGAAGAGGAAGTTTTCAATAAGATGTCCTCTGGCATTACACCGAGAGTCACCCCGCAAGGTATGATGAGCATTTAAGTCTCCAACGACAATGTAGGGTTCCGGAGTTGCGCAATAAAGCTTTCAAATTCAGTTTTGGAGAGTTGACAGTTGGAAGGAATGTATAAAGATGCAATTGTCAGCAGCTTACTAAAAAGCACTGCTCTGACTGCAACTGCCTCTAGGGGCGTGCGTTTTAAAGGGTAACTGCCGGCAAGCAACACACTTATCTACTATTATTGCCACACCGCCCGACGAGACTAGGGCCTCATTGCGGTCTTTCCGGAAAATGGCATACTGTCGGAGAAAGTTTGTTTATGAAGGTTTAAGATGTGTATCTTGGACACACACCACCTTTGGGGTGTACCTATGTAAAAGTTCCTTAATGTTGTCTAGGTTGTGGAGTAAACCCCTCACATTCCACTGTAATATCTGTGTGTCCATATTGTGTATGTTTTGTGCTGTGTGTGTAAGAGATATAGATTAAATAAGCTTACGAGGCCTTTCAAGGCCCCTTGATACGAGCTCTCTCTTTCTTCTCGGTGCGCTCGAGGGAGCTGCGCCGTCCCTTGGGCTTCTGAGACGCCGGATTTGTGTTCGTATCCATCACCTCGTCTGAGGTGGTGGATAGTGCCGGCGCAGCGGGCACATTCGCGGGGGTGGTGGGCCTATCTGCACGCACAGTGGCCCTGGGTTCAACAGGCCCGAGGGTCTGCTGTTCCAGCCGGGGGGGCTGATGGCGTGACCGCCGCCACACTCCGTGTGACTTGGGCGGCCGCCGAATGCTGTAGCGCTGCCCCCCGGCGCGCTACATCGGTGTAGGACGGACTAGATTGGTTCATCGAGAAGCGCTTGCGCGCCTCTTGGAAGGAAAGGTTGTTTGATTTTGATTTCGATTATTTGTTTTTCTTTTTTCCAGGATGGGCAAGAACGGGAGTACGCTGGGTGATCCCCGTCACAGTGAGCACAATGGGTGGTGGAAGTGCAAGTGTCAGATGAGTGCTCGTTTGATGCACATTTTGCACAAGTAGTGCGCCCTCGGCAGCTTTGTGAACCGTGCCCGAACCGCTGACACTTGAAGCATCGGCGTGGGTTAGGAATGTATGGCCTTACACGGAGTTCGCAGTATCCTGTTTCTATTGAGTCTGGTAAGTTGCTAGTTTCAAACGTTAAGATTACGTGTTTCGTGGGTATTTCCTTGCCGTCTCGCCTAATCGTTATTCTGTGGACCTTTACTACATTTTGATCTTGCCATCCCTCAAGTAGCTCACTTTCACTAAGATCGAGCAGGTCATCTTCAGAGACGACACCGCAGACAATGTTCAAAGATCTGTGTGGGCCTACTGAAACTGGAATGTCCCCAAAAGCAATTAGTTTTGACAATTTACTGTACTGTGTCTTGTCACGAAGTTCAAGAAGAAGATCGCCGCTTCCCATTTTAGTTACTTTGTAGCCTGGGCCGATGGAGTTTGCCGATGATTTTGCCACAACAAAAGGAGATATTGTTCGGACTGTCTTGCTTTCATGTTGACTGTGAATAACATGGTATTTTGGGAATGTTTCTTTCTGACTCATGAAGAAGTTGAAGGAATCTTCGATGCGGCCCCTCTTGAAGGAGCGATCAGGGAGGGAGGGAAAGTTGATTACATAAGTAATAATAATATATTCGGCAGGGATGGCCGCCAGCCACCATGGAGCCCAACCAGGGGACAACACAGGACGGGAAGTATTCAGTTCTGCGCACGCCAGCAGTACATCCCCACTATAACCAAATACCTATACCCGAGGCTAGGCATAACGCACAAGGTTAACCCTTGCCGCCAGGGAATACGGAAGTAATAAGAAGTGAAGACAGGAAAGAGGAAAAGGTGAGAGAGAAAGACGAAAATGTAGAGGAGGACAGGAAAAGGCGACTACCGATTTCCCCAAGTGGGTCAGCCTGGAGGTGCCGACATGTGAAGCAGAGGCCAAAGGGGTGTGTTGCCTCCACCAAGGGGCCTCGAAGGTCCAAACACCCAGCATCGGCTCAACCCCCAGGATCCCCTTTTCCCCAGACACGACTAGGCCGCGCACGGCTACACGCGGGAGGGTCCGACCCTCGTGTGCTCGGGTACGTGGTGTCGCAACACCCCAAATGCCTGCTGACGCAGACGCCCCTGTGGGGAACTGCCGAAACAGAGAAGCTTCATGTTGCCTATAAAGTGCAAGTGCAATAAGATCCTAACGCACACAATGCTGGACACATTGGTGTGAGTGAAGCGTGCGAGGGTGAGCTGAGAAGGATGGTGATGGTGGCTTGATAAGCCCTGTCTTCCTGCACTAGCAAAGGGGAAGGGTGGGAGGGGAGCGAGCTTGCGGTAACATAATCAAGTGCTCATGAAGGGAGGGGGAAAGAAAGTGGGGTTGGCGCGCATTTCCTAGTGTGGCTGAGGGCATACCATAGCCAGTGTGCCCTGTTTTAGAGGTAATCTGCCGCATGTGCAAACAGTAGCATACCAAGATGGCGTGGCATCATATATGCTGTCTTCCAGCGGGTTTAGTACTGGAGGTTATGTAATCTTGAGTTTTGGAGACATGTCGAAGCAAGAGGCAGACGAAGCATTCGATTCTTGCTTCTGGTGCTTTTCATGATAGTGTTGTCCCTCTGCTGGCGACACTATCAGCCATGGAGGCGGAGTGGAAGCCATGGCTGGTTTCGCTTCGTATTGCCAATGCGAAGATGGCATGAAACCATATCTTTTGTCGCCAACTCTCAAATTCATCAAAATAACTTTTTTTCCTCATTCAAATTTGCTTTTTTCAACTGCCCAATAATTCAGGAAAACTTTGTGGCCCCTTCAGAGCAAAATCTCGGTGACTGTACTTATTTGCGTAAAAAGCTGAATTTCAATACAGTTGAACCTCACAATAACAAAATCGGCGGCGAACGCAAACAGATTCGCTTTCGCAAGAATTTTGCTGTTGCGAAAAGAGACAGCACAGTTAGGTAATGCATCACAGAACAAAACTTTACAGTCAAAATTCTATTAGGCTACTTTGCAATATTTGTTCGAGATATATAACTGCATTGCCGACAGTACAAAGCGTGCCGCATGCGTACTGCCACCATAGCGCAGTATTCTCAGTCAATTGCTTTCGGAGATGCAATCACTTTTGTGAGATTTTGCGTAACAGGCGCCAACGCGTCCGGTGCTGAGCGCAAAAGTGATTGCATCTCGTGTTCCTGAAGGTAAACGATTGAGATAACGCCCTTTTTGCGCAAATCTACATTCGGCACTGAATCCGCAAGTGATGCCTGTCGGATGGCACCAAAACCAGCACTCTTGAAACAAGGGATGCGTATTCCCGGATGATTGCTCAATCATGGCCCGATGCGCGACACTCCATATGCTGCGACTGCCTTCTCAAGCGCAATAAACAATTCCATGTCGGTGGGACTTGGGTTTCCTTGTTTTGCTGCGTTTTTTTTTCACCAAGGCGCAGATTACGCAGTGCACTGCTGCGATCGGCGATTGTTGCTTGAAACGCACGTTCAGCTTGCGTTCAGTTTCGCCTTATGCGATTGGCCTGTAGGCCTCGCCGAGTTGTCAGCCACGAGGAACACAAACTGAACAGGGGTTTCAAGCAACGATCTACAATCTCGCCTAGTAGGCGTGCAAAAACTATCGTCACATATTGGTAGCAACATGCGTGCCGCTTCAAACAGGCGGTCAACAAACAAGATGGTGGCCATGACGTGTTTCCAGCGCACTCATCGCTTCTGGCACTTGGTTGTTTTCATGAACAAAAATGGCGGCACCCACACATGTGTAATGTGGTGGTATTTTACGCAATTTTAATGCAACACAGTTGCATTCAAGCACATTTTGGAGCCTGCTAGCCTTACACGAGTAGGTAATATGTGGAGTTACGTTGCGGCAAATTTCGTTGATACGGGATTACAGTACAGCGGCATTTTGTTGCCAAGAGGTACGAAATGCATTGAATCCTATGGCCGTTTGCTGGGGATGCGAAAATGTTTCGTTGTCGCGAGAATTTCGTTGTTGCAGGATTTTGTTGTTGCTGGCTCCGACTGTATAACGAAATTTTGATATACCGTATTTACTCGCATAATGATCACACTTTTTTGTGAAAAAAAAAAAAAAATTGCTGCAAATTTAGACGTGCGATTATTACGTGGGTTAAATTTCCCGCAAAAATTTTTTTTTTCATCCGCATTTGCTGCGGGATGACAACAGGTCAACAAATAGGCGGCTGCCACAGTATGTAGTGCGGGACACCAAAACAAAAATGGCGGCCAGCAGAGCAAGCCGAACGCGCCTAACGTGATTTTTGTTTCTTCTTATGAGTACATTACGTGCATTGAAACAGTTTTTTCTGTATCAGTAATGAATAATATCGTTAATATTGGCAAGTTTGCGGCAATAACGTAGCCATGTTCACTTTGAAGGGACAGAAACAGATGAGCACGCTTAGCTGCCAGTGACATAGGAACACATGGCGGGCATGCTGCGGAAACTGCGGCATTTGTCTTCACTACTATCCTAATACGGCACATTTCTGCTAAGGGTGGGCAAATATCTTAGCTGTGTTACAAGCGTCGGCGTATGAATAGGGTACGCTTTTAATGTATCAGTGTAAACGTGGCTGCTATCGTTGCCGCTCGTGATTTGTTGCGTGCCCACGAGTGCAGACAAGGTTTTTGACCACAACCATTATAAAGCCTACACATAATAAAGGCAAGTTTGGTTGTAGCTTTTTTTTTGTCATGGAAGTGCGGAAAGTGATGAAAGGAATGAAATGGGGCATCTGCTTAATTAAGAAAGTTTGGCGCGTGCAGACCACTTGGTTTGTCTTGAAGAGTCGTTCACGTAGAATTCAACAGATGGTAAGCGTGATCATTATTAGCTATAGACTTGGCACACGACATATCGCTGCGGCAAGTTCGGGGTGCGATCATTACACGGGAAATTAAAAAAAAGTGAATTTTGATGACAAAATTCAGGGGTGCGATCATTACGCAAGTAAATACGGTAACTAAGCAAATTGTCAATTTTACCACCTTCATTACATAGAGGCTTAATTGTATTTGGAATATTGCAGTGGTGGAACAGCCATTTCACCTTTTGGCGCACGTCCTAGCGCAGGCAAAAAGCCGATTTGGCGCAACAGCAAGCACTTTTGGCCCAAGATCCAACACACGTGCGCTAACCATATACCATGCAAATTTTAACTGATGCAGTCTATATGTTGTAGAGGTGGGTTTGTGTGAGGCTTACCCTGCAAGTGCGGTCATGAAAGGATGTGATGCTCTTCTATACCACGATGCACAAAGGCCGGGTTCATCGATACGGTGCAGAGAAGGCACCACAGACAGATTGTCAACAAGCGCGTGTTTATTAACTCAGGATGCAACACAGTGCGACTGTCACGGCTTGTGGGCAAAGGCATACCGCAAGATCGATCGAGCATGTGCGCCTGCACTGAACATGACATCACGCAATATATTTATGTCATGCCATGCACATTAGGGACTTTTTGAATCGGGGTTGCAAAAAAAAAAAAGCGTCGACACCACTAAGCAAGCATGAGATGCAAATAAGGTTTTATGTTTGTGTAGACAACGCTACTTCGCCAAAATAGCGCAGCGACCCAAGCTCGACGCAAATGTTTTGCGTCAACGAACATGGCGGCACCCATCAAAGTGCCGGTCTCACAGTGTACCACATTCAACCTCATTTGCTAATACCATTCTTAACTATTCACTATGTGTGATTTTTATCGCAGCGACTCTATTGCAAAGCCCCGGTATCCCCCATAAACATCAAAAAAGCTTTCTTTTACAGTTGAGCCCGACTATATCGAACTCGTTTACATCGAATTATTCTATATATATTTCTGGGCACGGTATAGTTACAATGAGTATATACAGCAAAAATTACGTTTGCATCGAACAAAAATAGCAGCGACGCCCGATATATCAAACGTCCAGCGGCGGAAAAGTGCCCCCAGAAGTTGGCTTTTCCTCGCGGTTGCAGAGTAACCTGACGGCGCGGCTCCATGCAACCGCTCTCCCTACCGTGACCGCTTCAGACGAGCCATCGACACCCCCCTGCCAAAAATTATCCTGGCCCGCCTGCAGCGCTTGCTCAGACAGCCAATTAGAGGCTCTTGTGCCCTCGTCGTGCAAAATGGTGAAAGTGCAAGTTGTCTCGGTGCGTTTCTGGTCGATTGTGTGTGTGTGCCTTGTGGGCCTTCTCCCGCAGTGTTGCCGTGATGAAGCGGCAGAATTTGCCTTTTGTCGTGAAGCTCGAAATCATAAATCCGGTCGAACGCGGTGCGAAGTTGGATGTGTCCCCACAGCGTGAATGATTCCGAGGAACACTCTCAGGACGATCTTGAAGAATAAGGGGGAAATTAGGGCTAAAGTGGCCAAACTCTCGCCCTGGTGCCCGTGACGCCCGACGCGTACGCACGACCATGTACGATTGATTCATCCGAAATTACTTCAGCCGTACCGGCTTCCGCGTGCTCGGTGATGACTAAATTCTTATGAATGCGACGCAGCCGTTGCCGGTGTTGCCGAAACTTGGAGCGAGCTGTCAGAATTTCTGAAAGCTGTTGACGAATCAACAGTGGACGAGTTTGTGAGTGCAAATGATGGTGTCGCGGCCACGGGAGAGCCCGAAAACGAAGACTACATTGCTGACATCTTACCGAGCACAAGTGAAAGTGGGCACAATGAGGAAAGCAACGACGGTCCTTTGCCTACATCCTCCGAAGTGATTGGTGCGCTCGCACTAGTCCGGTGCTTCTGCACGAATGCGGAAGGTTGCGGCCTCAGCTGCTCCCGACTCCTTAGACAATGTGGAGAAGTGCGTGCGTCGCAGGCAGCGAAATTGCCCAAGAAGAAAGAAATGCAGGACTATTTCATGTGAAACTAAGCTAGTTTCAGCTATTTCATCAATAAAGTGACTTTATAAATGGTATGTGCCTTTATGACATCCAATTATTCAGCAGGCTTATATCGAATTATGCTCTATATCGAACTGATAGGCATTTTTTTGCGAGTTCGATATAGCCGGGTTCGACTGTAATTCTAAAATATGACCTCCTCTTTCGGCAAACTCCGCGGTACCACACAGGCGAGTTCGATGAACACCGAAATAAAGCGCCAGCAAGACTTTACAGCAGCACTACGTTGTATATCCGTCAGAGAAAAATGCGTGAATGATGAACCAGACAACTCCAGCGGGCCCATAGAGTTTCTCACTATATGGCAAGAAACTTTTTGGACACGGGTCTCTGCTTCCTTCTGTGATGATGATGATAGGGTGCTTTTCGTTTTGATTTCAGTTTTGCTAGCCGCAAAGCATAGACGGAAGGAGGTTTCACAATGATACATGCTTTGGTGCAGGCTCGGTGCAATTTTCCACTAAATACCGCTTTGTCGCAGGATGGCGCAAAGGTCTGCCCTCGGCACAGCTGTTCTACCACTGATGTTGAAGGAAAAAAGCTACGAAATCTTCACAAACTTTCATGTTCTCAGTTTGGTGCCGAGCTGTACACTGTCATCTACGACACACTGATCCTGGAAAGCTTGACTTGACATGGTAGACTTCAAAACAATATTTATTTATTTATTTATTTTAAATACTTTCAAGGCCCGTAGGCGCTACAGAAAGGAGTGGTACATATACATAGAAAAAAAATGCAGATGAATGAATAAAACATTTGTTAGATGGCATGGAGAACAGCAGTCTTGAACCCCGATTAGTCTATAATAGTAGCGACCGATGCGGGGAGGTGGTTCCAGTCATTGCAGGTGCGAGGTAAAAAAAGAGTAATAGTACGCGTTCGTGCAACAAGATGGCACGAAAACTTTGTGAAGGTGATCGCTGCGCGATGAAAAGTAGGAAGGACGAGCAAGAAGTTTTGCTTTTAATACCGGGTTGTGGTAAATCTTGTGGAAAAGGCAGAGGCGACTGTATGCACGACGTACTGAAAGTTCCGGTATGTTAAGGGTTTGCTTCATGAGTGTTATGCTAGCATGACGAGCAATATCTAGCATAGAGTGCCACTTCAATCTTGGTACCATGTCTGGGTTTCCTTTCAGCTTTTGCTTGTATTTGTTTTATCTTCATGAGCCCACAAAGCAATATCTCCTGGGCTCTCGGCATTTATAAGCGGCAGAAATGTACCATAGGAAATCACAACAGACTAAGTCGTACTGCGGTGCTTTGACTTGCCTAGAAAATTTCACACCTCGCGAAACGACACCTCCAAAGACAATGGCATTTTTGCTATTGCAAAAAATAATTTAAGCTGGATTTACATTTTTTATAGCACCATCTATGAATATAATCACAACTATACTCCATCTCTCAAATGGTTTGCAATGCTGAGGAACTGCAGGACTCCTTAGCCGACAGGAAGGCCGAATGCCCCATGACATATGTTCATCCACGCTGTGCTGTGTGCTCAGCGGCTGCTAAATTTGTGGTATACGATGTGCAAGTGCAAAGGTGCTAATGTCACGTATTGCTGTAATGCATCATGTACCAAGCAAAATCAAAACTCACTAATCCCACCATTAATTAGATAGGTACACCGAGAACTTATTCCACTGTGCAAGGACATTGCCTGTGTATGCCTTGTATCTTTGGCAGGGCTGCAAACAAATTGTGAGATGGAGTGTAGATGTCTGAACATGCTTAGCTGGTCCTTGGTGTGACAAATTGGCAATTTATAGCGTGGACAAGCTGGGCTTGTCCTTGGTAGCAGAAATAAAGACCGAACTAATGAGGCTAGCTCGGTAATGGTAGCTCAAGGGTTAAACATGCTAAACCACAGTGGACAAGCAGCAGAATTGCAGGAACATAGCATTTCTGAGCAGTTAATGCACATATGACATTCTAAATGTGAGAATTATGTAATACAGTGGAACCCCGTTCATACGTTTTTCACCGGACCGGGGAAAAAAAAAACGTAACAGCCGGGAAAACGCAACAGTGAGGAAAGCTCCGAAAATGAATGAAAAAAATGCAGCTTCAACTATAGACAATTTATTTCCACAGAGTGCGCTTAGGATTTAAAAAAGTCTATAATGGTGGCTTGCCGTTTCTTTCGCTCGCTAGAAATCGCCACACGCTTCTCAATAGCCTGGAAGGCCGCATTGCTGTCAGCGTCGCTGTGAGGTGCGACGTACCTGCGGAGGAGGCCCAGAGCCATGACGGCTTCTCCAAAGCTACGATTTGGCAACTCCCCGGCATCATACGGCTCGTGCTCCTCGTCGTCACCGCGCCACGGCAATGGCAACGGACGAAGGAATATCCGCGGGAAATTTTGCCCTCTTTGGCGTAATCATGCTAACATGCTAACGATTGTTTAGTATTGCTGCGGAGCGCGCGCATCCGAGCAGCCCGGTTGCGCGCAGCGTGGCGTGGGAGAAATGTAAACAAGAGAGGAGAGCTGGTCCGATAGGCGGAGGAATGCCACGAGCAATGCCAACTTCCGGTTTCACTTTAGCTTCACAAAGAGTGACGTCAGGGCCTCTCCTGAGTTTCCTTCCTCCGTGAATCGACACGTCCAACAACGATGCGGTGACCGTGATCACAGTGATGATAGTGAGAGCATTTTTCACGAATGGCCACTTAGTGGCGGCCTCTCGAACTGGCGTGCAGCTTCTTGCAGCCAGTTCCATAGCCAAGCCCGGCCAAGCCCAGCCAAAAGCCAAAATGGCAGTTGGAACACATTGCCCACTTTAGCCCAGGCGGGTGCGGGGTGCTAAGTTGCGACGTACCATGCGGGAATGTTTTCACAGCTTCTACGTAACAGCGAGGTTCCTTATACATTGTATCCTATGGAAGCTATTCCGGGACTGGATGAAAACGATGTAGCAGCCGGGAAAATGCAGTAGTGAGGAACGTAACAGCGGGGTTCTACTGTAATTACTGATTGCTGACACGTGTCCTTACAAGCAGTGTTATACAGATTACAATGGCATAAGAACTAAGAGTAACACCAACCATTCAGAACACCCACTCCAACACTGCTTCGACGAGTGCTCATAGATGCAATTGCCGTCCATTCTTCTGCATGTGGGTCATATCTTTCAGCACTGTTCAGTCCTGTAGAACCATCGAAGCCACCAACAGCGTAGATCTGGCTGTTTAGAACTGCCACACCTAATGTACTTCTCCGAGCTTCCATGCTAGCCGCTTGACTCCACTGCAAGCACAACGTGGATGTGATTAACATCAAATAAAGTAAATGAAGATCCTTTATTGAGCAAAGCACGCGACTTGAGAAATAATGCAATAATTCACACTACAAACGACCTCCTCATGTTCTGATGAGGCAGCAAAGCCAATCAGCTCGCATCAAAAAAGATTAGGCGCTATGCCCGTTTGTAACACATATGATGGTACGGTGATTTTAGTTTTTCAAATCATTACACCATGGTAAACACACAATGGCGCCGTAATATTGGCTGGTCATGATGACAACAATACACATGTACACTATTTGATGACAGCAGCAAGTATACTAGGTGCAGTCTGCACTGAAGCTTTGTTCTTGACATATCTACCACATGCAGCAATGCTTATAATTTCATAATCATTATTCGAGCTTCTTGTGGGATTTTGTTCATAAATGATTACTGAGAAGATGCTATTCACTAAAACTATTCTGAAAATCAGTGAAGCTAGTTTTACAGCTGAAGCATGGATTGCTGTCTCAGAACCTATGATGAAACCATAGCTCTGGGCTTCAAGACTAACATTTTAGGAAAGACTGAGGTACCATCTACTACAGCAATTCACACATGCACATTATAGCAAGACACTGCCCAGTGACATATAATATAGCTTTCTAACAGGGCCATAATGCCGACAATGTGCTGTGTGGAGCAGCTTGCAAATATGAAGCCTCATGGGCATGCACTGTGGCAGATCAAGACATTGGACTGCATTGTATCATCACCCTCCTTTCCATTTCCTATATTCTGGCTTCCTCATGACATGCTCTCCTTAGCACGCATGTGCATTTCTCCCCAGGGTTCTTCCCATGGTGGGCGGCCATGTAAACGTCATCTGCCACTCTGGTTTATCGCCCACCACACTGGTGGACCAGTCAAAATTTCTAATTAGTTATTTTTAGATATAAATATTTATAATTAGATACTCTGGCGTTTCTTTATCACGCGGGGAAATATCAGAAATAAAAGTGACATATAAGTCTATAAAATGGCACTTTCCCTAGAGCACTGTCAACAAAAATTGGGTAGAAAATTGGGAGGAAAATAAGGTGTTGGGAGGTGCCATCTCACCGTGGAAGGCACAACTTTCCACTGACGCAACACTGTCATTTTCGAACCATTATAAAAGAGGAGCAATCTCAGCTTCAAATAGCCATAGTGCCATATTTCACCATGCAAAAATAAAAGCAAAAGCGAACAAAAATGAAAAAATAACTAGCATCACAATTTGTTACTGCTGCCATGTGGACACAGGAAGCACTCCTATAGGGTGAGAGAAAGAGAGGCTTAGTTGTGTGTGTAAACCTCTCCCCCTTCAGTAACAAGGTGTCCACCTCTCGAAAATTCCTGGGGAGGACCCTGGTTCTCCCTATAACTTTGCAAGGCTGGCTTCCCTGCACAGTGTTGTTGCATGGTGGTAAGAACATTACAATGTTGAAGTTGCAGAAAATAACCTTGTTACAGTCGAATCTCATTAATTCAAACTCACTTAATTTGAACTTCCGGTTTATTCGAACTGACGCTCTTGGTCCCATCAAAGTTATGTGTATTCCAATGGGCGAAAACACCCTTAATTCGAACGCGCAAGCATTTGCGACCGCAAATTCGAACATACTGTGCTTCGACAATGCTCTGAGCAGAGTACCAAATCATGCGGCGGCGTCTCCGACCAGCATTGCTCTGACCCTGCCATAGATGAAAGGCTTAGGAGAAACCCCTCAATGCCGCACACGGGGAGAAAAAAAAAAGGAGAAAGAAAGGAAAAAGAAAGAAGAGAGAGAGAGAAGAAAAAGAAAAACCGTGGCGGCAATTTCACCCTCTCTCAAGTGGCAAGGTCACTGTTTCTGTGTCGCGCTGTAATGCCCCAGCCACACTAGTGGCAAAATGCAGGCCGCCGGAGCGATCAGTCCTGGGCCGATATATTGTGGCTCGGCAAGTGAGCCGCGAGTGGAGGAGACCAATAAGAGTGGCCCCTACAGTGACGTACGCGCAGGAAACTGGTACCATGCGGACCCACCCGACTGCTCTATTCGTACTTGTGTCTGGTTCAGCCAGACCGCTTGTTTCGCACTGTCGTCTGCTCGCGTCAGCTCTCGCTCGTGCTTGCTTTGGTTGGCTTAGTTAGTCTCATTCGCGCTTGTTTATTTACAATGACGTGTCTAAACGAAGATGTTCCGATGGAAAAGTTGTTGGAGACAGTGCGCCATATCTGATTCAGTACAGTAAAACCTTGTTAAACCGTACCCGCTTTAAACAGTATTTTCGTTTTAAAAGTAGTAAAGTCAAATCCCCGACTCAGTGGCCTATGAACATAATGTGTTTTGTATTCTCATAAGCTGCACCAGCTTATTGCGTACATATCGGTTAACACATAGTGTTTCTACTTTTCGTCGCGCAAATGCGGCGGTGCATCGTCTCCATCGGGTGGCCCGGCAGAACAATAAGCCTCAGAGATCAGCACAATGGCCTCCAAGCGCCCTGTGCGTTTGCGCATGAAGCCACATCAACATCAACATCATTTCAACGCCGTGCCAAGGAGCGTTATGGCGTCGTGCATGCGAGGACTCGCGTCATGCTGAAACTCGGATAAAAAAGACAGCGGGTGCTTAGCATAGAAGAAAAATTAGACATCATTCATGCTACCGAACGTGACACGAAAAGTCGGCACTGGCACGCGACATGGGTCTACTGTTGACTATGGTGTGTGGCATTTGGAATGCGAAGAAGTTGCTCGGCAGCGCGGCTGCGACCGCAAAGAGATGTCGGCTACGAGGTCCGACTTTTCGCCATCGTTGCGTCTGTTATTGCCGAAGTGTCGTCTCGCGACAGTGATAAGGACGACACGGAAGCGACAGCACGGGCGATTCAGGCCAGACAGTGACAGAAGCTGCGCGTTACATTAGCCTCATGAATGCAATCGTTGCTACGAGAACAGCACCCTGCAATGGAAAGGTGCCTCGTGACTTCTGCAACGCTACCGTGCCTGTGCACGGCGATTATGCAACGCCAACGAGGAATCTGCCATGCGAGTGTTTGCCGAGAAGAGGGCGCTGGCTGAAAAGCTGGCTCACAGCTTCAGCAAGTTTGAGGCTGCTGTCATCGCTGGTAGGCCGCCGCGGCATCAAACGAAAATAACACGTTTGTCGTGCGAAGTAAATAAATACTGCATGTTTTTTCCCCTTCCATCGCACTCTCTCCGAGTTCTGTTTTTGACAGGAATGTGGGCGATATAATGCTATTTTGGTTAAGCAGTGCTACCGTTTAGTATGTACTTTTTCCGAGCTCCGGCCAACTACGGTTTAACGAGGTTTCACTGTACGACAAGGCAGACCATGAATACAAGGACGTGAAGGCAGCAGCCAGTAACTCATTCTCCTTGTTTTTTGAACGCAGCGACGCCGCAACAGAAAGGAGCACACCAACATGATTATGACCAGCAGCAACAACTTTGCCATCTTGATAAGACATGACTTGCGTTAAGAACGCAGGACGAAGAAGGTAAACACAGCGCCAATCTGTCAGCAGACGAAGGAAAAAACACACGAGCACGCAAAGGGAAGCAGCAACGGAGGCCCAGTCCTGGCCTTGGCAACTCCGCTGTTTTGGTGGCAGTTGGTGGCAGAGGTAATTAGCGCCATCCAGCAAGCTGGCGGGAAAGCAAATCCTCTTCCCTCCGGCCCTTCTTCGCAACTATGCTTCCCTCACCCTCTCTCTCTCAACTCCCTCCTAACCCCCTCATCTTCAACATTCTCCATGGGCGCCTGCCTCCACACTGCCGCCAGCCCCGCCAGCCTGGTGTCAGCTTAGCCTGCTCCATGAACTTTCATTTTCAGCTGTTATCGGGAAGCGAGCATTGGGGCCGGCGTGGGCAGTTTTGTGGTCCTCACTAGCTGTGTACTTGCGTGCCCCAATATTTCACGACTCGCACCGTTTGTGCATTGCGCTATGGTGCACGAATATTTAAAAAACAAGTCCCTCTTTTAATTTGAACTTCTCTGAATTTGAACAAATTTTCGGGCCCCTTCAAATTTAAATGATCAAGATCTGATTGTACATTCTTACTATGGTTTGCAATATGAACTTTAATGCACCGTCCCACACCTTATCCTCAGCTCGTGCATGCTGATCATCTTTTTCCAAGCTTGATGTCTTTCTTTCCCTTTATTTCTGTCCCTTTCCCTTTAACCCAACGCAGCGTAGCAGACTAGAGTTGATCTCAGGCTCACCTCTTTGTCATGTAAGTAAATTTATCTCTCTTGCTCTCCGAGAACTGCATCCCTGGCAGGAACATGGTGGACATGGCTAGCACACTGAAGCTACTTTCCTGACCAAACTGTATCTCTCTTTCCATAGATCGAGTCACACATGTGAGCACACGCCACCGAGCCAAACCCTGATGGGCCTCCCTGTGACAGCCCCACAGCCACCCCCTAACCCTTAAGCTTTGTACCATTGAGCACTTCCTCGCCACAGCAGATTCTCTACAGGTCTGCTGGTTGGACATAGGACTTATGCTCCTGCAACTTCTTGAGCTTGGTAGACCTCTACACAGTTAGCCTAGTGCAGCAGCCATGCATGATCAAAAAGTCTAGCAAGGGTCTCTGTCTGTATGCCGCGACTGTCGTACTGTGGTGCTTCTTAGGCTAATAATAAACTCACATTTGTTAGTAATCTGACTCTGGAACCTTGTCTGCACCGTGTCAAAGAGTCGACAAATACAGCCATAGCATCCTTTGTGTTGTTTGGAGTGGAGGAGCACGGTGCCCTTTTCTTACCATTGCTCGCTGGGTGAGCCTCACACCAGCCCATCTCTAAAGGCTAACAAGGAGTGTTTTCTAACTTGCGTTATTATACGTGCAACTACAACAGTGGTCTGAGGCTGCGACATGCTGCCGTAAAGTTGAGTGCATTGAGTCATCTCTTGTGGAGAAGTCTTTCCCCCTTACTCCAGGCTTGTTTGCATTCTGCATGTAATAAGCCTAGATTAGAGGGTTGCCTGCCGTCACTTCTCCAGGAATAGAAAGTGCCCCCTCACCTTCTCTTCGTTTCCAGTGGCTTCTCTTATCCTTATCTCTTCTCTTATGTTAACTGCAAAGAAGTGTGAGAGAAGTAGAATGGAAAAACTGAAGTGGCAGCACAGGAGAGTGCTCAACATACTCAGCCTTTGGCAGCACAGTGTGGTCTAGTCCACTACGCTCGGCTGACTGGAAAGTCAATGGTCTGCGATACCATGGGATCACCAGGTGGAATTGCGACAACATTGTTTCAACCCAGGACGACGCACTGCATTTGTGTATTATGAACTAGTCACATTAAAGGACAAAATAATTATGTCATGAGCTGGAAAAGCTGAAGCCTTGTTCCATGATAAGTGGGTTAGCCACAGTCTATTAAATCATTTTTAAAAAGAAATGAGACAAAAATGTTTTGTCATAGTACGTGTTAGACTGATATTGATGATGGCCATCAAGCCACCATCATTGTCATCATCAATACAGGACATTTATGGTAGCACACAAATCACACTTTGTCGTAATAATTAAGAAATGTGTGTGCATGTGAGTAGTGTGTGCATGTGTGTTTTCATCTGAGTTCTGTAACAGGCAAAAGGTGTTTCAAGAAGGCTGAATAGGGGCCTACCCTCCCCTGAGTGCTCCTTTCATTACCACTTTCTTTGCATACCTTTGCCAGACACTCTGGATGAAGGAAATCCTCACCTGATCCCTCACGGGGTCATAGATGTCGACTGTTCGCACACGTAGTGAGCCATTAAAGCCACCGACTGTGAACACACGTCCATCAAGAAGGGCTAGGCCTGCACGGCACCGGCGGCTAGGGAGCTCAGCCAACTGAAGCCAGCGCTCACGCTGCAGATCCAGGCATTCCACACTGCGAATGGCTTTGGGTGCCTGGCCACCCACCACAAGCAGCATCTGCACACAATACCCACAGGGCAAATAAGTAAGGGGCACTATGCTTTAAATATTGCAGACACAGGGTAGCAAAAGGCAAGTCAAATGTAAAACGATTACTTCCCAATGGAGGCTATTAGTGCACTGACAGCAGCATGCCATATCAGGAGATGGCTCCACCATAGAGTTAAATTACTACCCTGCTGCAGTGCACATATTTCTCCTAAGACAGGTCCGAGACCTGCCGTGACACCAACAATGTACCTGGTGTTCCATCAGAGCATAAAATTACACATTAGGGAGCAGAATCCTGGCTATTTAGCACAAACTGACCCAATGTCATCTCTCTTACACATGCTGACAATCCATCTTTACTAACATGTGGACAATGTGCAAGCTCTGCTCAAAAAACAATCCGTGGAAACAGCACCAATGATATGTTTCAAACACATGAAGCATTCACAACAGTGTTTGACAAGTATGCAAATGGAAATCTACTGCAGGCAACTACAAATATCTTGTTTGGAGCTGTAATATTGATAGCTTAAATCACAAAGATGGCATTACTTTGTCTAGCAGCCATTGTCATTTTCCTCGGCCGCCTTTTATATATGGCGCACTCCAGTGCCTACGTCTTGGTGCTCTCATGGTCATTTCGTTAACTTGGTAGGTACCAAAATTGGCATGGTATATATTACAGAGTGTATGACGGACATAAATGATAGGTCATGAAACAGCTGCCTATGTCTTGGTGCTCTCATAGTTGTTTTGTTAACTTGGTATGTACCAAAATTGGCATAGTATGACAAGAGTGTATGATGAACATAAATGACAGGTCGTGACATGCGTGTCATGTAGGTCATGGAACTGCTGCCTATGTCTTGGTGCTCTCACGGTCGTTTTGTTAACTTGGTAGGCTCCCTTCACACTGCTTCGCATAACACCAATTCCCACAGGGCGTGGGATATGCCGGCTTTTTACACTATTGTCGAGCTAGTTTGTTAGATAAGTTAGTTATAATTGGTTAGCTAGTTCATTAAGCTAATTAATAACCGATTAGTTCGTGATGTTTAATTATATGTTTAGTTTGCTAGTTAGGTAATTAGTTTTGTTAAATTAGTTTCAGCTTTCTATCTTAGGTATATTTGGTTAGTAGCTCAGTCATTAGTTTAATTGTTTAGCTTTGTTAGTTCATTAGCACAGTTCTGATACTGTAGTTTGTTATACTAGATATTAATTTGCTTAGTTATTAGCTTGATAATTAGTTATTTACTTATTTCATTGGTTAGTAAACTACATCAGGGGTGGGACTGCCCACAGTCATTTTGGAGATATTTTTGGAGTAAGTAAAAGTGCCTTTTGGAGCACTCTGGAGCAGACTGAATTTCATTTTGGAGCAATTTGGAGCAGATAAAATTTGACTTTGAAGCAATTTGAAGCACACCAATCTGAATTTTGGTGAAATAATGGAATATGGCATATGCCAGCGCACTTCGAAACCATGACGAAACAGAATAAACCAACAAGAGCACTGTACTGCAACTGCCTTAAGCAACATCTTAAAGGGCCCTTCACCAGGCCCCATAGCAAATCTTGGTTATATGCTGGAAGTTACGTGTCTTCTAGGGAAGCATTCTGCTGCAAGAATTTTCCAAATCGGCTCCCATTAATAGTCGAGATATAAATATTTCAGTGCCACGAACCTATGATTTCAGGACGCAAGCTCCCCTGCTAAGTGAGACACTCTCTTCACTAGCACCATCTAGCCTCTGCAAGCGAAATTCCTTCCCTGCGTTTTCCCACACCGGACCTTGAGGATTGCGTGACGCATACGTCATGGGCCCCACCTTCATTCTTTTTCCTCCTCGCTTTCTGTGCTGCAGCGCACTTCCACTGACAGCATCGCGTGCGAGCTGTTGCGATCGTCTCGTTTCGCGTAGTGCACGATTTTGCACGCTGTGCGCGAGGAAACCCGACTAGCTCTATAAGTCATCATCATCATCATCAGCCTGGTTACACCCACTGCAGGGCAAAGGCATAGAGTTTCATATTAGTATACCTAGAGGCAAATCTGCCGCTGCGATAGTTCAACCATCATGGGAATGATGGGAAGTACAGGCTTCGGATTGGCATTCTATTGACTGGCGAACCAGTCCAAGTATTTTTTTGGCAGTTTTGGTTTCGCTCCAAGCGCAATTGCTATAACCTGCAGTGGGACAGTGCAACGCAAGCTTTTGTTATGTTGCTCGGAGTGGCAATAGCGCTTGTGTCGTGGTGTGGAGTCGAAGCCCTGACGAGAAAGCGGCGGCATCGTAAACGTTGAAAGAACATGTTTTGAGCGTTTGGATCTTGGTTTGTTAAGTGTGTTAGGTTGGCACTGTAGCGTTACGTGCTTTATGAAACTTCAGAATAGGACGAAGAAGGCACTACTGATACAAGACATATACAAGCTTCTCATGGCTTGACAATCAAATTTTATTGAGAGCTTCATTATGCATTGCTCGTTTATGTCCTCATTGAAATGCATGTTTTAGGACTTTGAGAACACAAATTTGTGGTAGGAATGGTTGCTGCTTCCTGGCTGTAGTCTAGTGTCGCAAAATGGGTAAG
This sequence comes from Dermacentor variabilis, assembly GCF_050947875.1. NCBI lineage: Eukaryota > Metazoa > Arthropoda > Arachnida > Ixodida > Ixodidae > Dermacentor > Dermacentor variabilis. The sequence goes on along the minus strand of NC_134568.1, from coordinate 60,782,726 downwards.
TGCAAAGCCACGCCATAACGCTTCGGAAGTGGTACGCCAATAATGTGAGCATTATATTACCCCTTCATCTTCTTCATCTGTATATATTCATCATCATGGCCAGTGTCATCGTCTTAAGCGCGCGACCTGCGCAATAAACTGTTCAGGCTTAACAGCTGTCTCGCAAGTGGTGGAGGCTGCTTTCGATTCGTTGGTCCTCTACGCCTTCGAGTTTCCCTGGAGCTTCGTTCAGGCCGCCGCTTGCTCCACGAGGAGGATCTTCTTCCAAGAAGATCGATCCTCCAGGAGCCTCCGGCGTCACCGTCTCTGCCCCACCGGTCATTCCTTCATGGACCGTCAGCACGCGGCAGCGCGATCCCACCATGTTCGCTGGCCTTCGTAGTGATGACGTTGATGCCTGGCTGGACAATTATGACCGCGTGAGTGAGTCTAACTGGCGGGATGACACGCACAAGCTTCGCAACGTCGCATTCTACCTCACTGACGTTGCCAGGACTTGGTTTCTCAACCACAAGAGCACCTTGCCTGACTGGGCGGCATTCAAACACCAGCTTCGGCAGATTTTTGGTGCTGCCAACGTCCGCTCTGAGGTCGCCAAGAAAAAGCTTGATGGACGCACGCAAAATATGATGACGAAATACTCGTAGGAGGCCATTAGCGTCCCAGCTAGCACTGCATCAGATGTGCTTAAAAGTACTTGAAGACGTTCTGCAATCGTGACAGCCGACGCAGCCTTTCGAAAGAGTGAGAGAGTTCGCAAGTGCCTGTCGTCTGCGAGAAAAGTCTCGCGTTTGCAGCGAGCAGGCGTCGTAGCAGACGACACTTGTAGCATTCCGCTCAAGGGCGCAACGCTTTGTCACAATACTCCAGAAATACTTGGCGAGTATATTTATATAAGTACATGCACAATTGTTTTGCTGTTGCAAAAATTAATAAATAATTATTTTTTGGCGTTAAATCGGGAACAGAATCGCGCAAGTATGCATACCCTGGTGTGTCCTGGTGACAAACGATAGTGACAAACCATGCTTCCATCTCAAAGTCATACAAAGCTTATGTAGCGTGTTGTACATTATATAACATACTGCAGAAATAGAATTAAATTTTACGCGATAATATTTGAGTATAGCTTTGTTTACTGCACCACAAGCAAACGCCACTAGTCTAAAGACTGAAGTCAATCTGAAGCCTGTACTTCCCATCATTCCCATGTAGGTTGAGGCAACGCTCATGAGAACCCCTGTAGACACTAGCGACACATTTTCCTCTAGGGTATTTATTTAGAAACTCTATGGGCAAAGGCCTCTCCCATACTTCTCCAACTACCCCGGTCATGTACTAATTGTGGCCATGTCGTCCCCTATAAGTCAGAGCTACACAAATACTGAGGCAAACACAAGCAGATCACAGAGCATGATCCTGCACTGGAACATGGTAGAAAAAAACATCATTTTGGTGTCTGCGCGTGCGATTGCACGACGTAGGGACAAAATGGAAGTATATCTCTCTTGCTGTGGTGCGAAGTAAAACAAAAACATGCAGACATTTGGTTTGTGTGCTTTATTATTTCTCTATAAGCTTTAATTCGTCTATTCAAGCAACATATTACACAAATAACAGATGTTGCCTAGAATAATTCTTGAACTCGCGTGTCACCACGAGCGACGTCACAACAAACATGTTTATGTAGGCCCACTAGCATGTGTACGTCATCCTCCGGCTTGGAGTGTGGTGGCCACGAGGAGAAGGGAAAACAGCACTCGGATCGAAATTTCAGATCTTTCCGCAGCGTGTGGCAATGTAATACTTTGCAGACACGATCGTTATCATGCATCGTATGCTCTGCGCTTGTCAGCTCAAAATGGGACCCTTTAAGCTATAATGAGGGGCCCTTTAAGCTGAAGCTGAAGCGCTGCCTTTCATCGCGTACAAGGCACCGGGGGAAGGGGGGTTCTACTCTGGCGGCTGCTACCTATGGCGCAGCTGTGCGGGCCCTATCTTGAAAGCGAGCTGCATGGGGACAGAGTGCATGCGCTGAGTGCTGATAGCTTCGTGTTCGCTCTGTTTCTGCCGCCTATTTTGCGCTGAAGCAAGAGGCAGCACGAAAGTCTATTTGCCCACTGCTGCTGCTGTGCTTCCTCACTCCAGCATTTTGACAGCTAGTGCGCATAGTGATCAAGTGCGGTGCGTTTACGGTTGCATGTGTGCGCGTGATGCCACGCTTGTTAATTTAGTTAGTAAGCGAATGATTACAAGTTTACACGACTGATAAAGCTACTAATGTTACTTAGTAGAGCTGTCTGCTAATTTGCTACCGCAATCGGTGCTTCGCCTTTCGGGTGAAATTACGACTTTCTTTAATGCCATTTTTACATAATAGACCAGGGCAATTCCACAGCACTTAATACTTAATTTTCTAGCACAATGTAAAACTATTCCAATCTGTTTTTATTTCAAATCTGCCATTAGCCCTTCATGTTAGGTGAAAATGGCTCAGGCCTTGTCCTTATGGGCATATAAACACATTGGAATAGTTTTATGTTATACAGGCCCTGGGGACAGTGACGCCTGCCCGCTGGACCCACTGCAGCGTATGCCTCCTTTACATCTAGTTCATTTACAGTAACCTCAGCCTACTTGTCAGTGTTTTGTGCCTCAGCTAGGGAGAATCAAGCTACTCCACGCAGTCAACCATATTCTAATACACTCTAAATACAGCCGCCCAGTCCATTCCGACAGCAGTGAGGACAGCCGCGAGTGGTCTCACATGTGCTAGCCACTTGACGGAAGTGCTGAAAAGTCCAGCGTTATAAGCGAAAAAATTACGAGAAACTGTGTGGGAGGCGCCGTCGCGCGGTGTGCAGAATGTGAATGGCTGCAATCTTTTTCGGAGAACGAATCTACTTGCTGTTCACGGCCACTGCGCAGTATGATGCAATTTCAGTCAATTTTCTGTGTTTGGCGGAGCTTGGCAAAAGAATTTGTTTTTATCAAAATGGCGCAATTGGCACAGGAGTTCCACCCCTGCTACATGTAGTTATATTTTAATTGTTAGTTAATTGTTCTAGTTAGTTATTTGTAGTTATATTTGGTTAGACAGGTTGGTTATTACACAGTTATTAGTGAGTTTAGTCAGTCAATTAGCTTAGGTATTACTTAACATAGACCCGTTAAGTTAGTTATTAATTTAGTACCTTAGTTTAGCTACATAGTTAATTAGTTCTGCTATCTTAGTTGGTTTAGTTAGTTTAATTAGTTATTATGCAGTTAGGGCCGGTATTAGTGCATTTCGTGGATTAATTAGCTAGCTTAGTTAGTTAGGCACCCTTGCAACTTGACCGACATGCAGGCACACAACAGATTGTAGACACTGTCGCTATCACGAAGCATGCCATCATACACACAGAGAGATGTACCATGCAAAAACTGAAACAAGAGCAGCTAAATAGAGAAACACAGGGTTTCCACGCACAATTACATAAAAGTGTGACATGCAATCGCTCTACAGGATATTTTTAACCATATTCCCAAGTGTGCCTTTTGAATTATGAATTAGGCGGCTGTTACAAAGGTGACCTTGGAAATTAAACATGGCATTGTAGTTGTTTCGAAATTGTTTGCATTAAAATTTTTGAACACTGCACAGAAATGGAGCGGCGATTCGCATGTTGTGCTGACAATATTCACATGCCTATAATGGCAGTCGACCCTTGCACAATACGAAGCGCTCCCACAGCGTTAAGTAGGAGCTTCGTGACCAGACACAATTTATTGAAGGACCCTACTCAAACTGTTTGAGTCATTATAGTCTTACAAGAAAGGAGCCAACACTGCCAACCTACATTAGTAATACAGTTAGGTTACTTTAGTAAATTCGGTAAGTTAGTAAGAACAAAGTTAACATTATAAAATAAAGAACACCTTACATAAATTTTTCCGCTTAGTTTTTTATTATAGCACACGTCTTCTACTACTATGCTTGTGCTAGGTATTACCACGCTACAGAGAATGCCAAAAATTAAGACATCAGCTTATCCTACCAACCACCGTTTTGCGTGAAAAAGAAACTGCAGTCGATGCTTATGCCATCAGCAACAAGGAGCCGGCTGGCAGGCTCCATGCTGTTGTGCGGTTGTACAGTATATGCTCTAGTGCAGGGAAACTGCCCTTTGTCAGCAACCATCATCCGGAAAATGGCGACAACAAGGCGCCGTGCCATGTGGCTGTACAAATAATCTGTAAACCTGTTTATCTATTAGCATTTATTTTATTTTTAATGTTCTTATGGTTTTTGCTACCGCCTTTGGCTTAGATTGCGATATATGCGAAGTTCCACCATTTCACAACTTACCACTGCCATAATTTTGGATAGAACGGACTTCATATTTAACAAACCTTTCTTGCTGAATTATTACAGCTCATTGTGGCGAGCATCAACAGTATTGGTAATCTTTCAATTCAAACACATAAATGTCTGTTACAAATTTTATTCCACTTTTTATTTTCCTATATCGTATTTACCTAATGAAAGCAATTCTTTCCCCCAAAAACCAAAGCGAAGTTGGGGGTGCATTAATATGAAGGGTAAATTTTATGGGAACTTTATGGGAAATTTTATGGGTATCAACTAAAAGAATGCATCAGAACACTTAGCTTTGCAGTAAATATGCAAGTTTACAATGTGAAAACAAAGACAGCTTGCCGCTCTTCAGCCCCTGAGAAGGTGCAACATGTCCAATTCGTAGCAAGCAGCTTGTTGTGCTGCGTTCACCAGTCATCGAAACACCTTCTGGCAGCAATATTCCCATGCTCCCCCCCTATTCCATGTGCGAGACGGCTGTTAAGCCTTTTGTCTTAAAATCCAGATGAATAACTAGAAGTACGGCCCATTCCCCACTACAAAATGCAAGACAGGCAGAAAAACGACCAACAGACAATGCTGTCACAGAATGCACTTTTGAAGTAGAAGATCATGCAGATCCCACGCATTGTAGGAATTGGCTTTGAGTGAAGCTATGAAGAGCCAGGAAGACAAAATGGTACACCATGATAAGAAACATGCAGCAGACTTTGGCGACGAACGTGTCTCATAGTGGTCATCAGCCATGGTGGCGTACCATGCAGAGACAAGGTGGGTCTTATTCTGAGGCAAAATTATCACCTTCATTTGATTTCGTGTAACTTGGCATCAGATGCATTAAAGTAGACAGCCGAAAGTGTCCTCAACACTCACTAAGTGAAGATAGTGAGCTTGGCACGGTGTCAGAAACGCTGTTGGCCATATAAGCTGACACATCCGGTGCAGAGTGATGCTACACCTTGGGAAAGTGATAGTATCCCCGATAATGACACAACCGATGATGACAATGACTGTTACCGCCACCACAATATGCCATATCGTGGAGCGGCAGGCGAAGCAAGCTTCGCTTTAAATATAGGTCTAACATACAGCTCATCGGTTCAGTCGTTTTAGCTGTGCAACTATCAACACATTGTTTTTATTGCCTGTTGCACTGGCACCTCGATAAAAAGCATTATTTTCTTTTGCCAAGAGATGGCTCTCAGTGGTATTTGTTACAGTATAACTCTGTTAATCAACTCTGCTTAATTCAATTCCAACCCGAGGTCCCGGTCTAAAATATAGGCCCCAAGTTTCATCATCTCGGTTCTAAAATTGGCTTTCGCTGAATTTTACCAGGCAGCATGCATGCGTCTGACCCTTATGGCAACCTCATCCTTTAGTGGCAGCGTCTGTCTCGGCGGAGTTTAGGTGGCAGTGAATGTGTTCAACACACATCACATACCACAAAAAAATTCCTATTTTCAGCTTCCCCTGGAAAATTTTCAAGGAATAACCTTGGCTCACAATATTTGATTATGTTATACCCGATTGTAGTGCACCTTCTTTTCTATAAAGAAATTGGGCCAATATTGCCAGCGTAGTGCAATTGGATACAAATACAGAAACTGCCTGCGCAGTGTTTGTATGCTTTACCTCACAAGACGGATGAATTGTGGCGAAGCTGAATTTAGAAGACCAGCCTCTATTGTACAACACCTATTTTTTCCACTAAAGATCAAGTGCGCATTAGATTTCTATTTTGTTTAGAAGATTTAATATCAGTCCAATTTGGGCATATAGAAAGTGGGAGCCTATTTGATTTGGGGGTACGTTAAGGGGAGACGCTCCTCGAAGCAGCTTTTTTTTTTATTGCTTGTATTAGAGCATGTGTTGGCGGGCTAGTTGGTTAAGCATGACTACAAAGACGGCGCCAAATAAAACAACACACGAAGAAGGGGGACGCTTACGTGCTGTCTCGTGTCCCCCTTCTTCGTGTGTTGTTTTATTCGGCGCGGTCTTTGTAATCTTGTATTAGAGGTTTCAAAATTCAGTCAAGTATAGAGTTTTCTATGCAGATGTCAAATATGGCACTGCTTTTTGTGTAGCTGTTAGTTATGCGATGCACAAGGCCAAAATATAGTCATCTTTATGGGCACTTCATGTAATAAATTTTCACCAAAAGCATTGTGCTGTAGCTTGTTTAGCTCTTTGTAGATCGCAAGGTGCCGATATCTAGCCGAACAGTGTTTACGATTACTGAAACTATGCAAAAAAATTTAAACATTTCAACTAATTTTTTTTCTAAATTCTCTGAAACGTAACCATGTACTTTTGCAACTTACTACGTGGAAATATTGCAATTTCAAGTAGATATTAGCACTGTACATATCTTCAAAAGTATGTATGCCAAATTTTGTTACTGTAAGGCAATTGTAAGTGTACAAGGTTATTTTCATGTGACTGTGAAAAAAATTTGTTGAAATGTCCTAATTCATTTTTTATAGTTCCAGTAATTGTACACAGTGTTTGAATAGATATCGGCAGTTTGCGGTCTACAAATAGCTAAATAAGCTACAGCACAAAGCGTTTTGCAAAAATTTATTACACAATACAGTGCCCGCAAAATCACTTTATTTTGCCATTGTGTAGGACTTTACTCAAGAACTGTAGCAGCTATGCAGAAATTAATGACATATTTGAAATTTGCTTGAAATGCTCTATAGGAAATGTTTTTTCGAGGAGCGTCCCTCCTTAAAATTTGGCAGATACTGGCAAATTAATCAGTGGTGTATTGGTGTTCTTTCTGCATGTTGTTTAATTCGATTAGCAGGATAATTCGATCAAATTCATTGGTGCTGTCAAGGTTGAATTAACAGAAGTTGACTGCATTATCATCAGTCGAGACGAGTGAACAGGGGGAACAACACCATGGTCGTTTGTTCGTGGGGCTGCACGGCACCAAAGTTGGAGGTGCAATTATTACAGGAGGGGAAGAAAACCACAATTTTAAAGAGCAAAGTTGGGGGTACGTTTATTATGTGAGTGCGTTCATTGTGCGAGTAAATAAAGTGATTCACTAAATTCTTCTGTTTTCATGCTACATTTTGTAAGGAACATGCAGATGCTATAAGCTTTTTTTTCAATCGCATTCTGGTTATGTGCATATTTGACACTGAGAGACAAACTAAACAGCATGTAAACTGTTCTCTAGCCCTCACCGTACTAATACAACCAAAAATATCAGAGAGTGGTAACCTTAGGGCGTCCGACAGGGGTTCGAGGCTTGGTCCGTGGTGTAGCGTAGAGAGCTTTCTGATCGGCACGCAACAGATGGTATTTCATGGCCTCAATGAGGAAGTCCTTGCAGGGAAGGTTTCCCTTCAGTAAGGGCTCCTCCTCTACGCGCTGCACCAGATACTCCTGAGAGAGCAGTGGCAGCCGCACATGCTCCATCAAGCAGCCCAGCTGTGACTCTCGGTTGGCCAAGTCCTGGTTCACCCAGTTCATCACAGCTTCAAATACCTGGAAGTGCAAAAGCCCAGCTACAGGTGCAGGAACAGTGGAGGAAGCTGTGCTATTACTGAGGGGGGGGGGGAAGGAAAGAAAAAGAAAAACCATTTGTAGGGCACCCAGTTCTTGCCTCCTCGATCTGCTACAAAAGGCCAGGTTTCCAATTTACAACTTAAAGGGATAGTGAACAAAACTTTTGCTGCCAAGATTTTCAGCCCAAATTAAAGCATGAATGCTGAAATTGGTTGACACAACCTTGTTTTCTGGCAGAAGCTAGCAGAAAATAATGAATTTGATGCATTTTTCGCACAACACCGCGTCTAGCGTCTGCACCCTGAACTAGAGGATGTGACGTTTCTATGATATTGTGTGTGCCGGATACCGGTGTGCCAGCCATCACCCGCGTCTGTTCACCCACATGGAAGGCGCCGGACGGCAGCGAATGATGTTTCAACTGCACAGTTGCTCACGGCCGCATAGTTGTTTCTGCAAGTGAAGCTTGTGCCCAAGTCTTCAAAGTCGCCATTTGTGTTGTGTGCTGCTTTGTAATGTGATCAGTGAAGCACCTGGCACAATGCAGGAGAATGGCTGTACGCTGCTGCGCGCAAGTGTGTGAGAAAAGCATCGTCAGGCGAGACAAGCTGTGTCATACCTTTCCGGCAGAGCTGAAGCTTGGAAGGATAGGGATTCGCGCTGTGTGCCCATCGCAGCCAACATAGGTGCAAAGAGCAAAGTGCGTGGACATCAAGCAAGTGCCGTCTGCCCACCTCTGTTGCTGCCATAGTTTCATAGAATAATTACTAGAGGGAACTCCGGCACTGGTGTCTATGGGAGCTGCAATAGGGGCGGTTGAGCCAGCATGGGAATTATGGGAAGGACATGGATCTGCCTAAACCTCGTCCTCGGCTTCAAACGGCTTCATGACTTTGTAAGCTCGTCATTTTCAACAAAGTACTGCATAATAAATAATTTAATAAACATGATTAAAATTGTCCAATGGCAGGATTTGAACACGGGACCTCTAGCACAGACACCCAATATTGAAACCATTATGCCACGGAAACATGCATCAACAAGAGACATAAAACACCCTTATGAATTTATTATGGGCAAGCCAATGCCTTGAGACACTTGGCGTGTTTTGATTTGGTCCCCTTGACAAGCTGAACAGTCGCAATTAGTAGCGGTTGTGCGTGTTCGCAGCATCTTCAGCACTTCAAAAAGTATAGATTGCTCTGAAACTTACGACAATGAAGAAAAATAAACTGCAATAAACAAAGCCACAAGAACGTCTGAATTTACAAGCACGAAGATAAGATAAATCCATGTACTTCTCCTCATTCCCATTGTGGCTGACTGATTGCAGCACCAGAGTTCCCTCCAGTAATTATTGTAGGAAACTCTACGGTTGCTGCTGCTGCTGCAAGCTGGCACAGACGACGTCACGGCGGTTGGTGTGCAGCCCTGCGCGTGCTGGATTGTAACGGCTGCACGTTCACAATCCTCCAAAAATACAGCCATCCATTTAAAAATAAGTTAAGTAAGCACTGCGTGTCAGAACAGTCGCGTCTTCCGAGTTTAATTTCGATGGTTCCCTCATTTCTTCATATTTTTTTTCAGTATATATCCCTTTAAATTACAACAGATTCTCGATAAGTGCAATGCAATAACCTCGCCTTTCTTTTCTCACGTATCCCTTCTAGTGACAAGTAAAAGTAAGTTGATTTTAACATTTACTAAATTTAAATTTCGGATTCAACATCTCAAAACTGCCCAATGGGCTATGAGGGATGCCTTAGTGGAGGGCTCCGGATTAATTTTGAGCATGTGGGGCTGCTTAACATGCACCTAAATCTAAGAACACATATATTTTTGCACTTCACTCCTACCAAAATGTGGCTGCCATGGCCAGGAATATAACCCCCAACCTTGTTTTCAACAGCAGAATGGCTTAGCCCCTCAGCTACCACAACATCTATCCTACAAGTGTACAAAAACTTTTGCTGGTCAACAGTGACAGCCGTTTCGATGGACTGAACATTAGCAGTGAATATGCACTCCAGCAGTTGAGCTGGCAAGTGTGTCCACATTTCAACAGCGTTCACATGTGCAATGTGATGTGAAGGGTTGGATCTCTGCTTAATATATTAGCTACAAGGCCTATGAGCAATTTTAGTCACCTTCTAATACTGAGTCTAGAGCTCTTCCCACAGTCTGAAGTGGTTCAACAATCATTGCTTGTAACATATAACAGTAGGGAAAAAAATATAAGTAGGCACATTTACAGTACGCCCATAAGGGTAATCTACCAAACAATGCTATCTGTATCAAATTCACCCATTTCTCAGCCTAATGTAGAAAAAAAAAAAGGCCTAACTTCATTTTGTGACTAATAATCCTGTGGCGATCACTGTGGAAAATGTTACACTGGACCTCATAAAAAGCTTTCCTCTGCTCTTTTTCTGTTAAGTTACACATCATATACAAGGTGTCCCAGCTAACTTTAGCCAGAGTTTGAAAATATACCGATGCACTCTAAGGTGATGCGACCAAATGCATATTGCTGACTATTGTATGGAGTAAGTCACACAATCTTTTTTATTCTGTTTAATTGCATAATTAGTCAAGGTTAATTTCTTGTACATTTCTTGTACAAACGAACATAGCATCTAGCAGGGTGTGCTGCCACTTAAAAGGCAACAGGGCAGTGACGCAGATGTTGGCAGCGCGATTTACGCCACTGAAGTGCTTCCCTCGTGGCAGTTCATGACAGCGATAAGCAGGCACAGCGGCAGCACACCCGGCTAAATGCTATGTTTATTTGTACGTGGAGCGTTTTCAAGTGCTGAAATCGCAGTGCAAACTGCAGTAAGCAGAAAAACGCTAATGCTCAATAGACAGAAAGTTAGAAACTGTCTAATCGAAAGTTTTGCAAAGTATTCTACAACTTTATAATGTGAATACAATATATGGATAAATTCTACTGCTAAAAAAAAAAGGTTCCCCAGATTATTACAGCAAGTGAATTGCCTACAGTGGTGCTTCATTGAACAAACATTTTGCAGATCGAAATGAACTCACTTGTAATTTTTAACACGCAGAGGAAACTCGGTACCTCTAAATGAACCAAAAGTGTCTGCATGCAGATGCACCTGCATATTTCTTGGGCCACCATGTTCCCTCACCTGGCCTCATTCTCGCATTGCTCTCGTCTTGCTTAGCTTGCACTTGCCTCACTACTGCTTCGCCATCTGTATGTTTTCTCAGATCAGGAGGCAAAAGAACCCATGGATTCCGAACCAGTCGGAGAATGGCCAGAACACAGTGACCAACAGGCATCCCAACATGACAGAGACAAACAGATTGGCTCATTTGTCTTATGACAATGCCACTGCCTACTTCAAAAATGAGCTGAAAAGGGAGAGGCAGTTGAGTTTGGGTGTTTTTCCACCCTGGACATTTAAAGGGGACATGGCACCGTATCTTTGAACTTGCATGCATAGCAGTGGGCCTGGACAAGCTTGTCACGGCCCACAGATGGTTTCACAATGTTTTGGAGCAAGCAATGCAGCACTGGCCCCACACTTTTTGTAGTCACACAAGCACTGCCAACATGGTGGTCACTGTTGGTGGGAGGGGCTTAAAGGCAGTGATTAAAATGTGCGCTGACAGCAGTTTCTTTTAAGTGTGTGTGTGCTTTTAACCTGTTGGCAACTCTACTCTCATATACAATGATAAACTAAACACAGTTGTAAGGCCATGTCATGGCCCTTTTAAGAAACCTTGGGAGAGGGACAGAAAAAAGTTGCTCCCAGCACAGTCATCTGCCGCCTCTAGTTGGGGGGGGATTATGACTGGGATTAAACTGATCATGTTATAGACAAAAAATCTATCTAAAAAAGTCTCTAAAAGCGTAAAATAGTCACCCTTCCTCCACCACCTCGCTCTGGATCTCGAACAACCACTGTCCTTGGCAAATTTTTTTGTTTTTGGATGCATTTTCTCTCCTTTTTGCATTCTTGTACATTTAATCAGTCTGGGAATAAAACCTCCCATAGGAACAATGGGAAAGCGCATCCTGTAGAACAAATGCTGTCCAGCACTAACCTGCCCATGGAATGAATTAAAGGGTTACTGACATGACATTTTCGACTTGTGATTTTCTTTAAATAATGGTGCAAGCCCTCTAAACCACAGAAAAATTACTGGCAAGTGTCAGAGTACATTAAACAATTTACTACAACACTTATTTATATAAAACATTTTTGGTTTTGGTACCTAGGAGGTAATTGTGTGATGATCTCAAGATACATTGGCTCCCTCTGTTCCTGCCACTGCTGTGGTGGCCATACGCAAGTGAACACAGCCAAGACACATGCAGCACTCTTGTTTATGTTCTGATGAGCAAAGTCATCACACCTAGTCTTACTGCTACAACACATCAGCAAATCTTGCTCTGTGTCATGACATCCCAATAATGTCAATGATGCCACATCCAGCATATTGAGAACAACTTCGGCATCAAATTAAAATACTTTATAAGCGTTTTCCATACTTCCCACTTGTCAAGTGTCATTTTTTATGTGCGAGAAGCATGTCACTGAGTTCGTACAACTTTGAAAATATTTGTTAGTACTTCATGTAAGTTCATTTTGTGAAGCACCACTGCATTTTTGTGGCCAAAAGACTACAGAATTAAATTTGCTAGCAGCTAATGTTGAGCGGAAGAGACAAAAAAAAAAAAAAACTAACTTTGGCTTTTAATCTTGATCAATACATCCAGCAACAACTTACCAAGCACCCACCTCAAACTTAACACAATGTACATATTTGCAGCCAAAATAAAGCATACCATGCATCCTTTCAAAAGAAACAATGCAAAGCCAAAAGATGCAAAAAATGTGCAAAGAGAAAACATAAACTGTTGTATTTAAGTGCTCAACACCTACCTGCTCCTCAGAAGGAACTGACAGTCTGTCACTAGAAATGAGATGTGCCACCTGATTTGCAGGAAGGGCAAGGAATTCTTCATTTTCAGTCACTTCCCTGTAAAATAAATAAAAAGGCACGCAATTTGTTGCAGCTTTATGTACTTTATGAACCTCATTCATGAGAGGGTTTATATGGCTAAAGTACTATACTCATGGAATTAAACATGTCAATTTAGAGTTAACTAATACACTTGCTTTCTTTTCTGCCATCTCCAGTTCCAGTGAAATTGGCATAATTTTCGGTCTTATGCTTCATACAAAATCTACGACACCTTTAGTGACCAGATACGTAACAACATGCTGTCACACTCTTGAGTAATTGTACATAAGAGGTGTTCTACTTTTAATTTTCCTTAGTGCATTTAATTCCATGAGGATAGTAAATTTACCAATGTTGGTGTAATTAATAAAATGATGTTGATTTGCACACTTGTTTAAATAAAACAAACAAATATGTAAAGTAAAACCATGTTGTCACAGCTGGTAGCTTAAACTACAATTAGAGGGACTAGTTTGCATAATCCCAAAAATGATCAATGAAATGAACACTTAGCCTCCCACATGAAACCAAATTCACAGTGCTAAAAGGAGCACAATAGTGTAAACTTTTAGAATGGTCATTTATTCTGTTCTGCAATATGATACATACCCATAAACGTCAGTGAAGGCATCTTTTTGTGCTTGAGTAGTTTAGTAGCTCCCTTCTTTTGGGCAACCTTACTGTGTGGGGATGCGTGACTCTCACGCCTCCCTTGAGATCTACTTTTCCCGCATGGCTCGTCTCCTGCAGGGCGGCTTCGCCCGCCCCGTGGCCTGGCGCCCGCGGCGGTCGGGTGGTACAAGCGCGGTGCGAGAGATGGCGCGAGCGTCGCGCCGCTGCGGGGTTACTCGGGCGCCGGGAGACAAGGCGCTCTGTCGGGGTTGGGTTCGAGACAGCAAGCGGGACGGCCGTGCCGCACGTGCAGCGACCCTCTTTCCCGGCAGGTCGGCGCGCGGCGTGGACGCCTCCCGCGTGCGCGCCGACCCAAGCTTCTGCGAGACCGCCTCGCGTGGCCGCCCTCGAACGCGCCACGATTCGCGTGACCATACACGCGAACGACCAGGCCTTGGGATCCAGCATGGGGCGAACATATTCGCTCGCTTCCGGTCGCGGTGAGTCAGACTTCTAGATTTGTCGCGCGCCCATCGGCATGTTTTGTGGATAGCAACTCGGCTAGCGGGCACTGATCTATGAAAGGTGCAATAAATGCCCTTGTGATTGTTTGTACTAGTGTGTACTGTCGTTCCTTTGTCCAAAGACCACGGGTGTGAGAGACCCCACAACTGGAAACTTAACTTCTCTGAACTGAACTACATGCAACCTGCTGACCATTGAAATATAATGTAGTATGCTGTTTTCATATCTGAGAACTAGTGTAAGAAAGTTCCAAAGTGTACAGCATAAAGCAAAAAGCGTAACTGACAACAATCAGGGCAGCCACAATTTCCATCAGGGCACCTTTACACTTAGATCAGCCCGATTAGATAAATTTCTGGTTGAAATTAATTTTCCTTCCCTCAAAAACTGCCCACAATGCAGCAATGATATCCTGGAGCCCTATAATGTAAAACTATTCCAATATGTTTTTATTCCCATCTCCTGACGTCAGATTTGTGTAACCACCGACGCAAGCTACGGGCGGTCACCCGCAGGGTTGTCTGAACAGACCAATCAAACGCTCTCCTCGTTCATAGGAGGTCACTTTTGTTTGCTTGAAAAACGAATAACATTGCCTACACTGAGTGGCTTGTAGTATGTAATTGGCTGACAAGAGGCGAGGAGCACATCAAGTGGAGAGGGATTTGATGACGTTGAGCCACTACACTGAAAATCGAAAACCGGGTAAAGACGGTGGTGCCGGCGTCTGCGATTGGTTCATATTCCCTTACTTAGCTTGCGGTGGCTGGTTGAAAATCGCGGCGGCATGCAACGGAAGCTTAAGAATGACACTAAAATGGATCCTCAGCAAAGAGTTCGCCGAATGAGGTCGTAAACGTGCATAAAGTGCTCGAAAACGTTACGCGGCCACGCAAAAAGTTTTATTATATTCAAATAAAGCCATTCTCTCCGGCAGGTGCGAGTAACCAGTGCCCGAGCCATCGGCAGCAGCCATCTTTTATTCCTTTCGGAACGGGGCAGCCTTCGGCTATTCAGAAGAAAATTCAGTTTTGTACAGCATATTAATACGTCTTTAATGTGTACATGTCACTTTGACGCGGTGAGTTTTCGCGGTTTTGTGACGTCGCGTGACAAGCAGGTGAAGTGGGTGCAGCCCGAAAACTTTTGACCAATAACCGGGGGGCTAATGGCGAAAAGGCGTCGAATCAGAAATAACCGTTTTTCTTTTTTGAGTCAAAGCATGCATAATCAGTGTGTACACATCATATCAGATGGGGAGGTATCGCGGTTTTCATGACATCGCGTGAAAGACAGGTGAAGTGGGGATGGACCAAAAAAGTTTTTGACCAATCGCGGAGGGCTGATAGCAGAAATGAAATATAAAAGTTTGGAATAGTTTTACGTTATAGCGCCCCTGATTACCTTAATGCTTGAACATGTGAAGCAGTAAACTAACATTTACTTGGTATATAGAAAGTCAGAGCATAGACATAGATAGGAAGGGCAGTTCATTTCCTTGAGTAACTAGAGACAAGTAAAAAGAGCTTTGCAATATAGGTCCCAGGGAAAAGTGACAGGAGATCATGAAATAATAATCTGGAAAAAGATGGCAAGGATATTGCAACTCAAAAAGCTTGCAACCCTTCATGTGCAATGTGTTGTGGCCTCATATGTGCTTAATACTCGAAAGCTATCAAAATAATATTAATCCATAAGAAGGGAGATGTTGAAGAAATGAAGTATAGGTAGATTAGCTTGCTTTTGGTAGTATCTAAAATATTTGGCAGGGCAATTTAAAGTGATGATCATAAAATGTATTTTTCAGGGATGGCTCGATGGCCTCTTATGTGGAATAGGAAGGGGAGGGATGAGGTGTATTTAGAGCCGTCCAAGGAGCTGCGTGTCCTTGGCAAAACCTAAGAGCGAGTCCAGAATGACCCTGTCGGAATCCACTGACTCAGTTGCCAGCCTAATCCTCTCTTCGTAGGACGACACTTGCACTGCCTTCAGGTGGCGGTCCCACTGCTGAGCATGGCACTGGCATTCCCAAAATGGATGGGCTGTGGATGGCCACGTAGTGTATGGCCACGTAGGGGCCAACACTAGACACAATCAGTGGGAAGAACATATTTGATTTATGGGATTTAATGTCCCAAAGCAACCCAGAATAGCTAACCCAGGTTGACACGGGTTAGCCTGGTTAGCTCAGATGGCAGAGCGGCCGCCCCGGAAGGGCGGTGGTCCCGGGTTCGAGTCCTGGACCATGACGAATTTTTCTTCAACTGCGAAGCTTTTCTTTCGAGGAACCCGTATGGGTTTCCTTTGTAGCATTTAGCTACCTTTGGGTGGATGTCGCATTTTCCCTTCATTAATTACTTCTCTCCACATTGCGGGTTTCCGCAGAACTATTACGTCAAACTTTTGCCTTTGCTTTTGAGTTGTTGATAAATTCGATTTCGCCTGCCATCTGCTAGCCGCCTGGTTAGCTCAGATGGTAGAGCGAGGACCCCGGAAAGGCGGTGGTCCCAGGTTCAAGTCCCGGACCAGGACGAATTTTTCATCAACTGCGAAGCTTTTCTTTTGAGGAACCCGTATGGGTTTCCTTTGCAGAACTTACATATGTTTGGGTGGATGTCTCATTTTCCCTTTATTAACTGTTTTAGCTTTATTATTACACAAACATGTTTTGTTTAATTATGAGAACTTGCTACTGCATGTACAATTATATGAAACGTAAGAAGTATCAGTGGGCCGCTAAAGTTGGAGGACAGACGACAAGATTCACGCTTGCTTTGGAACAGTTTGTCGTCTATTCTTGCTTTTCATCGCTTGGTTATGCATTGTAGGTGAGTAAACGTCTCTGGAAAATGTACTATGGATGAATGAAAACCTTTTACGAAGATTTTTCTTTAAGAACACATTATTTGTGTAGCCACATCCACGTTTTAGACAACGCCCTGTTACAACACCAGCCAACAAAAGCCTTGAAGACGCATATACCGTCATTCCCATGACAGCACATCGCCCCTTAGGAAACTCCCATAGACGGTGGAACCAGATTTCCCTCTAGGTGTTATATTGAGAAACTCAATGGCTTAGGCAATGCTTCCTTTGGCTTAGGTTAGTGCACCCACAGAGTTTCCTACAATTTATTAGAGGGAACTCTGGCGCTGCAGTCATTTACCCACCATGGGAATGATGGGAAGTACAGGGATTTGCCCGATCTTCGTGCTTGGGATTCAGATGTTCTTGTGGCTTTGTTTATTATGCTTTATATGCCTTCATTTTTGTAAATTTCAGAGCAATCTATACTCTTCGCAGTTAAGAAGACACTGCGAACATGCACAATCACTACCAATTGTGACGATTCAGCTTGTCAAGATGGACTAATCAAAACGCGCCAAGAGTCTCAAGGCACTGGCATGCCCGCGATAAATTCATAAGGGCGTTTCAGATCACTTGTTGATGCATGCGTCCATGGCTTAATGGCTTCAATATCAGGCTTTTGTGCTAGAGGTCCTGTGTTCAAATCCTGCCACTGGACAATTTGAATAATGTTTACTTAATCATTTATTACGCAGCACATTTTTGAAAATGGCGAGTTTACAAAGCCACAAAGCTGTTTGAAGCCAGAATGATGAATTTTAGGCAAATCCATGTACTTCCCATAATTCCCATGCTGGTGCAACTGCTCCCATTGCAGTTCCCGTAGACACTAGTGCCAGAGTTCCCTCTAGTAATTATTGTACGGAAATCTACGAGTGCACCGTCCGTCTTCCCGTTTTCAGCGTTTGCTCTATCAGCATGGAAGTGCCGAATGCAAAGACATGCCGAGTCATCCCGATGCTGCAATTAAAAGGAAAGCGATCACATGTGCGGAGACGGATGGAAATCGGGCCGCACCACGGGCGTTTGGAGTTCCCAAAACTTGCATGCAGGACTGGCACAAACAGGAGAGGCGTTCTACAATGGCGGCTGCTATGTACAGCACAGCTATGCGGCCCCTATCTTAAAGGAGCACTGACACAAAAATTTGAAGTCGAGATAACTTGTGAGATAGATTTAGTTGGTCATACACACATCGTCTATAAAATATCAGCGGCGAATATCACTTAGAACATATTTAAAATCAATTTTAAAGTACGTGCGCCCAGCCAACCGCAAAACAGAGCACCTCGCGACATTGACATCAACAGGGATTGTAAATAGCCAAGAAAACGCTACGTCATGTGGGTACGTCACGAATTTTCGTTGGCTGCCATGCGGCGTACGTGTGCTCTTCTCCTCTGTTGTTGCTTGTTCTAGCTGTTGTACTCGTAGTGGGACGCGCCCCGTGTCGCTGCAACTGCAGTTTTTGTCGTGTCCATCGGGATATTTCCCACACTATCAGCTTGACTGCACTGCCACAACGTTCAACGCCGATTTGTTGTGTCTTACCATTGATTGTGGCCGATGCGAGGGTTTTGTTGAGGTTCGTCCTCGCCATCGCCGGCCGCAATATCTGAGTCGCTAACTGATTGGCCACGTCTAAAGCGCGAGACACATAGCGCGATTTTCCGTGCGATCTGTAGTACGGCGCGTCGTGTGCGACTTGCCGCATGCGGCGATTCGGGACACATGGTACAATTGAGCGAGTGGCGGCCCAGAACCGGCGCCCCTGCCTGGAAGTTCGGAATCCTGCGTAACTTCGAACAGAAAGTGAAAGCAACCGTATTTGCACAGCTATCTTGTTTGAAACAAACGATGACAATATAAACACGTCTATGCGAGCACTGTAGACGTGTTTCCGCAAGGCCGCGTTAGCAGTATCGGATCCGTTGACAGCCGCCGTTGGCCAAGAGCCGGCAGGCATAGCTCGGTGGGCCATCAAATCCGACACCGGTTGCGCTTGTGACACGATCGCTTGCAGCTCGTATAACGAAGCGCCTATGTTAGTCGGCACAATGTGTACACAGTTATGTCACGCTTAAATTGCAGCACATTTGATTTCTTTGGCGCCAACAGAAGCGAACGAGCATGCCAAGCGAGCTTGCGATCGCTGGGAGACGATGTAGGCCTAGCTCGCAGGCCGTCTATCCGGGGCCGAGGGTACTTGCGATGCGTCCACAGCTCGTAATAAAGCGACTAAATTCGTCAGCGCAATCAATGCCTGAACATTTATGTTTCTCTTAAGTGAAAATACGGTTAGTTTTCCCGGATCCGTTAGTAGCGATGAGTAAACAGGCCAGTCAGGCGAGCCGCTTCGTATACAGACGATTGCTGGCGCGTCTGCGCTTACCGCGTCCGAGTAGAAATCACGCCAACGATTTACTATTTCGCACAACGTTTTTTAACTCACACTCTTTCGAGGTCACTTTATTCTAGGAGTTATTTCGTGTCAGAAACAAATTGTAGCCCATTTATGCGCCATCGTCAGCGGCGAAAGAGGCCCGCGTTTCGAGCAGAAAAAAAAAAACAGACATGATCGGAGCGGCGAGGCGCCCGCTTGCCGGCCCCGCCCTGCCGGGTCTACCACGTCACCATGATGTTCACGCTGCCGGCGCTGTCATTGGCTGCGGTCGTTCGACCGATGCGGCAGTCGCACGACAATACGTCATGGGTTTTTGCGAACACGTGACCACTTTGTTTACACTCCCGTTTGCCCCATCTCGTTGCTCTCTGGAACCGAAACTTCAACTGGTCGCTACAAAAGAGACTGCAAATAATTGCCTGTCGCGCTCTGAAGTAAATGAGGTTTCGTGCCGTTATTACTGGGTAATTAACTGCTTATTAAAGCAGAAAAAACCACGTGGATTTTTTTTGTGTCAGTACTCCTTTAAAAGTTATCTGTGACGGAGACTAGTCTATGCATCTAGGTGCACCATGCTGTGTTCTCGTCGCATAGTGTACGTTGAAGCGAGAGTCCGCACAAACGTCAATTCCCTCGCTCCTGCTACCGCACTCATCACACCTCCTCACTCGAGCGTTTAGAGAGCCTCTGCGGTCATTGAGCGAGATGTGTTCACGTTTGCTTGTGCGTGCATGACGCCATGGTTGTTAATTTAGTTGGTAAGCGAATGTTTAAAAGCTTATACGGCCAACAAAACTACTACTCTTACTTTCGTACAGCTGTCTACTAATTTGCTATTATAATCGATGCTTCGACTTTCGGGCAAAACTGCTACTTTTATTTGTTGCAACTTTAGGGCTTTGTGAGCAAATCATTTGTTTTTTTCCAAATGAGAGAAAGTTGTATTTCTGTATGAAAGAATGAGGTGAGCGGTACTGTAAAGGACTTTTCTTTTTTTTGGTCACAGAAAACAGGTGCGCGTTACAATTGAGGGCACATTAGAATAGAGCAAATACGGTATATCATAAAAATTTTGTAAACAGTGCAAGTTTCCAAGTTCTTTTACGACACAGAAAAAGGGTTAGGAATATATGCAGTGCCATACAAATTAAATTTACTTTAGCTGTCACCTCTTTGGCATAGCTAAAACATCTTGAAAATGGCCTGATGTAGTACTGTAAAATCTTGTGAAGTCAACTCCAAGGGGACAGGAAGTTTATTTGAAAACAAAATTTAAACTATGTGAGCCCCTTTAAATATTGTACTCAATTGTGCATTTCAGTGCACAAAACCATAACAATCACTGGGATTTCCCTTAAGAAGTTTTATCTTTCCTCGATAAGTGCAAAACAACATATTTTAAGAAGTCTAGGTTCTGTATAAAGACCGAGTACGATAAGATCAGCCCTAGGGTGCCACTTGCTGTAAGAGGGAAAATGTGCGAAGGTGAGCCCAGACGAAAGGTGGCTTGATGCACGCAGTCTTCATGGGCGCGCGATAACATGATTAAGCATGTGCTAGACGGAAGGAGGAGTGAGTAAATGAGCGTGAGTAATGTGATCATGCACACACCTGCTCCTTTTAAGCTGGATGGGAAAGCATGGCCCATTCCCATCTACTTGCTTCATTTGGTCTCGGCTCCCTGCATGTCTTTCCTCGTAATTTTTACAGCACGTTACATTATGGTAGCTAGCGATACATAACATATAACATTCACCTTTGGCTTGCGTTTGTCTGAAAAGCGGTCTATGGAAGCAAAAAATTTTGTTCGAAATAACCATGGCTCTGTTAAAGGAGTTTTAATTTGCGGGACCTTTTTTCTATTTAAATACATAGGACTTTGCCAGGACCAAAAGAGCAGTTTGAATTATCCATTAATTCGAATTATTGGTATTTCACTGTACCTATCAAATTCTTGCAGACTCCAGCAAGGTACATGTGGGCTAATGTAGCCTATCATGGCGAAGAAACAGTATGAAGACAGGACAACAGCAACAGTGTTGCGTCCTGAACACTGTTTCTTCCATTTTACAGACCCTGCGCTACACAAACATAATTTGTGAAAGAAACTTGTCACAATAACGTCAAGATAATATATGCGTGTGTCTACAACTTACACAAAGTGCTGCTCAATATAGGAATCACAGTGAGACAGCAGGTCAAGGCACCCATGAAGATCTGCAAATGCCCGTATGCCAAGGCAGTTTGATGGGTGTAGCTGAGCCTGCAGAAACTCACAGCAGGCTTCTTGGACATCACTCAACTGAAGCAGGTTGGCAGCAGGTAGTAGGGTCTGCCCAAGGAAAAGAGAGAGAGAGAAAATAAATCGATCTTAAACTCTACACAGCTTGTCAGACATGATTTCATCCATTAATGCCTTTTGCATAATGGTGCTTCTTTGATAAATGAATATTGAAACATGCATCCACCATAAGCGAAATCTCAGTGAATAAGCTGACATCCGACATCAGCTAAAGATATGTGTAGAACAGCAGCAACAGATCTTTTAAACCTGATGATGCTTCCTTAAGCTGCTTTGCTGACAAGATTGTGGAAATTTTTACTAAATGTAACCATGTAAAAAAGAATTGAGTGCTCACAAGCTACCTTCACAGTCAAAAGGTAAACTAAACAAAACTAGATGAGCAGTTCTATCACCCAAACCAACCATCCAGAGGGCTGTGCATATCTCAGATGGTTGTAGTTTATACACACTTATCATGAGAACACCACACAGATGGGATAACAGCAAGGAACAGGATCAGGATACTAAAAACAATACCAATTCATAACCATGGGATATAACACGTACTAAGCATAAACAGAGAAGAAATATATATGGGCGTACAGAAAACCAGAGCTGCACACCTATACTACATAAGCTGGGGCACATAATTTCTTATTGGTAAAATACATTATGCAGCTGTATGTATGACACACACTGCCCATCCTACAAACGAGAAATGCATCACAAATTTTTGAGGTACTGCTCCCCCTTAACACTGATCCAGCGATTGGGAGCAGCTGCATCAGATAGTGCCTCGCCCACTGTACCCTCAAGTGATGCCTTGAAATATGAGCAAGGTCTCACATCCTACTAGTTAGAAGATGGCACTTGGCACTTTACCTATGTGGTACCATTCAATGGTAAAACATGCTTATTTAGCTACATGGTATGCACTTTGCCAAACTCATGTGAGACTCAACAGTGAATAAAAACTCTTCATCATTGTCTTACTTAATTGTGAAATAATATCAGAATACTTTCCCCACATCTCCAGTGATGTGTATGGCATAATCTGAACAATAAGTGCCATTCAAAGCCTGAAAACTTCCAGCAAATGACCTTCAAAGATAGTTGTTCCTTGCATATGAGAAGCAGTGTTATTACATCACACATGTGAATAAACATGCAGGCTCTTATTAGAATACCGCAGGCTTACAAGGTCTGTCCCAAAAGTTCATGCAGCGAGTCAGAAAAAAAGCAGAAGAGGGTGTAGCAGTGCTGCTCTATCCACTCAAAAGGATTTGGTCGACTTCAAGTACAAGCTGAACTGCTATATGACAACGTATATTTTATGTGTGTACTTTTTATGCAACTCATCTTTAGTCTTTGTAGAAATGGAGATCAAGAAACAGACGAAACAAAAGATTAATATCAACTTTCATGTGAAATTGAGCAAGAATCGTACAGAAATTCATATAATGTTTCAATAAGCCTATGGAAAGCATGCCACAAAGGAAATAACTATGCTCAAGTGGGTCCAGCATTTTTGGGAATAAGACCCCAAGGACGAGGCAACAGGACACCTCTCCACCTTGTGCAAAGATGTAAACATAAATTGAGTGTGTTCTCTTGTGCTTAGTGACTGCCGAATGACTGTTTGAATGATATCAGAAGCACTCATTTTGAGAAAGTAGTCTGTTCCCCAGATTTCTGCCAAGATGGTGCCGAAACTGCCAACTTCTAAGAAAAAGCTGCCACAACAAGAATGTTGCATTTATTGGAAAACTTTAGACAACACTGATGAATTCTGGCAAAGGGCTGTCACGGGTGATGGAACATGGATTTACGAACACGACGTCAAACCGAACTTGCAGAGCAAGGAGTGGAAAAAGAAGGGTGAGCCAAAGCCAAAAAACCGTGGAAGAACAAAGCAAAAATCAGTCATGTTAATGTTTTTCGATTGCCATGGAATTGTGCACTACAAATTCGCACGTTGAAGTCAAACTCAACGCAGCTTTCTACGTGGAGATCTTGGCCTCTGAAAAATTGTGTGTGCCATATGCAACCAAATTTATTGAAAGAGGGGCGCTAGATTGTGCACCACGATGATGCCCGTGTGCACTTTGCACTGATACTAAAGTTTTTTGGCTTCCAATTCTATCATTATGCTGGGACACCCTCCCTACTTTCTTTGTACCTCAATTTCAAACTGGTGATCTGGGGGCAGAGTTTCGGGGATGTGACTACAGCCCAAAAAGAAATGACATTACTGCTGAAGCACTTAGGCAAAGAGGACTTTCGAGGGTGCTCTCAGCAATAGAAGAGGTATTGCATCTAATGGGGAGTATTTTCATGGTGACCAGTTTGATGTATCAATATGAAGGTTTGTGAAACAACCTTTTTTTAATGCAAAGCTCAAACTTTTTACACAGACCTACTGTTTTAACAAAAACATGATTAAATTTTCATTGGAGCATGGGAACATAAAACAATGCATAAAAAATACAAAGCACGTAAGCGCTTCGTATTCATCTTGTCCTTCTTTTCGTGGTTGTTACCTCAGCGCTATACAACCTGAAAATACATGCAGTCTTGCAAAACAAGTGCTTTTTATTTTATAGTTCTTTATTTTATAAACCTAGGATACAAAATTTCAAGCAAAATGATTCATTCTTTTATGAAAATCTAGCTTCAGTATAATTGCTACAACCATTGACTGGACACCCAATAAATCATATGAACACTGCACGATTTAGAAGAAAAACAATAAAATTTTCTGCCACCTCAATAAGAATTCCATAGGAAACAACACCAAGATAGTCATTCCACTGGAGTGAGAAACTACGTTAGGTTGAATAGGTTTAAAAATTTATTAGGTTCAAAAGCCGACTGCAACAAAATTTTGGACCATGTAAAAAGCTTTGTTTCAGATAATGCAGACATAGAGAAGCCTACTTGCAAAATTTATGTTAGAAATGCTACTGCGTGCACCACAAAAAGTTTGTAAAGCGAAACTGGGAAAAAAAAAGTGGCAGAGCCCATCTCATGATAACTGTCGACAGTACTAGGTTAGCACTGAACCAATTTAGCTACATAACGTATTGCTACCATAGAAATGAATTATGTATGAGGTGTGTGTGCTGCACTGGGACTCCTCGTTCGCACTTCCCTAACAATACTAGGCGCCATCTAGCGCCACTACTGCAAAGCCTGCGCGTGGCCTCCGAAATGCATGGCGTGCCGTGGATGCGACCACTGAGAAATGAGTTATGTGCCAACCGGGCACTTCTGATGCGCTTCTTTCTAAACATACTGTGCCACTTAGTGACACTACCGAGAAATGTGCATGTGGCCTCCAAGACGACAAGCGTGGTGTGCCGGTGCTGCAAAAGCTGAGAATTGTTTCGGTGCCTGCTACACACTCAGTGGCACATACTTGGTGACTCAAGTTGGCGAGAGGTTCATTGAAGGGCAGTACATACCCAGTGCATTCATGGCACAGCTTGCTAAAGCGTTGGCTTGAAAAGCATTCTTTGAAAAGCAGCACATATTCAGTGCATTTGTGGCACAGCTTTCCAATGCATCAGGTTGCTGCACTTGAGGAACCCTTGTGGGTTCGATTCCGCTCATTATCAGAGAAACTTAAGAGATCTGTCATTGTAGAGCAGAACATTTCCAGTGCCACATACCTAGTTACCCAGGTTGGTGTCAAAGACGTTCATTGAAGAGTGGCACACACCTACTGGCACATACTTAGCGACCCATGTTGGCATCAAAGAGGTTCACTGAAGACCGGTAAAGACCGAGTGGCACATACCCAGTGCTCCAAGTTGGTGTTAAAGAGTTTCTTTGAACAGTGGTGCCTGCCCAGTCTCGCATCTTATACCCCAGTCACATGGGCACTTTCAAAGTCCTTTCAAACCAAAGATCCCTTACTTCAAGGGAAGACACGTGCCGTCACATAGGTGCATAAAATAGGCCTAGTTGAAGGGAGCTTTAGGTTAAGCGAGTCGTTTGTCTCTGAAATCTCAAGGGAATACTCGTGAGCCTAGAGGGTGTTTGACAGAAGAAAAAAAGAACTGTATACATACGGAAGTTCAATTTTTACATATTAAAAACAAGTTTCCCGTATTATAGAAGTTTCTAAGCACTAAACACTTTTGCGACACCTGTAATCTCAATCATGAATGCTCCAGTACAGCAGTGCCGGCACGGCCTGTCGCCATCAGCAACACTGACACAATATGTGCGATTTGGTTATTGGCTGCTATGCATCAAAGTGTCCTCATTTTTTTCGGCACGTCGTTAGCTTTTTTTGTTCCTTGCCACTTCTGCATTTTAGGATGTGTTCTGGTTTCTGTCAAAACTTCAGCAGAGACCATCTGAAGACCGTGCAGCAGGGACACATAACCCTTGAACCTTCCTTTGAAAGCTCTATGGCAGGGTCTCCAGAAGCGAATATTGCGTGGGGGGAAGGAGCTCTCCCTCTTTTTCAGAAATTCACAAATATAAAAAATGAAATAAAGATATCAATCAAGTGAAAGAAAGAGTGAAAGGCTATGCTCCACATGTCAAGACCTCTTCTCCCATAGGGCACTGCCAGACCCAAACCTGGCTTGACCCGGGCCAAGAGCAACAAGAGAGAGAGAAAAAAGGCCCGATATTGGAGCAAAAAAGGAGAGCGGGCATCTGACCCTTAGAGTGGTGGGGGCACTGCCTCCCATGCAATGGAATCTGTGAGGGCCCACACACCCACTGCCCAAATGGTTCTTGATCCTCGGTTCAATGGTGCATACTTATTTATGAGAAATTTAGTCTAAGTGAAATTTTGTAGCAGTTAACCTTTAGCATCCCAAAGAAACACAGAGGCTATGAGAGATGCTCAAAAGGCTCATTTTGCATTCCACCTTAATTGGAATGCTGCTGCCACAGGCAGTAACCAATTCCTCGACTTCATGCTCAACAGCACAACACCATGGTGCCTGTGGTGATCTGACATCAAAGTGATACCAATCTTACACAGCCAGGATTGAATGAACCTTTGATTCGGATAATGGTAAACAGGAAAGACCTACCTGCACATTCTCTTCAGTAACCTGTACTTCAGCTGAGTAGACATAATCGATCAGCAGAGCAAGTGCAGTCCCATCTAGACCCTGAAGTGTGATCTTGTTGGCTCGACTCTCAGTGAAGCCCGTAAACATGGCATAGAAGTAGGGGCTGCAGGACGCCAGAACTGTCTTGTGGGCAGACACCTCTGTGGCACCAGCCACAAGAGTTACGTCACATAGGAGGTTCTGCCTGGGAAGCCCAGCCAGTGTGCACATGGTGAGAACTTGGATTAATGAAAAAGTGATGCAGAGATTTACAACAGTAAAACTTTGTAACCTGTCTCCCAAGTGAGTCAGCCAGCTTAAAAAATGCCTCCTACATCGCAGCTACCAGTGGCAGCATGGAGACATTTCCCATTGCTTTTGCTAATACCGTACATCTACATATTTCCTATTCGTCAACGTCCTGCATTGTGTTGTGAATTTTTTCATATTTATAACATCATGTTTTCTTGAATATAAGCACCCTTTCTTTCTTTTTATATCGTATTCATGATAACAAAGTGGGGGACAGTGTTTATACTTAAAACAAATAAAACAATTACAATCACGATACAATAAATGCTCCCTTAAGAGAAATTCAAAAGGGTCCTTTCATTTAGTATGATTTCAATTTCTTTTAAATAATTTTTATTTTAAAACGATCTGGCATTGGGCTATTTGGTGATCTTCAGAAATAAACAGAAATGGGCAGCGCCCAAATCCAAGCCTTATAGGGTGGTACCCTCTGAAGTTAAAATGCAAATCTTAAAGGCTATGCTTTTGCTGGTTGAATGTGGCAGAAGCAATTTTAAGAGCTGGAAGCACGTCACACAGATTGAATTTTGGACACCACCTATAAAATCTGTTGCATCAATTTTTTCTTTGTGGTGTCCATTTTGCGCACAACATATTTCTCAATTTTACTCCACTTAACAAATGCTCAAGTTGTTTCTGCTGCTATTGCTGTCCCATAATAAATTGTCAACTTCACTAAGCCTGTTTACTATGTCCCACTTTTTTTGTAAACTTTGCCATATCGTCAGCTGAAGCATCAACACCTGGAGGTGAATACAGAGGGTGGTTAAACTAGCATACAATCATTTTTCAATCTTTCCTGTACTCTAGAAAGTGGGAAAGGGGAAGGTGCTCAGATCCGACAAAATATGTCACTGCTTGGAAAGGCTCAGTAAGACTTAACTGGTCAACCTGAGCCAATTACAACTCAAATGTAAGCAATCTGTTCAGTAAAACCCACTCATGTTTAAAGTGTCAGCCTTTGCAAAGGTCTGTTAGTGAAAGCTTTGTTACTTAAAGGTTATCAACACTTCTTTCAATTTTTTATTCTGCATGTTTAAACAGAAGCAAATTTGAGTTCATGGTAGCAAAGTTCCTCTTCCATGCGGGGTTTTGTATGGGTAAAGCATGTAGCAGACACAACCTAACAGCTGTGACACATAAAATATCTATTAGCACGGCCACATCTGGTCCAGTAGAACAGTGTTAGCAGTCAACAAGCCTAATCTTAGTGGAAAACAAACACATTCAGTATAGGGGCGTCTTGCACTGGAGTTTGAGGTATAGTAGCGGCGCCTGGTGGTGGCGCGTGAAACGTTATCTGGGTAGCACCAGCTTGGGTAGTACTGAGCCCTGGCTGCGGAGAAGCATGTTTCTAGCCCGAGCTTTGCATCGATTTGCGCTTTTTACTGCCCTGTTGCGAGTGCGAAAAAGCTAGTCACTTCTCACAGACCACGCTGCGAGCTCGCTGCAGCGTATAGTTTAATGAAAACAGACTCTCTGTGTGCCGTGGGAAGAAATGCTGGAAACAGAAGGAATCGGCGACCTAGCTCAGCTTTGAAAAGGCGTCACCGTCCTTACTTCTGTGTCGTGGGCTGCCATGAACAAGAAGGCCTGAATACCAACATCAGAGTGTACCGCTTTCCTTAAAGGCCTCACGAAGCGGGGCGTCGGGCGCGCTGGATAGCTGCAGTTCGTCACGCTGGGTAAGCGAAACTTCGCGCCATGCTGACTGCTTCGCCTGTCTTGAAGCTTGCTTGATTATCTGCGTAGCTAAAATTCGGTCTCTTGCACCTACAGTCCCGACAGCAGACTGACATAGCAGCAGGCATGGCTGGTGATTCACGATTTGAGACCCGGCCACAGCGACAATTAACAATTAAACCGTGGTGCGAAGTGGTGAAGTGACCAGGTATGTGCAAATGAGCACAAATGGTTGGGCTGATTCGGTGACAATTCACTACCCCACTACGAGCAGCACAGGTTAGAGAGTTAGATGTGCTCATCCTTGGCCTGAAGCCAGCACGCTGAGGCAGCGCAGCAAGGTAGTATTGATTGCAGCACATCGATTTTGAGCACTGTCATTAAAAGCTACATCAAGCGAGCAGCACACGAGCGTGCGCTGCAGCGCGATTCACGCGTACATTACTGCGAGCTCATATTCACTGCATCAGTTATTTATCAGTTGCTAGAGGGACAGATGGCCGCTACTACAGTGCAGGCATAACTACTTGTCTAGCAGCATGCAGTCGACAAAGATTGCAGGAGGCCCGCCGTTTTGCGGCATGTTGAAAGACTGCTGCCGTCGCGGCGCGTACTGTCGTGCGTCGAGCAGTTCCGTCACATGATGTCTGCTTATCGCTGCTGTGAATTCATTTATACCAAGCATGTCTTCGCATTTGTGCGCCTGAATCTAGCAGCGTGCAAACCTTACCTGAAGTTCAACTTCGTACGCGACTCGCTTCACTTGCTATTTACACCACGCTAAAACTTTGCTACTTATTTCTTGAACGGTGTACATATATTCGGCGTTGCATAATTTATTGCCTTTACGCAGCGTGCCACCCCTGAAAAAATGTTCGGCGCCCGATATTAGCTGCAAGCCGTGGTACAACAAAACCAAAAGTGGCCGGTCCATATTGTAAACGTGCTTTCCGAAGCAGAAGACCGAGCTTGGTACTACCCAGTTCAGGACAGAGGGCGCTTTTTAGCACCATTGTTGCAGCGCCCCCTGGGCAATGCAAGGGCCCCATTAACTCTGAGACAACTGAAAAAGCACAACTGCCTTCGGTTTTCATGAAGTCATTAGTGAAAAAAAAATCTCGCTCTACATCCTTTGTCGTTTTTTTCTTTTTGCTCCAAACCGCAAGAACAAAGACGTGAACGAGAAGATTTTTGGGATTTTTTTCTCTTTCTGAATATATTCTCAAAATATTGACAGAGCAATCCAGTACCTAACGAGTAGTGGCTTAAGCAAAACGTAACGGCACCTGATGCGTTAAAACGGTGTTTACAGAGTAACATACACAACTGCGGTATGTGAGCTGTTTTTAAGGTACATAGCAGGGCACTTGCAAGCTTTGTTCCACAGCGAATGACAGTTCACAATTACCTAAATTACACTGTGCACGCAGTACTGCTGTTTAGCACGCGTGCACACAATACACACTGAAGCTACTACTGACAATCGAGCCTGTTTAAACTGCGTAATTAAGTTGCCAAATTGGAATATTCGGCAAAAAAGGCGCGACAAGAAAACGAGAAATGCAGACAGACTTACTTCCTCAAAATATTCATGGTTTCAAATGCCTTCTGAGTGTGGTGCTGATTTCTGTAAGGAGGTCGCTCCGTCAAACTATGCTGAGACCTGCCCAGGTCAATCTTCTGGAGCTTGAACTCCAGCATGGTACTGTGAAATAAAAAGAAGTATTCAAAGTTCACATCTCGCAAGCGAGCACAAGACAGCAAGCAGTCAAGTAACGAAGCCCGATGGAGCTGCTGTTGACAGCGAGACCCAACGTTTACCTTTCAGAAGCCAGTTCAGACGACATCGCCTGATAGAAAGACGACTTGTTCATAATGAGAAGACTCAATGCACCAGCAACAGAGGTTCCAAGTTCATGTTGAATACAAAATAGCTACAAAGACGAGTGGCAACAAATACCTACTCCTACACACAGCGTTTGTTTTGGTCAGTGGTTTAGGGTTTTAGGGTTTAGCGTCAGATTCCGGAGCTTACGACATTAGTGACGTAAAGTGCACCGTGGTCCATAAAATTGTATAGATGCGCGTGGGAAAATTATTGTTAATTAGGCAATAATAAAAACACTTGCATAGCTCGAAATCGTAACGACGATTTATTTGCTTTGTTGCTTTGTGGCCTCTGTGCACAAAATTCTAAATAATAGTCGCATTACTATTTTTTGTCGCGGAATGGTAAGGCGGCTTGAGAGACGCTTGCATATGCCGCTAAGACGCTAGTGCATGTGACTTGAGTGACTCGTGCCGCCGGTGCGGATATGGGAAGTTATCGCATTTCCTTGAAACATTTTTGACGTCAAATGTGGCACTTTTGCCAGCCCTTGTTTAATGTGCGCCGTGTCTTTTTGACCTTGTATACTCCATCTTTCACCAACACGGTACTACAGCGACTATCAAGCATGGGCCCTGTGCGAAAGCCGGCAGTGCTGGTCACACGGCAGGATGTAGCTAAGGAAGCTCTAGACCTTCTCCTTGATAAGTGAGGCGCATTTGTGCACATATTCTCGCAACTTTCAACTTGATATTTGACACTGTGCGTAAATCTCCTTTCAGGTGTGACGTCGAGATTTGGAATGAAGACGAGCCGATTCCCAGACCAGTTCTTCTGCGAAAGATTGCTGGCAAAGACGCTCTGTTTTGCTTGGTTACGGAGAAGGTAGACTCTGAATTGTTGGATGCCGCTGGTAAAACGCACAGCTTGCTGAATTTTTGTGCTTGCCCGGTTCGCTTTCGGCTCTAAGCTGTCACGTTCCTCACAGGCCCCTCCTTGAAGGTAGTCGGTACGATGTCGGTTGGTTATGATCACGTCAACGTTGCTGAGTGCACTAGAAGGTAAAGTTAAATCTTCCGGCACAATTTTTATGTAGTACGTGATTTCTAAAATAAAGGGTGTTTTCTTTCAGGCGAATCGCAGTCGGTAATACGCCTCATGTGTTAACTGACGCAACAGCGGAGCTAGGAATTGGTCTTTTGCTAGCGACTGCTCGGCGACTGTTGGAAGCTCATCAGGCAATAGGCAGGTACAAAAATGTTTTTTCGTCTTCCACTTTCGATATGTAGTGCTTATGTCGGGTGCGTTAATTGTAGGAGGAATGAAGAGTACTACTAGTGCTGAAGTGTATGCCCACAGCTGAGTAACATTGCATACTGACTACGCCGGAAACACAAATGTAATTTAAGTGGTATTTATTTGCCTGCATATGTACTAACACAGAGTGACTGCAGGAAAAAAAAAAAAGAAAAATACCGACGATTACGTTACTTCCTAATGCGAAATTTGAGCGCAGCAAATAAGCTGTTTCACCTTTTCGATAGATTGAGGCAAAGAAATCGAGCAACACATGTATGCGCTATCACAGAATTTTTTTTTTATTTTTCACACGTATTCCTTTAACAAAGACTCCACTAGGCAAGCTTCTGCTTCGGCGGCACGCACCTCTGGATTCTGACGGCGACGGCGCTGGGCCTCTGCTCTGGCAGCTCGTTTAGCAGCAGCAGACGGAGGACTTCCATCGGTCGTCTCGCTCATGGCTCAGAAAGAACTGGCAGATAATTTCGCAGTGGCGAACGGCAGCGGCAATTTCGGCTCGGGCGGTGCACATATACAGATCCGCCGCCACCGATCTGGCTTTCTGATTGCCACCGCACAGGGCGAACGGCAGCGGCAATTTCGGCTCGGGCGGTGCACATATACAGATCCGCCGCCACCGATCTGGCTCTCTGATTGCCACCGCACAGGGGTTGCATTGGAGGAGGAGCGAAGAAAGGAATTAAGTTCGAGCCGGCGCTTTGACAACCGGAGACTCGCAGGAAAAGGGGGGAGGGGGGCGGCGTGTACACCCAGCGGCAAACGATGGGGGCAGAAGCGCGCGCAGCAAGCGGACAACACGATAAAGGGAGGAGGGAAGAGATAGCAGCGACTGACTGATGCCGCTGACGCCGATAGTGAGTCAACCCCAGCTGCGGAGTTGGTTTCAGGGACAACGCCGCCGATGCCGACACAAACAATATGATACCCTCGCTTCCGCAGCGCTAAGAACCAGGTCTAGCCGTGGGAAGGTGGTCACGTATTCGTCGACGTGCCGGAGCCTACGTGAAATAACCGGCGCGTCGGCAACTGAAGAGCACCCTATCCGCCACACAAGAACAGGGGGGGGGGGGGACCCTTTCCTCTTTCTGCATGGCGGCGACGGTGTTCTATGCAGTCAGGTTATCTTGACTCTCTAGCAGCGTCAGCGGCATCCAGCGGTATCAGTCGGTC
Organism: Dermacentor variabilis; assembly: GCF_050947875.1. NCBI lineage: Eukaryota > Metazoa > Arthropoda > Arachnida > Ixodida > Ixodidae > Dermacentor > Dermacentor variabilis. The sequence goes on along the minus strand of NC_134568.1, from coordinate 60,749,759 downwards.
GCTGCTAGCGCTGGGGGGATGAAAGGGGGGCGGAGCTGGTTACGAGGCCGACGACAACGCCGACGACGACGCGAAACCCAGGAACGGACGCCAAAGAGCTGCGCTCTAAAATGGAGACTATCAAAGATGATCGTCAATGTCAGCGCAACAGCTTTCTTGTGTGACCTCTTGCATATCCCCTTGTCATCCATGAATCATTAAGCCTTATGGGCACGTGCGCAGATAAACGAAGTGGCAATCTCATTGCCAACCACAATGCCAAATGATACCACGACATAGTGTATGCTGTTGTATTGCAGCAGCGCACTTGAAACTCCGTATCAACCAACATTACTAGATTGCAGCAACTGGTGCAACCCCCACTATCCCTAGTATCCTGGCTGCAACTTTGTTGCAGTGGCTATCCATCAGGCTGCTGCGCTCGATGCGGATGTCTGTTGTTGATGGGGTGCTATCAATTTGGTATATCATACACCTTGCAGTCACCTTGGTACACCTATTGCGGGGGAATGGCCTAGAATGGGCACCTACCAATATCACATATGAATTGATGAATTTGTCTGTTCGGGCACATAACCCAGTGACCCAAGTTGTCCACTAGGCCAGACATCAGTAAGTTGTCTATTTGGGCATGTACCCAGTGGCCCATGTTGTCTGCTCGGCAAAAGAGCAGCTGGCACATACCTAGTGGCCAAAGTTGACTTTGAAACAAGCAGAAAGTTTATTTTCCCCCTACCCCCCATGGTGGTGTAGTGGCTTTGGTGTTGCGATTCTAAGCCTGAGGGTGTGGGATCAAATCCCAGCCATGGCAACCACATTTCAATGGGGCCGCAATGCAAAAAACACAGTCTACTGCGCATTGGGTGCACATAAAAAAAAGTCTGAGGGGGTAAAATTAATATTGAGTCCCCCATTATGGTGTGCCTCGTATTGTGGTTTCGGTACATGAAACCTTGCAACTTATCTCCCTCCACCATGGTCGTTAGTTTCATAGGCCTGCACTCTCAGTTTGGCAATAGCACTCAGCAGTGGAGAAATTTTAAAGCGGTCCGGCAGAAAGAACACTCGCCACTTGTGGGAGAACCCTGGTTCACTTTTCAAGGAAACAAAGAGCAGAATGTCAAGTGATACGAATGTTTCACCGGCACTTCGGGCATTATCTTTGGGAGTGTCACACATTTTTAGAATAGAACACGTTTTCATGGGATTGACCCACGAAAATATTTAGACAGCATGCGACAAAAAAAACTTTGCTACACTCAATAAGAATGCTTCATATTAAAAAAAAAAAGAAAACACGTCAGCGCAAGTTTGCTCCTGCATACGTCTTCAGCTTGTGCAGAAACTTCTTACCATTGTCTAGGAGCTCTTCAGTTGTCACTAGTTTTCCAGGGGAACCAGGGCCTTCTCAAAGTTGTGTTGGAGTGTATAAACATAATGTAGGTGCTCAAAATTGCTTCTCGCAGTCGGGGGTTTCAGGAATTAGATATTTAGTCTGGGGATTTTTTATTTTCACCTAGCCAATTAATGTCAGTGCAACAACATGTATACAAACTCTACCCACATGCTTCTCGCGCATAAAAGCATGTCACTTAGCAAGTATAAAAGTTGGGAACCATAATATATCTTAATTGTGGGGGCCTGGTATCTCGCAGGGAGTACCAACCACTGCGGGTTTTGGTTTAGCAAGCCACAGGCCGTGTCAGCCGTTGCCTCACATAATCTAGCACAAAAAGGGCATCGAGCGTTGCGCATGTAATATTGGAAACAGGTTTATTTATCTCTGGCCTTACGCAACACTGCACAAATGACCGGTCCTCGGGTGGCATGGGCAGCAAGGATGCTTGCGCACCAAAGACGAAAATACAGAAAAGGCGCAGCTAGCATGTTGCTGCAAAACGTCCGCACGAAAGTGGCGGGCTGTGTCTCAGTTCCCACAAGTTGGTCTCGAAATGTCGCACCTGGCTTCATCGACATTATCCTGATGCCACAACACAGCAAAATTTACTGTCTTTGTGTAGCATTAAGGTTAATTATTATTGATGATGCGCATAAGAAAAGTCAGCGGAATCTCCCAGAATGGTAATTATCCAAGATAGGCGTAGCATTATATTCGGCTTCGGCTTGCTTCTGCTGCTGTTGTGGCTGTTTTGTTCAGGTGTTACGGAAAGAGTAATTCTTAAGTATGTGCATGGTATTAAAGACAACACATACAACATACATGCACGTGCGCGCGCGCACACACGCACGCACACACACACACACACACACACACACACACACACACACACACACACACACACACACACACACACACACACACATGCAGTCGTGTATTCCACATACAGTCTTCTCTTGCCCTCTTGTGTGTGCCTTGTACTTCTTCCTCTTGTATGTGTATGAGCCTAGCATACCAGTGGCAGATTCAAGAAGGGTGTAGTAGGGGCAGTAGCTGCCCGCCTCCCTCAACACAAATGTCAGCACCTTCCTTAGTTTGTGCCATTCACATCCTTTTGCGTCAGCTTGCCTGATCAAGCGACGCCCTCTTCCCCAAACCCTGTGCTGCCTTTGAGCCTAGTTCAGCTTCTCCGCCCATTGTTATGATGCATTTTTGGTCCCAGTGCGCGCCAAGCAGCAGCAGAAAAAAGTCTGTTGTAAGGCGCTGCATTGAGCATATTGCCCCTAGGCACCACTGCTTCATAAACATTGGCACCTGCTGAGCCTGCGGAGCGTCCGATAAGAAAATGTTTAGTGGCAATCAGCTGCGTTTTCCAACAGTCACGTTCAGACCTGATCTGGAATGTTTACCAAAGATTCCAAGCACCGGAGTGTAATTGTCACTCCTCCTTGCCTGTGAATTCTCTTGCAATGAGCTGTGCTCCAATGACCATAGCCTGTGCTCATTGGGTCGTCTTATCAAGTTCGTCATCGAGCATGCTGTGGGCTGCAGGCATTGCTCTCTGTAAGAGCCCCTTTGTTTTCAGCAGCCCTTGATGTACCATTTCATTGTTCTTGTCTCATCATAAAATTAGGCTAGTTAAGTTTACCTCTGGCTCCTGGTTGTTCATTGGAGGCTGCAAACTTCGCAAGTGGCCATGCTACAACTCTGCTAGCCAGACGTAACGGGCTCCCCCACCTCCGGCAGTCGTAACATCGAGCAACCACCTGACCCCATCATCTCCCAGATAGACTACTGCTCTACATCTCCTCTCAAGCCCAGTGAATGAGATGGCCACTTAGAAACAAGTAAGTGTTTAAATATTCTTTCATGTACAACATATCCAGACTCCCTGTGACGACATTTGCACAGCTGTTGTCCAAACTATGTGAATGCTATGTGGCACAGACTAACCTCTCCCAGCAGCATCTGGTTTGCACCTCAAGAACCACTCCTTTGACTCGCACAGCTAAAGCTGCTGGGTGAATTTTGTAGCTTGTTTGCAGTGTATGGGCTTCATGGGTTCTTCACTTCTCCCAAAACCATGCGCGGTGGTTGTGCGCAAGCCCCCTGTGCTTAAAGTCAGGAGGGAGCTGGGTAGGTCAGCTTGGCACTGCAGCACTCATTCGGCAAGCGCCGGAGGTGATTTTATTACCAGTGGTGCCTTGTGCAGAGCAATTCTAATTCTCCAGTTTTTCTAATAATGATTTAATTGATTAATTGGTTGGTCCGGCATGAGAAAAAACAGGAATGCAGGTATTACCGTATTGCTACATGCATTTCCCCAAGGCCCTGCACATGAAAGCCCCTACTCTTGTTCTACTAAGCTTAATTGTTGGCACAGCTAGCATACTGTTTCATGAGACGCATGAATGTGCAGCTACCTGCTTGTGAATTAATGAACATTCACCTTGGTTTCTTTAATTACCGTTAAGTTTTAATTCATTTAATTTTGCATTACGAGTGATGTGTTATACCAAAGGTGCATGCATATTGTCCACTTTTGTAGGTAAGTAGGTGTGAAACCATAAAATATACTGTTGTAGCGCCCTGAGGTTATTCTAGAACCTTTCTAGATTTCATTTTCAACCAGAGCAGCTGATTTCATCTATGCTTTCCTTGGCTTTATTGTCTGACTTTTTACGGTCGTGATTACCAAGATTGGAGCCCCTTGGTTTTCCTTCTTTTCCTGTGTACATATAGGTATCCATATAGGTATCTATAAATATCATCGGCCTATTTTTATGTCCACTGCAGAACGAAGGCATCTCCCTGCGATCTCCAATTGCTTCTGTCTTGCACTAGCTGATTCCAACTTAGGCCTTCGTATTTCCTCATTTTGTCATCCCACCTAATTTTCTGCTGTCTTTGACTGCACTTCCCTTCCCTTGGCACCCATTCTGTAACTCTAATGGACCACTAGTTATGTACCCTATGCATTACATGGACCGACCAGCTGCATTTTTTTTTCTTATTCCCAACTAGAATATTGCTTACCCCTATTTGCTCCCTGATCTACACTGCTCTTTTCCTGTCTGTTAATGTTACGCCTAAAATTTTTCATTTCATCGTTCTTCGCATGGTCTGTAACTTGTTCTTTGTCAATTTGGTAATTGTTAACCTCCCCTATTATAGCACCGGTATAATGCAGTGATTGTACACTTTTCAACGACAGTGGTAAACTCCCAGTCAGGATTTGGTACTGTCTGCACTCCAAACCATTTTTAGTCTTCTCTAAATTTCCTTCTCATAGTCAGGGTTGCCTATAAGTAATTGACATCAACATACTCCTGTACAGACTCTGAAGGCTGACTCGCAAACATGAGTTCTTATTTCCAGGCTCTTGAACATAACCTTTGTCTTCTACGTAGTAATCTTCAGCTCCACTCTTGCAATTTCTTGGTTAAGGTCCTCAATCATTTGTTGCAATTCATTTCCATTGTTGCAGAGCAAGATAATGTCATCTGCAAACTGATGGTTGCTGAGATATTTGCAGTTGATTCTGAGATATTTGCCATTGATCCTCACTCCTAAGCCTTCCCTCTATAATAGCTTGACTGTTTCTAGGCATGCAGTGTATAGAATACGAGAGATCGTGTCTCCTTGCCTGGCCCCTTTCTTAATAGGTAATTTTCTGCTTTTCTTGGGGAGAACCAAGGTAGCTGTAGAATCGTTGTAGATAACCAAGATAATCATGTATGCCTCCTGTACTCCTTTATTATGCAATGCTTCCATGACTGTTGGTATCTACTGAATTGAATGCCTTTTCATAATGTATGAAAACCATATAGAGAGGTTATTTGTACTCCACAGATTTCTCAATTACCTGATGGATGACATGGTTTTAATACATTGTAGATTGTCTCTTCCTGTTTGCCCTGATCTTCATACAATTGAACCGTGCAGTAACGAAATCGGCAAGGAACACGAAAAAATTATCTTTCGTGAGAATTTTGTTGTTGTGAAAACAGACAGCACAGATAGGTAATGCATCGCAGAACAAAACTTTAGTGTCAAAATTCTGTTAGCCTATTTTGGCAAGCTTTGCTCGAGGACATAGAGCCGCATTGCCGACAGTGCAAAGTGTGCCGCAGGCGTCGACCAGCAGTGGCAGTATGGCCATGGCGCAGTATTCTTGGTCAATTGCTTTCGGAGATGTGATCACTTTTACGAGATTTTGCGCAACTCAGCACCTGATGCAGAGCAACAGCAACAGCGCATGCAGCAGCGTTTCTCCAGGGCATGTTGTTGCCCGTAGGCACCTACGTGTCCGGTGCCGAGCACAAAAGTGATTGCATCTCGTGTACCCGAAGGTAAACAATAGAGATAACGCCTCTTTTGCGCAAATCTACGTCCGGCGCTAAATCCACACATGATGCCTGTCGGGTGGCACCCAAACCAGCATTTTTGAAACAAGGGATGCGTATTCCCCGGTGATTGCTCAATCATGGTCCGATGTGTGACACTCCATATGCTGCGACCGCATTCTCAAGCACGATAAACAATACCATGTCGGTGGGACATGGGTTTCCTTGTTCTTGCTGTGTTTTTTTCCACCGAGACGCACATTACGCAGTGCACTGCCACTATCGACGATTGTTGTTCGAAACGCACATTCAGCTTGCGTTCAGTTTTGCCTCATGCGATTGGCCTATAGGCCTTGCCGAGTTGTCAGCTACAGGGAATGCAAACTAAACGCGCGTTTCGAACAACAATCTATGATCTTTCCTAGTAGGTGTGCAAAAACCGTCGTCACATATCGGTAACAACATGCATGCTGCTTCATACGGGTGACCAACAAATGAGATGGCGGCCATGACGCATTTCCAGCGCACTGATCGCTTCCGGCGCTTGGTTGTTTTTGTGAACAAAAATGGCGGCGCCCACACGAGTGTAATGTGGTAGTATTTTCTGAAATTTTTGTGCAAGACAAATGCATTTGAGCACATTTGGAGCCTGCTAGCCTTAGGCAAGTAGCTAATATGTGGAATTATGTTCCATCAAATTTCGTTGTGGGATTGCAGTACAGCGACATTTCGTTGCTGAGAGGTACAAAATGCATTGAATCTTGCGGGCGTTCACCGGGGATACGAAAATGTTCCGTTGTCGCGGGAATCTCGTTATTGTGGGTTTCGGCTGTATATTATACATATAAATACGGCAGTCCTACAAAAGATAACTTTAATAACATTTTGGCCGGTGGCCATGTCTTCATTAGAGTAATCACTAAGGCAGGACCACCATATATATATATATATATATATATATATATATATATAGTAGGCAAAGAGGGGTTCTTCAGGCTACCTTTCAAACGTAAAGAACTTGAGTGGTGCTACAAGGTAAACAGAACAAGTATTTAATTTCAACAGTTTCGATCGGTGGACCGATCTTCATCAGGGTTTACAAAAAAATGGCAGTTCGGCCCTGGTAGTGAAGACACCAGACCGGGTGTGTGTGTGTGTGTGTGTGTGTGTGTGTGTGTGTGTGTGTGTGTGTGTGTGTGTGTGTGTGTGTGTGTGTGTGTGTGTGTGTGTGTATATATATATATATATATAATAGCACGTAGGAAAAATACCAGGATGTTATTAGTAATATACTGGTATTCCTCCTACGTGCTTCTGTTCTTTAGCTCACTCACTGCCAAATCCTGTAATTAGATGCTTCATTGATGTGTATGTGTGTTTGAACTTGTGCGTGCTATGCTGGTTGCAGCCATGTGAGGGTCCCCCCGTCACTGAAGGGAGACTTTAAGCCCTGGCAAGCCCCAACCAGAATGTTTGCAAGACAGTGATTTTAAGGGGCCTAAATTACTCGCAAAACACGATCGATGGCTTAAACAGTCTGCTTCTAAGCTTGCAATTGCATAAGTCTTGGCACATTGGTGTTATGTATATTTGTGTCAGCTTTGTAACGTTCGCATGTTTAAAGTGCATGGAATACACTGATTTATGGCACTAGTAATTCGTACCTCAGGTGGAACAGACGTGGTCCAGTATTGTTGGTTCTTTTTCATGAGTTCTGCTCAAGTGCTTGTGTAGTTGAGCAACATGCATTTAAAACACGAAGCTGGCAATACAGCTCGTCATTATACACCAAAAGTATTTGACAACCATATTTTTGTTTGTTTGCAGCCCTCAAGTTTGCTTTGAAGAATGAAAAGAGCAGGTTTGCAAAGTGTTGATAAGTTCTTCACTCCTACTACCAAGAAACCTCTACAAATTGTAGTCAAAGGCACCGAACAAGCCACTTCACCAGCAGTCTTCCCAATGCTGCCATTGGATGAGAAAAACATGAACATCTGTGTTCATCCCGGGTCGGCTTCATGTAGCATATCGCTACCTCTTCAAAGCGAATGTTCTCACCCTGCTTCTGCACGTAACCTAAATACCGAATATCAAATCGAATGATTGGACATGACATGACTTCCGTCACTTTGTTAGTGCCAGCTAAATGCAACTTTGGGAAGTTTGTTGGCCGATGAGTCAATTGATACACAGAGCATTTGTTAGAAACTCACTGGTGCCCTCTGCATTGTGCTACAGATTTCCATACCCAGTTCACAGGGAAGACAGCGAAGATGAGAAGCGATACGTAAGTCAATCGCTCTCAAACAAATGAAAGTGGCTTGTCCTCTCCAATTCTCGCAGAGGCCTGTACTGCAAGTACTGCGCTTTGTTAATAACAGGTACGATGGGAACCTACCATAAAAATGTCCCCCTTGAAAAACTGGTTGCAAAGTCACTCACGTCCTTTGCAAAACTGCTTTGAAATGATTATCTTCCCATATTTGAAGCAAACAAGTACCACAAAAAAGTGCAGATAAGAAAGGACTTACTTCCATGTGTCCGCGCACCTGAAAAAGATGTGGCCAACCAAACCTGCGTTCGGCATCTACATCAAATGAACCACAACCAAAACCGCTGGTTTCCAATCATAAAGTCAAACATCTTTTTAGGGTGCCAAAATAAAAATGCTCCTTGAGTGGTCAAATGAGGCCTCATTGAGTTTGAATGACAATTTCCGCTCAATTCTGTGATTTCGAGCATCGAGTAGGGACACTGAACTTCAGAAGCACCTTGTCAGCACATCATCCTGAGCCACGTACACCAAGACCCAGAGCGAACTGATCAAGTGCTGTGGAGACGAGGTTCTTGCTACACTAATTCAGTGGGTGCACAAGTCGGGCGTCTACTGTATCATGTTCAATAAAACAACCAATGTATCTCGCGTGTCAAAGCTCTTGTGCTGCAGTACACACACAAGAACATGGTACAAGAAGGCTTCATTCAATTTGTTGACTCTCGCAGCGACAGCAATGCTGTTCGTGCCAACATAACTGAGCCCATCCTAGCAGGGAATTAACTTGGTGAATGAGTTCTAAAAATGCTGAAGGGCCTAGAACACTACCTTGGAAGGTGTGTTGGCGTAGGGACAGATGGCCGCAGCGTTATGGTGTCAGAGCTATGTGATGCCATGTTCGAAATCAAGCAGTGTGCTCTAAATGCAGTTCACTTCCCGTGTTTTAACCGTGCCCTCAACAAGTCTTTATCCAAGTCATCGCACATTCAAGCCACCAGGAACACAATAGGGATTATGAAAGAGATAATTTACTTCTTCACCGCATCACCAAAACGAAATATTGTACTTAAAAACACACTTGGCCACCAACTTGAAGGGGCCCTGAGCCACCTCTCGGGCTTGGTGAAAGAAATTGAGAAGCCATTCCACCCTGTGAAGGTGGTTGACTAGCAAAGCTGTTATGGTGGTATAAATTATGTTGGTTTAGAGTTTTGTTGGTATGTAGCTATGCATATAATTATGTATGTCATTTACGCGAAATAGAAAGAAATACACAATCATTTGTTGTCTTGTCTTTTATCTTTATTTTATCTTGTTGCACAAGGGATGATGGCCTTGTGGTTGCTGTGCTACACCACCAATGGCTCTTTTACAACGCCGCTTTAAAGACACAGGTGTTGACGCAGCTGTGACGGTGCACATTCCAAACGAGTGCATGACACAAAGCACATTTGTTTGTAATTTGCAGTTGAGCATACTTCCTAGTTAGCTGAAGGAAATTTGGAAGGACTAGATTTGTTCTATAGGACAAACATGAGGCTGTCAGTTCCCCTCCTGTAGAAGCCCATGTATTGACAGCAGATGAGAATTCCACAATATTTACGAGTTCACTGTGAACGACGTAATTAGTAAGAGTAAATGCAACTCTGTCATATTAGTCTTGTTCACTGCTAATTGTCATATAATTTGTTTCAGCATAGTTTCGATAAAACAAGAGTTGTAGCCATTTTCTGTAATCATACTCCTTCCGTAGATGCCCATGTATTGACAGCAGACAGGAATTATGTAATGTTTACAACTTCACTGTGAACTAATTATGATAAGTAAATGAAACTCGACATATGATGGTCGTCTTGGCGGACAATTTCAGTAAGATTTTTTCCAAGATATCTACATATAGATTGAGAGCTACAGAGCTTTCGCGAGAAAGTTTGCTTTGAAGGGGGGGGGGGGTCGCAAGGTGTTTTGGGTTCACCGCCACGATTTTTCCGGAGGGTTGCCATAGACAGCTTTGTTGTAAAAATACAGTTCACCGATAGCATACACTGCTGTGAACATCTCAGCCAAATTTTACAGTTGTGCACAGCGCGTGGATCTTGCAAGCAGCGCAGTCTCCTTTCTCTCAAATGCTCTATTTTCAACAGAAGCCTGCTCTTCACTCTTTTCCGGACTCTTTACTTTGTAATATAGCAGATTCCCATACGTGGGTGCCGTTGGCCAATAGCTAACATAAATCAAGTAGGGCGTTTGGATCAGTGCGCATCTTCCTACTGTTACTTTGTATATTTATTGATGCAGTTTAATAAATAGGCTGAAGTGACAATCTGCTTTTGAATTTCGATAATTACGTACTCCTGGAAGAAGCCAACTATCGTCTGCTTGACCGCCTGCATAGGAATTATTTTTATTTTGTTTATTTATTTATACAATACTGCAGGCCTTGGCGTGGCCCAAGCAGGAGCGGCATACAAATGATAGTTAAATATAGCATTAGCAGACGTAAATTAGCAGATCCTGCTTATTGGCGTTATAGCTGTTGGGTCTCGCTAATTTTGACTAGTTCTGGACACTGAACTAGCCTTGAACCACACAAAACTCAAGGTCAGACCACACACGCTTGCCAGCGCACGCTCACTTCTGCTTAGACGCCTTGGCAGGCTTTGCTTTGTGATGAGCTATTGATAGCGCTTCAAATTGTGCAAGTTGGATCTGGCTACTATCCATCGTTCAAGCTGGTACAGGACAAAGCCAGTCTGCACCATGAGCACAGCCAGAGAGGAGCATATATGAGCATGAGCGCACACTTTAGCCCTGTCGTGCACAAAGCAAGCGCTGCAGTTGTATGCAGCTGCAGCCTGCTATGTCGTGTAGATAACGGGGCCGCTGCGAGGTGCTGCAATGAGTCCACTGGCTGAGTTCACTGTGGCTCGCTGAGGACATCTGCGTTTGGTGCGTCATAGGGGCCAAAACCGGAAATAGTGGCATCTACGTTAACATCCAAAATCAACTTTGAACTGGGCGCCACAGTGGCGTTCAATAGGCGTAGCATTGTGGGCACACCCTGCTCTGCTGTGGCCTTCGCAGTGCAAATCATTGGAGTGGAAGCTCCGTGAACGGGGCATGTTTGATTGCCTATAACTCTACTTCTGCTGAGCATGTTGAAGAACTTTCTGCAGCAAAGTATTTCTGAAATAGTCTAATTTGACTTCAAATGCATTTCTGAACATTGATAAAAAGAGGTTCAGGCCCTTTCGAGACGAGATGGGTCGAATGCCGCAACAGTGTCATTCAGTTTCAAAACTAACTTGGCTCCATGGCTAAAGCTCTCGATGCCACCGCCAACTAGAGAGAACTGCAAAGCACTGCAAAAGCAAGGACGCTCTGCATCAATTTTGGTGATGGCAAGTGTGTAATGCGATAATTTACCTCTTGAACTGACTGGTGCACGTGCTCCCATTGTGTCTTGCGCTACCAGAAGTGCAGTGATGTGCACATGGAAAGGAACACATTGACAGACACCGTAGCTGTTGCAACTGCGAAGAGGTATTCGCACCTCTGTGCGAGCGAGCCGCCGTGCTGGCAGATGAGCTTGAAACAGCTGTGACTCCTTCATGTCACGAAAAGACAGACCCAAAGGTCCAACACTTCGTGCTCATTCCAGAGAGCATCTACAGGATGTCGGTATACATCTCACTACCGGATAATGTGTTGGCAGACCTCAAATCAAGGTTTGACAGTGACTTTTGGACTCTGGGGGCTCTTTGTCATTTTGCCATCTCAGCTCTATACCATCGCAACGGAAGACTCAAAAGTAGTAACAGAGATTGCCCAGCGGTATGGCTCACTCATTCGAAGGCATGCCCCAATAACTGCAAGTGTTATTAAAGCCAAACTGTGGCTATGGAGGGAAAAGTGGAATTGCGAAAGCAAAGGAGCAGACATTCCTTCTGCTGTTGGAGTGCCCTGCATGTGCAATGGTGACATCTTCCCTTTGATCAAGACGCTTCTGCAAATACTGGCCACTCTCCGTTAGCGTTGCCAGTGCTGAAAAGCATAAAAACATGAATGCAATCACAGATGAGTGAAACCGGCATGGCTCTGCTACATATGCACAGAGACAATCCTGTTGACTGTGAAAAAGTTATCAATCGCTTTGCCCATGGATATGGTGGATGATGTAGGTTGGAATTCGTGGTGTAACACTATATTGCTATTTGCCACATCAAATGGGCATTTATTATAATAGCAATTATTTGGACCCTCGAGGCGCATTTCTGCCATCGGCGTTGCTGTGAGGTTCTGTATAAATAAAGTCCAAGGGCGATAAAATTGTCGCCGCGCACCATATGCTGTATGTGCGAGTGAAAGCGTGCGAGGGTCGGCCTGTGAATGCAAATCAGTATTGCATGTGTGAATGAGAAAGGCGGGGACGGAATCACGCTCTCTTCTGTTGCACGCGAGGCACGGGTTTGAGGCAAGGGAGGGAGGGAGAGAAAAAGGGAGGGTGGGTAGGTCGGTCTTTTTTGGTGGTTACTGCTTATGGTGCAGCCGTTCGGGTGCCATATCTTGAAAGCAATCTGCGACGTGGCTAAAGTGCGCGCCTGCGCGGGCCTCATCGTCAAAGTGATCTGCGATGTTTGCAGAGTGTGCATAGTACAGGTAGCTTCGTATGCACTGTGCTTTTGATGTTTCATTCATGTAGAAGCGAGAGATGGACGAAGGTCAATTCACTCACTGCTGCTGTCGCGATTCCTCACTCCAGCATTTTTTTGACAGTGAGTTTCTGTGGTCATCGAGGGAGATTTGTTCATGTTTACCTGTGTGCGTGTGACACTGTGCTTGTTAATTTAGTTGGTAAGCGAATGTTTACAAGTTTATACAGCTGATAAAACTACTAACCTTAATTTGTAAAGCTATCTACTAACTTGCTATTGCACTCAGTGCTTCGCCTTTCAGGTGAAACTGCAACTTTTTTAATAGAACTGCCTAACTCTACGAAGCTGACATTCTAGTTCTCTGCTCATAAATTTAGTTTCGGTATTGTGTCAACACATCTGGTGCATGAACTGACATTTTTTTTTTGCAATAGAGCTTCATTGTTTAAGCATTTTCACATCTAATCATCAATCTAATCTAATCATCAATATTGAGGAGGGGTATGAATATTTATTTTGAGCGTGCGTCTACGATGATTTGCATTGTTTTCGGGACCTTCGTGTACTCTTCAAATTTCAAATTCGATATACATATCGAATTGCTGCTGGAGATTGAGGTGGCGTAGCTATAATTTTATGTGCGTTTCGTTCCCCTTGCTACAGTTAGTGAGATTTATAATGACTACTGCAATTATGTTGTCGAGATTTGGGGGATTTCCTCTTGCACTGCCATCATGTTGATTCTGTAGCATCTATAGCAAGTACTAAAGTGGGCTGAATGTTTATATGTCGCCGTTCCATGCTGTACTTTGAATTTGAGACTTTGAACTGATCTGTTGTTTGCAACATTTTTTGCATAAAAATGTTACCTTGGTTTTGTTGATTGCGAACATTCGCCTTGAAGAGGTGGTGATAAGCTACGTGATGCCGTCCCGGGAGGAATACAGTTGTTCCTGTTTTTCTTATTGATGGCAGCGTTGGGAAGATTGCTGATAAGGAAGCTTGTTTGGTGCCTTTGACTGCAATTTGGAGGGCTTTCTTGGGAGCAGGAAGGAAGAACTTATATTAATCTTTTGCAAACTTGCTCTCTTCATTCTTCAGAGAAAACTTGAGGGCTGCATGCAAACAAAAATATGGTTGTCAAATGCTTTCGGTGTATAATCATGAGCCTTACTTGTGAACTTCATGTCTTAAAACGCATGTTGCGTGACTGCAAGAGCACTCGTAATGGGGAAGCAGCAAAAACGCTGTATCACGTTTGTCCCAACTAAGGCACGCTTACTCAGGCCATAAAGCAGTGTTCGAATTTCATGCACATTAAACAAGCATACGTTGTAAAGGCGACACGAATATACACAACACGAATGTGCCAGGAGTTTCATTAGCTTTATGCAATTACAAACTTAGGAGCGAACTGTTTGCTTAAGCTGTCAATAGCATTTTGTGAGTAATTTAGGTGGCTTACAATCACTGTCTTGCAAACATTCTGGTTGGGGTTTGCGTTCAACCACTGTGCATGGTTGCACGAAAAGTGATTGGAATCTATGAAGGGGATACACTGCAAACAAGCTATGAAATTCGCCTGGCGGCTTTGGCTGTGTAAGTCAAAAGAGTGGCTGCTGAGGTGCGAACCAAACGCTGCTGGGCAAGGTTAGTCTGTGCCGCATAGCATTCACATTGTGAATAATGTCTGGAGTGCAGCACCTGCTGTGCAGTTGTCATCACCGGAAGTCTGGATATTTTGTACATGAGAGAACGCTTCCTTGTTTCTAAGTAGTCAACTCATTCACTAGGATGACAGGAGGTGCAGAGCAGTAGTCTATCATGGATTTGATGGTGTCATGCGGTTGCCCGGTGTTATGACTGCCGGATGTGAGGGGCCCCCTTCCATCCGGCTAGCGAAGTTGTAGCGTGACTACTTGCGAATATTGTTGCCTCCGATGAACGACTAGGAGCCAGAGGCAAACTTATTTAATTTTATGATGAGACAAGAACAATAAAACGATACATCAAGGGTGGCTGAAAGCAAGGGGGCTCTTGCAGAGAGCAATGCCTGCAGCCCACAGCATGCTCGATGACAAGCGTGATGAGACGACGCAATGAGCACAGGCTACGGTCATTGGAGCACAGCTCACTGCAAGAGAAGTCACAGGCAAGGGGGATTGATGTAACACTACGGTGCTTAGAGTCCTCAGTAAACATTCTGGGTCAGGTCTGGACAAAACTGTTGGAAAACGCAGCACAATATGTTTTCTTACTGAATTGGGTTGCTGACACTGGTTTCTGGAGGGTGTCAATAAGTGATAGGCAAAATTCTGTAAACAGAGTTTCCTAGACATGTAACTTTCCTTAAGCAAGGTTCCTGCACTGTATACTAGCACTGTCAAAGATTTGACCACGCGTTTTGAAAGCTTGGATGACGTGGGGAAATGGAGGATAGCAGTAATGACGTCACCAGTCTGCATGTTAATACCATAATTGCGATTCTAGATGAAGGTGCACCTTCTTGGTTAGATTAAGCAAGGTATGGTAGAGAAGTCCACTTGTGGGTTTTGCACGTTGTCCATTCAACGCTTCAATGTTTGTTTCTCAGCTGTCAAGCAAGAATAAAAAGTCACAGTTTTGCAATAGAGGCAAAGCATCGATTGCGATAGTGAATTAGTAGACAACTACACGAACTAAGGATAGTGGTTTTATCGGCTGTATAAACTTATAAACATTATCTTACTAAATTAAATGTCATGTGCGCACAAGCAAGCATGAATGCATCCCACTCGGTGACCACGCACACTCGCTGTCAAAACACTGGAGTGAGAAAGTGCGGCAGCAGCAGCAGCAATCGAAATGACCTTCATGTTTCCTTTCACTTCAACGCGAACTAAGTGGTGAGAACACAGCACACATGAAGCTATCAGCACTCGGCACACTCTGTCCCCATCACAGATCGCTTTCCAAATGGGGCCCACGTGGCCGCACCATATGCAGCTGCCACTGGAGTATGGTTGATCATGGTTCGATGTGGATGGATATGGCATTAAAGAATGACAACGGTTTAAAATGACCAGAATGTCATCAGTGCCCCCTGGTGCCCTCACCTGCAGTAGTTTGCTTGCGTCATCAATTAACTTTGCGCTGCCGTCTGTAGCAGTTCCTATCGCTGCATCGTTGTTATACTGGTATGATCAAGTTTCATAATGTTGATAATGACACCAGGCTGCGCGGAGATGAGCAAGCGGCACAATGTTTACGCATATTTAGGCACCTTTCACAGGAGTTTCTGCGTGAATGTTCACGTTCAGCTGTCGTTCAGGCCCGCAGAAGCTAGCTCACGCCTGTTTGTTTCTAAGGCTTCGTGGGCAGAAAATATCAAGTGCGAGTGTTGAAAGGCGTCCAGGTGGCTGAGGGCACAGCAGTGCATTTTGGATGAAGTTGAGTGTGTGACGGAAACACGTCTGGTTTGGTCTATACAATTTATTGCGATAACAATTATATGGACACTCCAGACACATTTCTGCCGTCGCCATGATGCTCCTATAAAGTGAAAGCGGGTGAGGGTGAGATGAGGATTGTGGCTCGGATCTCGCATGTGCAAGGGAGGAAGGTGGGGAGGAAGCATGCAGTCTTCCATCGCGTGCAAGAAATGGGAGGAGGAGGAGGGGGGGGGGTCTACTGTGGTGGCGGCTGCGTATGGGGCGGCCTAGTGGGCCTTATCTTAAAAGCAATCTGCGATGGGGACAGTCTGGGTGTGCCAAGGGCTGATTCATGACTCCAAGTAAATGCTTTCTGCCTAGCAGCCATCCTAAGAAACGGCTGATAAAGGTTCAGGTTTGGAGTGAAAGAGAGTGCCCTATCACGACTTGTGCTGAATGCCTCGTTGTTCCCAGATCGTCATGACGCCACCCCGCACAAACTTGAAAATGAAAAAAGACTGATATGGAAAGACTTGTTTTGTACTATTATGTGTGCCGTTGTGGTGAAAAGACAGCATGTAGAATTTCATTGTTTCTAGAAAGAAGCAGACGTGCATTGGAGAGCAACTTGAATAGAATCTTCCACATTGGGAAAAGATGACTGATACTATACCGGTTTGTTCAAAACGCTTCTTAGGTCAATTTCTTTATTCCTGGCGAGTGGACCATTGCTTTCTTTTTGTTTATTTTAAATATCTTGCTGGCGTTTCAAATCGCGGAATGTACTTTATTCGGACAGGCACTTTGATAAATTGTAGTGATCTATGCTTATAAGCTTCCTTTGGTTTTTGTTCGTTTATAGTTTCCTGCCCTCATCGTTTTCACAGCTTGATTTAGTTTGGCGGTACAAGCAGGAGATTGTGTTTTCTCATTTAACGCTGTGAGTTGTCAGTTCATTTGCTCGCAAGAAATTTGGAAGCAACTGCAAACAGTGCTTGTTCCAGTTTTGGAACGTTCGACCTGTGCACAGCGCCGCTAGTTTGCTTTCTGGCACTGTGCACACACCTAAATTCCATTACAACTGGTTCAGTTCGTTTCTAAGTTATGCAGTTACACTAATACAACTGACCTTGCCAAAATAAAACCCTTGCTAAATTTTGGAAACCCTTTGGAAGAAACTCAACTTGGTCTGATTGGTTCTTATTAAATTTTCACGTATCACCAGGTTTGGGAATTTATACGAGCGGCAGGTGCCTGCTGTGTTCCCATGCCTGGGCCCTACCTCAAACACTGCATACTGTGAGCACAAACAAGTACCAGACATCGGACGCAAATGAGCTTATCACACGTATTGGCTAACTATAAAAATAAGGTGCCCCCCCCCCCCCCCCCGACTTACAAATGTAACTCTCATTTGTTATTATACCCAGGCACTCTGACCAGGTTACTTTACAGTTTTGAGCCTTGTTATATCAGTGCATAATATCTGTATATAGCTTATGAAAGCACAATAGACATTATTGCCTACATATTGTGAGATGTTGCATGTGATATACTGCAACACGAGTTGCAGGGTGGAGTTACCTATGAAGGTTGAAAACAGTCAAGTATCGTACCTGTAGCAGTGGAGCAACACCGTGAACAAGTGCTTACACCTTTTGAAGGCCCGCTATGCACAAACACTTCATTTTTTTAACCTCTGGCTCGCTTGGAGGGCTCTTTGTCATTAAAAAAATTGTATGCACCTCGCTGGGCAGGCCAGCTATTTGCACGCACAGTGCAACTATTTCTGCGATTTCATCGCTCAAATCTTGAGACCAATAAAAATAAAGTGATCGGCTGCAAGGACCCTTTCAGCTTCCATGAAACACCTCTGTTTGACGTCACGAAAGAGAAATATGACCATAGTACCAAGCGAAAGAGCTGTTGTGAACCTGGATTGCATAGCCATCTTTGTTTATTTGGACAGTCTTGCCAGCTCAAATAGCAAATTTTGAAGTTGCCAATAGCTCCATGTGCGCTGTGTGCTTGCCACTGCTGCTGCCGTGCTTCCTCACGCCAGCGTTTTGACAGTGAGTGTCTGTGGTCATCTAGTGAGATGTTTTCATGTTTGCCTGTGCGCACGTGACACCATGCTTGTTGAATTAATTAGTAAGCAAATGTTTGCAAGATTATACGGCCGATAAAACTACTTTCCTTACTCCGTATAGCTGTCTAATTGCTATCGCAATTGATGCTTCGCCTTTTGGTGAAACTGCGACTTCTTTGAAGGGGCCAGCACACCAACCAGAAAAAGGGATTCGAAATCGTTTTTAATGTTTTGCCTCTCCTCTATGGGAACCTTGTTCATAGTCGCAACCTTGTTCACAAGATCATGAACAAGGCTCCTGTGGGGAAGCCGAAACGTTAAACACAATTTTAAGTCCTTTTTTGGTTCATGTTCTGACCCCTTTATTTAAAAAAGCGGTGCATTTTGCTCTTTTGCTTGTCGCTTCAGCATGTTTCCTCATGGGCGCTGCTGAAATCCGTATGCAATATGCGAATACTTAACCCTTTTAGGCGCTAACTGATTCTGTTTATCTAAAACTTGCCTGAACCGCATTTTCTACATTTTCAGAATCTTAAAAAGCGTGCAGCTGCAAAATAGATCAACAATTTTCTATCCTTTCTTGTGTGTGGTCATGTTTAGAGAGCGTGGACTCAATGCAAAAACACATACAGGAATATCAGGTATGACAGCATGAACTATGTCATGTCTAGCGGGCACCATCCAACCACTTAAATACTGTGTTTGGTGCAACAAATTGTGGCGAACAATGAAAGAAGTGAAGCCGTTGTATACATCATACTTGCACCGAGCAAAAATGTGCAATGGTCTACATTCCTTCTCATTTTACAAAAACATTTTGCACGTGGTATTCAAGCTTGCAGCACAATTCAAATCAGAAATGTTTAAAGCTGCATGTGACATATTTTAAATGTCATTACTTTCATCAGTGCTGTTGTAGCTGTTGCTGTACAACCTTGGCGTACACAGTTGTTTACACAGTGCCTCAAATAATTAAATGTAGAGCTAAAATATTCTAGCCAGCGTAGCTCAGAAAAATCAGCCCTTAATGGTTAAAAAATTCAGACGGAACTCGTCTACGATGACTACAGACAATTTCACATTCGACTCATGGGAGCCGTCATTTTTGGCTGTTACGCAAACACTTTCTAAGTTTTATGAGAAGTGAAGTCACGTAACATGGTTGTGACACACTGAATGCATTTATACAACTATTTTCATGCTTGCGAATCGGCTGTAGGGACGGGTACATTTCGTTAAGGATAGAAAACAGCAGCGTTAACAGCCCAAGATGGCAGCACCTAAACGTTTTCGTAAAATGCAAGTATGCGAATAGCCGAAACGTGCCATGTGTGACGTGTGTACTGTAGGGGGGGGCCTGGCTCCACTCTTGCGCTTTCCTCTGCACACGCTGCGCCATTTAGCAGCACCGCTGTGAAGTCCTTTGTTTTGCCTCTGAAATCGCATGGCCCCTAAGGTTACACTGGTGGTGCGTCGCTGTGTGTGAACCATACAATGCAGCCGCCTTATTCTTCCCTTTGAATATGCTGTGCCATCTATAGATGTGCCCACAAAGTTTGGGCGTGGCCTCAGAGATGTGTGGCAGGCCGGTGCCTGGAGAAAGTGAGAGTCTTTCCTTGTGAGCCTACGTGGCGGAGCAGGCAAAAGCATCGGGCTGCTGTGCTTCAGGAACCCGTGTGACACAGGTTCCATTCTACCCTGCACTAGAGAAATGTTAATTTTAGACTGCACTGCCTTCAGGATCGGCCAGATATATTTAGACTGCACTATCTTTGGGATTGGCCTACAAAAATGAGTAGATGTGTTAGATATCCATAGCCACAAAGAAAACTGGTTTGACAATGCCAAGAATGCTATTCACATTAAAATAATACGAATTTTTTTATCAAAGTGCTACAGTGGTATTAGAAGCACTTTTGTTAATCGAACATTTTGTTATTGTGAGGTTCTACCATAAATGGTGCCTGTGAAGAATAGTGGTTCACTTAATCTATTCAGAAATTAGTTTGGTGTTGAATTTGGAGGAGGTGGGGGCCTGGTCTAGGTGAGATATTCTCTTACTGAATGACATTTCTTGTTATCGCTAATGTAGTGCTGTGATAAATACAATTTCATACATGTGCTTGAGGTCCAAGCATTAGTAATTCAAGCTATTCATGTTTCTGAAGCATCTGCTTTTAGATGACTATAAATTTCATGTCTAATAGCTATTAGAGATGCTGTGTTGCTGTCCTGCACTACGAGGGGTTTTTTAGTGAACGACGCTGGAATAATTTTGACTGTCTGGGGTTCCATAATGTGCACCTAAATTTAGGTACACGGATGTTGCAGTCGCACACAGCCTGGAATTGAACCAGTGACCACGTGCTCAGCAGCAGAATGCCATTGTTATTGAATCACAGATATGGGTCAGTGTATTGTAGAGATTCCTTTCTTATCATTCACCATTCATGACAAGCCAATCCCAGTGATAATGTTAGTGGAGCGGTGTGTGGAATGGGGATAACCTGTGGGCATAATGGAAAGGATTATATTGCAGTGTCATAATGGAAAGGACACATGGGCAGACAGAGCAAGCCAAGTTTAGAAGTTGCGTCACAGTGAAAATTTTTCAGTGCAAAGATTTATATGAAACTTTGGTCACAGAATTATTAGAGCGAAGCTGTCCATGACTAGGATCTTTAAAAAATTTGAGATGTGGACGAAAACAAATCATCACAAGCCTGGTGATAATAGTGCAGAAAGGGTACAAGGTCAGTGGCACATAACCCTGTGAACTCTGAGACCTGTAACACCCTTGAACTACAATTTAAAAAAAAAATTCGGAACTTTTTCAAAAAAGGACTGTTAAAAATTCTCAGCGCCAAACACGCAGATGTGCTAGTACCACTGCTTGTGCATGTGTCGTAAAAAAAGAAAAATAGGGACCAAAAAGACGAAACAAACAACAGAGTTATGATGTTGACAAAAATAATACGCCGGAGTGATGAACACTGTTGCCCGAACCCTAGTGTATGACGATGCGTGTCGAAACGTCAGTGTATATGTATAAAAAAAAAATGAAGATTAAAAGAATGAAAAATACAAAGATACAAAATAAAAGCTGAAACTAACAATGAAGTTATGTGTTCGTGCCTTTGTTCAACCAATATAGCATAACCACCATATAGAACTTCATATATCTTTTGAGCAGTACAGCTTCGCTGGTCTTCCATCTTCACATAGTGTGAGGGCTCTGAATTTTTTTGGTGAAGTGTGTTACCACCCTTTATCAAATGGTATGTGATGTTAAGCACCTGCATAGCTATTATAAGTTATTAATTTCTCTTTCTACTAATTCATTGCTGCACACTTAGCTGTTATCTCTGCACAGAAATAATATGTGCAAAAACATTTAAATTGCAACAAAACAGACTGGTGGGCTAGTTGGTATTCAGGGTGTCTACCATCCGGGAAAACTGGGAATTCTCAGAGATTTTGAGTAGTCTGGAAAAACTCTGGGAAAACTCAGGGAATTTGTGCCTTTGTCAGTGAAAATTAGCTATAATTTTATTTAAAGGTTCGAAAGTTACGGTAATGCTGGCTCGAGTTACAGACATGAATTGTAATGAATTGTCTTTGACGCCCTGTCGTCGGCTGGAGGAGTTGCCAGTGTACAGACAACGACCCACATTCTGGATGCCTGATAATTTGGACGGCTTCGCGGCACCACCACCTACCCCATAGAGTCAATGTATCAGAATGTCTGAAATTTCAGACGCAATAACTCTTCGCCGTCTCATTTTGCCGTGACCGCAGGTCCGAAATGGCATTAATCAAAGCCACCACCGCTGCCGTTTTGATTACCGTGCCGCCTCGAACCGGCGCTCTTGCACGCCGATGCGCTGGCAGCTGTAGCCACCACTACGGCAACGCTAGACCTAGCTGCTTCGACATTCGCTATTAAGCTTCTTGCCGGTGGGTGCTATGTTTTTCATTGAAGAAATTCGCTGTTGTCAGCAACGGCAGCAACTCTGCCTTTGTGGTCCCCGCGATTGGCTTAGAAGCTTGGAAAGCTCGGTGCGTCGCATAAAGCCGGTTCGTGACAGTCATCTTTGCGTCTGTGCAGAAATGTTACTTGGTGATGCATACGCAAAAGTATTGTAGTGAAGCATAACAAGCGTGGGAAGGGGCTATTGCCACGGTACACAGTATGTATTAAGTATGCACGCATGCACCCGGTATTTCCTCTCACAGTACGAGCACCGATATGCCTAATACGTGTACCGACAGGCCTTCAGAGCGTTTTCCAATTTTCCCTCTGGCGGTTTGAGCCCTTAAGGGCAGTAAATGACATGCATTTATTTTTTTCCAACTGGCCGATTTTTCGGACGTTTTCGCGGCCCCTAGGGAGTTCGAGTAATCGGACGTGGACTGTGCAACTGACCAAGAAGATGCTTCAAATTGTCCGTGGGGAGAACAAGTGGCAGAAAGAGGACAAGAACAGAAAGGACCTACGCATTGAGCAATGAACGGGAAAGGAAACACGATGCCGCCATTTTTAAGGAGCTTGAGCTCAAAAAACAAAGTGTTGGCTGATGCCGAGATGCAGGTGTCCCTCATCCAAATGAAAATAAACTCTTTAAAGCAGTTAAACACAACATTGAGGTGTCGTGCACGTGCTGAGAGTATGTCAGGACACTTGAGGTTGACTTATGAGTTGTTGAGAGAGAATCTCAATTGTGACAAAGTTCAGGCCTCATACCACTGAGCTTGCTATCAGTTGATAGAAATAGCTCACATCCAAAAATATTTGCTTCTTTGTGCATCTCCTTTTTATTCGTATTTGAGAATGTCCGGCTCGATTTGCTATTTTTTGCGAAAATTTTTTTTGCTGTACATTTTAATAACCCCCCTCTTCTATGCTCTTTTTGAATAACATAAGCATTACTCCTTAGTATCCAAATTGGATTAAGTTTTTTTTTTTCATGTGCTTACTAGAGAGTGACAGCATCGGGCAATATGTTTCCAGCCCGTCTTGGCATAAAACATATCTGCATCACTCAGGGAATTTTGCAAAGGTACTCAGGGAAAACCTGGAAAACTTGCGGAATTTGGAAATGAAAACTTGGTAGACACCCTGGTATTGCATTTTAATAGTTTTTAGCACAAAGAAACGCACGCAGCACCACTAACAACTGATGCTTCATTGCACTTGGCCACAGTAGATATATGGAAACAACAGCGGTTGCAAATGTATTCAGACACGTGGATGACTATTTGGTGATATTAAAATGTGACAGTGATTGCACTGTGGTTGCCACATCGACAATCTGCTCCGTTTTCCGCAAATGCTTAAAACCTCTCACATAAAATGTGAAAAGTCTGTTTATGGACAAATTAGGTTCTTAGACCTCACCCTTGATGTTTTAAGCACCCATACATGTTGGTGTTATGAGCCAAGAGGAAAGAAGCCCTTTTTCCCATACGCATCTGCACACTTGAAATTAGTTAGCAGGGGCATCATCAACCTGTGTTTTAAAGATGCACTTCTGACGTCCTGCCAGCATCTTGTGCAAAGAAGTTTCGATAATTAGGTTTCGCCACTCCGTGCAGCTGGCTACCCTTTGCAGTTGCTGATTGCAGTGGCTGGCAGCATGTTAAGAAAAAGCAGAGCTAATAGTCCTGGGGTGCCTTGAAACCATGCAGAAGTAAAAATGTGGTCGTGGTGCCTTATCTGCATAAAGTCGACCACAATCTCAAGAAAATTGCAGGAAGTGTTGGAGTGGACATTGTTTTTTCAGCTCCACATAAACTTTCTAGCTTATGCGCGAAAATTAATAATCCCAAGCAGAAACACAATGCTTGTGATACAAATCATAGCAAACAGTGTGTTGTCCTTTGTGTGGAAGGTGTAGTTTGCTGCATTACATTGTCATGCGGGAAAGAATATTTGGGACAGACTGACAGATGTCTCTACGATAACTTATGAGAGCACTCAAACAATGTTGATAAGCTGGCCGTAACTGGTCATCTTGCTGCACACCGCATGCACTGTGGCTGCAAACCTTTGTTTAAAAGGATTAGAGTGATGGGTGGGCATTCTGATCAACTGACAGTGGAAATTGTAGAGGCATTTAAAATGAACAGAAACAAAGATCGTGTGAGCTACCCTTGTGTTGTGTTGTCTGAGGAGATACTGTTCTTGTCATGGTCATGGTGCCTTATTACGCTGTTCGGTGATCTGTGCTGCTGTGGTAACATTATACTCCCTTTCCGTATTTTATTGTACGGTGCTATATGTACTGTGACCAAGTGCAGTAAAGCATAAGTTGTTAGTAGTGCTTTGTCCTGTGTGCCTTCTCTTGTGTTGTGCGTTTCTTTGCACTAAAAACTATTAACATTTTAAGTTATGTACAGTTCTGATGTCACATACTAATCATTCATGACAGTCTGTAGGTTATTTTGGAAGGGTGTCATTGCTTACTGTGTATTTCCTTATTAAAAAAAGTGTTATCTGTAACTGCAGAAAATCTTACATATTTGTCGGCTCATTCATATTGGCCATGAAAGCATGCAACAACTGTCACTTGTGGCTGTTTAAAAAGATATTCTTTTTTTATTCTTGTAGTGGAGAATGGGCCAAGGCTGCAATGAACCCGACATGGATGTGTGGCTCTGAGATCAGAGGGTCAACTGTTGGAATAGTTGGCATGGGCGGCATAGGCAAGTTTTGTGCACTGTTTACTACCATTCGTTTCTCTATCCAGTGCACATATTCAAGAATGGGACTGGTGCCAATAATGACTATCAGTCAATAAACTCAACAGTTGGAGTTAACCCCTGAAGTGTTTCGTATGAGTTCGACGCGATCCTGATTAATTTTGCTTCAGAGGAGCTCAACTCGTCAACAGCAATTATCCTGTTCTTAAAGCGATTTGGACTAACTCCGCACATTCACTTTGTTTGTTTTTTCTACTGCATAGACGGCTGCAGTACCAGTGTTTTAAAATCATGGTTATTTTGCTCTTCTCTGTTCTACTACACAGATGTCAGCAATCTTTCAGTGCCTCGCAAGGCCGCAAGCAAGCGCAATTTCATGCTATTTACATTTCATGTTTGTGTGTATGGCAATAAAAGCAGTAATTATTTTGGCAAATGTGCATTTTTGAGTTGAGTTCTGGGATTTTATGTGCCAAAAGTATGATTTGATTTGGAGGCACACCTAAGTGGGGGACTCTGGATTAATTTTGACCACCAGGGGATCTTTAACGTGCCCCCAACGCACAGGACACGAGTGTTTTTGCATTTCGCCCCCATCGAAATGTGGCCGCCATGGCCTTGATTTGATCCCGCGAACTCGTGCTTAGCAGTACAACACCAGAGTCTGTAAGCCACCGCGGCACGTATAAATGTGCATTGTGGAGTATAAGCTAGAAAATAGTTTGTTTCAGGGATGAAGTAAACTGGTGCCCATGACCTTAACAATCCTCTGACTGACATCGGTTTCAAAACATTCATTTCAGAAATGTCACAAAGTATATTAGTGTTCTGCATAATATTATGCCAAGTGCATATGTAGTGCTTTTGGGTGCAGCAATAATAAACTTAATTTTATTAAAGAGATTCTGAACCACCCCTTGGGCTTTGTGAAAAAACTTAATCCGTTGATAGCATATGCCGCTGTGAAAATCTCAGCCAAATTTTGCAGTTGTTTGCAGCACGTAGAGCTTGCAAGTGGAGCACGATGTAACCTTTCTCTCAAACACTTTTTTCAACGGAATGCTGCTTGCTCCTCACACTTTTCCAGACACTTTATTTCATAATGTAGCAGATTCCCATATGCGGCTGCTATTAGCCAATAGCTTACATCAAACAAGAAGGGTGTCTGTATCAGTGTGCTTCTTCATACTACTACTGTGTATACTTGTTCACGAAGTTTAGTAAACAGGCTGAAGTAAGAAAAAATCTGCTTTTGAATTTCGATAATAGTTACGTACTTCAGGAAGAAGCTGACTATTGTCTGCTCACGCTTGGCCACGGCTGCCCGCATAGGAACTTTGGTTATCCTGCTTATCGATGTCATAACCATCAGGTCACGCTAATTTCGACTAGTTGCCACTCAACTAGCCTTGAACCACATGGAACTTAAGGTTAGACCACACACACGGTTGCCAGCACGTGCTTACTCCTGGCAGCTCCTGGTTAGACACCTTGGCAGACTTCGCTTTGTATTCAAGCTGTTCATTGTGCTTCAAAATGCGCAAGTTGAATGTGGCTATCTGTTGGTCAAGCTGGTGAAGGACAAAGCCGATTCGCACTACGTAATACGATCAGACTGGAGCATATGAGCCTGAGCATAGACTCAAGCCCCGTTGTGCACAAATCAAACGCTGCGCATACGCATTACAATTGCATGTAGCTGCAGTCTTCTATGCAGCTGTTGCGACTCTAGCGGGCCTTAGGGCAAGGAATCCACCAAGCCCATCGACAAATACGTCCAGTAGTACGAATGAAGAAAAAAGGGTTTGTACGAGATTAGTTGCATGGCTCCAGTTACAGAAGCCCACTCCAAGCAGGAGCATGTTAAACGTCGGAGTTCACATCCAGACACATCGGCCTCACTGCATGAAAAGTCTCCGCTTTTAATACCGTCGTCTTCCCTAGGTGACTCGACTAGGGAATCTGATTACTGTATTGCGGCCACTCACAATCGTCGAATTGGTTGCTGTACCATGCCCATGGTGTCGCATCGTTCTGCAGCACTACCACCTCCGATGCACTCCTGCCGTAGCAGCACTCCTACCTTAGCGGCTCTCCTACGTTAGCAGCACTCCTACCTTAGTAGCACTCCTACCTTAGTAGCACTGCTACTGCCGATGGTATGGAATATGTGACAGGATAGCAACCTGGGAATCTGAAGTCGGCACCATTCTTTGGTAGCATTTGAGGTCCCTTTTCATCATTAGTTCAGGCTGTCAGGTAGTGGTAGCGTTGCGACCCATCAGCAGTCGGTGTCAACGCTGCGTTGACTTTGGATAGGCACTGATTAATAGGTTGGGTTGCCTCATGGCAAATGTCTAATGCCCTTGGCCGTGTTGAGTCATAACACAGCGTAGACACTGCAGCTGCCACGGGGTGCCGTGATGAGTCCACTAGCTGAGCGCACTCTGGATTATGAGGACAACTGTGTATGGCTTGCGTTTGGTACTTCGTAGGTGCCAAAGAAGTAGCGGCATCTACGTTAATATCCAAAATCAAATTTGAACTGTGTACCATAGTGATGTTCAGTAGGCGGAGCGGGGTGGGCATGCCTCGCTCCACTTTAGCCTTCACAGTGCAAATCTTTGAAGGAGTTGGAGCACCATGTGGGTGAAATTTGAGTGCCAATAACTCCGCTTCTGCTGAATGTGTTGAAGAATATTTTTGGCAAAGCATTTCTGAAATAGCCTATTTTAACTTAGAATGCATTTCTCCACTTCATTAAAAAGTGGTTCAGGGCCCTTTTAAACATATTCTCTGAAATAAAGAAGGTGAGAGCACGGTTTGTAGAAGAGTGGAAAATCTTGTATTAAATACATTGCATTGTGTTTATTGAAGAATGCCTTTTAGTTGTCTATTGTGGTTTGTAAAAAGCAGTAAATGAGGCAGATCCAAAGCATATGGCAGCATATTTAATTTAGTTTTGACTGCACATGTGAGCATGTCATGTTGCACCTTTTAAACAGCTCTCTCTCTGTCTCTTCTTGTCTGAAAAAATGTATCTCTTGTAATTCTGACTTCAGGGTTTGCAATCCTTGAAAGGCTAAAGGCATTTAAGGTGTCACGGTTCCTATACCATTCAAGGTCGCACAAGACAGCAGGTGAGTGTTCAACAAAAATTCAGTTCCAGTTTATGAACACTTGAAGTTCTGCTATGGTGTGATCATTCATTTCAAGCCTTGTTTCTGAATTCAAGGTGTTCAACATTGTTTTTACTGAGCTGTACTTGTGGCCTACATGTAGGCTCTCAGTCATTTCCACTCCTTCTATGCTGCAAAATTTCGCACAGAAGTTGAGTACATACTACATTTTTGTTGTTTTAACCCGCACCAAAAATGTAAGAAATTAAGTGTAGATTTTCCCCCGCTTTCTTTGAGGGTGGTGTAAAGCTGGGAGGTGTTGGTTACATAGGGGAGGGTAATATATGCAAAATATAATAAACATGTAGACCTGCCTTTGTGCGATTGTAAAATTTGTTCATCAGCCGCTGTGCATGCAACCTCGATTGAACACAATAAAGCTGCAGTCAATTAAGTCAACCTATTGAGCAGTCACTTTCACTTAAGAGACTGCTGCATGACATATTTTTGTCATATCTTATCTCTGACAATATCAGAGATAAGATACTTCATCATAAAGTGTCCCAGGGGTAGCATTTCACATCTGATTGCAATTACATCATGAAATATGAGTTTTCATCCCAGTCTGGTTTAATTTTACCTCAAGAGTGATTTTTCTTGAAGTCTTCCACAGACTTTCTTTTCTTGGAAACTGCTTCATCGCCTGAAGGGGCTCTACACAGGAAAGCACGCATATAAAAAGTGTGCGTACATGCAGTGGCGTAGCTAGGTCATCTGGCACCCGGGGCCCATAGGTCTCCTGTCAACCCCCCCCCCCCCTCCTGGGTGTAGTGGAGGAAGGCGAGGATGTCGACGATTTCCGGGTTTCAGCACCAGTACAGCCGCCTTGGATACCGCGCACGTCCCCTGGGTCCCCCTCTCCTTCGCTTTCTTTCCCAGAGATCGCGAATGCAGCAGGTACATTGGCGGCGAGGAGTTACGGAGTCGCCATCTATCGGAAGCGCCTCGCTGGCGTAGTATGAGGGATCACGCGGCGCGCTCCTCATAGGGTTTGCTGTCAGCGCTCACTGAAAACACCACGCGGGAGCTCTCCTGGACATTTATGTAAGTACTTTCGAAATGCGAGAAGTTTTTTACTGTCTAAATAATAATCTTGGACAAACTGAAAGCACAGAATTGTTTAGAGAAGTATCTCTTTACCGTATATGTACAGTGAACGCCACTGTGCACGGTCGCCGCGATGAAGTCTCCCGAACCGGCTTCTTGCGTGAAAGATAGGCAAGCGCTGAGAGCAAACTATGTGAAATATGTTCTTATAGTGTTTGTATAACTAAATGGAGCGTAATAGAATGAAGCCTCAATGCAGCGATCGCACAGCTTCGCAGCAACCGACTGCGCGTCTGCATGCTTGTCCGCATACTGTTTCGCTTTCGCCGTGTGTGCGTTTTCGCACCTTGCCATGAGCTTTAGGCCACAGAATATGAGCATTTGACAGTATACAAGCAACCATTGTCGCGTGGGCGCTATCAGAGCAGTTCAAAAATAATTTCATTGTAGAGACTTCGACGCCTACGGGGACTGTGATGTGCCGTCAAAACGATTCAATCTTTTTTGTTTTCTAAATTATTGGACGTTTCAATATTATTTCTTGAGTTGCATCGAACTATATGTTCATCAGTGTTCTCAGCGTGCGATTTCCCACT
The DNA here is from genome assembly GCF_050947875.1 of Dermacentor variabilis. Lineage (NCBI taxonomy): Eukaryota > Metazoa > Arthropoda > Arachnida > Ixodida > Ixodidae > Dermacentor > Dermacentor variabilis. The sequence continues at coordinate 60,720,061 of NC_134568.1, read as the reverse complement.
GCTTCTTTTCTTGTAATCCAGTGCATTGATTCATAACACAAACATGATCATATGCCATGATTCTTTTTAATGTGCTTCTTACCGCTCCCTTTCGCCTCCAGTGAACTTGCAAGTATCTATAGCATCGACAAGTTCATAGACCAAACCGTCATGACATTAATCACGCAGCGGACTCGGGCGAGCGTCTCAGTGCGCGTTTTCCGAACATCGCAGACCCGGCGCCGTAGCAGAAATCTTCCTCGCGTGTGCTTGCTGCATACCCGAGTTGTAGCCGATGACTGTTTGCCGATTTTATGTTTCGCGAGCCAAGCTTCACGCAGCTTCTTGTCCTCCGGCTACTTGTGAATAAGGCTGACACCGGGCTCCGTTGCGTACGTCTGGCACTGCGGCACCGAGCAGTAGTTTACCATGTTGCACGCCTTCAAAGGCAGCCACTACCTATTGTAGTGCTTTCAATCGTTGTAAAAGAGACACTCGAAGCGGGAAAATCTCGCCACTAAATGAGGACCGCAGCGTACGAGGGAACTTACTCTCGTTTTCCGCTCGCTTCGGCGCTCCCGAAGCAGCCGACGCGGCCGCTATGTCCACGTGATCCCTAATAGCACGTCACGCCGACGGTGGCACCGGCTTTTCCAGTGGTGCAGCTCGAGGCCAGTACACGCTGTTTTTTCTGTGCCAAATAATACAGGGTGCTGCACTGATAACTTGTGATAAGCGCATGTGCACATCTTCTGTCAAACTGTAAGGCTTGGCAACCAATACAAATGTGGCATCGTAGAAAATACGGGTCACGTCACAAGTAAAAAAAAATTCACAAAGTTTTAACCATGTTTTAACTACCAATTTTAGCGGCAACATTTCATTTACAAAATTGAAGGCCGACATTCATATCTTGCCCAACAACAACTTCACAAAAATCGTCGTAGGTACTATGGCCTGCAGTATTTTGGCTGTGGGCAGCCCTGAAAGAAAACGAAAATAAAATTGTGTCTGAGTGATGCTGATCTCCCCACCATATTAGAAAAACGGAAAATGCCACCTGCCTCCCTGCTGCGCGGGCGCCAATGTTATGACAATTACGAGTTCTCTTCGTTCTGATCAATAAAGCCTTGTTTTTATTTGCTGCTATACGGACAAATGTGATTATCCGAGCTGCGGTACCACCAAAAGATTGGGAACAGAATAAAGCACGCTTCGCGTCGATTCTTGGCGTCGCCATAAAAAAAAAAGAAGAAAAAAGACCGCGAAGAAGTCCGTGCCAGCGAAACCTGTTGGTCTGCACTCGCAATGGAGAGGGTTGAGGGATCAACCTCACTGATCCACCATTTCATACTTCTTTCGCTACTGCCATACTGGGCGCCGCCCGCAGTGCCAAAGTACTGTAGGTTGTAGCACCCAAAGCGATTTTGTTTAAGAAGCTTTTGTTGAGTTAATAATATTATTTTGAGTCCTCAGTTCTGGAATTGAAGTGCTTCCTGTATAAGTACTAATTGAGGGATTATTAAGGATATGGTTATTACTTATCTGCCATATTTTTCACGCTAACGAATTCGTAGTAATCACAGACACATAACTTCATAGAATATCGGAATATATCCTTACAAAATTCATGTTTTCTTTTTTTTTTTTGTAAAATTCTGTGCAGCTGGCACAGACACTGTACTTGTGACATGAAGTCACACAACCACAATAGTTTTCTTAAACGCTCGAGGGTAAGAAGGAAAGCGTGAAACATAACGGCAGGTTTCGCAGTGGCTTCTCGGAGCGAGCGGGAGAGGGGAAGTAAAAGCGAGCTGAACATCGCGGCGCCCGCGACTGTATACAGCCTGTCGAGTCCTACGCCACCAAAATCTTCGGCCGCACCGAGTCTGAAGACTATCCCGAGAATCCCATTCGCGACTTTTGACGGCGGTACTTATCTTTTTTTTAATTTGAATATACTGCAGGCCCTTCACGGCCCGTGTAGGAGTGGTACAGAGATGCAATAAAAAAAAAATCATGATGACAAGTCAATACACTGAATGCAGTTAATAAAAGAGTCGATGTTATTGCAACACACAATATCGTTAGTTAACTTGTTCCACTGGGAAATGGCCGACGGAAAAAGGGAATGCTTGTGAACATTAACACGACTTGGGAGAAGATAGATTGTTTTGGAGTGATTAAGTCTGGTTGAACGTTTTGGAGGATCTTGCAGGTAATGAGAACATGTTATTTGGAAATGAGCATAGTATAATTGATAGATGAATTTTAGTCGCGAAATTGCTCTTCTCTGTGAGAGGGGTTTTAGGTTTGCCCTTACTAGCAGACCCGAGACACTGGACTGCCTTTTGTAGTCCGAATATACAAACCTAATTGCTGATTTTTGTATGCGTTCTATTTTATTTATAAGGCATTTTCGATGAGGGCTCCAGATTAGATCAGCGTATTCTAGGCATGGTCTTATTAGTGTTTTGTACGCATTTAGTTTGAGGTGTGGTGGTGCTGCGCGCAGTCTCTTTTTTAAAAAGGACAGTTTGCCTATGGCTTTTTGACACATGGTCGAAATATGAGGCTCCCAGTTAAGGCTAGGCGTGAGTTTAATGCCCAAGTATTTTACCTGGTTGCTTTTGTTGATTGTTGACCTTCCGATCGAATATGAAAAGTTAAGCGGGAGTTTCTTATTTGTGAAAGACATGTAATGCGTTTTTGATGTGTTCAGTTTCATGCCCCAAGTGTTGCACCAAGAGTAAGTTGTTTGAAGTGAATTATGAAGTTCTATCTGGTCTTCTTGGTTGTTTACGACTGTATACACGACACAGTCATCATCAAACAGGCGCATCTGAATTGAGTTTTTAACGCAAAACTGGATGTCGTTTATGTACATCAAGAACAAAAGTGGTGCCAGAACTGATCCTTGAGGTACTCCGGGGTAGACATCCGAGTGGTTATGAAAGATTATTATCGATTGAAACGCTCTGTTTACGATTAGTTAGAAAACTGTTGATCCAGGATATTATTTTATTACTAATACCGAAAGCCGATAATTTTGTGATTAAATCCTGGTGCGGAACTACGTCAAACGCTTTGGAAAAGTCTAAAAAAACTGCATCTAATTGGCCATCATTATTAAGTACGTTAGCTATGTCATGAGTTAACTCTGCTAGTTGGGTTATGGTTGACAGGCTTGATCGGAAACCATGTTGTTGTTTATATAGGAGTTCGTTTGTTTCTAGGTGAGTTATTATGGCCTTAAATATTACGTGTTCCATTATTTTGCAGCATGAGCTTGTTAATGACACTGGGTGGTAGTTATTTAAATCTAATTTCGAGCCCGATTTATGTATTGGAATTATTGCAGCCTTGCGCCAATCGTCTGGTAGCACTGATTATTGAAGAGAAAGAGTGAATATTTTAAATAGATACTTTGATGTCCAACTTGCGTATCGACTTAAAAATGAGTTGGAAATTTGATCGGGGCCGGTAGATTTTTTAAGATCGAGCTTATGCAATAGAGACAGTATGCCCTCTTCACTTACAGTTAATTCTTCCATTGGTATTTTGACATCGTAGGGTGTTAAAGCTGCATTTGTAGCATGTTTCATAAAAACTGTCTGAAAGAAGTTATTCATCTCTTTAGCAATGTGTTCAGGGTCCTGAATAACATGATCCGAGATTTTGATTTGCGTGATTTTATTTCGTTCATCTGACAAATATCGCCAGAATTCGTGAGAGTCATGCGCCATAAACGAAGGTAATGTAGTGTCAAAGAAACGGGCTTTTGCTTCCGATATTTTTTGTTTGAATGTACCGATAAGATCGTCTAACGTGCACATGGTTCCCTTTTTCCGCCGTCGTTTTATTTTTTTTTTTAGTTGGATGATTTCACGTGTTATCCACAGGTATTCTCGGTTAACGCATTTCTTTTTATTAGGAATGAAGGTGTTTTTGGAATACTTAACAATATTTCTAAAACGCGTCCAGAGTTCTTGTACATTTGTTAGTTCACTGAATGAATGAAACTGGAATTCTAGGAAACCTAGTACAGCAGGATCATTTGCGCGTGTGTAATCCTTAAAGTATATAGGTTGTGGTTTTTTGTGTTTTCGCGTCGTTGAAATGGGACAGGTTAGAATAAGCGCTTCGTGGTCTGAAATGCCATTCTCGATGGACACGGAAGATCCTCCTAATGTATCACTTATAAGAACTAAGTCAAGTAAAGATGATGATGTTGAAGTGATACGGGTCGTATCAGTTACCATTTGGCTCAGTGAAAACGTAAATGCCAAGTCTAGTAGTGATTCTGAACTTGAGACATCACGACCGTCATGCGAGCGGTTGTTCCAGTCTATTCCGGGAAGGTTAAAATCCCCGGCATTAATAAGTTTTGATCTAGAATTACGTAGTATGTTTTGAGAGGTAATCATGAATCTGATCGATGAAGTCTGGAGCTGCATTTGGGGGCTGATAAATGCCCCCTACAGTTATGTTTTTGTTACAATATGTTATTTTGCACCATAAACTATCATGGTCCGGAATACCATAAAGTTCTAAGGACTTTATATTATTTTTAATTGCTATCGCGACACCGCCGCCTCTTGATCCTCTGTCCTTACAAAACAGTTCGTATGAAGGAGGAATAACTTCAGAATCACATACACCAGGGTTAAGCCACGTTTCTGTTATTACTAAAATGTGAGGTTGATAAGACAGGATTAGGTTTTCTAATTGATCAAATTTATTTACCACACTTCGGGCATTTAGGGAAAGGATTCGTAGAGTTTTGGTACTGGACTGTCATTTGGAAACTTTCTTGTTTTTAGAGGATTTCAGCGAAGTCGAAGTGGGAAGGGACTGTTTTGAAAGACTTGCTTTCTGCGGTAATTCAGTCCTAATATTCTTTACTGGGTCCCAAGTATACACTTTTTCATCGATTCTCAGTTTGTCGAATGTTAGCCTAACTTTTGCTCCGTTTGCCCTTTCATTTACCGCTGAATGCCACAAGTGCGTGCGCGTTTCCCTTACTCTCTTAGAAAAATTTTCGGAAACAGTTAATGGTGTGCCTTTCAGTTTGTAGCAGCAAGATAAGATTTTGGTTTTTTCGGCGTAATTAAACAATCTAAGGATGATCGGGCGGTCTCGGTTACTTGTGCGGGTACCTATCCTGTGAGTCCTTTCAAGGGTTTTCACTTCAATGCCTAGTGTTTCTTTTAAAATTCTTTCTCTCACTATCTTTTCGAGTGAAGCTATATCTTCGTTAGGTTTTTCCGTTACGCCGTAAATAATCAAGTTGTTCCGTCGACTTCTATTTTCTAAATCGTCTAATTTCAATGCCAGATCTTGGATTTGATTTTTCGTGGTGTGATAGTTATTTTCACATTCGGGCAACTTCTCTTTGCAATACTTCAGTCGTTCCATGTCGTTTTCAATTGCAGCAAGCCTAGTTTCCATGTTATCAACTGTTCGCTCAACCTTTTTCAAGTTAGTTACTAGTTCTTTTAACGTTTTGTTGGTTTTAGATTGTTCTTTCAGAATTTGTTTCAGAAGGTCGTTATTAGGACGAGTATCCGATTCTGGAGTCTGACGTCGGACCGGGGTTAAGCTCGACATCGCCGGATGTTAGTAGCAATAGCTTAAATACATCATAGCACTCAACAATCAGTACAGCAAGAAAGTGTGGACTTGGAAGCACCGTCAGCGTTACATCATTGTCCCGTAAAGAGGGTACAGAGTAGTTACTGACCTGCACAACGAAAAGAGCAGGAATAAGCATGGTCGTCTGGTCGGTGCCACCAAGTCCACTGAAGCGGATGGGGTCATTGGTCAGGTTTATATACTGCCGAGTGCCTGATAAGGTTGACGTGACCGCATCTGTGACGTGGTCGCTGCGTAGTTGAAGGGCGTCGATCGTGATCGGAGTCTGCGCAGATTTGTTGTCCCGTGCTCTGTCATGCGAAGCCACTGACATTGTTCCGTTTGCATGCATATGTGTGGCCTGCCCGGTGGTGAGGCCGCTTGGCCACAGTGCAATCTGCACAACGAAAAGAGCAGGAATAAGCATGGTCGTCTGGTCGGTGCCACCAAGTCCACTGAAGCGGATGGGGTCATGGGTCGGGTTTATATACTGCCGAGTGCCTGATAAAGTTGACGTGACCACATCTGTGACGTCGCAACATCGCTCTCAACGAACGCTTCGCCGTAAACGCGAGCGCCGGGCGCACTCATTGAATGTCCTCTTGCTGCTGTCTTTGTTCATCTTCGCTGCGCGTTCTGAACGGAAGAGGGACCCAAGAGCCTTAACGCCTTACAACGCCTCACTGTATGTTTAGCGACTCCTGCTCCCAGCATGAACGCACGGCATGAGCGCACCCCACACGAAACGTTCCGCTAAGGTGAATAGTTTAGCGACCATGTTGCGAATTAAATTTTTATCCCGCACATTCGTGCAATTATTTCGTGGGGTGTTGATAGCGCTGCAGCCGACAATTCTTCGGCGCAACCCATCGGGTACATGAGCTCGGGCTACTTGATACCAGAGCATTCTTTGACATTTGCGCCCAGTCAAGCTGGCGGAAAGGGGCGTCTTCAGGCGTATGACACCCCCCCCTCCCCCACTGGCCCCTTGCACACGGGGCCCACGGCCCACCGGCCCCCCCTGTTGCTACGCCACTGCGTACATGTTTAGTCATCTGTACTATCGCTATGGATGTGCCAGTTACTGGCTGTGTTCTCTATGGAATTGGGCAATGAAACAACCACTGCAACATTAATGTCTGCCGAATGCCAACTAACTCTTTGAGACGCCCGTGCTACAGCATAAGAACTTTGTGGTGTTTGAAGGTTTTGCTTCTGTAGTAGGTAGTGGTTCTGTGTCATGTTTCTCCACCGCCGTGTGGGCTGACGTTTGCGGGGCACGTTTGTCTTCGAAGTCTGCTGTGCCTCTCATTGAAATGGAATGCTAAGAAATTCTCTTCTTCTATCAGTGACACACATTGCAATGCCAAGTGCTTCTAAACCTATTTGTGACTGCTTTCACTGTTCCTATGACCTAGTTTGGTTCAGAAATCATATTGGCCTACATTTCTTGTTTTTTTCCTCACCCTTCGGAACAGCGGAGGCAATGGGTGCTCAATTCACAACATTGGAGGAGTTGCTGAGACAGTCTGACTTTGTGATAGTCTGTTGTGCCCTTACACCTGAAACAAAAGGAATGTTCAATGAACAGGCCTTCAGCATGATGAAGAGTACAGCATCATTTATCAACATTAGCAGGTATGCCAAATTTTGACATTATATGCAACATTTTCATGCTCAGTTAGCTTATTGTTTGACATGTTTCTACCATTGAGCATTCTTCCAGAACTTGGGGGTCAGTGCCATCACTGACAAGTTTTATTATCAGTTGGTTCTATAGGCAGAAATTTTTCATTTTTCCACGAGCGGGGGGGGGGGGGGGGAGGGCCTGACCAGCTTTCCAAACCCCATATATATATATATATATATATAGGTGTTAATAACAGTTGCACTTAAACTTCATGTCGCCTTGAATAGTGGTTCACTGCAGTGACCAAATGACCCCAATGACATCTAACTGGGGTATTTTCAGGAGGTACTAATTGCGCACTATATTTTTCTGACTGGCAAAGAAACCCCATGAAATATGAAAAATACCACATGACTGCATGCATTCCCACCAGCATCATAAAGCAAGCGCCCCCAAATATGCTGATTGAAAGCAACTGCTTTGCCTGTCGCAAACCTGAAGAGACAGCGCATCACCTTGATAATGGTACGGAAGGAGCACCAACAGCAGGTTTCGTGCCTTTGCAGCTATTCCTTCGTCTCATATTTAAGTCACACTTATCCGTCTCTCGGGGCCGACTGATCACATTGATAACAAAAGCCCCTTGATTACATGGTCAAAGCGCCGCTCTGATCATCGCATCGAAATAGTGTGCGCGCAGCTATACTTCATGCCAGAAATGTGCGTCGGACCAAAGCCAAATTAAAGAGACGGTTTTATTTTTCATGAGAGTGTATATGTGCTGCAAAAACAGCTTCATATGGAAAAAAATAATTAAAAGCAAAATAAGCAGACCAAGAAGTGACCCACGTTTAAAGAAAAATCAAAACCGATGCATTTTAAAAAGTAAATGTACCACTTCTAAATGAGCCGAATTGGCAATCGGGACGTCTGCACACACGCACACACACAAAAGAAAAGAAAAAAAAAAGAAATGAGATATTAGTGTGCCCTTACTATATCTGTGAATTCGTAAGTGCCTTTGAACACCACCTGCCACCTGGAGGACGTATTCGAATAGGTCCTTTTCTACAGCTACGCAGTACTGAATCCGCTTTATCACATCTTCAGTGGCTTTCTTGGTGACCGACGCTGGAATTCTATGGCAGACATCCGTTGTGCTTGCCTTGAGCTCATCTGGCGTCACTGTCTCGATCATGTAAGCACTATCTTTCACATAACCCCAAAGAATGAAATCGAGTGGAGAGGGCTACGTGACCTAGCCGGGCAATTTACAGGCCCATTCCTTCCAATCTATTCCGCATGAAAAGTTTCATCCAGCCAATCTTGTGCTCGGCTGCTGGTGTGTGCTGGCGCCCCATCTTGCTGATACCACGGAAGTGCAAGAAGTGACAGTGGGACTTCGCGGAGAAACTCATCCACCACTCCTTCAAGAATTTTGTCCGCGTAATGCTGTCCAGTCAATGTGTGATCAAAGAAGGTGGGATTGATTATAGCACTGGCGTAAATTCCGCACCACACATTGAACGACCACTGGCACTGGTGCCGAGTGCGCTTTGCCTAGTGTGGATTGGAGTCACTCCAATAGCCTGCATTATGCAAATTTACCTGGCTGTTTCTGCAAAGATTGGCTTCATCTGTGCACATGACATTGCTCAAAAAGTCCGGTGACTCCTCGGCTTTTGTGAGAACCCAGTTCAAGAAATCTAGACGATTCTGCAGGTCCCTATCTTCCAAGCATTGGTGCTGGCTATGGTGGTACGGATGAAAGACCAAGTCATTCAGAATCCTCCAAACTGATTACTTAGAAATTGGTACCTGGGTGGCCACGTCCCCCACCCTAGCATGAAAGTTTGAGGCCATAAATGCTAAAACATCCGTGCGTAGGCTAGGACTCAAAGATGTACTGCTCTGCCAGTGTTTCTGGAAGCTGGCAATGAAACAAAAATGCAAACTCTGGCAATGACACATCAGGAGGGTCAGCTGGGGGGGGGGGGGAGGATAGGCTTCAGCATCACCGGGGAGGCTCTGCCCCCTCCAGAAACTCCAGAGCGGGCTTGGGCGGGCAACCCCCCCCCCGCTTCCCCTATATTCGGCGCTTGTGGTTGGTTCTGCTATCTCAGTATTTATTTCTGTAGAACTACATGATTACCATTCTCTAGATAGAGTGTAAAGATATGAAGCTGATTATCTTCAATACTTTTTTGCTTTGATAAGCTCAATGTGTGCATCTATGTAAATCTTAACCATGTTCTTAAGAAGTTGCTTTGTAAAAGTGCTATGGTTTAATAAAATACAATGTATTAGTAAAGTGTTTACATAGAGCAGCTAAACTAGTTTTCTTCTTATGTACTTGTAGTTTTTGCTTAAATATGAAATTATGTTTTTATTTGAGGAAGTTCCTTACTTGCATGTAAATAATGTGGCCATATATATATATATAACCAGCGGAGGGGCGTTTGTTCAGTTGGTGTCCATATTGACTTTTTGACTAATTTACGATGGCTTTTCTAAGGCGTTTGTTCCTCTTGATGTGTAGCGTTTATGTTATGTAACGCCCTTACAAAATATTCCATCTTTGAACCTGTGAGGTTTGTGTATGAATAAAAGTAAGGAAGAGTAAGCTTGATGCTCTGAAAAAGGAGCTTGCAGAGCAGATGTTGCCTGTATCTTTTTTGAAAGTATACTGGTTTGAATGACCATGTCTCTTAGATGCAGCTCTGAAATTGCTTTTGTGTCCAATGTTTTGCAGCATCATGAAGTGCAGTGCCTGTTAGGTGCAAGTACTAGGAAAGTTGCTACCAGCTTTCACATGAGAATTGGTGAATGTATATGCGCATATATTTAATAAATTTAAGCTATATTTACTTTGCTTGACATCCTTTATGACAGTGAAAAGTTTCATGTGCTTTATCCTGCTCTATGTTCGAGCATTTTATTGAATGAGATGAATGTTGGGCTAGTTGGCATTTTGACATATATTGCCCTGTATATTGCAACTGTATTCGTCTTCCTTTCTGTTGTGCTGTCCCGTTGCGCTGTATTTCAAGATGGTTCTCATATTGAATGAGGGTGTGCCAAAAAGGGCAAAACAAAAAATGGCCTTGCAAAGAATAACTACCAAAAAATACCAAACTTAGGAAAATTAGGTGCTTTTGAGTGTGTGTCAATTTTGAGCTAATAAATGCTGACTACTCTGATCCCTACATATAATAGGCCATATCATGGTGAGTATCATTTCTCTCCATCATCAATTCTGTGGCTTTCTTTTTATTACCATATTAGCTGTAAGTCATAATCTTCACTGTGGCTTGTGTTGCGAGTGTTGGTGCTGGCATAGTCAAGCCCTAATTCGCTAGCTTTTGCCAGGCTTCAGTCGCCACGTATGTACAATGGCAGATACATATGGTCATTGAATTTTACTGCTTATATGTGCCACATTTACTTTAGTAAACTTACACAGCTATAAACCCTACAATTTCCCAGGTCAAATAGTAAAAAGCAAAACACACACTTGCATATATTCATAACTGCTAAATTTCTGGCTTGAGGTGTCATTTTTTGCTAAACTTTTATCACGTGTGTTGAAGTTCAGTGAAAATCTCAAATCATGAAAATTATGGCGGCTTAACGTAGGAGGTTTTACATTGCTGCACGACACAGATGTTGCCCAACACCTATATTAACCTTCCTTACGATAATGTGTATGGGACATTCTCACTTGACTTGAAGACTACATGTTACACTATTCTTTCCCCTTTTTTTTAGGGGCCAAGTTGTAGACCAAGAGGCACTTTATGAAGCCCTGACTTCTGGAAAAATTCGGTCTGCTGGCTTGGATGTCATGACACCAGAGCCACTCCCAAAAGATCATCCCCTATCAAAGTTACCGAATTGTGGTGAGTACACAACTTGGCGCAAGATTATTATGTGTGCCTATGTCAGAGCACTTGGCATTATATTGTATGCACCATCTGTGCTGAAGAAAAAAAAATTCTTATTGCCCTTCCTTGCATCCAGGTGTGTAAAGGGCTATTGTCATGTACCTAGCTAGTACCACATCACTTACATCCTGTGAAACTGACTTATTACATATCTTTGACTGGACATTTAATCATGTTAGGACAGATAAGTGGTTCTAGAGCTCTTTGAATTCCTAAGGATGTGTCAAAGCTTTTGTGATAACTTCCCATGGCCAGTACCTGCGTATATGACGTCAGTAACAAATCCTCGTGTCCTGAAATAACAGCGAGATCATTGATCAAGTTGGCATAGAACAACTTTGACTGAATTGCAGAGAAAAAAAAAGCATAACTCATATTGAAAAGTGATATTTTTTTTTCTTATGGAGAAAGAGGATCTTGTCTGCAAGTAGCACATGGCTTCATTGATTTCTTTCTTCATAAATCTCATCCACATACCGCATTTAACATGATTATGACCAATCTTTGATACAATGAAATTTAATTTAATGATGACCATAATGTTCGAAAACGTTTAAGCTTTTCTGTATGACTTGCTTCTAATAAAAGCCCTTTATTTTTTTCTTAAGCCCCCAAAATTGGCTACATATTTTTATTGAACAATGGCTTTGCACATTGCTTGTGCACATTGGCAGGCTTTGAGAAAGCAAAAATAATTTATAAGAAAGGTTGGAGGGGGGCTAGAGGGGGAAGGGCTTACTGATGTAGGGCTGATGGTCTTTGGCTAAGTTATGGAGAGAGAGAGAGAGGGAGAGAGAGAAAAAACAAGCTGGTCTTCCTGGGGAGAGTTTGGTCATTCGAAGGGGAAGGGGGGGGACAAATAACATGGTGCTTATTTGATACAGCAAGTGCAAAAATCATTGTAACACACCCCGGTGACTGGCAGTGTAGATCACCAAAAATAACATTTGCCAGAATAGTGAACGCGTTTGAGCAGCTGTAAGAATTGGCTTGTGAATGTGGTAGCATGCATCCGAATGAGAGCAAGACACTTGCACAATATTTGGGGCAGCAACATGCTTCAACATTGCAACATAAATGGGCAGATGAGAGTGAAGTCATGTACTGTTATTGTTCAGCATGTTGCACAGGCAAATATGTGCACTGCTTGCCATCATGCAGCAGCAGCACCCATATAGACTCATCAGCACTTCATGTCCAACTCTTGCTTAATGTATTCATGCTTGTGTGAGGTCATGTCTGTAAACACACCCTACTATTACGTCTTGTCTTAAGCTGCACTATCTGTCACACATCAATGGAACCTTTGCATTATGTCGGCATTTTCGCATTGCATTTTTCTGTTTCACAGAGCTTGTTCACGCATGCAAAAGCCTTGTGACCCATTTTAACCTTTATTTTGCACTGTCCTTCAAACACTAGCTGCACCTTTATAAGTGCATTTTGCTCTGTAGTGAAGGCATTATCATTATCACTCACGTTTGTGTGAGGATGTGTCACGACTCATGGTGGACATGGCTACTTTTGCCTGTGAGCTTTGTTATCTAATATGATGTTGGTCTTTAACAACACTGCCCCATCTGCCAGATGGTATACCTTATGTGGTCTTTACACCGGTCACATTCTATTCTGAGTTAATGAGAATGAGGAGGAGAAATGCACTAGTGTTAACAAGCTGATTGCTGTAGCCGAGTCTTAAGTGTCTGCTTTATTGACTTATGTGACTGTTACAGACATTGAGGAGCGATGTGTCTTTTTGCATGTAGTTTATGCATACCAGTGTTCACACACCACATTTCACACATGCAGTAAGAGTTTCACACCATCACCAGCTTTAACATCATATAAAAAAAGTTAATAACATGTTTTGGCACTGTCAAATGCAGCAGTGCTATGTGACAATTATAGCTCTTTAAGTCTGGGAAGGTGCACAGAAGCCTGACAGGCTGTATTGAGTTAGTAAGGATAATGAGTTGTACCATTTTTGCATACAAATTATTTGCATGTTTCATGCTGTTGGTACAATTGAAGCTTGTTTTAGCAAAGTCGCATACTTGAAGATACAGTAGACTCCCGTTAAGACGAACTCGAAGGGCCGGTGAAAATATGTTCATATTATCAGAAGTTCATTTTAACAGAAGTGACCCACACAAATTCTGTTGCAGTCGAACCCACTTATAACATTATACATTATCAGAAGTTCGTTTTAACAGAAGTGACCCATAGATGCCAAATTCTACTACAGTCGAACCCACTTATAATGTTATATGTAAAACCTCTATAATTCGGATTTCATGGAACTGAAATAGATGTCCAAATTAACCAAATGTCGCATTATTGAGGATATCAAGAAAACAATAAGCAAATTCTTACTATGTCAACATGCTTTTATTTACTGAATCAGGCAACCCTGTTTCTATTTGGACAAAAGCAGTGCAGAAGCTGGCATTCTTGTCATCTTGTGACTGATTAGCGCTTGCAGCGGCAAAGGCCTCGCGACTTCCTTCATAGCGCAGCCGTGGCACACGTCTTCATCTGACACACGCTTTTCACTACCGCGCGCACCTCCCGATTATTATTGCACCAGCTTCACCAGGTCGCCGCCCATGGCAATGTAGATGGTACTCTTCGTCCTCTACAGCTTTGCCTTGAGTGAAAACGCAACTATTGTTTGCTGCAACTGCTGTGGATCAGAGACGATCTGAGTAGAGAAGGCGACTCTGATGCGATCAGAGACGGCGACCTTGTGGTTCTGAAGGTGGGCGGCCGACGCACGCACCGAGTCAAAACAGAACTACCGTTTGCTCCAACTGCGGACGGAACAGCAGTCGCTATCGAAGCGGTCATAGATGGCGACTGCGCGGTTATGAAGGCACGTGGCCGAAACAGTGCACTGCGCGGAGATAAATCCAAGATTAAAGGCTTCAAAGGCACAGATAGATGCGAAGCGTTCGAGCGTTGCTATCATTCACGTACGATTTCCATTGATGACTATGGCGATGCGAGCTTCCACTGCTTCATTCCAGTTGATTGCAGTGGAAAATGGTTGTGGTTGATTGGAAGCGATTGAAAGTGGAAGTGGTTGATTGCACTTTCAGAAAATGCAGTGTGACGTTTCAGTTACACCGTGCTGCTTTGCAGCACGGTGTAAGAAGAACAGGTTCTCCGACGACACGAGGGCTGCTGGTGAGAAATGCAGCTCACTATTGGTGGTGTTTCACATCTGCACCACTCCACGGCAGCACACGTTAAGAGGCTGAACAAGCGGGAAATTTGAATGTGTAAGCAATTCTAACTGCACGCAAAGTGCGTTGAAAGAAATTAAAACTAATTTTTGCACTGTTCCTGCCCTTCACTGTGATCATTCAAATCCCTCAGGCGCCGTAACAGACAATAATGACTGAAAGTTCAGTCGCACCGCATACTATAGCAGATGGCCAGACGGCATGTGTCAATCCTTGTAAGTGGTGAACGACAAGCGCCGCGGGCAGGCAATAAGCTGTTAGTTTAGTAATGTTCGCTTCAAAATTGAGCCGTCTATCATCCACGTTCTAGGCAAGCGCTTAAAAATTCAGACAAACAGTCTGAATTGCAAGAGAGGAAAGGGAGGTGTGCATCTCAAGCTGCGACGTTGCCTGGTGGAGACGGATTGTAGGCAAGAACTGGTTCGCATCAAACTGCAACAGCAGGTCTTGCATGTGCAAAGACAGTTTTTATGTTCAGTGAAAAGCGCCGACTGCATGGTTCGTAGGATACTCTCAAATGTGGAGGCCAAGTTCTGTGACCAGGAGGATACAGGTGGGAGAAGCACTTCAACCTGGCGTACGTCACAAGTTCGTGGACAGCAGTGCACAATAAAATTTAAAAGGATGTGAACTTGAGCTTGTTGGTCAGGCTTCATTTTGGGGAAACAGAGCGAAAGAAATAAGACCAGAAAGATAGACAGGAGAGGCGCTGTCCTGTTTGTCCATCATACCTCACTTTATTTTTCTTTATTTATTTTTTTTTTGCAGTTTCCCCAAAATGATGCACAGTAAATTGGTTATCGTCAGCGTGTCTGGAAGAGCAAATTTGAGAAATATGACTAAGCTAAAATGCACGTCAATGAAGCCCAGGTGGGCATAAATAATACTGGAGTCAACCGCTCTGGTGTACATCTTAATCAGTGTGGTGTTGGCAACCATAAACCCTGCATTTATTTTTTCCGCATTTAGAATAATTAATTCGAGTATGCACATTGATACGACAGATTCCACGGCAGCATAGTTTATAAGGAATTAGCTGCCTCTAAATTTGTGGCTTCTAGAATTTGGAACTTCTGTATAGAATCTGTATGCGAAACGCACTATATGCATCATTCTTCTTTGAGTGTAAACAGTGAAATATATGAATGTTAACTCACTTTATTAGGTGAAGGCACTTCTATTTATTTAGAAACTGATCGTATGCAGCACTCCTCAGAATCCTGGCTCATATGAAATGAAAGCGGGATGGATAGCTGCGTATTGTGACAAATAGTAGCAACGGTTGGTTGAAGCAGAAGTAACGAAAGTAAATTAAGTCTCTAGTGGATTTGGTAAAAGACGAACTGTGACTGTCGCACTGAGTGAAATACAATACGCTTTTGGTTAGAAAAGGTACCAAAGCATCTCGGCAATTATACATCACATTTTAAGATTTTCAGGGAAAACACAGGGAAGGTGGGAGATAGAAAGTCAAGACGATGAGTAAAATGAGAACAAGATGAAAGCAGGAACCAATGTTTTGACAAGCGGACTTGTCTTCTTCAAGGCGACATATATGTTGCCTTGAAGAAGACAAGTACACTTATCGAAACGTTGCCTCCTGCTTTCACCTTGTCCTTGTTTTGCTCATCATTTTAAGATTTTGTAACATAAAGACAGTGGCTTGCTAAATACAGTAGGAAGCATTCTAAAGAACACATGCTTCAAAGCACGCTTCCAGCATAATGGCCAGGGAATGTCTGGACCCCGGCGCACCAGCCCCCTACAGCCCCCTAGTCGTGCACGCCTCCTAGAGGCGACCCCGTCAGAGCACCTGTTCTTCTTACACTGTGTTTGCAGTGAGGCGTGCGACTACGAAAAATACTGTGGTGGCACTGCGATCAAAGTGTATTGGGCTGCATCATGGTCACATTGTTAGAAACTGCTGGTGATACTTCTCGGAACGGTCATTCGTACCAGTATATGCGTTCAGACCGCTCA
Organism: Dermacentor variabilis; assembly: GCF_050947875.1. NCBI lineage: Eukaryota > Metazoa > Arthropoda > Arachnida > Ixodida > Ixodidae > Dermacentor > Dermacentor variabilis. The sequence continues at coordinate 60,703,649 of NC_134568.1, read as the reverse complement.
AACGGCGTTTATTATTGTATATGACATGGGGGGGGGGGGGGGGGGGCATTTATGCCTGAGGAATAGACGCCTTTCTTTCTGTTCTTTATTTCATGTTTTTTGTTTATTTAATGTTGCTTGGTGATTGCGCATGCATTCCGGCCGCAGTGCCGGCTTTCATTCTAGTGTGTTATTGTACGGTTCCCTTTGGAGAACAAATATTTTTCTTGTTCTTCAAGCAGCATGTATCTCTCGTGTGTATTTTTGTGTATATTGTTGTTCATCAGTAGGCTTTGCAAAACGCAGATGGAAAAGCATTTGTAAACTTCCTGTTGTTGCTTCAAACAAATAAAACATCTCTGCCCCATCCGGCACCCTGTACTAAAATTTACGGCAAGTATTGTTTTGAAAAAGTAAAACAAAAAAGAAAAAACTGCAGGGCAGCGTTCCATGCATGTTTCAGTCTTCCTCGCTGCGTAACAGAATGCGAGTAATTGGTACGGGTTCTTTTATTGCGGTCGGACCTCAGGCGCCGAAAACAGTTTTAGGTAGCCATTATACATGCTAATCTTTGGCCCATAAAGCGTGTGAAATTTTTGTTCAGTCCATGCTTAACAAAAAAAAAAGACAAAAAGCGGCGCGGTAGCCTAATTAGTGGCTACGTAGTGGATATGACGTCGCGCTGCTCAACTTGCTGACAGGTTCAATGAGGTTGTTGAATTCGATGGTAACAATATAGAAACACACTTTTGTACTTCTATTTAGGTGCACGTTAAATAACTGCAGGTGGTGAACAGGGTGCTTCATAATCTTATTGCCAGATGTAAAATGCCAGAATTTGTTTAAAAAACTGGAAAAAAAAACTAGGGCAGCTGCATTCTTCGGCTTTTTTCTAGGGTCTTATATTTCATACCAGAATGTAATGCCGTTCCTAACTATGCGTCCGCTCAGCTGAGCAGCTTTTGTATTATAAATGGTTGTTTTCAGTTATCTGGTGCGCTGTCATAAGGACAATAATGAAGCAATTAAGGGAACGGCGCGCCTCACATACTCGTGGAGATATTTGTAGATCTGCAGTGTTCGTTGAAGAAAAGTGTGGTACCACATTGGACACCCAGTTTTAACGGGTTGCGAGCATGACTGTCAAAAAAATGTTTTCCTTGCCCGAATTAAGTTAGCAGATTTACAAGCTGCCTCAAAATGGGGCGTTTATATTGAATGACACCTAGAAACTTATTGAGCAGAACCGATTAGCACCCATGCGTTAATTCTCTCAGGAACTGCTGGGCCTCTGTCAACAGCCATGACTCTCCAGCAGCTCAACCATTCGAAATAAGGGTCCCCTTATTCGAATGATCCCCTTATTCGAACGACCTTCATCGGCTCCTCACCTTCGAGACTTCAAAAGGGCTGTTATGCATTACATGCGAACAGAAACGGCTATTCAATAATTTTTAAGAGTGAATTCTGAGGTCAAATGTGATCTGGACAGCAAATACCATTTGATTAAACTATATGTTTCTACTGCTGTTTATGATGTACATGGCAAGGATGGAAAAGGTGCTAGTGGGAAGTAATATTGGGTTTAACCTCTCATACAAACAGGCAGGTACAGTATTAGAGCAGCAGCTTCCAGGTTTGTTTTATGCAGATGACATTGTATTGCTAGCTAACCAGCAAAGTGATATGCAACATCTGGCTAATATCTGTGCACAGAAAGATGAGAATTTAGGTCTGAAATTTATCGTTAAAAAATCAGGTGTCATGATGTTCAATGAAAACAGTGAGCAGACATAGTGAGTACAGGGCCAGGAAATACCTCAGCTAAAAGAGTATAATTACCTTGATATATGGATAAATGAAGGCAATAGATATATGGAAACACAGGAAAAAACAAAAACAGCAAGCGGGAATAGAAATGTGGCCGTAATGAAACACAGAGTGCTATGGAGATACAATAGGTACGAGGTACTCCGGGGTATGTGGAAAGGTGTAATGGTTCCAGGACCTAATTTGGAAAGGCATTTGTTTGCTTGGAGTCAGAGGTACAATCAGGACTCGGATGACAACCAAAGGTCAGTACGACACCTCGCATTGGGTGCTCACGGGAAGACCAAATGGCGCTGTGCAAGGTGATATAGGCTGGACAAGCTTTTTAAGTGAGGGCCTTCAGGCTTCTCTACTTTCATTAGTGATTGAGGCCAATCTGCAAACATTTAGATGATATTTGGGATAAGTATGGTCAAAGTCAAATATGCGATTGAAAATGACTGTGTAGCAGCGCTTGGTCCGTATTTAGTTCTGTCTGGATTGAGTTAGCGCACGATCGTAGGGCCCCCTTGTCATGAATAACCTTCACCGATTACTGCACTTGCCTGACTTTCTTCATGACAAGTGAACTGCGAATTGCACATTGGCAGTAGCCAGTGATTGTTCTAGCGGTTTCAACTCATTGTCCGATTTTAAGCAGCTAGACTAAATGGCATCGTCATGTTTTAAGTCCTGCAAATGTCTTGTAAGGATGTGTGCCTGAAGATCAACAGTATCGCTCATTGTAGGCATGCCAGTGCCATTTGCACTAAGTTAACAAACAAACAGATTGCATCTGTAAGAAAGCAAATGAGCCTGCGCGCGAAGATGTGCCTGGGAAACTCTAGTCGTAAACCAAGTAATTGGGGGGCAGCTGTCGTGCACATGGCGTGTGACGTTGCTGAAGGTGGTGGTACAGAAGCCCTGTCCTAGATGGGCGAGTTGTGAAAACATTTACTGACGTGTGCAGAGACAGGCCCTGCAAAATAGCACGCTTGACGCAGTTTGTTTTGTTTGCTTTATGCAATACACGTGATTTACCATCAGAGGTGCAATTTCAGTTTTAATTTTATTTTACACAATGCATGCAGCACAGGTTTTTTTATTCTACGTGGTGCATGCATCGCACGCGGCACAGACTTACCGCGAACAGTGCCACATAAAGTGACATGAGCATTCATGAGTACATGCTATGTGGGCAGGGTGTACCCCGTAAATTTACTGTCACTGAAATCGCTGGGATGGCTATAAATGGAGGGGATGGTGAAGGCAGCGATGACGGAAGACCTCAAGAGGTGCTGACATCAGCCGAAGCAAGAAACCTACTTCACTTGCTGCGAAATAAAGTTTTGTGCAGCGGCGGGAACGATCAGCTCATGCAATGTGTGAAGCAGCTCGAGGACGGCTTTCTAGGTCTAAGTCCTACCGTGAAGCAGACTAGCCTTATGCAGTTTCGTGCCCTGCATAAAATGGCAGTGCCGGAAAATGGAGCTGGTTGATATCTCTGGTATGTTTTTATTTTTTTTCTTTGAAACCTTTACGAAGAGCCAGTTTAGAAGCAGTTGTTGAAAAGCTGGTCAGTAGTGGTAAATTTTTTAGAAAGAACTCGACTTTTCACTGCAATTTCCACAACTTTGCTTATTTCGAAAATCCGCTTATCTAAAAAATTTTTCCAGCTTTCGCAGCTTTGATAACACTGAGAAGATGCTGCGCCATCAACTTTTGTATGTTTTCTGTAGAGAAATAATCTGCTTACTACAATGCCCCATGCTGCATTATCAGTTATAAAGATGAAGTCTGGCTGCTGGATGTCCGTGCTGAAAGGTAATGTAATGCGAACTCCTTGAAACAAAAAAAAATTTGAGTCGCTGCATCCTTGCCCGCCGCACCACTGGCCGCCGTGTGCTCATACAGTAGAACCTGTTTTACAGTCTTCTTCGCATCGGCAGCCTCGTGCGCCTGCGCCTCTTTCCTGTTGCCCTTCGGCCCCTCCAGACATGAATGGGCTGCACCCATAGCTCTACGCGATGCCAGCCTCCAAAATGCGAATGGACCGCACCAACTGTGCTGACAGCTCTGCTCTCAGATTGTTTGCTGGCCCCTCATTCTGCGCAGTTCTGCCAATGGATTAAGTCACTCGTACTCGTATTTGTTGGTTTCATCGAAGTCGTTCCTGGCCACATGGTTTCGCCACCTCATTTGACTCGCTGCCAAAACCTAAGATGGCTGATCCGCCCGCTCATCATCTGCAATGCACGATGTTGTCAGTGAAAAGAAAGCACACTGCTATAGATGTGGAAATGAAGTGTGGTATTGGGAAGGACCACAAAGATGGTAAAAAAGGATTTAACTTGGTGAAGTACATACTATTGCAACCGACAGTGCCAACAATTATTCACTCGGCACAAAGAAAACTGCTCGGTAGACTACGGGCACAAACACATTCGACAGAGTGCATATAAGGAGATGGAAGAGGCCCTCTACGAGCGGTTTGTCGGTTACCATGCCATGAACTTGCTCATCACCGGGCCAATTCTGGCCACTAGAGCAAAGCAGTTTGCCCTACTCATCACGAATGTGGACTTCCAGGCAGGTGGCGACTGGGTACAGAGCTTCAAAAAGAGACACGGCATTGTTTACAAAGCCCTCACCTGTGAGGGAGCTTTGCTTGATATGGAGGCGAAGCAGAAGTAGGTGGAGGAAATGTTGCCCCACATCCTCGACAGCTACATTGACACCGACCTATCTAATGGCGATGAAACGGGACTGTTCTTCAAGATATTGCCGGTCCAAGAAGCATGCACTCAAAGGACATACGTGTAAGGGCAGCAAAAACAGTAAGCTGTGCCTCACTGTGTTTTTGTGTACCATCATGTACGGGAGCGACAAATGCACCGCATTTGTCATTGGGAAATCGAACAGTCCCTGCTGCTTCCACGGTGCTGCCAGGATACGAGTATGCTACCATCACAACTATAAGACATGGATGAGGCGAGAACTTTTTCGTGAGTGGCTTTTGGAGTTCAGTAACATATTGAGCAATCTAAGGGGAAGCTGGCGCTCATCCTAAATAATTGTAATGCCCACCACTCTATGCCTAAGCTCTCGAGCGTGGAAGTTTTTTTTCCAGCGGCCAAACATGTCGCTGGGCTCGTAGCCCACGGACACTGGCGGGATCGCCAATTTTAATATTAATTTTAATATTATGTACGTCGCCGCATCCTGAACAAGTGAATCTCGTTGATATTCATGGCAATGCGGACAAGCAGGGAGCAACCAAACTTGAAGATCAATCTAGTGATGGCCAAACAGTTCATCTTTGGTGCGTGGTGCGAAGTAAGTGCTTCTATGGTTCGGAACTGCTTTAGGAAAGTGTGCTTTGTCAGAGGCAGCAGTGACTTATAGGAAGCGTGCGAAGCTCCCACCGATGAACTGATGCCTGAACTTCGGTCTGCAGTCAACGAAGATGCTTCACGACTTGGAGTATTCATGCAGACTACGCATTAGAAACATCAGAACTTCTAGCCAATGAGGCAATCGTTGCGAACATGATTGCATCGGATGGCGACGGCGACAGTGACGGCAACCATGGCACTGAGGACGCAATAGGGCAGGCTGCCTCAATGTTGTCCTTGCAGGGGGCCCTGCAGATAATTCAGTTCCTCTGGGGCTTCGTTTTCATGAGGGACCTTCCACTGCACTATGTAGAGCACCCGGATGCCTTGGAGAAGGATGTCACCAAGCTTTGCATAAAGCAAGCAACGATGAGGGACATGAGGTTTGCTTGTCCAAGCCAGTGAAAAATATGTGGCGAGATGCTTGTGGCGATTTCACCCCAGTGTTTCCTCTCGATTTCTGAAGCTAAGAGGCTACTGCGGCAACCTTCTCGAATTTTTCAAAAGGCTGTTTTGGGGCCACCAAGGCAATACCTCGGCTGAGCTTGCGTGTCACTTGTCGCCCGTGGCCCCTCTTTGCACTTGTTATGACTGTGCCATCCTTGAATGCTGACAGCTGCAGCTTGTTACCTGTGATCTGAGCACGCAGGAAGTAGAGTAAAACAGATGAACAAGTCGAATACAATCAGCAGCCGGATGAAGGGTGGTGGCGGGGAGGGACACTGGCCTCCCTGCCATTATAGTTTTCTCATAACAGCTCTGCCATCCCCCAATTTTGCTTTTTTTGAACGCAATGGTTATAACGGTTATCAGTTTTAACAGTGCAATGTTTGTGGCGCTTGAATATTGTTATAAGTGGGTTTGACTGTATTCCAGATGCACCCAAATATTCACAATGCAAAATAATGAAGTAAGCAGCACAGAAACTGAAAGGCATATGTGAAAAGACACTTATTGGAATTGCATGATACAAAGTGTTGCTTTATGTGCTATTAATGAATGCCCATCGTGCTATTAATTTTTGCCCATCATGCGAAGATGAGACTTAACCTTGGGACAGCTTTAGGGCACTTTGACAGGCCTTTTACAGAAGAGGTCTTGGGACGGAGGCCTCATGCGTCTGTGATGTGCGTAGCCACATATCATTGCTGCATTTCTTGAGATGCACCAGCCTGTATGACCACTTGCGATGAACAAAAAGATATATGCCTCATTGTGTGTGCATCCATATAAAGCGTGAACCTCTCTCCTCTTCCTTCCTCCCCTTCGCTAGTGGTATGAGTAGCCAAGTGGGCTCAGCCTGGTTAACCTCCCTGCCTTTCCTTTATGATTTCTCTCTCTCTCTCTCTCTTGTTTGTTGTTGCTATGCACATTATTGCACTGTCACAAAAGCTGAAATTTCACCTTTTCTACTCCAAAATTCTTCAGTGTGTTCACATTTCTGAAAATATATATGCGAGGATTTACGAGCTGCATTGTGTGAAGCTGGTTCTTGGGGCTTCTCGGCAGTGTCTTCACCTAATTACAAAACTCCAAAGGTAGGTCAAGGACCTCCTCGATTATTTTTCTGCGATGTCAGCTCTGCAGCTTTCCACATCATTGTCTACTCTGGTGTAGCTATTTATGTCCACTGAAACACCATTTGCATCTTGCGCAGCTAGCAGTTGTCTCTTCCAAGTCTGCCAGTCCGGCAGGTGTGAGTGGCAGTGGCAGAAGTTTGACTTCACCAAATTAGCTTTTTTGGCAAAATCGATTTTTTTTTTAGTGAAAACCAACACAATGTTTATACATTTTTCCTCACATCCAAAAACTTAGCTTAATCGTGTTTGTCTTAATGGGAATCCATTGTACCTTCATTATAAACATTTGTTCCTTGCATAGTTACACACCGATATTGATGAGACATATTTTAGATTTTATTGGTTAGATCAGATAATTTGTTACATCTGGTGTTCGTTATATCAAGGTTTGATTGTACTTCCTTTTTTGTTATTGAGCAATGACTGTGTGAAAACTGCAGTCACTCCATGCATGCTTCGAGGGTTCATCTGTTCTTTTAGCCTGATATAGTACATGCAGTATTAACACATTACCATAACAGACCAAGACAACAACAGTAGTGTCATAACAGCATCTCGTGACATTGTTTTGAACGATGCTGTATATGGTTGTGAATGCGGTCAGCAATTATGCATGTTTATTAGTTGGTGCAAACAGGGATGACATAATTTTCGTGAAATTTTTATTTTATTTTCCAATGAAGACAGTCATGCAACACAAAAATACTTTGAATGAATTTTGGTTTCATACTTCCACAAAAGAGTTTGCTACCAGAACTGTTGTTCACATCTGTGTCTCCAGCATCACAGTAATATGGTAACAGTATCATGTACAATAACCTACATTTTTTTATCACTGCAACTTTAAAAGAAGATTTTGTACTTGCTGCTGCTTTGTTTTCAAATTTCACAAGTTTGCATCTTTTTTGGCCCACATCATTGATAAAGCACTTGAAATCTTTATTTGCCTTGTTTGCCCAGACATTTAGTTGCCAAGGCTGCAAAGCTAGTCCACTACTCAGCAGCATCTTGCTTCTATGGTAAGTTGAGCAGATGAGGGTGATCTTTTTCTGGATAAAGCAGACAAGCAAATATGCCAGATGTTCTATTGAGTGATGCAGACCAAAAATGTTACCTTGTTGCAAAATTTGAGTAAAAACAAAGTAGCAGCAAATGCAGAATCTTTTCTTTTTCAATTTCTTTGAGTAAAAATCCACATCAAAGTATACATTTGAAAAAAGGTGTATGTATATTAATATGGCTTGTATTGACATGTTATTAAAAAGGTAACATGGTATTAACTTGGTAGTAGTGTGGTACTATTAACATGGCATGTAAGAGAGTGGCCATTGAGGGAAATGCCCAGCCGTAAAGCTTGGAAGGCCACAAACATTGATGCTGCAACATTGTGTAGGCTTTGCCTCTCCCGTGCAACTGACACACCTGGGCTTTATCAGTTGCAGCACTCATATGAATACCCAAAATTCTGCAGCTGTGCTTTGCACAGCACATTTGACCTAAGCAGCATGCCACACCTCTCATGCTACGACTGCAAGAAAAGGTTTGCACATGCAAGCTGGTGCTGCTGTTCCTTTAGCCTTTCTTTCCCAGCATCTGGCATGGGACCATCAGCTTCTAATATGGTGCAAGCATCCACCATTATGCTATGGGAAAGTTTGCTGTGTAGGGAATCTCACTTGTGAAATTTTGCTTAAGGTCAATTCTTGCTTGATTTCTATTGAAATGGGCATTTAAGTAGAACCTTTTGCCATTAGGATTCTTAGGTAAATGCAGAAAATTATTTGCTTGACTGAAACTAAGTAGAAATTTGGCACTGCTATGACTGAGAGAATCTTTGGCGAAAAGTGCACTGTTATATCAAGGTTTGAGTGTGGCTGCCCCTCATTTACTTAGGCACCTGCTTTAGTTGATAAATAGTATTCCGTGTTTGCAGCATCTTTGTTCACTTAGTATATTTGCATGTGTCTTTTTGTGCCCTTGGAAATTTCTTTGATAGCATAATATCATGACAGATGCTGTATACTCAAATCTGAACACTGTTATTTCTTCCTTTATTGACAATAATTGCCAAACTGGAGTCACGGGTTTAGATATTAAGCAGATCAAACACTATTACAAAGTAAATATAGTGTTACTAAATACCTGCCAACTCTTACGAATGTTTCATAAAATGTATGAATTCGAACCCGTCTTACGTTTTGCGAATGTTGACTCAATTCTTACGAAACATTGGCTTTACTTGCAAAAAAAAAAAGAAAATTCCGAAATTCTTAATAAAACTACATCGTTGCTAGTGGACAGGGGTGCCACTTACATAGGGTGCGCGCATAGAGGTAGGGGTGTGCACCATAACCTTCTTTGTTTGCAGAATAAGGACAACCTTTTTCACTCGGTGATGTTGCTCGGCTTGGTGCATGTTGTCGAGTCGTCCAATGTGGCTCTAGTTGTCGGTGCTCTCAACATAGTGATTCCCACCTTATGTAAGTGGTGCACCCAGAGATGATGGTGATTTCAGGTCAATGCAGCAGGCATAGTTTCTGTATAGGAGGCTGTACCCTGTCGTTGCACCTGTTGTGCTGGCCTCACTTTTTTGTATGACCGGCTGCTACATCCAGTGCAGTGCGACTCCAGCACTCTGGTGTTTCGGCTGCAAAGTGTGATGGCGTGCTGACATCATCATACTGACGATGCTTCAGTACTTCCAAGTTTTTCTGAAGTCGTACTGAGATTGAGTGGTTATGTTGGGTATCCTGTACGTCAATTCCCCACAGTAATGCTGAATGCGAGCGAATATTCAGCACTGTGAACAAGACTCGAATGGAGTTTCACTCATCTGTCTGCGACAGTGCTCTTGAAATTCCCCTGTTGTTAAAACGACACCTGAGTTGAACTTCCTTCGAACAAACTTACATAGAGAAGTTTCTGAAACAAGTAAAGACGGCAACAGCAACCACCAAGACTTATATTGCACATGTGGTTGTGAAAGTGCAAATTAAATTAATCTTCAAGCTTAACGGAAAGAAAAAGGTACCTCCCCCCTCCCCGCCCATCAGGTTATGAGTTTACGAATAGATTGGCAGGTATGGTCATTATATAATAGCATTGTATTTGTACAGAATCATTTTAAGTGCGAGAAAACAGTTATGGTTGGCTAGGAAAATTTCTGCTTGGCATCATTGCATTTCGCATTCCTTTGTTATCCTCATCATCATCACCACCATCATCATATAGTATGTCCCATTTTTTTAGCGCCATTTTTTTCTCTTAATGTCGATTAGAATATTGTCTATACCCGTTTGCTCTCTGATCCAAACCGCTCACTTTCTGTCTCTTAAAGTTATGCCTAGCATTCTTCGTTCCATCGCTCCTTGCGTGGTCCTTAACTTGTTTTCAAGCTTCTTTGTCAGTCTCCAAGTCTCTGCCCCAAATGTCAGCACCGGTAAAATGCACAGATTGTATACCTTCCTTTTCAATGATAACGGTAAGCTTCCAGTCAAAAGCTCAAGATGTCTGCCGTATGCGATCCAACTCACTTTTATTCTTCCGTGAATTTCCTTCTCATGGTCAGGGTTCCCTGTGATTAGTTGACCTACGTAAATGTATTCCTTTACAGACTCTAGGGGCTGATTTGCAATCCTGAACTCTTGTTCCCTTGCCCGGTTATTCATCATTATCTGTCTTCTGCATATTAATCTTCAACCCCACTCTTACACTCTTCCTGTTAAGGTCCTCAATCATTTGTTGTAACTCTTCTGCAGTGTTGCTGAATACAACAATGTCATCGGCAAACCGAAGGTTGCTGAGGTATTCGCCATCGATCCTTACTCCTAAACCTTCCCTGTTTAATAGCTTGTATGGAGCACTCCATGTGCCACTACTGTTCCTATTGCTATCAGTATCCAAGAAAAGGACAAAAAATTATCCCCAGCTCTATTTAGACTATTTGTCACATAGCACTTATAATTTTTTGCATGAGATTAATTTATGTTGGCTGATGTCATTCACATGCAAATGGGATTTTTATTTCACACACATATTTTTGTTATGGCTCTTCTGCCCTTATAAGTTTGGGTATGTAACAAAGTTCGTTAGAGAGTTGTAAACATAGCAGATGCAATTAGCACATTGTAAAGCTAAAGGCAGGCCTCATCATACAGTGTACAAAACCCTAACTCATGTTTCTTGTAAGTTTGGGTAGCATACGCTAACTTTGAGTCTTCCTTTTCTAAATTTACCTGTCATTAGTGTTGGCATTCATAGTTTGCATGCATAGTGTGCTGAATGCATTGGTGCTTTAATAAACTGTGATATCACTGCTTTCTTATTTACAGTGCTCCTGCCCCACATCGGTAGTGCAGCGACTCGCACCAGAACTGCAATGGCTGTGTTAACAGCACAGAACATATTGGCTGCTCTTGATGGCATACAAATGCCTGCTTCTCTGAACTAGGGTATCATGCACTCATTAACATGGAAGAGTATATTCCTGTACCTTTTTAAAAGAAAGAAAAGGAACAACCACAGCTAATGCATTTAGCCAAAGGCACCTGAAATGTTATAGCACTTGTTGAGGTTTTTATCATTTGTTGTTTCAAGGAGCTCAGAACAAAGAAAGCAGAAGCACAAATGTGTTGGCACTTGCAACTTTGTGTGTGTTTTACTGGGAACTTTGTATGAAGAAGTGAGGAAAATGAGAGATGCAGAACAAGAGGTAGTCAAAACGTGCATTTCTCCATTCAGTGTAACAAAATGTCTAGTACAACTTGCAGTCCTCTGGCAAATTTTGTTTGCATGTTGTCAGAGCTGTAAATTGAATTTTTTCATTCTTTTTTTTAGTGCATTGTCTTGTTTAAGGGAAAAGTTATATTTTAAAGAAGACAAAACAGTCCCGGACTGATTTCTCTGCCTGATTTTTCTGACCTGCTGAATTAATGAGACCTACCCACGCTAACACCAATATATTGGCCATCGTTAATAAACATCATGAATAACATAATGAACATTTTGTTTCTCTCTGGCACAGATCATTCTTGCTGCGACTATGGAGCAGAATACCTGTTATAGTGTCACTACAGAACACTTTCTGAATTTCTTAAATATGCATTCAACATCTGGAGTAATAAAGCAATCTTTAGGATTATATATTCACCAAATATCTTCGGCCACAGTATTTTTCAACTGCTAAGGTTGGCAGGTCTGAACAGGGCTGCTATGGGTCTAATTAAGACGAGCATGTGAGCACAGGGAATGCATTCTCAGTTGGTGGCTTTCAGGGATGTTTTCTTTTTTGTGTGAAGTCTGCAACGCCTCGTTGGAGTGACAGGTGTCCTGTTTGAGTTATGTAGGACTATGCGACATGGAGACATTGCTGATGGGAAATGTATGCTTTTCCTTTGTATGTATCCGCCAGCTAATACAATGAATCTGAAGTCACTGAAAGGGATGACCATGAAAACAAACGAGAAGTGTAGTACCATGAGCACGTCGAGTGGCGAAATATGTTCTGAACACAACTCAGGTGTGTGGATGTGTACCTTTGGGCAGCTATGTGAGTACATTATTTCTCAAAAACTTGGACCCTTTCACCGAAATACTGGCGGCAACTTGTGCAGGTTGCATTATCAACTACACCAACATGACCCGCCATGGTTGCTTAGTGGCTATGGTGTTGGGCTGCTAAGCACGAGGTCGTGGGATCGAATCCCGACCACGGCAGCCGCATTTTCATATAGGCAAAATGCGAAAATGCCCGTGTACCGTGTACTTAGATTTAGGTACACGTCTAAGAGCCCCAGGTGATCCAAATTAATCCGGAGTCCCCCACTATGGTGTGCCTCATAATCAGATGGTGGTTTTGGCACATAAAACCCCATAATTAAATTTTTAACGCCGACATGATAGCTTCTGGGAGTATGCTGAAAGCTTGCTATGGTGCGAGAGTTCTTGACTCTGCCTCATATTAAGTGACAGCTTGCGATTCTTGCATATCTGAATTATGAATCAAAAAAGGAAAGAAATGCTCATGCTTTTGGTGCAACTTGCTGTAAAGAAGTGTTTTCTTCTAAAAATAAACCACACAACTAAGCGTAACTGTCGTACAAAAAAATTAATGCGATCAAGTCGGAAGTGCATTTTTCTGTACTTTCGGGGATAATTTTTGTTGCGTATGGTCCAAATTATAGACACAGAAGTAATTTCGCGGACACTGCAGTGTAATTCACTTCAGAAAGAATTGTCAAAACAGTTCGTTTTACGCGGTATTTCTTTGATTCTTTAATATTTAGTAATCGGGCCTGTGCGCCATGTTCATGTTCTCGCGTCAGAACTTTGCCACACGGCGTTTCGGCGCTGTTAAGCCTCATGACTGTTTCCGATTTTTATTTCTAAACCTCAACCGCTTCGCACCAGCCCGCGGTGCCTTAGTGGCTATGGCGTTCTGCTGGTGAGCTCGAGGGTTTGATTCTCGACGGCGGCGGTCGCGTTCTGATAGGAACGTAATGGAAAAGCTCCTGTGTAATTCGATTTGGGCACACGTTAAGAAAACCAAAGTGGTCCAAATCCCGAATTCTCGACCATATGGTGTCACTTGCAGCTTCTTTGTTGGTCTATGGCATTAAAGGGGACAAACAGAAAAACTATATAAGTTGTATTAGTAGCTCAATGCAGCGTTCCTCCCCCTCTCCTCCCTCTATCTTATCTTTCTATTCCCGCTTTCCTGTCCCCCATAGTAAGGTAGCCAACCAGACGCATTTCTGGTTAACATCTTTGCCTTCTCTCTTTTTTGCTCCTCCGCCTCCTCCCTACAACAAAAAAAAAATAAAGGTTCCTGCATCGTCACGGCTTTTGAGGGTGACTGCTCGAGCATATATATATATATATATATATATACATATATATATATATATATATATATATATATATATATATATAAAGGTGTTCCAGCCAACTTGGACCAAGATTTTGGTCCTAGTTGAGGAGCTCTAGAGAAATCGTACCGACTGCATAGTTGCCGTAGTCTTATGTACTTATGGCCAGCATTTTTTACATCACGAAGTGTTAATTACTTTTAATTAGTGAACTTTTTAAATTATTGCTTGAATCGCAAACATATCAATTAGTTGTAGGGCACTCTAAATAACCTCCGAATCAAGCATTTATTTCGTGCTGAAGTGGTCCTGGTTGTTCTTTTCCAAGAAAAAACAAAAGCCCGCGAAATACGAAATAGATGCGCACTCACGCCGCTACTCAAGCTCCTACAAGCAGCCATTGAAAGATATACACTACCCGCCGTGGTTGCTCAGTGGCTATGGTGTTGGGCTGCTGAGCACGAGGTCGCGGGATCGAATCCCGGCCACGGCGGCCGCATTTCGATGGGGGCGAAATGCGAAAACACCCGTGTGCTTTTAGGTGCACGTTAAAGAACGCGAGGTGGTCAAAATTTCCGGAGTCCTCCACTACGGCGTGCCTCATAATCAGAAAGTGGTTTTGGCACGTAAAACCCCAAATATTATTAAGATATACACTGCATTCTCTTATCGCCGCATCTTACAAGGCTCCGCAACGCGTTCAATGCGTCAACTGCGTGTTCTCTTGATCCCGTGGCCATCACATAGCGTGAAGCCCTGTATCGAGCTGCCGCAGCTAGTAAAGCCGTGTATCCGTGGCTATTGCCATATACTACGATCACCACGAGGCGACGGGAGCGGCCATACTACATGCACCACGTGGCTTCCACGAGGCGACGGGAGCTCCCACTTCTCTGCGACGAATCAAGAATTCGACACGGGAGGCGACTTCAAGAAGCGCCCAGCCATATCCGCGACGAATCAAGAATTCGTCGCGGGTGACGTCATCACCCTGCCCCGCATGGTTCCTGCCAACGCGAACTCGCCCAAACTGGTTCCTGCCGACGAGGCAGAAAAAAAATGCGCGACGAGGCAGAGGAGCAGAAAAGGCACGAGGAGGCAGAGGAGAGAAAACGGCGCGAAGAGCGAGATTATGCTCTTCAAATGGAAGAACTGGAAATAGAGCAAATTTGAACCAGCTTGGCGCGTTCAACTCCCCTTTCCGGTGGAGACGATACGCCTAAACTGAGAATACAGGGCCTGATGCAACCGTACAGGATAGGCGGTGATATCGTACTTGTGAATTCCGAACGTACGTGTGAAAAGATAGGGCTGGACGCAGTGGCGTAGCTAGGTCATCTGGCACCCGGGGCCCATAGGTCTTCTGTCACCCCCCCCCCCCTTCCCGTGTGTAGTCGAGGAAGGCGAGGATATCGACAATTTCCGGGTTTCAGCACCAGTACAGCCGTTTTGGATACCGCCCATGTCCCCCGGGTCCCCCTCTCCTTCGCTTTCTTTCCCAGAGATCGCGAATGCAGCAGGTATTGGCGGCGAGGAGTTACGGAGTCGCCATCTATCGGAAGCGCCTCGCTGGCGTAGTATGAGGGATCACGCGGCGCGCTCCTGATAGGGTTTGCTGTCAGCGCTCACTGAATACACCCCGTGGGAGCTCTCCCGGGCATTTCTGTAAGTACTTTCGAAACGCGAGAAGTTTTTTACTGTCTAAATAATGATCTTGGCCAAACTGAAAGCACAGAATCGTTTAGAGAAGCTATCTCTTTACCGTATACGTACAGTGAACGCCACTGTGCACGGTCGCCGCGATGAAGTTTCCCGAACCGGCTTCTTGCGTGAAAGATAAGCAAACACTGAGAACAAACTATGTGAAATATGTTCTTATAGTGTTTGTATAACTAAATGGAGCGTAAAAGAATGCAGCCTCAATACAGCGATCGCTTTGAGTTGCGTCGCACTATATGTTTATCAGTGTTCTCAGCGTGCGATTTCCCGCTGCTTTTTTTGTAATCCAGTGCATTAATTCATAACACAAACATGATCATATGCCATGCTTCTTTTTAATGTGCTTCTTACCGCTCCCTTTCCCCTCCAGTGAACTTGCAAGTATCTATAGCATCGACGAGTTAGTAGACCAAACCGTCATGACATTAGTCGCGCGGCGGACTCGGGCGAGCGTCTCAGTGCGCGTTTTCCGAACATCGTAGACCCGGCGCCGTAGCAGAAATCTTCCTCGCGTATGTGCTTGCTGCATACCCGAGTTGTAGCCGACGACTGTTTGCCGGTTTTATGTTTCGGGAGCCAAGCTTCACACAGCTTCTTGTCCTGCGGCTACTTGTGAATAAGGCTTACACCGGGCTCCGTTGCGTACCTCTGGCACTGCGGCACCGAGCAGTAGTTTACCATGTTGCGCGCCTTCAAAGGCAGCTACTACCTATTGTAGTGCTTTCAATCGTTGTAAAGGAGACACTCGAAGTGGGAAAATCTCGCCACTAAATGAGGACCGCAGCGTACGAGGGAACTTAAAACTCTCGTTTTCCGCTCGCTTCGGTGCTCCCGAAGCAGCCGACGCGGCCGCTATGTCCACGTGATCCCTAATAGCACGTCACGCCGACGGTGGCGCCAGCTTTTCCAGTGGTGCAGCTCGAGGCCAGTACACGCTGTTTTTTCTGCGCCAAATAATACAGGGTGTTGCGCTGATAACTTGTGATAAGCGCATGTGCACATCTTCTGTCAAACTGTAAGGCTTGGCAACCAATAAAAATGCAGCATCGTAGAAAATACGGGTCACGTCACAAGTAAAAAAAAATTTACAAAGTTTTAACCATGTTTTAACTACCAATTTTAGCGGCAACATTTCATTTACAGAATTGAAGGCCGGCATTCATATCTTGCCCAACAACAACTTCACAAAAATCGTCGTAGGTACTGGGGCCCGCAGTATTTTGGCTGTGGGCAGGCCTGAACGAAAATAAAATTGTGTCTGAGTGACGCTGATCTCCCCACCATATTAGAAAAACGGAAAACGCCACCTGCCTCCCTGCTGCGCGGGCGCCAATGTTATGACAATTACGAGTTCTCTTCATTCTGATCAATAAAGCCTGGTTTTTATTTGCTGCTATACGGACAAACGTGATTATCCGAGCTGCAGTGCCACCAAAAGATCGGGAACAGAATAGAGCACGCTTCGCGTCGATTCTTGGCATCACGATAAAAAAAAAATATCGCGAAGAAGTCCGTGCGAGCGAAACCTGTTGGTCTGCATTCGCAACGGATGGGGTTGAGGGATCAGCCTCACTGGTCCACTATTTCATATTTCTTTCGCTACTGCCATACTGGGCGCCGCCCGCAGTGCCAAAGCACTGTAGGTTGTAACACCCAAAACGATTTTGTTTAAGAAGCTTTTGTTGTGTTAATAATATGATTTTGAGTCCTCAGTTCTGAAATTGAAGTGCTTCCTGTATAAGTACTAATTGAGGGATTATTAAGGATATGGTTATTACTTATCTGCCATATTTTTCACGCTACCGAATTCCTAGTAATCATAGACACATAACTTCATAGAATATCGGGAGATGTCCTTACAAAATTCACGTTTTCTTTTTTTTTTGTAAAATTCTGTGCAGCTGGCACAGACACTGTACTTGTGACATGAAGTCACACAACCACAATAGTTTTCTTAGATGTTCGAGAGTAAGAAGGAAAGCGTGAAACATAACGGCAGGTTTCGCAGCGGCTTCTCGGAGCGAGCGGGAGAGGGGAAGTAAAAGCGAGCTGAACATCGCGGCGCCCGCGACTATATACAGCCTGTCGAGTCATACGCCGCCAAACTCTTCGACCGCACCGAGTCTGAAGACGATCCAGAGAATCCCGTTCGCGACTTTTGACGGCCGCACTTTTGCAACGTCGCTCTCAACGAACGCTTCGCCGTAAACCCGAGAGCCGGGCACGCTCGTTGAACGTCCTCTTGCTGCTGTCTTTGTTCGTCTTCGCTGCGCGTTCTGAACGGAAGAGGGACCCAAGAGCCTTAACGCCTTACAACGCCTCACTGTATGTTTAACGACGCCTGCTCCCAGCATGAACGCACGGCATGAGCGCACCCCACACGAAACGTTGCGCTAAGCCGAATAGTTTAGCGACCATGTTGCGAATTAAATTTTTTAGCCCTTAAATTCGTGCAATTATTTTGTGGGGTGTTGATAGAGCTGCAGCCGACAATTCCTCGGCGCAACGCATCGGGTACATGAGCTCGGGCTACTTGATACCGGAGCATTCTTTGCCATTTGCGCCCAGTCAAGCCGGCGGAAAGAGGGGCGTCTTCAGGCGTATGACCCCCCCCCCCCCCACTGGCCTCTTGCACCCGGGGCCCACGGCCTCCCGGCCCCCCCTGTTGCTACGCCACTGGCTGGACGAAAGCTTTTGGTCTGAAAAACTCCTTTCAGTTGGCCCAGGAGAGGCCGCTGAAGTTCTCGCACCCTTGTCTAAAGAAGACTACGAGAACTATGGAAAGGTAAAAGCCGCACTTCGCAAATACCGCTTCTCTGCCGAGGAATTTCGAATGAGGTTTAGACGGGCAACAAGGGGCAGCGAGTCGCACACTGAGTTCGGGTAGGAGTTAAAGTCTAACTTAAAAGAGTGGATAAAAAGTGCAGAAGTGTATGGCAACGATGACAAGGTGCTTGAATGCATAGCACTGGAGCAGTTTTACCGAGTTCTTCCAGAGGGAGTTAAGACTTTGGCTGTAGGACAGGCTCCCAGAGGTAGACCTAGAGAAGGCAGCGCAGCTCGCGGTGGAATATTACACACGCCGAAACTTCCAAGGAAAACCGATTCAGGAAGATAGGCTAGAAACAAAGGACTATTCTGTAAAGCGGTTTTCCTCTCGCAACCCAGTTTTGCCAAATAAATCATCCACGCGCGACAAGTTCAGCACGGGAGTATCAACTAAGGCTGAGGTGGCGAGGGAAAGGCTAGCAGAGACAGCCCAGTCGGCTGGGGCCACTAAAGCTAAGGTAGACGTAGAGCGCGCGTTCGAGGCCTGGAGACCAATTATCTGCTTCCGTTGTAACAAGGAAGGCCATATTTCCTTAAATTGCAAGGAGCAAATCGCGTTCGCCAGCATTAGCTATTCAGACGAAAATCTTAGGCTGCTCGAGCCGTCTTTGTAAACGGGAAAATATGCCGGGCACTTCGCGATTCCGCCACCACCATGGATGTTATGCGTCCTCTGTTTCTCCCGGATACTATACAGGGGAATGCGCCTGGATCAGACAAGTCGCAGAAGAGCAGAGCACGTGCTTGCCATTTCACAGGGCAACCCTCAAGGGCGCTTTTGGAAGGTTGCAAACGGAGGCAGCCGTAGCCCCTTTACATGAATGCGACAGTGGCGCATCGCATTTCCGAGCGCATTTGGGAAAGGCGATGCCCATTACCGCTGTTCACATGAATGTGATGCGCTAGAAATACGATGCGATGCGACAGTGTCGCATTCATGTAGACGCGGCTTCCGTGTCGACGCCGTTTACATGTAGCGCATTAACTCTCGCGAGAATGTAGCACCACATGGTGTCGAATAAGGGAAGTGCAGCCGACTTCCGGTTTCCGGTAGTGGGCCGAGTGCACGTTGGCGGCTGAGTGCCGAGAAATAGTTTCGCGTAGAGCATGCTGCGGCGAGCGAAGTTGCCGTGGGGGACGCCATTTTGCTTCTGCTTCGGGCATTGCTGTCTCACAACCCACAAGGATCGGAACAAGTATTCAACAGAATACCAGCCCGGACCTAACCCTCTCAAAACACCTCCCCAACAGTCATTGGACAAACACGCAGCACTCGTTTGGTAGTGATCACTATATACTCAGCACCGATCTCGGCCTCACAACCTTAGCACAGGATAGAAAACGACGCCTGGAGGTGGTGGACTGGGACAAGTTCCGTCAAATCCGAAGAGACGTCCCAGACACCATCACAGATCTGGACACCTGGACACAAACCCTCACAAAGGACATGGCTGGGCCACGTCCACAATCCCTGGCACTCCAGATGCAGAGACGGCAGATAGTCGCTTACTACATCTTTGGGAAGCGCATGCCAGCCTTCAAAAAAGGTGACTCGCTCACAAACACAATCGGCCACTTAAGCGGCGCATAGCCGTGCTCGTAAAGGAGATTGAAGCGCATGCAAGCCAACTGGCACACCTGCAATGGGGCCAGCTATGCGATCGTATGAGCGGCAACCTCGGCCTCAAAGACACGTGGAAATTTCTTCGTTGCTTGCTCAAACCAGGAGACACAAAAGCAGTGTAAAGGAAAAATGTCAACCGCATTGTGCAAAGCTCCCTCTGCAGGATGACGTCTTGTTAGACGCTCTTAAAGCACATTACCTTACCACAACTCCACCTACCCCGCTCCATACTTGCACCGGCGGCCCCAATCCTACACTAGATGAGGACATTTCCGCATTAGAAGTTAAAGCTGCCATACAGAAAGTACGCACCACTTCGGCCCCGGGGGCAGACAAAATCAACAAGATGCTCAGGAATCTGGATGAGCGCTCCATACAGGCTATAACAGACTTCTTCAACAGGTGCTGGCAAGATGGAGCGCTACCAGCCCAATGGACGCACACCCTCATAACCTTTATTGCGAAACCAGGCAAGCCTCTAGATCTAAAAAACCTACGCCCAAGCTCCCTCACGTCCTGTCTAGGCAAACTGTTCGAACATGTGGTCCTGGAGCGCCTACAGAACCACATGGACGATCACGACCTACTACCCCACACGATGATTGGCTTCCGCAGTCACCTGTCCACACAGGACGTTATGCTTCAGATTTCGGAAGAGGCCCTCCACCCCCGAAATGTAAAACGCACGCGAGCAATACTAGCTTTGGACCTAACCGAAGCCTTTGACAACGTCAACCACTCCGCCATCCTAGAAGCGCTCTCGGCACTAGGAACCGGCCCGCGCACCTTCAAATAGATTTCAGCTTTCCTAAGACACCGCACAGCAGAAATCAGCTTCGGGTCTGTCTCCTCCCCAACCTTCGCACTCGGCAGCAGAGGCACCCCGCAAGGGTCAGTCCTCTCGCCGCTGCTCTTCAACATAACTCATATATGGTTATTATTAAGGAGGAAGGAGACACTTAGATTTCTGCAGCCCATCAGGGAGCACGGCGAAGCGTCATAGGGTAGAGGAGGAGTAGGAGGAAAAGAGGATGGATGGTAAGATGGCTCGTCCGCACATGGCAGCAGAAGAGGCAGGGACCGGCAGGGGCAGGTGTGCTCAATGGTATGCTGCTAGCCCACTCGCCTCCATGAACTCCGCAAGGTTGTGTAGTGCCGGGAGATGGTAGCGGGGTGGGAACAGCAGGTCAGAGAGTGAGCCAGCAGGAAGGCCCTGCAGTCTATAGGCTCGGGTGACTCGAACGTTCCTGTGCTAGGGCTGGGCAGACGCATAGGAGGTGTTCGAGGGTCTCGGGATCGCCGCATCGTCGGCAGGAGGGGGAGGCCAGTCGGCCTTTGGCGTGAAGTCTAGCTGCTGTCCATGTGCAGGCAGTCCGGAGTCGCAGCAGGGTGGCCCTATCTCGCCTGGTGAGGCCAGACTCTGGGAGCAGCTTGGGTCCCTTGCCTTTAGCCACCTTCGGGTCTGGGTGAATTGCCCGTAGCAACTGCTTCAGTCGTGGCCGCGAGTAGTCTGAGGCCGCCACTGCTCGAGTGAGTGTGGCTCTTGAGTGGTGGGCAGCTTTGGCGAGGGTGTTCGCCTCCTCGTTACCAGCTATGCCCACATGGGAGGGCAGCCAGTGAAAGGAGACGGAGACTCCGGAGGAGGCGAGCGCCGAGAACTTCGCGGGCAGGAGAGTCTCCGTCATTCCGGCTCGATGGCAATTGGTGAGGGACTGTAGCGCCGGTTTGCTGTCGCATAGCACAGCGACCGGTTGTGCAGGTGGGTCCTTCGCCAGGAGATCTGCGGCCAGATGAAGCCCCGCCAGTTCCGCCGCGGTCGAACTCGCTTGGAACGGGAGACGGCATTGCCGGCTGATGGCTCTGGCAGGGATGACGCACGCCGCTGCTGCTGACCCATCCTGCATCACGGATCCGTCGGTGAACACCTGCAGCCGGCCCTCCAGTTCCTGGAGTTTGCAGGATGCTGCCTGCTGCAGAGCGGCCACAGGTGTCCGCTGTTTTGTTGCCCCACCGAGGGAGAGGTGCACCTCTGGTGGCCGGTGGTGTGGTGGTGGTGAGGCAATCGCCACTGGTGGGTCTGTGACGATCTGCTCATAAAGAAGGCAGAGCCCTCCCATCCGTGAAGATCGTAGGCTGCGAAGCCGTTCTAGGAGGGCCCTGCCATCAGGTGTCCGGCGCAGCCGGCCCATATGTTCCAGCGCTCGATGGAGCATTCGTAGAGAGAGATGCCACTCGTTGGCCTCGGCGAGTGTACCTGCTACTGGGGAATACTTGGGGAGCCCCAGGATGGCCCTCACGGTACCCCTGTGCAGTCCCTCCAGTTGGCATTTCCTGGCTGGGGACAGGTTCACCAGTGGGAGGGCGTAAAGGAGAGCAGATGTTGCTGCGGCCTGGTTGAGCCGCAGTGCCCACTTCGTGGTGCATCCACGGCCATGCTGCTGTAGCGTGCTGATTGCTCCCTGGACTCTGCCCACTTTGGTCGTGGCCGCCTTGGCAGCTAGAATCCAGGTAAGCCGGTGGTCGATGGTGAGCCCCAGGTACGTGACCACCGGTTTCCATGGTAGTGCTTTGGCGCCAACCTTCAGTTGCTTGAGGTACAGACGGGCCGAGGCCAGCGGGTGAATCAGGAGGGCCTCCGTCTTGGCGGCAGAGACCCTGAGCCCAATGCCTCCTAAGTACGGAACCACCGCATCCAACGCCTCCTGCAGCGACTTCCTGATGGACGGGATCGATCGCCTCGGTCCCCGCACCCATAATGCCACATCGTCCGCATAAATGGAGCAGCGGGCCGGGAATCAGGCGGCGGCTGGGAGTGAGGCCGGCAATCCTGCCAGTGCCATGTTGAAGAGGAGAGGGCTGAGCACTGATCCTTGTGGGACACCTGCTGTGATGTCCCTGGGTTCGCTCAGCTCCCTTCCAACACGGACCCAGAAGGTCCTTCCCGTCACGAATCCGGTGACAAAGCCGCGGAGGCACCCGTTGAGGCCGAGTCCGTCCTTGGCAGCCTCGACGACTGTGTGTGGGAGGCCATCAAAAGCACTCTCCACATCCAGCAGCAGCAGCATGGCCACGTCCCCGCAGCTCTTCGCATCCTCGAGAGTGGCGACGACGTCTGCGATGGAGTCGGCCGTGCAGCGGTAGCGCCTGAAGCCCGACTGTTGCTCTGGGAAGAATTGCAGCTGCGCTGCAATCCACTCCAATCGCGCCAGGGCCACCCTCTCCAGCACCTTGCAAGCAGCAGAGGTGAGGGAGACTGGCCTGTACGAAGACAGTGCTGTGGCGGGCTTCCGTAGCTTCTGGATCGGTGCTACCGCTGCTGCTCGCCAACTCTGGTATGTCGCCTGAGCTCCAGATGTCGTTGAAGCACTCCAGAAGCCGTTGCCGACCGGCATCCTCCAGATTCCGCAGCATCTGGAAAGTGATGCCATCAGCTCCAGGCGTGCTCCGGCGCTTGGTCCTGCTGAGCGCTGCTTCCAGCTCGTGTATCCGAATGGGCTCGCTACACAGCTCCTGGATCTGTGCAGCCACCCATCCTGGATGATGGCAGGAGGCAGGATATTGCAGTGCAGCAGCCGGTGGTGGTGTGGCCAGCAGGGCAGGTATTCTGGCAGCAAACCGGTGCGCCAAGAGCTCGGCCAGGGCAGCGGTGCTGATTCCCAGGCGTACGGCAACTGTCAGCACCTGGCGTGTGGCTTGTGGAACCATCAGGAGGCACTTCAGCAGGCGCCACGCACGGGTACCATCCTGCTTTCGTCTTATGGAAGAGCAGACGCCCTCCCAGTTTTGGCGCCGGCGTCTCCGTGCGTGGCGTCTGCAGACGGCATCCACTCGACGGTACCTAGTCCAGGGTGTCTACCAACCTGGAAAACCAGGAATACCGGGAATTCTCAGGGAATTTGAATAGTCTGGAAAACTCAGGGAAATTTCAGGGAATTTGTGCTTCAATCAGGGAAAGTTAGCTGTAAACTTTATTGAAATTGAACGAAAGTCGTGTTAATGCTGGCTCCAGTAACAGAGGAATCTCAACGAATCGTCATTTCGCCATTGACGCCGTGTCATCGGCACGATGTATCGCCAAGGTATTAACGCCCGATTTTTCGGACATGCCCGATAATTCGCATGGCATTGCGGCACCACCACGTACTCCATATAGTCAATGTATATTGTCCTGACTGCAGGTCTGAAATGGTGTTAATCACAGCCGCCGCCACCGCCGCCATTTTGATTATCTCGCCGCCTCGAACCGGCACTCTCGCACGCAGATCCGCTGGCAGCCGTAGGCACCACAGCGGCAACGTTAGGCCTAGCTGCTTCTGCGTTCGCTATTAAGCTTCTTGCCTTGCGGTGCCGTGTTTTTCATTGAAAGAATTCGCCGCTGTCAGCAATGGCACCGACTCCGCCTTTGTAATCCTCGCGATTGTCTTCGAAGCTCGCAGAGCACAGCGCGTTGCGTAATGCCAGTGTCCGAAAGTTAGCTTCGCCTCAGTACAGCAATGCTAAGCGGTGAAGCATAACAAGCGTGGGAAGGGGCAATTGTCACGGGATACAGCATGTATTTTATACACGCGTGCAC
The DNA here is from genome assembly GCF_050947875.1 of Dermacentor variabilis. Taxonomy (NCBI): domain Eukaryota; kingdom Metazoa; phylum Arthropoda; class Arachnida; order Ixodida; family Ixodidae; genus Dermacentor; species Dermacentor variabilis. The sequence continues at coordinate 60,679,275 of NC_134568.1, read as the reverse complement.
CCCCGTCTCCTGTCACAGTACGAGCACCGATATGCCTAATAAGTGTACTGGCAGGCCTTCAGAGCTTTTTCGGACGTGCCTGTGGCAATTTTAGCTCTTAAGGGCAGTTAAAGACATGCATTCATTTTTTTCGAACTGCCCGATTTTTCGGATGTCTTTGCGGCCCCTAGGGAGTCCAAAAAATCGGACGTTGACTGTACAACTGACCAAGAGAATGCTTCAAATCATCCATGGGGTAAAAGCATGGGGGAAGGAGGTTGAGAAAAGAAAGGACCGGCGCAGTGAAGAATTAACGGGAAAAGAAGCGTGCCGCCGCCGCTTTGAAGGAGCTTGAGCTGAAAAAAACAGTGTTGGCTGACGGTGAGATGCAGGTGTCCCTCATCCAAACTAAAACAAACTCTTTAAAGCAGTGAAATGCAACACTAAGATGTTGTGTACGGGCTGAGAGTATGCCTGGACAGTTGAGGTTGACTTCCAGCTGCTGAGAGAGAATCTTAGTTGTGACAAAGTTCAGGCCTTATACCGATGAGCTTGCTATCAGTTAATAAAAATAGCTCATATTCAGAAATATTTCCTTATTTATGCATTTCATTATCATCCGTATTTGAAAATGTGCGACTTAATTTGGAATGGGTTTTACCATTTTTTAGGTGTACATTTTACTAACACCTTCCTTCTGTTTCTTTTCAAATAAAATAGATATTACTCCTTACTATTCAGACTGGATTAAGTCATTTTTTTTGTTTTTGTTTCAACATGCTTACTAGAGAGTGACAGCATCGGGCAACACTGTGTCAGCCTGTCTTGACATAATACAAAGTTCTGGCTCGTTTAGGAAATTTTGCAACGGTGCTCAGGGAAAACCTGGAAAACTCAGGGAATTTGGAAATGTCAACTTGGTAGACACCCTGTAGTCCAAAGCTCCGGCCGGGCAGTGCGCAGTGCCTGGCGCTCTGCTCGGCGCCGTTCTGCTCGCAGGGCCAGGTGCCTCAGATCCGGAACCGGCTGAGTTCACTCATTCCCATAGCCAAGGCGTTCAACGCAGTACCTAATCTCTCGCACTCCTTCTATGCCGACGACATTACACTGTGGACAACCACAGCAAATGCCGGATCCACAGAACAAACATTGCAGCCCGGTGCCCACCTGGTGGCAGCGCATGCTGCAACCGTCAGCCTGGCCTGCTCCCCTACCAAATCCGAGTTATTCTTCGACCACCTAGATGTAGGACGGACCTAGGCCCCCACCTCCAATAAAACTCACGTTGGACGGCACCCCCATCCCACAAGTGGAAAAGGTCCGAATCCTAGGCATCCTACTCCAGAGCAACGGCAAGGACACGGCCACGATAACCAAACTCGCAAACACCGTCCATCAGACCATACGGCTCATACGACGAATTGCCAACCGACACAGGGGCATGAGAGAACATGACCTCCGTCGCCTAGTTCAAGCATTTGTCGTCAGCCGCATAGTATACTCTCTCCCATAGATCTTCCTCACGAGAGCACAAGAAGAGAAAATCAACGCCCTGATTCGCCAGGCATACAAGACCGCCCTCAACCTCCCTCGACACACCTCCAACGAACAGCGCTTACTCATGGGCATACATAACACACTAGCCGAGCTTACAGAAGCTCACCGGACGGCACAACTTGAACGTCTCTCCTCTACCCCTACAAGCCGCAACATTATTAAGAACCTAGGTCTTAACCCAACCAATACTCTCCGACCTACATACCCCACCCCCGGGGGCACCCAAAAGCTTCTAACAGCGCATCCACTCCCAAAAAACATGCACCCAGTCCACCACCAAGCTCGACGCGCAGCAAGAGCCCAGGCACTACACAAGCGTTACAACCAACACACGGAGGCACTCTACGTAGATGCCGCGGCATACACCACTCAGCCAGCCTTTGCCATTTGCGCAATCGGCAACAATCTTTCACTTAATTCTAGCAGCCGTATCGGTCCTAACGCACACCTCGCTAAAAGGAAGCTGCAATTGCCCTTGCGATCTCCTCAACCACTGCCACACTCATATTTAGTGACTCAAAAACCACGATCAGAAACTTTGCGAAAGGGCGGATGCATGCCGTCGCCCATAAAATTCTCAACTCCTCTCAGCCCCCCACTAGGCCCATTCAACTCATATGAGTCCGCTTATGGTCCTCGTATGGGTACATCGCTCGAGCGTACGTCAACCGAGCAGGGCAAGCCGCCGAGCCAGGGAGCGCCCGTGACCGAATGGTCACATACCACGAAATTTCACTCCACTATACAGAGAGCAACGACTCCACTATTCTCCGCCTCACAAATCACTCACTAAATTAGAGCAGGTGACGTGGCGCCAGCACTTCTCTATTTCCCGCCCTTTCAGCGCTAATGCACCCAGGGATGTTCTCTCCAGAGCGTACCTTATGCGGAGCCCCAAGAGCTGATTTCCATCACGTACTATACATATGCTCTGAGTTCCAGCTGCCATCAGAATGGCAACTCACTGACCTCGAGCGATGGGAGGTCGCGGTGTCCAGCTCCGACCCAGCTGTCCAAAAGCAGCTGGTGGGCTGGGCTTCGGAAGTCGCCGGACGTCACCGACTGCCGGCCACTTCACGAGACCAAGGGCCAACCCAGGAATAGCTTAAGATATGGCTCAATATTTATTAAAGTTTATCACCACCACCACCTGTCTCGCAGCTTCACTAGCGTGGCAGTCCCGCAGCTAATTCCTTCCCATAATTCCTAATGCGACGATCCTGCCTTTACATGCTCCGCGAGAGTCGACTCGCGCCCGTAAATCTACCCCCCCTGGCGCATTAATGCTATGCGCCTTCCTAGCGCATTACCGCTGTTTACATAAATGCGATGTGCTAGAAATGCGGTGCGATGCGACACTGTCGCATTCATGTATTCACGGCTCGTGAGTCCATGTTTACCCGAACACTTTTCATATCTTTTTTCAAACAAATCTGAGCAACTTTTAGAAAAGGAGGGCCGGTCGTTCTCTGCCAGTGTCTCGTGCATGGCATTAACGCGATCGCGGTCACGCGCCCTCAAAGAAATGTGAAAGCTCGCCTTCAAACGAGGAAATTACTGACAATGTAACGTCCTCAGCGGCTGTCTAGGCCGGAAGATACGGCTGATGAAGAGCAGATGACTCAGACTTGTGATGGATCAATTACTGGATCAGTGACAGTGAGTGCGGAGCCTTTCGAGACTCGAGAAAATGGGGCGCCTAGGGTTGAAGTGGAAGATGCACTGCTTAGTCCCGCATCCTTTTGATGTTAGGGTTGAACGAAAGGCGCTTATCGCGGCACAGAAAAGTGACCCTTCGCTAATTGGGCTGCAGGCTAATGTAAATGAAGGAGTGGCCCGAACGAAATGTAGAACGTGATGTTAACATCTCCTTCTACACTAGGCCAGGTCTCAAGTACCGGAAATATCAGGATTTCAAGGGTCGGACATACAACCAACTACTCGTGCCAGAAAAGTACCGACCACAGCTTTTAGAGTTAGCGCATGGGAATGTTTGGGTGGGTCACTTCGGTATCCAGAAGACAAAGACTAGGCTAGCGCAAGATTTATATTGGCCAGGATGCTGAAAAGAGGTTGAAACACTTGTTCGGTCATGCGACGCGTGTCAGCAAGTTGGTAAACCCAATGACAAGTGATAGAATTTTACTCGGAGCGAGAAGGGCAAAATATAAATTTTCTTCGATCGCCTCAGCTGTGTCTTGCCTGTCCAAATGACTTAAGAATTGCTTTGTAATCTATTCTTGAGCTGTTTATTCTCTTTGAATGTGTCTTCCTTGAGAGCACTATTTGGGGAGGTCTGTATTGGCTCTTTATCGGGTGCGTGTTTCGTGTTTAGTACAATAACCGGAATTGGGGGGTGCTGTTGAGAGCACAGAGGGGGTTAGAGCGTTTCTTTTCATGGAGTTTGGTCTGGCGTTGTGGAGAGCATTGGGAGGGTGCCCACTTTCACCGAAGTGATTGGCATTGATTTTCGGTCATTCCGTGAGCTTTCTCAGATCCAAGCAAAGACCAGCGGATGAAAGGGCGGCAAAGCCATTTCCTTGGCCCCATCAAGGACGTCACTCAATCAGCACATCGCATACGTCGAGCCGCGTCGAACAGCTCGACGTCTGGATCTATTACCTGGCGGCGGGGGTGCTGTTGTGGCATACTACGAGCACCACGCGGCAATCACGAGGCGACGGGAGCGGCCATACTACATGCACCACGTGGCTACCACGAGGCGACGGGAGCTCCCACTTCTCCGCGACGAATCAAAAATTCGACACGGGAGGCAACTTCAAGAAGCGCCCAGCCATCTCCGCGACGAATCAAGAATTCGACGCGGGCGATGTCATCACCCTGCCCCGCCTGGTTCCTGCCAGCGAGAACTCGCCCAAACTGGTTTCTGCCTACGACGGGTCGCCAAAGGGATTTAAGGGAGAATTGGCCCATTGTGAGAGGAGAGAGTCGCTTCCAGCCGCCCAGTTGGTCTGATGCGATCTTACTGCTACCTGTACGCTATCATCCACTATCTGTAAATATTGTATGAAGTTTTTCGTTTCTTCTTCGTCTACGGAACGAGTCCGTCTATCGTCCTTCACCCCGAAGTCACAACACTATTCGCTTGGGAGCGCTTGAGTAGCGGCGGGCGAGCGCGTATATATTTCATATTTTGGATGTGTCGCGCGCCGTTGTTTTTTCTCGGAAAAACCGAGTCAAAGCTGAGCACTAAACAAAAGCTTGATTCGGAGGTTATTTGAGGTGCCCTACAACTTTGTAATTGATATCTTTGCCATTCAAGCAATAATTAAGAAGTTCACTAATTTAATGTAATTAGGTAATACTTCATAATGAAAAAAATACTGGCCGTAAGTACATATGACTACGGCTACTTTGCAGTCGGTACGATTTCTCTAGAGCTCTTGGGTATCTTAAAAATCTTGGTCCAAGTTAGCTGGGACACCCTGTATATATGGACAAAGATGGACTACATTGTATTCTAAAGAAGCCAAAGGCTGAGCTTATACTGACCCACAACGACCCAAATACGAAAAAAAAAGATACTGCGATCTGTGACGTCACAATGACGTACCGGTGCTGAGGTAAAGGCGCGAGATTCAGTCAAATTTTACCGTCATTTTACCCTCCAACATACAAAGAATTGCCGCTAAATTAAACGAAGATAGAGTTGTGAAAAATGCTTTATCAATTTAAACTGATTTAATGTTTCTTTTGATGTCCCTTTAAACACCATAAGTAGTGATTTTTTTTTTCAATAACTGCACCAAACTTCTTGCGAATTGTTACAAATATGAACTACACATTCCCCACTGTCGCTCAATATCTTGCTCGTATAGACGTCGATCAGTCGCTTTCTTCTTTTTATTGTTATTACCCGTCATGGTGGCTTAATTAGTGGCTGTGGCGTTGCACGGCTAAGTACGAGGTCCCGGGATGAAATCCCGGCCACAGTGTTCGCATTTGAGTGCGAATTGCAAAAACGTCCGTGTACTTAGACTTAGGTGCACGTTAAAGAAGCCCGCTGCAGCTGGCCCAAATTTCCGGAGTCGCCCACTACGCCGTACCTCATAATCAGATCGTGGTTCAGGCACGTGAAACCCTACAAATTTTCTTAATTTTTTTTTACGGCGTGCTTCGTAATGGGATCGTGGTACTGGCAAGTAAAACACCAGAATTTTTTTGTCTTATTAGTATATTAGAAAGCTTGTTCTAGCGAGCATTTGTCACGTGCCACTACGCAGCCACACTTTCTTTATTCATTAGTATCGCAAGTTGATATTTTTGAAAAAGTGAATCGCACCTTCGCGTGGCAACACTGCTTCAAAAGCGGCACAAGGGAGAAGGCCGACTGCGTCGCATGATTGAAGCAAAGGTTGTTTGAAAAACTGGAGAAATTCGTTTATGACGTCCTACATTTTTCCAGCATTCACATAAAGGCAAACAGAAGAAAGAATATTGTTTCGAGCCCGGTTTGAATCGCCCAGCAAGCAACGAGAGGTGGGCCAAAAAACGCAACATGGAAGAAATGGAAATATATATATATATATATATATATATATATATATATATATATATATATATATATATATATATATATATATATATATATATATATATAAACTTTAGAAAAATAAACAGCTTTTACAAAAACCTCTTTCGAAGGACAAGTATCTAAATTTTAAAAGTACTGACGAGAGACATGGATATAAAATTTGTGCAAGTAAGTTTACCGACAGCTGCAAGTGCGAGTACGTTGATGAATATGAGAAATTGGATATTTGAACGTGGCATTTCAATGTACTACGCGAACCTACACGAAGGAAGTGCACTATATTTAGGCTCCGCACTACGGACCTTCTTGTAGCATGCACATATATGCGCCCATACACTAGTGGCAATAATAGCGTATTTGCACTTGTGAATATAACTTGTTCTCCCATAATTGCCATCCTGAAAAAGCATCTCGCATATTCGGATTCACGATTCGAATGTAATAAATTCCTCAATTTCGCCCTTTGACGCTCAGTGGCATACATCAGCAACTAGCAGCGGTGGCGTTGAGGTAGAACACCCGCCTCGCGTGCAAAGAGGTCCGTGGTTCGAATCCCGGTGCTGCGCAATTTTTCACCGGATTAAAAAAAAATCCGCGTTTTGATAAAATTGCATAAACAGGCCTGGAGTGTGGCCTGATCCCGGTGACCAGAACCGGTAACACACTCCCTCACCAGAGCAGGATTGGCCACCCTGGTGCAGTACTTGGCCACAACCTCCTATATGAACACAACAATCAAACCCCGGCCCTCAGTCCCCAGCAGCTGTGAAGCAACTGACCACGGCGGCGGTCAGACCTGCGACGCACCAGAGGGTGCTAAGAATCACTGGCTCCGGACAGGCCGCCATTGGAATATGAACCTGGCAACGTTTAACGCTAGAACGTTATCTAGTGAGGCGAGTGTAGCAGTGCTATTGGAGGAATTAGAGGGCAGTAAATGGGATATAATAGGGCTCAGTGAAGTTAGGAGGCCGCAAGAAGCATATACAGTGCTAAATAGCGGGCACGTCCTGTGCTACCGGGGCTTAGCGGATAGAAGAGAACTAGGAGTCGGATTCCTGATTAATAAGAATATAGCTGGTAACATACAGGAATTCTATAGCATTAACGAGAGGGTGGCAGGTCTTGTTGTGAAACTTAATAAGAGGTACAAAATGAAGGTTGTACAGGTCTACGCCCCTACATCCAGTCATGATGGCCAGGAAGTCGAAAGCTTCTATGATCGGCGATGGGTAGAGTGAAAACAAAATACACGATACTGATGGGCGACTTCAATGGCAAGAAGCAGGCTGGAGACAAGTCAGTGGGGAAATATGGCATAGGCTCTAGGAATAGCAGACGAGAATTATTAGTAGAGTTTGCAGAACAGAATAATATGCGGATAATGAACACCTTTTTCCGCAAGCGGGTTAGTCGAAAGTGGACGTGGAGGAGCCCGAATGGTGAGACTAGAAATGAAATCGACTTCATACTCTGCGCGAACCCTGGCATCATACAAGATGTGGACGTGCTCACCAAGGTGCGCTGCAGTGACCATAGGATGGTAAGAACTCGAATTAGCCTAGACCTGAGGAGCGAACGGAAGAAACTGGTACGTAAGAAGCCGATCAATGAGTTAACGGTAAGAGGGAAAATAGAGGAATTCCAGATCAAGCTACAGAACAGGTATTCGGCTTTAACTCAGGAAGAGGACCTTAGTGTTGAAGCAATGAACGACAATCTTGTGGGCATCATTAAGGAGTGTGCAATAGAAGTCTGTGGTAACTCCGTTAGACAGGATACCAGTAAGCTATCGCAGGAGACGAAAGATCTGATCAGGAAACGCCAATGTATGAAAGCCTCTATCCCTACAGCTAGAATAACTGGCAAAACTTTCGAAGTTAATCAACAAGCGTAAGACAGCTGACATAAGGAAGTATAATATGGATAGAATTGAACATGCTCTCAGGAACGGAGGAAGCCTAAAAATGGTGAAGAAGAAACTAGGAATTGGCAAGAATCAGATGTATGCGTTAAGAGACAAAGCCGGCAATATCATTACTAATATGGATGAGATCGTTCAAGTGGCTGAGGAGTTCTATAGAGATTTATACAGCACCAGTGGCACCCACGACGATAATGGAAGATAGAATAGTCTAGAGGAATTTGACATCCCACAAGTAACGCCGGAAGAAGTAAAGAAAGCCTTGGGAGCTATGCAAAGGGGGAAGGCAGCTGGGGAGGATCAGGTAACAGCAGATTTGTTGAAGAATGGTGGGCAGATTGTTCAAGAAAAACTGGCCACCCTGTATACGCAATGCCTCATGACCTCGAGCGTACCGGCATCTTGGAAGAACGCTAACATAATCTTAATCCATAAGAAAGGGGACGCCAAAGACTTGAAAAATTATAGACCGATCAGCTTACTGTCCGTTGGCTACTGAGTATTTACTAAGGTAATCGCAAATAGAATCAGGAACACCTTAGACTTCTGTCAACCAAAGGACCAGGCAGGATTCCGTAAAGGCTACTCAACAATAGACCATATTCACACTATCAGGTGATAGAGAAATGTGCGGAATATAACCAACCCTTATATATAGCTTTCATTGATTACGAGAAAGCATTTGATTCAGTCGAAACCTCGGCAGTCATGGAGGCATTGCGGAATAAGGGTATAGACGAGCCGTATGTAAAAATACTGAACGATATCTATAGAGGCTCCCCAGCCACAGTAGTCCTCCATAAAGAAAGCAACAAAATCCCAATAAAGAAAGGCGTCAGGCAGGGAGATACGATCTCTCCAATGCTATTCACAGCGTGTTTACAGGAGGTATCCAGAGACCTGGATTGGGAAGAATTGGGGATAAGAGTTAATGGAGAATACCTTAGCAGCTTGCGATTCGCTGATGATATTGCCTTGCTTAGTAACTCAGGGGACCAACTGCAATGCATGTTCACTGACCTGGATAGGCAAAGCCGAAGGGTGGGTCTAAAAATTAATCTGCAGAAAACTAAAGTAATGTTTAACAGTCTCGGAAGAGAACAGCAGTTTACGATAGGCAGTGAGGCACTGGAAGTGGTAAGGGAATACATCTACTTAGGACAGGTAGTGACTGCGGATCCGGATCATGAGACTGAAATAATCAGAAGAATAAGAATGGGCTGGGGTGCGTTTGGCAGGCATTATCAGCTCATGAACAGCAGGTTGCCTTTATCCCTCAAGAGAAAAGTATAAACAGCTGTGTCTTACCAGTACTCACGTACGGGGCAGAAACCTGGAGGCTTACGAAAAGGGTTCTACTTAAATTGAGGACGACGCAACGAGCTATGGAAAGAAGAATGATAGGTGTAACTGTAAGGGATAAGAAAAGAGCAGATTGGGTGAGGGAAGAAACGCGAGTTACTGATATCTTAGTTGAAATCAAGAAAAAGAAGTGGGCATGGGCTGGACATTAATGAGGATGGAAGATAACCGATGGTCATTAAGGGTTACGGACTGGATTCCAAGGGAAGGGAAGCGTAGCAGATGGCGGCAGAAAGTTAGGTGGGCGGATGAGATTAAGAAGTTTGCAGGGACAACATGGCCACAATTAGTACATGACCGGGGTAGTTGGAGAAGTATGTGAGAGGCCTTTGCCCTGCAGTGGGCGTAATCAGGCTGCTGCTGATGATGATGATACACCACCGCGCTTATAAGTAGTGCGGGAAAAGCATGCTCTAAAAGCACCAAAATGCAGACGGGCATGCTTGTGCGGGAGGGCGCGGGCGCGAATCAGACAGGAAATGAGAGCGCCGTGCAAAGTTGCGACGTCGCAAGCTGCGGGGAAGTGCTGTCACAATAAAGAAACATTTAGGCAAAATTACGAGGTTTTACGTGACGAAACTGAAATCTAGCTGATTAATTATGGGACACGCCGTCGGGCTTGGGGCAATGAATCACGCCACTATATCACAGACTGGCAATTGTGAATGCGTAACTCCTTGGTCCAGTTTCTTTTTGTCATTCGCGTTTCATTGTGATGGGACATTCACATATGCCCCCGTAATAATTTTGCAGGTAAACCTTTAGTGTTGTTCTAGCAAAACTTCGCGGGCATCTGCCTGAAAACGCACGGCTGTGTGGCTTGATGTGCAGGGTCGTCCACTCTTAGTACGAACACGGCGCGGCGTGACCGGTTATGTATGTATGTATGTATGTATGTATGTATGTATGTATGTATGTATGTATGTATGTATGTATGTATGTATGTGTGTATGTATGTGTGATGTATGTATGTATGTATGTATGTATGTATGTATGTATGTATGTATGTATGTATGTATGTATGTATGTATGTATGTACATGGCAGGCAGGCAGGCAGGCAGGCAGGCAGGGTCGCCTTTGGAACGGGGCGGTGGGTTGCGCCACCAAGCTCTTGTTATTTTATTGCCTAATGTCCTACCCTCAAGAAGACCCCGCGATGAATTTTCATAACCAAAGTTTCTGAATCCCTATTGTGAACTTTGTTTTTGTACGCCCTCCGTTGTTTGTCGTTTCCCTACTTCCACCAATCTTCCAATCGCCTCTTCCTAATCGCTATTGCGGATATGTTTACTTTTCCCCTGCTCTCGCTGAACCGAAGTGCTTCAAGGAGACCAGAGGTGCCTAAATCGACCGCTGGGTAGATATCTTCACATTCTAATGCAATATGCTCCATCGTTTATCTATAGCTTTACCGCAGCAAACACATGCTACTTCTTCCTCCTTATATCTCGCTTTATAGGTGCGTGTCCTAAGGCATCCTGATCTCGCTTCGGAAAGTAATGAGCTGCCCTTTGAGTTATCATAAATTGTGTCTTTCCTGATTTTGTTTTTTTCCTCTTAAGTAGTTACTCACATGGCAGGTTTATTTTCGCTTGCCGCCACCCATGAGATTATGTCAGCCTCTCTGTCTTTCTGCTTGACGTTCTATCTTGCTGCGTTGCTCACGATACAGGCTGCATACTTGCTGGTAAGCTTCCTAGTTCTTTTCTTCCACTGTGAATCAATATTATTCCTGTACAAATACCTGAATCCTCTCCCAGCCCATTTACTTTCTTCCATATTCCTCAGTCGGTCTTCATAATTAATTTTACTGTGGGCTTCTCTCACTTCAAAATTGGTCCCGCCCATATCACCCTGCACAGCTTCATTTGTATTCTTCCCATAAGCGCCAATGCAAGGCGTCCCACTGACCTTTGGTTGCCATCGATTCCTGATTGTACCCCTGTCTTCAACAAAACAACCGCATTTACAAATGTAAATCGGCAAATGGCCGGGCTCCGCGGAGCGCCAGCGCACATGGCACGGCCGCGCATCGAAGCTAAGCGGCGCAGGCGCAGAGGGGCTTGTCGTCTGCTAAAGCGCGTAAGCGCGATGTACGTGCTTTGCTGTGAAGCACATTTAACTCTGCATACTTGTAGCGTCTGAGCGCCCCGCGACCGCGTTGCGGGAAAGTGCACTTCATTCACTCACTGCAGCGTGTTTTCTAGTTTCTGCGTACGAAAACTGCGCGGTGCTTCTTTTCACTGCCTCGATCCCAGTTAAATGTGTGTATTCTTGCAAACTTCTCAGGATTGGTTTGGTTTGGTTTATGGGGTTTGACGCCGCAAAGCGACTCCTCTGGCTTTGAGAGTAGCTGTAGAGGAGGGCTACGGATAATTTAGACCAACCGGGATTCTTTGGGTGCACTCAAATTGCGCAGTACACGGGCGTCCTTGAATTTCGAATCCATGGAAATTCGACGACAGTGACTGGGTTTGAATCCCGCGACCTTGGTCTCGATATCTCTTGGCTTTCTCCACACACACACACACACACACACACACACACACACACACACACACACACACACACACACACACACACACACACACACACACACACACACACACACACACACACACACACACACACGCACACGCACACACACACACCTCTAACCACTGAGCCCTGCCGCGGTGGCTCAGTGGTTAAGGCGCTCGGCTGTACTTTGCCGGGATACCCGATTTCGATGCCGGCAGCAGGGGCCGCGTTTCAGTGGAGGCAAAATGCAAGAATGCCCGTGGGGCTGCGCGATGCCACTTCCCATTAAAGAGCACAGGGTGATTTAAATTATCCGGAGCCCCTCGACAGCGTATTCATAGCCAGAGGGGCTTTGCGGCGTTAAACCCCATAAACCAAACCAAAACAGTCCTGAGAAGTTTGCTACAATACATGCATTTAATTGGGATCGTGACACTGAACAGACGAACCGCTCAATTGTACGCGCCGCAGTGAGTGAAGTGCGCTTTCCCGTAACGAGGTCGCGGCGTGCTCAGGCAACACAAGCATGCAGAGTTAATGTGCTTCACAGCAAAGCAAGCACAGCGCGCTCTCGCGCTCTAGCAGACGACACGAAGCCCCGCCTCCAAGCCTCTGTGTGCCTGCGCCGCTTAGCTTCAATGCACGGCCGCGCCGTGTTCGTACTAAGAGTGGACGACCCTGTACCTGCTGCTCTCCAACACTGCAGTCTTATGTTTGACGCGTACCGATATAAACCTAATTCCTAAATTTGAAGTCGTTTTTTTTAGGTGGCTCCTATCTAAATGTATGGCAATGAAAAAAAACGTTTTTCTAGGCAAGCACTGCACCAATTTTGATGAGATTTGTTACATTTGAAAGACAAAGAAAAATCTAATGAGTGCAGCACGGATCTTCGATTAAGGCCGTCAACGTTTTTCAAAAATGTTGAAAATTACATAATTGAAAATAAACAAAAAATGACAGCCATTCCACTCTGTGAAGATATAATGGCAGCACGACAGTCAAAGCTCTCAAACGAAAAGAAAAGCCATCCCATCTTCACAGAGTTGAATGGTTGCCCGGGCTCGCGATTGTCGTTTTCGTTCAGCATCGCGGTAACGTTCTTCGTCGGCGGTCGTTTCGCGCCGGCGCCGTTTACATTCACGTTGCTGTTCCCTCCGGCGCTCCTCGTACGCATGTTGTTCTTCGGGTGTACGAACTATACGCGTCCATCCCATCGATAACGCAGCTGTTTTTAGCGCCGATACCTCTTCTCCTTATATAATGCGATAACCTTGACGTCACGCTATTTTTCACGGCAAGCGTTCTAATGTGTTCCGCATTTGACACCTGTGCCACTGCACTGCACCCGTATGTGATCACACACGAAGTAAACAATGAAACCCATTGTGTATGGGTTTGTTAGAAATCGCCAAGTCCGCTTCTGTTGCCGGACGCCGAAAAAAACTACGGAAGGTTAGTCGTCATATACAGCTTTCGCTGTAAAAATCAAGAACACCTCAAATGTTAAGTTTACAGCTCTGTAACTCAGCAATAAAGAATGATATAATAATTCTGTAAACATCGCCTAATAATACATCTAAAAGCGGGCAAAATTGATTTTTTATAAACCGCTCTGAAATATATCCCGCTAATTTTGGAGTAGGATTCTTGCAAAACCTGCGTAAACATTGCAAAAGGTTCACGTAATCTGTAAGTTTGCTTATAAAATTTGTCCGCTTTAGATGCCTTAACAGGTGCAGTTGACACAACTGCGATGTCTGTTTTTGGTGCAGAGTTACATATTTGTAAACATTGTGCTTCAAATTTTAGAAACTTGCCAGTTTTCAGAAGTTTTCGTAAAAACTTTTGTGCTTTAAATAATTTGCTTCCCTCAGTCACTAGAATTGATCTTTCTCTCTCAAATGCAACAAACTTCATTCGAATCGGTCGAGCGGCTGTCTCATAAATCAATTTCTGCGTTTTACATGTACTCGTATAGACAAGTCGGACTTGGCCTCGAGCTAAAGCTACCCCTCAATTAGTAATAAGTACCTTTAAACTTTCCAAAGGCTAAACAGGATGCGAGTGTCCATGTTGATGCCCAGCCGGTACCCAAAGCTGTTTTTTCATACCGACCCACGCGACGCCATTCCGTGTTTCATGAAGCAATAACTCGAGTGTTGGCCTTCTTGCTTCTTGCCGGTGATTCAGCGCTGCATTATGCATCGCCTAAAGATGCGCGGCGCGCGCCGTCTGTGGTTCTGGAATGAAACTATATTGCCTTGACCTGATCGTGCGTGATATGCATTCCTGTTGTTATTAATATTTTTTTATTTTGTATCCAAGCGAGTGCGTCTGAAGTGACATGAACGCTGTTGGTTGCGCCGCGAACATGGTTGCGCTTACACGCACGGCTTATGCTGCGCCAGGCGACGCTCCTGGCGCAGCTTACTCGCTCGTTGTGCCTCACATGGGGTCCCTTTACCTTTGAGGCATACCAAGGACGTCGGAAGTGCTTGGCGGATGGAAGAGGAGAGTTGGTTGGAGGGGGAGGGAGGCAGTCATGTGGCCGGCACCACACGGTGTTGCCAGAGTTAAGATGAGTTTGAACAATTTAACATACAATAAAAAAACAAAAGAAGAAAACCAAAGGACTGAGTGAGGCAGACAAGGACGCCCCTGTACTAACAACTGAATTAGTTTTCGCGCATGCGGCTACGTATGATTATATAGTAGTGCAAGCGCTAAAAAAAAAAAACATGGCGTCCGCGTTTCGTATCTTTCACGAAAACTACTAATATATGTGCTGACACGTGCTCCCCTCAGATATTTCAGTGGCTTCCAGGATTTCTTGTTTTTGCTTGCTGCCGCTTTCTTGAAAAGGTTAACTTGACGTCCTCGTCTGTCTCCCTATAGACATTTGTGTTTTTCAATTCAGCTGTTCAAACTCATCTTTGTTATCCCCGCAGGGGCGTCTGCGTCAGCAGCTGTTTGGTGTGATGCGACACCATGGAAGCGAGCACATGGAGGCCGGATCCTCCCTCGTCTAGCTGTGCGCGGCTTAGCTGTGCCCAGGAAAAAGGTAATCCTGAGGGTTGAGCCGAAGCCGGGTGTTTGGGCCTTTATAGTCCCTCGGTGGAGGCAACACACCTCTTCGGCTTCCACGTAATGTAGACGGCGCTTCCGGACTGATTCAACCGGATAAAATCGGCAGTCGCATTTTCCTGTCCCCTTCCCCGATATCCGTCTTTCTCTCTTACTTTCAACCTTTACTGTCTTGGTTTGCTTTTCCTTTTCTTCCCAATTTCCTGGTGGCAAGGGTTAACACTGTGGGAATGGCCTCATTTGGTCAGGACCATTAGGTTATAGCGGTGATGTATGGCTAACGTCTGTAATACGTTCCCTAGTTGGACTCCGTGGTGGGTAGTCAACATAGCTGTCGAACATATTTTTCTTTTCGTGGACTCAAAATTCCCTCCTCGCAGAAACCATAGGCCACGGAAATGTGGCCGCACCGGAGCAATGAAAGAGTTACTTGCCATACAGAATGACTTCACAAAGTCTTTTTTTTTTTTGTCGTCACATCCGTAACATCGACGAAGATCCAGAACATATGTCGCCTTTCCCTATAGGTAATGCCGTCCTAAACTGCATCTGCAGCAGCTACAAAAAAAAAATGAATTCAGAATCCCTACTTATCAAGGTAGAAAACAAGGAGCAAAACAACAAAATCAGAAAACTAGAAATAACCGGTAAAAAATAAAGTTTCAGTAAGTGCACATCGTTCACTGAATAACTAGAGGTGTCCTATCTGACTCAGAACTGGTTAAGAGCACTGACGCTGAAGTAGAGGAGGCCTTACGAGATCAAGGAACACAATAATTATCCGAAGAGACAAGAAAATGAGGACAAAGAATGTGGTACTTTCTTTTGTTAGCACAATACTTCTAACGACAGTCCCAAGCTGTATACCTATATACTTTCGTGTCAGGTGAAGGTATTGGCAATTAATAGGTATAGGTTACATACCCAACATTCGTAGGTGCTCCCGATGCCAGAGGTACGGGTACAGGTCTTAGTCATGCCGTGGAAATACAACTTGCAAACAAGGCGGCCTCGGTGATCACGATGATGAAGAATACACAAACCCTTTGCGATGTGTTAACTGCAAAGGTCCACGCGCAGCGTATTGCGGAAATTGTCTTGAGTAGAAAAAGACAATATTTATACTAAAAAAAGAAAACATTCCCTATCACGAAAACAGATAGCATTCGCCCAAAAGGGCACCCACGTTCGGGCGCCGCAGAGAGGCCAGGCACCGCCAATGGTCTCTGTGGGCACACAGGTTCCGTTCCAGGGCCTGGTAGCCGCAGTCTACCCTTCAAAGAAAGACACGGGAGAGGCAGAGGGCCTCCTCGCACGGAGGCCCGCAAGTCTCGACCAGTGCTGCACCAGCGCCAGCGTGATACAGAGGCAAAGCAGGCTTCAATTACCGCGTAGAGTAGCCAACCTCTGGCTAAGAGGCCATCAGCCTCGCACAGCACCGACAGTGAAAAGCACCTTGTGGTGCTGAATATATGGTAGTATATCCGTTGGGCCCTCAAGTGCGTGGGAGAGCCTGCTTGATTTATGAGCCCGGCCAGACATCCAGTTGTAGCTCCCTGCAGAGGAGGAGAAGGGGGTCAAAACCCAGTTTTGACTCCCAAGAAGGGTACATCAAATGTACAATAGTCGTCGCCTTCTAGTTAATGAACAAGTCACCCTAAAATAATCATTTATTTTGCACAACATATTGATATCATGGCGTGTATCACACACTGGAACTGCAGAGGTCTGGTACGCAGCTTAGGCGACATATGGTGAGGCTTATGCAGTGCTGACTAACGGCCATGTTCTCTGCTATAGAGCTCTCCCAGATAAGAAGCAATACGGGGTAGGATTCCTAATTCATAAGGACATAGCGGGCAACATTGACGGATTCTACAGCATAAATGCGAGGGCAGCAGTAGTCGTAATCAAACTTAATAAGAGGTATATTTTAAAGGTAGTACAAGCCTACAATCCCACATCCAGTCATGATGATGATGAAGTAGGTCAGTCTTATGAAGATGTTGAATTAGCGATGAGAAAAGTGCAAACTCAGTATTCTGTAGTAATGGGCGACTTCAATGAAAAAGGGGGGAAAGGCTGGTGAACAAGCAATTGGCAATTACGGCGTCGATTCTAGGAAGGCTAGAGGAGAGATGCTGGTAGAATTCGCGGAAAGGAATAAGCTACGAATAATGAACACTTTCTTCAGGAAGCGTAGCAACAGAATGTGGACCTGGAAAAGCCCCAATGGTGAAAGAAGGAATCAAATAGATATCATACTTTCTGCCGATCCCAGCAGTGCAGATCGCCGCATGTTGAAGTGTTAAGTGCAGTGATCATAGGTTGGTGAGGGCTAGGATTTACCGCAGCTTGAAGAGAGAATAAAATTAGTCCGGGAGAAACAGGCCAACCTAGACGTAAGCAGTAAGAGTAAAAGTAGGCCAGTTCAGACTGCTACTTGCAAACAAATATGCAGCCTTAGGTAAAGAGAGAGATGATGACATAGAGGTAATGAATGAAACCCTAACTAGGCTGTCTTCAGAGGCAGCAATTGAAGTGGGAGGTAAGGCACCAAGGCAACCACAAGCTCTCCCAAGTAACTGGGTACCTAATAAAGAAACGACAAAGAATGAAAGTGCCCAACTCAAGAGATAAGATCGAATTCGCGGAACTGTCAAAACTGATCAACGAGGAGAAAATAAGGGATATTCAAAATTTTTCTTTGGGAAAGATTGACGAAGCCGTAAAAAATGGGAGCAGCATGAAACCAGTGAGAACGAAACTTTGCATAGGACAAACCAAGATGTATGCATTGGAAAATAAGCAGGGTAATATACCATCAGCAATTTAGAAGGTATAGTAAAAGCAAAGGAATAATTCTATACTGACCTGTACAGTACGCAGAGGAGCCATGATACCTCCATTCGAAGCAGTAATGAACAGGTTGCAGAGACTACTTCTATAAGTAGCGATGAGGTTGGAAGGGCTTTGAAAGGCATGAAACGGGGAAAAGCGGCAGTAGAAGATGGAATAACAGTCGATTTAATCAAAGATGGAGGAGACAATGCTTGAAAAACTGGCGGCTCTCTATTCGAATTGTCTATCGACTTCAAGGGTCCCATAGAACTAGAAGAATGCAAGAATTATACTAATCTAAAAAAAGAGAGACGTTAAAGAAATGAAAAATTATAGGCACATTAGCTTACTCTGTTATGTTTGGGATAGGGCATGAAATAGATAGTAGCTGGCCCATGCCGTCGTCCAACTTATCCACGCTGAGGACGTTGTTGAAGGGAGAGACTTGTTCTCATCGAAAACGAGGAATATGGGGATTTATTTAGAGTATCTAGATGAGACCGTTATAGTTCATCAGTTTAACATGACTGGAAGAGGAATGCATACTGAGGAGCCGCCAACGGCTCCTCAAATACACTCTGTCCTCCCTAGATCCCTAGGTGAGGGAAAACGGCAGTTCGCCGATCAATTCGGAGCGTCTAAAATCATCGTAGCCGATCCGCCTTTGTAGGATAAGGTGTGAGCACTCACTTCTGCACAGGTTGCACCGACCACACCAAGGTGAAAGGGTGCTCGCAGACGTGGTGCTTGACCCGAGCAGTCGCCTCTTCATCCCAGTGTTAACGCCGCAGACAATGGCCGCCGCGTCTGTCCATGACTTCAAAGCCCAGTGAGACGGCCGCAAGACATTTCTCCCAGGATTTCCACCGCTTCAACCAAGCCGTGACGGCGACGGCGAATCCACCAACACTACTTGGTCCACCGACCGCGTTTAGTCATAGCGGCGCCGAGGGGCTGTTGATGCGGCACATCGTCGCCTCTACAAAGCGAGTTGCCGCAGCAGGCGAGGAAGGGTTCCAAGGTCGCTTCTGGGAAGGTCGCTACCACCGCACCAGCAGCTGGCTGAGAAAATTTTGTAGGTCGGTACCCTTGCAGGCCGTTCGTTACAGCTCCTCCATGGCCTGGAAAAACTCGACTGGCCAGTGCTGATAACCGCTGGGCAGGAAGAGAATGACTGGTGGCAAGGGGGGATGCCTTGGTTTCCTGCGACCAGATGTGATATGATGACACCGCCCCAAAACATCCAACAAGGAGAGGCAACTGCAAAGCGAACCTCACAACATGGCTCTGCGCCGAGATGACGTATCTTGGATCTCATTTTAGACCCGCTATGCTTCAAAGAAAACATAAGTGCATGTACAAAAAATGCTGCATTTCGCTACGACAATTTTTGAAACAATTTCGTGCTCACAAATTGAGGAATCATGTATGGAGTCCTGCTAAATGAGAGGGGATCTTCTTGGCTTAACAAAATTAACAATAACAACCCCAAAATTTAGGCGGGATCCTTAAACGCAGAATTCAAATTAGCCTGCTCAAACCATCAGCATTGCTATGCAACTTTCCCTTCTTATATCTAACGGAGAAGTTGTACTCTTGGAGAGTGAGGCTCCATCGGAGCAAGCGGCCATTTTTGTGTGACATTTGATTGAGCCACGTCAGAGGACAGTGGTCGGTCTCGAAGATGAACCTCGCTCCGTACAAGTAACACGACAACTTCTGGGCGGCCCAAACTAAACAAGCACATTCCTTCTCGGAAGCGCTGTAGGCTTCCTCTCTTACAGTTAGCTGAAGGGCTGGCATAGAGGATAGGATGTTCCTCATTATCGTCGCCGACCTGACTAAGCACCACGCCCATACCTCTGTCGCTTGCGTCGCACTGAACTATGAATTTCCTTGTGTAGTCTGGCGCGCGAAGCACAGGACGAGAAACCAATAGCGTTTTGAAACCTTGGAAAGCGTTCTCTTTGTCCTTACCCCAGTGCACGTTACTCGGTGCTCCCTTTCGGAAGGCGTATGTTAAATTACTTGCCATTTGCGAGTAATTCTGAATGTACCGTGTATAGTACCCCACAAGTCCCAAAAATGAACGAATGTCTGTTTTCTTGCGCGGCTGGGAAAAATCTCCAATCGTAGCTATTTTCAGCTCCGCCGGCCGTCTCGTGCCCTGACCGACAACACGCCCCAGATAAGTAACCTGCGAACAGTCAAGCCTACACTTTTCCGCATTCATCGTTAAGCCGGCTTCCCTCAACCGTTAGAAAACCTGTTTTAGGTGCGATACGTGCTGTTCCAGCTGTCGGAAAAAAATGCTACATCATCAAGATATGGCAAGGCGAACTCCTGCAAGTCCTTTAGGACAATATACATTAACTTTGAGACTCTAAGCGGCGCGTTCTTCAGCCCGAAGCTGAGGACGAGAGGGCGAAAAGTGCCTACAGGTGAGATAAATGAGGCATAGCGGCTGGCACTTTCTGAAAGGGGAACTTGCCAGTATCCCCGCAGGAGATCTATAGTTGAAATATATTTAGCAGCGCTAACTCTTTCAATTCGTTCCTCAATGTTGGGTATCGGGTACAGCTGATCCCTACTGATGGCATTTACCTTCCTGTAATCAATACACGGACGAGGGTTCTTGTTAGGGGTTTCTACCAGTATTAGCGGTGACGTGTAGTCACTCTCAGCGGGCTCAATAACTCCCAACTCTAGCATTCGCTGTATCTCTGCCTCCATAATTTCTCTCTGTCTTGGACATAGAGTTTCTCACTACATTACCTAGAGGGAAATCTGGCGCTGCTGCGCTGTGGTATGCATGGGAATGCCGGTATATTGTGGATTCGGATTGGCATCGTTTTCGTAGAGGCAGGACACCTTGAAGACGCGCTTGGCAAGTACAGTTCCGTCTGTCACAATGATTCATTTTCTACTAGAACAGCACGTGAAAAGCTGTTTTATCATTATTATTACGCAAAAACATGTTTTGTTTAACTATGAAAACTTGTTATTGTGTGTACGATTACATGTTACGTAAAAAGTATCAGCGGGCCGCTAAAGTTGGAGGACAGACGACAAGGATCGCGCTCGCTTTGAAACAGTTGGTCGTCTGTTCTTGCTTTTCTTCGCTTGGTCATGCATTGTGGGTGAGTAAAGATGTAATATGCGTGAACGGAAACATTTTATGAAGATTTTACTTTGAGAACGCGTTATTTGCGTAGCCATATCCACGTTTTAGACGAAGCCTCTTACAACACCAGCCAACACGAGCCTCGCAGACACATATACCGTCATTCCCATGACGGCACGGTGCCCCCTTAAGAAACTCCCATAGACGGTGGCGCCAGATTACCCTCTAGGTGTTATAGTGAGAAACTCTATGGTCTTGGAGACACCCTGTAAGGCTTTGATCTTACGGGTTCGGTTGATGTCAGCTATATTTCATGCGTTATTAGTTTGGTTCTACCTGGCCGATCGCTGAATCTGTCGAGATATTCCCCCAACACCCCTTTTAGCTCATTTAGCTGCTCGGGTTAAGAGCGTGCGACCTTACCGAAAGTTCTACTACTTCTTCTAGGCTGATTTCAGAGTTGGAGGTTGCCTTATACTCATTAAATTTGGTACTAGTGTCATCCTGCTCTTTGATGGTACAGTTAACGACTCCGCTCCGCTCTACGCACGGCTTCATCATATTGCAGTAGTATATCCGTACCTCCTTCCTGCGACCGGGCATTTTCAGAGCATAGTTGGTATCTGAAAGTTTGTGCAACACTTTAACGGGCCCGTCCCAGAGAACTTCAATCTTGTTCTTTCTTGAAGGTTTGAGGATCATTACCTGGTCTCCGGCGTTAAACGTACGAAACATCGCATTCTTGTCGTAACAGAACTTGGCGTTCTTTTGAGCTACTCCCATGTTCTTTTCGACTAGTTCTTGGGTTGCGCTTAGCCGTTCCAGCAGATTTAGCACGTATTCTACCACTGTTGACTCTCTCCTCTTTCCTCCCACATCTCTCCTAACATTCCCAGTGGAGAACGGAGTGTCCTTCCATACACTAGTTCTGCTGGCGAGATCCCTGTAGCCTCATGAGGAACCGTTCGCAATGCAAACAAAGGGGCTTGAAGATAATTCCCCCAATCCTCCTTGTGTTCGTAACAGAGCGCCCGCAAAACTCGCTTAAGCACTGAATGCCACCTCTCTACACTATGTGACTGGGGGTGATAGACGGAACTGTGTACGAACTTTAACCCTCACTTTTGTAAGAATGTGGAAGTCAGTGCGCTGGTGAATACTGACCCTTGATCCGCCTGGATTTCGGCTGGAAACCCAACTAGTGCAAATATTGTCAAAAGCGCGTCTACTACTTCGGTGGAGCTGAGCTCTCTCGGAGGGATTACTTCTGTAAAATTTGTAGCCGGAGACAGCATGGTAAACAAGTACCTGTAACCCCACTTTGTCTTTGATAGAGGCCCTACCGTGTCTATCACAAGTCGTCTGAAAGGTTCTGTTATTAGGAGCACTACCATTAGCGGAGCTCTCAGTGTTTCCCTTGGTTTACCCGAGCGCTGGCAGGCGTCGCATGGTATTACAAAGTTTTCTACGTCTTTGAAACAGGCAGGCCAGTAGTATTCCATAAGCAATCTTTCCTTTGATTTGTTTATTCTTAGGTGGCCGGACCACCCATTTCCATGACAGAGACTGAAAAGGTCCTCCCTGTACTTAGTAGGTACGACTAACTTATCTAGAAGCCTGCCCTTTCGGTCTCTGTAGCGCCGATACAACAATCCTCCTCTCTCTTGTATCGTCACGTTGCGCCTATGTCCCGTTCTTCTTTCTCTCTGTCTCGTTCTTCTCTTTTCCTAAAAGGTTGTGTTAAGAACGGCCCACTGAGGTGCAAGTTTTGCCAGCCAGGTGCGAGAGCGGCGTCGACTTGGAACGCCACCGCAACCCTCTAGCCACACGGCGTCACTAAGTATACTGTGTCCGCAGGACAATGCGCCACGTCCGCCACTCTGCGTCGCGGGATTGCCGAGATGAATTGGACGAACCAGTCTTTGTGACGGAACACGCCACCGCCGACCCGGTCTGTGGTGAACAAGGGAGTCCCCGAGGGAACGTAGTTCGAGGCCCCTTCCCACGCACCGTTCTTGACGTTAGCCCCGAGCTCTGCGAAGACCGTCTGACCTCGGTTGGGGACCGTGAACCTGTGCTGAAGGGTGTGTGTGTAAGCCCTCCCGCAGAGAGGCGGCTCGTCTACTGGTCGAACGTTTCCCTCACTTTCGGATCGTGGGAGGACCGAGTGTTTATAAACCGCTGTTGTGCGGCTGCTCAGTGGACTTTCTCTCGCAGTCATGCTAGACTGATGAACTGCAACGTCCTTATGTAGATACTGTAAATAAACCCATATTCCTCGTTCCCGATGAGAAGCAGTCCTTCCCTTCAACAACGTCCTCAGCGTGGATAAGTTGGACGACGGCATGGGCCAGCTACCATTTAATTCATGCCCGACCCCATCTTGACAACTGGTTACGAACGGTGGGATTGACCTCCCAATCCTCTCAGTTGGGACCCAATTTCAATGTACTCCTCACTGAACTGTTTGGAAATTAGCTGCCATAATTCCGATTTTAGAATTTTCTTGCGTACCTCTAGGCCCAGTTCCTCACCAACACTCAACAATTAGCCTCTCAGCAGTGTCTTTAACTTCATGATTGCTGCTTTACTGCCTTGGTCCTTCTCGCTAAACCTACCTAGGAAAACGCAACCTAGCTAACAATCAACAATCCAGCTTCCCTACTTTTCTAAACAGAACTACCCCAAATGAAGACTAGAAAGTCAAAGCAAGAACCAAGAACTCACCGCAGACCCAGCACCACGTCGAAAAGTCCGTCTCACCGCTGTCAGCCAGTTGTTATGGTTGGGGTCGGGCATGAAATAGATGGTAGCTGGCCCATGCCGTCGTCGAACTTATCCACGTTGAGGACGTTGTTGAAGGGAGATACTTGCATTCTCATCGAGAACGAGGAATATGGAATTTATTTACAGTATCTACATGAGAACGTTATAGTTCATCAGTCTAACACGACTGAAAGAGATAGCACACTGAGGAGCCGCCAATGGCTCCTTAAATACACTCTGTCCTCACTAGATCCCTAGGTGAGGGAAAACGGCAGTTCACCGCTGACCAATTCGGAGCGTCCAAAGTCACGTAGCCGATATGCCTTTGAGAGGGAGGGTTTACACACTCACTTCTGCACAGGTTGCACTGACCACACCAAGGTGAGAGGGTTCTCGCAGACCCGGTGCTTGACCCTAGCAGGCGCCTCTTCATCCCAGTGTTGACTCCGCAGACAATGGCCGCCGCGTCTCTCCATGGCTTCTAAGCCCCGTGAGACGGCCGCAAGACATTTTCTCCCAGGATTTCCAGCGCTTCAAACAAGCCGTGACGGCGACGGTGAATCCACTAACACTACTAGGTCCGCCGACCGCGTTTAGTCATAGCGGCTCCGAGGGGGTGTCTGTGCGGCACATCGTCGTCCCTACAAAGCGAGTCGCCGCAGCAGGTGTAGGAAGGGTTCCAAGGTGACTTCTGGGAAGGTCGCCACCCCCGCAGCAGCAACTGGCTGAGAAAATTTTGTAGGTCGGTACCCTTGCAGGCCGTTCGTAACAACTCCCAGTACTATATAAAATATTCACCAAGATAATTTCCAATAGAATAAGGGTAATACTGGACTTTAGTCAACCAAGGGAACCTCTCACCTTGGTGTGGTTGGCTTCAGGAAGAGATACTCTACAATGGATTACATGTATGTCATATTTAATCAGGTAATCGAGAAATCTGCAGAGTAAAATTAGCCTCTCTATATGTTTCAGAGATTGGGGTAGGATTACGTGCACTCTCCGAACCGGAGGGAATGGGACGACAACAAATGCACCCCGCGTGCATTTATGGATGGTCCGACTGCTGACCGGCGATAAGGTACACGCCTGATTGACCGTAGATCATACGCATGAGACGGGAGGCGGCGTAAAAACACACGCTCAATTTAATCAAATAAAATTATGCCAGCGACATGATGAAAACAGAAGAGTAAGAGAACTGCAAGCAGATGGTGCAAAGCTTCGAGGAAGGCGTGCGGGTCACACACAACACACACTCTGACGCGACGCGCGACACAACGGCCTCCACATGGGAATTTCTAATACTCGCGAAATAAAAAAAAATACCCGACACAAATAGAAAATATACGCGACAATAAATGCGGCAAACACTACACTAACAGAACATACAGAAATGAACACGCGATGAATAAGTAAATGAAAGATGAAACACAATTAAATAAGAAAGTCCGGCGGATAGTTCTGAGAGCAGGTTGGAACACGAGGCTTATCTGTGGCGTGCTCGCCGAGATCCCGATCTCAAGACGCGTTGGGCTGCTGGCACCTCGCTGCCGAAGAGCTTGACGGACTTGCACCGTCTGTCGCTCTACCGGCGAAGATTTCGGCCTGGGGGTTTCAGCCTACCGATAACATCTTCAGCTGGATCTCGGTGCACGATCACGCTGCTACACCTCCCAAACCACTCTGCCCGCTCGCCGCGGCTACCTCGTCCCTCGTTACGCTCTGGCAACCCACGTGACCAACCGGTCCGGCGAGGTCCGGAACAACGGGGAGCTTTCCTCCGTATCGCCGTGTAAGTGACGCTGCGGCACTGGCGGCCATCTCGATATACATGCAGGCACGCACCTTGTGACAATATGGCTTTCATAGATTAAGAAAATGCATTTGATTCAGTAGAGATACCAGCAGTCATAGAGGCATTACGTAATTAAGGAGTACAGGCCGCTTACGTAAATATCTTGGAAAATATTAACACAGATTCCACAGCTACCTTAACTCTCCACAAGAAAAGTAGGAAGATATCCCTCTAAAGAAAGGGGTTAGACAAGGAGACACAACCTCTCCAGTGCTATTCACTGCCTGCTTGGAAGAAGTTCAAGCTATTAAACTGGGAAGGCTTAGCAGCAAAAATCAACGGTGAATATCTCAGCAACCTTCGGTTTGCAGATAACATTGTCCTGTTCAGAAACACTGGAGACGATTTACAACAAATGATTGAGGACCTTAACAGATTGAATGTAAGAACGGGGTTGAAGATTAATATGCAGAATATAAAGATAATGATGAATAGCCGAGCTTAGAAGTTCAGGATCGCCAGTGAGCCTCTAGACTTTTTGAAGGAGTACACTTACCTAGGTCAGTTACTCAGAGGGAACCCTGATCACAAGAAAGAATTTACAGAAGAATAAAAATAGGTTGGAACGCATACGGCAGACGTTATCAGCTCCTGACTGGAAGCTTACCATTATCGTTGAAAAGAAAGGTGTACAATCAGTGCATTTTACCGGTGCTGACATATGGGGCAGCAACTTGGAGACTGACAAAGAAGCTTGAGAAGAAGTTAAGGACCGCGAAAAGAGCGATGGAACGAAGAATGGTAGGCATAACGCTAAGAGACAGAAAGAGCGCGGTTTGGATCAAAGAGCAAACGGGTATCGCTGATATTCTAATTGACATTAAGAGCAAAAATGGAGCTGGGCAGGTCATGTAATGCGTAGGTTAGATAACCGGTGGACCATTAGGGTTACGGAATGGGTGCCAAGAGAAGGCAAGCGCAGTCGAGGACGGCAAAAGACTAGGTGGGGCGATGAATTTAGGAAATTTGCGGGCGCTAATTGGAACCAGTTGGTGCAGGACATGGGTAATTGGAGGTCGCAAGGAGAGGCCTTCGTCCTTCAGTGGACATAAAATAGGCTGATGAGGATGAGGACATTTAAGTGAATTCTCTTCGGTGGTTTTACGCCTGCATGAAACCAATCCAAAAAACTCAATCCTTAAAAGGTTAGACGGTGATACGTCGTGACCTTGGCCGGGCTAATCGACTGTCGGGCCTTGTTGCCATCGTAGCTCAAAGTGGCGTCGCAGCCAGGTAATTGAGCATTGATAGATTTTTAGAAGCCGCCGCGCTGTCGCCATTTTGTTGCACAAAACTATCACCATCTGCTTTATCTACATCCAGTCACACACACAGTTCACTGTAAAAGATCTACAGCTGATCGTGGAACAGCAACCTGAACCTTTTTTAATAACAGCAGATTATAATGCTCCCAACACAATATGGGGGAGTAAAAAAAATTCACCACAGAAGCCAAGTACTGAGATATTTTATGTTATGACGGGGTCTGCCTTTTAAATACCGCCGGTGACGTTCTGCTACCCGAGTACAGAAAATATGAGCATTCTGGAGTTGGCGCTGTGTTCTAGCTGTTTGTTTACAGGTTTTAAATGGGAAGTGATAAACAATCCCTTTGGTAGTGTTAATGAAACTGTCGTGAAACTAGCATCTCCACTACCAATCAAACCCTCTAGACCTCCGCTTTGCAAGCTACATCTAGCAAACTGGTCTTCATTCAAAGAGAAAGCTACCCTCGAAAAAGAGCTATCTGACCAGTTAAGCATCGACGAAATAAATCACAAGTTTACTTATTGCATACTTGCAGTGGGCAGAACGGGCTATTCCTCAGTATTCTGGACTAATAATAAAGAAAAGCTTAAACCCTGGTGGGCCAGTGAGTGCACAGCAGCTAAAATGCACTAAAACAACGCGTGGTGTATGTTCCAGAAACACTCATCAAAGAATAATCTCTGTTTCATTTAAGGGAAAGCCAAAGCAAGGTATGGGGGGGGGGGGGGGGTGTTCGCTCAGAAGCAAAAAAGGAAAAAAAAGATAATCGTTGCAAAAATACATATCTATCAATATCTCAATCACATCTACGAGAATGTGAGATCAAGTACGGAAGTTCACTGGTGATTACATCCCCTTACACAATTCCCGTACACTCAAGCTGAAGCACCCAGACAACTCTGCAAGAATAAGACGGCATATCAAAACAACATTTTTAAGCAGCATCCAGCTCTGCTAAATACACACAATCCTTTTTAAATACAAACAAATGGCAGAAAAACAAACCGATAACGAGAAGTATAGACAAACGATACAATGCTCCGTTAACATCCGATGAAGCAAACACTGCTTTCAGCAGGACAAAAAAAAAAAAAAAAAAAGGAAACGCAGTTGGTCTCGACCGAATTAATTACGCAATCCTCACCCACTTGTCCCAGGCTGCAGTACAAGCTCTGGTGCACTTCTTAAACGTGATTTGGGAAACAGGAAGCATGCCTGCCCAGTGGGAAAAAGCTGTCGTTGTTCCTTTCCTGAAAGCGAGAAAATCACTATCTTCACCAAACAGCTATAGAACTATAGCGCTTACAACTTGCCTGGCAAAATCATACCATAGCATAATAAACATTAGGTTAACGTACGTGATCGAAACAGATAACTTACTGGATATTCATCAGCGTGGTTACAATACAAGTTGCTGAACAACCGATCATCTTGTCCGTCTTGAACACACCGCACGTGAAGCATTTCTACACAGACAACTTTTTTGACCTAGAGAAGGTATACGATGCCGCATGGAGGTGTGACGTTTTGCAAGACCTGGCAGATCTGGGGATCCGCGGCAGGATGACCAATTGCTTGTTGCACTTTTTTTTATCCAGCTAAACATTTCAGGTACGCTTGGGTTCAACACTCGCGCATTTTCGTCCAGGAATATTGCGTCCCATAAGGTTGCGTATTGAGTGCGGCGCTTTTCGGAGTGAAAGATTAATACAGTAATGCCGTCTTTCATCATGTACTCAGTATACGTCGACGTCTTTCAGACTGCATGCCGTACTTCTGGCTTGTCTAAATGTAAAAAGGCAAATCCAGTTAACGATAAACAAATTCACAAAATGCGCAGATGAAAGTGGCTTTTATTTTTCCACGTAAAAATTCGTCGCTGTCTGTTTTCCTAGAAGCGCGGCTTGTACCCGGAACCGTTACCCGGTACCAGTTAAACAAGAACAAATATTTCTAGGGATTATCTTTGATACTAAGCTAAACCTTCTCGCCCACATGGAAAGCCTAAAAACCAAGTCAAACGAAGCACTCAATATTGTTACGCGAACTGTGGAATGACGCGGCGGCTTTTCGCGAGCTCAAAGCGGCGGCATTCCTTGACAATGACGTCGATGGTGGACACATTGTTGAAGACCCACAAGTTGAACGCGTCGTCCGCGATGCCTTTGAGTACGTCGCCGACTTTTTCAACCTCGGCCATTTTCTCGTCAACTTTCCAGCAAAGAGCGAGCACGTCTTGTATGAACGAGACATACGACTCAGTAGAAGACTGAACTCGGGTAGCAAGCTCTTTTCTAGCAACCAGCGCCGACCCGTGGGATTTCCAAAGAGGTCGCTGAGCTTCTCCTTGAAAGCATCCCCTCTAGAGATCGCGTCCTCGTGTGTCCGGAACCAGACACGAGGAGTTCCGGCTAAGTAGAGTAGGACATTCGCTAGCATAATGGTAGGGTCGCAGCGGTTGTTTCGGCTAACACCTTCATACAGGCTGAGCCAGTCTTCGACGTCGACATTATCTTGGCCGGAGAATCTGTCAGGATCGCGGGGATTGGTAACCGTAACGTACGTTGTTGTCGGGGTCGCAGGAGTAGAAGGAGACCAGGTGTCGTCACCGGAAGCCATGGCGTAAAGCAGGACGATGCGGCCGCTGCGGAGCTCCGTGGCAAGGACGGGGAAAGGCACCCTCCACCAAAATATTACGCGAACGAAGGATTAAAACTGGAGACTATTTACAAAATATATTTACAAGGGATAATGCAGCGCTGGCCAGTTCAACCGACAGCTCGACACCCAGAGGGCGTTCTTCCTCCTCTTTTCTTGAGTGATGGCGCCCACGCGCCTCGTTCAAACAATCAAATAGCACACGCGTGTAGCAATATGTCCTGAAGGTTCTATCACAAAAGCATTGAGGCGCCGACCGAACGTGCCTTTTACGCTTTTACCGCTCTGTAGTGCTCAGCATACTTGATTACGGTTGCGTAGTTTATGGATCCGCAAGGAAGTCCTACTTCCAATCCTTTGATCCCACACATAACCACGGATTGCGCCTAGCCACCGGTGCGTACAGAACTTCGCCTGTCGAAAGCTTATATGCCGAAAGCAATGAACCCTGCTTGGAAAACCGAACAGCACTGCTCAAAATATCATACGTTTCAAGAACTAGAGCTCTACCGAATCATATATGCCACATCATTGTTTCTCACACGTACCAGAATAATTTAATCATTTTATCAAAGGACTCTGCACCTACTCAGGTATTTTGGACATTGTCACTGTGGCCATCTGTTGAACTTCACCGCAATGCTCTAGCTAACTCAACGGGCAACATTTTTAAAATGAAATTTTAAAAGGCTGCCCGAATTTCAATAACTTTCAGTTGGCGCCGTCGAGTGGGTATGCTCTTTAACAATATGCGCATTTTCGACACTTATTAGCTTTCCCGCTGAGCTATACCAGTGTTTTAAGCCTTACCAAAATTCTGCTATCACGCCGCAAGGACGTTACGACTAAGTGCCGTAAATACTCATATTAATAAAAGGGGAATACCCTCTCGAAGGTGCTAAATGAAAGTTGTTGAAATTCGGGCCGCGTTCTGAAATAGTACTTTTTAAAAATACCGCCCAATGAATTACGCTGGTGCACTGCAGTGAAGTTTGACAGGTAGCCGAAGGGGCAATGTCCGAAATTCCTGTACATGGCACGAATCGAATACACTGTACAAACAAACTGCGCACTATAAGACCAATTGCTCTTCGGTTCGAAGAAATTTGCCAAGAATAAAATGTCCCGAAAGAGGCGCCCGTATTGCTCAAACAATTAGCAAACAGGCCCCGTGGTATGGATCTGCACATTTTTGTACCTTTACTCCGACATATCACAAGAAAAAAGAAACACCGCGAAAGAACATCAGGTTTTTTTAGAATTACAGGAAAAGTACAATAACTACGCCGAGTTTTACACCAACGCTTCAAAGAAAAAAAAATGTGGGAAGTGTATTTGTGTCCGAACACTGGGAAAACCGGGTTAAAATGCCACAGTTTGTTCCGGTCTTTACAGATGAGATGTACGCTCTGTATACAGCTTTAGAAAAAAGAAACATAGTGATGGGTAGCTATAATATGGTACACCGATTCGCTTATTAAGCACAAACTAAATTTCTTTCATGAAAAATCAGGCTGCGAACCTCCCCTGGGTGACATTTCAGGTATGCTGCTTAAATCCGAGAATCATGGCAAAAGAATTCGTTTGTGCTGGTATCCTGGGAAATGATGAAGCGGATAAATGTGTCTTAGTGGCAGCCCATGAAAGATTATTGGAAAACAAGGTTCCATGTTCAAGGACTGTATCCGGGCAGTTCGCGAAGGGTTCATCTCGTTGTGGCAAAATAAATGGGGCTCCCAAGTAAATAACTAAATTCAAATCATCAAACCCATACTGAAAGAATGGAAGACATGTCCCCACCAGGAACGTTTTATGCACGTAATTTTATGTCGCATTCGCATTGGGCACACACACCTTACAACTGTTTATTGAGAAATGAAGAAAAACCTGTGGAAATGGATTAGAGCGAACCCTTACCTTGAATCACATTCTAATAACATGTCCAGCTTTGGATGAGAAAAGACAAAAGTACTTTCACGAAAATATCAAAACTCTAACGCCACTTCATCCGTCTCAGAATTGGCCAGATAAAAAATGGTTGTATCCCTTAATGATGTTTTTAAATATTTAGGGACAATGGTTTTTTTTGGACAAACTGTGACATAATCGTTTTGCTGCTCTACACATTTCTGGCAGCGAATTCTCTCCTTGTGGTTGAGGCATCATAGCCTCGGTTGCTTTTGTACCGTAAAACCCTACATGACCAACTCGTCTTAGCTATGCATCGAATTGAATTCTGAGGTTTTACGTGCCAAAATCACGATTTGATTTTGAGGCACACCGAAGTTGGGGACTCCAGATTAAATTTGACCATCAGGGGCTCTTTAACATGTCCCTAATGCGCAGGACACGGTCGTTTTTGCATTCCGCCCTTCTAGAAATGCGGCCGCCGCGGCAGGGATTTGATCTCGCGACCTCGTGCTTATAGCAACGCAACACCATAGCCGCTAAGCCACCGCGGAGGGTATCCATGCCGCCTGTGCCAGGCGATAAGCAGCTTCATTCGCCGAAACGAAGATTCCCGAAACACTCATATGGCATTGGATCCACTGGAACCTGACAGTGAAGCCATGCTCGCGTAGCCGCTTTCTGTTGTCCATGGACTTCTGGTAAGACTTGTTCTAGTGCAAGTCATGCTTACTAAATTAAAGGACGCTTCTGGATTAACAAAACACTAAGACACGTTGGGATTTACAAAAGTTCAGCATTTGAAGAGATGCGAAGGTAGCAGCGTATTCAGAAATGGCTGCAGAGGCCAGAATGTTGAAACAGCGGGGCCGACGAATTATTCAGCCAAATTCAGTCGCGAAAGCCGCTTTGTAGGTAAGAAATTCCACACCAATCAACTGATCCGTAAGTACTAGCAGGTTCAGTTTTCCCGGTGTGTTGACGAACGGCTCCAGTATACCAGAGACACTTTTTGCTTCGTGAGTCGTGATAGTACTGATTAGAAGCTCTTGGAGCCCAGAACTTGCAGCGACATGTGGAAATCGTCTGGATTCCCGGTCATGAGCACCAACGAGTGGCAGTTAATGAGAGGGCCAACCAGCTCGTCTGCGAAAGCACATTTCGAGCTTCTGGTTTTTCACTGACCGCATCCAGACGATTTCCGATTAATCTCACTCCGACTTCGCACCTACAGGGATGCGTGAAGAGTCTTCCCCAAACTGCACCGTGGTCTCACACGAACAAAAATACTCCTCATCAGACAAGCGCAAACCAACGCGCTCCTAATATATGCACCTGTCTGTATCCGCTTCCTGACCGGCTCCCACTCACGGAAACTAACTACCCCATTCACTTCGATAGATATTCCAACATTACCCCTAAGTCCTCTGGCAATGCCACTCACCATTTCCACCATACCTCCGCTGTACAGGAATCGTTTCGCGCAAGTGCGCCGTCAGCTGATGGAGCTCCCCTCAGCTGCTAGAATCCAGAAGGGCAGCGGGGCAAATGGAAAACGTTTCCCACGCTACCCATGCAGTTAATTCTGTAAGTGAAATTAACTGCTTCAGTCATTCCTACGTTGACACATATAGAGGTACCAGCTGCTGACGCACATGCGCAAACCAATTCCGATACGCCAACAACTCCCAGCTAAACACACACACTCTCCCGAGTGCCTGACTTAGTCAGCACCTGTTTCGATGAACTATACCTGGTAGAATTTACTGAGCGGGCTTTCAAGGATGCTGCCAGCAGGGCCTTTGACTGAGGTCTCTCAACAGGCCATATGCCCATCACTTTCAAGAATAAGATATTTTCTTCTTACAGCGAAATCTATTCTGCACATCGCTGAAATCAAACCATTTGCGTCGTCTCGAGGCTGCACTGGCAACATAAATTCTTTGCAAGATGGCTTTCATTTTAATACATTTTATCTAAAAAAAATCTTGAGGCGTGGCCGCCTTCATAATACGATGGTCAGATCTATTGCTCAGTACATTAGTAAATGAGCCTTGCGACTGACCAAAGCCGAAAAATAAACAGGTTAATGTTATGTTATTCCGACGGACACTCAATACATGGCGGCTACCACCAGAAGCGATTCAAGAAGTGTTCTTAATCGTCATTCTAGCTATGCCCTGCTTTGTTATGTTCTTTTTAGCTCGAACAGCTAAAAAAATTGCAGGAAGCATATAGCACACTTGGCCTGTTTAGGTGGATTACCTGAACAGGCAGACATTACCTGCCCGGCAAATCGCAATGGGCCCAGGTACGCTAACCTGAAAAAAAATTCCCTTTTATATTCCAGGTGTCTTATTTTAATTAAGGTTAAACGAATTATTAAATATCGCCTGTGGCATTTAGCACAAATATACTTATTGAGCTGAAATGCTTGAAGAGGTATACATTACTTACACTGAAAATAAATACGCATAATTGAATAACAAAATTTCACTCGCTAACTTTTCAACTAATCACTTTAGCGCACATGCTGCAAACACGAATTGAAGCAATGGATTTCATGCGGCACATCCACTCGGAACGAATTTTGAAACTAGCACCTGTTTTGCAATAAGCGCACTTAAAGTTACCGTAAAAAATGCACTGTTGTTTCACTTACTGTTTAACACAACGCCTTTTTGCGCATTGAAGCTAAAAGTTACTGAAACACCTATGCAATTCTTCGCGAGCTCCGGGAACAGATATCTAGAAAGTGGTGTTATCCTCAGCATTAGTTCCAAATGCTTTTGACTTTAAAAACCAATGTATATAAAAGTCATCGGCTACAATTAATGAACTGCATTATATAGCGTAAAGTAATTAGTTAAAAAATTAGTTAGAAAATATGTTAATTAGGCAGAGCTTCATTTTTATTAGTTGGACAAATAATGTCTGCCACTGGGGGTAATCTATCTCAAGAAGTAGCATTGTGCTACATGGTCAAGGGTTAATTTCAAAAAATTCTGTCATGATAAAATAAAAATTCCATCTATAGACTTTCGGATATGTGAAATTTAGACGTTAAAGGAGCTTAGCATAATATACACACGAAGCCATACTTAACGCGTTAGAAGTAATAGGACTTCGTGTCAAGATATGTCTGTGGGTTTTTAGCTGCCTACAGATGAGATCATACTACACGACACCCTTGTATTACAGTATCCGCGGTGTCCCTCAGTGCGGAGTACTGAACCCTACGCTCTTTAATGTGGCCCTCATTGTACTAGTCAGGAACCTATCAAGCTCCGTTCGATTATCTATCTACGCCGACGACATCTGTATTTGGACGTCGGTTGTGACACGACTTCAGCTCTGCGCTCGGCTTCACAAGGCAGCTTCCTGACATCATGCATCCTTCGTAAACAAGGACTCGAAGGTAGTGCAATCTAAAATGTGTACCGTGTAGGTGTGTACGTGCCACTGGGTATGTGTCGCTCGTGAATGAACCTTTTTGACACCAGCTTGTGTCACTGTGTATGGGCAGCGCCACCTACATAGCACAAGGCCTGTTCACTACGTCAGACTACTGGCCCAGAATTTACATTGCCAAGGCTGGCGGGACGAAAGCGGTGACGTCAACATCACTGTTGCCTACTCGGGAGCATCCCCTTTAGATTCTGTGGCAGTCGGGCCACTACATGACGTTAAGGATCGGAGTGAAAGGGCCTTATGCTATCTAGGTGGTGTTAGTATGTGCCACTGGATGTATATTGGACTTCACGACGGCGCCGCCAAAAGACGCAGCGTGTCTAGCAGGAAGCGCGAGATAGAAGCCCCGTTGCAGTACACGCCTCATACATTGCGCGTTTCGGCTATTCGCATACTTGAATAGTAATCGTAAATGAGTTATGCCCGAGCTTCTATGCTAGTGACTAGAACCCGTACTTGCAAAGCTCGTCTAACGTATAAGAGCGTTTCCTCATTGGCCATTTTTGGGGCATCCGCCATTGATGATTGTGATCAGTGTGATAACCAGATGACCGCTTCGGCGACGACCAGTTGCAACCGTACTTATAAAAGAGAAGTTGTGAACACGGGCCGAGATACTTTTGTCATCTTAGTTTGTTTTAATCCAGTTTGCCGACAAACGCTCGGCTAATTTACTGTGGTTACTAAAAAGAAGTTATTTTCATATGACAGACGGGCCTGTATCGGCGATTTTTTTTCTCTATACGTTCAACGACAGCCTATACTCACTGAATAAACGTCAGAAATACTGAGTATAAAAAACTTCATTACCTTTCTTTATTTAGTACAATCGTCTTTGCGAATCTTTTAATAAAACTTGATGAGGATGCTTTTGTGTTCATGTGTCAACAAGCGAACTGTCTTTAGTAGTAATCCTCAGTGATGCACATCCGTCACTCCAGTTTGTTGGTATTTTTCTCGACCTCATTGAATTATTAAAGAATGACAGCCCTCATTAAGAGGCGATTCCCTCTGTAGTGATTGTCACAGCTGCTGAAAAAAAGCTGCAGCATCGCCGAGCGGTCGTGCCGCGGTCGTTTAGAGCTCGCTTCGGGCATTTGCTGCTTGCGCCAGTCTCTTTTCGGCCTTCTAGCCTGCTCGTCAGGAATTTTGCGCGAGATAATCTAGGTTACCCACTCCATTAGTACTATGACGTGTGTATATTGGAAAATGTCGACATGTGGGCAGACAGCGAGGCCGTAAAAAGGAATTTGCGTGCCATACGCCTTGCGATACCAGTTGTAATGTGCCGCACACGTAGCGGCCATGGGAGCCCGTCGATACTACAACGTGCGGACGCGTCTTCTTAGCTGTAGACCATATCCGATATCTTCCATAGAATAGTGCACCGCAGGCACACATGCAGTGCCCTACATGTTGCGAGGTGCTGAAGGCTCTCCTTGCGCACATATTACGGCGAACCTGTTGATGCTACACGGCTATAAGCGGGCTCAGAAAAGCGTTCGCAAAAAAATTTAGGGCGATCTCAGACGGTTCTTCGATGACTGACATGTGAAACGGCAATGAGTCGTTTCACTCGATTGTTGCTAACGGTGACGATTTTGCTGCTGATCGAGGCTACTGCTGTCGTTGCTATGAAGCCGCATTGCAAGGGACTCTCGTTATCTTGATGCCAAAGTGTACGCTTACATAGTAACGGTGACATATATAAATATACGTCGTCGTGCTGCACATGCTCTCTAACAACGTTGGCACAATGCTGCCAGTCTCTATGCTGGATTAGTTAATCTAAAGAATAGAGGGGCTCTAAGTTAATCATGATACGAGCTCCACCTGTCGCTGCTGACAGCAGGTTTTCTTCCCTGACAGCTGCCAGTTGTTCAAACCACTGGACGAGGTGCTTTTTACAAACTGAAGCTGCTGCACACACTGTCTCCTATGTCCCTCAACACGAGTGGGTGTGTTACGAAAAGCTAGGCGGCGCCGGCAAAATCTCTCAGACGATGTGCTACGATTTGTGTCAAATCCTCGAACCACCAGGTGCACTCGTCGTACGAAGGTGTTATTCAAAGGCTGACGATAGGAAAATGAGACAATTACCAGTCCTGCAGGGCTGCCAAAATTGCTTCAATTGTGTATATGAGGTGGTATCAAAAAGTTTCGGGACTGTCTCTGTTCCGAAGAAAGGAATTTATTTATGTGCATCAAAACACTCTCACCTTCGATAAAGTTCCCTTGCGCATCAACACAGCTCTCCCAGCGTTCCTACCACATTGCGATTATGTGCTGGAAGTCTCCCTTCAGGAAGGACTCGAGCTTCATTTAAGCAATCGCGTCAAAATGGTAGCCTTTAAGCTGCATTTATAATTTTGGGAAGAGAGCGACAGAATTTGGCAGAGACACTTAAGATTGCTTACGTGTGGAAATGCGAAAGCATTGGAGTCCTTTTACTGAAATGTTCTTATTTTTTCTGCGCGCTCCCTGTATGCGAAAGCTCTCGCCTGCGTTTTAACTGCGCCTCGGTAAGACGCCAAGCGTCTCAACGCGATCGTTTGCCCGCGAGGAGTTCACAATTCGAAGGACCGTTCAGCGGCGTTCAATTGGACATTAATGCTTTTAATTTTATACGCTCATGACGTGGTGCCACCTCCTACCCATTTGCTGCGCCGCCACGTGCCCAACGACCGCACGCACGAGACCACACGTTTAGGCAGTCAGATGGCTGCGACGTGACGTGCGCAATGATGCACGCACTAGGCACAAATTTAGTCAATCAGGACCGCGGCTAATGTGGCAACGGCCATGGAGCTCCAGAGAGCATTGTGCACATTCGACGTGGTGGGGTGGAAAGGAGTTTCTCCCGTCGCATATTCTCTCTTACTCGCGCTGTCATCTATATATACACACGCTCTGACCCCCCCCCCCCACCCCCCCCTCCCGACGCGGTGTGCGCGACAGCAGCCCACAGCAGCAGCAGCAATGGGAAACTCGAAGGAAAAGGCAAAGAAAGCTCCGCTTTAAAAGGCTTGGCATGTCCGCAACTCCACAGAGTGCATATTCATTGTGTTTTTGAGCATTCACGGCTTTGCGCATGAGGAATTCGCCCCGAATGGCCATACTATGAACAGCGAGCTTTACTGCGAAGTTTTAGGGTGTCTGGAGGAAGGCCGTTTAAAGAAAAGGGCCCCATCTGGGGCACATGAGGAGCTGCGTGCTGCAAGACGACAGTGTATGCTGTCAAAGATCACTCCGCACACGCAAGTTTCTCGTCGAAAACAATGCATGGTTTCTACTTTACTCGTAAGATTTAACGCCCGCTTATTTCACTGTCTTCCCAGAATTAAAAACCGAGAAGTCACCAATTTGGCCCGACTGTCTTAATCAAGCTGAATCACAAAAGGTTCCTTCACTTCTTCCGGTAAGAAAACGTCGAGGATGTATTCACAAAGAAACGTTCCATCGGAGGGCTGTATTTCTGCGCAAGGGGACTACGTCAAGGGCGACAGTGTTCAACTGCATTCAAATAAATTACTTTATTTCTTCTGAACAGAGCCAATTTTGCAACCTTTATTGGAATAGCAATTATATGGACACTCCAGGCGTATTTCTGACGTCGCCGTTGGCATCGCCATGATGGTCCGTATAAAGCCCAAGGGCCATAACATCGCCGCGCGCCGTATGCTGTATGTGCGAGTGAAAGTGCGCGAGGGTGAGCCGACGATGGCGGCTTCTCTCGCGCGCCATGGAGGAAAACGGGGAGGAAGCACGCCGTCTTCCGTCGCGACCAAGGCACTGGGTGTAGGGTAGGGAGGAGGGGGTGGCGTTCTACTCCGGCGGTTGCGGCTTTCGGCGCGGCCGCGTAGGCCCTATCTTGAAAGCGATCTACGACGAGTACAGTCTAGCTTTGCCGGGGGCTCTTAGCTTTGTGTGCACTATGTTAAGAATTAAATTATGGGGTTTTACGTGCAAAAACCACTTTCTGATTATGAGGCACGCCGTAGTGGAAGACTCCGGAAATTTCGACCACCTGGGGTTCTTTAACGTGCACCTAAATCTAAGTACACGGGTGTTTTCGCATTTCGCCCCCATCGAAATGCGGCCGCCGTGGCCGGGATTCGATCCCGCGACCTCGTGCTCGCGCCTCTTAGTTGGCTTCAACGCGAACTAAGAGGCGCGAACATAGAGAAAACGCTGCCGCTCTTCCTCAAGCCAGCGTTTTGACAGCGCGTGTCCGCGCTCATCGAGTGAGATGTGTTTATGTTTGGCTGTGTGCGCGTGGCACCATGCTTGTTGATTTAATTTCTAAGCGAATCTTTATGAGTTTATACGGCCGATAAAGCTGCTATCCTCACTTCGTATATTTGTCTACTAATTTGCTACCGCAATCGATGCTTCGCCTTTCGGGCGAAACTGCGACTTTTTGATACCGCCAGGTATGCTACTCATTTATAACCAATTTGGCCGAAGTGGAATTTCTTTGCAGTTGGAGTTTAAGACTAAAATATATTTCCATAGAATGGAGCCTCAGAGACCGTTTCGGCCGTTGGTGTTGTCATACAGCGCCAACCTTGTCCAACGGTCAGTAAAGAAGCAAACTGCGCGCTACGTTTGGGTCAGCTTGCGCGCCGAGGAGACCTGCTGATATATGGCTCCATACAACAGTCAGTCGGCGAGCAATCCGGAGCACGTGCCCCTGCAATCGCTACCAGCGAAACGCCCCCTTATAGAGATAAAAAATAGACTTCAAGGTACGCCGCGTTGCACCAGTGTGTTTATACGTCGTGACTGAGATCACTGAGACCGTGCTGCCAACGGCGTATAGCCAGTGGTATTTTATTTATTTATTTTTTATTTTACAATACTGCCGCTCTCAGCCGAGAGCCTAGCAGACGGGCATGAACACTTTCTTTTCCGTACATAAATACACGTGCGAGCTACCAAAGAATGAAAAAGCAACGATATTCAACAAAATACAAAAGATAAGGTATACAAATAGAACACTAAACAACGCAGAATAAAATGAACAACAACCGGGGCACATCATACACAAAACAAAATCGTGAAATATTTGGGAACAAAGAAGTGTATACAATTTCTTTTCTAAGTACTGTCAGTTTAACATACAGAGAATAGGAAACAAACATTAAAAGTCGTTAATAATCTCTTGTGATGAGCTCCAGCTGTGAAACGAACAGGGATAAAGAGTTTGTTGCTGTTAATGACGAGTTAAGTTCATTCCATTCTCTGATTACCCGAGGAAAGAATGAGTACCTGAATGCGTCATTAGAAAAGGAATACTCGGTTAGCGTATGCTCGTGTTGATGCCGTGTTATTCTAGATTGCTAATATGAAATGTACTGGGTGATATCGATTTTATACTTACGATGCAGAATTTGAAACAGGAATTTTAGTCGACCTTGTTTTGCTCTCGTCGATAATTTGTTGATGCCTGAGGAAGCTAAGAGACGTGAAGGTGAGTCTGTAGAACGATATTTGCTATGAATGAACCTTGCGGCTTTTCTTTGTACGGCTTCAAGTTTAGCTATGTTAGTTGCTGTGTAAGGAAACCAAATTGTGTTAGCGTATTCTAAAATAGGTCTCACAAATGTTTTGTAGGCCAGAAGCTTAATGTTCGTTGGAGCGATCTTTAGGCGTCTTTTTAGATAACTAGCTTTCGCAGTGCAGTAGTTGTGATATTAGTTATGTGTGTTTTCCAATTGAGGTTTGATGTCAGCGTTATCCCTAAATATTTCTGTTGCTCAACCTTCGAAAGAGGCGTGCCATTAACGATATAGGTGAAATGAGAGGGTTGTTTTTTCTTGTTATTGTCATTGCCACTGATTATTTGACGTTAATAGACATTTGCCACTGGGAGCACCACTCGGCTAGCGTGTTGAGGGAATCAGAAAGAGAGAGAGATGCAAATGAGAGGAAGGCAGGGAGGTTAACCAGACTTAAAACGTCCGGTTTGCTACCCTGCACTAGGAGAAGGGAAAGGGGAAGTAAAGACGGAAAGAAGAGCGTGACAAAAATAAAAGTGAAAAAAATATGAAAAGGGACGAAATGGGGTCATTACAGTCTTTCTAATAGGCCACTGTCACGTAGAAAAGTCAACAGAGCCTTGACCGACTTTTGCTGCGACGACAGTTCACGTTGGCATTCCAAAACTGATTGTTCTGAAAGTGGCCTGTCGTCAAGGCGTGCGAACGCGGTCGCTAGTGACAGCTGGTGCGCGCTGTATCGAGGGCAGTCGCAAAGCACGTGTTCGATAGTCTCTTCGCCGCCGCAGTGTCCGCAAGCCGCGCTGTCGTCCATACCGACTCGGAAGGCGAAGGATCTTGTGTAGGCGACACCAAACCACAGTCGGCAAAGTACTGCTGTTTCGAGTCGAGAGAGTCCAGGTGGGGGTCGAAGTCGAAGGGATGGGTCCAGTAGGTGTAGACGTGTATGTTTTAAGCTGGGTGTGTTCCATAAAGTTTTGATGGCTTCATTCGCAAGCACACGAATTTTCGTAGCAGCGTCTGTTCTTGAGAATGGAATGGAGTCTTGCAAGACATCCTCGTGTGCAGATCGTGCTGCTGCGTCGGCATGTTCATTGCCCATTATGTCACAGTGGCTTGGAATCCACTGCAACGTGATGTCGTGTCCTTGCTCGACGAGGTGGTGAAGCAGCAGTCTGATTAATATAACTAGTTGTTCGTGGGGTCCTCGGTGTAAGGCAGAAACCAAACAATGAAGAGCAGCCTTGGAGTCAGTGAACACGCTCCATTTCTTGGGTAGTTCTTCAGAAATTACACGAAGTGCACAACGAATAGTAGCAAGCTCCGCGGCAGTCGATGTAGTCTGGTGAGATAGTCGAATTTTTATGGTGGAAGGTTTTGCAGGAAAGATCACCGATCCTGCAGACCCATTCACCGTGGTTGAAGCGTCAGTATAAAGATGATGATGCTCGTTGTACGTCTCGTACAGCAAGAGCAGTGGAAGCTGCTTGAGTGCTGGAGACGAGAGTTGGGCTTTTGTTCGTATTCCTGGTACCATTAGTCGAACATTTGCTTGAGCCAAGCACCATGGTGGAAACGGAACTTTCGCTGGAGCTGTATAACCTGATGGAAGGTAAGCACGATAAGGCAGGACTGTTTCACAAAAGGAAGCACGTGGTCGATCCTCTGGCAGTGAGGCTAGATGATGGGCAGGGGCTCGAGCAAGGTGTCTTACGTGTGCTCTGAGCGCTTCCATGACTATATGGGTCTCGGCTGGGAAATCGTGTGCAATGGCAATTGTTTCAGCCGTTGACGAACACCGCGGCAATCCAAGACACACTCTAAGTGCCTGGGCCTGGACGCTTTCGAGTGTACGGATATTACTTCTGCAGGTGTTGGTGAGCACAGGCAAGCTGTATCGCAAATACCCAAGAGCATCCTGTACAGTTGCATCATTGCATGTACTGAAGTACCCCAGACAATTCCTCCAAGAAACTTAAACACATTAGATATATCCGTCAGGCGCTTCTTTAGGTAGGCCACATGAGGACTCCAGCAGAGGTCACGATCAATTATTACGCCTAAGAATCGGTGCGTCCTGACATAAGGTATGCTTTGACCATCGATAGAGACATCGTATGATCTCATTGGCTTTCAGCTAAACGCGATCAATGCGCATTTTTCTGGCGAGATCTTGAGGCCTTGTTCATTTAAGTACGCCGATGTTGACGTGGCAGCTTTTTGAAGCCTGGCGCGTACTTGCGGCCGTGTCACACCAGATGCCCAGACGCAGATGTCATCGGCATACATTGATATTTTAACTGTGTTCGGAAATCGTTCCACGAGACCAATGAGTACAAGGTTGAAAAGTGTGGGACTCAAGACACCACCTTGTGGAACTCCATGGTGCGTATAGTATTGCGAGGTTGCGCCAGCTTCAGTGTTAAGAAAGAGAGACCGCCTATGTAAATAACTGCGAGTCCAACGATATAATGGACCGCCTAGGCTCACCGATTCCAATGCTTCAAGTATGGCGTCATGAAAAACGTTGTCGTAGGCTCCCTTTATGTATAAGAACATTGCGACAGATAACCTCTTACACGTCTTTTGGTGTTGAACATAGGTTACCAGATCGATAACGTTGTCGATAGAACATCGGTGACGTCGAAAACCAGCCATGGCGTCCGGGTAGATTTCGTAATGTTCAAGGTACCATTCAAGTCTGGCGAGAATCATTCGCTCCATTACCTTCCCAACGCAACTTGCCAGCGCAATTGGTCGGTATGAAGTAATCTCTAAGGGAGACTTGCCAGGCTTAAGAAGCGGTACCAGGCGGCTGATCTTCCAATCTTGGGGAACTTTGCCCTCCTGCCAGGGCTCGTTATAGATATTAAGGAGTGCTCTTCGTGCCCGATCACCAAGGTGACATAGCATGCTGTAAGATATGCCATCCGGACCAGGCGACGACGACCGATTACATAGGGTGAGCGCAGCGTCAAGCTCTTGCGTCGTGAAAAGCAGATCCATGCGTGAATCTCGTGAATCTGGAATACGGTTCAATGTAAGCGAATCTGTACGAGTTGGCTGGCCCGCAATCATAGCACAGAAGTCTTGCGCCACATCAATGTCTTGTCGGCGCTGGAATAGTGCTAGGGCCTTAAACGGGAAACGCTGTTCCGGAACAGAACGTAGACCTCGCACAGTTCTCCATATTTGAGATAGCGGTTTGCGGGGATCTAGCGACGCACAAAATTTCGACCACCGCTGAGCCTCTAGTTTGTCCATGCGGCGTTGTATCTTCTTTTGAATTCGCCTGGCTGTTCTTAGATCCTGAATTGACTTAGTGCGTCGATATCTTCTTTCGGCACGACGGCGAATCGCACGAAGCCGCTCCAATTCCAGGTCGAATTCAGAATACCTTGGAGAACACGTGAGTGTGCGCGTGGCTGTCTGTGCCGTTTCCTTGATAGCTTGTTGAAGTCCACAAGAGAGGCTTTTGTGACAAGCGTCCTCAATGTGGGATTTAAAGACAGTCCAATCTATTCTTCGTATCGTGGTGGACGTATACGTGTTAGACATTCCCTTGATCTTGAGGTAAGTAGGGATGTGGTCACTTCCGTGCGTTTCAATGTCCAAAAACCACTTAACATGTGCGGCAAGGCGGTGGGACACGAAAGTCAAATCGAGGCAGCTGCTGTACGTTATTCCCCGCAGAAATGTTGGACTCGCGTCATTCAGCAGGTAGACA
This sequence comes from Dermacentor variabilis, assembly GCF_050947875.1. NCBI lineage: Eukaryota > Metazoa > Arthropoda > Arachnida > Ixodida > Ixodidae > Dermacentor > Dermacentor variabilis. The sequence goes on along the minus strand of NC_134568.1, from coordinate 60,635,167 downwards.
CCATTGTTAGAAACTAATGAAGCTAGTTGTCTTCCCGTCGCGTTAACCTTAGAGCTTCCCCAAATGGTATGGTGTGCGTTGAAGTCCCCGGTGATAATCCATGGACAAGGTTGTGTTTTTAAGATCGAGATGGGTCGTTATGGCTGTTAATTTCTTTATATATCACGCAATCATCCGCGAAGAGTTTGATTTTGCACGCTATATTATTGGTTATATCGTTAATAAAGATCAGAAATAACAGCTGCCCGAGTACCGAGCCTTGTGGTACTCCAGATGTGACAGGAACGACATCAGATGGCGTATGGTCAAACAAATTGTGAGCGGTGTGTTAGAAAAGCTGTTATCCAAGCAGAAACTTATCCTTTCCCGATGGCTTGCTCCAGTTTTCCAATTAGCTTAGTGTGACTCACGCAATCGAAAGCTTTAGATAAGTCAAGTAAAATCATGTCAATTTGGGAATGATTATTAATACTAAGAGCAAGGTCATGAACTACCTCTGTTAGTTGATGGTTGATAAGCCAGATCGAAAACCGTGCTGGTGAGGCGATAGGATATTTTCGCGTTCTAGAAACAATGTCATGTGTTTTAGAATGATGTGTTCTAGTATTTTGCATGAAGTGCTTGTGAGAGATATGGGTCTGAAATTAGCAACATTATTTTTGTCTCCTTTCTTGTGGATCGGTATTATTTTAGCCTTTTTACAGTCCTGTGGTAGATTAGTAGTTGCTAGTGACTTACGAAAAGTCTGTCCCAGATATCTGCTGCACCACTCAGCATATTTTTTTTAGGAATTTTTTTGGAATTTCGTCAGGGCCGTGTTGAGAAGATTGTGGATTCCGGCGTCCATTATTATTAAGGGATCAAGCACTAAGGTACAGGATAGTGGAAGAGGGGGAAGTGTACCATTGTCTTCCGTGAAGACTGACTTGAAGAAATCGTTATATTTATTTGCCGTTACACTTTTTTTCCTCTTCAGTTAGCTTGGTTGTTGTCTGCTCGGTACTGCGCACATGTTTCCAGAATCTTTGTGGGCTACTTTTTTAGGAAGCTAGCAAGAGTGACACTGTAGTAGTATTGTTTCGAATCTTTCAGTTTCTGCTTGAAATGCATAACTGCAGATTTTAATTTTAAGGTTGTAGATGGTTTTGTGTTATTCTTGTTTGCCTTACGAAGCCGATTTGCGCGCCGTTTAGCATGGATGACTTCGCGTGTGATACATGGATTCTTAAGGTGCTGTTTTTTCTTTTGCATTGGAATATAATTAGTTATACACTGCAGGACAATGCTTTTAATAAGTAGCCACAATGCATCTACATCAGTAGATTCCTGAGATGCTTTTTCCAAAAAGGGATCGAATTGATGCGACAGATAAGTTAGTATGCTGGCGTCATATGCTTTATGAAAGTTAAAGAAGACTTTTTGCTGTAGACAGGGTAGTAATACAATGATCAAGCTGGAATGTGCACATAGGTATGCTGTGATCAGATATTCCTTCACTAATGTCCATTTGTACTTGACTTGTAGAAAAATTGTTGCTAAGAAATATGAGGTCGAGGATATTTTTCGTTGAGCCTTGAACGCGAGTAGGACGAGTGACAAGTTGATGTAGGTTAAAATTTAGCATTAATTCTATTAGCACTTCTGAGGCTTCTGAGGTGTGATGCATTGTGGGCCAGTCTATGTCAGCAAGTTTTAAAGTCGCCCGCAAGAATAATCCTGGATTGATGGACGTGACGCTGCATATATTCTTGAATTGCTGAAAGGCATGCACTGTCAGAGGAAGGGCTCCGATAAACGCAACCGGTTAGAATTGACGTCCCATCGCACAAAAATTTGCAGAAAACGGCTTCAGCGTTGTCCACCTTGGGAAGAAGGACAAAGCGGAGACAGTTTTTTATCAGAAAGGCCACTCCTCCACCCCGTGAAAGTCGGTCTTTTCGGATGATTGTGTAGTTTGGCGGAGCAATCTCGTGGTCGAATATAGCGGGTGATAGTCATGTTTCCGTGATGGCTACAATATCGGGCTCGTAGTCGACTAGGAGGCTTTCCAAGGCTTCCGTTTTATTTAGGACACTGCGGACGTTTACATTTATCAATTTTAATCTTTTGATTGTGCGGCTTGTGCCGCTTGTGCGGCTCGGCGGGTTATTGGGCGGTTTGTTTCTGCGTCGTTTTTTTTTTTTGCATCGGTACTTTGTCCGTCTTCTCTTCGTCCCAAATATATGCGCGTTTGTTAATGTAAAGCTTGTTAAAAGAAAGTGATACTTTTTCTTTTTTTTCACGGTTTGATTTTGCACTATCCCAAAGTTTCTTGGGATAGTTTTCTACGCGTTGCGTACTCTTCGGCTAATTCCGCCGCCCTTTCCACATTGTTTACATTTCCTCTGTCTTGCACCCACAGCTTCACAGATGGTGGGATGCTTTTGTGAAACTGCTCTAGACACATGCATTCAATGATCCTGTCTCTGCTCTCGTACGCTTCCGCGCTTTTCAGCCACTCGACTAGGTTTGCCTTTAAGCTATATGCAAACTCTGGATACCCCTCGCTATCTTTCTTGCCTGTGCTCCTAAACCTTTGCCGAAAAGCTTCGGCTGAAAGGCGGTATTTCTTCAGGAGACTAGCCTTAACTTTCGCATAATCATATGCATCCTGTGCACTGAGTCTGGCGATTACTTCCGCCGCCTCACACGGCAACATAGGCAGCAACCGCTGTGGCCATGTACTCGGACCGAAGTTCATCTTCTCGGAAGTCCTTTCAAAATTGCTTAGGAACAAGCCTATGTCGGTCCCGACCTCAAATGGCTTTAATAGCCTGTCCATGCGGTATTATTCTCCCTCACTTGATCGTCCCAGAGCCCCTTCACTTCCTTGAGACAACTCCAAAAGTTTGCTTTCTAGTTCCAGTTGCATTTTTCTTGACTCGCGATCTTTATCGCTTTCCTCTCTCTCTGTCCCGTTTTTCTCTGTCCCGTTCTCCTTTCTCCCGTTCATCTCTCTCTCTGTCCCGTTTCTCTCTTTTCTTGAGAAGTTCCAACCCCTATTTAATTTCTTCCTCACTGGCCTGTTCGGAAATTAGCTCCAATAATTCCGCTTTTAGCATTTCTTTGCGTACATCTAAGCCCAGTTCCTCACCAACAAAAAAACAATTCGTCTCTCAGCAGTGTCCTTAACTCCATGATTGCTGCTTTACTGCCTTGGTCCTGCTCGCTAAACGTACCTAGGAAAACAGAACCTAGCTAACAATCAACAATCTAGCTTCCCTACTGTTCTAAACAGTACAACCACAATATGAAGCCTATAGAGTCAAAGCAAGAACCAAGCACTCACCGCAGACACAGCACCACGTCGCAAAGTCCGTCTCGCCGCTGTCAGCCAGTTGTAAGGATTGGGAGGTCAATCCCACCGCTCGTAACCCGTTTGTCAAGATTGGAGTCAGGCATGAATTAGATGGTAGTTGGCCCATGCCGTCGTCCAACTCATCCACGCTGAGGTCGTTGTTGAAGTGACAGACTTGTTCTCATCGAGAACGAGTAATATGGATTTATTTACAGTATCTGCATAAGGACGTTGCAGTTCGTCAGTCTAGCATGAATGCGAGACAAAGTACGCTGAGGAGCCGCGCAACTGCTCCTTAAATACACTCTGTCCTCCCTAAATCCCTAGGTGAGGGAAAACGTTCGACCAGAGTCATCGTAGCCGAGCCGCCTTTGAGGGGGAGGGCTTACACACACACACTTCCGCACAGGTTTCACTGCCCCTACCGAGGCGAGACGGTCTTCGCAGAACTGGGTCTTGCCCTAAGGAGGCGCCTGTTAATTCCCGAGCTGTCCCCCGCAGAGTGGCCGCCGTGGTTCTCCATTGTCTTGCGTTTTGAAAGGCGCGTAACACGGTGCCGCCAAATACATTCTTTCAGGAGCTCCCCCGCTCCCGACAGACCAGGTCTGTGATGGCGAGTTCACTAACAAAACCTTGTTAGCCGACCTCGTCTCGGCATTCCGGCGACGAAGAGTTGCTGACTCGGCATATTTTCCTCCTCATAAAGTCAGTCGCCGCAGCAAACATTGTGACGCCAAGAGGCTGCGGAATGACGCCTTGTCGCCCTTTCAAAGCAAGTCTCCACAGTAGACCTAGAGGCGCCGTTCGGCTGGAGACTTGACGGTCGCTTCCTAGAAAACGCCAACCCCGCTGCTGCAGCTGGCTGGGAAAACTTTGCATGTCGGCACCTCTGCAGGGTGTTCCTAACAACGTGACATCTTGCGTCGAGATTGCGGAGCAAGAATCGAGATTTTCTGAGTCGTTTGGTTCCCAGTAGCTCTGCCAGTACTTTTTATTCGGTGCGCGTTTGTCCGGCTGCTCTGCCGTGGCTCTGCCTGCAGAGCAGGAACACTAAAACCAACCGCGCAATTTGACGTATGATCACGTGTTGGGCCACAAGGTCGGCTTCAGGCGCGTTGCGGTATGCTCCCTCCTATATTTTTCCTTCCTCCATGGCAGAAAGCGAATTCCTGCATCGCTTTCGTTTTTCGAAACGAAGGATGGATGGATGGATGGATGGATGCATGAATGTTATGAGCGTCCCCTTTGAAACGGGGTGGTGGGTTGCGCCACCAAGTTCTTGCTCTTATTTTGCCCAATGTTTCCTTCCTATCTTTTTGAGAAAACACACAAATACAAAAAATTCCGAGCAACAAAACTTTTTGAACCGTTACTGGAAACTCTTACTGGGAAGAAACAGTGCGTTGAACAGCTCCCTCTGACGCGCCGAGACCCGGGGCCCAGTCGGACATCGTGGTGCGACGACATGTTGTTTCCACTTGAAAAGCACGCCACTGTTCCTGTCGTTTTTTTTTCCGCTGTGAGCCACACCACCTAGCGACCATGTAGAGAAATTAATCGCAATAAATTGTAGTAGTCATGCGTATTAAGTTTGAGAAGAAAAATACATTGTTTTCATATAAAGAAGCTTATTTATTAGAAGGCGAGAAACGTTTCGTTTTGTAGTATATTATCTCGAAGCAGACGACAAACGAGGCACATAAACTTTCGGAGATTTTGCCGATTGGCTGCTTTCTCTCCCACGATCTCACAAATTTCGCGGACTGCCCCCTTTGTGACACTGCAGCGACTGAACGCTTTCTGTACCGGATAATTTAAGTAATAGTTGTTTCTAATTAAAAGAATTCTAAAACGAATTCTAATTTGGACACAGAAATAGCGAAGATCAGAAATGCACTACCACACCAGCCCTCCAGAGCCCAAGGCGAGGCAATTCTCATGTACAATTTTAAGGATCACGAAAGAACATCGCGAATGCAGCTATTGTGGAAGCCACCTATGTTTTACACTGCAGCAACTATGAATCAAACGCCAAAGTGGCGTTATAAATAAAAAGCGGTAAAATGACACAGTTGTAATAAAAATCTTATTGGGAGTAATAAAATAGTGCAATACAAAAGCATTAATAGTTCGACAGTATCAAGATGTCATGCATAAAGCGATTTCTATATTTTTTGACATCAAAGATATTTTGTAGAAAAAATTCACCGACGATTACGATACTCTTTAGTGCGATATATGAGTACAGCTGTATACGTGTTTTATTTCGCGATAAATTGGCTGGCGTGTACAATCGCTCTCGTGCGGCGCGTTGTAAACGGAGCGAAGTGTGGCGCGCCTGATTCGCTAATAGAAAAATCGCGAGAGGCAGCGCGTGGGTGACGCAGTGCGCGATTCACAACAGCCGCCGCAGACAGACCTCCGCTCATGCAGCGCTTTGTTTACATATATGGTATGGGTGAGGTTTCGGCAGAATCAAACGCTTTCTCGCAATCAATGAAAGCTATATATAAGGGTTGGTTATATTCCGCACATTTCTCTATCACCTGATTGATAGTGTGAATATGGTCTATGGTTGAGTAGCCTTTACGGAATCCTGCCTGGTCCTTTGGTTGACAGAAATCTAAAGTGTTCCTGATTCTATTTGCGATTACCTTAGTAAATACTTTGTAGGCAACTGACAGTAAGCTGATCGGTCTATAATTTTTCAAGTCTTTGGCGTCCCCTTTCTTATGGATTAGGATGATGTTAGCGTTCTTCCAAGATTCCGGTACGCTCGAGGTCATGCGGCATTGCGTATACAGGGTGGCCAGTTTCTCTAGAACAATCTGTCCACCATCCTTCAACAAATCTGCTGTTACCTGATCCTCCCCAGCTGCCTTCCCCCTTTGCATAGCTCCCAAGGCTTTCTTTACTTCTTCCGGCGTTACCTGTGGGATTTCGAATTCCTCTCTTCCATTATCGTCGTGGGTGCCACTGGTACTGTATAATCTCTATAGAACTCCTCAGCCACTTGAACTATCTCATCCATATTAGTAATGATATTGCCGGCTTTGTCTCTTAACGCATACATCTGATTCTTGCCAATTCCTAGTTTCTTCTTCACTGCTTTTAGGCTTCCTCCATTCCTGAGAGCATGTTCAATTCTATCCATATTATACTTCCTTATGTCAGCTGTCTTACGCTTGTTGATTAACTTGGAAAGTTCTGCCAGTTCTATTCTAGCTGTAGGGTTAGAGGCTTTCATACATTGACGTTTCTTGATGAGATCTTTCGTCTCCTGTGATAGCTTACTGGTATCCTGTCTAAGGGAGTTACCACCGACTTCTATTGCACACTCCTTAATGATGCCCACAACATTGTCGCTCATTGCTTCAACACTAAGATCCTCTTCCTGAGTTAAAGCCGAATACCTGTTCTGTAGCTTGATCTGGAATTCCTCTATTTTCCCTCTTACCGTTAACTCATTGATCGGCTTCTTATGCACCAGTCTCTTCCGTTCCCTCCTCAGGTCTAGGCTAATTCGAGTTCTTACCATCCTGTGGTCACTGCAGAGCACCTTGCTGAGCACGTCCACATCTTGTATGATGCCAGGGTTAGCGCAGAGTATGAAGTCTATTTCATTTCTAGTCTCGCCGTTCGGGCTCTTCAACGCCCACTTTCGGCTATCTCGCTTGCGGAAGAAGGTATTCATTATTCGCATATTATTCTGTTCCGCAAACTCTACTAATAACTCTCCCCTGCAATTCCTAGTGCCTATGCCATATTCCCCCACTGCCTTGTCTACAGCCTGCTTCTTGCCTACCTTGACATTGAAGTCGCCCATCAGTATAGTGTATGTTGTTTTCACTCTACCCATCGCCGATTCCACCTCTTTATAGAAGCTTTCGACTTCCTGGTCATCATGACTGGACGTAGGGGTGTAGATCTGTACAACCTTCATTTTGTATCTCTTATTAAGTTTCACAACAAGATCTGCCACCCTATCGTTAATGCTATAGAATTCCTGTACGTTACCAGCTATATTCTTATTAATAAGGAATCCGACCCCTAGTTCTCGTCTCTCCGCTAAGCCCCTGTAGCACAGGACGTGCCCGATTTTTAGCACTGTACATACTTCTTTTGGCCTCCCAACTTCACTGAGTCCTATTATATCCCATTTACTGCCCTCTAATTCCTCCAATAGCACTTCTAGACTCGCCTCACTGGATAACGTTCTAACGTTAAATGTTGCCAGGTTCATATTCGAACGGCGGCCTGTCCGGAGCCAGGGATTCTTAGCACCCTAAGCGGTGAACAGACAACGCGTGCTACTCTGGCGCCATCTTGTAGCCATCGTCGCCGCAAAGCCCGTCTGGCGCGGCTCTAAGCTTTTCTTCTTGCGCTTTCGCCATATCCTCCTATTCCACCTATTCCGCTTTCCTCCTCGCGCTCTCTTGCTATCGCCATCTTTCATCCACGCTCTGCGTTCGCTCTTTCATCCTTCGCTGGGTTCGTTCGCTCGGTTACAAGGACGTCAAGGGACGACGCCGACGCTCGCCACAGGAACAGGCGCCTAAGAGCTGCGTTCTAAAAGACAGAAAAGACAAATGGCGGGAGGGTGGATTTGAACCGGGGCTTAATAGGCTGCGCCCCTTACATTCCAAAACATGAATTTCATTAGCGAAGCGTGTAATGCATACTGCTGCTAATAATCATAACGGTGGCTAGGTCCCAACATGAAAGCATCGGCTAGTTCGTTATTCATGTTCAGGTGGGAGCGGCGATAAAGACACGAACAAAGGTGAGGGCACATGGAACAGCGCAATGTGTCATTTTCTATGTGGCCTGCCCTTTGGCCGTGTCTTTAGCGCTGTTCACACCTGACTAGGTCCCAACCGATGTGTGGCGTGTATACATTCATTCGAGTTATTCTGTATATTATAGTATATAATACTCGAATATGCGGGGTGTTTAAGTTTATCGTTAGCAGAATTTTTAAATATCACCCATGACAAGTAGTACAATTCTTCTTCTTGAGCTAGATTACTATCAGAGGCAGACATTTGCGCAAAAAATGAAATTTGACTAATTAACAAATATTTGCTAATAAACTTTTAAGCTAATCATTTTACTCCATATATTGTAATTTACGAATTGTAGCCGGCGACTTACAAAGTCATATCCACTCGGAACGAATTCGGAAGATGACACCAGTTTCGAGATATGCGTTCCCAAAGTTTAAAAATTAAATTATGGGGTTTTACGTGCCAAGACAACTTTCTGATTATGAGGCACGCCGAAGTGGGGGACTCCGGAAATTTAGACCACCTGGGGTTCTTTAATGTGCACCTGAGTCTAACTGCATGGGTGTTTTCGCCCCCATCGAAATGCGGCTGCCGTGGCCGGGATTCGATCCCACGACCTCGTGATTAGCAGCCCAACACCATAGCCACTAAGCAACCACGGCGGATTCCCAAAGTTTGCAACGGAATGCATTGGTATTCCAGTAACATTTGAATTTCAATGCATAAAAAGGCGTTTTGGTAGAGAAGTAGGGGGAACAACAGTGTATATTTTGCGGCATTTTCACTGCGCTGATCTCCAAACTGGTGCTTGTTTCAGAATTCACAGGCTTCAACTAGTGTATTGCAATATGTGCGCGAATGAAATTAGTTGAAAAGTTAATTAGTGAACTTTGGTTAATTAGTCATTTATGCATATTTATTTTTAGTGTAAGTAACACGTATAGATAATCAAGTGTTCTAGTTCAATAAGTAGGATGGTGTTAAATGACACAGGAGCTTTTAAAAATTCTAATAAAGTTAATATAAAACACCGGATATATACGGTCTCAGTTCCGCCTGGAGTGTAGTTCTATGCAGCGGGCGAACCGCATCTATGTGGATTATCCGTATTTCGGTGCACTCTCAAGGCGAATGGGAAACACGTTGACCGACACACTCCGCAAAGAACGTTTTGTCAGTGGTCTTGCAACACGGTAGTGTATGTCGCCGCTGAAAACTCGCTATTTGAGGAAATTGGTGGCCGCGTCCTAGGAGAAATAATTCGCCTTCGTCATGGTCTGCATCATCATCATCATCACCATCAAGTCCATCTGCAGTTATCCTTCCTGCGTCAGCCGACTTTGTCCTGCGCGTCCTAATATCATAATCTCATCGCTCCATCTAATCCTTCTATCATCCTTGACGGTGCTTTTCTTCCCTTGACACCCTGTGATATCCTGTTTCGATATACAGATTTGGTTTCGAATGGTTATGACCGCTAGCACCATTTCGTGCCCAATGCTGTAACTGTACTCTGCCGTGTTTCCTTTCCCCTCACTGGAATAAACTCATTCTTTGTATGGTCCCCGACTTGAGCAGTCCGGCTCCTTTTTCTCGGCGCTTCGCACCCCGGCCGCTAGGCCTCACGCCGTAGGTCCCGCGTCCGGCCGCCCCGTCGAAGTCTACTGCAAACTGGCGACGAATATCAACGCTCCCATACCATTTTGCTGCCGCGGACGCCGGTTCCTGCCCGCAAGCTGCTAGCGTTCCACTTCTGCAACGTCCAGCTGCGCAGCGCGTTGTACCTGTGCCACGTCCGGCTGTACTGCTCGTTCCGTCGCCATTCGCATACTACAATCTGGCGAGGAGGTAAACCGTTCATTCTGCTTGCTGCTTGCCTCTGCCATTATACTACTGCTCCTACACGGCTTCCGGCATGCCAAGAAGCTACAACTACTTCTACTTCTGATCCGTCAACATCAACTCCCGCATCTTTGTTCTCGGTGCCCAGCATGGCGTTCGCACCCGCCATGGCGCCTAGCATTACCGGGTACTCCTTCGGTACCGTGGTTGACTTGAAAACGTTCTTTTTGCACGTTTCTCCAGGCGACCGTATGCGAGGCACTACAAGACGAGAGGAAGAAGGCCATTTTACTCAGTAATTTAGGCTTTGAGGGGCACTGTCTTTACTAAGACGTGACATCGCAAATGGACCTGACAGCTGCAACATTCGAAGATATTCTTCGCATCTTCGACCAACATTATAAAGAAAGCACAAATCCCCTGGTACATCGTATTATCTTCAGGGACAGAAAAAAACGACCTGGGGAAACCTTCCAGGACTTCGACACCGCATTACAAAGGTTAGCGCCTGCTTGTGCGTTCAGCGCTTGGCACGACGAGTCCCTTCGTGACCTAATCTTGCAAGGCGTCGCATCAGCAAGAATACGAGAAAGGTTGTTCTACGAAGGACCTTCCCGCACGCTCAAGAAGGCCGAGGAAATCGGCCGAAGCGGGGAGCAAGTTCACAAGGAGCGCAAATTTTTCAGCGGTTCGCCTGTTCATCGGGTCTTGACGCAACACCAAGATGGCGTCGACAACCATCACCTCCCTCGCCCGGTTGCGCAAGATGGCGGTCCTTGCCACCCTTTTCCCTCCACCCGGCGGGTTCAAGATGGCGCCCAACGGCATCGCGGAAAGTCGCGACCTGGTGAGGCCGGCCAACATGGCGCCGGGCCCGAACTCCGCGAAGGCAGTCGAGACATCGCAGTCCATTGCGCACCGATGTGGTTTACCTCACCTCACCACATCGCATCCGATCCAGGCTGTCCGGCCATGCACGTTACCTGCCGTGCGTGCGGAAAAATGGGACATTACGCTACTGTTTGCCGTTCGAGGAACCGAACGCATCGACAGTCCCCTGCTCGAGCTCAGCTTGTTTCCTCTACCGCTGAGACAGAATCAGCCACTTCAGTGTCGTCTGTGCTTACAGTTTAACCACCGAATTCCCGTCCGGCAGTAATTTACGCCGAAGTCCTCATTGCGAATACTCCACCCAAAATGCTCGTGGATACAGGAATTACAGTGTCGCTGATGAACAGCTCCACGTACGAAGAACATTTCAAGGGTTTTCCCTTGTTGCATTAAAGTCTTCGACTCAAGAATTATTCGCAGCAAGAAATATTGCATTCAGGACATTTTTCCGTGGTCGTCAAGTACCGCAATAAGGTTGCAGTAGTGACATTTTACGTCACGAGCCAAGGCACTTCTCTTCTGGGCCTAGACGCCATTCAAGCTCTGGGAATTGACATTCAAGGATCTTCTCATAAGTATGCATGGATGGATGTTATGAGAGTCCGCTTTGGAACGGGGCGGTGGATTGCGCCACCAAGGTCTTGCTATTATACATGCTAATGTCCTACCTAGATTAAAAAAGAAAAAAGAAGAAAAGAAGAAACCCACGATGAATTCTCATAACCAAATTTTCTGATCCCCTAATGTGGACATTGTTTTTCTACGTCTCCGTTTTTTGTCGTTTCCCTACTTCCACCAATCTTCCAATCGCCTCTTACTAATCTCTATTGCGGAGATATTTACGTTCCCCCTGCTGTCGCTGAACCCAAGGGCTTCAAGGAGGCCGGTGGTGCCTCAATCGACCGCTGGGGAGATATTTTCACATTCTAATAAAACATTCTCCATCGTTTCTCTAGCTTTACCGCAGCAAGAACAGGCCTCTTCTTCTTTGTTATATCTCGCTTTATAGGTACGTGTTCTAAGGTATCGTGATCTCGCTTCGAAAAGTAATGAGCTTCCCTTTGAGTTATCATAAATTGTTTCTTTCCTGATTTCGTTTTTCCCTCTTAAGTAGTTACTCATGACAGATTTCTTTTCCATTGCTGCCACCCATGAGATTATTTCAGCCTCTCTGACTTTACGCTTGACGTTCTTTCTTGCTGTGTTGCTCACCCTACAGGCCGCATACTTGCTTGCAAGCTTCTTTCCACTACCGAGGGCTGACGAACTGTTTCATCGACTCGCTGATGCTACTGTCGTCAGAAAGTTGGACTTAAGAGTCCGCTTATTATCAGGTTTTATTGTCTGAGAAACGCCGTGAGCTTACTACATTCATCACTCACGACGGTCTCTTTCGCTTCAAGCATGTGTGTTTCGGATTGGCATCTGCACCTTCCGCTTTTCAGCAGATAATGTCATCTGTTTTAGAAAACTGTCCAGGTACATTGTGCTACCTTGATTATGTTCTTGTGTGGGGTCACACTCAACGTGACCACGACAGAAACTTGCAAACTGTCCTGTCCAGAATAAGTAATGCAGGCATGCAGCTTAATCACAACTGCGTATTCAGTGTCCTGGAATTAACTTTCCTAAAACATAAAATTTCTGCAAACGGCATTTCGCCGATGGATAACAAAATTCAGGCACTTGTGGACGCACTACAGCCTAATGACTAAAACGGCTTTACATTCATTTCTCGGCATCACGGGACATTATGAAAAATTTATCCCGCAGTATGCCGACTTGAGGGAACCGCTAAGGAAACTTCTAAGGCAAGGACAAGCCTTTTTCTGGGATTAGGATACTGAGTACAGCATTCATTCGATTAAAGAAGTACTTGCATCAGGTTCGGTGGTATACATGTTTCAACCGCACATTGCTATTGTTGTAATGGCTGATGCTTCAGACGTTCGTTTTGGAGCCGTCCTTCAGCAAAAATGCGGAAATGAGCTCTTTACAGTGCCTTTTCCATCTCGAGCGTTAACTTCCGCAGAGCGACGGTACTCCGTGGGCGAACGAGAAACATTGGCATGTCTTTTTGCTTGTGAGCATTGGTATGTTTACTTGTGGAGTAGACAGTTCACACTACCAACGAATCACCAAGCTCTAGTTAGATTACTGTCTTCAACGGGTTCTGGACAGCGTGCATTAAGGATTTTAAGGTTGAGTGCAAGATTACTTCATTATAATTTCTCCATTGATACCAAAACGTCATAGCGGAGGCACTGTCGCGCCTACCTGTTCCTCCCGAATCTGAACCAGCACTAGATGAGGAAATAGTGTATTTGGTTTCAGCATACATTACAAAGGAAGAGTTCCAAGCAGCAACACAGGCTGATCCAGTTTACCAAGCATTAAAAGAGAAAATAGTCAAAGGGTGGAGAAATTCTACAGATCTTCCGCCAGAATTAGAGGCATATGCTTCCGTACAGTCTGAATTATCCTACGTGGATAATTTGCTTCTTCGAGGAGAACGCATCGTTCCTCCTGCGCCCTTGCGTCAGAAACTCATATCTATTGCTCATGAGAGTCATTTAGGCATCACTAAAACAAAGCTCAGATTGAGAGGCATCTACTGGTGGCCTCACATGGATAGAGAAGATGAGGAACTTGTAAGAAACTGCTTTGTTTGTTCCGGTGGAGCTGTAGTTACACCAACGATGGGAATAACCCAGCGCTTCAAGACTTGCCAGATTACTACGTCTACAGCTGCAGAGCTCGCGGCTCTCCGCGATACGCTTCATGTGATAAATGCTGAAAGTCTTCGAAAATGGGCAGTATTCTGCGATTCAAGGCCGGCCTTGCAATGTATGCAGGCGTTTTTCCGACATGGAACTCGCGATAAGATCACGTGCGAAATCGTGGAACTTGTCCATCACTTGAGAAAAAAAGGCCATGATATCGCCTTTCAATGAATACCAGGTCATTGCGGTATCATTGGAAATGATGACCCAGATAAGGCAGATCGGACGTCAAACAGAGAATACCGCTGCGTCTCCATTCCTCTCTCAAGGACCGACGTTGCGACACAAGTTCGCATTCTAGCACGCAAACTCTCCTTAGCAGAGTGGAATACCGCACATAAAAGGCGCAAAAGACTGCGCAGACTAAATCCTTCACTGTAACTCAGACCTCCGGCCGGACTGCACCGACGCGAAGCGTCTCTTCTGGGTCGGTTGTTCACGAATGTTTACTCAGCACTAATTGGAATAGCTTATAGTTCTGCATGTGATGTTTGCGGATGCGAGGAGAACAGTGACCACTTATTGTGCCACTGTCCTATATTTCAAGCACAAAGACAATCTTTGTCCAACAAATTGAGCAAATCAGATGATAGTCCTCTGAGTGAACAGACAGTACTATAGTACAGCCTCCACCGATAATCGGCTCAGAAGGCAGTGAAGGTACTTTTGTGCGTTTTCAGCACGTCTGCATGAGCCGCTTTGACTCAATGACTGTCTGTGCACTTCGCCATACCCTCTCTCTGTCTCCCTTCTCCCTTCCCCCAGCGTAGGGTAGCCAACCAGACTCTTAAGTGGTTAACGTCCCTGCCTTCTTTATATCCCTCTTTCTCTCTCTCTCTTGATCGTGCTCCACAGTATGTATGTTTTGTTTTAGTCATTGTTGACTATCATTCCAAGTGGCCCGAAGTTGGTTTTATGCGTTCAGTCACATCCGAAGACATTATGCAGTCTTATTTCCATATTCAATGGAGAAGGATTTCCTGATGCCATAGTGTCCGACAATGAACCAGAGTTTGTTTCTGTAGAATTTCAGGACTTCCTGAAGGAAAGAGGCATTAAGCATTTTTTGTCTTCTCTGTACTACCTACAGGCAAATGGCCAGGTAGAAAGATTCAACCGTGTCATCAAAGAACAATGAGACCTCAAATTTGCCGTCTTAGAATACTTGGCAATTTACAGGTTCACTCCACATATGACTACCGGTGTGTGTACAGCTATGCTGCTCCATAGTCGTCAGCTGAAGACTCGAAGTTGCAAGCATGCCTCTAATTCACCCAGAATTTGCTTCTCCTAACTTGCGCCAGGAAGTGCAAAGTCGGGTACTTCAACAACAGGAAAATACCAAGAAGTATGTAGATAGTCGTCGCGCAACAAAACTCCCTCAGTTTCAAACAGGAGATCTTGTCCGAGTACGTATCTCACGAAAGTCTGGTCCTAAATACTCCGGTACACTCAATATTTATCGTAAAGCAGGTCGAAATACTTTCCAGCTTGAAAATGGCAAGCGTTAGAATGCTTGTAAACTGGTGGTGTACCCACTACGACAGGATTCTCTTGAAAGGTCCGATGAAAAGAGTCATTTCAATGACTACTCAGGCTTTGGTGATAGTTTCTCACCTTTTCTTCCAGTTCCTACTGGTACCGGTTTTCCTGATGTATGCACTTCTTTACAGCCTCCTGTTTCACCCCTGAGACCGGGTTCATCACATGCAGAAGAATCTCCTGAGCATCCGTCCGACACTCCATCCCAAGATAGGGCTCCTGAAGGAACTCAGGACACCGACACACATTCGAGTTCATTTACGAGTAATAATTCCTCTGGTCGTGCTTCACAACCAGAATCAGTTCTCCGTAGGTCTACACGTCATAGACAACCCCCGGTAAGGTCTAAGGATTATGTTTCGAAGTAGCTTTACTGTCCTGGTTTATTTGCTACAGATGTTTCAACCCTCCCATGCAAATTCGGCTCTTACGCCAAAAATGTCTTTCCTTACATATTTTTAGGTAAATAGTATACAAGTACGTAGTATCCTTTAAAGCGGGGATTTCTGGCAACATAAACGTGCGCTACGTGCATCCTGAAATCCATGACGGCCACAGAGATGTCTCGACTCGGGCTTAGTGCCAATGAGCCACCCATCCGGTTGTACAAGGTGGTACATGGATGTTTGCATTGTGTACGTGTTTCTTTCTCGTATTCAGTGAGTTCTTATCTTGTAGGACATGTATTTCCAAGTACGCATCCCTTCGTTGTCCTCCCAAGATGGGTACATTTGCCAATTTCTGTGCAATTGTGTTCATGAACTTGTATTCATTTTCAATGACTTTATATTGTATGCTTCCTTTCTTTAAAGAAATTGGGAAAACAAATATGTATGCTTAGAAAAAGAAGTCTGTGCTAGGTAGACGTACCTGAATTTTCTACTGTATAAAGATGTCATCCACCAAACACTTGTGTTATGGTGCTTAATTTGATATATATGTACAACTCATTTCAAGTAAAATAACACATGACATTAGTGAGTCAAATTTCCAGTGCATTTATTTTCCTTTTCGCCAACGCCAACTAAAATGTGTAAATGATCCTTCAGTCCAGAGGTTATACTATTTGCGAACCCTATTCATTCTATAACTGCTTTGCTTACAATTTTGTGTTCTTCTGTAAGTAACTTGTGCGTCTTTCATGGCTCTTGCTTTTCTTGAGCGAGGAGAGCGAGGGGCGCATTTTCTTTTAAGGGAGAGGCGATGTGATAACCTGTTTCGATATCCTGTTTCGGTTTCGAATGGTTAAGGTCGCTAGTGCCATTCCGCGCCCAATGTTGTAAGTGTACCGTGCCGTGTTGCCTTTCCCCTCAGTGAAATAAACTCATTCTTTGTCTGGTCCTCGACTTGAACAGTCCGGCTCTTCTTTTGCGGTGCTTCGCGCCCTGGCTGTTAGGCCTCACGCCGTAGGTTCCGCGTCCGGCCGCCCCGTCGAAGTCTACTACACACCCCTTCTTTTAATGCACTTCACGCACTTTCCGTGGGCTATGCTTGTATCTCTGCATCTAAATAGGATTCTTAGCTGGGTTTGTTGGTTTACGTACATTATGACGAAACAGCGCAGACGACGGGCAGTGTGAAAAAAATTACAGGGTGTCTTAAGATCTCTCTTAAGAGGTGAACGGCGAAAGCCTACTCTTCCTCCTCTCATCATTCACTCTCTTCTTTCTTTTTGTCATTACTGCTCACTACTAACCATTTCATTCATTTAATTTTCATTTATCGATACTGTGAATCCCATCAGGGATTGTAACAGGAAGGGCTGTATGTGATACATAGGAACATGGTATTAGATGTTACATACTAAAACTTATACAATAAAAAATTTAGGCATATAACAATTTGATAACGTGATTATACAAAAGAATAACAAGAACGAAGAGGATATGACAACAATAATTACAGTTGCATAAACCAGTTACAGGGTCAGTATTGAGGTAATAACAGTCACGCAACAATCAAGGTTACAATAAAGCCAGCAAGAAAGGAAATTTGTTGCATCATTGCCGTAATTGCCCTAATTATACTCAAGCACAAACACCGTTAAAATAACAAGGCAACGAACTACGTAAATAATGAGAAGAATTATTGCTGCAATTCGTATAGTTGAACAGCAATCAGGGTACCAAACGTATCTAAGGATGAGCTGTCAATGATACCTGTGTTAAGATTATTCCATTCGCGTGTCGCCCTCGGAAAAAAAAAGTATTGCCATTTGTCATAGTCATTTGTAATCAATTGTGTTCATGACAAGCCATCGTTAGACCTGTTGGTCATATCATAGTCATTAGTAGTCAGTACAAGTCATTTAAGTCATTATTAGTCATTACTGGTCATTACTGAGAATTTTTGTCATTTCTAATCAGTTGTAGTCGTTACAAGTTGTCGTTAGATATATTGGTTATTTCATAGTCATTACTAGGTATACAAGTCATTTTATCATTATTAGTCATTACTGCTCACCAGTAAGCATTTTTAGTCATTTGTAATCGTGGTCATTACAAGCCTTCATTAGACTTATTGGTCCTTTCGTAGTCATTAGTAGTCATTTTAGTCACTACTGCTAATTACATGACATTTCCAGTAATTTCTAATCAATCGCGGTTATTACAAGCCGTCATATACATATTAGTCATTTCGGAGTCATTAGCAGTAATTATTAGTCATTACTAGTCTTTATGGACATCTACCAATCTCTATTATAATGTTATAATTCACTGACTGTCACTGTCAATCATTTTTCATTCTTTCATCTCTCTTTAATCTGTCTTCATATGGCGTGATGACGCTTCGGCGGACACTCTGGTGGTCAGATCTGATGACACAAACGATGAGCCTAGAAAGGCTTTCGCCTTAAAACGCACAACACAATGCGCTGACAGGACAATCTTTCTTCATTCAAAAGCGTCAAATGGCTCGTTGAGCGAGAAATCCGGCGTCTGTCGCCTGTAGCAGCGAAACAGCAGGTAAATTTCCATTGTCTGCGACGCCACGTCACAAGCGCGCCTCGACTGAGCAGAGTGGGCGAAAGGGAACACCTTCAGCCGCGATAGCGCGCCAGGTGATGCGCGAGGGGAGAGTGAATCGCCGCGACACCACGTGAACCTCGTTCTACCTCTCCACTCTGTCTGTTCTGTCTGTACCACTCTGTCTGTGCTAGTCTTCAATGAACTTCTTTGATGCCAACTTGGGTAACTACATGTGTGCCACTGGGAATGTGCCGCTTTATAGTGACAAAAGAAGGCCCCTTAAATTTCTGCGATGTTGAGGGGAATCGAACCCACATCATAAGGGCTCTTAAAGGATAATAACACGACGCAATTAGCAGGCTGCGCCGCAACTGCTTTTTTAATTACATGGGAGCAGACTATTCAACAAAATCAGAAAAACGAAGGGCTATACAAATTTAGGTGACTGAAAACACATTCTGAAGTCAGACAAACACGTGCAAGCGTCCAATAAAGGCATCCAGTCCGGCGCTGTTTCTTGTGCAGCATACACACTACGAACGTAGGCAACAGATTCCTGCAAAAAATGACGGAGGGCTTCGCGGTGGTTCAGCGTGCCTTTCACATTCTACTGCGCCAAAGGCTATGTAGGTCAAGTACCATGAACGTGTCATATGATGGGTTACAGGGATCTTTAAAAGGTAGGAAACGAATTGTGTATGGTGTGATATCTGAATGCTCTTTAACTGTTCACTGGGAAATGTCCCAGAAGAACACGACATCCTTAGAATCTACAAAACAGTAATAAATCGTTTAAGCGTGTGGACAAAAGCGGCAGTTATTCGATCAGGGCAAGAAACAGCCCCTTTTTTCTAGCCAGGTTTTGACAGGAAGGGTTGCCGAATGTAACTTGAAGAAAAAAAGTTTTGATCCCTGGATGAATGATCATTCGACAGGCGCGCTTAAGTACGTCTAGATAATGACATTCAAAATAAGGCGCACGATAGTGGGGAACAGCAAACAATGTATCCATGAGCGCAGCGAAAATTTCTTTGCAGGAGGCAGGGAAAATATAATCCATACTAAAGCGAGCCTTAAGAAAGTGAAATCCTTCGACAGCCTTCTTCCAGAAGCCCCAGGGAGCCTGTGGTGCACCTCTGACAGATGACCGCACAACTATTTCTTTACATCACTAAAGAAGAATAACCGAAAGACAAGTTGGCTAACGCAAAGGTTAACTAGGCCAAGACCCCCACCCACAAGAGGGAAAAAGAAGCTTATCACATCGCATGGCCTCAATACGTGAGTTCCATACGTATATAGGTCGCAAACAAACGATGGAAAGCTTGAAACCTAAGCCCCGAGCAGTGTAATACCTGCAGGACATAAGCTGAGAAGCTAGGAACACATTGCAAGATTCAGCTCGATGAAATATGGACAACTGCCGTCCCTGCCAGTTGTTAACCTTACGTTGTACTTCTGCAACTTCCGCTGACCAATGTGGATTACTATTGCGATATTGAGAGAGAGGTACACCTAAGTACTTAAAGGTTTGCCTCCACTGAATATACTTGCGAAGTGGGTTGGCATCGTACACCATATGCCAAACAAAAATCCAAAACTCTTCTCAAAGTTTACTGCTTCACCAGGAGCCGAGAAAAACTGTGGCGTTATGACAAGGGCATTCTCTGGACTTGTCAGCACAAAAGAAGGCTATGTTATCTGCATAGGCAAGTACGCGGATCTCATTGGAGAACAATTTGAAGCTGCGAAAAGCATGATCCTTCAGAATTCGTGCGCAAAGCGATTCTAAGTACAAAGTGAGTAATATAGGGGATAAGCGACAACCTTGCCTTACAGATGCGCTCAGGTAGATAGATTTGGATAGACAATCATTAACTATTAGCCTTGTTGTGCCATTACCATAAGCGATAGCGATGCCTTTAGAAAGAAGAGACCCAATGTTTATGTACTTTAACACACGAAACAAAAAGTAGTGATTAACTTTATGAAATGCTTTTGCCAAATCAACCTGAACTATTGCGACATGACCTGCACCTTCTGCTACGCACGCTAACACAGAACGCGCAACGTGGATGTTTGTCTGGATTGATCTTCCTCTAATTGCATACGTTTGATGGTCCCCCACCACTAATTGAATTACGTCTTGAAGGCGACTAGCAAATATCTCCGCAAATATTTTATGATCCACGTGGAAAAGTGACATGGGGCAATATCCTCCGACTTTCTGCAATTGGGTTTCATCACTGCTTTTTGAGATAAGTACTGTGTGCCCTTGATAGAGCGTGGCGGCTAGGTATCCAATCCGGTAAGTTTCTTCGTACAATTTAAGCAAAAAGGGAGCTAATATTGTACAATAGCACTGATAAAATTCCGCGCTCAAGCCATCAGGCCCATGAGTTTTGCCTTTAGCTAGCGAAGCAATGGTTGTTTCAACTTCTGTGATGCTTAAGTGTCTTATCAACATCATCACATTGTTCTTGAGTGAGCTGTGGCAGCAACGATACAAATTTTTCCATTACAGCTTCACTATTTATAACCTTATGACACTAAAAAACATTTTCATAATGATTCGTGAACGCTTTCGTTATTCTAGCCTGGTCATTAACAATCGCTCCGGCATACTCGATCTCGAACACTTGCTTCGGCAGAGCATGCAGACGTTCACCACCAAGCGAACGACTAAAGGGCTGTTGCTCCAGATACTGACGAGTACACGCTCGGAGTAGTGCACCTCTGTATCTCTCATTGTCCATTGTCTGCACATGTGCCTTAATGTTGTAAATGTCTTCAATGTACTTGTAAGGATGCAGGCATTCAAGTTCGTGTAGCTGGTCTAGCAACTTGCACAACTCTTTATATTTTTCTTTTTTTCTAAAGACAATATCGAAGATTTTTCATTGGCTATCAGTTTAACTTCTTGCTTGACTATCTTCCACTGCGTAAAGAGAGATAAAGAACTGCGACTTGATACTTCAATAAGAATTTCCGGGACGCGCTTTAGAAAAGGCTTATGGGAGAGTAACATAAATAGTTTTCCATAAATCCCAGCTAATCCGCGAAATTTTAAATTGCTGGTTGCCAAAACAAATCGACGCCAAGCAATGATCACTGAAGAACACAGGGTGCACATTGTAGCCGTACAGACTAGGCTGGATAGCTAATGATACACAAACGCGATCAAGCCTTGCATGAGTTGTACCTTGAAAGTGTGTGTAGCGAAATGGAAGTTTTTCGTGTTCCCCTATATCAACAAGCTGGTAGTCACATATCATGGCATTCAAAACATCAATACTGGTATCGTGGCGCTACCTTGTAGACGACCGATCCTGTGCACTACACACACAATTAAAGTCACCTAAGGCAACCAATACATAGTCAGTGCGTAAGTGCTAGGTCAATGAGGGAAAGTAGTCCTCCCTGTCACGTGCTCTATACTTGGCGTGTACACGCAAAGATACCTCCAAACGTGACTTTCAATATTGACACCACACGATACAAGGCACCCTCCCTTATCAGTGCACAGTTCCAACACATTGCACTGCCGTGTTTTTTCTCACAAATAGCATAAATCTTGCAGAGACACCAATCGCGTGACTGACACATCTTCATACTCCGAAAGAAATTGAGCTACGGCAGCCGCTGTGTCGACATCGGATTCAATTTTTTGTTTCCTGAATTGAAATAATATCTAACGCTCAGCTGCGCAACAAATGCAACAACTGGCCCTGCCGCCGCTTACTATGTAAGCCACGGTGTTCAGTGTTCCAAACGTTAAGGGAAGGGCGCCGGCCATTATTTCACTACTTAGGTGCAGCGCCTACACGTAGCGCTGCTACCTTTGTTTTGCTTGTCCCGCCCCTTTGAGGAGTCGCAGCTGCAGGAACTACTTGAACTACAGCGGCACTTGCACTCACAGGGGGCTCCATGAAGGGGTTTCTTCACCTTCGCCGCGACGACCCTGGGCTTTTTCCGAGAGTTCTCCAAATCATCCACCGGCGCTGGACGCTTCTTGGACGCCTCAGCCACTTCAGTATCCTCGGCAGGTTGAAGCTGGTACCGAAAAGGTGGTGATTCGGCCCACGTGGCACAAAGGTCCTTTTCACAGTTGGTCCACTGTATGTTCTTCAATAGCCTTTGCTGTAGCTTTTCCGCAGCTGGCGATACTTGCACTTCCTCAGCCAGGCGGTCTGCAGCAGGCGCTTCGCCAGAAGCATCTACTACTTCACTTACATCCAGGAGGTGGTTAACGATGGTGTCATCGTCCACTCGTCGACTAGCTACCACGAAGCTTGTCAGCATACATGCCAACGCATGCCTCTGCCTGATGACCGTAACGGCGGCACTTCGCGCATCGTGGTGTTTTACACTGTCTTATGTGCCCTACCCTGTTGCATCGAAGACACAACGGAGGTCGTCCGGAAATCAAAATTAGGCATTGACGTCCGAAGATTATCAGAAGGTGAGGAAGGGAACTGGTAGAGACGCCTTCTTTGAGCGTAATCTCTACATCGTGATTTATCATCTGCCAACTCTTCATGCCTTCACAATGCCACATTTCTCTGCTTATGTACTGCACCGTGCCATACGGTTCCAATGCCTCAACAATACGTTTCTGTTCCAGGTGAGGAGGAAGTCAAAGAAGCTTCATTTTATGTCCCGGCTTTCTGGATCGATGACAAGGCACTTCAGACCGAAATCAGCGCAGATCATAGCACGTGGCTACGTGTTCGGCTAGCCGAGCCAAACTGCGACCAGGAGGTGCTGCTGTCGGCTGTTGCGGCGGCACTGCAGCATCACGGGATATTGGAGGCATCCATAAAAGGGGACGTCAGCTACGGATTATTTCACTTGGCAATGGCGACGACGACACTTCCATATCGCCTAATCCTTGTTGCCCTTTTGCTGCAGGTTAGCGTTTGAACAAAATTGTACTTTTTCTTTTAATCTTTTTTCTTGCTTAGGCATCGTCGCTGCCAAGTTGTGAAGTTGTAATTTTTTGTAACAGAAGTACAAAGATGTGTCGTTGTTTGAATCATAACAAAAGAAGCTTTAAAGCTTAAGGAAGAACTACGTGCGGAATACAAGCAAGAGCTTGTAAAGTATAAAGACATGCTAGAACGCGACCTTCGTACTGAAATTCGAGAGCTGCGAACTGAGCAGCGGAATATGGCTAGCAGCATTGAATTTGTTCATCAAATATTTGAGGAACTGAAGCAAAAGTTAAGCGCTGCAGTCTTGGCAAATGCCGAACAAGAAAAGCAAAATGAGTTACTTCGAACGAAGTGTACAGCCTTGGAGGCTAGAAGTGCTGATTTGGAAAGGAGACTTGTACTTGCTGAGCAGTACTCGCGAAATGTCAACCTAGAAATTCAGGCTATTGCTAGACAAGAAAATGAAAGTGTACCACATATCCTTTCAATGATTAGAATTCCCATTGATGAGTCAAAGAAACAGGCATAGAATGATGTCATCGGGTGCCTACGCGAAATCCTGACCGATCAAACATAATTGTACAATTCAAATCAAGAGCGAAGCGCGACGCAACTGAGGAAAGGAAGACTTGACTAACAAAGACATAGGAATGGATCTTTCGGTACCAATTTACATCAATGGGCACATTTGCCCGACACAGAAAAGATTGCTTGGCATGGCAATAAAAAAGAAAGATGAGCACAAATGGGAAGTCTGTCTGGACAGCGAATGGTAAAATTTTCGCAAGGCACAGTGAACTTTCCACTGTCATTCAACTTTACCATGAAAGTTCTCTTTTAAAGATAAATTAAAGTTCGTGAAGGCTCACTGGCAGTCCAACAAATTATTAGACTGCAATACCACGAGTTCATATTACCTACCTTCGTTAGACTTCAAGAGAAGTCGTTTTCAACGGTGTTGCCCCTAAATGCTCGTTCTGCAGAGGATAAGCGTGACGTCATAGACTACTTGCTAAACGATTTTCAAGTTTCAAGTCATCATGATGACTGAGACTTGGCATGACGGTGCAAATTGCCGGCTAAATTTTGCTGGATATGATACGCTTTTCGCCATTCAAATAGGCGTGGTGGTGGCGTTAAGCAATGGAAGTGTAACCTAGTATCAGATTGCTGTATCACATGTAATGATCATGAAGTTTTGACGCTCAGACATAATTCAGACATAACATTTGTTGTGTATCGGCCCCCAGGTGGCAATATCTTGAGGTTTCTAAACTTTTTTGACCAATTCTTGTATAATGTATCGTCTAATAATTTTACACTCGCGTGTGGTGAAGATTTTACTATCAATATCATGAATAACAATGTCATCACCACCGACTTTAGAAACATACTCAACTGTGCTGGATTTATGAATTATTTCCACAGCTACAAGTGTTACATCTTCTGTCTTGTGCCTTGATCTACTGATAACAAACATCGAAGCCAGTGTATTTCAGTGTGGAACAATAACATCAGATGTAAGTGATCATTGTCCAGTATTTATGTGTTATTCCCACAAGATAGAAGCTAAGGATACTTCTCGATAACCATACATGATTCAATCTATATTAAACGAAGGTATAGTATCTTTTAAGGACATTAACAAGTATGACTGGTCTCTTTAACATAACTAATGCGAATGAAGTGTATAAACATTTATTGCTATATTTGTACACCAGACATTTTCCGTTCAAGCAAGTGAAATTATCAAAAAGAATACGTAAACCATGGGTCACACTGTCTCTCGCTATTATGATACGGTTCAAGAATAAACTTTATAACATATTCCTGAACGAGTTCAAGAGTACCGACTGATCTGACAGAGTTTTAAAAAATTCGGAACAAGTTGAATCGGAAACTCAAGCAAGCTAAGACAGCTTATTACGCGAAAAGTGCAAGTCAGTCACCTGACGTGGTATGGCGGTTAATTAACGATGTTCTTGGTCGTGGAAAGCGGGACGTCACACCGGCAAAAATCTCCGTTGACACTCTTGAACTTTCCGGTAAAGAGCTTGCAGATCACCTGAACAATGATTTTGTTAATAGTGGCATATCAGGAAGCACATCTTCATTGGCAGACTCAGCCATAAATACTACAAAAAATAAGTACCCTGATAGCATTTTTCTCGCACCAACAGATGCACAGGAAATTTACAGGACATTTATGAACCTAAAAGAACAGTAAGGCGCTAGACATTGACAACATTCAAATAAGACTGATAGAATATGTATTAGAATTTATCACTCCAGCCTTGAGTCACATATTTAATTTGATAATTGAGTCGGGAGGGTTTCCAGAAGATAGAAAAAAAAAATAGGCTAACCGCGTTGTTCAAGGGTGGAGACAGTAACCAGGTGCCTAATTATACACCTATATCTATTATTCCTGTACTTTCAAAAGGATTGAAAAAATTATCTATTCCCGCATATCTAATTTTTTTTTACTCCAGAAGCATAATAACCGATTATCAATTTGGTCTTCTAAAAGGAAGGTCAACGGAGACAGCCTTATTAACACTTAAAGAAATTATTCTTCAGAATATTGAAGAAAACATTTTCACGTTAGGTGGTTTTTGTTGTTTTTCTTATTGCATTAATAGTAACATTTCACTACCTAAATTACATTTGTACGAGATTCGCGGTACGGCGCTTGCCTTGATAAAGATCATATTTACAGAACAGCAATGCGTTCAATTAGGTAATCAAAAGTCATCGACATTGTCAATATTGACCATAGTGTGAGCTTTGTTATATATGCAGATGATACAAGCGTGCTTTTCTCAGGGTCCGTTGTAAATGAATAAATTTTTTGGTGCAGTAAATTATTAGACAAGCTCTTCCTCTGGTCTACCGAAAAAATAATAAAAATGAATCTATTGAAGATAAAGGTGATCGTATTCTGAGCAAAAAAAAAAAAATTCCAGTCAACACAATCTTTAGTTTATGCCGGCGAAGATATTCTTTTCGTCGATGTCCATAAAATTTTAGGTGACACATTTTCTTCAAACCTCAGCTGGAACCATCACATCGTTAATATTTGTAAAAAAGCATCTAGTATAGTTAGTGTAATAGCTCGTTGTCCATGTATCTTACCCACGAAGGTGAAACTACAAATATAGCACGCCCTTCTTTTGTCTTACATAAACTACTGCAGTTTGGTGTGGGCTACCACGACAAAAGCGAACATATTAAAACTTCAAATGTTACAGAAGAAAGTCATAAGGCATGTAGCTAATCTAGATTACCTCTAGTCAACGCAACTTACGTGTCGGGATTATACTATTATTAAAGTAGAAAGCATGTATCTTTCACGCATTCTGCGATCCTGCTACTTGTGTTCCGATTCTTTTAAACAATTTATTAAAAATACTGCACGTCTAACTACCAAAGATTTTACCTTACGAACAAAAATCACTGATATCTGGCTTGTTCAATGATTTCGCAATAATTCCAAATTCCAAATGCTGCAATACAATTTGCCAGTGATTCTCAATAAATACAGCCATGTAAGCAACTGCTCGAGGTTCTTTACAAAAAAGAACTGCGGTTCTTTTTTGTAAATATGAAATAATTCTGCTGTCATGAGACATTAAAAAATTTATCGTTATCTTCTTTCTGCTTGTACCTCTCTGACTTTATTTTACTTTGTATAACAGAAAACACATCGCAAGAAAATCGACGTTGTGTATTATTTCTGTGATATTTCGTTCTTTTCAATCATGGTTATATTTATGGTTGTATCTGACCTTTTACTATATTTTCTGGTGCCTATGCTTTTTTTCCCAAAGATATGTAATTGCATTTGGCGTACTGACATAACTAGTTTTTTCATTTATTTCGTGTATTCGCATTAGGAAATGGTAACAAAACATTTCGTTACTTTATTTTATGATATTGACACGTGTACTTGTCTATCTTTATCGGGCGACTACGTTTCACCGTCCAACAAATGTTATCGCAGTGCGCAGGACGCGCCCGCATGTATCGGAAGCTTCCGGAATGTTATCGATGGTTCCATTCTCAGTATGTCACCGAACCATGTGTAATCTGATTGCATGTATGCGCAACGCGAATAGTGTACAACTTTGTGGAAGACACGCGGGTCCCAGCGATTACTTTGGGACATTCGACGACTGATGTATAAAAGCCGACGCGCTTGACCCGCTGATGAAATTTTCGACGATCACTGACTGTGTTCGCCGCTATATCGTTGTGTTTTAAGTGTATCCTGTTTTTGTGGGCACAGGTTCGCCAAATAAAGTTTAGTTTTGTCTTTCACAGTATTGCTATTGTGTTCTTTAACATCACTACCACGTGACAATATTATGTATTATACTCTTTAGTTATTCTTGTTGTATTTCCAACTGCCTTGTAAAGGGTTCATTGGCCTAGTCAAGCTATCCATAGCAGCTTTTAGCCAATGAGCCTCTCCAGAATATCTTATTTCTGGGAAATAAACTGATTTAATTTGACTAGGAGCTCACCTTTATCGACGAGCTTGGAAAGGCTGCTGGCGCAGGTGACGAGCCATAAATGGCTTATCTAATACTGGTGTGCGCCGAGAATGTCCTTGGTATCCAGCACCGAGCGCAGGACATCACAAAAATCCGGGGCGCGGTATGACCTACCAGCGAAGTCCACGTGTAGGCACACGGAGTCGAGAACGGTGTTTCCCGATGGCATACGAGGAAGGACAATCTTGTAATTACCGGTAACGGTAGACGTTGCAAGAGATCCTCGGCCTAGGGCCGATGCGCTGTTTCCAGCAGGGCAGATTCTGAACACAGCCGTTCGAAGCGGCTTCATTCCCAGTGCAGTTGCGGCGCAACTGCTCTGGGTATTGTTTAGAACGGCCCGCTGACGTGCAAGTTTTGCCAACCAGTTGCTACCGCGGGCGTCAACTTTTCCTGGAGCGTCGCCGCACACCTCTAGCCACGGCGCGACTAAGTCGACTGTGTGTCGAGAACAATACGCGCGTCCTCAACTCTCCCTCGCTGGAGCCGAGTTCGACGAAGCAGGCTTTGTGCCTGCACTCGCCACCGCTGTCCTGATCTGCCGTGAGCGGGGAAGTGCCGCGGGAACGTCGACGGAGACTCCTTCCCACGCACCGTTCTTGAAGTAAGGCCCGATGTCTGCGAAGACAGTCGGACGGCGGCGGGCTCCGTGAACCTGTGCGTGCGTGCGTGCGTGTGTGTGTGTGTGCGTGCGTGTGTGCGTGTGTGCGTGTGTGCGTGTGTGTGTGTGTGTGTGTGTGTGTGTGTGTGTGTGTGTGTGTGTGTGTGTGTGTGTGTGTGTGTGTGTGTGTGTGTGTGTGTGTGTGTGTGTGTGTGTGTGTGTGTGTGTGTGTGTGTGTGTGTAAGCCCTCGCGCAAAGAGGCGGCCGTTTCCGTCCCCTGGGTATCGGGGGAGGACCGAGTGTTTATAAACCGCTGTTGTGCGGATGCTCAGGACACTCTCTCAAGCAGTCATGTTAGACTGATACACTCTCTCAAGCAGTCATGTTAAACTGATGTACTTTTTGATGTAGATACTGTAAATAAACCCATATTCCTCGTTCTCGATGAGAAGCAGTCCTTCCCTTCATCAACGTCCTCAGCGTGGATAAGTTGGACGACGGCATGGGCCAGCTACCTTCTAATTCATGCCGGACTTTAATCTTGACAACGGGTTACGAGCGATGGGATTGAGCCCCCAATCCTAAGAGTACGTGCTGCCTTTCAATGGACGCCTTTCAAGCCAACGCTTTAGCGATGTTGCGCCATGAATGCACTGCGTATATGTGCCGCTCTTCATTGAACCTCTCGCCAACTTGGAACACTGAGTATGTACCACTGAGCGTACGGCAAGCGAGGGAACAATACTCAGTGTTCGCAGGCACCGGTGCGCCACGCTTCTCGTCTGGAAGGCCACGCGCGGACTTCTGGGCAGTGCCACTAGATGGCGCAGCGTGTCCAGAAATAAGCGTAAGAGAGGATCAGCGTTCGCACGCACCGGCGTCCCATGCATTTCGGAGGCCACGCGCAGACTTACCGGCATCAGTGCTAGATGGCGCCGAGTGTTCTTAGGGAAGTGCGAAAGAGGAGGCCAAATGCAGCACACGCCTCATACATAATTAGTTTCTACGATGGAAATAGGTTGTGTCGCTATATTGATTCAATGCTAATCTCATTGTTGTTGACAGTCATCGTGAGATGGGTTCACATTTATTATTTATTCTCTTTTTTCTCTTTTTTTGCATTTTCCCCTCTTCTTCTTTCTCCTTTTATTCCCTTTGCCCCTTTCCCCAGCACAGGGTAGCCAGCCGGTACTTACACTGGCTAACCTCCCTGTCTTTCCTCTCCTTTGTCTCCTCCTTCTCCTCCTGAACTAGAATATTAGCTACAATAGAAATGGGATATGAGAAAAGTCCGCACATTATTTTTGCAGCAGTCCACTACCGGGGTTGAGCGCTGGAAAAAACGAGGAAACACGAAGTCACATTGGACGCACAGGCACTATTAACGACAGTGCTCTTTAATTCCCCCCTTCGCCGAGCCCAACAAAACTGCCTTCAGTGGACGACGTCACAGATCGCGTGAACCATTTTACAATGAAAAGCCAAAAAAAAAGGGAGAAAAGAGCAGAGCACCCAAAGAACTCAGAAAAGGCAAACTGTCATGGTATGCGCAGGAAATTCAATCCTGTGTCAGCCAAGGCTATGGGAAGTCTTATGATACATGAGACACCGAAATAGTGAATTTGCTCGTCTTCAATTATTAGGTGAGTGACTTCACATTTATTTCTGCCTACGATAATTATTTAATCGAAAAGGGGTTCGCACCCACAATGCTGGCAATGTAGCGCAAGAAAACCATCAGGTGGCGTTTTATTAGTCTTATTGCTATACTCTATTCGCCATTCTTTTTCTTTCTTTCTTTTTTTTCTTTCTTAAAGACCGTGCCCTGCAAACGGCGGTGGCAATGAAGGCGACTGCTTGGCTAGGGACTCGGAAAACATAAAGGGCCCGCTGAACGAGAACTTTACAGTCGACAAGGGTGGTGACGGATCCTTCTTATTTTAACGCGAGAGCGTTAAGGAGCTCGTGTCGCAGAAAAGCCGGTGTCGTCGGCGTCGGCGTCCGCGGCGTTGGCCGTGAGCGATAAATCATGGCAGGCACTTCATAAATAAAAAGCAACTTCCAAGATGGGCTGGGTGGGAATCGAACCAGGGTCTCCGGAGTGTGAGACGGAGACGCTACCACTCAGCCAAGAGTTCGATGCTTGAAATCGGTACAAACGCGCTTTTAGTGAACGCGGTGTTGCCTTAAAAACGTGCGGTAGAATGTTATACTGCGGTGTATATCGGTAATTATGAGCACGTAACTTACAGAAGTCGCATTTACACGAATAGCGAAGTACGTTTCCGCTACATTTCCTCTGCGCTTACCGCACACGCAGAGCCATCTTGCGGCAAACACAGAAGACCCCTCCTCTCAATGTACGGCGCTGCCCCGACAGGTGGCGCGCCATGCGCGCATTGGGGCTGTGCTGTGCGCGGACCGGTGCCAGGCGCGTTGCGGCCCCGACTCCCTCCCCCCTGGCGACGCTTCGCCGTGCTACCACGCGGGTTGCAGAATCAAGCGCCGTTCCTTTCTTTAGATTACTATCTGTCTATCTCTCTGCCCGTGCCGATCACGACGTTTGGCTGGCGTAGATCGTTTCCCCCTCCGAGACACCGAGTTCTTTGGTTCGTTCCGTTTGCTCAGGCGCACGTTTCGTTGCCGCGCAGAACGCTGCGTTGCTCGACGCTCTCCGTGTGATAGGTGGGCGCAAAGTCCGATGCGGGGCGCCTCGTAAGTGATCCCTGCGCCGTAGCGCTTTGTCTTACACCCCTTGGCGGGTCGATGGGAACGCTGTCGCGTTCCACTCTTGAAGGCGAAGCTTAAGCGTCCTCCAATTTTTTTTTTTTTTTGGGGGGGGGGCTTGATGGCAAACTCATTCACATGATTTGTGACGTCGTCCACTGAAGGTAGTTTTGTTCAACTCGGCGAAGTTACTAAAGATCATTGTTGTTAGTAGCGCCTGTGCGTCCATTGGGGCCTTCTTTTGTCCTCGTGTTTCCCTGGTCTCAAGCACCTTTAGTCAAAATGTACCAACAAGCCCACATCGCCATCTTTGTCGTCCACCACGGTTTCTCTTATATAGTGTCCATGTGTGTTGGTTTAGGACGAAACAAACCGCGCGTTGCATTCAAAAGTTTACATTGTTCTGCTTCGTGTTTCGTGCATGCTTGACAGCGGGAGCGCTATTGTACTTCTGTAGACAAGCTCCAGAGACATGATGTGCTGAAACTTCGATACGTTAGCTTTGTTTTCGCTGCTTTGCCGAATGAAGTTTGCTCTACATTCATGTAATGAAGAAAGGGCGGGCGTGCATATCGTGTATACTGACGGGCTTTCTTTTGCGGCTTCCATAAAATCGCATTAACAATTGAAATACACCTTGACAGTAAAGGTTATATATTTACCTGCACCGTAAACGTTGCCTTGCACTAAGGCTGCTTCTAAGAGGTCGCAAGCAAATAAAGTCGTTCCTCTCATCTTCGCTTCAGCTCATTCTCGTTGTCACCACGCACCTCACGCACTTCATTTGATTGATTGATTGATTGATTGATTCTTTATTGGTTTATCACATATACATGTGATGGGAGGCGAAGGGAAAAGCCATTCAAGGATGGCTTGAGGGAATCCTTCGCACCCATACTGGCAAAGACAACAGCAGAGGCACACACGTTTTGTTCACATGGTTGTATACTTTAACAAAACCATCATATTAAGCACAACATTGTCATAAACTTTGACAAAACCATAAAATTAAACACATTAGTTACTGTCCTACGTAGGGCATCGTGCGTTAACATACGTAACTTCACCTCAGCATCGAATGATGCTGAGGTGCTGCTTTTTCTTCCTTCATGTACGGCCTACGCAAGGAAGTTACTGCTACTCTGATCGTTCAGACAACGCAGGGAGCTTAGTCAGCGCTAAAAGAAAATACCCGGAGCCAGCTGACTAACGTCTGCGGTTGCGAAGATGCCACTGACCATCTCTTACTCCAGTGTCCCTGTTCCTCGTTGCATTGGGGCGCTTACACATCCGACCGCTGACTGTGGACACCATGCCCAAACATCGACTTTGCCGCTCATGAGCTCACCAGGTGTATGAAGCGCTACTATGATTTATGAGCTCGACTGGTTTGTGCGAGTGACTTAGACTTTTCGGTTTCTTCTTTACACACGTGCTCGCGCTTTCGTCTGGTTTCCTCTCACATTTTTCTACTCTGCCCTTCTTTGTCTGTAAAGTATATCAAAGTGAGTGTTATTGTGATAAGGTATGCCTGCCTTTGCTCATTTTGTCTTATTTCTGTTTTATCTCTACACCACTCACACGCATGTGTTTCTCTCTTTGTTGCGTGTCCCGTTATTTTCGAAGTTCGCGATTGAAACTCATGGGCTCGCGCCCAGTGTGCACTTAGAAGGCCTGTCTAATGTGACACCGAAACTTCCTGGTGAGAACGCATGGTCTGGCAAAGTCACGGCAGTCATCAGACTTTGTGGAAAGCGTCCGTCTTACGGAAGACACGTAGTCGGTCATGTGCAGCCTGTTAGATACGGGACCGTTTCCTGAGCCTACTTCGAGTTCATCAGACCACATCGAATCGCACCACAGCTAATTAAGGAGCGCAAAAGCACGGATACCACATTCCTGAGGCGCGGCACGTGCAAACAAGTTGGCGGCCCCCACTTCGTGTGCCGCAGGTGGAGCTATTCACTGCTTGACTCTTCCCGAAAGTGAAGCGAGAGCCTGGCACTGTTGCAGGTAAAGTGGGTTGAAGCAAGACGGCTGTAATGCACCGTGAAAACCTGGCAGCGTCGCCCCCATCCGCCTATTGTGACGGCGCATTGCAAGTCAGCAAGGCAAGACCACAGGGAGAAGTAAGCTCTCGGACAATTGGGGTTCAAGCAGCGACCCTCTCCGCCGGGTGTGACACCATCGCACGGACGCCTACCATTGGCCGAAAATGACGACACCCGAGCGGGCTCGCCGATTGGCCGGAAATGGCGTCACCTGAACGGACGCCTCCCATTGGCCGAACGTGACGTGTCTTCGAGACAGCGAAGGGCTTAAAAAGACACAGACCAGGAGCAGCAAGAGAGCATTACTAGAGCATTCCTTGATTCATCTCTTTCGAGCTTCTTGCCATGGGCCGCAGCGTCCGAGTTGCTGCCGGCCCGTAATGACTTTAAGACTGTTAATTGACTCTCACTGTAAATAAGGTAAATAAACCTCCCAAGTTTTTCATCCCAAAGTCCTCCTCAACTCCTACAAGCGGTATACGCCCCGCGGCGAGGTGGAACTCCGGCAATAGCACGCATGACGATATTTGAGAGCTGTTGTTTTGGCGCATGTAAATGAGGCCAGATTAGTTAGTATAATCAGAAATCAGCCTTCCGCTATAGGGCACCTCGTATCAGCCCGTATATACCGTATCACGGTACACGCTTTCTCAAAAGACAAGAAGCTGCTGTAAGAGCATTTAGCGTTGCCAAGTCGTGCCTGCGTTGTGTCCTGCCCATGGAACTCTTGAAGCCATAAAACTTAGAAGAGCAAGGCAAGTACGAGTTTAGTTCCTTCTCAAGTAAGCACCTATTGACCCATGCAGACGCTCAAAAGAAGGCCAGCAAGAAGTCCCAAAGTCATCTCCGGCATTTCTTTTGACAAAGGCCGCACGCAGATTCTATTCGTTGTCGCCGGTTTGCAATCTCTCTTCTTTTCTGTTTCTGGCTGGGGTCGTCGCCACGTGCACTGGAGGAAGCGCGCTCCATGTAATAATACACGCGTTGCGCCTGTGTACGCGCACGGTCGCGCTGCGCGATCGAAGACGGCTTAGCGGCAGCCACTGTAGTCTTAGCAGCCCGAAACCTTCCCGATGCCTTCGAACGACCCCCTTGTCCGGCTTCCTCCGAGTCGCTATAAGGGCTCGCATATAGAGTCGCCGCAGAACGCACGCACCTGTCGATGTTGCCGGCGGTGGTCTTTCCTGCGTTGACCCAGACGTGCGGTCGGGCGCAGCGCAGAATGGTCGGTGCAGTTTCCGCTCATACTATTCGGTAACCCGATTACGTGCGCAAACTTTGTGACAAATTATCCATCCATTTCCCAGGTCAGTTGTACTCTTATACGGTTGCATATTCCGATTCATAATATTGTTCTCTAATTATTCCTATCACGCTGCCGATTGTCACGTAAAATTGACATATCGTACTGAATTTCTTCACTTCCGTTTGGTTGAACGATGCAGACTAGTTGTTTCTACCACTCTATAAAGAAGTGAGCGTAGAACTACAGTGACAATAAATTGGCCATGGCAAATCCAACAGCCAAGCTCTAGTAAATTGTGCACCATTCACGAAAGATAATAATTTTACAGTCGCTGGGAATTATTGGAAACTGTACAACCTCACGTTAATGCTATTCAACCCGTGAAATTTGCTCTAGAATACTATGTCTAGCCCAGCAGCTTAAGTTGCACGTTTTTGCATACAGTTTCTCCTTCGATCTTGCCACTGTATTTAATACTTCCTGGATAAACACTGAAACAACAAAGATAAACCTGAGCTGCCGACGTTTATATCTTCATATTAATAAACCTGAAATAATAACGTTTAGCAGTAACCTTGAGCGCCTATAGGTTGCTACTCACTTAAAGAACCGAAGGAAACACGCGCAGTCACGTTCTTTGCTCTGAAAATGTGTGCAGCATGGACCTGTTCCACACACTCAAGTGGATCATGTTGGTGATGATGTCGACGCTCTATTTTCTTTGGATTCTGCAATTCCTGAGCCCTTCTTTTTACGAGCGCTACAAGAGATTCTACTGATATTCGTAAGTACGTAGTCCTCTCCCTGTTGTTGTAGTTGCTATCATTTTGCTCTCGAACCAAAACTTTCATCACCAGGAAATGACTTCATATCATACCGTCTCTCTCTCGTTCTGTCTTTTGTTATCAGTAACTTCATTAAAAGAGTAGCAATCTGACTAAAAGTCCGTGTTGTTGTTGATTCTGTCCTTGCATGGCACATTCTCTTAAACAACCGACGTATATACACGCTGTCACTGTATCAGCTAACTCAGGCGAAGACGCTAATGTGAACATGGGGCCAAGGCTGCGTACCGCATTCTGGCGCCCCTGCATACACATTGCGCAGTGTGCGTGCCTCACCGACGTACTATATACGCTTATACTATACTATACGTATATACTATACGTATATACGAATATACTATATACGAGTTTGGCTAGCGGGTGGCAGCATGCTTGCGCTCTGGCCACCCCGCGCCTATAGCCAGGCGCGAAAAATACGCGCCACTCCTCGCCTGTGATCGGCTCTGGACCGTTTCTTTGAACGACTTGCTCGCTATAGGGAGTCGCTCCAGAGCTTTGCTCACTCCGCAGACCTTTATTAAAGGAACACGGAGTGGGCGAAGCTCGTAAATTGCTCGCCGCCGGGGAACGCCTGCCGGCTGCTCCCTCCCGCATTATCGCCACCGTTGCGCGAGGTTCACCGAAAACACGCTATCTTATCGTCCGCCGCGAAGAATTCCCCCTGCCGGCAAGGTAGTTCTCTATACAGCGCCGCAGCGTTGCAGCGACGACGACTGCCCTGGCCGTGCGCGCGATCGCTGCGCCGGGACTTGGCAGGTCGGCGGTGCACGGCTATCACAGCGGCGCAGCCAGCGGCGGCGGACGCGCGCCGATGCTCGGGTATGTCATTGTCTCCTCTGCCGTCGCTTGCAGGCAGCATTGTTCACCCGCGGCCGGCATTTGCGCGGGGTCTCCTCGTGCCTGCCTCGTCCGAGCTTCTTCGCACGCTTAGCAGTACCGTTGGGAGCGGGGTACACTCATTCCGCTCGCCTCGATCTTGACCCCTGTCCGTCGCGAATTTTATTCGCACTTTGACATGTCGCGACATCAAGATGAAGCTACGGGATCCGTATCTTCATGCCGACCAAAAAAAAAAGATTTTTTTTTTTTTTGCGAAAACGAATATCTAAATGTCGGCAGCGCGCAGTGCAGCGCTCTGCCGTTCGATAGGATAATTCCTCATCCCTGTGCCCAAGCTTAACTGGCGAGCGTGTGTGTCATGCAGGCTTGCTGACCTCAGAAGTCAGGCCTTGCGTAACTGTCACAGTTTGAGGCCATTCAGCAGCTGGTTCAGGATTCCCTGCGGTTCGTGCTTCGCGCCGTAGACCTCGTGTTGCGCGCGCGTGCCTAGAGCCGTGGGCAGACGTGCAGACAAGAGCAAAGCCTGCGCGAGGGACTGAACAAATTTACGATTTGTTTGCTATCACTTCGCCAGGACGTGCTTCCTCAGCAAATGAGAAAAAAAGGAAGCTTCTGGTCTTACCGCGTAAACTGTGCACACATGTGGGCAAAGGTTACGTGGGAAAAGAAACGAAACACGCCTCCGTATACCAGCTGCTCGTGCATTTCCTATATCGGTTGCTATTGCTTCGTTGTTTCTCCACCCATAACATTCTTTCAAATGGCAAGGTTTTCGCGTTCACTTGGTATTAAAATGTACTCGAGCTTTCACACCAACGCATATTTGTCGTCGCTTTATTGAACAATTTGTCCAGAAGTAGCGGGAAACGATAAAATTGCTGCCAGAAGTGTGCGCGTGCATTTTGCGCATTTGTACGATCGTGATTTGATGAGCACTCCCGCGTCATAAATGACATGATGACAGGCGCTACCGATTTTTTGCAAGTTTTGTAATCAGCGCGCTATCAGTGAGCGGGGACAATATTATAGTCTGACGTCTGACAGGCCATCACAAAACACTATCAGTTGTTTCTAGCGCGCAGACTTATGCGATCGTAAGGGTCATCCTGCCCGACTTCCTTTCACGTTGTGTGTTTGTTTTTAACAGCCTACTCTTTGTGATCATGTTCAGTGCTATTGGCGATTGTTGTAGCAGGCAGCTAGTGGCGAAAAAAAATGCATGTTTATTTTTTCTTTCTTCTTTTTTACCGTTTATCTCGTTCATGTGATTAGCTTTCCATGTTTTAACTTCACTACGAGGTCGAAGTGTATTGTTTTTGTCAATAAACTGCCGTTTTTCTAAAAACATTGTCTAAAATTTGTGCAGTTCATGTAATGTATGGTCGTAGAGATAAGTCCCAAAGTTAATCTGAGCTTATCTCGGGTGTTTAATTGCATAACATCGTCGAATCGTGTTCGCAGCGATATGCATGAGGTGATCTACGAGGAGCTTGAAATTATCACTGCTTATTTACCGTGGTAATTTATCAGCGACCATTGCTCAAGTATCCGCCTGTATGTTCAAATCTCTCTCGCCAAATCGCAAATGCCGTAGAACACATTCACGCCAAGAGCAGCCCGTGTGACTTCCCCCGAAACAAATGCTGAATTTAAAGTTCTCTGTATAAAGGCGGCCTTTTGATGGAGTGTCTTGGCTTCCGCATTTTCCAAAGTAACTCCAGGAAACCCTCGCCAAGAGCCCAGGTGCTTTTCATATTCGCTGCTTTGAGAGGCCCTGCAAGGTCCCTTTGGTGACTGTATGTTCTCAGGCTGGCCTGTGACGATGTAATGAAGGACATGTCCAGGGCATTATACCCAAAAACACCGCTGCCAGCGGGTAGACATATTGCGCGTTAGCCTCATCGGGATCACGGTCTGAATACGCGTATATCGCTTAGCCCGAGGTGTCTTGGCCGAGGAGAGGCGAAAGTTCCGCGCTCGAGGTAATATTCCCTCTGCCGGCATCTCCTTCCTTTCTTTCTTGCATGTCAGCTTCGATGCGATTTCACTCGCGGCGCGAGAGGTGGCGGAGGAGGCAGTCAGGCAGCAGCGCGAGCCCGGGGCGAGCGTGATATCGGTGGTCCGGAAGGAAATCCGACTAGCCGTCTTCGGTCCCCGACAGCGACGATGGCCGACGTGCGTCATCCGCAGCCGGTCACTCTGCCCGATCAAGTCGCCAACGACAAGTGTAAGTTTCCCCCTCGTGTGGCTTGACTCACTGTTATTTTTTCTCCCTTTTGACATATTGCACGGCACAATTTTTTTTTTAAAAGAAACGATGGTATTCGCGAGCGGGTGGGGGGGGGGGGGCGCTCATGTCACGCGCATTATATAATGCTCGTACGACGCTGGTCGTTACCTGTTTTTCTCGCACAAGCCCGACATGTTTGACGCAGTATGCAGATTGCAGTTTTCTGCTGTCCCACATTTCTTGGGCAACAATATGCACCTGCCTTAGGGAAGATGCTTTGTACACACGCTGTACGTCTTCGAAGACCGTACTGAGTAGCGTACTGTTGTCTATCTGCGCGTGCTCAGCACGCCGGGCGAACCACGAGCAGACGACGGCCGCCATCAACTGCGCATGCACGACCCAGGCAAACTGGTGATACTGCGGGCGTTCGATTGTCGGGCTTGAGCTTGCTGTATGTGTTTCCAGTTTTTGCTGCTCTGCCTCAGTTTCCTTGCGGCACTGCGAAACTCGTCTTCCTCATTTCGGTCTGCGCGCCTTATTCTCGCGAATATTACTATGGGCAAGGCAACTTGCTCCTTCCTTCCTGTTTTCTTTCTTTGCACATTATCTACAACTATAAGGCTGTCGCGGGCTCTTACCGTTGGACACGGCTGTCCTAAGGTGTTATGCAGCATAACTAAAAATATATACGTTTATATTTATGCATTCAAAAATGAGGTTCGAACGATTCGGTGCAAAATAAAGAAAAGGACGTACAAAAAGGAGATTTAACTAACATTTAGAGTGACGCCCGGCATTCGTCTCTCTACCACACACACGCACGCACACACACACACAGATGCAGGCACACGCGAGAAAATGCGGAAAAGTCGGAGTGTGTCTCCAGCTAACGTTGGCCAATTTTGCATACAAAAGACCTGATTAATCAGAGAATAACTAAACAAGTCTTGGAACAAGAAGAGGGGAACCTAGGGGCTCGACTTTTGTTGATCACAATCATATGTGGCCATTAAATAATACGGAAAACATGGAATTTATTTGTAGTTCTTAATTGAAGCGTAGAAATGTTACGCTAGAGCGACATTAAAGTGGGCGAAAAACAACTCGCCACCAGTGGGATCCGAACCCACAACCTCATTATTACTCTTGGATTGCACTATAAAAGTTGCGCTAGCGGATTCGAACAATGAAATTAAATTAGAATGTTTAAAAAAAAAAGCTCGAGGACACCCAATCACTCCTTATGAGCTGTGAATGCGAAAGCATTGATGTCCAAATGAACGCCGCTGAGCGACCTTTCGAGTCATGAACTCCTCGCGGTCAAGCGAGCGCGTGGAGACGGTTGGCCAATGGCTCCTAGATGGCACAAGGCCGGTGCGTTTCGATCCGTGGCGTCATGTTACCTGGCCCGACCGCCATAGAATCTAATGGGGACGTTCCCGAGTAAGCCGCGGCGATTTTGACGGCGCCGCTGTCGCCACGCCGAGCTTGGCAAATGTAATTTCGGTCAAGCACCATGCTGGCATAGAGTGCACAGGCCTGCTACCTAGGAGGTGCTGGTTCAGCCCAGTGGGTGAGACACTCGGCTTCTGAGCGTGGGGTGATGGGTTCGAAACTCACTACCGCCAGGGTTTTTCATTTCGAAGTTATTCTGTTTTTTTTTTATGGAGGAGTTTTTTTATAGCGATTACCGAGGCGAAATTAGAACCCAGGCGAGAGCTTGGGCGTCCAAGGAACGTGCGGATATCAAAGGCTTCCGCGAGCGAGGGTGATTTGGCGCAACGCCTCCTAGACTGGCGACGCGGCGATGCCCTCTCCCCTCATGCAACACTTGGCACGCCATCGCGGCAGCATGTGTTCCCTTTCGCCCGTTTTCCTCCGTCGAGACGCGCACGTGACGCGGCGTTGCAGCCAATGGGAATTTAGGCGCCGTTTCGCTCAATGGGCCATTTGATGCTGTGGCATCAACAAGTTGTTAATATTGGAATTAATGACCTAACGTTTTACAGCGAAGCTGTATATGTCTAGCCCATTCGCCCGTCCGTACTTCTGTCGGTCGCCTGTACGCCGAAAACTCCTACGGTGCAACCCTATGCGCATGCGCGAAAAAAGAGAGAAAAAGAGGCACACGATTAGTCTACACCACCCAGATAGCACGAGGCCTGTTTACTCCGATCCACGACGTCACGCTACCTGGCCCGAAATTTCTATTGACAAGGCTAACGTGATGAAAGCGATGACGTAAAAATCGCTGCTGCCTACTCAGGAGTATCCTCCTTAGATTCTATGGCAGTCGGGCCAGGTAACATGGCGTCATGGATCGGAGTGAAAAGGCCTTGTGCTATCTAGGTGGTGCTGGATTAGCTGCGCCAGTACTGAGGTCGTTACTCCCCGTCGCAGCCTAGCGCGCGTGCAACAGTTTCTCTCCGGCTCCGAAATGGGTAGGCCACACGTCATAGGTACTTCTTAGGAGCAGGCAGCTTCCGATCAGCAGCGCCACGACCAGAATCGGGAACGAGCTCATCCACGCCGTGCCGATGCTGCAGCCCGGGCACAAGAACAGGCTCGTGCAGCCTAGCGCAAGCAGCAACTGCGTACCGAGAATCCGGCACCCTACCAAGCCGTCGTTTAATGAGCCGTCGGAATTAACCCAGTGATAAACACGGGGCCGCACGTTTCAGCTTCGCTGGTTAACCATCTGTACGGAGTGCTTGGGCGGTGATATTTTTTATATTCGAATTAATGACCTGACGTTTGAAAGGCTGTTATTGCGTGCTAAAACATATCATTCAGTCATTTTTAGC
The DNA here is from genome assembly GCF_050947875.1 of Dermacentor variabilis. NCBI lineage: Eukaryota > Metazoa > Arthropoda > Arachnida > Ixodida > Ixodidae > Dermacentor > Dermacentor variabilis. The sequence goes on along the minus strand of NC_134568.1, from coordinate 60,594,179 downwards.
GCGCTATGTCCAGCGTAACTTTTTTTCGCCCCCCCCCCCCCATCTTACTCGTAGAGTTCTCGAAATACGAAGAATTCCGCGTAATTGATTGCTAACTAGCCCATGTGCCGTGACGAAGCGGTTCCTAAGTTATTTGAAATAACTCGATCCGCCCATTGTCTGAATCGGAAACCACTAAAAACATGCTTACCTAACCTAATAAAGAGTTCTCGACACAAAATTACTAGAGGGAACCTTGGCGCTGTGGTTGTCCAGCTACCATTAAAAAGATGGTTAGTACTTGGATTTGTCCAATCTTCCAGTTTGTGGATTCAAACTTTCTTGTCATGTCATTTATTACGCTTTATATTTCAGAATTTCCAAACACTTAATGAGAGCAGCATTCCGGGCAAGTTGGTAATCCATTACTTAAATGATATTGCGCGACAAAAAAAAAAAAAGAAAACGACACGGACGTGAGAAAAGACGACACACCAAGCACTTAGTTTTCTAAACAAAGCAAGGTAATTAGTCTCTGCGCTCACACGTGATTATTGCCAATTGTTGCATTTATAACTGAATACTTTGTTGAAATCAGTCAATTCGCAAAATCACAGAAGGCATTTGAAGCCAGAAGTTTAGGCAAATCCATGTACTGCCCATAATTTCTATAGCTTGCTGAAAACCAAAGGTGTGCACGGGCACGGGCCGGCCCGAATATCCTTGTATACGGCCTCGGCTGCTCGGTGAACTAAGTAAAGGGCCCGGGCCGGTCTCAGGTCGATAGGCATATCTCATCGGTCGGGCGGGGCCGCAGGCGCGTAGCCTGGATCTTTCTTCGAAGTGGGGGGGGGGGGGGGGGCTAAGGTTTCATTATTCTCTGTTAAGTTTCTAATGCTTGGTGCATAATACAACTATTACCTTGAGCAGGCTGTTGGTCTGCCTGAAGGCGTGTTTTAATTAAAAAGACGGCGCCAAATAAAACAACTGTCTATTGTTTTACTGGCGCCGTCTTTGTAATCATGCATAACCAACTCGCCCACGAGCACGTCCTCAGTGAAGGCGTGTACCATCCTGTAGTTGTCTAGGGCAGGCGTTCGAAGGATGTGCTCCTTTTAGGTGACGTATCAGCCATACAACGGAGCAGGGCACCTGCCGGAAAAATTTGAGCGGAGGGGAGTTAAGCCTGGTCCGGCACCTGTTCAGTGCCGGGCAATGCGGGTTGGTCGAGTTTCATTACAGAAATGGAAGAGACAGCTGGCGAAGCAGGAATGCCGATGGAATCGCGAAGGCGCCAGCAAGTGGCATGACATGTAAGCCGACGTCGTATGTGATTTGTGCACGCTGCTTGCAACATCAGGTGCGAGGTGAGCAGCAAATGTAAGCTACGCAGCATGCCTGCCCCACATACGGCGTAGTCTGCTATATTACATCGCTTACCCTCAGCGGCCCGATTACATGCCTGTTTTGTAGAACAAAACTTCACATCCAATAGTTGTCAGAGCCACTGTACTTCTGTCCTAAGTCTACGGTGTCGACGATTACGGTGGTGAAAACGAATTAAATATTTCACCGACGATTACGATACTTACTCTCTAATGCGAAAGTTGAGCGCAGCTCTATACGTGTCTTCATTTAGCGATATATTGGCTGGCACGGACCCCCCGTGCGGCACGTTGCAAACGGAGCGAAGCGTTGCAAAACAAGTAACACTGAAGCACAGCGATATAGCGGCGAGCAGAGTCAGCGTTCGTCGAAAATGTGATCTGCGGTCAAGTGCATCGGCTTTTATAATGACTCGTCCAAGGTTCCAGTGTAATCGCTGCGGCCCGCGTGGCTTTCAGAAAGTGCTAAACAATTCGCGTTGCGCATACAATGAGATTACTAATACTATGGTGCCACATCGTAGTCTCCTGCGGCAATCTGCTTTCCTCCTCTCTCTTTCTCTACACTCTGCTCCTTCGCTTTCCGCCTCATGCTTTCCTCCTCCACTTTCCTCCTCACGCTCTCTTTTTTTCATCTCTCGCTGCGCGTTCGCTTTCATCTTTCGCTGTGCACGTTCTCTCGGTTACGCCGACGGACGACGCCGACGCGAAACGCAGGCACGGGCGCCAAAGAGCTGCGCTCTATTACGTTTTCATTCTCTGTTACCGTGTTGATCTGCCGTTGATCAAGCCGGGCCCGGGCGGCCTGTTCTCGGTCCGTCTTCTGCATGGGCTGACCCGCCTTTTCCTAGCTTTGGACGCTCGTGCCGCCAAACTGCGGTCCATGCAGAGGTCTCAAGGCTGAAGTGCTGTGCTTGCAGCTCTTATAGACACTAGTGCCCAAGTTTCTTCTGGTGATTTGCACAGGAAACTATGACTTGGAAGTGGCAAGCTGTCGGAATTTGTGTTGAGCTTTCGCTAATCGCGAGCTGCGTTTTCCGCGTGATGTCGCAGCCTATACGCAACGAGCAGACTGTTCCCACTTGTTCGCCGCCATTGTGAACTCAACAGCATAGGAAAAGTGTTGATTCAGCCTTGCTCGTTTTTATATGGCGAAATACGTCCCAGCGTACATATGAATTGGTGAGCTGACCCTAATAGACGCTCTAATTCGGTTGGTGTAATACTAATAATAACAATAATAAATACGCTAGGTGGTATGGGTTTTTGCTGCATGGGAACTTTCCTAGACTCGGTTCACGAACCGTGGCATGAATTATTACGGCGACCGTTTTCTTTTGTTCGAATTGCGATCCTCTGGTACGTTAGCTTTAGTGTAACGAAACCACAAAGCAAAAAGGAGTAGCTGGTGTCGCCGGAGGAATCAAAGTCTCATTGTGTGCATTTAGTTAGAATGAGGACTCTTCGCAAGCTCGCCAAGCCCAACCGTAATTGCAAAAAAGAAATAATAAAATATATGAGATCCCACACACTGCGGGAATCGATGTAAGTGAAGCTTTCTGTGCTGCTGACGGTATTTAGCGGTGACGTTGACGGCATACGCAGTCGTGATGTGATGTAAAATGTTACCATGCCTTTACCACTTGTGTTTGTCCATGTAGTACACAGAACACAGAGAGACGTGTCGTTCATTCATTCACTCATTTGTTTACTGAAGGGAGCCCAAATAAGCAGTGCTTTCTGACGACGCATCTTTTTCTCCCGTGTCATGTTAGGTGAACTGCCACGAGCGCAGAGGGCACGTAAGGTTAATCACCCACTGCGTCGGAACAGTATCCGTTTGTACGCATTCCTTGCCTCCTCTCTCTATACTTCCTATGTAACATTCTCCCTGCCTCGTCCCTGGACTATCGTTATTGTTGCGCGTGAGCACGGCGGCAAGCGCTGCAGCTCCTGTAATGCTTTTGCAGGGGCTCGCGTCTAATTATGGCGTCCCGAGGGCATTGGGAAGCTCCCCCATTTAACTTCTGAGGGCATTGTGGCGTCCCCTAGGGTGCGTCAGAGGGAATTGTGGCCCCGCTCTACCGAAACGTCGTTGACGTCGCCTATCTCGTCTCCCGCACCCATGCCGTGATCTCTCAGCCAACCCCCGACGCGGCGTGCGAGGCAGCAGCAGTATCAGTGTAAAGGTCGGAGGAAGAGGCAAAGAAAGCTTCGCTTTAATATGTCACATAAAGCTTGATGGATATAGGAGAGATAGGTAAGCAACCAGGTTCCTACAAGTTCGCTGCCCTGCATTGGGAGAGGTCGAAGGGGAAGAAAAGGCAATATGGAAGTGACAAGAGGTGACAAGCGCACTTGCACGACAGCTGAGATGTGCAGTAGGACCGTAGCGTTCGTGCGATAGACGCTGGAGTCCTGGGTAAGTAAGTACGCTTTATTTTCCACGAAACAAAATGCAGTACTGCGGAGGGAAAATGGGGAAAAGAATTCGGCAGAGACACTTAAGACTGCTTACGTATGGGAATGCGAAAGCGTTATAGTCGCTTTGGCGAAATGCTTTTTTTTTTTTCCTGCGCGTTCCTTGTCTGCGCAGGCTCTCGCCTGCGTTTTAACTACGCTTCGGTGAGGCCAAATGAAAACGCTCTAAACGTCTAAGCGCGCTCGCTTGCCTGCGAGGAATTCTTAATTCGATGGACCGCTCAGCGTAGTTCAATAATTGGACATTCACGCTTTTATTTCATTCACTCCGTTTATACACTCATGGTGTGCTCCCCCCCCCCCCCCCCCTCCCCGTTGTCCGCACTGCCACGTGCCCAGCGACGCAAGCACTAGGCCATACGTTCAGTCAGCCAGACGCGACGTGACATGCGCAATGACGCCCGCACTCGGAAGATTAGGCGCACATTTAGTCAATCAGAACCGTGGAGGCGCCATGGTGTCGGGCAAGACGAGCAAGACAGGTGCGAGACGAGCAAGCGAGCAAGGATTCGATTCCCGCCCCAGACCATAATTTACTCAATATTCTTTTCGAAGTCATTAGTTTACTCTGTTTACAGGAACCTCCCTGAGAAATTTGATGTCAATCCGAGTATTTTTTTGACGTTTTCTTACTCTTTGGCGTCGCCCATTTTTGGTGCCATCATTCGGTCACGCCGCCGACTACAAAGCCGGATTTTCACCCAATGGAGCATATAATACTTTGGCATTAAAAAAGCTGCTCGTGGCAGCTCTGCCAGCCACAAATACACGTAAAACAAATGGAGCAGTAGCGCGGAAATAGCTTTTTTTTTTTCTGGTTGCTTACAATTCGAGCACTATAACATACCATACATAAACATCACAAGAGGAGAAAAATAATACAAATCGGGATGCATAAAAAAAAACAGCACATCTCAATGCACTTTCTAACATTAGATTATAGCGTACGACTCGTATTTGAGAGAAAAAGAAAACAAGAATATCAGGAGGGGAACAAGACAATATCAATTTTATTAACAGTAAGATCGTTTAGTAACTGATGTAGGCTGCTGGGAGATTTTGGTACGTGCCAATACTCTGGCTTTCTTGCATTGTAGGGAGCTTCGTGTTGCTTCAAGTTAGCCATATAAGTAATGCAGTTTACACTTCCTTCTGCTCATTTTTATGCGCTAGTACTAAACGACATTGTAGCAGCGTCTTTATTTTCGGGTTCTTGAGTTCATGCAACAATGATGCTGAAGGGAAAACATATAGTTTATATCATATAAAATATGATATATTTATATTAATTATATAAATATTATAATGAAATACGATGATTATATATTAATAATATTAAATATTAATTATATTATCATATTGCCACGACCTTGACACAACTGACAACAGCCACTCGGTGCAATTCGGTGCAACATGCTAGGCATGTTGAGTTGCTCCCAGAAGAAGACGATGACAAAGGTACCAGGACAGCTCCATAAAAAGATCTATAGCGTCGACCGAAGTCTTTTGTGGTTTTGTCTGTGTCAATATCTAATGGTTTAATCATATAGAAGTCGTACCGCAGACAAGACAGCAATAATTGAAATGTCTCAGAAAAAGTGAATTATGTACTGGGTATTTAATAGAACGAGGAATGCAGTTTAAAGAATAAAGAATTCCATTTATTTGTGAAAGCTTGCCAGCGAGAAAATCTATGTGGCTATACGAGGCCATGATATGATTAAAAAATACCCCTAAAAATTTTACCGTATTTTCAAGTTCAGCTTTACCTTTCTTCATTATTAAATCTTCCTCGAATATAATTTGCATGTTCTTAGCGCGAAATATTACCACTTTGGTTTTTTCCAAATTAATAGTGAAACCGTTATCAAGTGACCATATGTGCAGTTTATTTAATAACTGCAGTAGCTATCGCAATCAATGCCGTACAGCGGCTAGGCGGAAAGAATAACGTAGTTTCATTGGCATAGACTACAAAGCGCGTATCAACATCAATGTTTACGACATCGTTAACAAAAATAATAAAAAGAAGGGACCTAAAATACTGCCCTGTGGTACACCTACATTTACCGACCGAACTTGAGAATTTGTATGAACTGCTGTCCATTACCTAAATATATGACCTAATCAAGTCAACTGCAATGCCGCGTATACCATAGCTGTTTAACTTACTACGGAAGATATAATGATTCCTAAAATCAAATGCTTTTGAGAAGTTGAGAAATACTCCCAATGTTAGCGAACGTTGGTCAAAATTTTTCAGAATAAGTTCTTTTTTGTTCGAGCAAAGCAAGCTGTGTTGAAAGATTTGTGCGAGAAGTGTACTGATGTTTAGTTATCAAATTGTGCTTGTCCAGAAAGTCAGATATTCTGCAAATTATATTTTTTTCAACACCTTCCGTAAATTTAGGGAGTATAGATACGGGTTTAATAATTAGATGGTGCAGTTTTGTGTCTTTTTTAAACAGCGCAACCACTTTCGCCATGTGCATTCTATACGGTAACATACCTGTAGAAAGAGGGATATTGTAGATATGGGTTTCACATGCTTGATTTCAATGTTAGCAGAATCACTGGCATTGCTGCTACTTAGTGCGGAAAACATTAAAATAACTTCTGAATTGGTTGTGGGAGGACGCAAAAGAAGTGAATGCGCATAGTTCGCTGTAATGAAACGGCATGCGTCGCCATTCGCATTGTGTTTAGGTAGATTAGTAAAATAATTAGTAAAACAGTCCGCCAACTTCTCGTCAGGTATTTCTACTCCATCAGAAATTATACGTAGCCCAACCCTGCAGATGGAGTGGGCACTGTGTTCAGTACAGAATTAAGCCAGTGCGGTATCTTATTGCTATCATGGCTGCACAATGCGAATGTTTTTTTATAAAACGCGCTTTTCGCAGTACTTAATTATTTAGTTAAGCCATTTCAAAATGGTTTTAACACTAGTCATTCATCAGGGTTCCGGGATGTGATGAATTTGTTTAATAACCTTCCCTTTTCGTTTACTTTTAAAACAATTCAATCGTTACCCAGGTTTTAGGTATCCTTGATGGAGGGGATGGTTAGGATAAGAAGGAAATATGTATCACAATAAGAAATGAACGGTTCCAGAGAGGCGTCGTAAGCGCGATCAGAACTTGTAGGAGCAATAACACTATCCCAGGCCACGTGACGTAAATCATCTCGAAAACGTACAAGCCGGTCTTCTGTAATAATTTGTGAGAAGCAGATCCCTTCTGGTGCCCTTTTAACTTTCCGTTTAACAGTGAAGAATACAGGCATGTGATCATTCAAGATGTATGAAGTAGTACCACATTTAAAACTGTTATATCCGTAGTTAGTAATAAACATGTCAAGCCACGTGGACGTATCGCAGGTAATTCTGGTAGGAGTATTGTTAGCGTTGAAACACCCATAAGATTTCAACAGTAATTCAAAATCACGTGTTATATTGCAGCCGAAAAGCTTATATATATTTAAATCGCCACCACAAATTAATTTGTACTAAAATTCAACAAAATATTTTAGATATTTATCGAAAGACAGACAGAACTCTTGCAGATTACCTCGCGGTGGTATGTAGACAATAGAATAAACAGTGCGCGCATGTAAAACAGACAATACCTCTTAGTCATCGTTAACACAAGAAAACTCTTGAACACAGTATGCATTAAATGAATCGCTCACAAGTAAGCTAACCCCACCACCGCGCGAATTCATTCTTGACCCTGTATAACGCTCATACTTTGGTAGACGCCATGGGATCGTACAATCATTGTACCACGTTTCAGAACGAATTTTGAAATGAAAATAAAAGCTTAGGCTGCTGTTATGATCGACCTGTCAAGTGTGAGAAACGTTCAGGCGTACGTTCCCATGACAAGATAATTGCCCTGTTCCCAGAAAAGGCGTCCCCCCTTTACGCCCTGAGCAGACACAAAGGGAAGGATGAAGAGGAGAAGACACGAAGGGGAGGAGCTCGTTGACTTCACAACCTGACAAAGGCACTGATGCTTTCACAAGTTGCCCAAGTTTTCCAATAAGACCCGATGACCACAAGATCGCGAGGGGTTATATAATGCCGTCCTGACCCCCGTGTTAATGGGAACTGCTCGAGACTCGGATAGAGTCACAGCCATGTACCATTGCAGTGAATACAGCCTTTTCTATTTTTTTTATCATCACAATGCCTGCCTCAGTCATCGTTTCCTTATTTTTGCGGTGAAGACCCACCTCACCCGGTCGAGATCGTATCAGCTGGCTTGGCAACAATGGGATACTCCACCTTTCGTCCTGGTTTCAGCAGAATGGCGAGCGCTTGACTTTCTTTGAGAGTTGGCCAGGTTTTAGTTCGTGTGTTTTCTAAAACGACAGATTAGTTCCTGTGCGTACAGGCTCCTGTTGAAAGGTTCCTCACGCACAAAAAAAATAAGAAAGTCCTCGTTCGGGATTGACCATGGATTTAAGCAAACGGAGAAAGCCAGAGTTGTTATTACTATGTGAAGAGCTGGGAATTGAGGTCGGGAAAAATCAGAGAAAGCCGCAGCTTATTCAGGCGATTGAGAAGCGCAGAGCTCTTGAGGACGAAATTTCGGAAGCATAGGAAGAGATAGAGAAACGAGCTGAGAAAGCTGAACAAAACGCTGCAGAGGAAAGGCAAAGAGCTGAGAAAGAAAAGCAGAAAGCTGAACAAAACGCGCTAGAAGAAAGACGGAGGCAGAGAGCTGATCAAAAGTAAGCTGCAGAAATAAGGGAACGAGAGGAACAGAGAGCTTACGAACTAAAGCTAAAAGAAGCATACGTGCAGCGGAATCTGGCCATGCAATCGGCAAATAACATCTCAATAAATGAAAGACGTTCAGGTGAAGCAGGAGTAAAAGTAATGGGTCTCATGCCGTCACGCAAGGAAACGATGACATAGGATTGCTTCTCGTTACTTTCGAACGAACCTGCAAGAAAAATGGCTTGGCACTAGAGAGTTGACAACAGCAGATTCTGGCCGTTCTTCTGGGTGAAGCAACCGAAATAATTTCAAGGCTAACGAGAGACGACGCAAGTGACTATCAGAAAGTAAAAGCTGCGCTGCCGAGGAAATATTGGCTCTCTGCGGACGCTTTTGTCGCTTTCGGGAGACAGCTGGAACGCCGGGCGAGCCTTTTCAAGATTTCACTTGTAAGCTGAAAGCCAATTTAATTGAATGGCTAAAAGGGGAAGATGCGTTCGGTTGTCACGACAAGGTTGTTGAGTTAATCTACATGGAGCAGTTCTATGGGTCCTTGAGCGAAGAGATGCTCCTGTGGATTCAAGATAGGTCGGGCGATAAGGGCTTGGAACGTGCTGCAGTGCTAGCAGATGAATTCGCTGCACGTCGCGAATCCGAGAAAACGCGTGTCAGGCCATTCACTAAATTCAGCAAAGAGGAAAGCAGGCGCCACATTCACCACGAAAAAGCCGAAGCTGGGACAAAAGACGTGCAGCCCGATAATTCAGGAGAGGATAACACCGCAGTAAAATGCGAAAGAACAAACAAAATAAGTTTGAGGCTTGAAAGCCGGTCGTCTGTTTCCGTGGCCTGGACACCTTGCCATCGGCTGTCGGAAGCCTAGAATTGCTTTTTCTTTCGTGAATGACGACAATCCCAACTTGGCCCTCTTAGAACCGTACCTTCGCGAACTAGTAGTGACTGGAATGTCGTGTAAGGTCGACCCTGCGTTTGTGAAACCTGAGGTTTTCACCGGGGAATATGCGTGAATCCAGCAGGTAGTCGAGGAGAATAGTGTTTGCTTGCCCATAACCAGCGTGAAGATTGAAGGGCCGTTTGGATTATTGCTGACTGAAGCAGCAGTATCGCCAAATTTATCGAAACATTATCCCTATTTATTTTCAAATCACTCGGAAATGCTGTTGAAGAAGGGCCTGAGTTTTGGCGACCATACGGTTAAAGCTCTCAGCGTTCCTAGGCTCGAGAGATCACGGCGGAGATAAATCCCGGCAACAAAGCCAAAAATATGCCTCGTTACATGACACTCGGGAAGCACAGCACATAGCTAGTGAAATCAGTGGAAAAGGCGCTAGCAAGGAGGCATCCTGGTCAGTGAGAATATCGCAGCAAGGGCTAGCAGATGAATTAGAGACTAATTTGGCACTGACACATTCGGAAAGCTCTTTAGACCTACTGAAGGTTGTTAAAGAAGGAATCGCGACAGAAGAAGATAGCAACTACGTCGCGAAAGTAGAAACAAGGACTATCCCGGAGGAAGTTCCTTGCCGAGATGAGGCTTGTTTATGCAGCCCCAAAAAGGTCAAGGAGGCAATGTAAAGCTTCCTCATACCTCCGCACTTGAGCGACGTTCTGGAAGCGACGAAAGGAGAGAATACCATGGCGGCCAAGCAGGGCAGGAACCCGACGCTCGAGGATTTCAAAGGCACGTTCGGTCACGGCCTGGCATGGCAAAAATTTTTCAGACGGGCCAAGTTAAAACGAGCGAAGTGTTCGGCGCAGCGAGAAATTGAGAAAGACGCCACACCGCAGCCCGTAAGACAAGGGGACTGGCCATCGCATAGAACTTCAAAAGGTTCGTTGTGGCGGTTGAGAAAACGGAGGTGTTGCCTAACAACAAAACAGGACGCGTCTCTGCGAGTAGCGGTGCGGCTGAAAGGTTCGACCGGGATGAGATATGCGTGTACGAACAGGGCAAGTCATACGGTCACTGCAGTGGAATGCGCCGCGAGAGGGAGGGAAAAAGGAGGCTCGAGATTCTTGCCGCGTTTACGGCCTCCCCTTCAGGGACAAGACAGCAAGCCGCGGGCACACAAAGTGGCAGGCAACAACAGAGGGCATGTATGCTTGACGCCCTTTGTTGCACTTGGCGAGGCCTGAAGGCCGTCAGACAGCGATCCAATCGATTGCGCATTAGGAGGTATTAATTGTCGAATTGTACGCATCCATAAATTTCTTATTTGGAAATAGAGCGTGATGCGAATTTTTCGTTTGTTAGTTATTAAGAGCTTATTAGCAGAGGCACGAGGTCTACCGGTCTCTTTGAGGTGCCTGGATACTGCAACCCCTTCGAGACCTCCTGTGGTGGCGGACGGGCTGTTATGATCGACCTGTCAAGTGTGAGAGACGTTCAGGCGTGCGTTCTCATGACGAGATAATTGCCTTCTTCCCAGAAAAGGCGTTACCCCTTTACACCCTGAACAGACACAAATAGAAGGACGAAGAGGAGAAGACACGAAGGGAAAGAGCTTGTCGACGCCTCAATCCGACAAAGGCACTGATACTTTCACAAGTTGCCCAAGTTTACTAAGAAGACCTCGACGACCACAAGACCGCGAGGGGTTGTATAATGCCGTCCTCGCCCGCGTGTTGAGCAGAACGTCTCGAGGCTCGGATAGAGTAACAACCATGTACCAATGAAAAAGTTATATCCTTTTCTATTGTTTTTCCATCATCATGATGCCCGCCTCCATCGTCGTTTCCTTGTTCTTGCGGTGAGTGCCCCCCTCACCCGGTCGGGATTGTATTACTGCTGAAAAAATTTCAGGTTCATCCTTTTTATTTTTCACAGACTAGCAGTTGATGTGCACGCAACTAATCGAACCACTATTCTGTCAGCGTACATTATCGCGTACATTATCGCGTACATCAGACGAAAACGTTGAATTCGAGTAAAGCGATGTTGTCATTTTAACTACAAATTTACTTTCGCTCACCTAGTCAAGAAGCGACCTTAGCCAGGTCAGCAGCAGACTTTATCAAGTGTGTGCGATCGCCCTCACACTTTCTTGCAAACACTTTTCCAGTGCGGTGTCATGCCATGTGAAGCTGCTTACGCGGGTCCACTCTTTCGCAGCCCCTAGGAACATTCGATTATGCGCTGTCAAGTTTTCAGTAATGAACAGTCCCTTCTGAGCGACTGACAAATGAGTCATTTCATGAGTCATTAGTCCCTTGTTGACTGGTTCGAAAAACCTATGATAATACCGGGTGGCCGATTCACCGGCTTCTCTTCTGAAGCCGGTGAATCGAGGTCACAGTTTGTTCAGTCAAAGGGACAAATTGCAGTTTGGACGCAATGGCGTTCATTTTGCCCACGACACACTCGTTGTTGCCTTGTTTAATGGCACGAACCTCAATGTTTAGTTTCATACTGGGGTATTCAAGTTAATTTACTTGGGAGCGCACTGCAAGCAATTCTGCGCTCATGTTAGCCTCCTCTACTTTGGCAACTCTGTTTTCGAGCACCTTTAGTTCATTGTCATGCTTCGCAACGGTTTCAAGAATTTTGTCATACTTGGCTAATAACAGATTTACCGATTACTCAATATTATTTACTGTTTGCTTGAGGGGTCGTAATTCGTCAAGGTTCCTGTTTATTTCTACCAGCATCATGGCTATTGCACCATCAGTTTCCTTAGGCACAGTCGAGCTCTGCCCTGTTTTGCCCTGAGCACTGTCAATACTTCTTGTAGTCTTCTCTTTTAGATCGGTAAGTGCTCTCAGAAACTCCGGAGCATGCAGTTCCAATATGATAGTAGGTTGAACAATCGGAGCACTCCATAAACGGGCCATCGTTCTTAAAGGTACATCATCTGCCACACACTGACTCACGTGATGAACCCATGACGACCGATAGCAATCCGTAAATACAGAAAGGCCAGTAAGTATTGCATAAGGTTCAAGGACACAATTGTTCAAGGGCAGCTGCAAGAATACAACCAAAGTGTGCACATTTAAATGAAAGAGACGATCTGTAAGAAGCACGAGCATGTAAAGGGTTGCAGCGCGACGTTAGATAGCCGTCTGCACTCCGCTGCCGAAGCTGCCAAATGACCAGGAAACCACAGCGAAACCCGTATTATTAGCATCAGAAGGGACCCGTGTGATGTGTCTGCAGGATGCACGTGGTCCACGATGAAGGATAAGCCAGGCGTCGAATAGACTCGTGCGCCTTGTTAGGCACAGGGAGTAGCAGGTTATCGCACGCATGCGCTTTCCATTCAGGTGGTCAGGCAGTCCTATCTTCAGCGCGAGACGACGGCCTCACGCCGGTAAACACACAGCAGAGGAAACCGTGCAAAAGCTTGCAGAGCGACATTAGATGGCCGTCTGTACTCCACTGCCGCTGCTACCAAATGGCCAATGTGTGGGTTGATGACAGATGGCAGATACGTTAGATGGTTTCGTCGCAATCGCGAAAGTTGCGCAGCATCCTCCGCGGAAGCTTAGTAGCTATGGCACGGCTAGCGCTGGGTGTGCTCGAGTTCGTGGATTTGATCCGGCTGCGGATGCCACATTTCAATAGGAACAAAATGGAAAAGTTCTTGTGTGCTTAGTTCAGGTGCACGTTAAAGAGCCCCAGGCGTTGAAAATTAATTCGGAGTCGCCCACTACGACATGCTTCACAATCATGTCGTGGTTTCGGCACGTAAAACCCCAGAATTTAATTTTTACAGCGTAAGCTGTTATGGGCTTAATCCAATAGCAGTTTTGGTTGGCGATGCTGTTTTCCGTCACCGCCGGTGTCCGCCGCAGCTATCACCCAGCGTGCATGAAGTCACGTGATGTCACATGTTCGCCGCGTAGTGTCGATACACGTACACTTTGCATTGAATTACATATTCGGGTGCGTATAAAGCCGTGCGTATCCAAGCGATCCGCGTTTTAATATTTCGTGCATGCACACGCTTAACTTTCCCATTGGGACGATGCATCCTTAGAAAGGGAGAAAAATGCCGCATCTGTAGTGCGTCAAGGACAATGACGAAGACATATCTCCATTTAGAAGAAACATAGGCGGACAAGAAGAAGTGACTAGCACGTGGTATCAAACAGTCCGTTCTTGTTACTGTTCCTGCTGACTGCGTGCTTTGGACCCTCAAGTTTCCGACGCCATGACAATATCATTGCACCAGGTGTCACGACATGTGCCACTTGCATCGTCTCGTGCCATGCATTAAGGGATGTGCCTTTGCGCCGCGTAGTCTCGCTACCTGTGTCACCTCTGCAACGCGTTATGTCACCTCCTAGCAAGGTACGAACCGCTGCTGAAGAAACGAAAATAGACAGGCGCGCCCAAAGGCAGCACCGTTGCGCATTGTATTCGGGGGCGCGGTACGCACCGAGTGGGTACCCATTGGACAACGCACGGTGACCCCAACGTTGGACCGTAAGGTTGATATATGTCGCCGCCCACAGTTTCCCGTATTGCAGGCTAGTGAAATAACGATTCATAAGTCTCGGGCGTTGTTTAGGATTACAAAAAACTAGCTCAAGAAATATAGCTCAAGAAATATACCGCGGCAATTCGGCACGAGTATAGCGCCTATGTTTCATTTTTTAATACTTAATTGGCCGAAGTTAGCTGAAACATCCTGTAGATGATGCATGGATTTTCGCATGAATGCAACTAAAGAACATTTTTTGGCTGAGACTTTTAACCCTTGGCACCCAAGGCACAGGCAGGGATAAAAGGTCTACGGGATGTGGGTTCCGCGAGGAAGTCTAGTATCAGCCCGGTTTAAGCTTGCTGCCATTCAATCAGTGCCGCTCCTGGCTGGCGCTGCGGTAACTGAGGTTCCGCAGCGCCGCTTAGAGTTCCCTCAGGAACTCTAAGCGATCGCTGAACCTCATCTTTCACGATGTCGGCGATCGAGGCCACTTGAGGCTGCGACGAAGGCAGGACCTTGCGCAGTCCTTCGCGCACAATGGCCCTGATGGTCTCTTGCAGGTCCACGGAACCCAATCCTTGGATGGCGTAGTGCGGCCTGAGCCCCTCGCGGTTATATTGCGGGGTGCGCATCTCCAGAGTTTTCTCGATCGTCGATGCCTGTGCAGAAAACTCAGCTACTGTTTTTGGCAGGTTACGAATAAGTCCGGCGAAAAGTTCTTGCTTGACGCCCCGCATCAGGAAGCGGACTTTTTTCTCCTCCGACATTTCCGGGTCGGCGTGCTGGAAAAGACGGGCCATCTCTTCCGTGAAGATCGCGATCGTCTCGTTTGGCAGCTGCACTCTGGTTTCTAGTAGTGCTTGGGCTCGCTCTTTTCGCACGACGCTTGTAAACGTTTGCAAGAAGCCGCTTCGGAAGAGGTCCCACGTCGTTAAGGTGGCTTCTCGATTCTCGAACCAGGTCCTGGTGGCTTCTTCCAATGCGAAATAGACATGCCGCAGCTTGTCGTCGCTGTCCCAACTGTTAAACTTAGCGACCCTCTCATACGCCTCCAGCCAGCTTTCCGGGTCCTCAAATGTGGAACCGCGGAACGTCGATGGCTCCCTGGGCTGCTGCAGAACTATTGGGGCTGCTCCGGCTGCCATTGGGGCTGTCTTCTTGGTCGTCTCTGGACGAACTTCTCTGACGATCTTCTTGGTCGTCTTTGGTAGAATTCCGTGTTCCGTGAGCAGCTGCTGTAGCCGGCGGCTTGCTCGATGTTCCGGGACGGCGCTGGTGTTGTCTTTGCGGTCCGAGCTTGGATTACGGCTTGTCGGGGGCGTCCAGCACATGAACGTAAAGCACCTCCACCAGATGTCACGTGGTGGTGATGTTGAATAACACAGTAGCAATACTATGAACGACAAAACTAACTTTTATTGGGCGAACCTGTGCCCAAAAACAGGCTACACTTATAGCACAACGATAGCGGCGAACACGGTCGGCGATCGTCAAAAATCTGATCAGTGGGTCCAGCGCATCGGCTTTTATACAGCAGTCATCGAATGTTCCAGAATAATCGTTGGGACCCGCGTGCCTTCCACAAAGTTCTACACTATTTGCCTCACGCGATGAAATCAGATAACACAAGGTTCGGCGACAACAGACAGCGGATAGAAGCATCGATAACTTTCCAGAAACTTGGGACACATGCAGGCGCGTCCCGCGCCGTGCGACAACACCTGTCAGGCCGCGAAACGCGGCCGCCCGATAAAGATAAGTACACGTGTCACTATAGTGCACGCGTAGTACATTTGAAATCCAGACTTTATGCGTGAACAGGCTTGGGCAAGCTTTTTTTTTCTCAGATCCCGTTTGCCCAATTTTGAGCCTGCCATCTATACGCACACGTCAGCGATGCCTCCTTCTGAAGGCTTGCATGCTGTTGGAGGAGGGCCGTGCCGGACTCCAAGATGGAGTCGGTATAAATTGATATGTTAACCGCCTGCCTTGAAAAGAGTAGGGCTCAAAGACACACAATATGAGATGCCGCGGCAAGCACAATGCTTCGTGGTGGAGCCATATAGAGAACGGCTAAAGATCTTGAGAGGTAATGACGAACCCACCGAAAAGCACTACCACCAAGTAGCGCATCAAGAATGCTTTCATGGGCAGCATTATTATAAGCACATTAATAAAGGGAAAATGAGACATCCACCCACTCGTAGCAATTGCTACAAAGAAAACCTATTCGGGTTCCTCGAGAGAAAAGCCTCGCAGTTGATGGAAACCCGTATGGGTTTCCTTTGTAGCAATTACTACGTGTAGGTGGATGTCTCATTTTCCCTTTATTAATTACCTCTCTCCACATTGTGGCTTTCCGCAGAACTATTACGCCAAACTGTTGCTTTTGCTTCGAGTTGTTGATGAATTGAACTTCGCCCTGCCACCTGCTAGCCGCCTGGTTAGATAAGATGGTAAAGCGGCTGCGCCGGAAAGGCGGTGGTCCTGGTTTCGAGTCCCGGACCAGGACGAATTTTTCAACTGCGAAGCTTTTCTTTCGAGGAACCCGTATGGATTTGCTTTGTAGCACTTAGCTACGTTTGGGTGGATGTCTAATTTTCCCTTTAATAATTACTTCTCTACACTATGCGGCTTTCCGCAGAAGTATTACGCCAAATTATAAGTACATTTTACAGCATGAAAATCCCTTCAGGGATTTATTCTGCTGAACAGAAGGGCACCAGATAGATGACATTCTATATTGCTGGTATATCGCTGACGTGTACATAGGGCAGGATCTGCACCACAGTCATAAATAAGTTTCGTCACAAATTGCAACAAACAAAAAGTCCCAAATTGCACCGTTTTCACAAGTAAAGCAACGGGCTTGTCCTTGTCGCAATCCTCCCCTTATTTCTGCCTGATACATGCACCTGAAGTTCACTGGGAGAAATACACTCTATGTGAAACAGTGTGCTCATATTTGCTTACATTTTCTTCCCTCGGAAATGCCCTCTGATCTGTTCGTTCTGCAGCATCTAACGTCTTCTTATCTGTCACATTGTTCTTTGTATCCGACCCTTATCAGCGCTGACGACTCTGTCTCGGTATTGTCACGCGTTGGGGCTAACCCCACGTGTTCCTGCTGGCGCGCTTCAACAAAGCCACACATTCCCTTGTTATCAAGCCTACGTGGCAGGAACTTGCCACACAGCGTATAATACTGAACCGCGAGCTCGTTTCCAAAATGCCAGGCAAACTATATGTGTGATGGCTTTACATATATTAGAAATGTTCACGATGGCTTCGTACCGCGCACTGCTTCCGGCATCTGTTACGGAATAAAACCGCATGGCTTTGTGTCAAAACGACGTTCGTACGAAGCAACTGTTGAGCATAAACCACGTGCGGGAGCGAAACCACCTGAACATCCGCGGTGCGCATTTCTGGCTTATGCACATTGCCCATTTGACGTGCGGTGGTGTGTGCGTGCATGTGTGTGTGTGCGCGCGCGCGCTCCTCTGACCGTCCTCCATATCCATCATGACGTGCACGCGGTCTGTCGCGCACTGAATTCAGCAGCGTGCGGGCGGTGGCCACGTCAGGCGTGTCGCGCAGCTGTGCAGTTATAACAGCCGGTACGAAGTCCCATCAGTCGACTCGGTCTTCGCGCCCCTGCAGGCCACTTTTTGAAGGACGACAGCACGCGAATATGTAAGCAGCTCCTGTCTTATGCGGGCGTGCTCTTTTTTTTTTTTGATTGAGAGAGAGGGCCTGTTCCGTTTCAGAAGGCTTTCGAGCTCTGATAGCCAGCGAACCAATAGCTAGCGAATATTGTGCGAGAAGAGGTTTTAACGATAAATCACGGAACCCACTTGCGTGAGCCTCGTATGTGTATCGTATACACTATATCCGTTCCAACACCTGCCCGGCAAAGCGACAGGCGTTCCAGTTAGTTGTCTCACTGCGTAAGGGGGCTTTGTAGAAAACTTTTTGCTGTAACGTATAATGACGTTCGTGGCAAATTTGGCGATGTTTATATATATCTCGTAACTAATGGCGGTAATCTCAGAAATTGTGATTGAATTCTGGGGTTTCACGTGACCAGACCGACCACGATATGATTATGAGGTGCCTCGGGTATAGTAGGGACTGCGGATTGAATTTGACCACCTTGGGTTCTTTAACGGGCACCTAAGTCCGAGTGCAAAAGCGTTTTAGCATGTCGCTGCCATCAAATGTCGCCTCTGCGGCCAGGTCGAACTCACGACCTCGAACTCAGCAGTGCGGTGGAAGTCTTGGTTTTTTATGGCAAGTGAATACTTTTCTTTGTTACCCGGCTTCGATTCCACGTTCACAATATATGCCTTAAAGTTAATGAGCTAACAGTTCATTCGTGTAACTTTGTTATGGTTTTTTCGTTTTGTTGTGCCACCCGCCGTGGTTGCTCAGTGACTATGGTGTTAGGCTGCTGAGCACGAGGTCGCGGGATTGAATCCCGGCCACGGCGGCCTCATTTCGATGGGGGCGAAATGCGAAAACACCCGTGTACGTAGATTTAGGTGCACGTTAAAGAACCCCAGGTGGTGGAAATTTCCGGAGCACCCAGTATACGGCGTGCCTCACAATCAGAAAGTGGTTTTGGCACGTAAAACCCCATAATTTAATTTCTTTTGTTGTGCCGAGTAACGTCGGCTTTTTTCCGGCATGCCACCGGAAAAGGCCGGAATGGGCTGTTTGTCGTAGGCGGCTTTTGTTTTCATAATCTGTTCGAAAAATGAGGACAAAGCGGAGAAAAAAAAGAAGAAACGGCTTGTGCTACCAACAGCGAAGAATAAGCAGTTACCGCTCGCCGCTGGTCACATGACAATTTTACGTCGCTACTATCTGGCACCAAAAGCTGCTCTTTGGCGCCTAGAGGTCGTGTGACACTGATCACGCGTTAGTATTTTTGCACACAGTCAGCTTCACCAAAGGCGTCACTGATCACTTACGCATTCAGTGAAGTTGTCAGTGCCTAACCATATGCAAATAAATGCAAAGATGGAGAGAAAGCAACCGTTGTCATCAAACGAGAACTTGTCAAAGCTTCTGTATCATTTTCTGGAGGTTGTCATCTTTCTTGGAGAGTTACGTAGGTATAACGCGAACATCATGGTGCCACTGTATAACCGCAAGCTCGCTATTCAATTTGGCAGCGCAGCACAACATTGAAGTTTTGCCTAATTTTGATTATACTTAACGAACGAATGAAATATGAAACGCTTACGGACCAAATGAAAATTCACGACCACTTTATAATATTGAAAATTATATCAGGTAAACGCTTTTTTTTTAATGTAACACTGCTTAGTACAAAAATCTCAGCACTGTACATGTAACATTACTAATGCTCAAATCATGGCTCGATAAACAAAAATACACGGCTTATAACAACGTCGAAATTGTGTCAATACACTTACATTTCAGGCGCCATTCCATACGGCTGCTCAATAACATATTTCGGCATGCTTATCGCTCGCCAAATTATGATGCTGAATCTGCATAGTATATGGCGGCTCATCGCAACGTCTCGTAACTTCATAGTGACGTTGACGACCGAGAGGACTTGACCTTAATCCACATGGCAATATTTCTTCAGGCAATCGGCACGCCGAAATGGCAACTATCCACAGTCTCGCTACTTTCGTAACGTTGCAAATCCACCATATGGGCTCGGGCATGGCGCCTGTCGCTTTCCTCCTTCCGAGAAAAATATGGAATGCAGCAATCAAAAACAGGAAAAAAAAAGAAATAGCAGTGCCCTTTAATATAACGTTTCGCAATCGTGAACAACCAAAATGCTTTCCCAAATGTTTGCGTTTAGTAGCACCAATAATAGAAATAATCATACTAAAAAAACGTCACCTCCTAGGAGTCAATCAGACTGACAACACGGCAGATAATGACAACCGTCATGCTTGTCCTGAAGAGCACCTCTGCTCATCGTTCGAGGAGAATAGCGAAGGCGGAAATCGCCAAGAGCTCATCTATAGCCGTATAGTATATATAACACAAGCCCCAAGAACAGTTCAACACAGCGTCACCGCTCCAGCATCACGGTTGCTGAGCCAACCTGCCACAACTTGCGCATGTCCAGTGCCAAAAGAACTATACCGCCCGCAACTTGCGCAGGGCTGAGTCGTATGACGTCGATGGAGCGATAACGCTGCGTGTTAAAAGGCTGTAATATGAAAGCAGCGTTTCAACATAACTGCAAACCTGTTCAGGATAAATGTCCAAGTGCAAAAAGAGCACAATTTTCGCCGTTCACGTGTGACTACTGATGTATATACATCGAGCACTATTTCACGAATTGCTCGAGAATGTTTCCTTATTTCAGTTGAAGCCCTTCATATGTGAGTTTAGTAAGAAAAAAAAAACAAGCTCATGGTTTCATAACCGAAAAAGTGTCACTCAGATCAACTATATTTTCTATAGAGTAATGTTTGCAATTAACAAAGAGCATATTTTCACGTGCACGCGCACCAAATTCCATCACGCGGTAGAGACGAGACATGCAAATGAGCCAATAACTAAGCCATAGATTTCACAAAGCGCCACAGCTGGAGGACCTATAGTCCTATAACCTACAGACCTATAAACCTATAGTCCGCGAAAACACGTAATCCACCAACACTGTGTGCTGTCTCCTCTGTCTTCGTCCAGTCCCAATTCCCCGCTATATACGATGAATGGAGCTTTTCAGAAACATGCAGCGCCGCGCTTTCCCCTGGTGGCGTCTTTTGGCACGAGTGTGCACCGGGCATCTGCCGTCAATGCTAATGTGAAGACGTCGTGTGACTTTTTTTTTCGGAGTTTTGACTCATCTTTCGTGGTTGTCTGTTGCAAGCTGCTAGAGTACATACTGCACAGCCTTCGGCAAGCATTTTACAATTATTTTACTGCCTTAACGATGCCGCAGAAAAAGAAAAAGTGGCAGGCGAAGGTGCTGTGTACCCCGAAATGTTCGATAGGCAACAACAACAAGACCTTAAGAAAGAAGACGTCGCCGTAAGGGGCTTATGTAGTTCCGCCGCATGTACATTTTGAAATGTAGTCAAGTGTACACAGTGTATTGTTGGGAGAAGTAAGAATCGCGGACAGCCGATCTTGCACGCGAACACCCCCTGGCACGCTCTGGCAGCCGCAATCCAAGGACCACACCTGAGATCCTGCGCCATCCGCTTTATCGTAATCTGAGGTCTTGAGGCTTCCGTTGGGCGGTATTATTTTTATCTTCACGTGCTAAGTGATCTCACTAACAATACATATCTGTATTGCGGCGAGGCTTAGATCAGCCATTATGGAACACACACTCGTAAAGAAAGAATTTTGCGCTTGCCGCAGCTAAATCTATGCAGATCACAATCGATCACGCTTAGGATGCTTCAGACGAGGTCATATCCCTCGCGAAGTTTCTTAAGCAGGATTTATCCAGAAATTAACCGACAGTGCCCGGATTGTGGGGAGGTTAGCACTCTACCTCATATGCTCTGGCAGTGTCCTGCGTTACGGGATACGTCCCTCACCAGCGAACGGGACTGGGACGAGGCCATATCTAGCACGCAACTTAAGCTCCAGTCCATGGCCGTCCAGAGGGCCCGTGAAAGAGCGGAGAGGCTTGGCCTCCCGATTCCGACATGGGAGCAGCCAGCGGCGAGCCGGGGGCCCCAACGGGTCTCCACCGGCTAGTCCCTCAGGACCTGAATAAAAGTTCATTGTCTGTCTGTCTGTCTGCCGCAGCTCCGAATTTGTGACTATTTTGCAGAAATGTCCTATTTTTATAGCATGGATCGTTCATTGTAACACATGTTGTTACTTGCCTAGTTTGTTAAGAAGAAAAAAAAAAGCATCAGCTGAATATTCATCTGCGCCTCTGAGATGCACCGCCTAGCAATTATTGGACGAGTACCTCGAAGGCCATGCTCTGCCTTACTGCAGATTGATGATGTGGCATTGTCGGTGTATTTTAGACATTATTTAGGCATACAAATCTTTCTGCAAATACTAGTCAAGCTTGTCAAGAAAAGGAACTGCTTATATGTGTTCGTCTGCGCTCCTGTCAGCTGCCTATTTGAAACATACCTGTAATGTCACTTTCGCAGTCTGCTATACGACAGAAAGAAGCCTTCGACATTTGATTGCTCAAATGCAACAATTGCTAGGGGCTGCATCCGATAGGCGCAGATGAAGCAAATTTGCAGTTCTTAACAAACTAGGCAAGCAACAACGCCAAGTGTTGCTTTGAATGATCCAGGGGGGGAAAAATGCGATGCTTCTGCAAAATTTGAGCAAGAACGGAGCTGCGGTAAGGGCAAAATGACTCTTCCGCAATTTTAAGGCGGAAACGCACGTTCCTGTGTAAGACTCTTGCTGACGTTTGCTCTGAGTAACAGGCAAGGTGAAAAGTGCTGGCCTACATGATTTTTCGAGCTTTGAAGCGCGATGAGCGAATATTTGTACATATGAGAAAAATTCAGGAAGTTTTCACAGCACTCGCCGACCTAAAACAGAAAGAAAACGCTTGACGTTGCTTGCGCCCGTCACAACGGCCAAGCGAATACACGGCGGAAACAGACGATAGCGGAGCCGGAGCACTTTCATCCTGGATCATCATCGGTCTGCCGCTGGGGGCGCGCATGACTTTCCGAGAAGGTCCGTTGCGCCAAAAGACGGCTGTAGCATATAAATTCCAAGATAGTGTAAAAAGAAGGAAAAGAACAATTTCATGTTTTTTTAGTCGGAGTGAAAATGAAAGAACAGCGGCAGAAAAGGACATCATTGCGGAGCACGAAACCAGAGCAGAACCGGAAGCCTCAACGACGATTGTTTCAGAGCACGTGTTCGCTGAGGGAATGCGTGCCATCGTATCACCGCGAGGGGTTGGGCCGTCACGGCACGCGCACTCCAGTTGTATACGAGTGTCAGCCGTAAGCACTGTATAGCTGCTTATCGCAAAAGGCGATGGAAGACGTGTTGGGCTGGAGTGTTTAAACATCAAACGCGGTTGCAGTGCAGCAGCTGTTAGCACCCTATAGCTACCCGCCCCAGCGTCTAGTGGCGCGTGAACCGTGGGTACTGTATTCCACCGCTTTGTGACGGCACCATATGCTACTGACGCGCACGCATGCAGAAGCACTGCCCATTGACGTCATCAGTACGGAGACAGCTCTCTCTAAATGTACAAGGGTGTCTGTGCCCGACGTGCAGCTGTGCCACATGTGCCAATCGATGCTTAGCTTACCATGCATGTTTCGCACGGTGTCCATACATACTTTGCATATGCATGCGCGAATGCAATTTTTACCTCTGCGGGAAGTGCACGGAGGCATGCAATGAATTTCGCGCCACCACTCTTAAAGAGAGCTGGTAAATATGGGTGCGTTAAAGAACCCCAGGTGGTCAAAATTTCCGGAGTCCTCCACTACGGCGTGCCTCATAATCAGAAAGTGGTTTTGGCACGTAAAACCCCAAATATTAATTAAATATGGGTGAGTGCGGCAGAACAACCGAATCTATACGCGGAGGACGTATGTGCACAGAATGTGCGATTGCGGTGAAAGGCGTTTGCGATAAAAATAAGACAGTGCTCTTTTTCTTTTTCTTATTTTTGAAGAATAATGGAGAGCTTTGATAAATAACCGGTTGTTGATAGCAAAATAGCATGGACAGGCTTGAATTCTACAACAGAAATGTGAGCTATAAACGCAGTAATTAAATTTTGATTAGTGGTTTCTTTGTAATGATCTAATTGATTGTAATCTGTCATGCAAGTTACGTCCGCCTGACCATAAGAACTCGCTGCGAAAGCAGAATCGAGCTACCTAGTGCACGTTAGTTCTAAGAAATCATCTTCAGTTAAACGAAGAAAGAACGCCCTGTATTCGATGGGGATTCTAGAAACACGCCTATTAATGTCAGTTATTGCGAGGAGGGATAATTGTGCCTCAGTTATACCCCGTCTCCATCGCAAGGCGCCTTGTGATCATCTAACTGCCGTCTCCTTTTGTCCTTCGTGTACTCTGGCACCCTTTGCAAGCCATAAGAGACCAGCTATACAGATACGTTCTGGCTTGGTATTGTTGCTTACTCTTGGACACCGTCGCGACGGCCAGTGCATAGCGCCACATGAAAGTGTTCGCGCTGCGATGTTAACGGACGGGCACGATGTCTACGGCCTGCGCAGCCAAGGTGTTCACGGTGGCGCTGCGCAAGGCTCCGGGCGGCGGCCTTGGCCTCGGCATACTGAAGGATTGTGGCGGTTCCGCTGAGACTGGCTCTGTGCGGGTCCACGAACTTTACCCAGGACAGCCGGCGCAGCTCTGCGGTCGCCTCCGAACGGGCGACGTCATCCTCAAAGTCAATGGTGTCCGCCTGCTCGGCAAGAGCACTGCGGTTGGTATACAGACCTTATTACGTATACACATGCGCCAGAGCTTAGCTCGATGCCAATGGATCACTTGCGATCCGGTCGTCCCTGTGGCGTAAGCACGTCGCTCATTACCCAATGACTGTCTCTTTCTCTTGGCCCTTCCAATCGCGCGTGTGCGTACGTGTTTGCGTGAGTGTGTGAGTGCGTGTTTGTGTAACGGGTTTTTCGACAACCAGTTTTAAGGCTTGCGATTAGGTTGACTTTGATCGTACGCCGTGTTACATCAAGCGCAATTACAAAGGATGCCATTTGTTGTGAGTGTAGAAGATTTTTTTTAATTAAAATCTTTTTGCAGCAAGCTTTAGAGATACTGAGGGCTGCTTCCGGCTTGGTGACTCTTACCGTCTACAGACAGCAGTCCGAGCAAAATAGTGACTTGTCGGTGAGTAGTATATTTGGCTAAAGCAAATGAGAGCAGCAGTAAGCAAACGGAAGTGTATGCGAGCTTTCTCGCAAAATATTCTCTAGGAATTTATTGAGGAAATAAGTGTTGGTCGCAGAAAAAGCAGAAGACGAAATCTTCTGCTTTTTAACAACGCAAGAAGAAAAAAAAAAGTTCTAGTTGGCTGCATGTAACTTCGGCGAGTTGTGATGGGGAAAAGTGTGTGCAAAATAGTGTCACGATACACGAAGCAAACACAATACACGACGAGCGTGCTAGTCGTTTACTATGTTTCCTTCGTGTTTTGCGATAGTTGTTTCCCAAGTGCCACCCACCAAAATATATGTTCTGCTTTCCAAAGGGGACACTATTATTGCTTAAAGGTGATTCACGCTTTCAACTGGTAGTGTACAGCTTCACTGTACGTCAACTATACCCGTTCTAAATAATAGCGAAGTCAGTGCAGACACATTCTCGCTCCCTAACGGTACCGACGCCTCATATGGCTTCTATGAAATAAGCCACATGACGCAGCAGTCCATCTTGGAAATAGTTATTCCTTGAAGCTACGCAGGAAAAGGCGCTTAGGCTGCAGCACATGGGCTGAGGAATAACGACTAACTGTGTTGTGTGGAAATGAAAAAGTGCTCGCTGTGACAACCTCGTAGGTCTCCTGCGTGCCTGATCTGCCGCTGCAACCTGATCCTGATTCTGATCTAAATGTCAGCTCCAATGCTCCAATGAATGCAACTGCAGCCGCATCCATCTTGTAGTATGCAGAATTATGCTATGATATAGTATATTATAGTACAGTATAGTAGCGCCGCTGTGCTACGCTTTATACTAATGTGTAATTCCATAGCGTACTATACTACACTGCACTGCACCACACTATAACATACCAAATTGTTATTATAAAAGAATATCATCATTTTTAAACGTGGCAAAATAAAAACTTGAGTTCTTAGTGTTATCAGTATGGCCAATAAGATTCGTGCCAAAATTACGATATATATAAAATATGCTCTCGCCTGCTGTAACACAAGCAGGCGACAGACAGCATTTACTGCAATAATTTGGAGAAGTCGTTTGTAGATTTCTTCGTGTGATCTTTGATATCAGAGTAACAGAGCAGAGGAAATGAGGCCGTGAAAAACGGTCACGCTGCAAAGCATATATTATATAGGCCCTTGACGTGTTGGCCGTCGAAGACTATGAAACTCCTGCAGAATTTAAAGCAAATTATGTCAGAGCACCCGTGCTTATTTCATTTCTACTGTATAGTTTAACAGGCGGGTGTCGAAGTATCCTACTAGAGAATACGAAGCAGGGTTGTTTTTAATCAAGTTAGCAGCAGCTGCTGCTGCAAATAAATAAATAAATAAATAAATAAATAAATAAATAAATAAATAAATAAATTGGAAGCGTGTGTCCAACGTCGCCGTTAGCGTATACGGTGCAGACCCGTTTCCGCTGTCTTGGCTTTTGTTGCACAGCTTCATGAATTATAGAGAAGCTTCCCTGTCGAGAAAAACAAAGTACTTACGGTGGACCTTAAACGACGTTTTGCAGGCGCTAGAAGCCTGCAGCTACGGTACGTGTACAGGAAATTGCATCGCAAGAGGCCCTGGAGATTTCATCACGGCTGAGCGGAAACGTCGCGTTTAAACCATTTCGTGCCGCACAATAGCTAGCACGTATTTCAGTGGAGGCTAGATGTGAAAGAATAACAAAGACCGTGTGCGCTGAGATTTCTGCGTGTTTAGGACACCGGCTGTAACCTAGTTTAATTTTGATTAGCTCTTCATGCAGTAGGGTGTATTTCTCATATACAACATTGACTTGGTAATGTACAGTTAAGCTAATTAGTTTTCTTTCTGCTTATTTTTTCCTGGTTTGGCCGGAATAGTCAAACTCGTTGGTGATTGTCGCTTCGAAGTCTTGTTCCGCTACGTTAAGATTTGGCGTTGTTTGGCATGTGTGTGCATTTCGTGACTAGCAAAGTGGGTCAGAAAAGCGCCGCACAATAATGAGAGATTTCTTTGTTTTCTTTTTCTTTTTTTAGCTTGCCTTTACATCGGGTCGTTGTGGCATGAGACGTAACCTTTGTCGCCCCTGTTAAGGTAACGCCAACACACACCACGACATCTTTCATAAGCTCCCGCAGGGCTATAGTTTGACTCGGACATTGTAAGCGGCGCCTCTTGTCGCTCAATGGCAACTCCAGCAATGCAAACAATTGCAGAAAACGCTGTCTCCAGCTCCCCATAGCCTGCTCTACCCCTCCCCAATCGTTTCACCGACCCTTCATCAATTGTCAGGACATCTTCAGGACAATGTCAGTGCATTTTGCGTTGCTTAGGGCATTTCTCTGCGGCTTCACCGCTGAACGGGGAAGCCGCAGCAAACCTGACAACTAAATTTTGACCAACCGCTCTTGTGTATATTGACGAGCGATGCTCGCGCCTATAGGTACTAGTATAGTATTTCCTTAGCCAACGTCTGCCGACTCGTGTAACCGCGGGTTCGACGTCATCGTGTAGTGCGTAGGAGTACGCCCGTTCCGCTGTGTTGGCTTTCGCTCTTTCGTTGCGCGGTTTCATGATTGCCTCACTTGAATTTCCGCTCGTCTTTGCCGTGTTGACACCGTGGGCGTTCGTTTCAGGCAAGCCGGGACCAGTTTAACCACTGCCGCCGGGCGGTCGACTCCGAGATCGCGCCGAAAAATGGAGGCTACGATCCTCCGTGCACGACTAGGATTCCGCGGCCTTCCTCGTCCTCGCACGACTCGAGCGAACTGAGCGACTCGACCCCACTGCCGCCGAAATCGTCGCCTGTCGACGCGAAGCAGCAGCCCGTCTGTCCGCTGCCCAGGCCTAGACTGCGTAATAAGGGCCAGACCGAGCCCCAAGACGTCACTGCGGCGCGTGACCTGGCCGGACACTGTGACTTCGACGTGGTGACCGACGGAAGTGTGTTTGGTGACTTGTACAACGGCATCTATCGCGAGGACAAGCCGTCGCGCGACGATGCCGACGAGCCTGCGGTGGGTGCTGCTCACTGTCGGCGCCACAAGTCCGTGGGCGCGCTCGCGGTGGACGTCAGGTCTTCGGACAACCGCAGCTCGACGCTGGATGATGACCTGCTGAACGGACTCGCGAGGCACGACTCGACAGCCGCGGTGCGCTCGTGCTTCAACAGCGTCATGCTCGCGGGCGGCTTCGGAGACGACGACGACGTCGGCCTCACACGCTGGAGAGACTCGGTGCTCACGGAGGAGTCGGACGACTCCGGGGTGCCCCACTGCAGCCGAGCGCTGGCCACCGAGGCGGGCGAGGCCAAGCTTATCGACGCGTCGTCGTTAGAGGTACGTATATGTCTTGGCTATACGAGAAGGCCGTTGTGCGGTCCGTATTCGGCGGGTTCTGCTGGCCGGATTTTTTGTCGTTGTTGTAGTGGTTGTAGTAGTAGCAGTAGTAGTAGCAATACAATTTTGCCTTACACATATGTTTGTTCGCACTTTCGTAGTAGCAATTATTGTGTGACCACTACCCTATATATGTAATGCCCAAATTGTCCTTTAGGGTAAAATAAATGAAAAAAAAGTAGTTGTAGGTGTAGTTATTGTTGATGATGCGATTAGCGTCATTTGCCTATACTTTGGACACTTGAGTCTATTTATTTGCCCTTTACGTCGTCGTGATGCCATCCGAGTCGTCTTTTTAACTGATATATCCGGATATACATGACATCTATGTCACGCCACTGTGATTCCGACGTAGCCGTTTCCATAACTGGGTATGTATCTGGATATGCACGACATGAAATGAATGGCATGAATGTTGTTGCAGCTTTGTGCCCGTGTGTAGTACCGAAAGGAGCAATTATATTAGTGCAGGGGACATTTTGCTAAACATTCGTCGATTTAAAAATTGCTCCAAATAATTACTTTGATGCAGCAAGCATGGTAACACCTTGCTAATGAGATCAATGTGTTTTAGTTCAAAACTGTCACTAAAATAAAAGGGCGAGGAGGGCGGAAGTCAGACGACCCCGCCCGCCTCGCCCTTTATACATATACGGGGCGGTTCTAGAAATTAATTCCAAGCGCATAGGCCATGCAAACTCACTGGCCATAATTCCTAAACTGCAATGTGCTGTGAAGTAACTAATTAAAAAGTTGATTTAGTATCTTTAATTAGTTAAATATCTGTTTTGGTTTCTCGTTCAGGTAAAGTGCGCCTCTCTGAATAATCCAGCTCAAGAAATATCCGCAACAAGCGATTTTTCAAAATTCCATAGAAGTAACAAATGATCATTATATATATATATGTGTGTGTGTGTGTGTGTGTGTGTGTGTGTGTGTGTGTGTGTGTGTGTGTGTGTGTGTGTGTGTGTGTGTGTGTGTGTGTGTGTGTGTGTGTGTGTGTGTGTGTGTGTGTGTGTGTGTGTGTGTGTGTGTGTGTGAGAGAGAGAGAGAGAGATTCGTAGCACAATATTCGTAGTGCAACACACGCGTAACCGGAGGTTGTGGGTGCGGCACCGAATGGCGGCAAGTTATCTTTTCGTCCACTTTCATTTCCCCCTTTTCCCTTTTATTATTTTCTACATTTCAATTTCAGGTTTCAGGACAGCTAATTTACTCCTTGCTTTCCCTGGCTTCATTGTCTCTTTCCTTTAGATGGTCATGATATATGGTAATTAGATGGTCACGCTGCTCCCTTACTGATTTCCGAAAGCGGAGCAGTGCTTAACACAAAAGATAGCGCTGAGCTATTTAACAAATGCTTCTCTCGACTAAAACTGAAAGTTAGAAACCTACAGCTTGACTACAACACGACGCGATGGATTGAGGAGTTCCTAACGAACCGATTTCAAGTAATCAGTCTCAACAACTGCTTTTCTAACCGCAGTCACGTCACTTCGGGAGTTCCTTAAGGATCCGTCCTTGGGCCACTGCTATATTTAATATACATCAATGACATCGCAACTAATATTACCTCACAAATACTTCTCTTCGCAGATGACTGCGTCTTGTATAATGAAATAAGCTGCCCTGCCGACATCTCTGTGCTGCAGTCTGATTTAACAAAACTAACTGACTGGTGTGACACATGGCAGAGGGAAATTAACATAGCCAAAACTAAACACGTAAAGTTTGCTTCGATAACTCGACCTACCTCTGACCAATATACAATACGCGGTATTACTGTTGACTCAGTATCTTCAATCAAGTACTTGGGTATCCTGTTTACCTCTAATTTAAGCTGCAATGCTCGCATTGAACACATCACCACAAAAGCATGCAAAAAACTTGGTTACCTGAAACGGCACTTACACCTTGTAACACAGATACCAGACTACGCGCATACAGTTCTTTTATCAGGCCTTCTTTAGAATATGCGTCCATAATTTGGCATCCCCATCACTCTAATCTCACGAACCTACTAGAATCAGTTCAAAATAAAGCTGCGCGGTTCATCTTAACTTCATACTCTCGATATCAAAGTGTGTCCGCCTTAAATAAATTACTTAATCTCCCTTCACTTGACATGCGCAGGAAATTATCACGGTTGTCCTTCTTCCATAGCCTTTACCACAGCAACATTGCATTCGCTCGAGCCCATATTCTTCCCGCTCCCCACATCTCGACCCGCACAGACCATGTTCATAAACTAAAACCTATATTTGCCAGGACTAACGCTTATCAAAATTCGCCTCTAGTTTTATCTATTACCGAATGGAACTCGCTACCTGCAAACATTGTCTCGCTTACGGAATCATCATCATCATTTCATGCAACGCTTCTAACCTTTTTAGAGTGTATGAACCTGTCCTAACCCACATTTCCTTGAATATTTACTTCAACAGTGTTTTCATGTGCTTGGCATTGTATAAAATTCATTCCGTTTCATCTGATATGTATCTGTGTAGGCTGTTTACCTAAATCATTATTCGATTGTATCCTATAAACTCGTGTTCTGATGGGTACTGATTGTTTGCATCGCATTTTAGGTTCTTATGCGTGTTTCACGCTACTAAACACTGCATAAACTTCGTTACCCTTTTCTTTCTTCCTTCCTTCCTTTCTTTCTTTCTTTCTTTCTTTCTTTCTTGTTCGCTTCTTCTAGATGTTTAGATCATTTTTTATGGTTCCTAATGCCTTCATATATTTGCACTGTACACATTTCACTCATACCGAGAGGAGAAGGGGGACAGTTATCATCTTTGTCAATGCCTCCGCCCCGTTGTCAGACTAAACGCCGCACGCAACAGCCGCGTCCAATCAGGGAGGAGCTTTGCGCCGATTCTGACTCTCTTACATGCGTAATCATGCGAACGACAATTAAAATTTGGAGTCGGATATTTCGGAGCTCAGACACGCTAGAAGAATTCTTCCAACTGATACTGCGTAGAAAGACGACTGCCTCTAACTTTTCAATACAAACATACCCACTTACTGCAGTCAACAAAAAGTTAATTATTCAATGTTACTTAATTCGGCTGCTGACAGCAATAATTATCATCTGACTTTGTGTCCCCCTGCCCACATAACTTATTTGCGCAGGTGGCCTTCGCGTGGCTCCCAGTGGCTAATTTTAAGAGAACCATAAAGCTTAACTTTGAACACCCTGTATGTTGTTTATATGCATAGACAGCACTTTGCAATGTTATAACGCGGTTTAATTAATGGATCCGAGACCTCAAAGAGGCGCAACGTAATGTTAACGCACTTCTCTAGTATTTACCGTTAAGTCGCCATTAATTTTTTGTTATCTACATCAGCGATTGGTGCTTCGAAGTCAAAGCGGGAAGTTTGCACCCTCTTAGCTGTTTTGACGAGCATAGCAAGTCGTAGACGTAAGAAAGGCGAGGAAGAGGATGTCGTTAGCTTGAGACACACACAGCCTTGCAAGGACACGCCGTGATTGCTTAGTCGCTTTGGTGTTTCGCTGCTAAGCACGAGGTGCGGGATCAAATCCCGGCCACGGCGACCGAATTTTGATGGGGGAGAAATGCAAACACACCCGTTTACTTAGATTTAGGTGCACATTAGGGAACCGCAGCTGATCAAAATTAATGCCCGATCAAAATTAATGCGGAGTCCCCCACCACGGCGTGCCTTATAATCAGATCATTGTTTTGGCACGTAAAAGCTCATAATTTAAGCTTTGCAAGAGCACGCCAGGGATTCCTCCACCTAATCGTCTCCATTTTGTATGCGCTTGCCACCGAACGGCCACCCAGGTTAAAACAAGGTTAAAAATGACGCAAGTTGGGAGTGCTCCTTTGACTAAATGGCGGCCCTTGTGGACAGTTTAGAGCACCACGCGATGCGGAACGCTGCCGATAGAAACGATGTGAGCTATGAAAGTTTGGTTGTGATTTTTAAACTTGGACCGCTGTAAACAGAACACATTTACCGTCGGTGACGGGTGGTCAGAGCCTGCCGCTATTCGCCACTGCTTCTTAAATACGTACTTCTAGTCCTCTTCTGGCAGGCATGCCGGGCTAAGAAGGCGGAGTAAAATACCAAAGAAACGCGTAAACTCTTTGAAAAGTGTTTCTCTTAAAACTGTTACACGCTGGAAGGTGTACAATTTTTAAGAACGTGTCGCTCATAGCGCCATGTCTAGCTCTGAAAGGGACTTATAGGAGTTCCTGTCCCCGCGAGAGTGGATCGGTCCCCTGCTGGTCTCTCTGGCCCGTTGTGACACTTCTGGTTCTTCGGTCACGCCCATAACCAAGAGCGTTCCACTCATGCCTTGATTTAACCTTTGCGGAGAGGCAGGATGATGTCTCCAGCGTTTGCGACTATTCGCCTGCCACCATTTACGAGTGCGCTATCGTCCAGTCATTAGAAAACGTCGTGATGTTTCACGTGTTGTGCAGCCTTCTGATCGATGCTGTGGATCAAAGTGATCACATTCTGGAGTGTTGCAAGCAACACTTGCGACGATTCATTGTTGCCTTGAGGGTCACTCCAAGCATGAGATGGTGTCCGCTCAGCTAGCGCTCTCTTTTTATCCCCTTAACTCCCTCTATAAACAGGATGCGCGTCTGGCTCACCTCCTTGCCTTCCCTTCTCTCTTTTCTTCGCTTCACAATGAGCAGTTCCGGAGGCAGAATTCATGGTCAGACACTCGTCTATTGAATCAATTAGAAGCAAACGCAAGGCGTACGGTTGCTGAACAGAGCAAGCTTTGTCATATGGCGGCAGTGGCGATCGAACCCAGACCACAATGTACCACGGCTTAGCAGGCAGGCGCTAACTATTTTTTATTTATTTTATTTATATGATCTTCATGGCCATGTGGCATAGAAGAAGGGAGTGGTTACAAAGCAGCAGTATACAAACTCAATGAGTTTTGCTAATAGCAGCCCATACACAGGCAGTCACTCGCGACTGCGCTGGCCCGTCTTGACGACCGGCCGCTTTCGGAGCAGACAGTCCTGGTACGCCAGCCTATAAAGTCATCACACCACAAGTCCGTCAAGGCACGTCAAGCCAAGTCCGTCAAGACTAGAAATGAAATCGACTTCATGCTCTGCGCGAACCCTGGCATCATACAAGATGTAGACGTGCTCGGCAAGGTACGCTGCAGTGACCATAGGATGGTAAGAACTCGAATTAGCCTAGGCTTGAGGAGGGAACGGAAGAAACTGGTACACAAGAAGCCAATCAATGAGTTAGCGGTAAGAGGGAAACTAGAGGAATTCCGGATCAAGCTACAGAACAGGTATTCGGCTTTAACTCAGGAAGAGGACCTTAGTGTTGAAGCAATGAACGACAATCTCATGGGCATCATTAAGGAGTGCGCAATAGAAGTCGGTGGTAACGCCGTTAGACAGGAAACCAGCAAGCTATCGCAGGAGACGGAAGATCTAATCAAGAAACGCCAATGTATGAAAGCCTCTAACCCTACAGCTAGAATAGAACTGGCAAAACTTTCGAAGTTAATCAACAAGCGTAAGACAGCTGACATAAGGAAGTATAATATGGATAGAATTGAACATGCTCTCAGAAATGGAAGAAGCCTAAAAATGGTGAAGAAGAAACTAGGAATTGGCAAGAATCAGATGTATGCGTTAAGAGACAAAGCCGGCAATATCATTACTAATATGGATGAGATAGTTCAAGTGGCTGAGGAGTTCTATAGAGATTTATACAGTACCAGTGGCACCCACGACGATAGTGGAAGAGAGAATAGCCTAGAGGAATTCGAAATCCCACAGGTAACGCCAGAAGAAGTAAAGAAAGCCTTAGGAGCTATGCAAAGGGGGAAGGCAGCTGGGGAGGATCAGGTAACAGCAGATTTGTTGAAGGATGGTGGTCAGATTGTTCTGGAGAAACTGGCCACCCTGTATACGCAATGCCTCATAACCTCGAGCGTACCGGAATCTTGGTAGAACGCTAACATAATCCTAATCCATAAGAAAGGGGACGCCAAAGACTTGAAAAATTATAGACCGATCAGTTTACTGTCCGTTGCCTACAAAGTATTTACTAAGGTAATCGCAAATAGAATCAGGAACACCTTAGACTTCCGTCAACCAAAGGACCAGGCAGGATTCCGTAAAGGCTACTCAACAATAGACCATATTCACACTATGAATCAAGTGATAGAGAAATGTGCAGAATATAACCAACCCTTATATATAGCTTTCATTGATTACGAGAAAGCGTTTGATTCAGTCGAAACCTCAGCAGTCATGGAGGCATTACGGAATCAGGGTGTAGATGAGCCATATGTAAAAATACTGGAAGATATCTATAGCGGCTCCACAGCCGTAGTAGTCCTCCACAAAGAAAGCAACAAAATCCCAATAAAGAAAGGCGTCAGACAGGGAGATACGATCTCTCCAATGCTATTCACAGCATGTTTACAGGAGGTATTGAGAGACCTGGAGTAGGAAGAATTGGGGATAAAAGTTGATGGAGAATACCTTAGCAACTTGCGATTCGCTGATGATATTGCCTTGCTTAGTAACTCAGGAGACCAATTGCAATGCATGCTCACTGACCTGGAGAGGCAAAGCAGAAGGGTGGGTCTGAAAATTAATCTGCAGAAAACTAAAGTAATGTTTAACAGTCTCAGAAGAGAACAGCAGTTTACGATAGGTAGCGAGGCACTGGAAGTGGTAAGGGAATACATCTACTTAGGGCAGGTAGTGACCACGGATCCGGATCATGAGACTGAAATAACCAGAAGAATAAGAATGGGCTGGGGTGCGTTTGGCAGGCATTCTCAAATCATGAACAGCAGGTTGCCACTATCCCTCAAAAGGAAAGTGTATAACAGCTGTGTGTTACCAGTACTCACATATGGGGCAGAAACCTGGAGGCTTACGAAAAGGGTTCTGCTGAAATTGAGGACGACGCAACGAGCTATGGAAAGAAGAATGATGGGTGTTAGGTTAAGGGATAAGAAAAGAGCAGATTGGGTGAGGCAACAAACGCGGGTAAATGACATCTTAGTTGAAATCAAGAAAAAGTAATGGGCATGGGCCGGACATGTAATGAGGAGGGAAGATAACCGATGGTCATTAAGGGTTACGGACTGGATTCCAAGGGAAGGGAAGCGTAGCAGGGGGCGGCAGAAAGTTAGGTGGGCGGATGACATTAAGACGTTTGCAGGGACAACATGGCCACAATTAGTACATGACCGAGGTAGTTGGAGAAGTATGGGAGGGGCCTTTGCCCTGCAGTGGGCGTAACTAGGATGATGATGATGATGATGATGATTCTTTCCGTCTTTCATTTCGCCTTACCCTTCCCCCAGTGAAGGGTAGCAAACCAGTTTCTCTTCCGGTTAACCTCATTGTCTTTCCCACCCCGTTTCTCTATACAACAATTTGGCATGGTTATACAAGGCTAGCTAGCGTTCACGAGAAACTTTGTTATCGGTGATGTTATTTGTTATTGGAAAGGCGGGTCCAATCCTGAGAAGTACGGAGTAGCAATAATGGAAGAAGACGAAAAGAAGGCTTGCTTGAAGAAGTTCATATACGTTCTGACGGTGATCGGTGTGATTTGGAATGTACTGCGTCTGGCGGATGAGGTCGTCGTGAAGTGGAATATATACGAAGTGGGACAAGGACTAGGTTAGCTTTTATTGAAGTTATACTCACAGGCCTATTATAGTTTGAAATGATGAAATAAATAGTATCCCTTTGTATTTATTCAATTGAAGTTATTAGAATTTATCGTGGCTGGAAACCCATGTAGCGAATGCATCCCCTGACATGCTCGTCCTCCTTCCCTCAGCGCCGTATGTACAGTTCCAACTTCTCTGGACTAGAAAGACGCCGTATCCACGCTGGGGGAGCCTGTCTTGTCTCATCTTTTCACTATAGCAAGCGGCAGCGCTCGCCACGTTGGCTCGGCGGCTATAGGGTTCTCGTACTGTATGTACACACCAAGGTCGTGGTTTCAATTCCTGAACAAGGCAGCTGCACTCAGACGAAGGTGGAATGCAAAACTGCCCACATACTTAGATTTTTTGGAACGCTAAGGAGACCCATGTCATCGAAATTGAACCGCAGTCATCGGAGCCTACGGCGTCTCACAAGAGCTCTGGGTTGTACAAACTAATCAATTGTTTCAAAAACCTGGCAGGTCGCGAGAAGATACGAGACAGTTCAGCTCTGGAGCTACCGTCATCCACAGCTTTCATATTGGCAGAAGGCAGTAGGAGCTCAAAGAGCTTGCAGAGATTAATGTGGTCGTGCATCATCATTCGTCATTCTTAATTCTGCATTCGTCATTCTGCTGTACCCGAATGCACTGTGGAGGCGTATAGGAGCCGTTGCTGTGTATAGGCTACAACGTTTTTGGTTTCTTGTCGCAGCTTTGTGCGGTGCCGCGGTTCAAAGTATGCGTGTACCATTTCTTTGTCTTGCTTTTCTATTCTTTAGAGACTGCGTCGATAACAAATATACACCACCATACCCCATGTACCGCTTTTTATTCCTGCGTTAATCAGGAAAAAAAAAACAGGTGGCTGTACAGGTCCCACTGAGATTAGATTCTGTGATTACCTTTGGATATGTACCCGGCTGTGTATGTTGTTGAGTGTAGCCTGTTCTGGGGGGGGGGGGCGTGTTTGATTTAATACATCATGATATTTATATAGACCAGCATGCTATGTATGCGAGCAGTCAGGCGAACCGCTCGAGGTTTCTTTAAGACTGTTCCTTTCTCTCGATTCTTTTTTTGTGAAAACGCAAGGCTCCAAGAAAAAAATATTGCAATGTTCAGTTAGCTAACTAGTGATGTTCCACTACTTAAATTTAAATTGTAATTTCAGGGCGCGTGCCGCAATTGCGGAATTGAAGCCGGGAACTTGTAAAGACAGGCATGTAGTAGGAAGTTTATCAACAAAGAGTTCGAAACACTCAAGCAGGACTGCACTGAAGGGAAAGTAGAAAATGTAGCTCTCAAAACATCAGAACAGGCACTTACACAGGAAATGGGATCACTGAAAAAAAGAAAAACGATTGCATGTAACATCGCTCAAGGTCACTGTTCAAGACCAATACTCTCGGAACAAAAACATCGAAATTAAGGGAATTCCGCATGAGAAAGCTGAAAAACTAGTTAATGTGCTAGGCAAAGTAGGCGACACACTGGGTGAACCGATTAAGAAGGAAGACATTGAGATTTGGCCATCGAGTCGCTTCACGAAGGGCAGACACGGAACAAAGCGTTGTGGTTGTTTTCAACCACCGTGCAAGCGTGAAAAAGTGCTTGAGAAAGCACGGAAGGCTATAATTAATTCCGGTGACCCAGGATTTGACAAGCGGCAAGCCATATTTGTAAATGAGCATCTTTGTCCGCAGCTAAAGGAACTTCTTGGCATGGCCATTGCTAAAGAAACGGGAACTGAACTGGCGTTTTGTTTGAGTGAAGGGCGGTAAAATCTTTCCACGGAAAACGAAAACATCCAATGTAATTCGAATTGTTTGCGAGGCAGATGTGACAAAAGATGTGCGAGTAGACAGATGTACATAAAGATTTCCTTGATCTGTGTGCTTATGTTGCGCCATGGGAATGGTTTCACCAAGAGGCGTCATAAAGCCGAATTCGCACGATTACCTTTCATTTCTTCACTGTAACGCATTGTCGGCTAGCCACGAACATAACGAGTTGGTCGCGCTTCTCGGTGACTTCCCGTTTCAATTTCACAATGTAATGATTACGGAAACATGGTATCGGTCAGACGAGGAAGCGTTTCGAATTCCTGCTTTCCAAACCTGCTATTTTAACCGTTCTGATAGGTGTGGCGGGGCTGTATTGCAGCTTGTATATGAGCAAATTTAATGTAGCATGCTTCCAGCTTACTCTGCATTGACAACAGATTGCGAAGTGTTAAGTCTGGAATCACAAAAGTGTGTTTTCACTGTTGTGCATCGTCCCCTTAGCGGCGACATTGAGAGTTTTTCGCGTTTCTTGAAAGATTGTTGCACCTTATCAGCACCAATCACTTGCAACTTGTCATTGGCGGCTTATTAACCTTTTAGTAAATACACCGAATTTGCGAAGTTTGCATATTGTTCTTGATTCTTTTTGCTGTGGAAACGTAACTGCGGCACCCACATGAATCTGTACCAACTCCGAAAGCATGCTTGATTGTTTATCACAAATAGCTCGGACGACTATGTGCACTCTGGTGTAATTGAAGGAAACATAGGAGATCACTCGCCCGTGTACATGATTTATAACGTGAATCGCGAATTTTGGAAGTCTCATCGTTCTGAGCCATTTCAGACTCAAGCAATTAACCAGAAAACTCTAGCGAATTTTCGCACGGAAATAAAAAGAATAGATTTCAGCTCTGTACTTGACTGCATAGAAGACGCAGATCAAGCGTATAATATATTTATTCATGCACTTTTAAACGTTTACGAAGGTTGTTTCCCGTACAAAAAAAAAGAAAAGAAAATCGAAAAAAAAGGAAACCATGGCTTACTGATGAATGCCTCAGAATGATCCGCGAAAAAAATTATTTGTATGCAAAGTTTCTGAAGACTAGGGATCCTGCGGACTTCATTTAAAATATACAGAAACTGTTTCAATAAATTTATGAGAAATGCCAAGAACAGATATTTCGAAAATATGCTTGCCATACCGAACTAAACGCTATTACGAGAAAGGCACTGAAATCAAATTTAATTAATAAAAGTCAATTTTTCTAAATTAGAAGGTCTGAAAATTTTTGCCATGTTCCAAATCTCGCTTTTCTCTCGTTCCGCATATCTTTTTATGTTCTGCAGGACGTTGCCGTTACATACTGAGTAAAATTGTTGGTATTATTCTAGCGTTTATTTTTACAGATGTTGCTTATCATTTGTGCATGATTCTTTTTTTTTTCTTTTTTTTTGGATATGGATGTATGCCTACATGCATAGATGTAAATATGTATATATGTTAGGTAGGTGTGGATAAGTATTTGCACAGTTGTGAATGTATATAGATGTTATGTATGCTCTGATGTGAATATGGATGTATGTATAATGTCAGTTTGTTTTGGTACATATTTAACACATTCTATTTGTGACATTCTGTTTATATATGCTGCAACTGGTTGTCAAAGAAAGGGGACAGGAACCTCGTCAAGCTGCGGTTGTGCAGCTTTTTGTTCCTGCTCTCGCAATTCTCTTCTGCTATAGAAAAGAAGGACAATGCGAAATAAATTTGAAGATTGAAAGAAAGTTGAATAAAGAGGCTGGCACTAGATTCGAATTGTCCACCGCTACACTCGCGATAGACATAACCTCTGGAAGGCAAAATATAGTGAGAAAGAAAGAAAGAAAGAAAACATGTGCTCTGCTGTCTTCGCTTGTCGAGGCTGCCCGCTTTTTTCCTGAACAGCTCTTCTTTCCTCTTCAGCGTCCAAAGTCATCGCGGCATTCCTGTAGCTCGTGTCGCCCGTTCTTAGACAATGGCTGTAGCCGGTTCTCGTGCGGCTCCGCTTCTCAGCTTGCAGAACATTCTTCGCAAGGACACCGTATTCTAGCGGAATGCCTCCGGCCTGCGTACGTGTCCTTCGCGTTTCCGACGCCTCCCGCATAATTATGCTGCTTCTCGGTGATCGTGCCGGGGTCACGAACGTCGTTCAGACGCCGTCGTCTGTGAAACCAGGATAGCCCAGTCGATGACCAGCGTCGATTAATTAATCGAATTGGGGGGGTTTGTCGTCCGCAACTTACATAGTGGCTTATGAGGCACGCCGTAGTGGAGGGTTCCAAATTAATTTTTACCGGCTGGGGGTTCTTTAGTGTGCGCCCAAAGCACAGTATTCGCGTGGTCACTTTCAAGCTTTACAGAATTTTTAAAAATCACTTATGGCAGATGGCATAATTTCATCCCTTGAACTGGAATATTGAGAAATGCGGACGTTACTTGCACGAAAAAATCAAAACATAAAATCAACTAATTGAAGGAAAATTCGCTAATTAATTTCTTGCTTTACGCACATATTGCAATTTACCAATTGTAGCCGGTGAGTTTGCGAGTCATATCCACTAGGAACAAATTTTAAGGGTGGCACGGGTTTCAAGATGCACTGTTGTTCCGCTTACTTTTTAACGAAACTCTCTTTCATTCATTGCAGCACAAAAGTAACATGAACGCCCATGTATTTCGTTGCACGCTTTGGCAATGAGTCTCTCGAAATTGTTGTCATCCTGAAAATTGATTCTGAGTGGATACGCCTTGCAAACTCACCGGCTACAATTTGTAAATTGCAATGTGTGCGTAAAATAAATAATTAATAAATTAATTAGTGAAGGTTGTTAATCAGATGACTGCGTTTCCATTTCTCGTGCAAGTAATGTACGCCTCTTTAAATATTCCCGCTCAAGGAATGAAATTATCATATCTGCCAGAAGTGATTTTTTAAAACTCTGCACAACTTAAAGATGATCATCTGCTATACACGAGTGTTTCTTGCATTCCACCTCCATCGGAAGGTGGCCGCCGTGACGGGAAATCGAACCCGCGACCTCGAGCTGAGCATCGCCAACACAGCGAGTCAGCGTAGTTTTTAGCAAGCTGAATGAAAAAAGTAATAAAAAGAAACCCTCACTAATAAAAAATTAACGACAACCCGGCGTTTCAGAGACAGTCAAGTTGTTGTTATTCTTTTTCGCTTTCTTTCTTTCTTTCCCAGGAGCAAGATGTCGAGATGCAGATGTACTTCATAATTTCATGATCGCTCATAGTGACCAGGCCGTGACCGTTACGCCGGGAAGAGTTGCCGAAGTGCGGATAACCTTCTCGATCGTTTGCAACAAGGCACATCTCTGTCGAATGTTTTCCCGTGGCTTTCAGCAAAGTGGTCCTCAATATAGTAGCTCGGAGCGACACCGGAGCCTTCGGAGCGCTTATTTTAGCAAGGATGTCGTAAAAGAAGAAACGCAATTTGGCGATTGGCTAATGTCTCTGAACAGTCGAGCCGAACCAACGCCATTTTGACCAGGGAGCCGAGGGACTGTAGCGCTCTTCGACGAACAGAAAGCACGGTTTTTCTATCACTTTCTGCGGGTTGAAATTCGCAACTAACGGTGTGATTCCTGTTCTGAATGTGCTCTTGTGTCGGAGCTTTCTTCAGGGGATAAGTGCACGCGGGGCCAAATTTTACGAATGACCCGGATGCTAATGCGCAACCACATGCAGGGCTTTATCTGCAAGTAGCTCATTTTGTCTTCCTACATAGTTAACTTTTTTTCTGTATGAGCGAAAGAACCTTTGCTGTGCCCAGACTCCGGAACTGCTGCTTTATTTTCCGCATAAATATGCGCTTGCCCTCGGCTTAAATTATTCTCGAAGATTCTCGAAGCGGCGCAGTATCAAGGTGTGAACCTTTATCTTTAGGGATTTATACACGAAAAGCGTGCGTTTTCTATATTGTTAATCTGACTAGTCTAGAATGCTGCATAAAGTCCAAACCGAAAGTCTTATCGTAGCTGCAATAGGGAACGCTCTCTTCCAGCCAAGCGCACTATGCCAGAGAATCCTATTCAAGTTCTACTGAAGCATCTGGTAATGCGAGGATAACCGTAAAAGCTTTTGCAATCATCGCTGCATGCAAAAGACCGGCACCAATGTCTCGTATCTCCGCCGCATTGACAATACGGTACACGGGCGCGCAATTGGAGTGCGCTCCGACAAGCGCTCTACCAAAGCACACCTCTCCCCAGGAAGAAAGGGGTGCGAAAAAAAAAAAAATGACTCCTCTATTTTTCCGCCTATATTAAGAACTTGCTGTCGTCTCGTGACGCCGGTGACGACACGTGGTATATCAGCTGTTTCCACTAGAGAGACATGATTCCGAGCTTTCTTGTTTGCAACAGAAGACTTGAGCCGAACGGAGGCGCGGCGAAAGATCGCAGTGGCCGTGCGTGCCCGGGCTTAACGAGTCTGCGCGCAGTAAACCAAGTGTCGCAGCGGCGGGCGCGTCTTTCACCTCCAACAGATTACCAGGGCGCATGTGCAGGATCGAGGTGTCCGTATCGCGAATGTGCAGATCGAGTGCGTCGCCGTGAAGCTGCATCGCGGCTGGCACACCAAGCTGGGCTTCAGCCTCCGCGACTGCGATCCTGACGCCCGCGACACGCCCAATGCACCTGTCGTCAAGGCCGTCTACGCGGGGAGCCTGGCCTCGAGAGACGGGCGCATCCGGCCCGGCGACTTCCTCGTCCAGGTATGCGTGTACACACACGTGTCGCGAGTCAGAAAAAGCAAAGAGTCAGTTGTTTGTCGACGGCGTCTTCATGACGCTCTGTTCTAAGATAAGAGAAAGCGCGAAAAAAATAAAAACAAAGAAAGCGTCTCATTGTACGAAAAAGTCGACAATGAAGGTCGCTTTATACAAAGCGGTGTGCGTGGCGAGAAAATTTGTCACCGTTCCGTGCATTTCAGTTGGGTGAGTGTGATAAATGCTTGACCTCTAAGCATTCTCTCGTTGTTAAAATTAACTTTAGACGAGCCTAAAACGAATGCGAACACGCGATAGATTGGGTTGACGCGTGCATTACGTACTTGCCCTCAAGTAACACTACAGCATCTTCGAGCTCATTTGCCGCAAAAGCAGTGGCAATGTTGCAGATATCTCGGAGCTGGTGATTGCCTCGGTATTCTTGGTTAATGAAAATGTGCGCTTGCTGGCTTCGGTTAGCAATAATAACGCGCCAACTGAGGTTACTAATTAAATAGCGAATTTATTCAATTCATTAAGTTATCATGATTCCTTCGCATGTTATGCAGATGCGACGAGTAACCTATTGCTGGACAAAAGAAGAAAAAAAATCGAAAACCAAAACACGTTGCGCTGTCGTGAGGAATTAGTTCGCTAAGCACTCGTTTGCAGTACGCAAAATGCGTGAAAAACTCTGAAGGCAAAGAATTGCCTTCAGACCAAGATAATTATTTTTGAAACGAAGCTGGGAGGCGGGAACTCAGCCAACAAGACATCGCTTAGGGTAGGCAGCCTTTAAACCTGGGCCGACTTGAAACTGGGTTGTCAGTTTTTTAGCACTTTGTTTTCGCGATATCTGAATACTGGATTATTATTATTATTATTATTATT
This sequence comes from Dermacentor variabilis, assembly GCF_050947875.1. Lineage (NCBI taxonomy): Eukaryota > Metazoa > Arthropoda > Arachnida > Ixodida > Ixodidae > Dermacentor > Dermacentor variabilis. The sequence continues at coordinate 60,550,727 of NC_134568.1, read as the reverse complement.
ATTATTATTATTATTATTATTATTATTATTATTATTATTATTATTATTATTATTATTATTATTATTATTATTAGACATGGAAACATACAAGCACAAAAAAAAAACAGGGAGAGAGCAAGCTGACAACTGCCACCGAGAGGGGTACGCCTGCCTACTCTTTCGGGAGGAGGGAATGAAAAGAGAAGGGCATGTAAAGTAGAACAGTGCAGGCAAGCCAAAATATATGGCCCCTTTAAAATTGATTGGAACAATGCCGTAGCACTTAATTATTATCATGACATTACAACCACTGAATATATCGAGTGTTTCATCGAAAGTGGACAGAAGTTTATAGTGACAGTGTAGTGGATACAAAAGGTGATATCTACGGCAGTACATTATTCGTTTTAAAATGTGTCGGGTACTCCTTGACGATCGCTAATAATATTGTTACGTAGGAAGACGCCAACGAAAAGCTATATACAAGTATATTTACAAGGCAATACGCTGCACTTGGCCAAGAGGCAACAGCCCGCGCTAGCCTCTAATCGTCGTCGTCGTCGTCGTCGTCTTCACCCTGCTCGCCCCTTTGTCATCGCAAATACTGTTCCGTAGCACTACCTCCGGCGGCAAAAGCGCCGTCCCGGAGCGACTAAACGCCGGACTCGGAAGCAGTGTGGTAGGCCTTGAGCCTACTGACGTGCACATCACTAGAAGCCAGAGTAGAGCACGAGGTTGAACGCACAGGAGCAATTTCGTACGTCACAGGCGTCACCTGGCGCAGCACGCGGTAGGGCCCTGTGTATCGCGAAAGGAGCTTCTCTGAAAGTCCGACGTGACGAGAGGGCGACCACAGGAGCACGAGCGCACCAGGCGAAAACTGTACGTCACGGTGGCGGGCGTTGTACTGACGCTGCTGAGTGGTTTGCGAGGCCGTCAGTCGAGTACGGGCAAGCTGGCGTGCATGGTCGGCGAGGGCGATGGCGTCGCGCGCGTACTCGCTTGTTGAGATCGCAGCAGGAGGAAGTGTCGTGTCTAGGCGCAAGGTCGGTTCGCGACCGTACAATAGATAAAACGGAGAAAATCCGGCGGTGTCGTGCCGGGAAGAATTGTACGCAAATGTGACGTAAGGAAGGGCAATGTCCCAGTCGTGGTGATCCTTGGAAACGTACTTGGACAGCATATCGGTAAGAGTACGGTTTAACCACTCTGTCAGGCCATTAGTTTGAGGATGGTATGAGGTAGTCAGCTTGTGTTGAATGGAGCAGGAATGCTCAATGTCGGCGATAACTTTCGAGAGGAAGTTACGACCACGGTCAGTAAGCAGCTGTCGTGGGGCGCCATGAAGTAAGATAATGTCACGCAAGGGAAAGTCCACGACGTCAGTGGCGCAACTGGTAGGGAGAGCCAGTGGGATAGCGTATCGGGTGGCGTAATCAGTTACGACGGCTACCCATTTGTTCCCAGAAGATGACGTGGGAAAGGGACCGAGGAGGTCTAATCCAACACGAAAGAAGGGTTCCACAGGGACGGTGATCGGCTGGAGATGACCGGCAGGTAGCATCTGAGGTGTTTTACGACGCTGGCAGGGATCACAGGCAGCAACATAGCGTCGGACGGAGCGAGCGAGTGCAGGCCAATACAAGCGGTGGCGGGCGCGGTCGTACGTGCGGGTTACCCCCAAGATGTCCTGCAGTGGGTGCGTCATGCATCTTAAAGAGCACAGTCTTTCGTAGATGTTTTGGCACGACAAGGAGAAGGTCAGAGCCGTCAGGGAGGAAGTTCCTTCGGTACAGAATGCCGCCCTGGAGGACATATTGGGGAACAGATGTGTCGGTAGGTGTAGAGCGCAGACGCTCGATGAGTACTCGCAGCGATAGGTCTCGGTACTGCTCATCGACGATGTTAGCGAAGGCAGACACAGAAAAAATGCCGTTGGCGGTACTACTGTCGGCATCGTCAGGCTCGTCTACCGGGTAGCGAGACAGGCAGCCAGCGTCCTTGTGTAGTCGGTCAGATTTGTAGGTGACAGAGTACGAATATTCTTGGAGACGTAAGGCCCAGCGACCAAGTCTTCCTGTAGGATCTTTCAGTGAGCATAACCAGCAAAGCGCGCGATGGTCTGTGACAACGGAAAAGGGTCGGCCATATAAGTATGGGCGGAACTTGGCAACCACCCAAACTAGGGCCAGACACTCACGCTCAGTGATGGAATAGTTGCGCTGCGCGGGTGAGAGGAGCCTGTTGGCGTAAGCGATAACACGGTCGTGGCCACGCTGGCGTTGTGCCAGTACTGCGCCAATTCCGTGACCGCTGGCATCAGTACGGACTTCGGTAGGCGCAGAAGGATCGAAATGGGCCACAACGGGAGGCGTTGTGAGAAGGTCGATTAGAAGCGAGAATGCGGAGGCCTCGTTATCGCCCCACTGGAAAGGGGCGTCTTTTTTTCAAAAGCTCGGTTAGTGGTCGTGCTATGGCCGCGAAATTTTTCACGAAACGGCAGAAGTACGAGCAAAGACCGATGAAGCTGCGCACATCCTTGACACACTTGGGAACAGGGAAGTGCGTAACGGCATGGATCTTGCCTGGGTCCGGTTGCACTCCGTTCGCGTCAACGAGATGTCCAAGGACGGTAATCTGGCGAAGGCCGAATTGGCACTTCGATGCGTTGAGCTGCAGACCGGCTCGACGAAAAACGTCCAGGACTGCTGAGAGGCGCTTGAGGTGCGTAGCGAACGTTGAGGAGACTACTATAATGTCGTGCAAGTAGCACAGGCACGTGGACCATTTGAAACCGTGAAGAAGGGAGTCCATCATGCGTTAAAAAGGGGCAGGAGCGTTACATAGACCGAACGGCATCACTTTGAATTGATAAAGACCATCGGGTGTTACAAAAGCAGTCTTCTCGCGGTCGAGATCGTCCACAGCAATCTGCCAGTAGCGGGAGCGAAGGTCAATAGAGGAGAAATAGCGAGCACCGTGGAGGCAGTCAAGGGCGTCATCAATCCGAGGTAGGGGATACACTTCCTTTTTGGTAACCCTGTTAAGGTGCCGATAATCCACGCAAAAGCGCCATGATCCATCCTTCTTTTTTACCAGTACAACAGGTGACGCCCATAGACTATAGTACATGACGGTTCAATAATGTTCTTGGCAAGCATTTTTCGAACTTCGGCGTGAATAACTTGACGTTCAGCCGGTGATACTCGATACGGGTGGCGATGAATAGGAGTGGCATCGCCGGTAATAATGCGACGTTTAACAACTGTAGTTTGAGCCAACGGACGATCGTTAAAGTAAAAAATATCGTGGTAGGAAAACAGAACGCGGTAGAGCTCACGAGCGTGCTCGGACGGCCTGTCGGGCGCAATAATTTTCTGTAAGTCGGCGATGGTACAATTTGCCGACTGCGATGGTAGAGGAGGATTGGCTGAATTGTCTACTGCAATAGATGCTAGTGAGTGATCCTCGAATGAGCAAAGCTGGGCCAGAGACATCCCGCGTGGCAGCACTTGTGTCTTCAAGCCAAAATTGACCACTGGCAGGCAGACGCAATTCGCCGTAACAGATAAAACTGTATGAGGTACCGTGATCCCGTGTGTAAGGAGGACGTCTTGCATAGGAGCCGCGATGTAGTGACCGTCGGGGACTGGTGGGGACGACACGAAGTCAACGTAAGTCAGTGCGGAAGGTGGCAAGCGAACGAAGTCGACGGAACTGAGGCGACTGGGGTGTGGTTCAGCGGGATCCAGAACAGGCAGGTCAAGGCGGAGAGTGCTGGCGGAACAGTCTATGAGAGCAGAATGTGCGGAGAGGAAGTCTAAGCCGAGGATGATGTAGTGGGGACAGTGGGAGATGACTGTGAATAGCACGATAGTGGAGCGATCGGCGAAGGAGACGCGAGCGGCACACATACCAATTACAGGGGCTGTTTCGCCATCGGCGACACGAACAACAGGAGTCGTGGCGGGCGTGATTATTTTCCTCAGCTGGTTACGTAGGTCAGCGCTCATTACCGACAAATGCGCCCCAGTGTCTATGAGAGCAGATACAGAAACACCGTCGACTTGCACGTCAAGAAGGTTCAGATGAGTGGGCAACATCAGTGGAGGATTTGGCGGCGTAGGGAGCAATGCAGCGTCACCTCGAGGCGCTGCATCGTCTAGTTTTCCGGCTGAGAGCGGCGTCCGAAGGGAGTCGGCGAATAGGAACGACTGGGCTGGGGGGAGCGAGATTGTCGTCGTTGGGGCGAAGGCGAACGAGAATAGGGGCGGTTCGGCGCAGGAGAATCTGTGGCGGCATTATCGGAGCGGGCAGCATAGGGACGAGAAGGGCCACCTGGGGGGCGAGAGTAAGCAGTATAAGTAGACCGGTTCGGAGAATTCCAGCGACTGCGACAGTGCCGAGAAATGCGCCCGATTCGATGGCAGTGAAAACAAATCGGCTTGTCGTCAGCAGTGCGCCATTCAGACGGGTTGCGGAAACGTGGTAGGTAAGAAGATGCGGGACGGGGCAGAATCGAAGAAGCCGGGTAGGTATCAGGGCGATGGGCCGAGCAGATGGTGTGAAGACCCATGTTGGCGAACTCCTGGCGGACAAATGCCTGGATAAGGGAAACCGTGACTGCAGGCGCGTTGGAGGGGCTGGAGTCGAAGGCAATCGGATAGGCGGCCTCGATCTCACGCCGGACGATTCTGGTAACATCGCCAGTGTTGTTGGGACGAGGAGCGTCGGCACAGGAAGATGTCGCTGGGGTGTTGGGCAGACGGGCAAACTGCTGGTCGATACGTCGGCTTTTAGCGAGTTCCAGGCGGCGGAACTCTTTTATAACTGCATCCACCGTCGCCACGTTGTTAAATACGAGCAAGTTGGAGGAGTCATCGGCAATACCTTTGAGGATGTGGGAAACCTTATCTGACTCAGTCATGCGTGTGTCAACTTTGCGGCACAGAGCCAAGACTTCCTGAATGTACGTGACGTAGGGCTATGTTGACGTCTGCACACGGCCGGAAAGCGCCTTCTGCGCGGCAAGTTGGTGACCGTAGGGGTTGCCGAACAAGGCTCGGAGCTTTTGCTTAAGCGAATCCCAACTGGTGAGCTCATCTTCGTGCGTCCGAAACCAAACTCGAGGTGTGCCACCGAGGTAAAAGACTACGTTGCCGAGCATGATAGTAGGGTCCCACCGGTTATTGCGGCTGACGTGTTCGTACAGGCTGATCCAGTCCTCGACGTCTTTCCCATCTTTGCCCTAGAATACGCCAGGATTACGGGGAGCTGGGAGAGTGATGTAGGTCGTCGAAGTGGCAGCAGGTGTCGGAGCCGGCGTAGTCGAGTTGTCGTCGCCGGGAGCCATGAATGAAGGCTCGACGTACCGTCCACTGCGAAGCTCCGTGACGAGGTACAGGGGACGTCCACCTCCACCAGATATGTTACGTAGGAAGACGCGAACGAAAAGCTATATACAAGTATATTTACGAGCAATACGCCGCACTTGGCCAACAGGCGACAGCCCGCGCTAGCCTATAATCGTCGTCGTCGTCTTCACCCTGCTCGCCCCTTTGTCATCGCAAATACTGTTCCGTAACAATATAATTAACTAAACTTTGCTTATTAGTATGTTAAGTAGCTAGTATTTTGAGTAGTAATTAACAATAGTTTTGCATTTTTAGAAAATTGAGCCCGGTCATTGCTCAGGTGGCGTTCAGTTACGAAATGCACTCTGCAAATTGTGCGTCTAGTGAGTGCGGCGAGGCGCATGACATAATGCATCTGCCGTTGGACTGCTTTGCTTCGTTACCCGCCGAGGTATCGAATAGGGGCTATGACTTGGCGTTGCTGAGGTCGCCGGTTCGACCGCAGCCGCGGCGGCGGCATACCGATGAGGTCAAAATGCAAGAACGTTCGTGTACATAGATATAGGTGCACCTAAAACAACCTGGTGTGGTCAAAATGAATCCGGAGTGCACTCACTACGGTATGGCTCATAATGAGATTGTGGTGTTGGCACGTAAAACCCTTGAATATATTTAGTTATTTCTCTTGCTCGTTTCCTGCCCAGGAAGGAAAGAAGCTACGCCACATCTTGAGAGCATTGGACAACTACTTTTTGCCTCTTCGCACTACACTTGGTCAACGGCCTGATTTAGGACGTGAATCTAGAGTATTGATTACGGTAAAAAAATCACTTGATGATCGAACGGAGACATAAGTAATGTATTAGTGCATATTATGCGTTTCTTTACCTGTGAACTTTTTCTAGCTTTCAATATGTTATTTCTGAAGTGTGGTGCCATATTTCTCCCACTGAAATTTCATGTCGGGGAGTTCGGAAACCAAGATTCTCAAATCGAATATTCTAGAGAAACTGCCTTGGAATATGTAATCGAATATCGATTTTCTATCATTTCTAACCAAAGCGAAATATAACGGTGGAGTCCGTTTGGTAAGAAAAGAAAAATCTGAGGACACATAAGCACTTATGTGTTGTGAATGCGAAAGCATAACTTTCCAGTTGGAGGCCGCTGAGCGGTCCTTGGAATTTTGCGCTGTGAGTAATGTACCATAGCGGTACGTGCTGCTCAAGCCCGCAAGCAGCAACAGCCTGCGGTGCCAACGCCGCATGCCACCGACGGTCTGCGCGACGATAGACCGAAGAAGCAGCAGCGGTCTCCTGGAAGGCGGGCGTACGCAGCAGCTAAGCCCAGTGGGAGCGAGAGAGATAGATATGGACTGCGCGCCGGCTTCCGAGAGCGAGAGCGAGGGTGACGTTGTGTCGCGGCGATGGCCTCTCCCCCTCACGCAACAACTGGCATGTTACTGCAGCAGCATGTGTCCCCTTTCGCCCGTTCTTCTCCGTTGAGGCGCGCTAGTGACGTCACGTCGCGGCCAATGTCAATGCGAATTTAGCTACCGTATCACTGCTAGAGACGACAGATGCCAGTTTTTTCGCTCAATGGGCCATTTGACGCGTTCGCGTCATAAAGGAAGGTGGCTCATTTACATAATTGGGTATACGTGATGCAGTTCACAACTAGAGTTACGGTCAACTGAGGACTCTGGTGAGCTCGTGAATGAGAAACAACTGAAAGGTGATCGCGACAGTGACAGTAAGCAATGAAACACGCTGCTGTTGTACAAATAAGTAACGGTCTTGCCTAAATCGGGCAAAAAAAATTCGTAAGCTGCCTAAAGGCAGCTTATCCTAATTGAATGGTAGGGAATTATTGAGCAGAAGCTATCTGCTCCATGCGTTCGCTCAGGAACTGGTGCCTCTGCGCAGCAACCGCTGCTCTCTGCAGAGTGACTGTTCAGAACAGTCATCAACTTTGTTACCTAAATTTCGCCCTGTAGACTCCAATAAGTGTCGTTACCCCTTAAATTCGGCCATAAACCAATATTCGACAACTTCGAATTGTAAGTTATCGAATTGAATGCGAATCAAATATCAAAGACTAGTCGATATGTGTTAGAAATTTCGGATATTAGAGAGCTTTAGTGTATATACAATACACAGCAAACGCAAGAATTTGGTGTTTGCGTTAGCGGGATGCACATTGCGCATTGCTTAAGGGACGCTGCGACTCTTGCGTGCACGTGCGTTATTCTCGGTATTTAAATTGTTTCTACGGCACTCTACTAGACGCGATGTATCCCTTAACCAATACAAGAGACTGGCAATTCTGCGATACGCCAAACACCCTCTGCCACACGGTCTAGGAATGCAACAAGAGTCGACGGACAACGTCCATCCAATCACCAACAGAAGACCAGTGGGAGGCCCAGCGCACAAGCGCAAGCCCCGAGGACCAGCTATGGCTGGTGAACAGGACTGTAGGCTATAAGCACAGGGCCACGACTACCTGGAATAGCATGGCCGCCTACCTCTGGGCTTGAATAGCTTGGTCTCTGAAATAAAGTTTAAGCGATGCGAATATGGCCGCACCCGTCGAAATGAGTGCCGTCTGTTTTTGATCTATCAATAGTCGTCGTCCTACGCTGTTTGGCTCCTTTGTTCCCGAGTGATGCTTGTGTTTGCTTTAGATTTGTTTCATGATAGTTCGAGAGCAAAGCACTCGTAACAATTCGGTGGTGTTTCCGACATTCGTTCTCAATTTTTTTTTAGCTTTAGGCTTAACGAGAGAGGCTGAATACTATATCTAGCTGTACGCCTCCGAGATTTGGCGGCGCGTGCCGTAAACTAGGCGCGATGACAGATCTCATAGCTCATAAGCCACAAATGTGCGCCTGTACTTTATATTTCATACATATGGCGCAAAAGCCTAGATTTTATGATGATTACCGACATTTGTGACCATATTGAGCATGCCATATTGAATCGCCTCTCCCGCAATCTGGAAGAGCACGAAATCTACCCGCATGCGACGATCGGATTTAGGCCGGGCTTATCTACACAAGACGCCATGATGCCCCTAAAGCACCGCATCATTGACTGCAAGACGAGAGGCACGAGGGCCGTCGTGGGCCTGGACATGGAAAAGGCCTTCGACAACATCCTCCACTCTTTCGTGCTGAAAACGATATAAGGCCTCAATGTGGGAAAGCACTTCTACGGCTACATGAAATCTTTCCTGACCGGCAGAACGGCCACACTTAAGGCCGGTAGTCTGACGGCCGAAACGACGAAGCTCAGCATCATGGACATACCGCAGGAAGCGGTCATCTCGCCGACCCTCTTCAACCTCTCGATGATCGGGCTGTCCAAGAGGCTCGCCGAGATTGACGGTGTCGAGCACACGATTTACACGGTTGATGTCACGTTCTTGTGCACAGGCTGCAGCGATGGTAAAATAGAGCAGGGACTGCAGGAGACAATCGACGTCACGGAGGAGTATCTTGTATCCATGGGGCCTAGGTGCTCACCAAAGAAATCAGAACCCTTACTGTACAGACCAAAGAGAAGGGAAACCAAACCCAAGCGCTGGAAACCCCTGGAGGAAACCGACATCACACTACGTAAGAGCGACGGCAAAACCGTGGCGAGGGTGGATTCTATCCGGGTCCTCGGGATGATAATCGAGTCTAACGGCTCCAGCAACCAAACGATCGTGCGTCTAAGGCGGACAACGCCATTGGACTCATCAAAAGAGTCGCCAACTGACGGCAAGGCCTGCGCGAAGACAACGTCGTCCGTATGGTGCACGCCTTCATTCTGTCACTTTGCTTACGTCGCTGCAATGCACGAGGGGCAAAGGGCGGAGATGGACAAACTCAACGCGCTCCTGAGAAAGGTCATTAAGAGAGCCCTGGGATTACCCATATATATACGAAGACCGAGAGGCTCATGCAGTTGGGCATGCACAACACTCTAGAAGAGATTGCGGGGGCGCAGGAGAGAGCTCAATGCATCACTCTCCACCACGCAGTCCGGAAGACAAATCTTGAAGAGGGTAGGCATCTCGCCCGCCGCGGTTGAAGATAAGCACTGTGAGATGCAGAGGAAGCTGAGGGACTGCATCACGGTCATGCCCATTCCGAGGAGCGTAGAACCAGTACACAACGTGGGCAGAATGCGAGCTAGAGCCAAAGCCCTGCTCGAGAAAGCCAAGGAACAAATAGAAGAAAGCACTTTCGTCGATGCGGCGTGCGAACCCAGCAGGCGAGCAGTTCACCGCGGTCTGCCTGGATAGTAGAAGAAACGTCACGAATTCCGCGTCTCTGTATAGAACGGATCCAGAAACGGCCGAACAGATAGTGATCGCCCTGGCACTCCTGGATGGCAAGAAAACCAAAATACACAGTGACTTGAGGGCGGCAGGGAGAGCCTTTGCAAAGGGCACCATTTCCAGACAAGTCCTGGCGATCCTCCGCGGCAAGGACGTTAATCCGCACACGATCATTTGGTTTCCCGCAAACATGGGAGAAATTGACGGAGCTCCGACTAATCTCAACGAGTCGGCTCACGACGCTGCGCGAGGGCTTACAGACCGCGTGGCGCTAGGGCAGCCAGACTTGGAGTTTACGTACTGCAGGGACCATCTTCACTCATACAACGAACTCACGAAACACTTTTACTTGGCTCGCAGATGATATCCGCCTCCGCACATAAAGCTAAACAGACCCAAAGCTCTCACCCTGAGGCTCTTACAGACGGGGACCTATCCCAATCCCCTATTAATAAGCAATATATTTCCCGAAGCCTTGGCTTCATACACTTGCCTGCGATGCGGTAGCGTAGCAGGCTTAGAACATATGCTCTGGCGGTGCTCTGCGTTACGGAGCGACAAGGACAACACCAAAGAGCGTTGACTCGTGGCTCTCCGTAGACCCGAACTAGTAGAACAGACATGGGCAGTCCATCGGGCCCGCGATGCGGCCGAGAGGCTAGGCCTTTTGGTCCCGACGTGGGAGCGGCCCGCTTGAGGCTATAGGAATCAAGCGCGACCCGAAGGACCTGAATAAAGTTTTTCATACCATAACATACCGATATTTGCGGGAAAAGCAAAGTGTGGTTGTTGCTGAGCGGATAGTACGATACACCAAATTAGGTTGGCATGCGGTGTGAATTGGGTTTGTTAGTAATTCGTGAACTTTTTACGTCTAGATGGCGCCGCAACGATTTACTTTTGCGGGAGTGTTCCACTCGGTATACCACTATTCTAGTTTGTACCGTGCTCTGCAGCGTGCTATAGCATTAGCGTTCCGTCACAAGCTAACGCTTATGTAAGCACTATACGCCATATACAGGGTGTTTCACGTAACTTGAACCAAGGATTTAGAAAAAGTGGTTAACCGCAACTGAATGAAACCAACGACATATGGTTTGCCGACATGTGGCGCATTCGCTGCCATATGTCCTTGGTTTCACCCAGTTGCGGTTAACCACTGTTTTACTGCAATATCAATTATATGGACGCTCCAGGCGCATTTCTGCCGTCGCCGTGATGTTCCGTATATAATCCAAAGGCGATAACACCGTTGTCGCCGACGCTATATGCGCGAGTGAAAGCGTGCGAAGGGAGCCGACGATCGCGGCTCAAACTCGCCCGTGCGAAAGAGAGGAGAGCGGGGAGGAAGCGCGCCAAAATGTTGCGAAGCACCAGTGTTGCGAAGCACTAGGGGGAGCGAGGGGAGGGGGGGGGGGCTTCAACTGCGTATGTGGCAGCGGCGCACGGTCGCGCGGCGGTATCTTCAGAGCGCTGGGGGCAGAGCCTATACTGGCGGACAACTTTGTGTGGCTATGAAGGAAAAACTTCTGAAAAGAGTCCCGCATTTTAATCCATGTTAGTTTAAACTGGGGAAGAGAAAACAAACACCTTGTTAGCAACAAGACAGAACACACCAATGAGTGTAAAAGTTTACTTATTTTGCTCCTTCTCCTTTCCGCGTCTGAGGAGATGCGAAACCGTCGCACGTGGAAGCTGCGTCGATTGAGCGTCTGTTCCGAGCAACCAAAAGTACTGTCAAATGCTGCCGGACTACTCGGTGCCGTAACACACGTGCAATAGCCACGCGCGCAGCTTTCCCTTCATAGCCACAGAAAGTTGTCTGCTAGTATAGGAGCGTCGACGGTTCGTACCTTTGTGCATGCTGTGTGTTCTCGGCGCTCAACTTGCGTCGAAGCAATTTATAGTGCGAGTGTCACTTCGCTCGCTGCTGCTGCCGTGCTTGCTCACGCCATTGTTTCGACAACTGGTGCCGATCCGCGGTCATCGAGTGTGATGTGTTCATATTTACTGTGCGCTGACATCATTTTTGTTAATTTAGTCAGCAAACGAATGTTTACAAATTGATACGACCGATAAAAGTGCAATATTTACTTCGTATGGCTGTCTGCAAATTTCCTATCGCAATCTATATGATACCGCCTCGCCTTTCTGGTGGAACTGCGCCTTTTTTAAGAGAATTCCTTGGATCAAGTTACGTGAAAAACCCTGGGTGTCGCACCTAACGTTAGCCAAGTTCAACGAAAAAATAGAAAAAATAAAAAAAAAACATGCTGCAAGTCACAATTTTAATATATATGGTGTTTCGTTGTCGGACCTCAGAGGACCGGACACCGTAAAACTTATAATTGTATATTGCACCGTGTTTTTTAAATATTTTTTGTTGACCAGTTTGGCTAACGTTAGCTAGGACACATAGTATACTAAACCACTTTCTTCGCACACCGCTACTACTTAGTGAGCTTATAAGATTAAGCGCAAGCGTGTCGTTTTCAACCTCTCCATCCGGCACCAACAATTAAACCTAGACGTTCCTAGCAATCATTAGTCTTACGCCTGTTTCGTGATATCAGTCCAAGAAGTGTGTGAAAATATAGGTTTCTGTTCAACGTATTCCACGAATGCACGAATAAAAGCTTTTCGGAAGTATGCTGCGTTTAACACCGATGTACAGCGCTAAGAATTGAAAAGCGAACATCTTATAATCCAGTCCAGTGGGTTGGTTTGTTTCCAGTTTCGCCTGCGTTTGTAACTTCGACTTAATTCCAACTTCAGAACGTGTAAACTTGGGGCTACTTCGTGGTTAGGAATCAGCTACAGAGCGCTTGCGCCTCGCTCTTCAATGTGATTTCGCGTAACAGGCGTTCGTTGCAGTTCGCGTTTCAATTTTTTGGGCACTGTGTTTCGCCGTCCACGCCTTTGAGAGGGCCGTATCGAAACATGGTTCTTCTTCCAATTCCCCCCAAGTGCCGTCGGGGCACTTAAAATGCTCCCTGGGGCAGTGAATTCAATGTTAGAATTGTTGCTGTATAAGCAAACGGTTGCAATAAAGTTGCAGACAGCCGCGAGGTCTCTTTGTCGGCAACTTTGTTTTTGGGTTGCGATTCTGCAAGGTTTGCACAACTCTGCCGGGTGCTTTTCTTTTTTATTGATACTTCGCAGGTGAACGGTTGCGACTTCATCGGATGCTGCGCCAAAGACACCGTGGACTATATAAGGAAGTGCAGTGGCACGCTTCAGCTACTCTTTGTCAGGTACAGTACACGACGCGGTCTCTCGGGTCCGTTATCCGTGACCGATTCATGATCACGTCTTTCCTTTGTCCCTGTGCGATGCGTTTCTGAGCTTGGCATTGCTTCCAGGGTGCACAAATTGAACTTCGCACCTGACCAGCAATGAAAAAGGAGCAAGAAGAACGCAACCGGCCCCTTCACCATCTCCTATACACCCATTTCCTTGTTACCCACATATTTATAAACATGTTACTGAAATACCTTTGTTGTGTGGGTCACTTCACTCTTTGCTTCGTCGTCCGTCTTTTGTGAAAAAAAAAGGGGGGGGGATATTAAAAAATATGTCGAGTGGCATCTATCTACTTGCAGTAAAGCGCCCTCCGCCATCTTGTCGTAAGCACGGCAATATTAATTAGTAGATTTCGTGGAAGTGAACGTGTGAAATAATTACTTATAACAGTGCGATTGAATGCTACATGCGAATGAATAAACAAACATCGCGCTATATATGACACGAGAAGGCAACAAGGAGCGTCGAGTGCGTCAAGCAAAGTGTGCCGTGTCATGACCCGCTAGTTTTCGCACGTATCACGAATATTACTGTGGGCTGCCCGCACTCTCCATTGGGACGCGAGACACACTCGGCACATTCCCGATAGTTGCAGGCTCAACACGCACACACTAATAGACAGCGCGCAATAAAGACACCTGAAGTTAAGTATACAGCATCAGCCCATATCAACTTGCACAAAGCGGGACGGCGTCTCCCGTCCCCTGCTTGCTCTGCTGCATACAGTTGGCGCGGCGGTCGCGAATCTCTCCATGGCATGTCGCGCATAGAGTACGCGTTTCCAGGTATATTTATTAGTATTGCAGTGCACTACACTTTAATGTGCAGATAAGTCTTCGTTTGTAGTGAGTAGAAGAGTGGCGCTGCCTACGCTTGGCGTTTGCGATGAGTTCGCTTGGCTCGTCTGCCGACAATAACGACGCCAGGGGGCCAGCCAGCCCTGACGTAAGCGTGTACTTGTGGCAAAACGCCGTACAAATCTAAGAAAGGTCTGGACAACAACACAAATTTATTGTGCCAGCTTTTTTTATTTTTTTGTCGAAAGTGGTTGAAAAGGTCAGAATGTAGGTGGTTAGCCACTGTTGCGCTCCATCCTGTGAAAGCAGAACGATGGGCGGCTTTCATAGTTTGCGAGGCAGGCCATCGGCATCGCTGTCCCACTTCCCCACTTCCAGCGTTGCTGGAAGTGGGTCTTTCTTCTTTATGGGCTGCTTAGATCGAAAAATTCTGCTTACAAAATATCGACGCGCTTTTGGAACCGGGGCACGTGTAAACACTACTGAGGGTGAGATTCTCGTTTCCCCATGAAAAAAAAAAAACTGGGTCCTTAAATGTTGGTTGTCAGTCCTTTTAAGCTGTACGTCCAAGCCTGCCGCGACTGCCAGCGCCGGAATCCACCAGCCGTGAAGGCTACAAGGTTACTGAATCTGATTCACCCACCTGGCAATACGTTCGACCTAGTCGGGATGCATGGACCTTCTGGGCCCGTTTTCACTGTCTTCTGGAAACAAGTGGACATTCGTCGCCACAGATTTAACGCGGTATGCTGAGGCAAAGGCGCCGTCTCGAGGCATCTTCCGAAGTAGTTCAGTTTTTTTATACAGAGCATTGTACTACGTCATTGCGCCCCATCGTAGTTCGTCAGACCGCGCGACAGCGTTTACGAAACAGCTTACTGAAGACGTTTCTAAAGAGAAGCTTTCTTTGTCTCTATTGACTTTCCGGGTGGTGCTGTTGTGTTCTTGCTCGCGCGCTCCGCTGGGTTTATGAGGCGAACGCCACCAGATGGCGCTAGCCTCATGGTCTTGCTCGCCTCTTGTTTTGTGCACACGACAGTGTGTTGCTAGTTAGCAGAGAGATGTGCAACGTCTGGCTGATATATGTGGACAGGAAGGCAAGAATTTAGGTCTGAAACTTAGTGTTAAAAAATCAAGTGTCATGGTATTCCGTGAAAACAGTGAACAGACAGTGTCAATACATGGCCAGCAAATACCCCGGGTAAAACAGTGAAGAGACAGTGTCAATATATGGCCAGGAAATACCCCGGGTAAAAATATTAGTACTTTGGTATATGGATAAACGAAGGCAATAGATATATGGAAACACAGGAAGAAATAACAGCAAACGGGAAGAGGAATGAGGCCATAATTAAACATGGAACGCTATGGGATACAACAGGTACGAATCGCTCCGGGGTATATGCGGGAAGGTGTAATGGTTAAAGGACTTACATTTGGAAATGCGGTTGTTTGTTTGAAGTTAGGAGTACAATCAGGACTCGATGGCAACCAAATGCCAGTGGGACGCCTCGCATTGGGCGCTCACGAGAAGACTACAATTGAAGCTCTGCAGGGTGTCATGGACTGGACTAGTTTTGAAGTGAGGGAAACTCAGAGTAAAATTGATTATGAAGAATGACCGAGGAATATGGAGGAGAGTAAATGAGCTGAGAGAGTGCTCAGACATTTCTACAGGCAAAACATTGAATCACAGGGGGCGGAAAAGAATTAGGGGGCCAGTACGCGGCCTGTAGGGGTGGGCAACACAGCAGCAAAGAACGTCAAGCGGAAAGTCAGAGAGGCTGAAATAATCTCACGGGTAGCGGCAATGGAAAAGAAATCTGCCATGAGTAACTACTTAGGAGGAAAAAAACGAAATCAAGAAAGAAACAATTTGATAGCTCAAAGGGAAGCTCATTACTTTTCGAAGCGAGATCGGGATGCCTTAGAACACGCGCCTATAAAGCGAGATATAAGAAGGAAGAAGCAGCATGTGCTTGCTGCTGTAGAGCTAGGGAAACAATGGAACATGTTTTATTAGAATGTGAAGATATATGCCCAGTGGTCGATTAAGGTACCTCTGGCCTCCTTGAAGCCCTGGGTTCAGCGAGAGCAGGGGGAAAGTAAACATGTCCGCAATAGGTATAAGTAAGAGGCGATTGGAGGATTGGTGGAAGGAACGTAGGCAAACGACAACCAACGGAGGCGTACAAAAACAAAGTTCGCAATAGGGATTCAGAAAGCTTGGCGATGAGAATTCTTCGTGTTTTTTTTTTCCTTTTCTTTATTCCTGTTTTTTGAACATAGGTAGGACATTAGGCAATATAATAACAAGAGCTTGGTGGCGCAACCCGCCACCCTGTTCCAAAGGGGACGCTCATACATCCATCCATCCATCCATCCATCTATGCGCGCGCGCGCGCCGCTGAGTTTCTGTAACACCATCAGATGCCGCTCGCCTCCGCGCATCCCAGCCAGCGCCGTCGCGGTAGCGTCGTAGCGTTCCACTGTTTGTGCGTATAGCACGTGCTGTGCTTGCTTTCATATGCGACAAAAAACCAGGTGCTGTGCTGTGGAGCTCGCGTGCCGGGCTGTGATATAGTAAACATTACAATCGTCCATAGCCTGAAGAGAGCGCTTGGAGCTGGCGTCTCAGCAGCGTGCTGGCCGCGTATGCAGTGGAGCACGTAGGCTGTATGACTCCATAGCGTGCATTCAGTGTCGAGGACACCGAGGCCCGAAAGAAGCGTCGCGCGGAAGAGAACCGTCTTCGCTACGAAGCAAAACGTGATGCAGACCACGAATGTATGTATACAATGTATACGTATACAATTACAACAATAATTGAATTGCTTACAGCCACATAATTCAATTAAGGCTTAACACTTCTGCCCCGTCAATCAAAGCAAACAGCATTGAAAGCTTCGTTTACATCGATTCCCGCAGTGCGTGGGATCCGCCAATATTTCAACTCAGCTATAAGCGACTCATCAAAAGGCAACTGCCTATCACCTGCAAATAAACGGCTTGACCGATATACAGGGTGTCCCAGCTAACTTTAGCCATAGTTTAAAATTATGCAAATTGCCACGTAGCTGGACAGAACAAAGGTAATGTTGTTTGCCGTCGCTTGGAGATACTCAAATTACTTTTCATTCTACTAATTACATAATTAGTCCTGATTATTAATTAACATTTCCAATATTATAATTAGATGAAAAGTGCCAATGAGAATATTGTACAGCAACATGAATAACTCCAGCTACAGCTTTCTGTTGCTCAATACGTGCTATATAAACGTGTTTTTTCCGAGCGTGAAAGAAGCCCGCAAATACACGCAAAATTGTGTGTGTACGCGCGTGTGTGTATGTAACATTGTAAAGCAATAATAATAAAAAATCGGGCCCCTCGGCTAACCTTCTTTCTTCTCGTTCATTTCATAACGAGAGATTCGAATCCGATTACATTGATGTCTTCAGGTAGCATGTGCGGGTTTATTGACCCATGACCCAAAAAGATCACTCTTGACGCATGCGGCAGTAAGGATGTTCCACATCCGACGCCAAAGTTTTTGAGTGGTGGCGCTGGTTAACGCTCCCATGGTTAGTTCTAGTAGTAAAACAAACACTCAAGAAAGTGGATGGGAAAATGGCACCGCGGTAACTCAATCGGTAAGAGCATCTAAAGCGTAATGCGAATATTTGGGATCGTTCCCCACCTGCGGCAAGTTGTTTTTTCATCCACTTTCGTTATTAATTTTTCATTTCTTTAATTCAGTTATTAAGCACAAGTAATTTAACTTATGTTGTCCTTGGTGTCTTTGTTGGCTTCTAACGGTATGATTAATAAAAATAGGGCCCCTCGGTTAACCCCTTCTCCTTCATTTCCATGAATATTGGAAGACAGATGTGCACAAGGGATCCAAGTCAGTTTGGTGTCGGGGCAGTTCTAATCCAGCGCGACCCTGACGGACGTGAGCACGTCGTCGCCTACGTCATCCGGAAGCTCTAGGACACGGAGCACCAGTACCACTCGAACGAACTGGAGTGCCTGGCCGTCGTTTGGTGTGCAAACGAGAAGTTTCGTCACTACTTGTTTGGCCGACAGACAGACAGACAGACAGACAGACAGACAGACAGACAGACAGACAGACAGACAGACAGACAGACAGACATACAGACAGACAGACAGACAGACAGACAGACAGACAGACAGACAGACAGACAGACAGACAGACACAGACAGACAGACAGACAGACAGACAGACAGACAGACAGACAGACAGATAGATAGATAGATAGATAGATAGATAGATAGATAGATAGATAGATAGATAGATAGATAAACTTTATTAAAAGAATAATCAGAAAAACCGGTAATGGTCGGGGCCCTTAGTCCAGGGCTCCGCTGGCTCTTGCCATCTTCTCAGCTCTCTTTATCAGCTTGAGCTGGTCGTCAAGGGCCGAGCTGGACAGCAGTGCCTCCAAATGCTCCCTCGTGGTGTTCTTGTATGGGTGTTCTATGTTGTGTAGTGTGCACTCCCACGTACTGTGGTATAGGGTTGGTGTGGCCCCACACCATGGGCATTCGTCCCTGTAGGCTGTGGGGTGTATCCGATGTAATATGTGTAGGTTCGTGTAAGTGCCTGTCCGGAGCTTACGCCAGGCAGCGGCATCTTCTGTCTTTAGATTTCGATGGGGTGGTGGATATCGCAAGCGACACCCTCTGTGTTAGTTCACGATGGCTGAATACTCGAAGTCGACAGAGTCCAGGTCTTCTGCAGCCGGCGTGATGAGTGCTCGGTTATGTACAAATCCTCGAGCTGCTCTGTCGGCCTGCAGGTTGCCCTTGATGCCAGTGTGGCCAGGTATCCAGATGGTGGTTTGGGTGGTGAAGTCCTCAAGGTCTTCCTTGAGTATTCCGGCTAGGACTTGTGCAGCAGGTTTTCCAATTCTTCCCTGTAGGAAGTTGCGGCAGGCCTGCAGGGAATCCGGGAGGATCGTCAGGGGTTGGTTTGCGTGTAGGCCCTCGCGGATGGCTAACGCGATGGCCAGCTCTTTGGCTTCCGTAATCGTGCAGCGGCGGGTCGATGCAACGGAGGTAACGTGGCCTCGGTGGTCGCATGCCACTGCAACTGCGCCCTTGTTGTTCGTCCCATACATGGCGGCGTCCGTAAAACGGGCCGTGGTATTGAACCTGAACGCTTTCTCCATGTACTGGGCCCTTGCTCTCCTCCTGCCGGAGTGTAGGCTAGGGTCCATGTTGCGTGGTATCGGGGCAACGTGAAACCTGTCCTGAACGTGACGAGGTATCAAGCAGGTTTCTTGGGTTCGTGTTGTTATTGCTGGGAACCCCAATATTTGTAGGACCTGCCGGCCCGTGCGAGTCAGCGCAAGTCTCTGTTGTTGCGAGACGTAATGGGCTTCTGCCAGCTCGCTGAGGGTGTTGTGCAACCCTAGCGCCAATAATTTTTCAGTCGATATACTCATCGGCAGGCGGAGAGTGGTCTTCAAGGCCATCCTCAAAAGTGTGTCAGCCTGCTTCGTCTAGGACTGTCTGAGGTGGTAGTAAGGCCGGTTGTATGTGCTTCTGCTCGCCACCAGGCTACTGACCAGTCGGAGGGTGTCCCTTTCCTTCATGCCTCTGTTCTTGGATGTTACGCTGGAGATCATGCGTGATATCGCCTTGACACTGCTTTTGAGGAGTGTAAGGGTGTGCGTGGCCCGCTGGTTGGACTGCAGCCACATGCCCAGCACCCTCAGCACTGGCTTCTTTGGTATGAGGCCCCCGTTGAGGCGTACCTCGAGTCTTCTTGTTGGGTCTGTGGGGACTGTGTGGCTACCCAGGCCTCGCCAGACTCGTAGGAGCTCAGATTTCTCGGGGGAGCATTGTAGCCCCCGTTGGCTGACGTATTCTTGGATGAGATTTGCTGCAGTTTGCAGCCGTTCTTCTTTTTCAACGAGGGGCCCTGTTGTGTTCCAGAGTGTTATATCGTCTGCGTACATTGCGTGCCGAGGACCTGCTACGTCCTGCGGTTTGCTTGCGAGACCGATCATGGCGACGTTGAACAGCGTGGGAGATATGACAGCACCTTGTGGCGTGCCCTTGTTTGGAGGGTGGTACACTGGAGTCTGGATCTCTCCCATCTTCAGCTCCGCCGTGCGGTGGCTCAGGAAGCTCTGAACATACTTGTACGTTCGCTCGCCGCAGTGGGTGTTGGCCAGCCCTACTAGGATTCCTTGGTGGCTGACGTTGTCGAAAGCCCCTTTGATGTCGATTGCTAGGAGGACGTGTTCGCCGCTGCGGGAAACGTTACTGCGGACTTCTTCCTTGATTTGGAGTAGCACATCTTGTGTGGACTGGCCTGCGCGGAAACCGAACATGGTTTCCGGCAGGTGTTTGTTATCTTCCAAGTGTCTCTGTAGTCTCGTGTTTATAATTTTTTCGTACACCTTGCCGAGGCAGGACGTGAACGATATGGGTCTGAGGTTTTCAATTGCCAATTTCTTGCCCGGTTTTGGGATCATGATTATTCGTGCGTGTTTCCACATCGCCGGCACCGTATCTTGTTCCCAGTGTTGGTTGAGAAAGGCCGTGAGCGCGGAGATAGACTTGTCGCTCAGGTTTCTGATAATCGAATTCGTGATGTGTTATGTTATGTTATGTTATGTTATGTTATGTTATGTATGCCGCTATGTTACGGGTGGTGGCTGCGATGACCGCTCTCATTTCGCTTTCGGTTATAGGTTCGTCCATTAGTAGATTCGGTTGTCCTGTGTAGGGTGCACTACATGGTTGTGTGGGAGTGGGATCTCCATAGCACTTGGTCTTGTTGGCTGCCTGGGTAGGTGTGTAGTAACCGTTCCAGAGCCCTGTATCTTCTCCTTTGGTTTTGATGGGGTCCAGGATGGCTTTGAGGATGTGCCACGTCTTGGCCGTGTCCAGCGTGCCACCGAAGGAGTCACAGAATCTACATCAGTTCGCGGAGGCGAGTTGCATGGCATATTCTTCTGCTTCCGCTGTTATTTGTGCTATGCGCGTCTTCAGTTTCCTGTTATATTTCTGTTTTCTCCAGCGGCGGGCAAGGCCCTGTTTGGCATCACACAGGTGTAGTAAGTGGGGATCCACCTCTGGGGTCTCTTCCGTTCTGGAGATTTCCTTTGTGTGGCGTTGTTTATGTCGACGGAGGCTGTCGCACCAGTCTTCCAGGTTTGTGATTGTGTCGGCGTCCTGTTCTTGGGCTTCCCTGATTTTTAGCCAGTCAGTGAGTTTAGCTGTGCCGATCTGCCTGCGTAGGTGTCTAGTCTATAGTGTTATGTTTAATATGTAGTGATCGCTGCCTAGGTTTTCGCTAGGTTTGGCCGACAATTCGCCGTTGTAGCGGATAATCCTGCTATTGCATGCATGTTTGCTAAACAATACCTCAAGCACAAGTTTGCAAGGTGGATCGTTCGGCTGCAAGATTACACTTACGACATACGACACAGCCCAGGAGCACAAAACCAGGTTGCGGACGCTCTGTCGCGGAACCTCATTGAGGAAAGCTCCCCACAGAACCAAGAAGGCGGGCTCATGTTCTCCGAGCAAGTCATTTCGAAGGCCCAGCGTATCGACAAAGACTTGGTGCCGATTATGGATTCCCGAACAGACACGGGGCGCAATTCCAAGTTTATTTTGAGCGAAGGTACGTACGTTGTATCGTCGTCATTGGGCCAATAAGAAAGACGAACACCACCTTCTGGTCAGACCATTAGCTTGTGGATGATACGCTGATGCGAAGATGCGAAGTGGTGCTCAACTCCAGCTAGTTGTAATTACGTGTAGAGTTCGCGGCTGCGGAACGTGGTCGACCTGTCGGAGATCAGCTTCTTAGGGAGGCGGTGTCTCCATTCGAGGCGGCCATGCTACGATCGACTGGTGTGCCACCGAAAGAAAAACACATCGCGGCACTTTAGGTTTGCCGACAGGCGCAGTTATTCATTCACGACACATGCACGGGAAATTAGTTTCGCTTTCTCTTGTCCGCGTGCGAGTCAGATGCCGAGGACCACGTCAAGCGTTCTCGCTCACGCGTGCAATTATAATGAAGGGCCCTTCGAACTTTGCGCCTAAACTCTTTGATTATGTCGGTGCACCTCGTTGCATCCACACCTCGTCGCCTATATTGTATTCCGGTGGCAGACGCTCAAGCATATTGCTTGTCATTCGTGATACACCCGAAGGAGGCCACGTGGGATATCGAGCCTGCTTTCGCAAGGCATAGGAGCGCTTTTGGTGGCCGAGAATGAACAGAAATATGCGTTCGTGTGTCGCAGGCTGTGAGGTGCGCAAACAGCACAAACGGCATTCCCGGTGTCAAGGTGGATTCCTGACCCCTATCGCACCGACTGAGGAAGTTTTCTACTCTGTGGGAATAGAGCACATCGGGCCTTTTCCAAGAACGGGTAACCGATATATTGTACTCGCTGTGGACTAATTGTCAAAGTTCATAGAAGTCACTGCCGTGCCTTTGCTTGCCACCAGCTGCGTCAAAAAGTTCCTACGGGACCGCTTCGAACGGAGACACGGTGTTTGGATCTGACTGCTGGTACGATCTGTGGGGAACTCGGCGCTGACGCCCGTGGTTGTACCTGGGTCGCAAGCCCCAAGGGTAGCGTTGGCCTGGCGGCCTGGGGTACAACTCGAAGCATCCGAAGGTCCCGGCAAAGCATGAGTCGACTGGTAACAACGAAACAACTTGTTTATTTTAACATCGCAAAGAGTTGGCGGTCAGGTTTGACCGTAGTAGAGAGACGGGAGAGCACTTCACTCAACAGAAGAAATCGGAGCCCTCCCTTTTGGCGTCCGGGGGCAGCTGTTTTTATACTCTCGCAGTTGAGGGCAAGAAGGAACCCCTCAAAAGACGAGCACGTGAATGTACAATGGGCTAATGGTGACGCACACTGTCGTGGCGCTGCGCACGATCTCGTAGCACCCTGTCGTGGCGCTGCGCACGATCTCGTAGCACCCTGTCGTGGCGCTGCCGGTCGGACACAATGACTGGAACGAGATCCCTGCTTTGGCATCGCCTGTTTCGGGCCCAATAACTGGAATGAGATCCCTGCTTTGGCATCGCCTGTTTCGGGCACAATGACTGGAACGAGATCCCTGCTTTGGCATCGCCTGTTTCGGGCCCAATAACTGGAATGCGAGGAGGATCCCTAGGCGGTCGCATCGCCGCAGACGCGCCTGGAAACACCTGGCGATGAGTGTTGCGGCGACGACGATCGGGCCAAAATGTCTGCCGCCCCGCCGCAGTCGCGCCGGCAAAACCACGTGTCGCAGGCGAAACGCAACAGACCGCCCCGCCGGGGGAAGGAGATCCCGATGGACAGGGGACTGCATCCGCTGTCCGGAGGGATGTCGCTCGATGATGCTCATAACCGAAGTCGGGCGTCCCTCGACGTTTCTTGAGCGCAGCGCACAGAGAAGGCCTCGTTCTCTTGTTCAGGTTCGCACGGGACACTGCAAAGTGACTTCGGGAGAGTTCACATTTTTGTTCTCGTTCCCGGCAAGCGTTAGAACTACGCTGAAACTCAACCGCTCAGTCAGCAAGCACGGCACAACCCTCACTAAGCCCTGCCAGGCTCTTTCCCCTTTTTATACCACTGCCTAGTTCCTTACAGTAGTCTAGCATCACTCAGAACGCGTCCACAAATTGAAAAATTGCACTAGAAAGCATATCATCACTTTGAAACACTAAACAAAAGCAATATGTTAAAAAAAAAATCCTGCCTCAGGAAGAAAACATCAGTAACAAACAATTTTGAGGCTGATTCCTACGTTAGGGGCTTCGACTTAAGCCATCGGCGTTACCGTTGAGACTCCCCTTTTTGTAACGCACCTCAAAGGAATATTGTTGTAAAGCGAGGCTCCAGCGCAGGAGGCGGCCATTTTTGGGAGAGATGGTCTGCAGCCATTGGAGAGGGCAGTGATCCGTCTCAATGATAAACCTCGAGCCGGCTAGATAGCATGACAATTTCTGAACGGCCCACACGAGACACGCACACTCTTTCTCGGTGGCGCTATACGCCTGCTCACGACTGGTCAGCTTACGACTAGCATACAGGACGGGGTGTTCTACTTCTCCATTTTCCCGTTGGCACAGTACAACGCCCATGCCTCGCTCACTAGCATCGCACTGAACAATGAACCCTTTTGTATAGTCTGGCGATCGTAGCACAGGCTGGCTTGTTAGGGCACTCTTTAGGGCGCTAAAAGCTCTTTCCTTTGTCTCGTCCCAGACGACTGTTTGAGGCTCTGTCTTTCTTAGAGCATCCGTCAGGGGAGCCGCGATATCAGAGTACCTAGGGATGTACCTCTGATAGTAGCCGGCGACACCTAAGAACGACCGAATATCGGTCTTGGTGCGCGGTTGCGGAAAGTCTCGCACAGCGGCCACTTTTATTTCAGAGGGGCGGCGACGACCCTGACCAATCACGTGACCGAGGTAGACAACCTCGGCCTGTGCTATCTGGCACTTAGGAGCCTTGACTGTCAAGCCCGCTTCGCGCAGGCGGGTTAGCACTGCCCGCAAGTGTGTCATATGCTCAGACCAGGATGCGGAGAATATCGCTACGTCGTCTAGATACGGTAAAGCGAATTCTTGCTGTCCCCGCAACACTTTATCCATGAGGCTTGAAAAACAGTATGGCGCGTTCTTCAAACCAAAACTCAACACTTTAGGACGGAATGTTCCCATTGGTGAAATGAACGCCGCATACCTACTAGCCTCTTCTGTAAGTGGAACCTGCCAATAACCCCTGACAAGATCTAGGGTGGAAATAAACTGAGCGCTACTAACTTTCTCAAGGCGCTCCTCGATGTTAGGGATCGGATAAATTTGATCCTTAGTGATGGAATTAAGCCGGCGGTAG
This sequence comes from Dermacentor variabilis, assembly GCF_050947875.1. Classification (NCBI taxonomy): domain Eukaryota; kingdom Metazoa; phylum Arthropoda; class Arachnida; order Ixodida; family Ixodidae; genus Dermacentor; species Dermacentor variabilis. The sequence continues at coordinate 60,526,067 of NC_134568.1, read as the reverse complement.
TCGACGCAAGGACGAGGTTCCTTGCCCGGTACCTCAACTAAAATCAAAGGGGAGGTATAATCACTCTCACCTGCCTCAATAACACCGAGCTGTAGCATTTTCTTTACCTCAGCCTCCATAATATCGCTCTGGCGGGGTGACACCCGATACGCCTTGGATCGTACTGGCTCTGGGGAGGTAAGTTCTATATCATGAGTAAGTACAGAAGTCCTACCAGGCCTCTCAGAGAACAGACCTTGAAACTCTTGTAATAGCTGGTGTAGTTCGGTTTTCTGCTCGGGCGACAGCGGTGCTTTACTGATAAGGTCACTAATGACTTGACCGGTGTCTTCCCTGTTCGTCACTGAGCCTAGTCCTGGAAGCTCGACCGGAAGCTCTTCAGGAACGTTTATCATCATGCACACCACTGCTTCCCTTTGTCTATAAGGTTTGAGCAGATTACAGTGGTAAACTTGCTGTGCTTTCCGCTTTCCTGGCAGACTTACCACGTAGTTAACGTCCGACAGTTTCTGAACAATTCGTGCTGGGCCCTCCCACTGCACGTCTAGTTTGTTGTTTAGCGATGTACGCAATATCATGACCTCATCGCCCACCTCAAAACGACGGGCCCTGGCTGTCCGATCATAATAAACCTTGGCCCTCTGCTGGGCCTTTGCCATTGCTTCACCTGACAACTCCTGTGCCCTTCTTAAGCGTTCGAGGAGCTTAAGCACGTACTCCACCACGACTGGGTCGTCGCCCCTACCTTCCCACGATTCTCGAAGCATGCGAAGCGGAGATCGAAGCGAGCGACCGTACACCAGTTCAGCTGGCGAAAACCCCGTAGCCGCATGCGGCGCGGTCCTTAAAGCAAACATCACCCCAGGCAGACACAGCTCCCAGTCAGTTCGATGTTCAAAACACAACGCTCTCAACACGCGCTTCATGACGGAGTGGAGCTTCTCAACGGAATTCGACTGTGGGTGGTACACTGAGCTGTGTAACAGCTTTACCCCACACCTTTCGAGAAAAGTTGTCGTCAAAGCGCTAGTAAACACTGTGCCCTGATCTGATTGGATTTCCGCAGGAAAACCAACTCGCGCAAATATGGACAGTAGTGCATTAACTATCTCAACTGAGCTGAGTTCTTTAAGCGGCACTGCTTCAGGGAACTTTGTCGCTGGGCAGATCACAGTCAAAATGTGTCTGTACCCCGTGGCTGTTACCGGCAGAGGTCCCACAGTATCAATAACGAGCCGTCTAAAAGGCTCCGTAATGATAGGTACCAATTTCAACGGCGCCCTCGATTTGTCCCCTGGTTTGCCCACCCGCTGACAAGTGTCACATGTCCTCACGAAATGGTCTGCGTCCCGAAAACACCCTGGCCAATAGTACTCTTGCAAGAGACGGTCCTTAGTTTTCTTAACTCCTAGGTGTCCGGACCACGAACCCCCATGTGACAAGCGCAACAGATCCTGACGATAGCATTGAGGCACGACCAGCTGATCGAACTCCACTCCTCTGCGGTCTAGATACTTCCGGTACAGGACTCCACCCCTTTCCACAAAACGCGCAGTTTTCCTGGCGATACCTTCTTTGACATTGCAGCGCACGTTTTCCAGGCTGCCATCCTTTTTTTGCTCGGCTATCAAAGCCGACCGGCTGACTTTTAGCAACCTATCAAGTCCGTCTGACGTAGGCGCGATGAGCAAATCAGTAGATAGCTCTTCTAACTTTCCCGCGTCGGGCGTTTCCTCTCCAGTATCTGGCGCCTTTAACGTTACAGACTCTAGTTTATTCAGTTCGGGCGTGCTCTGAATATCAGCTTGCTGCGCCTCTGACCCTTTTTCGTTGTTTGATAACGTCGGCCCCGCAACTACCGCCTTTGCAGCGAGCTCCCGAACCTTCGATCTGGTTAAGGCCTGAACACTAGCTTCACCAAACAAAAGCCCCTTCTCGCGCAGGAGGTGATCGGACCTGTTTGAAAATAGGTACGGGTACTGGGGTGGCAGCATAGATGACACTGCGGCCTCCGTCTCAAGCGCTCCGAAAGGTCCTTCAATAAGCACTTTTGCTACTGTTGCGTTTCGCCTGCGACACGTGGTTTTGCCGGCGCGACGGCGGCGGGGCGGCGGACATTTTGGCCCGATCGTCGTCACCGCAACACTCATCGCCAGGTGTTTCCAGGCGCGTCTGCGGCGATGCGACCGCCTAGGGATTTCGTTCCAGTCATTGTGCCCGAAACAGGCGATGCCAAAGCAGGGATCTCATTCCAGTTATTGGGCCCGAAACAGGCGATGCCAAAGCAGGGATCTCGTTCCAGTCATTGTGCCCGAAACAGGCGATGCCAAAGCAGGGACCATCTTCTCGTTACAGTCATTGTGTCCGACCGGCAGCGCCACGACAGTGTGCTGCGCAGCGCCACGACCAGGTGCTACGAGATCGTGCGCAGCGCCACGACATGGTGCTACGGCATCGCTACGACAGTGTGCGTCACCATTAGCCCATTGTACATTCACGTGCTCGTCTTTTGAGGGGTTCCTTCTTGCCCTCAACTGCGAGAGTATAAAAACAGCTGCCCCCGGACGCCAGAGGAGGGCTCCGATTTCTTCCGTTGAGTGAAGTGCTCTCCCGTCTCTCTACTTCGGTCAAACCTGACCGCCAACTCTTTGCGATGTTAAAATAAACAAGTTGTTTCGTTGTTACCTGTCGACTCATGCTTTGCCGGGACCTTCGGATGCTTGCAGTTGTACCCCAGGCCGCCAGGCCAACGCTACCCTTGGGGCTTGCGACCCAGGTACAACCACGGGCGTCAGCGCCGAGTTCCCAACAGATCGTACCAGCAGTCCAGATCCAAACATCTGGTGGCAGCGGTGGGATCGCCTACGACTTCAAACATCTGGTTGCCAGCGGTGAGATCGCCTACGACTTCAAACAACTGTCTGCCAGCGGCGAGATCACGACAACGGAGGCCAGCAGCAAAGAGATGCAGTTGACAGTATGCTGAGCAGCTCAACGACGATCCGGGAGCAGTGCAACGAGCCCTGTGTGACGACTGGTTGCCTGCAGCGGAACGACTGCGCGGAATTCCTGCCTGCGAGGTTTGGTGAGTGCGGGACTTTCTTCTTCTGAGCGTTGCCAGGCTTTTTGTTAGTGTCAGAAACAGAGCTGGTAATTGTGGTTGTCGTTGCTGCCGGGTTAGTTTGCGGCAAGACAATAGTAAGCAGTAGAGAAAGCAGCATTCAGAGCAGCCATGGATTTGAAGTCGTTGCGCAAACCGAAATTGTTGGAGCTTGCAAGAGAGTTGGGTTTGGATGTCTCAGACAAACTCAGAAAACCAGAACTGATAAAGGCTATTCTTGAGTTAGAGGCTGAGGATGACGAGCTGTCGGAATGCCTTGAGACTATTGAAGAGAGGGAGACTGCAAAAAGAGAAGAGCGCGAACGTAAAGAACAGAAAGAGCGAGAGCAACAAGAGAAAAAAGAAGAGCGTGACCGTCAACACGCTTTGGAAATGAAGCGTCTCGAGATAGAGATGGAACGCGCTCGTAATGGAAGTCAGGCACACGGTGCAGGAGAACGCGTATTGTTCAAAATGACTGACCTGATGCGGCCGTTTAAGCTTGGAGAGGACATTGGTTTGTTCCTGGTTAACTTTGAGCGAACGTGCGAGAAGCAGGGGTTCTCTCGGGAAACGTGGCCACAGCGCTTGCTCACTTTGTTACCCGGCGAGGCGGCCGACGTAGTCGCTCGCTTGGATAGAGAGGAAGCAGAGGATTTCGACAAAGTAAAATCGAGTCTGCTAAAAAAGTACCGGCTGTCTGCGGAAGCGTTCCGTCGGAAGTTTCGGGAAAATGAGAAAGGCAAAAGTGAGTCATATACAGAGTTTGCGTATAGGCTTATGTCGAACATGCAGGAGTGGCTCAAAGAAGAGAAAGCGTTTGGTGACCACGATAAAGTTCTGCAGTGTTTCGGGCTAGAACAGTTTTATAGTCGATTACCGGAGAACGTGCGATACTGGGTCTTGGATAGGCCAGACGTGAGTACGGTGGCTAGAGCCGCTGAGCTAGCCGAGGAGTTTGTGACGCGTCGAGCTCGCGGAGCTAAGGACGGTCAAAAGGGTGAATTTGGCTCCAAGTCTGAGAGGCCAAGGTTCACGCCCATGAGATTTAAGGGGGACACGCGTAGTGAGGATGCGAGTGAAAGCAATCCGACCAAACGTAAAGAGACGGCAGCCGAAGCCGAACGCAGAAAGCGGTTCGAGATGAGGCGAGCGGGCGTTTGTTATACGTGCCAGAAGCCGGGTCACTTTTCGGCGCAGTGTCCGGAAACAACACCAAAAGTTGTGTTTTTTTCAATAGGCAGCACTGACGAGAACATGAAGCTTCTTGAGCCTTACATGCGAGACCTCCTCGTAAACGGGAAAGAGTGCCGAGTGCTTCGCGATTCCGCAGCTACGATGGATGTAGTTCACCCGTCTTACGTAGAACCCCATATGTTCACGGGCGAGTGCGCGTGGATCAAGCAAGCCGTGGAAGCTCATAGCGTGTGTCTGCCGGTAGCAAAAGTGCTTATTGAAGGACCTTTCGGAGCGCTTGAGACGGAGGCGGCAGTGTCATCTATGCTGCCACCCCAGTACCCGTACCTATTTTCAAACAGGTCCGATCACCTCCTGCGCGAGAAGGGGCTTTTGTTTGGTGAAGCTAGTGTTCAGGCCTTAACCAGATCGAAGGTTCGGGAGCTCGCTGCAAAGGCGGTAGTTGCGGGGCCGACGTTATCAAACAACGAAAAAGGGTCAGAGGCGCAGCAAGCTGATATTCAGAGCACGCCCGAACAGAATAAAATTGAGTCTGTAGCGTTGAAGGCGCCAGATACTGGAGAGGAAAATCCCGACGCGGGAAAGTTAGAAGAGCTATCTACTGATTTGCTCATCGCGCCTACGTCAGACGGACTTGATAGGTTGCTAAAAGTCAGCCGGACGGCTTTGATAGCCGAGCAAAAAAAGGATGGCAGCCTGGAAAACGTGCGCTGCAATGTCAAAGAAGGTATCGCCAGGAAAACTGCGCGTTTTGTGGAAAGAGGTGGAGTCCTGTACCGGAAGTATCTAGACCGCCGAGGAGTGGAGTTCGATCAGCTGGTCGTGCCTCAATGCTATCGTCAGGATCTGTTGCGCTTGTCACATGGGGGTTCGTGGTCCGGACACCTAGGAGTTAAGAAAACTAAGGACCGTCTCTTGCAAGAGTACTATTGGCCAGGGTGTTTTCGGGACGCAGACCATTTCGTGAGGACATGTGACACTTGTCAGCGGGTGGGCAAACCAGGGGACAAATCGAGGGCGCCGTTGAAATTGGTACCTATCATTACGGAGCCTTTTAGACGGCTCGTTATTGATACAGTGGGACCTCTGCCGGTAACAGCCACGGGGTACAGACACATTTTGACTGTGATCTGCCCAGCGACAAAGTTCCCTGAAGCAGTGCCGCTTAAAGAACTCAGCTCAGTTGAGATAGTTAATGCACTACTGTCCATATTTGCGCGAGTTGGTTTTCCTGCAGAAATTCAATCAGATCAGGGCACAGTGTTTACTAGCGCTTTGACGACAACTTTTCTCGAAAGGTGTGGGGTAAAGCTGCTACACAGCTCAGTGTACCACCCACAGTCGAATTCCGTTGAGAAGCTCCACTCCGTCATGAAGCGCGTGTTGAGAGCCTTGTGTTTTGAACATCAAACTGACTGGGAGCTGTGTCTGCCTGGGGTGATGTTTGCTTTAAGGACCGCGCCGCATGCGGCTACGGGGTTTTCGCCAGCTGAACTGGTGTGCGGTCGCTCGCTTCGATCTCCGCTTCGCATGCTTCGAGAATCATGGGAAGGTAGGGGCGACGACCCAGTCGTGGTGGAGTACGTGCTTAAGCTCCTCGAACGCTTAAGAAGGGCACAGGAGTTGTCAGGTGAAGCAATGACAAAGGCCCAGCAGAGGGCCAAGGTTTATTATGATCGGACAGCCAGGGCCCGTCGTTTTGAGGTTGGCGATGAGGTCATGATATTGCGCACATCGCTAAACAACAAACTAGACGTGCAGTGGGAGGGCCCAGCGCGAATTGTTCAGAAACTGTCGGACGTTAACTACGTGGTAAGTCTGCCAGGAAAGCGGAAAGCACAGCAAGTTTACCACTGTAATCTGCTCAAACCTTATAGACAAAGGGAAGCAGTGGTGTGCATGATGGTAAACGTTCCTGAAGAGCTTCCGGTCGAGCTTCCGGGACTAGGCTCAGTGACGAACAGGGAAGACACCGGTCAAGTCATTAGTGACCTTATCAGTAAAGCACCGCTGTCGCCCGAGCAGAAAACCGAACTACACCAGCTATTACAAGAGTTTCAAGGTCTGTTCTCTGAGAGGCCTGGTAGGACTTCTGTACTTACTCATGATATAGAACTTACCTCCACAGAGCCAGTACGATCCAAGGCGTATCGGGTGTCACCCCGCCAGAGCGATATTATGGAGGCTGAGGTAAAGAAAATGCTACAGCTCGGTGTTATTGAGGCAGGTGAGAGTGATTATACCTCCCCTTTGATTTTAGTTGAGGTACCGGGCAAGGAACCTCGTCCTTGCGTCGACTACCGCAGGCTTAATTCCATCACTAAGGATCAAATTTATCCGATCCCTAACATCGAGGAGCGCCTTGAGAAAGTTAGTAGCGCTCAGTTTATTTCCACCCTAGATCTTGTCAGGGGTTATTGGCAGGTTCCACTTACAGAAGAGGCTAGTAGGTATGCGGCGTTCATTTCACCAATGGGAACATTCCGTCCTAAAGTGTTGAGTTTTGGTTTGAAGAACGCGCCATACTGTTTTTCAAGTCTCATGGATAAAGTGTTGCGGGGACAGCAAGAATTCGCTTTACCGTATCTAGACGACGTAGCGATATTCTCCGCATCCTGGTCTGAGCATATGACACACTTGCGGGCAGTGCTAACCCGCCTGCGCGAAGCAGGCTTGACAGTAAAGGCTCCTAAGTGCCAGTTAGCACAGGCCGAGGTTGTCTACCTCGGTCACGTGATTGGTCAGGGTCGTCGCCGCCCCTCTGAAATAAAAGTGGCCGCTGTGCGAGACTTTCCGCAACCGCGCACAAAGACCGATATTCGGTCGTTCTTGGGTGTCGCCGGCTACTATCAGAGGTACATCCCTAGGTACTCTGATATCGCGGCTCCCCTGACGGATGCTCTAAGAAAGACCGAGCCTCAAACAGTCGTCTGGGACGAGACAAAGGAAAGAGCTTTTAGCGCCCTAAAGAGTGCCCTAACAAGCCAGCCTGTGCTACGATCGCCAGACTATACAAAAGGGTTCATTGTTCAGTGCGATGCTAGTGAGCGAGGCATGGGCGTTGTACTGTGCCAACGGGAAAATGGAGAAGTAGAACACCCCGTCCTGTATGCTAGTCGTAAGCTGACCAGTCGTGAGCAGGCGTATAGCGCCACCGAGAAAGAGTGTGCATGTCTCGTGTGGGCCGTTCAGAAATTGTCATGCTATCTAGCCGGCTCGAGGTTTATCATTGAGACAGATCACTGCCCTCTCCAATGGCTGCAGACCATCTCTCCCAAAAATGGCCGCCTCCTGCGCTGGAGCCTCGCTTTACAACAATATTCCTTTGAGGTGCGTTACAAAAAGGGGAGTCTCAACGGTAACGCCGATGGCTTAAGTCGAAGCCCCTAACGTAGGAATCAGCCTCAAAATTGTTTGTTACTGATGTTTTTCTTCCTGAGGCAGGATTTTTTTTAACATATTGCTTTTGTTTAGTGTTTCAAAGTGATGATATGCTTTCTAGTGCAATTTTTCAATTTGTGCACGCGTTCTGAGTGATGCTAGACTACTGTAAGGAACTAGGCAGTGGTATAAAAAGGGGAAAGAGCCTGGCAGGGCTTAGTGAGGGTTGTGCCGTGCTTGCTGACTGAGCGGTTGAGTTTTCAGCGTAGTTCTAACGCTTGCCGGGAACGAGAACAAAAATGTGAACTCTCCCGAAGTCACTTTGCAGTGTCCCGTGCGAACCTGAACGAGAGAACGAGGCCTTCTCTGTGCGCTGCGCTCAAGAAACGTCAAGGGACGCCCGACTTCGGTTATGAGCATCATCGAGCGACATCCCTCCGGACAGCGGATGCAGTCCCCTGTCCATCGGGATCTCCTTTCCCCGGCGGGGCGGTCTGTTGCGTTTCGCCTGCGACACGTGGTTTTGCCGGCGCGACGGCGGCGGGGCGGCGGACATTTTGGCCCGATCGTCGTCACCGCAACACTCATCGCCAGGTGTTTCCAGGCGCGTCTGCGGCGATGCGACCGCCTAGGGATTTCGTTCCAGTCATTGTGCCCGAAACAGGCGATGCCAAAGCAGGGATCTCATTCCAGTTATTGGGCCCGAAACAGGCGATGCCAAAGCAGGGATCTCGTTCCAGTCATTGTGCCCGAAACAGGCGATGCCAAAGCAGGGACCATCTTCTCGTTACAGTCATTGTGTCCGACCGGCAGCGCCACGACAGTGTGCTGCGCAGCGCCACGACCAGGTGCTACGAGATCGTGCGCAGCGCCACGACATGGTGCTACGGCATCGCTACGACAGTGTGCGTCACCATTAGCCCATTGTACATTCACGTGCTCGTCTTTTGAGGGGTTCCTTCTTGCCCTCAACTGCGAGAGTATAAAAACAGCTGCCCCCGGACGCCAGAGGAGGGCTCCGATTTCTTCCGTTGAGTGAAGTGCTCTCCCGTCTCTCTACTTCGGTCAAACCTGACCGCCAACTCTTTGCGATGTTAAAATAAACAAGTTGTTTCGTTGTTACCTGTCGACTCATGCTTTGCCGGGACCTTCGGATGCTTGCAGTTGTACCCCAGGCCGCCAGGCCAACGCTACCCTTGGGGCTTGCGACCCAGGTACAACCACGGGCGTCAGCGCCGAGTTCCCAACAGATCGTACCAGCAGTCCAGATCCAAACACTACCGGCAGACACACGCTATGAGCTTCCACGGCTTGCTTGATCCATGCGCACTCGCCCGTGAACATATGGGGTTCTACGTAAGATGGGTGAACTACATCCATCGTAGCTGCGGAATCGCGAAGCACTCGGCACTCTTTCCCGTTCACGAGGAGGTCTCGCATGTAAGGCTCGAGAAGCTTCATGTTCTCGTCCGTGCTGCCTATTGAAAAAAACACAACTTTTGGTGTTGTTTCCGGACACTGCGCCGAAAAGTGACCCGGCTTCTGGCACGTATAACAAACGCCCGCTCGCCTCATCTCGAACCGCTTTCTGCGTTCGGCTTCGGCTGCCGTCTCTTTACGTTTGGTCGGATTGCTTTCACTCGCATCCTCACTACGCGTGTCCCCCTTAAATCTCATGGGCGTGAACCTTGGCCTCTCAGACTTGGAGCCAAATTCACCCTTTTGACCGTCCTTAGCTCCGCGAGCTCGACGCGTCACAAACTCCTCGGCTAGCTCAGCGGCTCTAGCCACCGTACTCACGTCTGGCCTATCCAAGACCCAGTATCGCACGTTCTCCGGTAACCGACTATAAAACTGTTCTAGCCCGAAGCACTGCAGAACTTTATCGTGGTCACCAAACGCTTTCTCTTCTTTGAGCCACTCCTGCATGTTCGACATAAGCCTATACGCAAACTCTGTATATGACTCACTTTTGCCTTTCTCATTTTCCCGAAACTTCCGACGGAACGCCTCCGCAGACAGCCGGTACTTTTTTAGCAGACTCGATTTTACTTTGTCGAAATCCTCTGCCTCCTCTCTATCCAAGCGAGCGACTACGTCGGCCGCCTCGCCGGGTAACAAAGTGAGCAAGCGCTGTGGCCACGTTTCCCGAGAGAACCCCTGCTTCTCGCACGTTCGCTCAAAGTTAACCAGGAACAAACCAATGTCCTCTCCAAGCTTAAACGGCCGCATCAGGTCAGTCATTTTGAACAATACTCGTTCTCCTGCACCGTGTGCCTGACTTCCATTACGAGCGCGTTCCATCTCTACCTCAAGACGCTTCATTTCCAAAGCGTGTTGACGGTCACGCTCTTGTTGCTCTCGCTCTTTCTGTTCTTTACGTTCACACTCTTCTTTTTCTTTTGCAGTCTCCCTCTCTTCAATAGTCTCAAGGCATTCCGACAGCTCGTCATCCTCAGCCTCTAACTCAAGAATAGCCTTTAGCAGTTCTGGTTTTCTGAGTTTGTCCGAGACATCCAGACCCAACTCTCTTGCAAGCTCCAACAATTTCGGTTTGCGCAACGACTTCAAATCCATGGCTGCTCTGAATGCTGCTTTCTCTACTGCTTACTATTGTCTTGCCGCAAACTAACCCGGCAGCAACGACAACCACAATTACCAGCTCTGTTTCTAACACTAACAAAAAGCCTGGCAAAGCTCAGAAGAAGAAAGTCCCGCACTCACCAAACCTCGCAGGCAGGAATTCCGCGCAGTCGTTCCGCTGCAGGCAACCAGTCGTCACACAGGGCTCGTTGCACTGCTCCCGGATCGTCGTTGAGCTGCTCAGCATACAGTCAACTGCATCTCTTCGCTGCTGGCCTCCGTTGTCGCGATCTCACCGCTGGCAGACAGTTGTTTGAAGTCGGAGGCGATCTCACCGCTGCCAACCAGATGTTTGGATCGCGACACTGGAGCGATCGGTTGGGGAACTCGGCGCTGACGCCCGTGGTTGTACCTGGGTCGCAAGCCCCAAGGGTAGCGTTGGCCTGGCGGCCTGGGGTACAACTCGAAGCATCCGAAGGTCCCGGCAAAGCATGAGTCGACTGGTAACAACGAAACAACTTGTTTATTTTAACATCGCAAAGAGTTGGCGGTCAGGTTTGACCGTAGTAGAGAGACGGGAGAGCACTTCACTCAACAGAAGAAATCGGAGCCCTCCCTTTTGGCGTCCGGGGGCAGCTGTTTTTATACTCTCGCAGTTGAGGGCAAGAAGGAACCCCTCAAAAGACGAGCACGTGAATGTACAATGGGCTAATGGTGACGCACACTGTCGTGGCGCTGCGCACGATCTCGTAGCACCCTGTCGTGGCGCTGCGCACGATCTCGTAGCACCCTGTCGTGGCGCTGCCGGTCGGACACAATGACTGGAACGAGATCCCTGCTTTGGCATCGCCTGTTTCGGGCCCAATAACTGGAATGAGATCCCTGCTTTGGCATCGCCTGTTTCGGGCACAATGACTGGAACGAGATCCCTGCTTTGGCATCGCCTGTTTCGGGCCCAATAACTGGAATGCGAGGAGGATCCCTAGGCGGTCGCATCGCCGCAGACGCGCCTGGAAACACCTGGCGATGAGTGTTGCGGCGACGACGATCGGGCCAAAATGTCTGCCGCCCCGCCGCAGTCGCGCCGGCAAAACCACGTGTCGCAGGCGAAACGCAACAACGGCCTCCCTAACAAGCTCATCTCCGACAGGTCGAGCACGTTGCGCAGCCGCAAACTCCGCACTTATTTAGAACTAGCTGGAGTTGAGCACCACTTCACGTCAGCGTACCACCCCCAAGCTAACGGTCTGAAAGAGAAGTCGAACCAGACTGTTCAACGTCTACTCGCACAATAATGTAGAAACAACAAGCCAAGTGAAGCCGATTGGGCAGAGCCCTCTCAAGCTGCTGCATACGCAGTTAAAACGGCAATACAGAGCTCCACCGGCACCTCCCCTTACGAGATTGTGTACGGCCAACTTCCATCGCTGGGCGCTGCACTCACCTTGGACACGCCTGTAAAAGTGTGACGTTCCATTTCACGTCAGGCGCTTTGCCGCAACATCCGAACAGAGGCGCGCAAGAGGATTGTGCATGCCCAACATGCGCAAGAACGGTACTACGACCGCCGCCGCCGTCTGCCACCGGAATACAATATCGGCGACGAGGTGTGGGTGCAACGATGCGCACCGTCATATTCGAAGAGATTAGGCGCAAAGTTCGAAGGGCCCTTCATTATGACCGCACGCGTGGGCGAGAACGTCTGGCGTGCGCGGTCCTCGGCATACGACTCGTACGCGGAAAAGAGATAGCGAAACAAACTTCCCGTGCATGTGTCGCGAATGAAGAACTGCGTCCGTCGGCAAACCTAAGGTGCTGCGAAGTGTTTTTCTTTCAGTGGCGCACCAGTCGCAGCGTGGCCGAGTATAAAGAAGACCTACCAGAGCTCGGGCAGGGCTGCTCGCTCAGGGAGCGCGAGGAAGCAGAGTTAGAATAGAACAGCCAGCTCGGCGTAAGGGTGTCGTCTCTGTTTCTCCATTACAATATATATATATATATATATATATATATATATATATATATATATATATATATATATATATATATATATATGGTGGGGTTCTAGGTGCACCAAAATTATTTAAAATTGATTGTTGCAGATAGCACAATTCTAATTCTTGATGTAAATTACTCGATGAGGTGGCCATTCCTTCTACGAGAAATCGAAATGCTTAATTGAATATTGAACATAATCCCGCTAATTACCTTGTATTTAATTACTTTACCGCAGACATTTTAACCTACGAATTGTATGTAGCTAGTGACCTTGTAAGGCGTATCCACTTGGAACGAAATCTCAGGACTGCACTAGCTTCGACATATGAATTTCCAAAGTGTCCGACCAAATGCATTGGTGTTCCAGTTACTGTTGTGTTCAATGCATAGAACAGCGTTTTCTTTAAAAAAATGTGACTGGAGCGGAGCACCAATGCATTTCGCCTTACACTTCGAAGATTAATATCTTGAAACTGATGCAGTCCTTAGAATTCGTTCCAAGTACCTTGCCAACTGACAGGCGCATTCCTAGATTCGTAGAATTCGTAGATTGAAATACGTCCGGTAAAGTAATTAAATAAAACAGGTTAATTCGCGTAATTATGTTAATTCTTCAATTAAGCATTTTGATTTCTCGTTGAAGAAATAGCTGCTTCTTCGAGGAATTTAGATCAAGGGTTAGAAATGCGCTATCTTCTACAGGCAATATTTAAAAATGTGGTGCAGCTAAAGTGTGTGTGTGTGTGTGGGCGGGTTATTTATTTGATTTTTATGCGGGGAGGGACACCTGTTCGTGCAGAATTACATTATGTATGCTTCCTTTCATCAGCTCATTGATCCAATGATTGATTGAGTTGCTGTTAACAACAGTCATCATTGGTACGAATGAAATCATCAGATGTCATTCGTACCTATTTCGGGTAACGTAGCTTTGTACAGTTATTTCTCATTGATGCAAGCCTTTTTGCAAAAGACAATTTTCACCTTTTATACCACATTAAGGTGACATGAGGCAGAATTTGTTTAGTGGTTCGAACAGTTCGAGAATAAGAAAAAAAATTAACGTGTAGAGAGAAAAATTGCGAGAACAGAAGCGACTTTTAGTCGCATCATGCCACGAAGTACGAGCAATGAATTCTCCACTTATCGAAAAGTTGACCGCTGGAGACCGCCAGTCAAGTGTTTGGAATTGCGTCTCAAGGACACAATTCGAAACATATACGGCAGGGCGTATAGCAGATGGCGCGGTAGCAGCTTTTCTCCTTGTTGCATTTTTTAAAGGTCTTTTGTCAATTGGTGTCACAGGATGGGGTCAATTGTTTTCCCCGAGACGCTGCCGAGAAATATGGGCGACAGTTACGTAAGGCCCACGAATTGCTGAGCAGATCAGTTTTCTTCGTTTTGGTTTGTTGGTTTTACATAGACCATTACACCTTCTTAAATAATCGCTGGAAAACGTGTTCTTATACTGATGATAAAAGGCGAGTGCTCCTGGGTTATTTCAAGCACCTCTCGTGTGGGACATGTGGCCTCAGGTGAAGTCTTAAGCTCTTAAGTTTCGCAAGTGTCGACCTCATGTAGTTTCTCTGCCCTTTCTTGTAAGCCTTTTCTTTTTCATTTCTTTTTCGGGTAAAGACGTCTAAAGTGGTCTCTCTCTCGTCTGCACCTTTCGAGCAAACTTTATTTGAACAATAAAATCGCACTTCAAGCCTGTCTACGACACTGAAAAGGCCGCAATTGTGTTGTGCTCTTAAGTCGCCTTTAAAATGCCTGTCGTAACGGTTTGCTGAAACCCCTGGTAGCGAGCGGGTTGCAATGCCCCCAACAAATCAGCTCAACTGAACACAACGCAGATATGATGGGCGCCACATGCGCCTACAAGAGTATGTACATAGGGTATCGGCACGATCCCGCATGCAAATCGTGCGGGAACCGGCTATAGACACATCGTACCTAGCGCGCGGTCCGCACGAAAACCTCGGCGGTACCCACGTCATCGACGTGTTGTTCGTGGTGCCGCACACTAAAGGCATGCTACGCCCACTCAATTCTATTCAGGGCTGTTGGCGTTTTCAGGTGGCTCGGAAGGCATAAAACGTCCTACACATCATCTGGTATGTATGTATACTACCGTAAGCACGAATGAAGGTTTGTGAGAGGAGGCTAGACTCCGATCCATGCCTGACCCCCGGTTCAGGAGAATTATGGAATAGTGAATTTTCGAGAGCTAATCGGAACCACAAAAGTTCGAGCATTATCGTATAAGTGCTCCAGCAGGAAACGTCTTGAAGGATATCCCACTTGCCGACGAGGCCACCGCTTACCTCGCTCGATTCACTTCTGCTCAAACTTGTTTGCGTGCATCTGCGAGTTCATTAATTTAACGACTGCTTAATATTGAGTTCAACAACCTAAATGCAACACACGCGTTGTGAGTTAAGCTAGAGTGGGTGCAAAACTCCGAATGAAATTTGGCCACTTATGATTTTTTTTTTCGCGAGCACCCGAAGCTGACTTCAAACACGTGCCGCACCGGAAAAGCACGGCATGCGCATTCAGTAACAGCTAACAAGTGCAACATAGTTCAGGAAAGTTTGTGCTCTAAGGCTGTATTCAGTGTTCTTCATTGCTCTTCGTACTTTTTTTTTTTTTCGGTTGCCCTGCGAGGAAGCGTAGCCTGCGCCTCTCAAGGCGCCAGCTTCTCCTTCAGACTCGTATTAATGAAAGACAGTATACTTGTGGCTCACATTTTCTGCATTGCCTTCGACGGGCCCTGCATTGGCAGCGCCGTTGGCGGAGCCTCCCGTACAAGGCGCTAGGTGCGCGCGGCGTGTCGATGACAAAAGGAGGGACACAGACACCGCTGATCGTATCACACACTAGTACATCTCTCTTTATTGTTTACCTCGTTGCATCTTCGGTCGGATGCTTACGGCATTTTTCAACAACTTCGTAAGTAAACCCTTTGCACGATGAAACATGACTGTCACATTATCTGAATAACACGTACACGCATACACACGCACACACATCTAAGACATGATTGTCAAGGTTGATTGATATTGCTGTCTGCGCATTTCGTTAGCAGGCGCACATCGTGCTCTCCCTGTCCGAGCAAGGCTAAAGACAACAAAATACGATTCCCCCCCCGCCTCCTCCCCCCTCCTCCCGGGCAATCTCTAGCATTGCCAGCAGCTCCAGGTTAAGCACACTATTATGCTTGCCACATCAGCAGAAGAGAGAGAGGGAACATATCCTCCTGTGCGGGAGCACGGTAAACATGGACACTTGGGCTCGTCGTTACGCGATGTAAGCAACCCGACTGCTGGTACAAAGCTTTTCACAAGCCCCGAGCTCTTCGTTAAAAG
Organism: Dermacentor variabilis; assembly: GCF_050947875.1. NCBI lineage: Eukaryota > Metazoa > Arthropoda > Arachnida > Ixodida > Ixodidae > Dermacentor > Dermacentor variabilis. The sequence goes on along the minus strand of NC_134568.1, from coordinate 60,510,443 downwards.
ATTCCAACGGTGTGCACGAGCGAAATAACAAAAACAAAAGCGAGCGAAAAATAAAAATGAAAAATAAAAAGCTGATATGCGACTGTATTAATTTCGAAGAAAATGATGTGATCCTTGATTTAAGTCAAACGTGTCCGTCTCCATCCAGTTAAGTGTTCTCGCAACGTCCTGGTCAAGCTGTAATCTTTTACATCTTACGCACGAATCTGTTTACCACAGATTGTTGAATTAGCAGCTTGCACGTATTTATAGACTCCTGGGAAGACAGCACGGCGGAATACAAATTCCACTAATGCCGTAATCGGCGCAAAATAACATGCAACCCACGAGCGGGCAAACTATTTGGATATTAGAAAGTCCAGAAAAGGATAAAGGTGACTGCATCTTTTTTTTTTTCATTACATCTCCTGCCACGAGCGAACGTGGCGTTATGGTTGCAGCGATCAGGGCGGAAAGAAATAAAAAAAAACGGTTTCTTTGGTAATTAGGAAATCTGGCGTACTCGCTGTTTGTCAGACACTTTACACACGACGACAGAATAATACAAAGCGGGAATAACACGAATGATAGGCGAAACAACCGAAAGAAACAAAGTAAAAAAGAAAGCCTGGGGCTACTCTCAACATGATACCTACCATCAGTAAAACAAGATAACTTTATTTTTTTATGGTCTGATGTAAGTGTATGCACGTATAAATAACATCACAATTTGTGATATGCATGCGAGAACTTGCAGGTAAACTGCGCGTCGTCCTGGCATACGCTAAACAAGTGCCGTGCTAGCTCAGCTGCGATGGGAGCATTTGATAATGGGATTAAACTCCGTTACAATTTCAAATGAATTGAATCTGTGTACTATAAAACGCGAACCCTTAAGCATCACGAAGGGCAGTGGGCTGCAGGGTGCCTATTGCACAAACGTTTCGAAAATGGCACCCACGAGGTCTGGTATATGGCTCCTACGGCAGCTGGGCTTGGACGTAAACGCGAAGCTGGAGTACATCAAAACAGTAAAATTTCGCGTAAGCTTTTAAATGCGGAGTAACTAGCCAAGTAACATCTTAATTATAACGAGTTGCACTGTCACTACGACAGGCCATGACGTGTTCGAGTCGAGTTGGTTGAATGTGGCGTCGCTTGCTTCATTTGGGTGGAATAGAAAAAACAAAACGCCAATGCCCGTTCTTATTGCGTAATGCAGAGAAAATACACAAATTAGCGGCCGGTGAATACTCGAGAATGGGCAAATCTCGAACAGCTTTGGTAACGCGTGCGATAAATTTAACTTTGTCATTTCGATTTACATTTCAAAGCAATAGAAACAACAAAAACATTGGTGCACTTCAGCGGTAGGCTTACCGCTGTAACTTAATTCCAGCAATACTTTTACGCTACTCCAGCAACACCGTTCACGTTTGCCGTCGCACGAAATTTCGTTTCTTCTCCCTGTGCGGCTGCATTTGGCGAAAGCGCCCTCAATAATTTGCTGCCGCCGTGTATAGCATGCCGCACCGGATGGGACAACCTTCAAACTGACCCGTTTATTTGTCGGATTCCCAGCGCCACGCTTATTCTGAACTATAACCTGCGTAGCTCCGGCTTCCGAAATTAGCGCTTAGCTTCGCCGATAGACGGGATAACAACAATCCGTACTATCTGCGAGCACTCGCGCCAAGAGCCAGACGCAACTTCAACCATCCTGTGCCCCTTCAACTTGATCTTAACGTTACGTACGGGCACATAATTGCACTTAAATATCTCAAAACATGGCTGCACACATCGTCGCAATTTCTTTGGTGCGATGTCATAATACAAGATGTGGCTTGATTGTCAACAGCTAGAGGTCTACAACAGGTAACACCTGACGCGGCTTACAATGACACAACGAAATAACAATACCGTTGGAGCAGGGCTTACAGTGATGACGGAAAAATTGTAAAATAACGCCTATAGATACGTCAAGCATTAACATCAACCAACGCCTAGCCTGCTACGGCCTAGATATGTTTTGTCTTGAAATATCGTGGGAACAGTCATTCTTGCCTTCTCACAGTCCAAGCAAGGATTCCGCTAATAGTGAGTGCATCCTTGAACAAAGTGTATAAGTACGAGGGCTCTGTCAATATGCGAAAATATTGCTCAGCAATCAAGTCTCTAACTGGTTCACAAAGCAGTGACGATAAATAATACATATGTACATATATATAAGTTATTCGCAGCACCTGCAACACATCGGTTTGCGCGTGCAACTAACACATCCAAACAGCTGAACAGAGCACGCTAGAGGGCAATGCGCTTAATATAACTTCTTTTTTTCGCGTCCGAAGATGTATGCGAAGTGTGAAACGATATGTTCAAGAAATGGAATAATCATGCACTGTTCAACAAGTCACATAACGAAAATGCGTGGGCATGCTGCAAATGGAGAATTTCGCAGAAATGCCTTGTCACGACGAAACAAACAGCGCGATAGAATGTTTGCCGCGTTGTAAGGAGTGGCACTCTTTGATCCTTGAACAACACAAGGTAGGCAAATGAGCTCATCGTGACCTCAGGTACCACGGTCGAAATCAGCCGCGTACTTGACCCCTCCCCACCCCCCATTATTTATTTATTTTTGTCTTGTAATGTTTACTATCCCTCGGACAGAACCTGACGCGTGAACCTCGTCGCTTGCAACATAATTCAGCATTTGTTAGCGTTTACATGACCACTGCAGCTCTATTTTTGTTTGTTTGTTTATCTGTTTCTTTTACTAAGTTCACGCTAGCTGGAACGCATTCGTAAACGTAGCCTGCACGCTGCATGCACCTAGAGTTAACATCGCCCGAGCTTCCGAATTTGCGCTCCGAATAGGGTGGCTTGTAGTATATACACGCTTTATTTTATCTGCGCTAAGCACTCCTATTTCCGACTACGCTGTTAATTCAAGTATGAGGTCAGAAAATAGCACATTCACCTACGTTGCGTATATTGTGTATAGCATCCCAAGTTTCACCGTGATAACCAAGACAGGCAGCTTTCGATCTCCCCCCGCAGCTGCGTGCCGCGGTGGTGTTCCTCAAGTTCATCGTAAATGCTTTGCTGCTGTATACAGTATAGCAGGATTGTCGAGACCCTGTGCCGTCAGGCCTTCGCACGTGGCTCACATTGTCACCACGTCCATGGCTATTGATTGTCACTGAAGAAAAAGTGCGTATATATCACTCCAACGAAAAGTACCACGATCACAGTGCACTATAAACTTGATTGTCATCGCGCTTACAACATTGAGTTATCGACCACAACGAGTAAGGGGGATAGCTCCCCGCAATAAACTTTCCCAAAAAATACCGACGGCTCTATGCTCGCGCGCTGCATAACGTGATTGTCACAACATGTCTGTTTGACACAACGAACTCGCGGTGCGTCTCACAGATGTCAATACTCTATAGAAGCCACCCTGTTGCGCGCCGGATGTGTAGGAGCCGGGAGTGCACATCGCTTGCACAGGAGAATGAGAGATGATAAAAGGAAATACGTTTCCAGTTACAACTTGGTTGGTGCAGCATGCTTCTCTCCGGTTAGTGTAGACAGGTGGAACACTGTCGGCGATAGCTCTCGCCTTTCAGCGCTTTAGGCTTGTACAGCCGGAAACGCGGAACAAATGTAACCTCTCGTCTTCTAGCGTTGCCGGCAATGGCTGTAATTTTGCCTCTCAACGATTCAAACGTGAAAATTAGCGCGTTCGGTCAACGGGCACCTCCCGAGGTTGGGACACGAGCTGCACTTTTGTGGCTGTCTTCCGACGAGCACAGGAAAGGGGCCCACCTTTAGCTCTCCTAACAGCGTGTGTGCGCCTTCATGTCGCGCCAATGATCACAGCGTGCCGACTTAGTGCGTGATACGAGCAGAGTGGAAGAGAGGAGCGCGAAAGGAAGACACTTCACATTAAAACACATGAGGACAAACGCTGTTCCTAACCTGGAATGCGCTTCACCCTTTCACTGCGATGTAGTATGCACCAACAAGAGCAGCACGCTATGTGTCGGTTATTAGAGCCGAATTTGATTATTTGGAAACCAATAATGGTCACACTTAGCGTGGAAGTGGTCCCTTTGACTCAGACAGAATACATGAGCTCTCGCTGCTGGGTTCATTTCGCTTCTAGTGGGCAGCTGAGGCGCAGCAAAGGTAGTATCATGCTCCAATTTTTGTAACTATGGAAAGATAAAATTCGTCCATGGGTCCTCACAAGACAGCGCTTTACATTTGTTTCGCATAAAGCGATTAGCTTGGAATTCTATATTTTGCCCCGACGAGCATTTATACTTAACACGAATGGGCCCCTTCGCTGAGCTGCACGAGTTCTGGCTATCAAAATAAACGCGCAGACTTCAATGCTGGACGTAAGATGTGGCGCTTAACTCCGCGTTCGGACGCCACTGAAGTCTGCGAGGTGTAAAGCATACCATTCAGGCGGCAACCAGGTGGCATTCAACCAGTAGAGAGGGAGAAATTCTATACGATACGAAGTATTCAGTACATCAAATCTTGTCAGCTGGAAACAGCGACTGCAAGGCTGCACATGACCTAATCTTATTGTTGTATTCCTAATGTTTTAGCAAGAACGGTACAATCGCTCCTATTTGTAATAGCCAGTTATAATCGCTGGTCGCTCAAACACCAGCGTACAGTGGGACACATAAGCAAGCACAGAATGTAGGCTTGTCTTGTGCGTATCTATTTGATAAATTTCGCGGCACCGCAATGGTTTCGGTCATAACACTGTGTGTGTTCCAAAGCAGATAGCGCGGCGAATGTTTGGCTCGAGAGAACGTGTTTTCACTGGCCCTGTCACATGCATTTCAGTACTGTTTTCGCATGATGATCCTTCTCAGCAGTCTATAATGGAACGTATTTCTTAAGAACATTAGGCAACCACTAAACTATTGCTGATTGCGGACTTGTAAAAATACCGCTAGTTCAGTAATTAGTTTGCTAGAATGTATCTGCATTCGTTATGCCAACATTCATTCGGTAAATGAACCGAAATATTCAAGTGCCCGCCATGCCACATACAACCACCGTAGCTTGGCATCGACGTCCCTGTCGGGTCGATTTCGCTTGGATCGTTCCCGAGCGCAGGGCCGATCAGTGTTTCCAGTCTTTTCGGATACTGCGCTGACCTGAGAAGGACAGCTTGGTGACTTACGGCAGCAGAACGCCCAGGAACATTAAATATAAATCGTGTTTCCATTCTTTTTAAACGCAAGTACCTGCAGTAGTGCACCGCTCCATTACCTTCCAAAATGATTGTTCTACGCCACTTCCCTTCCTATAGGCAACTCTGCCACGCATTCCCTTGCTGTCTGTAGATGCCCAAAAAATGACGGTAATACGATTCGCCATTTTCAGCGAGAGAACGGCTTGCGCGGTAATATTGGGCGTTATGCCCTTCTCCCACACGTTTGCTACCGGCGTCGAAGCGACTGAGCGCAGCTCCATACCACCGCGTACGCCAAACGGCGAGTGGCGCGGACAGGACAAACACGCACACACACGAGAAACACGGGCGAGACACGGGGGACGTGGTTGGAGAGTAGGGGGCCGGCTCACGCGCGCCAGTGGACATAGGAGAAGGATCGGGCGACAGGGGGCCCGCCCGAAGCGGGGCGAACTATGGGACCCGTGCGTCTCCGGGGCTCGTCCGAACCCCTGCCAAGCCTAGAGCTTGGTAGTGTCTTCAGATGAGAGCGCGTTACCCCTGTCGCCGAGCGGCGGCGGCTGCGCTGCAGTGGTGGAGAGCGGCCCGCCGCCAAAAGGAGACAGTGGGTCGGCTCCAACAGCTGCGGATGGCTTGACCTGGAACCCCTCGACGTCTTCCTCGGGGTGCAGGTTTAGCGCCGGGTTGACGCGGCCGTTCATTTCGGTCTGGTAGCTCTTGACGAGGCCGCCCGCGTTGAGCACCGTCATCTCGCCCTCGTGGGGCTCCTGTACCTTCATGATGTCCTCCGGAATGTTGACGACGCAGTGGAATACGTCGAACCGCGCCGGCAGGGTGCCGCTCTCGAAGAGCCAGCGTGTTAGCGCCGAGATGGAGAGGATGCTCGCCAGGCTGGTCAGCATGGCAAGCGTACGGAATGGGAAAAGCTGGCCGTCCTTTTCGTCGTAGAATGGGTACCTGGGCAGGAATACGGGCACATCGTGTTGTACGGGTAGTCTACATACGCAGAAAGTTTGCTCGCACGCATATATGCAGGATGCTTTCAGACTTTAAAACATTTACAAGAAGCTATAGTAGATACAAAAACAGTATTAATGCAGCTGCATTATTTGACCAGCGAACAAAATAATTATCAGGGCCCGTATACACAAAACGTTCTTATGCTTGACGCGTTCGTGCCAGCCAATAGTGATGTAGGACATATTATTAGCGAAGGCGATCAGCCAATGAAAAACAGCACTTACGAACAAAAAGATTTGTGAATTCTGGCCCTGGCGTTACGTTCACAAAGACGGGTCGTTAACAATGGTTTCTTTGGTTTTCGATTATACAGTTAGAGTTTTTTGTTCTTATGACAGTTGAAGACTAGCGCATCACAAGGAAATCTTGTGGCGCAGAATTATGAGGCATCAAAATTTGTGATCGATAGGTTTCACTTCACAAAAGGACACGCCACTTAGCTTGAGCTTCACATAAGCAGGATGAAGAGGGGGAGACAGGTGCCATGTCGGGACGCTGCCCAAGTAGTTATTGATTGCTTACCGCCATTCTGACTAAAATAACACAGCCGCTCACCTGTGCGTCACTCAGCACGAGAAGCACTTTTCAGGCGCTTCCCACTCTTTCCCATGTGAAGAAGCTAACGGGTCAACTTGCATATCATGAAACAGCCGTTGCTAAAAGAATCATACACGGTACGCCGATAAGTATTGAATACCACTATAACACGAAACGTTCCTTATTGATGGAAACTGACATATTTGCGCTAATTTATTATGCTATTAGTAAATAAAAACCTGCAAGCTCTCCCCTCTTGGCCAACTAATACAGGTGCCCTTACAGATTCATGAAGCTGCTGAAGTAGCTTCACGAATCAAATGCCTGACGTCAACTTCTCCGCGGTTGCTGCACCCCGTCGCACTCCTAACGCTGCAAGTAGTTCCATGTTGTCGTTTGCGCATACCTGATGACCGCTGGGAGACCGAGGATGTCTTCGCCTCCCAATCCACGCAGGAGTAGGCCAATGATGTAAGCGCCGAGGGAGCCGTACGTGTTGCAGTGGTGCTTTATGTAGACAACGCAGACGAGCTGCGGAAAGAGGATGACGAAGACGAGGTCCGAGGACAGGTACCAGAGACCGTAGATGGACTTGACGGTCAGTGCCATGGCGGTGGCCATAGCGCCCACAAACAGGATGGCCACGCGCATCACCCAGATCACCTCCCGCTCGGAGGCCTGCAAATAGGCGACATCCCGACGTTGTTTCCCTGCATGGTCAGGGTGCACGAGAAGGGCCGCGACTGCGACAGAGCACTACTGAACAGTTCTTTGTCATATTGGAGACAGAGGTGACAAAAAAAAGAAACAGCGCGAACAGCAGACGACAGAAGAACAGGAACGGACAGGATGAGCGCTGCCTCTTCCCGAATATTTGCTGTTCGCGGTGTTTTTTTTTTTTTGCCGTGTACAACATACAGTATACCAACTTGTGTAATTTTTACTTCTACTGAGCATTGGACAGACACGCAGCTCGGCAGCATACTAACGATTGTTGCACCTACTTTTCGCCAGCTACAGCTACAACTTTGCAGAATTAGCTCCTATTGACAAACAGACTGCATATGTCAGCTAAACAACTAGACCCAACATGGAAAATGCGCTTTTTCTAAGAAAGGAAAAAAAGAATGACGGGAAGGGACAGAATTTCGTTTCGTTTTCACGTCAAGATATCTACTTGTAAGGTGGTCAGGGGAGGGTGCGCTTAGGAGGTCACTTTCGTTGGCAAAACCTGAATATTCGATCATGTCGCAAGTATACTTGCGACATGATCGAATATTCAGGTTTTTCATATATTCATATATGTATGTGTGTATAGCTGTGTGCTATATGTCAACTTTGGTAAATGCATGCTCATTTGGAAATAGACTGTACGTGCAAAAAAAAAAAAAGCTTCACCGCAAGGCTGTTTTTTTTTATAAGGTGGCGGGAGGGGGGGTGGAAAATAAGAGGGGAGGGGGAATTAAAGAGAAAGAACAACACCCTGCTAAACCTGAAAGTAGCGCCGAAAGGAAAATTAGGCCGCCATGAGTCCGCAGACCTCAATAGCGTGGGAAGATGCGAGCCACACAGACACACTGCTCTATTTTGCCGAACTTTCTTTTTCCTGTCCGCGTTTCCTTTGGTCTCCCTTTCCCAACGTGAATAGATTAATCATCGGAGCTTCATTGAGATGCCAAATTCTACATCTCATTTTTTTCCATATTTCACTGGCGCCTTGACGTCGCTGAATAGTGCCCACGGCTGCAATATTCTCTTTTTCATGCGCAAATAAAGAACGCACCTGCACATTTAACACGCAGCGACGGCGCCGCTGTACACTATATGTAAAGCAAAAAGTCAATAGACTCGCATTTTGCCTGAAGATGAGCTTGTAGACGTTTCTGGCGAACATGGAGGCCGCGCTGAGGATGGAAGAGTCCGATGAGGACATGACCGCAGCCGACACGGCGCCCAGCCCGACGAACGAGACGAAGCCGGGAGTCAGAAACTGCAGCACCATGGGCAGCACCAGCGATGTGTGATCCTTGTCGAGGGGCAGCGGACCCGTGAATGCCGTCTCGTTCCACCCTGCGCACACAGTCAGTCACTCGCTCGCCAGCCTATTCGCGCACTCCGGTAGACGCCGCACTCTCCGGTACAAAACTCAAGAATCGCCAAGTCACTCTCGTGCATGGTCTATAGTCAAGGCAGTCACTCTAGTGCTCTCTTGCATGTCGTTCCTGCCACTCGTGTTCGCTAATTTATTCACGCTCAATGCGCGCACCCGCTGCGATGGCTCTGTATGGCACTCCGCTGCTGAGCTCGAGGTTGCGGGTTCGATTCCCGACCACGGCGGCCGTATTCTGATTGAGACGGACGGTAAAAGGAAAAAAAAACACGCTCGTGCACTTGCATTCAGGTGCATGTTAAAAAACATCACGTGTACTCGAAGTTATTCCGGAGTCCATAAGGCGTCCCTGATAGCCTCAGAGTTGAGTTGTGACCTTAAGCCCCAAAATTTGACTTGGCGACAAACTCCCGGTGACGTATGTGCTTAACGTGTTTTGTTGTTTTAACATTCCGCATTCACCTCACTAATCTGAGCGCTCGCTCACTCCGGCGGTTCGCCTCATTTCCAGCCAAGAATGCTCACGTCGTACATTTCTTCACTTTTCAACAAAATCGAGTGTTTTTTAATCGATGCGCTCAAGCGTGCACGATCACTTTGCCACGTTCTTGCGGTTTCTGATTTAATGCATATTTATCACGCTTAAAGGGAAGCTGAAACACTTTTCGAAAAAAAATGAGTTCTCTACGGCATTCTACAGTTTTGAGTCTCCTGAGCACGAATATCTGGTTCAAAAAGGGCGGAAACAAGCGCAAGCGGCTGTTTTTTCATGAAAACGCGCACCAGCGCCTCAGGGTATCGCGCGAACGCCGCTGTTGGCCGTGATTGGTCGGGGCCGCTGTGACGTCACTCGCGGCAGTCGCCGGTCGGCGCCGCCGTTTCAGAGCGTAAGCACGCTGTTCTGTTCTGGCTTCATAGCTGAGTTGTAAGCATTATGGAACGTTCTCGCTGTCTCGGACAGCTTGTATTTTCGCCGTACGTGTTCGAACAGACAGCCGATACGGAAAACGATGGCGGCAACGGCGGCAACGACGATGTTGAGTGTGCCAAAAGCGAGAGCGATGTGTGCACCTTCTCGCGCGTTGGAAATCTTAGCTGGTATGTATGTTGTTGTTTTTTTCATGTAGCTGCACGTTCCAATGACGGGAGAAAAAATGCGCTAATGTGTCACTGGGAACTTGCTGCTGGAAGAATGCCGAAGCACTAACTTCTCATTAGATTGTAAACACGGGTGCAATTCCGCGATGTCGAGCACCTTGCCGCTGCTTGTGTAAAGTCCCGTGGTTTTTTGAGTGTTGATACACGATCGCGAACATAAGTGCCGCGTTTCAAAGTGCGCACATGCAGTGCTGCGAGGTACAGCCATGGAAGTTGCTTATCATACACATCCAGAGATGGCCAGAGGTATTATATGTGCAATATTCATACTATGGTTTGACGACTTTGCGATTGTGGCTCAATCAAGAATCGGTATGCGTGCTCCATGCTAGTGTTGACCTAAAGATATTAGGCAGTTTTAGCACCGCCGTGTGGTAAACACGATAACTGCAAGCGTACGTCGAATGTCACTAGGCAAGCCTATACTCCATTTCATACCTCAGGTGCAACGCTGTGGAAGCTACGCACGAAGTCCGGTCACCAAAATTTACTACTGCGCGCGTTTCCGTCTATGCTTCGCAGCGTGGCAGCGGCGTTTGTTCGCGCGAGCATGCACGTGAAGCTGCCGCGACGGGCTGCATTTAAAAAATGCCGAAAAGAAAATTGATTTAAAAGAACGTGTTAGCAGCCGTAGTGTTTCTATGGGTAAATTCTTCTTTTTTTCATTCAGAACTGAGCTTATATATGAAAAATTTTCTCAAAAATTGGGTCAAGAAACACCGAACTTTTTCTAAGTGCGAACGCAGCCACTGCAAGAAGTATCTCAAGCCTCCACAGCGTTGCACCTGATGTATGAAACGGAGTATAGCAACGCTAGCAACAACGTGTTTCCGCATTTGTCGTAAGGCTATCCGGCTATTGCGGAAATGGTCCGAGCACAGCACAGTTGATTTCGTCGGCACGAACTTATCTCTCCTCACCGCACTGCGCTGCAAGCTTCTTGTCCTTCGGGAACCTGTGAAACACCACATCGCCTCGCCCGCCTGTGTTCGCGCAGCCGAATGCTGCACAGAACGAGGGCATGTTGGGCGCCCTTGGCTGTAGGCACTGACGCAGCACCGAAGGAAAGAACAGTTTACGAAAATCGCAAAAGAAAACAAACGTGAGCGGCCGCGGCAAATATCTCGTAGCGTCGTTCAGTAAAGCGCAGGACAGAAAGAGGCATGCCAACACATGTCAGCACGCCGGTCCGGCAGCTCGGTCCCCGCGCGTGACGTCACTCTCGCCGGTTCTCTCCTCTGGCGACCACCTCACCCGGCGCTCCGGGAAGCGATGGGGGCGTGTCCGCGGGGGTGATTTAGAAAGTGATTTCTGCCTCCTATATTAACAAAACGAAGAAAAAAATTTCGGAACCGTAAATTATTAGGTCTGTTCTTCCCAATCCCAGCAATTCATGGAAATTGATAACCGTTTCAGCTTCCCTTTAAGCGGGTGTGTTGTGTGTACATTAATAATCCAACCACGCTACGTTAAGAAAAATGAAGCTGTAAACGGCACAGTAGATTATGTTCTGTTGCGCTCGCTTATCCTATAGCCTCTTTCACCTAGGAAATAGATCTTTCTGCAAGTTTTTAAAAAGTCTGAGGACATACCTCGAGGAGCGTGTTTTTTTTTTCTTAAAAGTTTTTTTTCTCTAAGAGAAATTTGTATTTTAGTAGAAAGTAGACAGTTTTTCTTCAACGACTCTTAACAGAAGCAGCAGAGAGGACTCATTCGGCTTGTGGACGCCTGTGATATTCTGCCGGTGACGTTACATAGACCCATCCGTGTTGCGACGTTGTGCCGACAATCGAGCGCAAGCTGTGTCATCATCATCATCATCAGCAGCCTGGTTACGCCCACTGCAGGGCAAAGGCTTCTCCGATACTTCTCCAACTACCCCGGTCATGTACTAATTGTGGCCATGTTATCCCTGCAAACTTCTTAATCTCATCCGCCTACCTAACTTTCTGCCGCCCTCTGCTACGCTTCCCGTCCCTTGGAATCCATTCCGTAAGTCTTAATGACCATCGGTTATCTTCCCTCCTCATTACGTGACCTGCCCATGCCCCCCCCCTCCCCCCCTTTCTTTTTGTTGATTTCAACTAAGACATCATTAACTCGCGTTTGTTCCCTCACCCAATCTGCTCTTTTCTTATCCCTTAACGTTACACCTATCATTCTTCTTTCCATAGCTCGTTGCGTCGTCCTCAATTTAAGTAGAACCCTTTTCGTAAGCCTCCGGGTTTCTGCCCCGTACGTGTCTCTTGAGGGATAATGGCAACCTGCTGTTCATGATCTGAGAATGCCTGCCAAACGCACCTCAGGCCATTCTTATTCTTCTGATTATTTCAGTCTCATTATCCGGGTCCACAGTCACTACCTGCCCTAGGTAGATGTATTCCCTTACCATTTCCAGTGCCTCGCTACCTATCGTAAACTGCTGTTCTCTTCCGAGACTGTCGAACATTAGTTTTCTGCAGATTAATTTTTAGACCCACCCTCCGGCTTTGCCTCTCTAGGTCAGTGAGCATGCATTGCAGTTGGTCCCTTGAATTACTAAGCAAGGCAATATCATCAGCGAATCGCAAGTTACTAAGGTATTCTCCATTAACTTTTATCCCCAATTATTCCCAATCCAGGTCTCTGAATACCTCTTGTAAACACGCTGTGAATAGCATTGGAGCGATCATATCTCCCCGCCTGACGCCTTTCTTTATTGGGATTTTGTTGCTTTCTTTATGGAGGAATACGGTGGCTGTGGATCCGGTATAGATATCTTTCAGTATTTTTACATACGGCTCGTCTACACCCTGATTCCGCAATGCCTCCATGACTGCTGAGGTTTCGACTGAATGAAACGCTTTCTCGTAATCAATGAAAGCTATATATATGGGTTGGTTATATTCCGCACATTTCTCTATCACCTGAATGATAGTGTGAATATGGTATATTGTTGAGTAGCCTTTACGGAATCCTGCCTGGTCCTTTGGTTGACGGAAGCCTAAGGTGTTCCTGATTCTATATGCAATTAGCTTAGTAAATACTTTGTAGGCAACGGACAGTAAGCTGATCGGCCTATAATTTTTCAAGTCTTTGGCGTCCCCTTTCTTATGGATTAGGATTATGTTAGCATTTTTCAAGATTCTGGTACGCTCGAAGTCATGAGGCATTGCGTATACAGGATGGCCAGTTTCTCTAGAACAATCTGCACACCATCCTTCAACAAATCTGCTGTTACCTGATCCTCCCCAGCTGCCTTCCCCCTTTGCATAGCTCCCAAGGCTTTCTTTACTTCGTCCGGCGTTACCTGTGGGATTTCGAATTCCTCTAGACTATTCTCTCTTCCATTATTGTCGTGGGTGCCACTGGTACTGTATAAATCTCTATAGAACTCCTCAGCCACTTGAACTATCTCATCCATATTAGTAATGATATTGCCGGCTTTGTCTCTTAGCGCATACATCTGATTCTTGCCAATTCCTAGTTTCTTCTTCCCTGCTTTTAGGCTTCCTCCGTTCCTGAGAGCATGTTCAATTCTATCCATATTGTCACGTGGTAGTGACGTCAAGGAACACAGTAGCAATACTGTGAAAGGCAAAACTAGCTTTTATTGGGCGAACCTGTGCCCACAAAATAGGCTGCACATAAAGCACAACGAGAGCGGCGAACACAGTCGGCGATTGTCGAAAATCTGACCAGCGGGTGAAGCGCGTCGGCTTTTATACATCAGTCGTCAAATGTTCCAGAGTAATCGCTGGGACCCGCGTGCCTTCCACAAAGTTCTACATTATTCGCGTCGCGCACACATGCGATCAGATTACAGAAGGTTCTGTCACAGACAGCGGATGGAAGCATCGATAACATTCCAGAAGGTTCCGACATATGCAGGCGCGTCCTGCGCTGTACAATAACATTTGTTAGGCGGTGAAACATATCACCCGATAAAGACAAATAAGTACACGTGTCAATACCACCCTCTTAAAAAGCATCGACCCGATGCTGCACACAAACGAAAGTAATAAAGAAGCACTCGTAGCAAAGAAAACAACAAAAAGGAAAGTTCGTCAACGTCCGTGAAAGTGTTTAAGACGCACCACGTGGACCACTTCAGATGGTGCGCGGCGCCGCTGTGAATGCGAAATGCCGTCTGGCACCACCTCATAGTCCAGTGCGCCAATACGTCGGATGACCTTGTAGGGTCCGAAATAGCGTCGCAATAGTTTCTCACTCAGTCCTCGTCAGCGTATCGGGGTCCATACCCAAACACGGTCGCCGGGCTGGTACTCGACGAAGCGTCGTCGGAGGTTGTAGTGTCGGCTGTCGGTATGCTGCTGGTTTTTGATCCGTATGCGGGCGAGCTGTCGGGCTTCTTCATCGCGCTGGAGATAGGTAGCGACGTCAAGATCCTCCTCGTCAGTGAAGTGCGGCAGCATGGCGTCGAGCGTCGTCGTCGGTTTCCTGCCGTAAACCAACTTGAACGGCGTGATCTCTGTTGTTTCTTGCACCGCCGTGTTGTAAGCAAAGGTTACATACGGCAGGACCGCGTCCCACGTCTTGTGTTCAACGTCGACGTACATCGCTAGCATGTTGGCGAGGGTCTTGTTTAGGCGCTCCGTGAGACCATTCGTTAGCGGATGGTAGGCAGTTGTCCTGTGGCTTGTCTGGCTATATTGCAAAATGGCGTGGGTGAGCTCTGCTGTAAAAGCCATTCCTCTGTCGGTGATGAGGACTTCTGGGGCACAATGTCGCAGCAGGATGTTCTCGACGAAAAATTTCGCCACTTCGGCTGCGCTGCCTTTTGGTAGAGCTTTAGTTTCAGCGAAGCGGGTGAGATAGTCCGTCGCCACAACGATCCCCTTATTCCCGGATGTTGACGTTGGAAACAGCCCCAACAAATCCATCCCAATCTGCTGGAATGGTCGACGAGGAGGTTCAATCGGCTGTAGTAACCTTGCTGGCCTTGTCGGTGGTGTCTTGCGTCGTTGACAGGCTCGGCATGTCTTGACGTAACTGGCGACGTCGGCGGTTAGGCGCGGCTAGTAATACCTTTCTTGTATCCTCGATAGCGTCCGGGAGAAGCCGAGGTGCCCGGCGGCCAGATCGTCATGTAGGGCGCGCAGTACTTCTGGACGCAGCGCCGACGGAACAACAAGAAGGTAGTTGGCGCGGACTGGTGAGAAGTTCTTCTTCACAAGTATATTGTTTTGAAGCGTGAAGGAAGATAATCCGCGCTTAAATGCCCTTGGAACAACGTCAGTGTGCCCTTCCAAATATTTCACGAGGCCTTTTAGCTCCGGGTCTGCCCGTTGCTGTTCAGCGAACTCTTCCGCGCTTATCATTCCAAGGAAGGCGTCGTCATTCTCGTCATCTTGCGGCGGCGGGTCACTGGGGGCGCGTGATAGGCAATCGGCATCGGAGTGTTTTCGTCCGGACTTGTAGGTTACAGTGATGTCGTATTCTTGTAGTCTGAGTCGTCCTGAAGGATCCTTTATATTCGCTAGCAAACACAACGCGTGATGGTCGCTGACGACTTTCAATGGCCTGCCATAAAGATAAGGGCGAAATTTAGGTGTAGCCCAAACGATGGCGAGACATTCCTCTTTGGTCGTAGAACAGTTGCCTTCCGCTTTTGACAGCGACCGGCTAGCGTAAGCTATCACCTGTTCAACTCCGTTTCTCCTCTGGACTAGAACGGCACCGAGGCCTAGGCTACTGGCGTCAGTATGGATTTCTGTATCGGCGTACTCGTCGAAGTGCGCAAGTACCGGCGGCGACTGCATGCGTTGTTTGAGTTCTTCAAATGCGTCGGCCTGCGGCGTTTCCCACTTGAACTCAACATCACATTTACTTAGACGTGACAACGGCTCAGTGATGCGTGAAAAGTCCTTGACAAAGCGCCTGTGGTAGGCACACATGCCAAGGAATCTACGCACTGCCTTCTTGTCGATGGGTTGCGGGAATTGTGCGATGGCAGCTGTCTTTTGCGGGTCTGGACGCACACCAGATTTGCTGATTATGTGGCCTAGGAACAGAAGCTCATCGTAAGCGAAGCGGCATATTTCCGGCTTCAGAGTAAGCCCCAATGACTTGATGGCCTCTAGTACTGTCGCAAGCCGCCTGAGGTGATCGTCGAAATTTCCGGCGAAGAGGACGACGTCATCCAAGTAAACGAGACAAGTCTGCCACTTCAATCCTGCTAAAACCGTGTCCATCAGGCGCTGGAACGTTGCAGGCGCCGAGCGCAGTCCGAATGGCATAACCTTGAACTCTTAGAGGCCGTCTGGGGTGATGAAGGCGGTCTTTTCGCGATCTCTTTCGTTGACTGCTATTTGCCAATAACCAGACTTGAGCTCCATCGACGAGAAGTATTTAGCGTTGCAGAGCCGATCCAATGCGTCGTCTATTCGTGGGAGGGGGTGTACGTCCTTCTTTGTAATCTTGTTCAGACGACGATAATCGACGCAGGAACGTAGGGTTCCGTCCTTTTTCTGCACCAAGACTACAGGAGATGCCCACGGGCTTTTGGACGGCTGGATGATGTCGTCGCGCAGGATTTCGTCGACTTGGTGCCTTATAGCCTCACGTTTTCGTGTAGAAACTCGATAAGGGCTCTGGCGGAGTGGTCGAGCACACTCATGGGCTATTATGCGATGCTTTGCGACTGGCGTTTGTCGAATCCTTGATGACGTCGAAAAGCACTCTTTGTATCGTCGAAGTAAGCTTCTCAGCTGTTGTTGCTTAATCATGGGGAGACTTGGATTTATGTCGAAGCCTGGTTCGGGAACTACGGTGGTAGGGATACATGCGGCAGAATCTGAGAGGACAGACGCATTGCTGGTTTCCAGAATTTCCTCGATGTATGCGATCGTCGTGCCCTTGTTGATGTGCTTGAACTGCTGGCTGAAGTTTGTCAGCAACACTTTCGTGTTTCCTCCGTGCAGTCGAGCGATTCCTCTAGCGGGTATTTCTGTGCCGACCGAAATAACAATGCTCGAGCGAGGCGGGATGCTCACTTGATCTTCGAGCACACTCAAGGCGTCATGACTACTAGAGCTCTCCGGTGGTATCGCTTGATCTTCCGACAGCGTTATCGATTTTGACTTCAGGTCTATGATTGCGCCGTGTTGGTTGAGGCAGTCCATGCCGTGAATGACGTCTCGTGAACACTGTTGGAGGATAACGAAGGTGGCAGGGTAAGTCCGGTCATGAACGGTTATTCTTGCCGTGCAGATTCCAGTCGGCGTAATGAGGTGTCCTCCAGCGGTTCGAATTTGAGGGCCTTCCCATGCAGTTTTAACTTTCTTCAACTGGGCAGCGATGTGTCCACTCATTACCGAGTAATCGGCCCCTGTGTCCGCTAAGGCGGTAACTGCGTGGCCGTCGAGAAGCACGTCGAGGTCGGTGGTTCTTTGTCTGGCATTGCAGTTAGGTCTCGGCGTCGGATCACGGTTGCGTCGTGTTGAACTGAAGCTGGAACGTCGCGTCGTCAGGTCGTCTTCCGTCGTCGTATTATTTGCTTCCAGACTTCGTCGGGACGACGGCGTGTCGTTATGTCGTCGAGGTAGTTTTTTCGGCGTCTTCGTCGGCGGCGGAGGATCTTCGTCAGTTCGACGAGCAGCAACCGCACCTCCATCGGTTGCTGCTTTTAGTTTTCCGGATATGGGCTCGCTGACCGGCCCCGGGCTGGGCCAGTGTATGGTCGGCGCTGTGGTGACAGGTAGCGGCCAGGTGATGGCGAACGCGACGGTCGTCGAGAGCTCCGCTGAGTAGCGGCGAGGTAGTCGGCGATATCGCGAGGGCGTTCATCTTGCTGTGGGCGCGGATCGTTGACGGTGAAACCTCGCAGTCCCATATCCCGGTATGGGCATCGTCGGTAGACGTGACCCACTTCTGCGCAGTGGTAGCAGAGCGGGCGGTGGTCAGGAGCACGCCAAACGTCTGTCTTCCTCGGGTAGCTGCGCTGGGCGACGGGTGGGCGTGCTGGCGGCGGCGGTGGTGGTCGACGGAATTGCGGCGTTACAGGGCCCTGGCGCGGTCGTGGAGGGGGACCTTGACGGCGGGCGACGGCAGCGTAGGTCATTGCTTGCGGCTGAGGTGATTCAGGGCCTACTGCGAGTTGTTGTTGGAGCTGTTCACGTACGGCGTCGGCAATCGATGCCACTTGAGGCTGTGATGATGGGAACAGCTTCTGTAGCTCCTCCCACACGACCGCTCGGATAGTCTCGCGTAGGTCGTCGGTGGCCAGTGTCTGAACTCCGGCGTAGTTTGTCGAGTTCGTGCGGAGGTCGAATTGCCGGTTTCGCATCTCGAGTGTCTTCTCGATGCTGGTGGCCTCGTGAAGAAACTCGCCGACGGTCTTCGGTGGGCTTCGTACCATTCCGGCAAAAAGTTCCTCCTTCACACCACGCATGAGTAGGCGGACTTCCTTTTCCTCGGGCATTTCAGGGTCGGCGTGGCGGAATAGACGGCTCATTACCTCCGTGAAGATCGCGCTTGTCTCATTTGGTAGTTGCACCCGGGTTTCTAATAGCGCTTGGGCTCGTTCTCGGCGTACGACGCTTGCGAATGTCTGCAGGAAGCCGCTTCGGAACAGCTCCCAGGTCGTTAAGGTGGATTCTCGGTTCTCGAACCACGTCCTGGCAGCGTTTTCCAATGCGAAGAAGACACGACGCAGTTTGTCGTCGCTGTTCCAGTTGTTAAATGTAGCGACTCTCTCATACGTCTCAAGCCAGCTTTCCGGGTCCTCGAACGTTGAACCGCGGAACGTCGGAGGCTCCCTGGGCTGCTGCAGCACGACGGGGGACGCTGGGGCTGCCATTGGGGTGGACTTCGTGGTGATCTTCCTGGTCGTCTCAGGCAACAGTCCGTGCTCCGGGGGCAGTCCTTGCAGCCTGTGGCTACCTCGCTGGTTCTTGGCGACGTTGGTGTTGCCTTCCACGTGAGGGCTTGGGTCACGGCTTTGTGGGGGCGTCCGGTACATGAACGCAAAGCACCTCCACCAGATGTCACGTGGTCGTGACGTCAAAGAACACAGTATCAATACTGTGAAAGGCAAAACTAGCTTTTATTGGGCGAACCTGTGCCCACAAAACAGGCTACACTAAAGCACAACGAGAGCGGCGAACACAGTCGGCGATTGTCGAAAATCTGACCAGCGGGTGAAGCGCGTCGGCTTTTATACATCAGTCGTCAAATGTTCCAGAGTAATCGCTGGGACCCGCGTGCCTTCCACAAAGTTCTACATTATTCGTGTCGCGCACACATGCGATCAGATTACAGAAGGTTCTGTCACAGACAGCGGATGGAAGCATCGATAACATTCCAGAAGCTTCCGAGACACATGCAGGCGCATCCTGCGCTGTACAATAACATTTGTTAGGCGGTGAAACATGTCACCCGATAAAGACAGATAAGTACGCGTGTCAATATTATACTTCCTTATGTCACCTGTTTTACGCTTGTTTATTAACTTCGAAAGTTCTGTCAGTTCTGTTCTAGCTGTAGGGTTAGAGGCTTTCATACATTGGCGTTTCTTGATCAGATCTTTCGTCTCTTGCGATAGCTTACTGGTATCCTCTCTAACGGAGTTACCACCGACTTCTATTGCACACTCCTTAATGATGCCCACAAGATTGTCGTTCATTACTTCAACACTAAGGTACTCTTCCTGAGTTAAAGCCGAATACCTGTTCTGTAGCTTGATCTGGAATTCCTCTATTTTCCCTCTTACCGCTAACTCATTGATCGGCTTCTTATGAACCAGTTTCTTCCGTTCCTTCCTCAGGCCTAGGCTAATTCGAGCTCTTACCATCCTATGGTCACTGCAGCGCACCTTGTTGAGCACGTCCACTTCTTGTATGATGCCAGGGTTAGCGCAGAGTATGAAGTCTATTTCATTTCTAGTCTCGCCGTTCGGGCTCCTCCACGCCCACTTTCGGCTATCCAGCTTGTACCATAGAACAAGCATGCTCAGGTATCGTGAATATAAAGCTAATGCCGAGCACAAGCTTGCTTATTGGTGCGTTACTGTCCAACGAGCAGAACGGAGGGGTTGTTCCTGCATGCATACTACCTAAGCGCCGCGAAGCTGCGTCGATCAGACACAAAAGCTGTTATTTTTCGTATCCATGAAGGCTACTCCGATCGTAATCGCGGTAGAAGGAGGGCAAGGGCGGCCAACCTCCTTAGGTAAATACACAGTGATCAGCGACAGGTCGGCTTTGTGGATGTCGCTTCTTGTAAGGGACGTCGGGCGTTCACCATCATCACTGTTGATGGTCGGCAAGGAATTACCAATGCTGCCTCGTTTCGGACGAGGGACTCTGAAATAGCTGTACAAATGGCTATTGCACTAGCCCTGCTGGATAGCTCACGGGATGTCATCTATAGTGATTCAAGGTCTGCAGTCAGAGCATTTGGAAAAGGCACCGTTTCCAAACAGGCCCTCAGACTTATTGGGGACAAGACAATCACGCGCCACTTCATTTATTGGTTTCCGGCACATCATGGTCAGATAAAGGGTGCTCCTCCCAACCTCAACGAGTCGGCTCACGGGGCTGCGCGTGAACTTGCCCACCGCGCTACCCTCGACCAATCGGAAGCCGACTCCCCAGAGAACAGGGACACGCCCTCCACCTACAACGAGATTACTAAACACTACTATCTCAGCCGTAGAACCTATTTTGTTTTTCATCCGCGCCTCAATAGAGCTCAAGCATTAACGCTCCGTCTACTACAAACGATACCTATCCGAATCCGTCGCTCTTACACAAAATCTATCCGGATACTTACACCAACGCTACCTGCCACAATTGTAGAGATATAGCCACGTTAGACCATATGCTCTGGCGGTGTGCCCGGTGCCGCTCTATCATCGCTAACAGCTCGGCCAGATGGGAGGCGGTTCTCCGTAGCCCTCTTCTGGCTGACCAACTCTGGGCTGTCCAGCAGGCCCACGATGCGACCGAGAGGCTCGGCCTTCTGGTTCCCACGTGGGAGCGGCCCGCTTCGTGAAGACTCACGATCTGCAGGACTTCATTAAAGTTTAACCATACCATACCATGAAGGCTCCATGCTTCCCGCACATTTCTTGGACTGCTTCGCCGGCACCTTTCAGAACTCACCTAACGAAACTCGCATAAACTAACCTAATGCTCACTCACTCACTCACTCACTCACGCACGCACGCGCGCACGCACGCACGCACGCACGCACGCCGTGCCATACTGTTCTGTTCAAACTACTACTTCAACCCTCCCCCCTATACTCTGAGTCCTCAGGATTTAGACGCCCGGCGCCTTCCCACTGGTACCTCCAAGAGACGGCGCCTCATATTCCCATCATTACCTCTCGATTTCTACAAGAATAAAAAATGGTCGATAATATCTGAACTAACCTCCTTCTTTATCCCGCCCCCCGCCCTCCCTGGGGAGAAACTTTTTCTGGTTACTTCAACAAATGTTTATAAATCCAGTAGAACTTTCATATAATGTAACAAATGCAAACTTGGTACTCACTTGTAGCTTTGGCGACAGCACCCATAATCATGGCAGGAATAGCCATGATGATACACCCGAAAGCAGCTACATAGGAAAGAAGCTGCGCCTTGAAGGCAGTTTTGCAGGAAAGGACCCGCTGAAAGTAGACCTGCGAGCAAAGAAACGTATGGTGAATAGTGCTGTTCCCTCTACGTAATTTCTCCTTGGCACTCTCTATAAAAGGGACTATATATATATATATATATATATATATATATATATATATATATATATATATATATATATATATATATATATATATATGATGTCTGTGTTTGTGTGTGTGTTTGTGTGTGTGTGAGTTTGTTTTCGTAGCACGGTTGCATATAGTATGGCGCAAAATACAGCTGCCGTCGCACTTCACGAACTTATTCTGATTGGCTCTTTTGCGCAACTGCCGACTGGACACAGAGTCACCACGTCAGCTGGAACGATACAGGCAACTTTATATCGCACGGTATGGCGAAGCTTCATTTCACTCCGCCCTACTACGTCAATGGGGGGTTGCAAAGCGAGCCGCGCTTCGCGGTGCCGCGTGCGTAGTCGGGTAAACTGAACGAATAATCTGCAGCGCCAGTTAGTTCTGTTTGCATGGCTTTTTTGAAATGTAGCAACTCGTAGCATAGACTGTCCCCTTCAACTTTCCATTATAAATATGCACCGTGAAGTTTGCAAGTAAGAGTTAGCAAATTTAATTAGTTTAATTAGTGATTGGATTGCTTTGTTTTTCTTGCTAAAGTGTTCGGAGTAAAAGGACGCACACACACGTGCATATATATATATACATATATATACATGCATGTCGTGCGTACAGCCGGAACCGGAAGGAAGAACGAATGATAACGTCACCTGCCACGGTATGCCACCGAGGATGAGGAGCAACCCAAAATCGATGTATTGTCCCACGTACTTGGGTTCCAATGACCCAATCCAGTCGTTCGTCGGGTACGTTAGCGTACCCACTGACTCGTTCATCATACAGAATGGGATGCACAGCCACTGCGAAAGGAAAACAAGTATGCCGTTGATGACCATTGCCGTGAATGGCGGCATTTGTATACATATACAGGGTGTCTCACGCAAATTTAGCCAAAGCTTAAATATATGTCAATGCCACGTAGGTGGACTGAACCAAAGTAATGTAGTTTGCCGCCGCTTGGATATACTCAGATTACTTATTTTCATGCCGCCTAATTAGATAATTAGTTTTAATTAATTGATCAACTTCTGAAATATTACAATTAGATGAAAAGTGTCAATGAGAAAATTGTAGAGCGACACGAAAAACACCCGATACAGCTTCCTGTTGCTCAATACATGCTACATAAAAGTGTTTTTCAGAGCGTGAAAGATGCTTTGGGGTGTATACTCGGCAGCGAACTAGGCCCGGCAGACGTTTTTCGACTGGTCGCGCCGGTAACGCTGCACGATGCCGCGGGTATATAGTCTGCCTTCATTGCGATGGAGACGTGACCGGAATGCCGCTAGCGCCTTTGCCCGACTGGTCGCGATGCCATTCGCTTCGTCTGTATGAACTCGACGCGACGCCGCTGCGTTTACATGCACCTCACCGAGCGGGTCGACCCGCCTTTGCAAGCGGGCTGACCTTCTATAGCGTGTACACGAACCCGACGACCGGCTCTCGGCCCGATAAGCCCACTCGGCCCGACTTTCTGAGGTTCATGCAAACGTAGCTTCTGGCTCGCTCGGAACATGTCAAGTCGTGCTCTTCACTTTTTTTTTATTGCCCCCTGCACGAGCTGGTGCGACGCGATGGCAGAGGCGCCCGCGCAGTATTCGCGACTGCTCCTCCTGTCCTTCCGTTTGCTTGACGCATCGTATCACGCACGCCAACGCCCGACTTTTCCTCTACTACTAATATCCCTGTTGCAAAGTCTCGCAGAAGAAGAGAGAGAGAGAGTAATGGCAAGCAGAACAACCACATGTAAAGGGGAGCACAAGCGCCGACTCACCAGTCCGATGAATATGCAGAATAGCTGGATGACATCCGTGTAGGCCACCGAGTAAAGCCCTCCGAAGAACGTGTAGAAGAGCGCTATGCACGCCGACGCTATGATCGACGTATTAGTATCCATGTCAATGATCACGCCCACGGTGGCACCTGCGGTGAGCAGACGATAGGACACCGTTACAAGCGCAAACACTGCACAAGAGCGTGCGCGGTGCGTCCCTCAGACGTGGAACGATAAATCCCGAAGATAGCAGGAAGGGGAAAATAAGCACGAACGGCGATTGCTCAATATAGCGATCGCTTCTATAGCAGTGTAGGTACTCGTCTTTGTTTCTTGTTTCTCTATTTTTATTTTTTTGTAAGTCATTAAAAGTTTGCATTATTCAGTTCACACCTCTTCGGGGATCTTGGGAAGTCAAGTTGGACGATATTCACGCTTGGAAACATGGATTTTGCGCTTTGTTAACTACTTTATTACGGTTGCGTCCTTCATGCTTGGCTACGTAACATGTCGTATATTACGTATGCTGTCACTCATGTGCGAGCCAGAGGTTGCTAGAGAAACCATGTGGCGAGGCCTAAATTTGCTTGGATCCAGGGAGTGAATGAATGTGAATTATCGAACGATGCGCGCATGAATAATGCGTATAAACAGGCCAGAAATCGCTTGAGATTTCATGCAGTTGTCGTGCCTGCGAAATACTTAACAAAAGTAGCAGGTGTCCCATACGAAAGACCAAAGGCTGGAAAGAAGGTAACCTTCGACAGAGACAGCACGTGGGGGACGCGGGCGACGTACGCCTAGCACGACCTTTTTTTCCAAAGCAGGGCTTTCAGTTTGCTCATTCCTCGCACGCATGACGTCACGGCTCAAAGCGCATAGGCGTAGAGTTCTATATAGGGAGTGTCGGCTTGCCGCCATCCACGTTTGATCAGGAGGAGTAGGATTGTCGATGCGAGCCACCACTCATAAAACGCAGAGGCCTTAAAGTTGTTAACTTATCTATACGGTGTGGTGTCTAGCACCACTGTAATCATGTGTATATCCCATAGTTCCAGTGCCCTAGTGCACTAAATGGCTCTGCAAGCACGACACACAGCTACACACCGTGCATTTTAAGGCGAAACTATCTTTGCCTCTTCGTCCTATACTCAGCGGGTGCTGGCTGATGTTGTTCCGAGTAGACGCAAACCCATTACCCACTACTACACGGAACAGTTAAAGAGGAATATCGGTGGCCTACAGTGCCAGACTGAAATGGATAATCTTTGATTTAACTATTTTAAATGCATTTTTGCTAATAAACAATTGTAGCTGTGACAGATATTGCTTTTAATTTGTGTTATTTGCAGAAATCTTAGCGTCTTCAGTGTTCCGTCTGCGTGTAACATTTGTTTTATTATTTGCATACACATCGAAGAATGTTTTATTATTTGCATACACATCGAAGAAAGACACGTGTGTTAGAGCCCCTTCAGTCGACTTGTTAGATAAGGAGACGGGTTTTTTGGATGGGTAAGGTTTGGATAAGGTGGCGCCACTGTGCATGGGTTATATAGGTGTATTTCCTGAAAATCAAGTTGTTGAAGCTAGCGCATTGTGGTGTCGTCTCCCTTCCGTCCTTGTTTGCTGGCGCTAAATATGCTTTCAGTTTACCAACACGCCCAACAAATGGCAATGCTGAAAGAAAGTTTCGCTTAACACTGATTGCCACATATGCAGGGGAACAGCTGGGCTTTTTGCACCTTGTTTACACCAACATGTACCGTTTGTAGTCGAGGTAAACCTGGACGACAACTCTGGGGCTTGTAAATAAGACACACCTTCACCTTGGACAAGTGGAATTCAATACGGGTGAAAGCTGATGCGTATATAACTCACCAAGCGCTGCCAGAATTGCTGCGGACCAGAACACTTCTCCGCACAGCGCTGGGATGAACAGCAAGCCACCCATCCGGCCTCCGAACAGCTCTTGAAACGGGTCTAACATGGTCACGTAACCTTCGGCTCGCATTTTGTTGGCGAAGAAGTAGCCGCCTGAAGCATGAAAAAGTGAGAGAAAAATACAGCGAAGGTCCGCAGCTCCAGAGAAGGAGACATTCGTTTGACGCAATAGTATCGCAGGTGTGTCATTTATTTCTTTTTTTTTGTTTTTCTTCAATGTGCACAAATAGCTAGCTATGCTGAGTTTTTCCTACTCTTTCTCGAAGAGCTTTTTCCATTTCAATTTTCGGGTCGGTTTAATGTGTATCAGTTTATCATTTCCAGAAGCAAGATGATTTGAGTTTTGGGTTGCCGCATGTGAAAGTTTTTGCTACTACAGGAGGAGTAAAATTTGTTTCAGTAAAATTGGTTCAGCGGTTGCCTAAATGTGATCGCTTCTGACCACTACTAAAGCCTCCATTTAACGCCACTTGTTGAACATCACGGTTACAGATAGGCTGCTTTATCAGCCCCAGATGGAAACTCAGTGAAGCGGCGAAATTGCGGGCAGGGAGCAAGTCGACAAAGGCTCGTATTTATTTCCATTTAAGCAACAACAGAAGGAGCCGTCAGGTCTGTATGGCCGCCTACGCAGGTTCACAATTCTGGCTTGGCCGGCATAGAGCTTCTTATTTTTAACTATAGAGGGAAAACTGGCACTGTCGAGCTGTTGTGTGTATGCTAATGCCGGGATGTGGTGGTTTCGGGTTGGCATCTTTCTCAGAGGGCCACAACACTCTGTGGACGCGTATGGCTAACAGCGTTCCGTCTGTCACGTTAGTCCATTCCTTACTGAAACAGCTTGCAAAATGCTGAGTTCTTCAAATTATTATGTAAAAACATTTTCTTAATTATACCATGAAAAAATAACGTTGTTTTGTGCAATTATATGAAACGCGAGAAGTACCGGCGGCTGATAAAGTCGGAGGAAATACTACAATGTCAGCGTTCACTGCTCCTCGGGATCAATCGTGTGTTTTGATTTTCTTAGCTTACTTGTTGTACTGAGTTTGAGTAAACAATAGCCAAGTATGTATTACGGCCAAACGACGACTTGTCGAGATTATTTCTTTCTAATAAAGCCTATTATGTGCGGAACTGACTGCATTTTAAGCCAACTCACGTTCGGGACGAGCCTTGCACACCCGTATCCCGGCATTCCCTCAGATTGCACGGTGTCCTTAGGAAACTCGCATAGACGGTGGCGCCAGATTTCCCTCTATAGGTGACATTTCAAAAAGCTCAATGTTCGCTGGCGTTCGAAGAATGCATTTGCGCTGTGTAAGCAGTGCGATCTCCGTATTCACAAATGGGCCTGGGCTCAAAACTCTTTCTCGACTCCACCGCGTGTTGAACGTCGTCGCCCGTGGACTGACATAGGCACTGCTCCTTGATAACTGTCTTCGGCGATACCTGCGATGGGGACTTGCTTGCGAAACACGTCTCCATCATAGGGTCGTCGAGCAGCAGGCGCCGAGGGTCTCTGGTTGCAAAATTTTTAAAATTTTAATTCAGAATGGTTGGGAAGCAGCGCTGCAAAGATTTACGAGACACACAACAGAGACACCAACACAAACACGAACGAGAGCGCTTTCTCGTTCATATGTTCGGTTTCATGTCCCAGCTGCGCTGTGCCCCTATCAAGCTATTCCAACTAGCACCAAGGGAAGCATTAATGAGTTTAACTCTGAAGTCGCCGAGGAGCATTGTTGACGCGTAACAACCAAACTAAGCGCAGAGGCGGACGTGCATGCCCGCCACATTTTGGCTGAGGTCCGGCGACGCGCACAAGCGCACACCGCCCGATCTCGGAGCCTGTCGGTGGAGGAACGTTTACGAATGCGGAGTTCAGTAGCGTATTTGGCTGAAGCAGATGTAAAATGGCCCTCCCCTTACACAATTTTCGTGTAGGGCTGCTAATATCGATAATCGATTGAATGTATCACGCAATGTGGTTAATCTTCATCGATGTCGACCTTTCATTTCATCGGCTTAATCGATTAGACCTGTTTGATTAGTCGTTTTC
Organism: Dermacentor variabilis; assembly: GCF_050947875.1. NCBI lineage: Eukaryota > Metazoa > Arthropoda > Arachnida > Ixodida > Ixodidae > Dermacentor > Dermacentor variabilis. Next base: position 60,482,911 of record NC_134568.1, on the reverse strand, counting down.
GAGAGTTTGACAGGACTGGCGCGAAAATTTTGAAATCGTGCTGAAATGGTGGCGCATGAGCAGTGACCGTGCGGCTGTGGTCGAGCGACTGTCGACTGTTTTTCCGAGTGATAGGCCGAACCTACAGCGCTTCCCCTCTCTTCCCCCACACCGCAGACGCCATCCCGCCGCCCGAAGCCGGAGCCTTCAAATGCCCTCGCAATTCAAGGCATAAAATATTGACAACTCAGCCGTTGATCGTCGTGCTACTTTCAGTCCACTAAAGACACAGCATGCGCGCCGGTTTGGAGCATGTCGTTGACATAGCGATGGAGTTGATGTCGATTCCTGGAAACCTATATAGCGTCCGAGCGTCCATTCTCGCATGCTGGTTGTGTGGCCATCCAGGATATTGACGCGAAGTAAGCTGCCCACTACGAGTTTCAATCGCCAGAAGTCAGCTGCCCACTACAGGCACCGATCGCCAGAGAGAAGATGACGAAGAGCGCAGTTGTGCGCCATTTTTTTTGGGTGTCGGCCATCATTAAAAGAACGCTGCTCTGTTTCGACGAGCCCGTCTGTTGTCTTCGTGACAATATTGAACCACATGTTCTTTTCTACAGAGCGGAGGTATGCCAATTGGCTGGAATGTTCAGGGGAAACCGACACCTTTGAATGGCTGCACAACCAGCATTCGAGAATGTAAGCTGGCAAACTATAGATTTGCTCGAATCGACATGAACTCCATCGCTATGTCAAATACATGCTCCAAGCAGGCGCGCATGCTGTACCACGTCTTTAGTGGACTGGGAGTGGCACGACGATCAACGATGTGTTTGCTATAGTATGCCTTGAATTGCGAGGGCATTTCAAGCCTCCGGCTTCGGGCGGCGTGGTGGCGTGTGCGGTGTGGGGGAAGAGAGGGGAAGTGCTAGGTTCGGCATATCACTCGTAAAAACAGTCGACAGTTGCTCTGCCCGAGCCGCACAGTCACTGCTCATGCGCCACCATTTTAAGACAATTTTACGCTTTCTCATGCACTTAGTATAAGTTACGCGTTGTGGTTTGTCATAGGTTCGCCCAAGGAAAGTGTTATAATGTGTTCTTCTTTTTTAGCGTCCTTCCTTTCTGTCTTTCTTTGACAGCGCGAGGTGGCGTCAGGTCGCGGAAACAATTTCAAGTTGCGTTCCATTACTTGGACTCGAAGCTGCCTTCTTAGCAGTAAAAGTAGACTCTCCTCAACACACCCTGCAGTCGTCCGCAGACGAGCGTAACCGCTACAATGTCTCACGCCGCTATATGGATGGTAATCGTCTGCGGCGTGCTTGTGTGTGGTGGCGGGATTCGGCTGCACTAAGTCAGGTCTTGCTCGTCCGCGTGATTCGGTCCGTCGTGCGAGTCCGCCTTTAACGGAATACGTTGTATCGAGAGTCTTCCAGGAGAGGGTACTCACCCACGACTAAACTCAGCGCGTAGCCAACCGGAGCTTGACACCAGATGATGCCGTTGCTGTAGACAGCTTCGGCGGTGCCATTTATGTACCCTCCTCCCACCCAAGTGGCTGAAACAAAAATAAAATGCAACAATCAATAACATTGCATGAAGTATAGCTGGTGTAGATCACACTTTACTTTCTACACTAAATATTTTTTATTACGTGGAGAGAAATTTCGTGCAGGCAAAAAAAAAAGCAAGGAAAACGAAGTATGTCTGAAGACACCTAAGCAGTTGTTATTAGTCGGGAATCCGAAAGCATAATTATTCAATTGAACGCCGTTGAGCGGTCCTTCGAGTTGTGCGCTGCGAGTAATCTCTTGGAGTTTTGCTGCGGGGTATGTTATCGAGTTTTGCGATTAAATTGGTGCGGGTTATTTTTTACAGTTTCTACGTTAGCATGTTGGCTGTCGATCGGAATCATTTGGACGATATTGCTGAGAAATTAAGGACGCCGCATCCCACCGACGTTCCGCGCGACGAGAGACCGAGGAACCGGCAGCGGCCACCAAGGCCAAAGCCCAGTGGGGGTGAGAGAGGGGGAGATACGGGGACCGCGCGCGGGCTTCCGAGAGCGAGACGGCGGCACTCGCACGTCACGCGACTGCCTCGCCGACGACAACTCGTGTGGCTCCGCGGCGTCGCGTCGCCGTGTCTGCTCCGCCGAGGCGCGCTGCTGACGTGGCGTCGCAGCCAATGGGAATTTAGGGGCCGTTTCGATGCTACAGACGCCGCTTTTTTTTTTTGCTCAACGGGCCCCCATTTGATACTTTCGCATAAAAAAATGGGCCCGCGCTTTCTGATGTTTCATTTCATCTTCCCTTATTTTCTTAGCACTTTCCACGCAGGGTGACCAATCCCAGCAACAACGGCGGCGCGGCCTCGTCCAAGTCACATTATAGCCAATGGCGAAGGGCGAAAAGAATAGAAAATGAAATTGATTGTTAGAAGATACGGCCCAAGTTGCTAAAGTTGCCGCCATTATACAATGCTTGTGCATCACCCGTCAGACAGTTCTTGTCGTATAAGGAATATAAGATACGCGTGTCACTGCAGTATAACCGCAATATAAATTAAATAATATTGCGAATACTTCGCAGGCGCGGCTAATGAATGCTCTGACAGGATAAGACAGAGGCTTTAATTAAGTCGTTTGTAAAAATCGAATACCTATTAGAAGTCTTGCGGAGGGAAGATGTGTATGAATTTAAAGAGTGAAATGTTTCTCCGAAAAAGAAAAGAAAAACTAAAAAAAAGATCCCGCGTATTGCTCTGTTTCTCGTTACACGAGTTCATTTACAACCAGTTCATGGCACGTAAAACCCTGGGATTTACAACCAGCCCGAGAATTAGTCCGAATCTTGAGAGGCAACAAGGAATGCATGCTTCCCTTGGAACGGTTGTTGGTACTGGCCAACTTTAACACAGATTCTTCGTAATTATGTAAGGTCATACACCTTAATAATTAAAAAGAAAGACATCGAAGACGCTATTCACAATGGAGCCTTTTATTACGCAATTCCATCTAACAGGCCTTCGAGCCAACCTTAAATAAAATCAATATCATCATCATCGTTACGTGTTTGAACTTAGCAGGAATTAACCAGTGTGATTCGTTGTTCGGGCTTCGTATGTACCAGAAGCGCCGACGTGAAATGGCGACAGCTCATACGATTTCACAATTGCTTTATCTCTGGCAGAAAACTCACAATTTTTAAAAGTTTTTTTTTTAAGATCAGCATACGGAAGATGCAACTACCATTTCTCGCATTTTTATAGAAAACGCCCAGCGCTCTTTTGCTTTTAGGGACTTTTAAAATCTGGGCATAGTATCATACTATATATATATATATACTATATATATATATATCACGTAGTTACCGCAACCCGTTTCTTGAAACAAGTGTCCGATTTGGGCGGGCAGTTTATACGCAGGTCGGTCAAGTGTTAAAAAAATCAGTACAAATATTTCAGTTGAAAGATTTAGCTCGCACTTTCTTTTACTTGCTCTTTAGACTCCACTGTGCGCGAGGTAGTGTGACGATTAAATCAGTGCGATGAATTCTCAATCATTACTACGGAAATTTATGAAAGAATATTACGCAGCTTGTAGATATTACGCGCTGCTCATGAATCTTAGAAGGTACATTTATTCATTCTAAGATTCATTCTTGTTTTTTTTTTCTGTCGTGTACGTTGCGAGTGGCGCGCGACTGCAACTGGTGTGATAAGTTATGCGGCCGAAGTAGCCTTGCATTTGTGAGTGTCGTGACTGGCAGACCTTGGCTCGTGGTCGGCGAAGCGACCAACAAAACGATATTCCGTCCGCACGAAGTCGCACGACAGCAGTGACCTGCCCTGTGGCGGCATTTTCTTTCCCGCTTCCTCCAATCCAGCTGCGCATGCAGAAAATTCCATCGCGACACCGCAATCCAAGCGCGCTATCCAAGCGCCCATATAGTAAAGCTATAGACGCCCACAAGATCACAGTTCTTCCCAATTTAACAAAATATAGAAATAATTCCGCGGCGAGCTCAAACGTATGCTTATGCCGCATTCGCGTAATATCAAACGAGCGCTTATTTCGTATGTGCAGTGATATAATAGACATAATAGACAACTATCACAGCGTGCCTTATCCCACCCACCAACATCGGCGCCCCAACGCCAAGCTCAACGTAGAAGAAAGTGTAGATGAATATGCGTACCTCTATTATTGCAACTATAGGAGATTAAGAGGGGGGGGGGGGGGCAGTTAGCCCTGTGTCCTGCGCCAACGTGCGAGCGTCCGTGCGTTAGTGCGTGAAACCAGAAGTTTTTTCGATGACAGGCAGCAAGCCATGAGAACACTGCCTGCAAGAAGTGCCGGTCTCTTCCATTTCTCAAACTGACATTCAGAAACAATTCCTACCGACAGTTTATGATAGCTGGAAACACAGGTAGGGCTACATAGTCATTCTGCGCACAAGTTCGATGCAGTTTGTCTAGTTGATTCGCGGCGGCATTCTGCGCGCACACTGCCGCACCTGTCATGGTGAAGATCCCGACGAAGACTCCTATGTTTCTCCCGGCTAGCATCACTTCATCAGCGTCGCCGGGATCGTTGCCGGTCTTCTTGCTCTTGCGGCCGGCCCAGATGCCCACCGCTAGGATGATGATGTAGAAGATCACCACGGACACCACGCCCGCAATGTTGATGGCCATGGCGCCTCGCTTGGTCGGCGGACCTCCTCGCGTCGATCGTCGCTGTTTCAGGAATGGGCGGAGCTCGTGCTGCAAAGGAAACCGACGGAGTGAGCGCGCGCTTATTACGTGATGGTTTTCTGTTAAACGTTCGCAAGCAGGTGGCGGCTGTCGTTGGGTGGTCACTGACGCGTGAAAGAAGTTCGCAACGCACAACCTATGCCACAACCTACAAGACATTTACGCATTTTATTTATTTAATGTCGATTTTTCAGTATTTCAACAATCGTATACTAGCTGTTGTCCTCATATATTTATTATACTCTCTGCTTTGCATCGGTTTCCTAGCTCTGAAATTTAATGATTTATTTATGGTTTTCCTTCAATAATATTTTGCTTTGCACTATTATTGCTGCCTTTTCATTGCGCTTCTTTCACAGTTTACTGTTACTTTGCAGCGAAGCTGTTAAGGGCTAGTTCCCCCAAGATTGTGTCGTGTGTAGACACAAAATCCCGAAGATGGTGCAACACCGGGCCGACCCGCGGCGGGGGTGCAGTTCGCCATTAAGGGGCCCACATACAGAGCTTCCCTGGTCATCCTTTTTCACAACATGGAAGCTTGGGAACTGAGTTTCCTTTTATTTTGTATTTCCATTGCATATGCATTTAGTGAACAACTGTATTTTACTGTGGAAAAAAGGATACTATATTTGTGGTAATGAAGTACCCTTGTATTAGTACCATAATCAGTAATCACTTCTGCATTATCTCATTTATGTAACTGGTTATAAGAAGTTCCAATTAGCCTTGAGCTACGGGCCTCTTTTTGTATGTTTACATGCAACCTGTTGCTTCACATTTATCAATAAACTTTATTACAAAAGGAAGAAGAAAGATAACTTGCGATACATTCCCGTGCAGTTCTGTGTGTTTGTCTGGAGTATGTCAGACATGACGGTAAACTAGATAAGTGCGCGAGGTACCCTAATACGGCACTTTCATAAACACTTCGTGCAATGACTCGTTAGCGAGCTAAGTGATATGGGATGCGAGTCTCAGGTACGGGTTATCCGAATTTTTTTCTCAAACCAAGGGACGTATTCTGCGACGATCACTTACAGCACAGTGTCGCATCGGCGATAGTAACGACGTCATGCGCGCGCTGATTGGCTGGTTGAGCACGACGTCACGTGAAGGCAATAGTATCAGCGAAGTGATCGTTGCAGAATACGTCCCCAGTGCGCTGTAATTATGGTTTAAGACAGTTCGATGAAACATTTACAACGAGGCTGTTACAGAGACTGGATGCGGTTGATAATGACCGTTAAAAATGACGACAAAAATGTACTAAGAATACCATTGAAGCCAGAGCAACTAAATTTTCAGAAAAAGCTAAGCTTGTTAATGGTGGCGTACGAGCAAGGTTAGAAGCATTTGGGATCAGTAGGCGCGTCGTGAAAAAAATACAAAATCTGTGTTATTGCGCTTTAGAGCTTTATGGGGTTATTCAGTGGTTCGTCGTTTCAAAGTTATTGAACGTATCAAGAAGAAAGGTGCCATGAATAAAGAGTCCCTCACTATGAATGTACAGGAGAAATTTAAAAGTTGTGGGTGCTTGAGGTGCGGCTGTAGACAACTATAAAATGCTTGCTAATTGAAGATTGACGCGATGCTTCCTTGAGAATAAAACATTTCTTGTTTGCGAGCTAGTAGCCGTATAAAAATTGCACGTATTAAGAGAACGTGCATAGAAATAAGTAAGCTGGAGCAATTTAAAAGTCTGCGGTACTTAGGAACCACCGTAGAAAATTTTCAAAATGCCATCGGAGCCTTCAATAGGCTTCTTCAAGCTGTCAGAGGAAAATCAATATTTTAATAATGTTGCTATACAGAAATGGCTCTACATCTCCTCTTAAAACTTTACACACGCATACGGGAGACGCTCTAGGCTTAGGATTAGTGTTTTAGGTTTTAAGTTAACAGGTTTTACGTTAGAAGTGCTTACTCTAAGCTGTCGCCCATTCTACGTCGTCGGCTGTTGTGGCGCTTGGCGACAACAGGCACGCGGGCGGTTAGGACGTTGCACGAGCGCTGAGTAAAAGTTGCATAGGAACCGGAAACGCCTTTATGCTGGGAAAACGCTATGACAAGTAGCATGCCGAGCGCAGCGACCTTTATGCCTGGACTCTGCTTCGCCGAAATTAGGGTTGTGGTTATGCGATGGTCACACAAGTCTGCCGGATTTTCTTTCATTTTCAGTGTACAAATAGAACATAACGCGAATCTTAAGTGTCGCTTCTTCAAATGTCAGTTACGCGCAGGCAAAGCTGTATACAGGTTTGCCTGTGTGCACAAATGATGCAAAATAAGGCAAAGGTAAAGCATAGCCAGGATAGTGTAAAAACTGTATTGCCATGCTCTTCTTTTCAGCGCTTCGTCAGTGGTACGAGCGGGTCTCCGTCTCCGTTATTTCTGGAATCGACTAGCCGTGGACGGGTAGATGATCAGAAAGGTATAGAAAAAAAAAATATAATCGGGCGAAAGGAATCGTTACTTGATACCCGGCTCAAGTTGTACGCCCAAACGGGTAACATTGCTTCGATGGCCCAGAGAGTACAGAGTACGCTGTCGTCACGCAAGGTTGTACCCTGTTCTGCTTATGGAACCAATCTGCAGGGCGCCGGGAGTCATAAGGCATTATTGTACGGCTCAACTGTTTAAATAGATTGCAAGTTTTCGACAATTGGGTACGACTAATCGTAGAACGAGGAAGCACTTACACAGCATTCACACGGCGACTTCACCATGTCTGGCAAAAGTTATCAGACTTGAATTTTGCATTACGTCTCCTATAATTTATGAACGGTGGTTCTCCTTCTTAGCCTTACGCCAGTGACAGAATCTCCTCGTTACTGACGAGACATTGAAGTGTTATCTGCAATGTAGTTTTAAGCTTGAAATATTTATTTATCTCGCATGTCTTCTTCTCTTGCTTAGTATTTCAAGAGTGATCGGCCACGAACGTTTCCCCACACATCGAAGGCATCAGGCTGAAACTATATGCATCGGGCCATATGCGTCGCATAGACCCGGTGGGTTCTGCACTGTTGCGTTGGATTGTAGGGGTAGGCTGTTGATTAAGGCTTAAGCAAATTGAAACGAAGAAAAGGAGAGAGGCGAGTGTCAAGCAAAGACTGTGCGGAAATATGTGGCGCGCTGTCTGAGTGTGTTCGGGAACGCTGGCCAAAACGTTACCACCAATTTTTAACGCATGCTAAATGTGCAGCCACGGGTGTTGCTTCCCCAAGGTTCGAAACATAAAAATACATTGGACTCCAAGTCGCTGCTTCCACAACCGTAGCATAACAAATTGTGTTTACAGAAACTTAAAGCACGGGTAGCTAGAAATAAAATGTAAAACTTTTAGTGGTGAACGTATCTCGCCGGCAGTCCGGGTAAGAAAAAAATTGAGACGTCTTCCTCGCATCGTCCCACTTTTGGGACGACATTTCAAACTGCTTGGAACTGCTTAGAAATGGTAAAGAAGTAACCCTCGAAGGTGGGTCACCCATGATCACTTAATATTAAGGGCAAGAGAATTCACACTAGTGCTTCATAAGGCGAACACGGCAATGTGAGCGAAAAGTACTTTGAGCACGCTCTTCTGACCCTTTCTAGAGTAGACGTATAGGAGAAAGGGAAGCAGCTGCACAGGCGTGTCTATTTGTCATTTTGTCCCAAAGCAAAAGCCTCTCTGACTGATGACTTACACAATGGAAAAGCAGGTTTGGAAAAAGGTTTGCTTGCACATACGCGTAAGGAATCGTCGATTTGAATGCCCTTGGTGCACTATCGTTTAGAGAGCGCAGTACTTTTGTCCTTTATTTGCAAGGTTCACGAGGCGCGCAGGTGTCACGCTGCACTTGCACAGCATAACTCGTGCAGCAGCGAACACGGCACTCTGGAAAATCGGTTCAGAAAGTATAGCCAAACCCAAGACACCTCTATATCAATTTTCAAGCTTTCTCAAACAACAAGACGGCCCGCTATATGGACCACTGCATGACGAAAGTGCTCGCAGAGAAAAGGTAATGCTGGACCCACATGCGGACTCAGCATTCCAGTCGTCGTCACAGCACAACCGGGAGCGTTTCAATCAATTTTCTCAAAACAGACCTCAAAAAGCTGCTCAGATTTGTTCTCGCCGCGTAAAAAGAATAGACAATTTATTAACAAACAATTCAGACAGGAGACAAATCTCCGCCCCCCCCGAAAGAAAGGAATACGTCCTCATTATCACTCGTATTAGTGTTATATTAGTTTGTGTTTCCTGTGCAACATAGTTTAGCTGCGCACTTACATGCATAAACGAACACTTAAAGGGAAGCTGAAGAGTCTGTCGAATTCAATAAGACGCTCATATAACTTTATAAACCGTGAAGGTAAAATTTTGGGGGGGATTTTTCACTTAGGAGCGACGCAATCGTCGGTTAAAATTGCGCTGTAGCTCCGCCCCCCGTCGAGCGCCGCGCGCTGGTGCCGACGCTAACGATGCGAGCGGAGACCGGAAACCGCGGCTTAGTGACGTCAATACTGGTGTTCCGCTGCTTCGCAGTCTCCGCGACCGTGCCTGACCGGGCTTATTTCTGCGTGCGTGCCGTCCTAATCTGCTTCGCTCGACCCTACATTCCTTTATTTGTGTGTATATAGGAGTGTTAGTTGACGTGCGCAGCATCAATTGAACTTGTAGGCCGATCATGCCGGCGTTCTGTGCAGCCTACGCTTGCACGAACCCCAGCGGCCGCGACGATGTTCCGATGTTCCATTAGTTCCTGCAAGACAAGAAGCTTTCAGCTAAGTGGGAGGTTGCTGTGAAGCGAAACAACTTCAAGCGCTCAAGAACAACAGTGTTGTGCTCTAACCACTTCCGTGACAATTACTACCGGAGTTTATCAATAATGCGTGCTTTGGGTTCTCCTAAAAAAAGATAGTTAGCACGCTGAACGGAAGGTGCATGTTTATCGCCCACCATTGACGCAGGTTTCATCGCCAAGCGCCGCGAATTTTCTATTCGCACGTGTGTTGTGAAACAGCCTGCATGCGGCTACCATAACGTAGTGCAAGCGTAAAGTTTGCATGTGTAGGAAAGCCTGCTCACGCCAAGACGCTGCGCTCACCCTTCTCTCGCACACATAAGAAACCGACCATCTCACGTAACCGACGGAATTCGCCGGTTACGAGTAGCGTGCGGATGGCGCGCTGATGAAGGTTCTATACTACACGTGCTACAACAGCCGGCAAACTTTTCCCGCGTTTAAACCGTCTGTGTAGATTGCCGACAGCTTTGGGGCAGCGCACAAATGCTCAAGATCGCATCACCGCTTACGTTGTACGAGGAGGCATGCAGGAACATAACACTACAGTTGTTTGCCCGGAAACGTACTCACTGGAACGCTGAATGCAGCTTAGCAAAAAACATACTCGCCAAAGAACATTTCCAACACAAGGAGATGCTAACACTTCGCCTTCGTTCGCGTGGAAAGCAGTGCTTGCGCCAGCATTTTTTGCTTCTTGGAGAGGCCGGCTCTTCGCAATCGGCTCGTACATGTAGTATGTACAAGTATGTACGTAAGTGTAGTATGTACAAGTATAAACCCCTTACAAGTGATCTTTCACGCTACAGCGGCCGCGCTACAAGCGAGGCGATGGCTGTCTCGTTCACTCGTCGTCTGCAAGCCGAACTCCACGCGAGCGACAGCTTTGAGCGACGACTTCCCGGTATGAGGGCAGCAATATACGCGCCGAAACTAGTGTGACGCATGCTTTATCAATTTAAGTTGATGTATTTTACTGAAGAAGGAGCACAAAATATTTCTGAAGGTCTTGCACGTAGGTTCTTATTCTTACACGTGTAAAATTCAATAGTTTGCTCGTTCCGTGCGACAAACAGTAGTATTTGAGTTATGTACATCCAGTTTCGGCGTCGCACTATTGGCTAGTCGCTCATAGCACTTACGGGTGACGAGCGATGAGTTCTAGATTTCTAGAAACGAGCGATCGAGCGACAACACCGAGCGATTTGTTCAAGCGACGGCCCGTTTTGTCGCTCGAAGCCGTCGCCCGTCACCGTCGCGCGCAAAATCGCTCTCGCAGAGTTTGGACTTAACGCCGAACTCCTCAGAGAAACGCAAGCTCTCGAAAATTTCCATTACCGTCTCAGCAAAACACCACCAAACTACTTTGCACCGTGCTTCGTGTGTAGCGGCAGCAGTCGGTCCGGACGAACACCATTGTTGACGTCACGAGGCGTAAACGAGGCGCGCGAGCTGGGCGTGTCTGCTGCTGCACTTTTCGTCGAAATAAAATATGTTTGCGCTTTCTTTCGCTCAATTTCAATGCGGTATTCGAATTCAGAGGGTTGAAAACCACGGCGTACTGCTCTTCACTCATTTTTTCTGGAAAAGCTTTCAGCTTCCCTTTAACGACCATGTAAGTGCTTTGTACATTGAACATTAATCTGTACCCAGATCGCAGTATCAGAGAGCGTAAAATAAAATTTGGAGGAGTCTTTGTTATGGAGCGCTTATCACTAATGATCCCTGTACAATCCACCCATACCTCGAATGTTTTCCTTTGCTAATGAGGGAAACCTCGTCGCTGGCACCTTTCTCTTTCCTTGGAGAGAAAAAGTTTGTTAACCGACGAGCGTATCTCCTTTAAAGTTTGTGGAGCGCCACAGCTGCGTGTTATTATGAGACAGACTGCTCATAAAGCACAGCGCCAGTGAGCAGATTATTGCAGCACCAGCCTTTATTCCCTTAGAAAAATGCTCCTTGACCATACTAAAGATATACTAAAAATTTCCTGTTGAGTTCCAAAGCCCGCTAATAGACGTTCTTAGAAAAACTACTGAATTTCATCCTGAATTTGTGTAGAGGTTTGCTGCATCAGGAAACATTTGGATTGACTTTATTAAGTACCGTGATTTCCGGAACGCAGTTTTCGCCAAGACATGATTCCCAAGCTGTCTCGGCGGGTCCGCTTTCAACCTCACAATAGACACCGGTCAAAATACTCTCATGGCGCCGTCGTTGGGACTATCGGCGTTAAATGTCTTATCTCTTTACGAAAATACCGCATCTTTTGAGCTCCAAGCAGTCATTGCACTTTTCCCAAATTGATTCCATGCTACAGCATCCCAAGTCATAGTGATCTCGCAAGATTAGCTTCCTTGTATCTGCATATCTTCGTTATAGCAGAGACCTTCAATAATCTGGTTATAGTGGTCGCCCACTTCTCAGCCCAGAAGAATTTTCACACTTCACATCAAGGGCTCAAAGTTGCAAAATAAAGGGCAGGCGAGTAATATGAATGCTTGTGGCAAACGCGGAAAGCACGGGAAAATCCAAGAGCACAGTTAAATAAGAAGAAATGCTCATACGCATAAAGATAGACTCCGAAGTGGTACATTTAGAAGCTCAATTTGGCAATGAGAAGAGAAACAGCGAGCGCTTACTTACAATAACAGAAAAGCAGAGCCCTTCATGCCAGGACTCGCGCTCAGACATGCATATAAGATTGTAAAGTCTGGTACAAGGTATTGAGATCTTACGACGAGAAAGACGTGGTAATCTCGTCTGCATATGAACACAGCTGAGCACGCTGACGTAGACGGACAGAATATAATAAAATATTAACAGAGAAAGAACTGATCGCGTGGCACGCTTCTAGTCGGTTTATATATATATATATATATAGTAAACAATAAATTGTTTACCGATGAAAGCCAGCACAGTGCGTTATGGTTGGTAACGACTGTAGAATGGCGGCCGTGAAGATATGGCCGACATTTTTTGCGCTGCCCAAGCAACAGCAAGACAGCCGCACGCCCCCCCCCCCCCCCTACTCGGTTATGGCATAATTCTTCTCTGCAGCGGTTAGCGCACGACTAGCGTAAGCAATTATTCGTTCGCGGAAGGTGTTGTTACGTTGCAGCAGGACGGCATCGAGAGCATGATGGCGAGCGTCAGTGTGAAGGATGGTGGGCACGCGCTGGATCGAAGTGCCACAACACCGAGTCCGGCCTCAGGGCGTATTTTTAAAGCCAGGAAAGCACGTTCACATTCATAGGACCAAACGAAAGGTACGTCGCTTGCAAGGAGTTGATGGAGCGGGGACGTAAGCACAGCGAAGTTGCGTATGAAGCGCCGGAAGTAAGAAGCAAGTCCGACAAAACTGCGCAGGCCTTTTTGACGCAGCGGACTGCGAAATTCGAATGAATGAATGAATGAATGAATGAATGAATGAATGAATGAATGAATGAATGAATGAATGAATGAATGAATGTGTGTGGTTTAGTGGCGCAAGGGCCAGATATGGCCAAAGAGCGCCAAGACAGTGTTAGTGATTTCGCGGTGGAATGATGAGTTCTGTGAAGATGAGACTTGGCTGTAAAGGGGCCTAAAAATAGTCGCTGTAAAGCGCATAAAATCTACGTGCTATAATATTATGGCGATGACTAATGAAGAATACTATGAACATTAAAATCCATCGTAGAAGAATGATGCGAAAAATAAAATATATGAGATGGTAACATTACTTCGAGCACTGCTGCCTCGCCAGAGCCCTTGAAACACAGGGGCCTAGAGGCATGTGCTATACGAAAGAGCTATCACAGCGGCATCCTCTGAAGACAGGACCCGCTACGAACATCTGGGGCTAACAACATGCAAGACAACATCTTTCAGAATACTTAGGACTGCGTTGGTGTCAAATAGCGGTTCTGGGCCGAGTAACATTACTGGATGAAGGGGGATGTGCTGCCGGTATGCTAAGGGAAAATGTTTCTTTCTTTGATGATGTATGGGGTTTTATGGCGCAAGGGCCAGGTATGGCCAAAGAGCGCCATGTCTGTGGTAATGAGTTTGCAGTGTAATTATGATTACTGTGAAGTTGCTGTGACGTGACTGTAAAGGGGCCTTAAAATATACGCTCTAAAGTGCGTAAAATCTGTATAATAAAATTATGGCGATGACGTATGACTTGTACTATGAACATTTAGATGCATTTAAAAAGAATGATACGATAGGTAAAATATATCAGATTAGAAGAAATGCTAGAGCACAACTGCCTCCTTAGAGCCCTTGAAACACAAGGGCCTGGAGGCATGTGCTATGCAAAACAATTATCGCAGTGGTATCCTCTGGAGAGAGGAGGCGCTACGAATGTATGGGACTAATAACATGTAAGACCACATCTCTGAGCAAACCTAGGACTGTGTCTGTATTAAAAAGCGGTTCTGGACCGAGAAACATTGCAGGATGAAGAGGAATATGCTGTCGGTATGCTAAGGAAAAATGTCTCTTTCTCTCAGATTCGGCTTCCCGACACTCCAGGAGGACGTGGAGTACGGTCAGCCTCTCCCCGCATCTACCACTGGTTGGAGGCTCACTTCCGGTGAGTAGAAAGTTATGGGTGCCAAATGTGTGTCCTATTCTTAGACAACAGAATAGGACATCTCTTCGGCGCGATCTTGTAGTCGAGGGCCAGAATCCTAACTGTGGCTTTATCAGGTGGAGCTTATTATCCGTTTCCGCGTCCCACATGTGTTGCCAGTGATCTCGCAGCCTCCTTCGCAAGAAAGGCCTCAGATCTGTGACAGGCACCTCAGCGGTAGGGTTAACAGCTTGCGATGCGATTGACGTGGCCATCTCGTCCGCCAGAACGTTACCCTCAATGCTCCTATGGCCAGGCACCCAGCATATAATGATACGCTGGTTAGATATGTACGCTTTACACAAGACGGTATAGAGTTCATTAAGTACAGGATTTTTGTGTGTGTAGAGTGACATCAAGGCCTTCACGACGCTTAGGGAGTCTGTATAAATCGCTGCTTTTGGAAGTTTTGATTTTCTTATATGATTCACAGTAGACAGTAATGCGTAGGCCTCGGCCATAAAGATACTTGTTTCCGGACGCAGTACATCGGATTCTGAGAAGGATGGGCCGACAGCAGCATAGGACACCCCGACATTTGACTTCGAAGCGTCTGTGTAGAACTCTGCACAGGAGTGCTTGTGCTGGAGTTCTAGGAAATGCATTCGGATTTCGATCTCTGGTGCGTGTTTTGTTACTTCTATAAAGGATATGTCACATTCTACGACCTGCCACTCCCAAGGTGGTAACAACTTGGTTGGATGCATTATGCGAAGCTCGAGGAGAGGGATATGCATTTCATGACTAAGCTCCCTCACACGAAGCGAGAAAGGCTGTCTTACAGAGGGTCGATTCTGGAAAAGTGTAGAACACGTCATATCGTTAACAGTGTTAAAACATGCATGTTGATGATTGGATTGTATATTCAGGAAATATGTAAGACTGATGTAAGTTCTCTGTAGATGTAGAGATTGATTCTGCATATAAGTTTTCAATCGGGCTTGTTCTGAAAGCGCCAGTGGCTAAGCGGATACCTAGATGGTGAACAGGATCTAGCATCTTTAGCACTCTCGGGGCGGCAGAGTTATATACTAAGGCACCATAATCCAATCGAGACCGAATTAGGCTCTTGTATAGATTCATTAAACACTTCCTGTCACTACCCCATGTAGTCTGGGATAGAAGTTTCATTAGCTTCACTGTTTTTAGACATTTTTCTTTCATATATTTAATGTGTGGAATGAAAGTGAGTCTATAGTCAAGTATAATACCTAGGAATTTGTGCTCCTTGTTGATAGGTATTTGTTGTCCACACAGTTTTAAGCAAGGATCCGAGACCAGGCCTCTTTTTCTTGTAAAGAGAACACAAGAGCTTTTTGGGGGGTTGATTTTAAATCCATTTTGGTCTGCCCACTTGGACACCTTGTTCAAGCCATGCTGTACTTGTCTCTCGCACACTGCTAGGTTACAGGATTTGAAAGCTATTTGAATGTCGTCCACATAGACAGAGTAAAAAATGGCAGGTGGTAATGAAGCACGAAGCGTGTTCATCTTCACGATAAAGAGCGTGCAGCTGAGCACGCCTCCTTGAGGTACACCAGTTTGTTGTGTAAAAGGACGTGAGAGTACATTGCCGACTTTTACCCGGAAGGTACGAGCGGACAAATAGTTTTCTGTTAGGATTAGCATATTACCATGGATTTCTGACAGGTCTCTCAAGATTCCGTAACGCCACGTTGTGTCATACGCCTTTTCCATATCGAGAAATATCGATAGGAAGAACTGTTTATGTATAAATGCGTCCCGGATATTCCCTTCAACACGTACAAGATGATCGGTTGTGGAGCGCCCTTCTCGGAAGCCGCACTGATAAGGATCAAGCATTTTGCTCTGTTCAAGGAAATGAATGAGTCGCCGATTTATCATTTTTTCAAACACTTTACAAATGCAACTTGTGAGTGCTATCGGGCGGTAACTTGCCACTGATGAAGGGTCTTTGCCTTGTTTCAAAACAGGGACCACAATCGCTTCCTTCCATGCGGTTGGAAGGTACCCTGCATCCCAGATGGTGTTGAAAAGTGTGAGTAGTGTAACTTGCATGTCATTGTGTAAGTTTTTGAGCATTTCATACACGATTCTATCAGATCCTGGTGCGGAGCTCTTGCATGCGCTCAGGCCAGCTCTCAATTCGGCAATACTAAAAGGACGGTTGTAAGGCTCATTCTCTCGACATTTTCTTGTTAATGGCATACGTTCTTCTACTTGTTTATATTTCAGGAAGGATTGCGAATAATGATTTGAACTTGATACACTCTCAAAGTGCTCCCCAAGTGAGTCGGCCTGATCTTGCAGTGTATCGCCCTGTGTATTTACTAGAGGGAGTGAATATGTTTGCCGCCCTCTAATCCTATTAACCCTGTTCCAGGCTTTGGCCTCATCTCTAAACGAGTTAATACTCGATAAAAACTTGTGCCAACTTTCTCTTCTAGCCTGTAGGCGGGTTCTGCTACCTTGGGACTTTACTTTTTTAAAGTTGACAAGATTTTCTGCAGTGGGCGAAGCGCGTAGCAACCCCCCCGCTTTGTTGTGATTCCTACGTGTGATTCTGCATTCATCGTTCCACCACGGGACATGCCGTTTGCATGCCGAGCCATTTACTTCACGTATGCATTTAGATGCGGCATCTATTATGACGGCTGTAAAATACTGCACAGCAGCATCAATTTCTAACGAGGACATGTCATCCCATGATATACTAGTTAAGTTTCGGAATTTCTCCCATTCTGCTGTGTCAATCTTCCACCTAGGAGCCTGTGGTGGATATTCGTTTTGTTTAATAAGTGTTCTTAATAGTATGCGGAAGTGGTCGCTCCCGTAAGGATTGTTAGTAACTTCCCATTCTAGTTTCCCCATACACGGGGAAACTAGGCTGAGGTCAATTGAAGAAAATGTTCTGTTTGCGAGAGAATAATATGTGGGTGTCTTCTTATTCAGCAGACACGCACCGGACGAAAAAAGGAAGTGTTAATGAGACGACCTCGCGCATCGATACGAGAGTCTCCCGATAGGCTTATGTGCGCATTGAAATCGCCAAGAACAGCATAAGGTTCTGGCAATTGATCTATCAAGGACTGGAATTCATGTTTGTTGAGTTGGTAATGCGGGAGTATGTAAAGCGAGCAAATGGTGATCAGTGTGTTTAGCAGGACAACTCGAACCGCCAATGCTTCAAGGGGCGTTTGCAGCTGTAAAGGTTGACACGCTATACTTCTATGAGTGACAATGGCAACACCGCCCGATGATGCGACGGCATCATCGCGATCTTTTCGAAAAGTTATGTACTGTCGGAGAAAGTTTGTGTGTTTCCTGTAAACACAGCACTTTTGTATTGTGTTTTTGGATGAGTTCCTGCACATCATCAAGGTTTCTAAGAAGACCTCTGACGTTCCATTGAATTATCTGTGTATCCATGTTGGTAGTAAATAGGTGCTGTGTGTACAGAAGTATTAATTACAGAGATTTCAGAGATTCGATTACAGAGCTCTTTCGAGGGCCTGTAATCGGGGTCTTGCCCTTTCTGGAGCGTCGTGAGGACAAGTGTAGTGTCCATTGCCTCTTGTGAGGCGCCGGACACATGCTCTTGCGAGCGAGAAGATTTCCGTGAAAGTTCTGCCTCGGAAGGCAAGACTCCTGCCCCCACCAGCCCGGAAGTAGATGGGGCTCCCTGAGGGATTTGGCTGCGCCGGCTGTTGCCAGCGCTGGAAGGGGCCGGGGAGGTTGGGGCAGCCTCGGCTGCGCCCACCTTCGGGGTCGATGGCCCCGTCTGCTGGGTTGGCGTAGCAGCGTTAGCTGCAGCCGCCGGGGGGGGGGGGGCGTGGATGGCGTCACTGCCGCCTCACTGGGTGTGGGTCGGACAGCCGCCGGAGACCGTTGTGGCGCTGCCCCCTGACGCGCCACATCGGCAAAGGTGTGCTTTGGCAGGAAGGATATCCGCCTGCGTGCCTCTTTGAAACTTATGTTTTCTTTTACTTTAATTGTAACTATTTCCTTTTCTTTCTTCCAAGATGGGCACGACCGCGAGTATGCAGCATGCTCCCCATCACAGTTTACGCAGTGGAGAGAGTTTACACAAGATTCAGAGGTGTGCTCATTAGCACTGCATTTCGCGCAGGTTTGGCGGCCTCGGCAGCTCTGTAAGCTTTGACCGAAACGCTGGCATTTAAAGCATCGCAGGGGATTAGGGATGTATGGCCGAACACGAACCTTGATATACCCGGCCTCGATGGACTCTGGGAGAACACTTGTGCCAAAAGTGAGTATCAGGTGTTTGGTATCTATTTCCTTATTGTCACGCCTCATCTTAATTCGTTTAACGTTGATGACGTTCTGCTCACTGAAGCCGTCCAGGAGTTCTGCTTCAGTCAGCTCCAAGAGATCATCATCGGAGACTACACCACGGGTGGTATTCATAGTACGATGCGGAGTTACTGTTAACTTGGCGTCGCAAAATGATACAAGATTGGGTAGCTTTTCATATTGCTTCTTGTTGCGGAGCTCCAAGAGATCACCGCTTGCCATTTTGGATGCTTTGTAACCTGTACCAAAAACTTGGGTGAGAGACTTAGAAACGAGGAATGGAGAGATTGTTCGCACGGGTTTGTCTGGTTGTTCGGAGTGGACTACATGGAAGCGAGGGAAGGTTTCTTTTTGACGGGCAAAAAACTCTAAGACATCATCGGTGCGCCCCCTCTTCAGGGAGCGATCAGGTAGTGGGGGAAAGGAAGTAGCCATAAAAGATTGTAATTTCGGCAGTAATGCCAGCCACCCACTGTGGAGTCCAACAAGGGGACGCTGCAGGGTGTGTGAAACACGGCCTGCAAACGCCAGCTGTACATTACCACTATAACCAAATATGAAATAACCTAGGTTGGCTATTCACACAAGGTTAACCCTTGCTGCCTGGAAAAATTGGAAGTAAGCGGAAGCTAGGAGAAGACAGGAGAGATGAAAAGTAAGGGAAAGACGAATGTAGTAGGGAGAGAGAGACAGGAAAAGGCAACTACCGATTTCCCCCGGCTGGGTGAGTCCGGGGGTGCCGTCTACCTGAAGCAGAGGCCAAAGAGGTGTGTTGCCTCCGCCGGGGGGCCTTAAAGGTCCGTACACTCGGCATCGGCTCAACCCCCAGGATCCCCTTTTCCCCAGACACGGCTAAGCCACGCATGGTTAAACGCGGGAGGGTCCAACCCTCGTGTGCTCGCGTACGGGGTGTCGAACACACCAAACGCCTGCTGACGCAGACGCCCCTGCGGGGTGCGAAATTCGAGTACGGCGGCCAGCTTCGCAGGTCCGGTCCAATACCTTCATCTCTAACTAAGTGCCCCATAACCTTAATGGTCCTGGTGGCGAAACTGCATTTGTGTGTGTGTGTGTGTGTGTGTATGTGGGTGTGGGTGTGTTAAGCTGAATGCCAGAGTTTTAAAGACAGGCAAGGACTTAATGAAGACGTTGCAAATGTTGTGTGAACGTGGTTGACAACACTACAATCTCGTCCAGATAGCACAGACAGGTTTTCCATTTCAAACCACGCAATACATTATCGATCTATGTTCGAAGGTAGCAGGCGCGTTGCACAGTCCAAAATGCATCACATTAAACTCGTAGAGCCCATCTGGTGTGTCAAACGCCGTTTCTTTTTTTTTTTGTCGGATTCCGACATTGGTATTTGCCAGTAGCCTGATCTAGGGCCAAAACTAGACAATTATTCGGCGCCGTATATGCAATCTAGTGCACCGTCGATCCGTGTCAGGAGCAAAATACTTATGCGCGTGATTTTGTTCAGCCCACGGTAATCGACGCAATAACGCACTGAACCGTCTTTCTTCTGCACTAGAACAACTAAGGAGGACCAGGGACTCGAGGAAAGAGGTATGATGTTTCGTCGAAGCATGTCTGATTCGTTTTCCTCGATGATTTTTAGCTCTGTAATAGACGCGCGATATGGGTGCCGGTGAACAATGCGGGAGTCGTTAATCTGCATGCGGTGAGTAGCGGCGGTAGTCACACTGAGGCCGGGCGCATTGACGTCGAACAAGGAATGATGCTCGTTCAATAGGGCGAGGAAATCTTGACTCTGGGCAGGCGTCAGGTCAGGACTTATGGTTGCCGACAATGGTGAGAAACAGGCATTGCTTGGCGGCGATCTGGACTCTGCAGAGTCAAGATCGCCGCCAAGCAATGTCTGTTCCTCACCGTGGTGGCACTGTCGAAAGGGCGGCAATTGCAACGAAATGAATGTTAACAGCGTAAGTGATAGTTGATCCACGATGCAACAGTTGGGGTTCGGGAAGGCGGTAAGCAATGCAGGCCCCTCAAAGAAGCTATAAGGCCAGGGTGACCTTATTTTATCTTTGAGATAGGGTTTGGCCGTAGGGTATAATGATTACGTCGCCATCCACGATGTTGTTGGAGTTGACACTTATATTCTCTTCTCTAGATGTCCAAAGAACGTAAGCGGAGGAGGTGACGAGAAGAATTCGTTCTTCGCGGTTAGAGAGAATAGCCGGCGGCATCCAGTTCTTTCAGGCGCTGACGACAACAGATATAGATGCGGAGGCAGAAGATAAATACCCCACCCCAAAAAGAGTCCGTGAGTACTCTCCCCGATTTCATTATTTCACCGATTACGATACTTACTAATGCGAATTTCGAGCGCAGCTGTTTAGGTGTTTTGAATTCGCGATATATTATGGCAAATAATTTGATTCTGAAAGACAAGGTGCTCTCAGCGGCGGCGCTGAGCCTCTGCTCGGGCAGCTCGTTTAGCAGCAGAGGCAGACGAAGCATTTCCACCGGTTGCATAGCTCATTGTTCAGAAAGAAAGCGTGCACATGGGAACGCATGGCTCACGCAGAGCTCATTTTGTAGCGGCGGTGGTGCCGCAGGTGAAGTAGCACATGCGCAGTGGGTCAGAGGCCCTAGCCAGCGCTTTGTTTTCACGCTGGCCGCATGCCTGGTCGTGCCGGCACTCCGCTTTTCTTCTCACCCTTTTCGCCATACCCTTCTCTACTTTTCACCTCCTGGTTGCGCTGCACCCTCCTCTTCGCTTTCCTCCTCGCGTCTTTCATCCGCCCTCTGCGCTCCGCGTTTGCTTTCATCGTTCGCTGTGCTCGTTCGCTCGATTACGCCGACGCCGAGGCCGACGCCGACGCTCGCTGCAGGAACGTACGCCTAAGCGCGGCACTCTAATATAGTCCGGAACGGCACAGCTGACTTATCTACAAACCAGAAAACCGTGTTTTGCACTGGAGCAAGCTTTCGATCTAATGCTGAAAGCTCCCCTGACAGTCCTGTTAGTTGAATGCGGCTTTCCAGATCAACATGCGCCGACCATGTGACAGATTAAGGCCGATACCCTACCTGCCACTAGCAAGGTTTATTTTGAGGTTAAATAAATTCTCTAACGCGAACGTAAGTCCGTTCTTTCAATCATTTTAACGAGGCTCAGTATAGGCGACATCGGACAAATATTAACAAGGGCCTACCTGAGACTGATTTTTAAAGTATAATTAAGCACAATTTTTACAAGTTTTTGAGACCTGCGAATACAGCTATACACAGGGAACACTTCACAATATTCGAAAAGTTCACTAGGAAAAGTGCCAAACGAGTTTAATTACCGTAGCAGAGGTAAGGTCGTAACCTAGAGTCGAATGACGAGCAACTAAACCTACATCTGAGAATTCTGTCATGGTCACTGTAGGAATTTTCGACACCTACCGCAGTTATTCGGTGGCTATGACGTTCTGCTGCTGAACACGAAGTCACCGGTTCAATTCCATGCCGCGGCGACTGCATTTCATCGAAATTAATCCGGAACCCTTCATTAAGCCATCTCTCTTAGCCCTGGTATTGCATTAGGATGTTGAACCGCGTAAATCAATCACTTCAACGAATTTTGAAGCGTGACTGGTAAATGCCACATAGATGTAGATCATGGTGACAAAAAGTGTGCTTTCTGTCTTGCCTCGATTACAACTAAAGGCTAAGCTGCTTCTGTGGGGGGTGAACACAATAGAACGTGACTAACATACAGCTGTTTTTTTTTTCCTTCCGTAATATTTTCTGTTACGTAAGAAGCTATAAAAAAGATGCATTCTATCTGGCTTTGAGGGAAAATAATGTAATCGGTCAGTGAGTAACATTCATACGTATATTACTTTTATTTCTTGCCGAGATCAATTTCTTTTATTTATTTATTTACTTTAAACCCGCAGGCAACCGATAGCAAAACAGAGGTGTTAAGTTGCCAAACAATACCATACTCAATAATAAAGTGGATCGCAGATGTCTTCTCAAGGACTATCTATACTGATTATTATTATTATTATTATTATTATTATTATTATTATTATTATTATTATTATTATTATTATTATTATTATTATTATTATTATTATTATTATTGAACACATAGGAAAGGGAAAGCGAGGAGCAGGCTGGCAACTGCCACCGGAAGGTGTACAACGCCTGCCTACTCTTCAGAAGGGAGGTGACAGCAACACAGAAATGGTAGATACGAAGGAGGGGAGGAAAGAGGAAAGGAAGAGCAACAGGAGAAATCTAAAGACGAAAGTAGAACTCAGTACAGATCACACACAGTAGAGCCGGTCACTGAAGGTCACGCTACTACAGAAAGTTGAATAAAATAGTTTCGACGCTACAAACATGAACCTAAGTTAGTTAACTCTAGAAAAGTAGGTAGGGCGCGACGAGCCTGACCACGTTTAGACGCACAACCACTGGGGTATAAACATTCGTCGAGTGTCGTACACCGCAGGACAAGGAGATGATAGTTTAAAATTAACTTATGGGGTTTTACGTGCCAAAACCACTTTCTGATTATAAGGCACGCCGTAGTGGAGGACTCCGGAAATTTCGACCACCTGGGGTTCTTTAACGTGCACCTGGTGTTTTCGCATTTCGCCCCCATCGAAATGCGGCCGCCGTGGCCGGGATTCGATCCCGCGACCTCGTGCTCAGCAGCCTAACACCATAGCCACTGAGCAACCACGGCGGGTAAGAGATGATAGTTTCTCACTAGCGACATGCGCTGCGCACTGAAAGCGGGACACTCAAATATAAGGTGCTCAAGTGTCTCGCAGCAGCCACAAGACGTACACAATGGACTTTCCACACGTCTTTGTCTGTATAAACGTTCGTGCACGTTTACGCAGCCAACCCTCAGCTTGAGTAGTTGTGCTCTAGCGCGACGAGGCAAGCCTCGACCGCGAACACGGGGCGGGAACGTTCATTTGCGACGCGCTGGTCTGGATACTGCTTGAGTAGGTGGCGACGAATCAGCAGACGAGCGTCATCGAGCTTGCACAAAATTTCTGGGCAGACACAATTGTTATGAGTGGAACTTCAAGCGAGCCAATCAGCCTCTTCTTTTCCGGCGATTCCTACGTGTGGAGGTATCGATTGAGCAACGAGAGATACCCCACGTGATGAAATTTTGCTCGCAGAGTCGGTAATGCTGCGCACAAGTGGACAATCAATCTCGTTGCGTTGTAACCTGCTAAGGGCAGCACGGGAATCCATGAAGATGGCAACCTTCGATGTAGTTAACTCCTCTTGAACGTATTTCAGTGCAACAATAATGGCTGCTAGCTCCGCAGTTGTTGACGAAGTTGGATGAGGTATTTGGAAGAAACGCTGTACTTGAGTTGAAGGGCAGAAAAAGCTGCAGAGGCGCGTTGACCGTCGCTGGGTACAGATGCATCTGTGAATACTTGAAGATAATCTGGAAACTTTTCGAACATGTGAGACTGAGTCAATTGGAATATTGCCGAAACAGGCATATCATACTTTTCGTGCATGTCAGGGATTGTGGGGTAAAATGGGAATACGCGTTTCGTGATATCTTTTGGAGGCGGAGGCGTATCTGAAGGAGCATGTTCAGAAATGTCAGTAATAATCATAAATAATGCCGCCATTTTCCCCATGCGAGTTAAAGGGCAGTGAATGAGACGATCAAGTAGCGATTGACCATTCGATGCGCGGTGCAGACGCTCAATATGATATAGAGCTCTCTGGTCTGCTTGCAGCCTCAGGGGTAACTGATGCGCTTCACTGAGCAATGCAATAGATTGCGCCTCACGAGGTAATCCAAGCATTAGTCGAAGCGCAATGCGATGATCTCGCTCCAGTTGGGCCAACAAACTAGGTGGTATGTTCAGGACTGGTAATGCGTACATCATGCCTGAGAGCACAGATGACTGGTACACCTGGAGAGCGGTTGTTTGGTCGCAGCCAGCACCTCTAGCAGTGAAGGCGGCCACATGCTTAAGGAGGGAGTGCGATCTGCGTCGTACAGATTTAACGGCAGGACGCCAAGAGATGCGATCATCCACAATTAACCCCAAATAAAGGTGTTGTCGCACCCAGTTTATAGGCGTTTCGTCAAGATACAGTCGGCTCGTTGTTCGACGAACGCGTTGTTTAGGGTGATATGCTATTTGCAGCCGACTTAGCAGGTGATATGAGCAGGCCAACTTCTTCTAAGTACTCCGAAGTAGCGTTTATAGCTCTTTGCAAGCTCGCACGAAGCCGCGGACCAAGGTGCGAAGGGCCGCTTATCCACAGATCAATGTAATCTGCGTAGACAGCTATGCTCACAGGGAAGTCACTGTCCCAAGGCAAACGACTTGGAAGTGCGGCGAGTACGGTGTTAAACAAAAGCGGCGATAATACGCTGCCCTGTGGGACACCGCACTTCAAATATCGGTATCCTCTAGTTATTCCTCCAACACGCACATTCATCCGGCGCTCCGATAGAAAATTATGCACAAAGTGGAGCAGACGACCCGAAATTCCCGCGGTTGCAAGAGTGGAAATAATCGCCTTATGCAGAACTGAATCGAAAGCTTGCTGTATGTCTACGAAGAGCATGTAGGCGGAATGTTTGTTTCTTTTAGCAAATTCGAGCGATCAGACAAGGTCTGGTATGCTGTCCAGAGCTGAACGGCGGCGATGAAAGCCACTCATTACATCAGGGAAAAAAATTCAGCTCCTCTAGCCTGACATCTAAGCGAAACAAGACCATTCGCTCCATTAACTTGATGACATTTGAAGTTAGGGGTGTTGGTCGGTAGAACTTGAGGTGCCTTGCAGGACGCCCGGGCTTTAAGGTTGGTATTACCACGGACGATTTCCATTCAGCAGGGATTGCACCGGTTCTTCATACTTTATTATACTCGTCCAATATACGGTCATGAAAACTCTTGTCAACGTTCCGCAATGCTTGATACGTCACACCATCTTCGCCTGGAACGGTGCGCCGTTTGGAGAGGCTCAGCGCGTGTCGCAGCTGCTCAAGAGTGAAGTCTGCCTCGTCCATCTGGCAGACTGGATCGTAGGAAGCGGTTATGGT
This sequence comes from Dermacentor variabilis, assembly GCF_050947875.1. Classification (NCBI taxonomy): domain Eukaryota; kingdom Metazoa; phylum Arthropoda; class Arachnida; order Ixodida; family Ixodidae; genus Dermacentor; species Dermacentor variabilis. The sequence goes on along the minus strand of NC_134568.1, from coordinate 60,457,389 downwards.
GTTGGGACTTGTCAAAGAAGGAAGGTCGCTATTTGTGGTGTCACTGGATGCAGGAGAAACGAAAATGTCTGCAAATGCCTCCGCTGTGACTTTTGGTGACTGGCCAGTCGCAATGCTCAATGTAGCCGTAGGATTCTTGCAGATTTCAGGAGTGCGGAGAGCCTTCAGTATGCGCCATACATTTCCAAAACCACTTCCAGTATGCAACGAACTATACAAAGCTTACCAGCTTTTGCGACGAAGTTGTTTTGTATGCCGCCGTATGGGTGCATCAATGCGATTATATATAGTCCAGTCGGTGCGTCGTTTATAGCGATGTGCCCGTCTATAAGCGCGCCGTCGACATGCACGGAGCCGTAAAAGCTTCAGATCGGTGTTTGGTTTGCCGATACTCCGTCGTCGTTGTACTGTAGCTTCTCGTAAGCACTCACTCATAAGTTTAAACCGACTGTCTTGAGATGGTGCCTCTGAGATCAGCTGACAGAACTTGTCCCAGTTAGTCACTGTATAAACGACATCCTGGTGGCCTGCAGTATGTGTTGGTGTTAACCAAATAGGTAGGTGATCTGAGCCCCACAGGTCAGGTTCACGTGACCAGGCTAGGCACACATCTCTCGTTGCTATCGCAAGGTCTATAGTGGAATGCTCCTTTCCTCTACCTAGAGATGTAGGTTAACCGTCATTTGCAGATCGTTCTTGATAATGATCTCGTTAATCTCTGCCCCACGATTGTCTTGGGGATGGCTACATCATCGTGGATGGTGGGCGTTAAAATCTTCGCATGACACATACGACGCACCACAACGAGACACTAAGCACTCAAGTAGTGAAGTATCGGAAGAACGTGTAGGCCTGGTGTATATGCTTGCCACCGTCGTAGACACACCTCTGAGGCTCACAGTAACAGCTGCACACTCAAACTCACAGATGCCGTCGGTGTCAAGAACCGCGAAGGCCAAGTCAGCACGCACGTACACTGATGCTTTTGAAGCATTGTGCGTATGCACCGCGTCCACACACTGGAAAGAGCCACAAGCTGGTTCTGCGCATCGAGTGTTACTTGTGGACACCCACGAAGCCTGGCAATTGATATTCGTCTTTCCTTACGTTAGTTTCCTGAAGCGCTATAACGTCTGGTGGAGTCTTCATAGCGATGAGTCGAAGGACAAGATCAGCGAGCCGTGGTCGCATCGACCTGACATACCACTGCAGCACAAAGGGGTGAGGCTGTGACCACTGGTAAAATTGTTTCCGGTAAAACGTCTAGTGAAGGCCGTCGAGGACTGGAACGAGGGCCTCCAAAAGTTGCTCTGCTGCTGACGCTGCTGGTGTCTGGCGACCGGCGATTAGAGATCTGATGACGTTGACAAGCATCTTCAGAAGATTGACAAGTTGCACATCGTCGTTGGCTGATACCGGTTTAGATACTGTGTTTGCAGTGCTTTCTAGTGTGGTCGAAGTCTTTGTAGATACATTTTGCGACGGTTTCGATGGCAGCGCTGGACACGATGTGTCTGAGAGGCAGACGGTCCACCCTGCTACTTTCCGATGCGTTGTGGCTTTGTCATTCCTTGAACGCGCTGCTTTTCCAGTCGCTGGGGCAGCACTACGATGACGGGAGGTTGCATCTCCTGCTGCCTTTTTTTTAGCTTTCTCTTTTAGTGCCTTCGGTTCATTCTTCAATGAGGGACATCCTTTATCCGTTGCCAAATGTTCACCATTACAGTTAGGGCACCGATATGCCTGATTTTCACAGGAATCTACATGATGATTCTCACCGTATTTGGTACAGACCAGATCTCTGGTGCAAAAGCCCTGAACATGACCAATCTTAAAACACTTATGACATTGGAAAGGCCGTGGTACGAAAGGTCGAACAGGATAGCGCACAAGTACAGCCTTTATATGACTAGGTAGCCTTCCAGAGGCGAAAATTATCTTCATACACCTTGATGAGCCTAGCCTTCGAACGCTAATTATTTTGCACGGTGGCGTGCAAGCGATCATGTTCTTAAAAACGTCATCTTTGAGATCCAAGTCCACATCAGATACGACACCAGCTGCTATATTTGTACTCTGTGGTATGTAGGGACGCGTGTGGACCCCACAGATTTCAGACAAACCAAGTAGGGTTTGCACCATCTTGTCATCAGTTGTGTCAACACCAATGACATTTTTCCAGGGGTTCACGCGAATCTCTTGAACTAGTACAGGGCAAGTTTGAAGAAGAAATCATTAAGTTTATGTCGAGAGATAGCATTCAGGCTTACCATCGCGTCGTCGGGCATGAAAGCTACTGTCGCAATCTTGATGGTGCTGTATATGATAGTCCCTTCACTTGAGTGCGATGCTGGAGACGTCCGTCGTGGACGGCGATGCTTGACAGGTATGAAAGCATCCGAATCTTCCATCTTGAGCCAGAAAGCTCGGAATCAGCAGGGTCGGATCCTACTGCCGAATTGAGCCGCTTCCGAGCCGCGGGTGGTCTATGCTGACCGCCAGACGAGTCCAAGACCATGTCTTCCATGGCAAGCTCCGCGGGGAGGATCTCCCAGCAGAGTAGGAGTCTTCAGGGTTCAGCACAAACGTCGTTGCCTGTTACTGATGCAGTTTTTCTCTATTTATATTATTTTCGTGCAACACCAGAAGAAAACCAGCAACCGAGCACAATAACTTCGTCGTCCTCGTGTGATAATAATACGGAGACTGAGACAGGCAACCAACCTTGAAGCAAGACAGTATCCAGAGAGCAACGGTGCATGTCGCGATAGCGTTGGCACTCGAAAATAAGAAAAGGAAATGGTCGATTGTTTCCAGTAAAGCATAGATTCAGTCGAGACCAGAAAGAAATAAAGAAGCACTGCGAAAATAAAAGCTTTGCATCAAAGGCGTATTCATTGTGATATGCCTTAAGTTTCGTCTAGGTCCTAAACGTGTCATCCAAGAGAGAAGACTAGCAGACATGTTGCATACTTTTACACAGATACGTGCTAGTTCTTATAGTCTGTGAAGCTGAGAATGATTTTTGCTTAATATTTATTCTTGCTTGTCTTTTACCTGCAGAGACCCCATTGGGATCGTTTCATTGTTAATATTTGCCAAAAGACGCTTGAAATGTTGAGTGCAGCGTAAATGAGGTTTAGGGGCATACTACCGCTTCGTGACGGATGTATAAGGTTTATTCATGAGCAGAAGACATAGGTACCAGCAGCAAGTAAGGTGCGATGCTTGAAAGTTTTTGTCTTAACCGCTGAAACATTGTGCACTCTTATTTTAAACGCATACATAAGACACAGTATGAAAGTGACCATTCCATACCGACCTTCCCAATCCCTTCCCAATCGCTGAAACATCCCAACCGGATGTTTCAGCGAACGCTTTCAATAATTTTTTTTTTATTTCCTGTGGCAGATAGCACAATTCTAGTCCATGATCTGGTCTGCTCGAAGAGGCAGATATAACTTGCACAAAAAATTGAAATGCATAGTCGACCAATTAACAGAATTGAATAATTAATATTTCACTAATTACCCTATGGCACATATTGCCATTTACCAATTCGACCCACGGAGTTCGCAAGGCGGGTCCACTTGAAACGAATTCTCAGGATGACAACAGTTTCGAACCAACTAAGTGCTTTCCAGAGGGCCCGTGTGACGGCAGAGGGGCTCGGCCTCTCTGACCCGACGTAGGAGCGGCCCGCATCAGTCCCAGACTGATCCCTCAGGACCTAAATAAAGTTCTTCATACCATACCAGTTTCGAGATATAAGTTCCGGAACTTTGCGGAGAAATGCATTGGCGTTCCACTTACTTTTGTGCTTCAATGCATAAAACGACGTTTTGTTAAGGAAGTAAGTGGGACGACAGTACAGATTTACCGCAAGTTTGACGGCGCATATCTCATAAATGGTGTCATCCACACAATTCTTTTCAAATGGATATGCCTTGTAGTCTCACCCGCTAGAATGTGTAAATTGCAATATGTGCCATAAGATTATTAGTTAAAAACATGCTGGCTCGTCAGCAGTGAAATTCCGACGACAATTTTTTGCATGAGTGTGCCATCTTTTATGCTGATTTTTTCTACACTGCTGAGGCAAAAGCGAATGCTGCTGTGAGGTTCTCCAACGTGCACACATTGCACTCAGGAAGAAGCGGAAGAAGCGGACTGTCTTGATTACCACGGGCGTTTTTTTCATCTAGGACAATGCACGCCAGAATACGGCGTACTGCCCAGTGTGCACTTTGCGGCACCTCGATTCGAAGTACTGCCAGATCCGCCATACAGTTCTCACCTCGCTCGGAATGACTATCATTTGTTTGAACTACCGAGAGAGTTAATGAGAGGCCAATGCTTCAGCAGTGACCGTGATATCAAGCAGGCTTTCCGTTTAAAGCAGCGACGCAAAGAGAAATCCTTCTGTGCTGCTGCAGGCAGCCATGTACTGCGAAAAAGCTGGGATAAGTTCATCAATTTCCCTTACTTTGATAAATTAGACCACTTTCACATGTTTAAAAACGTTTCATAATCCTTAAAAAAAAGTCCAAGTTTGGGTCGAGCGCACCTCATAGTTTCACGTTCGGACGACTATTACGTGTCCTCTAATCCCACAGATCAACTATTAAACGAGGGATAGAGCCAAGAAGCAAAGTAAACAATGCCAACATCGCCAATTAAGTATTCCAACTTGCAAAATAAATGTTTCACCAAAGCAAGGAGATACCTGGACAAAGCAAGAAGCTGCCGTTTTATGTGCGAGTTTCGAATCACTGCAGCGAAAATCTCAAGATCTTCCTTGTGTTTTTTTTCGATGAACCGGAGCCAGGAACGAAGTTCACTATCTTCAGCCACACCAGTGGGATACGCAACGCCGCCTGTAAGCTAAACCATACGGGAGCAGCCATGGTCGGAGCTAAGACATACCACAACTGAAGACACGGACGCTTACCCTATAGCGAACCGAACAGTTTCAGCAGGACAATCATTCCCTTCCGCTGCCCATCACGCCACATTGCATGTAGAGAGGTCGAAGAGAGTACGGTCTAACACCAAGGCCCAGAAGCACGCAATCTAACCTGCAATCAAAGCGGCGAGAGACCGTAATTGGCACACAGGTGTTCTGAATGACTGTCAAGAGGCCACAGACTCTGCACTGCCTACAGAGGACATTCGCGGAGGTAGAGATGCCTTCGGAACGGATCGAACATTAGGCACGCGGAGAGGCTGCCATCTCAGGAATAAGCAACCAGTCAGTCTTACCGGATCACTGAGGGAGTTAAGAAAGTAGCAAGGTTGTACACCAATTCATTATTCAGCCAGCTCAGTTAAACTGCTGCCTGCGCAGCGAAAGGAGGGTGCAGGCGAGGATGAGGAGCGAGCCAACAGCATAGAAAAGGAAGGGCCATCAATGTTCTCAGTTGGTCAAAATGAGAGAAAGAGTGTTAGAGAGAAACTAGTTTAACCGTCGCGATAGGGGACTCACTGCGACGCAAAACAACCTTATTCAGGAATGCTAGTAACGCAGTCATGCAAGGGCTGCCTGATAAGTGACCTCCCGATTGCCCACGACGACACCAGCTTCCATTCACTCATACCTCTCTTTGGCAGGGTGAGGCCGTACGACTCCCAAGGAGCACAGACGCTAGCATTAAGCATTACTTATCATTTAGCTCAAACTCATTCGAGCTGCTGATGTTTTAAAAGGTTAAATTTCCCTCCGTGTTCGCAAGCGCAAACTCATACCAGCGTTTACCCTCACTTTGTCGCTAGCATGTGCGCACGAGCATTATCCTAGCAATGTTTAGTTAATTCGCGGATGTTCTGGTATGTTCGCAAAGAGCATGTTGTAAGCATGCCAAAATATTCGTTCAGAACACCGGAGCCCGAAATAAAGCGTGATCGCACTCTGACAAATCTTGCTCACACCAAACTCTTTCGTCAACGTTTCGCAACAGCAGCGGCATGAGCATAAATGGATGGTGTTGTAACTAGAAACTGCGATGTTAGGAGTGGTAAAGGCGGTAGTAACTGATGAAGAACAAAAACGAACAAAGGGTAAGAAGTACATCTTGACACGAAGCTTCACCTACAGCAGTCTTGCCGGTGACTCCGCAAGGCACACGTCGGAGCACTGTCTTTATAGAATATGTCTTAATGTATACACACATCGTCTTCAGCTGCGAGCGCTTGGCCCACAGGCTTGAAGTCGCTTCAATTTCGGCTTAAATGTGGAGTTGCATGTCTGCAAGGCTTAACGCAACGGTATATCAAGATTTTTAGTTCTTGCGTGCAAGAACTTTTTGTGGGTGTGAATCCGGACACAGTTATATTAGGCGGCTATTAAGCATCTAGCATGTTGAGTGCACGGAAGAGTACTCCACATGTTTCGCAGTCCAAACCTCAATATATGTACGTTGCAAGGTCTATTTATTCTGTTCCTGATATAGCGGGATTATGAAAAACGGTCGCTTTATTTGCAAATGTTGAAATAAACTTAGATTGGGAAGCACAATAGCTATAGCTGGCACCTGCTAACACGATATAAATAACCGTAAGCTTATCCTGACATCACTAGCCTTCACAAAAATAAGAAAACTATAGCTTTCCCCTTGTACCAACCCTATAAGTTCTGATGTCTCTGTCATCATTATCCACGTACCAAGACAAAATGACAAAATGTGACAAAAAATATGACTATCATGCCACTCTGTGAAGATGGCAGCAAAAGCACTTTGCTTTTCGTTTGAGAGTTTTGACTGTCGTCAGCTTTCGCTTCACATTCTACTGTGCACATTCTGTCTTCACAAAGTGGAATGTTTGTCATTTGTTCTCATCGCCATTGTCGTTTCCGTTCAGCATCGCGGGAACGTCCTTCGTCGGTGGTCGTTTCACGCCGGCGCCTTTTACATTCTCGTTGCTGTTCTCTCCGGCGCTCCTCGTACGCATGTTGTTCTTCGGATGCACGAACTATACGTGTCCGCCCCATCGATAACGCAGCTGTTTTTAACGCCGATATGTCTCCTGCTTATATACTGCGATAACCTTGACGCCACGCTATTGTTCATGGGCAGCGTTCTAATCTGTTCCGCATTTTTACATCTGCGCCGCCGCACTGCACCCGTGCGTGATGGATCGCTAAGTCCGTTTCTGTTACCCGACGCCGAAAAAACTACGGAATGTTAGTCACATACAGCTTTCGCTGTAAAATGCATGAAATGGCATGCCCTTAACTGTTTATCCAGAAATGTGTCACTTAAACTTGGTGTCGAAAAGTCGTTAGTCAGAAATAAGCGAAAGAATCAGGAGAACCGAGGCACTCGTTTACCCTGATGTGAAGCCAACAGACAATGAATCCTAGGAAAGATAGGGGAAATGAACCGTGGCTTTAATTCTAAGGAAGAGGGGAATGAAAGTGGAAGATTAGTCACTGCCGGTGGTGGCCGAACACGCAGCTTCTGCACGACGCGTGCGATTCTCTATAGAAATTGACTGACAGGAGTGGCTGCCGTCCCCCCCCCCCAACTATTTTCTTTGTGGGTACGTGTGCATGTGTACTAAATGTAGCCTTGGGTGCTTTAGCAGTGGCAGCCCTCACAGCCCTTGTGGCGGATGCGGACCATCCTTTTAACCACCGTCGTCACGCCAATCGAAGCTAATCGGAGATGGAGCCTCTCAGTTCCCCTGGTTCTCCTCTCTTGTTGCTTAGTGAGGGTGTCGACTCTGGTAGCCTTGCGTTATGACGTATAGCACACGATGGTCTATCGGCAAGTTGGTCGCTCCTAGCATTACGTACCACGTCACGTCTGCTGTTGAAAGAATGTTCCACAGCCACCGTAATGGCTATGGCCGGTGCTCTCCCGCACTTAGTGCTTTATTTAGAAAATATACGCAAATAATGAAGAAAGTGGCCGGCGGGACAGCCTCCACTGTACCCATAGACTGGTACAGAATCGCACGGCACCATGCGGAGGCTGTGGGTTCGTCTCCCAGAGGCTGTAAATCGTCTTTACTACAACTCTCATTTCCCTTTTCATTATTAATTCTGCACTAAATTAGAGCGCAGTTAGTTTCCCTATGTTTTCCTTGGTTCTATTCTCTGCTGAGGTCATATGGTTTGAATTTCGAGATAAGATGCAGGAGGAATGCGAAACGGAAACTGTTATTGCGCTGAAATATTCTGCAGCTTAATTCTCACATGCATATTAAATAGAAGTTTCACTTTTCTTCCTTAGTTCCCGACTGTGTATCATTCTGGCGATGATTCCGCACAGCATGAGTTCGACATGAAGGGCATTTCTTCTGCGATCCTTTGACACTTTTACTATCGTGGACAAATAAAATCCAAGCGATAAATCTAGATCAGAACAGCATAGCTAGAAGGGTCCTATTGAAGCAAAGTAAGCATTAGCATTTTCGATGAGAAATTTGCTGTTTAAAGCCCAAGTATCTGTAGGGGGCGCAAACACCTCTAGTCAACCCTTTGCATACACTTTTTGTCTGCGCCCTTGGACATACCTGTAGTTTCCAGTAAATATAATTTGGTTGGATAAGTTCGGGGGGGCCGTGCGCTACCCACTTCTTTGTAGGAGGAAAATACATAGTACCCTGACATGGAATATATACAAAAAACTCGCAGTTTCCTCCAAAGGCGAAGTACTGAATGCGATAGCAAATTAGTACACATCTATAGAAAGTAAGGATAATAGTTTTATCAGCCATATAAACTTGTAAACATTCGCTTGCTAGTTAAATTAACAAGCACGGTGTAACGCGCGCACAGGTGAATATGAACACATCTCACTCGATGACCGCAGAAACTCGCTGTCAGAACATTGGAGTGAAGAAGCGCGGCAGCAGCAGCGAGCGAATTGACCTTCGTGCTGCCTCTCGCCCCAATGTGAACTAACCGTCGAACTCACAGCGCACGCGAAGCTATTAGCCCTCGGCGCACTTTATCGACATCGCAGACCGCTTTGAAGAGCGAGACCGCACCGTACGCAGCAGCCACAGGAGTAGAATGCCCTCTCTCACCCACCCACCCACCCCGCCCCTCCTCTCGGTGCCTTGTGCGCGACGGATGACGACGTGCTTCCTCCCCATCTTCCTCCCTTGCGCGTGCCAGATTGAGCCGTGATCGTCGGGTGACATTCGCAAGTTTCGCTCGTACATAGAGAATATGACGCGCGGCGACGATGTTATCGTGCTTGTACTTTGTACAGAACATCCCGGCGGCGGCGATGACGACGGCAGTTAGGCTGATGGAGTGTCCATATCATTGCTATCGCAATTCTGCGATAGCAATTACGAGACTGCCACCATTCCTTACAAAAAAGATATACTGAATAGGATAAATATAAAACAAAAGAAGTTGGGCAAAACGGGGGAAAATTCCACAGTTTTGTCTGCAAACTGCAAAATCGTGATGGTTTTCGCACCTGCAGAGACCAACCGCTTTCAGACTTCTTTCATTGCGTTTCGTAGCTTGGGAATGTTCAGCATAGCGGGCTCAGAATGTTGTACCTTGTAGCGCACAACCTTTATGCATACAGTGTAATTACCCCAGAGCCACCACGCTGACTGGCTGTTCACGCGGGCGGGCCTCCTGGTTTTATTGAAATTCTGCGGTCGCTATCCGTATGCGTTGTAAATCACGTGCTTTTCACTAAAGGGTACGTGTAGCACACAACTCTAATCAATCTGGGCTAATTTATTTTGACGCTTAAGGCACACTGGACACTGCTAAATAAAAGTGGTTGTTCTTTAGTCGGCACTAAGTACAGATGCGAAGGTATTTGCACTAAACCTTTTACAACAGATACCAATGACGACGATTACCCCTGACGGTTCCAAAAGTGCCAAGGGCAAATATTACAGTTATCACTGTAAAAAAAAAAAATAGGTTTGCGTGCGCGGCACACCTTTTGCAGGTTCATTGCGGCGATGTCATGTGAGTAGGTCATTCAGCGTGAGGCCTCTTTCAGAATATATTGACCCGCCGCGGGGTCTCAGTGGCTGTGGCATTGTACTGCAGAGCACGAGGTCTCGGGTTCGATTACAGACCGCGGCGGCCGCATTCTGACGGAGCCGGAATGCAAAAACACTTGTGTACCTAAAATTACGTGCGCGTTAAGCAACCCCAGGTGGATAAAATAAATCCGGCGTCCTCCACTAATGCGCCCCTTTAGCCCACCGTGCTGTGTCGGCTGTGATTCGTAATAGCCGTCTCTACTCATTGAACTATGGCATTGGAATGACTGGCTCACGCAGGTGCGCAAAGTGCAGATGTGAAGAGACCATTGATCATCTCCTATGCCAATGTTCACGCTTCGACAAACAACGCCAGACTAGTCAGTGTGCCTTGAGTAGACTGTACGATCGGTCTTTTAGAGGAGCAAAGGTCTCGATAGCATGGGCTCAACGGCTCGCGAATCCAGGAAGCCACACGAGCTCTTCGACAGCACTTGAAGGCGACAGACTTGAGTGCCCGATTGTAGATACGCTGTACCTTGCTTACTGCATGTGAATGTGCTAGTCTTGTGTCTTTTCGATCTATCTATCTATCTATCTATCTATCTATCTATCTATCTATCTATCTATCTATCTATCTATCTATCTATCTATCTATCTATCTATCTATCTATCTATCTATCTATCTATCATTCTCTCTTTCACTCCTCCACCCCCTCCCCACGTATAGGGTAGCAAACTGAACAGAGTCTAGTTAACCTCGCAGCCTTTCCTTCCTTCTCTCTCTCTCTCTCTTTAAGGACGTTAAACCCCACAATTTAAGAATACAGTGTCACGCGGTGGAGCTTGATTTCATATCTTCATAAAAATTTGAATATGCGTTCGCTTTTACACTCCGATTATATGTGCCAAACAATGTGGCTGCAAGTCATTTAGTTTTCCTGCAAATGAATTTTAAGCATTAGTTGCGTTCCCGACTCATGACTTTCTACTGGCCACCCTTGTTTGTGACGTCAGAGACTACACCGCCACTGTCGATGAAATAATAGCTGAAATCGCCGCTGCCTAGTTCTGAAGGAAGGAAAGAAAAAGTGGAGAAGGAAAGGCAAGGAGGTTAACCAGTTTAGCTCTGGGACGGATTTATTTTATCCACCTGGGGTTGCTTAACGCGCACGTAAATTTAGGTACACTAGTGTTTTTGCATTCCGGCTCCGTCAGAATGCGGCCGCCGCGGCCTGTAATCGAAACCGAGACCTCGTGCTCTGCAGCACAATGCCACAGCCATTGAGACCCCGCGGCGGGTCACTATATTCTGAAAGGGGCATCATACTGAATGACCTACTCACATGACATCGCCGCAATGAACCTACTTCGGAAAATCTGTAAGAGCTCCCTGTGTCGTCAGGAGACATCACCAGCTTCGCTTCTTTGGCATTACCGCCACGCATACTGCGTGTTTAGCACGCGTTCTGCATGTTTACATTATAGTACTGTAGGATCTGACATCATCGATTCATCGTGACGTCACACGAAGCAGCTACCCGGTTCGGTTTCGGTATTTCGTTTATTGGTAGTTTAAAATTATTGCTGAATTTCTGAGCAGCGAGGAGACGTGGTCTGTTCTAAAATGTGAAGAGTCCTGAACACAGCGAGAAACATCTTGACTAAATGCGGTTGAACGCAGGGGAAACACGAGGACAAAAGAAGACACATTGGAGGCACTTCTTATGTCCTCGTATCTCCCTGCGCTCAAACACCTTTAGTCAAGATGTACCAACGATTGCCCACATCCTGCACCCTTGTTGAAGAAACATCTGCCACAGCATCACGGAGAGCACGCGCTTCGGCTAGCTCAAAGACACATCTCCTTCTCGGTTTTGTCGAAAATTGTACGTTTGCCGGCCAGCGGCGACACAAGCGTTAGTTTTTCAAGTATGCTAGCTATAAAAACATAGACAGCTAGGCTAGTTCGTTGGTGATAGCATTGTCACACATCGTTCGAGCGTACAAATAAACATGGACGAGCAGAGAAAGTTCGTTCGTTCAGATTATCAAAGTTCGTTCGATAGGGGGGAGATGGAGAGGGGGCTGCCAGATAGCTTGTGTGACTTATCGGCAGAGCGACCTTCGCCAGCAGCTCTGCAAGGCTGAAACCGCGAGGAACATTACCAGTGCAACCATGAACCACTATCGCACATCTCAATTTCAGGCTGAGCACTTAAAGTACGAGAAAATTGGGCTTCTGTCTATGTTATGTGGTATAAGATTATATTTACGTTTCACTTCTCAAATCTGGTGACGATTGCTCCGACAGCGATAGCTGTCACTCGGTGCGGAGGTTTGGTGGCAGTTTTCGTTCTTGAACGCTCGTGCACAACTTGCCCGAGTAGATCGCGTGAAGAGCGTTTTCACCTTTAGGCAGAGAGAGGCAGGTAGAGCTCGACAGGAAAAATTAATACAAAAAGTAGGTTTGAAAAAACAACAACGAATTGAGCTAAGAAGTATTCAATTGTATTACAAATTTTTAAAAAGAAAAAGCAAGGTCCTAAATTGCCGACAAAGGTAAACATATGCGCATATAAAAATGAATTAAATGAAATAATCGTGAGACTAAGCTCGTATTCTTGCTACATGGGCTTGGGTTACTTGAGTATGAGTATTTTGGTTTCAAGTTTTACGGGCGTTTGACGCTCGTCATTGCAATTTCACGTGAAGCATTTTCGTTTCCTGGACTTTGGGCCAGGCGCGCTACAGAAGCGCTGCAACAGCGCCCATCTACAGGTGCCGTCACTCACCGAATGACTTCAAAACTTCTGAACGGTGCCCGCTTTGAGAAAAACTAAATAGAAAAGGCATCTCCACGGAATAAAGCCATGCCATGAGCGATGCTACAGACGTGAGCAGCGAAGATAGATGACGGTGGACACTTTCCTAATTCCTAGTGCTATTTTTAAAGGAGCACTGACATAATATTTTCAAATCGTCATTTTTTGTGTGTTAGAATGAAGGTACAAGCCCTCTAGAACCTTAGAAACAATACTGGCGAGCGCCGTAATGCTCGACATAGTTGACCATAATTTTTGTTTCCACGACCCATTTTCGATCTAGATATACACCCAGCACGGGGATTCGTCATGCTGTCACGATACGCTGGCTCTCTCCATTCCTGTGATTGCTGCGTAGCACTCTTGTTTATAATTTATGTTTGTAATCATTACTGCACACCATCGTACCAGTCATATCGATAGGCGACGTGCGACAGCAAATGTTTTTTTTCGCGTCATGACGTCACGATAACGTCGACGACGCCAGGTCCGGCATTTCGAGACGAATTTAGTACTAGATTAAAGCACCTCTGTTTCCAAACCTTCATACTCTCGAAGTGCGATCCTTTTGCGCGCGATAAGCATGTTTCTTTTTTTTCTACAACTTCGAAGGTATGTGTAGGTACTCATTTAATACTTCACCGTGTTGTTATCACTGGCTTTACTCAACAATAAAATATAACGAAAACATAGACGTTTCGCTACCTATGCGGGTGGCATCGTCAGTCGTTTCCGTACTGACGATGCCACCCGCACAGGTAGTTAAACGTCTATGTTTTTGTAATATTTTATTGTTAAGTAAAGCCAGTGATAACAACACGTTGAAGTATGAGTTCCCCTGGCTTTTGGAACATTTTTTCACCTACTCATTTAAAGGATAGTGCTACTCGTGGGTCGAAATGGGCGAGCAAAAAGCGAGAACAGAAGCGAATAAAAATTAAGCAAACTGAGGAATTTCAAGAAGGCTCGCCATTAAAAGGGAGCGCATGCGTGGTGAAAAAGAAGGAACTAATGGAAGGTGGGGAGCGATGTACGTAGAAGAGAGACGCGTCACCTCCGCCTCTGCAACGGTGCTCGTTCAAGTATCTGTCGATAGGTACTGCGAAAAACGAGTGACAGACTGTAAGCGTGCTGCGCAAGGCGATTCATTACTGAAACGCTGTCCGTTCGTACGGCGTGAGGCGCCCTTGGAGAAATGACGTAACTGGTGCCTTGATCTGCCTCCGGTGCGTGCGTGATGAACGAACGTTTCGCGTTCGTTGATCCTTTCTTTTTTCCTTTTTTCCTCCTTCTTTTTCTGTTCTTCGGTTTTCGATCGGTTAACGTCCTTAATAAAAACCTTGACTACATGAGTGGCGGGCTCCGGTTAATTTTGAGCACCTAGGTGTTTTTTTTTCCTTTTCTTTCTTTTTTTTTTATCGTTTTGCACATGTTCGAATGCGGCCACGGCTATGGGGAACAGAAACTGCCAGACTGTTCTCTTCAGCAAAATTTTCTTTCTTATTCTTAACCATTTGTCGAAGGCGACATATAAGTAAGTACGTGAATCTTCAGTACTTCGTAGAATCTAAAATAACCACACCAGGGAAGTTTGTATTAACAACCTTCGCCACTAGGAAGGAATAAAGAAAGAAAACTATCATACATCAACCGCAAGTTATCAATCCAGCGAGCGCCTGTACGGCATCTGCCATACGACCTATACGATTCGCGTGTTCGCTAACTCTGCCGGTGTAAGATTGCCGATGTCGGCCACTGAGAAAGGTGCTCCGACCACACACATGTAGTATTCATTCGGTCGACGGGAAGAGCAGCCGCCTCGCACGGCTCCCCACAGCCTTGACCCGGCCGACGAGACATGTAGGGCGGAGCTGCCCGTGTTATCTGATGTGGCGCGCGCCACGGGGCTGCCGGCAGAGGCCGAGGCGCGGAGCATGCAGCGCTCGCAGGCCCCGACGACCCCGAGAGCCGCCGACCAGCGTGCGGGTCTCGGCGCCGTCGCGGCTCGAAGCAGGGGTTCCTTACTCGGCGTCAGGCGGCGAGGCGCGCCCCCGAGGGGAGCTTGGTGAACGGTGTCCGTCCGCTAGCGGCGGTGTCCCACCGGCGTTGTCGTCGGACACGGCGGCGTGACTGTCTCGGCTACCAGGGGCCGGCGGTCGGGTGGGAATGGCGCCGGCAGCTGTCTCCCCAGCGCAGGCTAGTACGTTTCGATGGGAAGTTTCGGAGCCTGCAACGTGGCGCAATCATCTAACACACCCAGCGGAGTGGTTCCGAGACGTCTTAGGTATTGTAGGATGGCGGGCTCCCCTCGGGTCGCTGGCTTCCCCGGACAGCAGCTCGCGGTGGCAAGGTGCCGTCGTCGTGCGCCCCCGGTCCCCGCGGCCTCCCTTCGCGGGCGCCGGGATTCGATCCATGCGGTCGGCCGCCGCCATTGGCCCGGACGCATCGATCGTGCAGACGAAAACGGGCTATGGGCCAATGGCGGCCGCCGGACGTCACCGCTGACGTCGTTGGCCTCCGAATGACTTTGTACCGCGCTCCTTGGAGGGAAAAGAAGCGAGGTTTCTAGGGACGAGCTGGCTCTTCGCTCGTTTCTCCGTCGAGCGCACGATTTTCTTCCCCGCGAAGAGAAGGAAAGTGGGTCGGTTTTGCTTCTCCGCTTCAAAGTCGCCCCCGTTTTATGCCTGCGCCGATTCCGGCCGCCCACGCGCTGCGGGAATAGGGGGACGCCGCTGGGAACGTGGAAGACGGGGCTCCAGTTTCGCAATCGACCCTTTGTGCCCGTTAAGTTTTTCGCTGGCTGCCCCGCGACCTTCACGTGGGACTCAGCGTGCCAATCGTATCCTTGTAGCGAAGCGCCGCTCTGCAGCCTCAGCGCGCCCCTGTGTTAAAAAGAAAAGGAACAATGAGAAAACCACGTCTTCTCTAAAAGCGGAGAAAGAGGAACGGAACGCACGTAAGCCGGAAAGCGAGGAGGTATCCCCGCATAACTCGTGACCGCCTGAGCTTACCGAAATCGGAATCCGTTGCCCTGTTCTTCCGTTTTCCCTTCTCTCGTTCACAAATTCATCCTCACGCCATGAAGCATAATCGATTATGAAAACAAGATGAAAGATTCGACGAGACATTTTGAAACTCCGAGCACATGTCGATGAAACTTTATATTTTGCGAGCATATGAGGTGATTTCATGCATTTTGGCAAATATTTAGTATTGCGAAGAATAAAAAAGGAAAAAAAAGAAACCGTATACTTCAACTGACCTTTCGAGTAAATGTTGTAGGCTAGTTTCTTGTGAGCGAAGCAACAAGCTGTGACGCGCGTAGCGCACGCGTTCGCATCAAACTTTGCGTATTTCAAAAAGAAAAAAAAAAGAAAGCACGCGGCATCTCTGTTCAGTCAAAATCGCTTGACAAAAACTGTCGATTAGGTTCATGTGTTAAGCATTTGAAGGTGTACGCCTCCGGACAAGTTAAACGTGGCGTACTAACCAGGTCGCCTAGTTGGATTTCAAACCGATCCAGCCTGTTTCTGCGGCAAAATTGCAGCATTTACGGCATAGCCCGTTCCCTCCTCTTCCTGGGAATTTTCTTGTTACGGGAAAACTCTTCCTTCCTCCACTTACGTAATAAACTTCCTATCGATGTGGCAAGTACAATCGTCAGTTTGTTCTTCTTCATCATCGTCATAACTATCCATCTATATTAAGCTCATTTGCAGGTCAGAGATCTTCCTCTGAGATCTGTTCCTCCTGACCTGAGTGAATTGAAACCACTTTGAATGAATAGAATTTTCCAATCTCATCACTCAATCCTTCAGGTTTTATCTACTCTATTTATGTGTAACGCGGTTTGATAATCCATTTTGAGAACGGCAAAATGAAATCTTTTGTTCGAGATTTCCTTTAAATATGCATGTCTCGAGCACTGAAAGGGTTCGATTGCACAACTGCAACATGCGCACTAAAGTAATTATTTAAATATTCGCATGTGAAACTTTGATAGTAAGCTAATTGTCATTTGCGATCTCTTCTGTCAATATAGCTCCTATAAACGTAATCCAGCTGAAGTGGCACAATTACTACTGCTACAGGCGATTTGTTCTAAAATCTGTTTCGAATCAACAAAATATGGTGTCTGTATGTCGTATCTACCACATCCGCGGAGCTGCAGATGTTTGAAGTATATAAGCCTTAATTCGTTTTAATCGGGTTCAGCTTTACCAAGACCCAAACCACCAGGTAAGACGCGTCCTTCCCGGCTCAAGGCAAAGTTTACTTCTCTACCGTCTTTCGCCGCCTCTCATCGCGCTTATATGATTGTAAGGGAGTACATGCCTAGCAGGTTTTTCACCCCATTTCACTTCTCTTTCTCTGCGACCATCCCTTGTCGTCCGGCGAAGGAGGAGGGAGGCTCATCACACGAGCGCAAAGCTCAAATCCGGTTTGTATAACGTAATCCCTTTCATCAAGTCTATTTTGCTCGTCCGTGGCAAATAGCTTGAGTCAGCAACGAGCGGGTGTGCTACAACCTTAACTCTTTGCCGCCTGAAGCACCTAAACGTTTCGCTTTGTGCCGTCGATAGTCATTATGAGCACGTCAGGGTGGGGAGCAATACCATTTTGGCGACAGCACCTTTATTAGTTTTTGTGTGCGCAGATACATCTCGACATTTCGTAACACCGCTGCACGCACACGTAGTGCCAGACTTTCGCCGGACGACGTCGACGACGGCGACAAACAAAATGTTAATGCACTGTGTGTATAGAGGCTGGAGAACGCTGTTCCCGCGCTCTTGCGGTGTCTATAAACACATACGCCTCTTCTCCGAACACAACCGAACCTTTTCTGCATGACACCTGTTACTTTCACTAAGCAATACCGCTTCCCTCAAGACAAACGAACAAGCGAATATTAGAGCAAAGGCAGAAATGAAGCAGTCCGATCAAATACCATCTCGCTAAATCCGGTATTTCTTGCGCGGTCTAAGAAAAATAAATACAAATTTAAACAAAAAAAGTGCTCAATGTCTTTCGCATGCTTCTTGAGTTGCCTTCTCTAAGTAAATAAACAAACCCGTTGCTTTATTTACGGAACTCAGGAATAGGCTTCTGCTATCATAACAAGTTCGAGGGCGGCCGTGCTTACTTACAGCGTGAAAGGATCCCTTAGTTACAGTTTCGCCGCAGTAACGACTGCCAGGTTGATCGACCTCACTCCAAACCATGTTTATGCTCGTAGGCATCTCTATGCAACGAGCAGAAGAAACAAACTTTGAGCGAACATCGTCGCCGAAAGTGGCTTATGCCTTTTTTTTTTTTTTTCTGACACAGAGGACCATGCGCCGTGCCTTGTAATATTTCTCCGAGGAAATAGTTATCGTATTGGCTCAGCGTTTCGCATTTTTTTCTTAGCAATGTGACGCTTAGCAGTGTCCATGCGTAAGCCCCCAGTGTTGGTTGAATGTATGCATGTTGAATCTTTTCCCGCTTGCATGTATGCAAGTTTTCCTCTTGACATCGGCAGCAGTATTGGATATCTTGATGCGCTTACACAGCGTAGCGAACGAAGCATGCAATAAAAAAGACGTAATATGAGAAATATTACGACCTTTTAGGCGTTACTGGCTCGACTATGACTAAATGATGAAGCCACAATATTGTATGAGCCACTGACTCCTAATCACGTTCAGCTTAAGAAGCATGTCTGGTGCGAGGTTAAAATCAACAGAAGAAATAAGAGGAGACACACAGAAATGTTTTTTCCGTTGATTTTAACCTTGCGCCGCACATTATTGTTACGCTTACCCGCCGGGGGCGCAGTAGCTTCAGCGTTGCGCTGCTAAGCCTAAGGTCGCGAGACCAAGGGCGCTATTATGTAAAGCTTTTCCAAACTTTTCTATTCCAATTCTTCAATCAGCACTCCGCGATAGGCCAAAAACTTTTTTGGACCACCCCCACTTTTCCTGTCGGTCACGCGACGTCACGAAACCGCGATAGCTCCCCATCTGATATGACGCGTACACAATAATTATGCATGATTGGACCGAACAAAAGAAAAATAGTTATTTCTCATTCGCCACATTTTCACAATTAGCCCTCGGCTACTGGTCAAAAGTTTTCGGGCTGCACCCACTTCCCGTGCCTGTCACGCGACGTCACAAATCCGCGAGTACTTACCGCGTCAAAGTGGCGTGTACGCGTTAAAGATGCATTAATGTGCCGAACAAAACTGAATTTTCTTCTGAATAGCAGTAGGCTGCCCCGTTCCGAAAGGAATAAAAGACGGCTGCCGCTGATCGCTGAGGCACTGGCTACTCGCACCTGCCGGAGAGCATGGGTTTATTTGTGTAGAATAAAGCTTTTTGCGTTGCCGTGTAGCGCTTTCGAGCACTTTCGGCACGTTTACGAAATCGCTTTGCCAACTCTTCCTTGCTGAGGATTCGTTTTGGCGGCATTCTTAACCTTCCGTTGCACGCCGGCGCGATTTTCTGCCAGCCACCGCAAGGTAAATAAGGGAAAGCGGTCCAATCGCAGGCGCTGGTGCCACCTAAAGCCCCTGCAACGTGTATGGAGGGGCTTTAGTACCACCCTCTTAATCCAGGTATCTATATTCAGTGCACTGGCTCGGCCCCATCGAAACCCTCTCCACTTAAGCGTGCTCCTCGTCTCCTGGCAGCCAATTACAAATGAAAAACTGCTGAATGTAGGCAATGTTATTCGTCTTGAAAGCAAAGTGACCTGGTATAAACTAAGAGAGCGTTTGATTAAGCTGTTGAGGCAACGCTGCTGGTCACCGCCCGATGCTTGCCTCGGCGGTTACGCAAATTTGACGTAAGGAGATTGGAATAAAAACGCATTGGAATAGTTTTACGTTATAGGTCCCCAAATCCCGGCCACGGCGTCCGAATTTCAATGGGGGCTACATGCAAAAATGCCCGTGTACCGTGCTTTGGGTGCACCGTAAAGTAACCCAGTTGGTCAAAATTAATCCGGAGTGCCCTTATGCGGCGTGCCACATTATCATATGGGGGTTTGGCACGTAAGATCCCGTAATTTATTACTGTTATGCTAATTTTGCGCTATGCACCAACTAGCCCAACATAGCAGTCTCCTAATGTTAAGCTTCAATGTTGCAAATTTGCGTTTAGCCGCGGAAGACATGTTGGCTGACGTGTGTAATGTTTCTGCCTGGCTTGTCTTAGGCTGCTGAGCACGAGGTCGCGGGATCGAATCCCGGCTACGGCGGCCGCATTTCGATAAGGGCGAAATGCGAAAACACCCGTGTACTTAGATTTAGGTGCACGTTAAAGAACCTCAGGTGGTCGAAAATCCCGGAGTCCTCCACTACGGCGTGCCTCATAATCAGAAAGTGGTTTTGGCACGTAAAACCCCACAATTTAATTTTTTTTTCGGGCTGGCTTTCAGATGTTTCCTCGCTTGCTTATTTTCTTCATGTCGCTAAAGAAAGAAACAGAAAATAAAAATCCTCTCGCATATCTGACTGAAAGTGTGTGGGACTGTAGATCTCGTGCACCCGTGCACCTGTGAGAGAGTGCAATGGACCACTGGGCTAATATATTCATTGCCGTCTGACTGACTGTGCGTTTGGCAAGCTGGATAGCTAGCCACTGCTCTTTTTAAATGTAATAATAATATAATATTTGGGGTTTTACGTGCCAAAACCACTTTCTGATTATGAGGCACGCCGTAGTGGAGGACTCCGGAAATTTTGACCACCTGGGGTTCTTTAACGTGCACCTAAATCTAAGCACACGGGTGTTTTCGCATTTCGCCCCCATCGAAATGCGGCCGCCGTGGCCGGGATTCGATCCCGCGACCTCGTGCTCAGCAGCCGAACACCATAGCCACTGAGCAACCACGGCGGGTTCTTTTTAAATGTAATTCTAGCGCTATGTACTAATGTGCTATAGGAGGACAGCGCGTAGTTGTAGGATGCTGTGCTGCACGCCCAAGGTGTTGAGGCCATGTTCTTTCTTTCCTTCCTTTTTTTTCCACAAACACACACGCACGCGCTTCAGTACTTGTGTGAATGCTGTTTGTAATATGAATAAATGATAATTGCGCTGGTATGTTTCTGAAATGTGTCTGCTTGCTATCATTTACTGTATCCTTAACAGATCATAATGATTGTAGTGAGTAGTGAGAAAGACTCGCAGGAAGTAAGCCGACGGTATGTTGACTGACAGATAAGTACTAACATCAAGAATACAAAGTTAATATGATTTCGTAACGAACATCGCTTCTTCTCGCACACTTTTGAAACACATAATGAAGTAAATAAATCAGAAGAGCCTTTGAAATATTTAAGTGATAACTACTGGACATTCTTTCTCTTAGCTAGATAAAGCTGCACGTGCTGTCACTCACAAAAACAGTGCAGCGCGACTGCCTCGCTAATCGGAGATCGCGAGAGGCAGGGTGTGGGTGACGCGATTCGCAGCAGCTGCCGCCGACAGACCCCCCGGACGAAGCGCGCTCGCTACTCTGGCGCCATCTCGTAGCCATGGTCGCCGCCCTACGCTTTTGTTCTCACGCTTCCGCCACTCCCTCCTCAGCTTTCCAGCTCATGGTTCCACTGCACCCTCCTCTCCGCTTTCCTCCTCGCGGCTTTCATCCCCCGCTGCGTTCCGCGTTCGCTTCCATCTTTTGCTGTGGTCGTTCGCTCAGTTACACCGCCGCCGACGCTCGCCGCATGAACGGGAGCCTAAGAGCTGCGCTCTAAAATCTTTTCGTTTCTACTTTGCAACTCAAGAAACGTTCTTAACAGATGAGATGTATTGTTGGCTTTAATCGACCCATACCGAGCTGACGTCGTGGTCATTACTAGAATATGGCTTGTGACCCAAATCGGCAGTCGGCAATTGCTGGGATAGTTAATTGGTTCATACTTCTTGTGGTGTAAAAGACGCGGAAACAAGTAAGAAAAAGACAGGACAGCAAAGAAAGCTACTCGCATCTAACTTTATTCAGAGTACAGGTACATCTTATACGGAAGGTGATAGCGTGCGCAAACATATTTGTGCAGAAATAAAAGACCACATAGCAATAAACATTGAATTGACAAAATGCATTCTTATTCTGAGAAACACGCGAATAATTAATATTGATGGCTGCGCAGGACCACCGAGGTATCGCGGATACAAATATCTTGTTTCTTTCTGACGTTATATGCCTTCATTAAATCACGTGCTAAAACATATTTGCTTTTGCCGAGCATGCGGACATTAGAATGACTTCGCATGTATCATGAACTTGGCTCGCATGTGCAGAAACCAGAGTGCATAGGCAAATGTGCGGAAATCTTGTTCTTGACTGAAAGCTCGTACTTCAATTGTGTTACAAACGCAGCGGCCTTTTCAACCAATATAAGTCCTACCGCTAGTTAGTGGAATGTCACAGACCATGCCAACCACGCAGGCAACATATGGCCTAGCATTCTTCTTCTCACATAGGGACAGCTTCTGCGTGACTAAAGTGCGCGGGCACAAGCGAACTAAAACTGTCGCAAGCAAACAAAAATAGCATCACACGCTTCCCAAACCGTATTGGTTTCATTCTACCGCAGAGCCATGAGAATAGATTAAGCCGGTAGAGTGCGCGTCGAGCGGTCTGACAGAAACAAAGCAATGTTATTCAAAAAGAGAAAAAGAAACTTCTTGTCCTTATTTTTCGTTCTGAGAAGTTTACCCCTTTCGTATATGGTCGCCCGCTGCTACTTGAAATTGAACACAGACCGTTGATAGATATTTCAAAAAAAAACTAGCACATTTTCAATAGGCCGACCGAGTTGCAACGTTTTTTTTTTTTTTTTAGTTCAGGTACGTTTACACGCTACTTTATTCCTGGAAAATAAATGCAGTGGATGGACATGGTGTCAAGAGCACTGGACGCTGGTGATGTCACTGAGGTGGAGACTGGTCATGTCGAAGTTCATGCCCTTACCGTCATGGCGGCATCCGTGAGCGAAAAAAAAACAACGATTTGACTTGCACGAAAGACCACGTCCGATCCACAAATCAAAGTCGTTGACTACTGAAGGAAGGCCGGTGTCGAACAGAATATGGAGCAAATGTGGTTCCTTCGTGCATGCGGCTTGATATGCTAAAATGCATTCAGGGGGTCATTTTCGTACAAGCAAATATGAATCAAGGATGCAACAGCTGGTGTACTGGCCAGACATTGACTGCGATGTTGGAGCTGTTATTCAAAAATCTGCACTTTGGGGGAAGCGCGCACACACTCAACCGTCAAAACCACTAACGATGTGTCGAACCCCTACTTAAACGTGTTACCGCATCAATGTCCATATCCTTTTGTATGCAGTAGCCTGTGCTATCCAGAAGTCGGACTGCCGCACAAGACCACAGTATCTTCAGCCACTGAAAGGCTCGCAGCAATGTTTTCAAGATACGGCATTTCCGTCAAGGTATGCGCAGACAACGAATGAGAGTTTAGTCGGGAATTTGCCCATTTCGCAAAATTGTATGACATCCCGCACGTCACATCTAGCCCGCAATTTCCGAAGTCAATTGTTCTGGCGGAATGAAGGCGTGCAGGTTATAAAAAGAAAAAAAAAGATAACCCGTCAGAGTCTAAATATGGCTTTTGGCTTGTTGTACTACCTTACGGGGTGAGGTCCCTGGAGTATGGCCTGTATCCTGGAGAATCGGTTACTTCAAGGACGTGCCCTGCTCACCCCGCTGCCCAACCTTCCAGGCCAGCCAACTGTCCAAGTGAAGAAGCACAAACCGCCCACGCATCAACCGTACATCGTCTCTACGCCTCTACGGGGACGCCTTAGTACTCGGGAAGAGTGGCGCATGGTTACTCAAAGTCAAAGTGGTAGCACCAGCAGGGCCCATGTCCTATTACGTTCGAACGGAAGACAATAGGACGCAACGGCTAAAACGCCAACTCTTGAAGAAGAGAAATAAGGGCTTCCACCGGCGAGTCTCAGACGATTATTCAAGTCACGACTAGGACGTTACTTGAATCCCAGGTTGGCGCAGCCCCATCAGCGCGCCAATCTTCAACGAATGTGATGGTGTCAGTGACTCTCTCCAGATTAGGAAGCTCACAGTGGCAAGTTAGGCCACCACGTCGCTTAAGCTACACGAGAAACTTTCAATAGTGAGCCAATGGCCGAAAAAAAGAAGTTCAAGCGAACTTATAAATTGAGGAGGAAGGTGTATCGTGTCAATCTGTGTGCTCGGCTATCTTTTGTCCCCTGCTCAAGCGTGCCAACCTTTCTTCCGATCTTTATAATCTTTTCGTTCTACGTTTTTTTTTAAATAAACTGCAAAACGAATTCTCTCACGGTTTCCTCGACGCCCACTAGCGTCCGGGACTTCGCCAGTCAATGAATGATGCACAAATGTGTCCCGTTATCATGTTCCAGGGAGTCGCCTATGACATCTTGCAGTGTTTGAAATGTCGCGCTTCGTGCATATTACCTCGTCGTTGGCGACAAAACAAAGTTACACGCGCTGGCGGCAGTGTTTGAGAAAGCACTGCCGCCAACGCGTGTAACAATCTGTTTGAGCAATTAATACGTAGCGTCGCATAATTCAGGCTGCTTGCGACGTTGCAATTTTCGGTTAGGGGTAGGGGTGTACCACATTAAAAACTTTTTTTTTTGAATACGAATTGAACAGGACTTATTTAATTCGTACTTGAACAGCATTTGATCCGAGAATTCAGTATTAGGATTTTTTGAATATTCGCTTCTGTTGGAATATAAGAGATAATAACACTTATTTTAGCCTCCCCAGGGAGAGGTAGATGCAATTGAGGAATGTTCCGAACGATCCCTTCTGCATGAAAGTCGCGGTTACTAATTGCAGTCATTCAATAAGAATGACTCCTTTTTCAGGCCGTCTATATACTTAGTTATGTTTCCGTTTAGGTGAAGCTATTATTTAACCATTTCTCTTTATTTATACACCTTTACTACAATACGTGGTGCTGTAGTACAACGCTTCTCTCTTTCATAGAATATCAACTCATTTCAGCGTGCTGCGTGAAGCAGGTGACGTTCTGTTTTCTCATTTCATTAGTCATAGTCACGGTGTGCCAGGTAAGTGAAAGCAGTTGTTTTTCATTCGAAAGCTGCTTTGTTGAACAGACGCCTATTTGAAAAAGGCATTATGTACACGTGGCAAATAACGCAAGTAAGCCTCAATTTTTATCATACGGACTCCACAAAAAATTTGTATCTCACTTTGCTTAGAATGAAGCGTACATAATATTTGATTTGATATACGAAGGCAATTTTTCTCAAATGCGCGTATTCGATTCGGAGATATCACTATTCGAACACCACTAGTTATTAGTTGTATGTTTAGATTTATTAAAAAACTAATTTATATAGCAGTTGATTATTTCAGTTTCTATGTTTTGTTTTCTTTAATTGTGTCTACTTCATTATTGGTAGCTTCAAGACAAGTGAAGGATTCTACAGGGAAACGAGCGTGTTTTGAAACACACAGAACCCTAACCTCGCGAGACTTGAGATAACTCATGAGTATATAAATTAATGAAGTTCAAGCGTAAACTGCGAAACACGTTGTGTGTAACTAAATATACGACTATTCTACGTCTACTCTAAAGCAGAATGACATCAGTCAAAGCCCCCTACGGTAACAGTACCTGTCGGCCTGCCGCAGCAGCTGATCGATCGATACTTTTTCTGCAGTCCTCTCTACCACTTCTTCTTTTGTTTGCTCTTGCCACTTGAGGGGCCACAAGCTGGCACGTTACGAAGTCGCTGACACTTTTGCGGGAAGTGATTACTCGCTGGCTCGAGCACGCTCGCCGCTAGTATATTTTTCATCACTAGAATCATTGTAATGTGAGCATTGCAGTAAGATTAACACACACGACGCGCAAAATGCGCAAAGCGTTGAGTGACCTGAAAGGGCACAACTGCATCCTTCAGGACCGCATCATCCGATTAGATCGTGGAGAAACTCCGTTATGCTCGGAGCAACCTACACTGCACAACAACATACACTGCATGTATCTTTCTTTTCTTTTTTGTCTTGTGATCAGTTTGTCTTTTTACGCATGTTTGCTTTCCTCAGCATGAGACGCTCCTCTACAGAGGCGAATTAATAATGCAGGCGCGGGCGGATGGGTATGCGAAATAGTGCCTATTATAACCAAGTGCAGCGAATTCCCAATGTGAGCAACGGAATACAAAAGCGAATGCGAAGATATTATTTAAAGAAATAATGCGTCTACAGCAAAAAAAAAAAAAAAACTGGCTGTTTTGTACGGTGTAATACCGAAGTTCGCTCCACTGTTGGCGGCAGTAGATGTTAAGCATCATTTTAATCCATTCTCTTATTCTGTGTGACGTACTCATGGGGAAACAGAAATTTTCTAACCAGGAATAAACATCCTGGGTAAATAAAGTTTCGTTAAACCGCAGTAAATTCTTTAAGGAGGTAAAAGTAAACAAACCACAAAAATTATGAAGGTCAGCTGTTATTATGAAAATAAATTTCAATACTGTACATATATTTGACTGACAACAATGCTGGCGTCTGAGCACGTCAAAAACTGATCAACGAAAGGATCAAGTTGGCGCAGCCGGGTCAGTCCAGCAGGAATTCAGCAGGTCGAATCCTTTTGTATCTAGAAAATGTTCAGGCTCTTCGGGAATAGCCAAGAACGCAGGGCAATGGACGTGCCGAATACAAGGTAAAAACTGAAATAAAATGTAGTAGCAGTCTTTCGTGCTACGATATAAGTCCCCAAAAATCTAAACATTCTAAAATTGTTTCTAAAATTAATCTGCAGAAAACTAAAGTAATGTTTAACAGTCTCGGAAGAGAACAGCAGTTTACGATAGGTAGCGATGCACTGGAAGTGGTAAGGGAATACATCTACTTAGGGCAGATAGTGACCACGGATCCGGATAATGAGACTGAAATAATCAGAAGAATAAGAATGGGCTGGGGTGCGTTTGGCAGGCATTCTCAGATCATGAACAGCAGGTTGCCATTATCCCTCAAGAGAAAGGTGTATAACAGCTGTGTCTCACCAGTACGAACGTACGGGGCAGAAACCTGGAGGCTTACGAAAAGGGTTCTACTTAAATTGACGACGACGCAACGAGCTATGGAAAGGAGAATGATAGGTGTAACGTTAAGGGATAAGAAAAGAGCAGATTGGGTGAGGGAACAAACGCGAGTTAATGATATCTTAGTTGAAATCAAGAAAAATAAATGTGGGGGGGGGGGGGCAGGACATGTAATGAGGAGGGAAGATAACCGATGGTCATTAAGGGTTACGGACTGGATTCCAAAGGACGGGAAGCGTAGCAGGGGACGGCAGAAGGTTAGGTGAGCGGATGAGATTAAGAAGTTTGCAGGAGCGACATGGCCCCAACTAGTACATGACTGGGGTAGTTGGAGAAGTATGGGAGAGGCCTTTGCCTTGTAGTGGGCGTAAACAGAATGATGATGATGATGATGATGATGATGATGATGATGATGATGATGATGATGATGATGATGATGATGATGATGATGATATGTCTCCAATAGGTCTACAAAAATTGCGCATCTGTCATATAGTATATATGTTCATGTGTGAACAGCCCTCAAGAAAAGTGGTCGTAAAACCACGCGTGTTGGCGCCCATACGATAGCAAGTTGCCGCCGCCTTGACCCAGGACGGACGTGGTAAGAGCAATATATGCCGTATTTCAAATAAAATGGACGGGGGTAACACTGATTCATTTTCTTTTCAACTACATTTTTTAAACTCTTCGACATTCGTTTGCACGCCACCGTATCGCCAGAAATGGCTATTCAGTGTGACGAATGACAGAGGAACAGGATAGAAGAAAGAATAATCACTGCCCTATCCGGTCTCGAGGAACGCTAAGTCCGTGTGTCTCTAGCGGTCGTTGCTGGCCCGCTCGAAACGGCCTCTCTGTTCACAAATGGAGGGGCCTCTCCTCGTGTGGTATCTCGGCGTTGCCATCCCGGTAGCTACATAAGCGTGGTTTCAGCAATTTCTCATTCAAATGGTGCATCGTCTGATGACCGTTTGCTGTGAGGAAGTAGCCGGTGCACTGCATAAAGTGCACTGGTGGATGAAATCTCCCTTTCTTTATTAGGCACAGCAAAGAGCAGTAATGGGTTGTTGCTTATTAAAATAAATACTAATATAAAGAAAAGGAAGGAAATCACTGCTGATCGCACCATAACTGTCAAGAGCAGTTTGATGTCGCCTGAACGGCCGTCCGCACTGGTGGGATGAGAGTAGGGGAGCGTAACGAGGGAAACCATTTACACACATAGTTTGTCTGGACCGCTATTTTGCAGATAATGACATGATTGATGCGACCTGTGGTGCAGCCTGGTCCCCTTCAAGAGGCCTCGCAACACACATGTTCGCATTTTCTTGAATTCCCCTTTCTCGAAATCATTCGCTGACCATTGCATCTCAGTATACACTGGGGTGTAACTGAAGCTAAAGCCATCATTGGCTGGTTTTCCCTGATCGCGATAATAGAGCCGTTACGTAAGCGTATCGGCAGAAAGGACGGTAAGAAGGCAGCGTCCCTGCATATGAGTGGCCGAGTACCGGGCCTCTCAGACACCTTGACCTGGAACATTGGGCAGAAAAGACATACCAGAGAATGGAAACACTCGAGAGTAATATCGATACTGAACACATAAGATCGAACCAACTAATCAACCTGCGGCAGCTTTCACTTGTCTGAATTGTATGCAAACTGGTGGAAATGGTTACGACAAAACGCCTCTCACATTATCAGGAATGTCAACAATATCTTTTTTCATCTTATCCGAACAGTGTTCAAGAAACAACTTAGCACACAATACAGTTCGTTCTTACTTCTTAACACGATGAACAGAAGCACGAAATGGACAAGGCCAGATATTTTATTGGTTGTGAACTTAAAGATATCTAATGAGCGTCGTGTCTGACGCGCACGATACCCTCATTAAGATAATTAGACGTTATGGATGGGCAACGAGATCACCAACCATCGTTAAAGCTTTCTTCGAGGACAGCACATGCTAACTGAAGTTCGGCCCGGTAACCAAGAAAGCAGGTGGTGCAAGAACAGGATCGGGGTTAATCGGGGTATCAAAGACATTTCGAATACCCCTAATCCTGTTCGACATAGAACTCGCGTCTTCTTGGAAACAGCAGAATGAACGAAGTCTGGTTCACCACCAACGCCGACAACCATTACGTTATGGACAACACATAAACCATACGTTAAGAAGCGAGGAAAAAAGAATTGTGCTGACAGCCCTGCATGTAACTGAGACCGCTCTCAAGCACACTGGATTGTGCACGTCCGCGTAGAAGGCACGATTTTCCCGTATACGGGGCCGTCCCAAAAGCGCACAGCTGTCGCTACAGTTGCGTGGTCAGCGAATGCTAGGCACTTCACGGCCCTGGTCAATGTTATCAAAGAAAAGAAAACCCGCCGAGATTACAACTACGGCAACAATGGAAACCTAATCTATGACTTACCAAGCGCATAGCGCATAGAAACAAAGGTGCACGAATCGAAACTTCAGCAAGACTTATTGAAGTGACGCTACCATCTAAAATATCGTAGGGGATTTCTGATTACATCCTCGCCAAAGAGCGGAGAATATTACAGGTGAAAAGCGTGTATAACGTCGCCGTCCGAGAAATTACAGGCCTCCACAACACACAAGAAATGAAGAGCTACAAAGCTACGCTCAACTCTCACCAATGGAAAGCGCCCTCGAGAATTCGGCAAGAAACATCCGCCGCGGTGGCTGACATTCTGCTGCTGAGCGCGAGTTCGCTAGTTCGACTCACGGCCACGTCGGCGGCATTTCGATGGAGCAAAATGCAACAACGCTCATGTAGGCCTTCTTAGATTTAGGTGCACGTGTGAAGGACTCCATGTGGTCAAAATTAATCCGAGGCCCTCCCCTACAGCCTTACTCGCAACCCGCTGTGCAGTTTCGTGAAGTTAGACACCGCAGTTTATTTTCGTTTTTAGCACTCGGGAAACCAGTTCACCAGTCTCCAATAGGCGCAATATACAGGGTCTCCTACATGCACGAAAGCCAAGGACAGGCCGTGGGCACAAGGACGGATAAAGGGTCAGAGTCATCATGAACAAGTCTCAGCTATCACGCTCTCGTGGACAAGAAAATTAACGCTGAACGGACAGAACAGAAAAAGCACGTAAAAAGCTGGTGGACACAGAGGAACGCGTATTTAGTAGCCATCCTGCGCAAAGAGAGCTGCAGCATCGGACATGCCGCACCGCAACAGCATATTATCATGTCAACACGCAGGATCATGCGACACTGACTGCACTGGCATAAAACGACAACGCTAATTCAACTTAAAGCTGTCCAGAAAGCCGTAGAGGGCCTTTAAAATCCGGGTAATAACACAAGCCAAAGTGAATACCTATATGGCAGCATGGAGGTAATCAAGATCATTAATGAGCGGCCTTTCTTTTTGTTTCCATGAGTTGCCCCCCGGAATAATATCGAGATCAAATCACACATATATAAGCACAGGGATTCGTTTCATGCAGATACTGCAAAAGCCAATTATAAAATTTACTATTGTCTATCAACAATAGTTAATAGTTTTCAGGCTGGTTACTGTTCAACTTCACTTCCCTAGGTACACTTTCGGGGACTGTCTTTGTTCCAGGGCACGCCAACATCACTGGTATGTACATACCATCAAGAAAAGATACGATAATACAACTATTGTAGATCACAATACGGTGGTCACACACCATCTTCATCATAATACTAATTTATCTTTCCTTAAATAACCCAAGGGGCATTACACAAGGAGATGGAGGCAGCATGAAACATTATACAGTGCGTGATATAACAAAAATAACGTAAGTGTAAGGATAATAAAATGCACTGAAAAGATAGAACATAGTCAAGGACTGATGGCAGAAAGAAAGCCATACATAAGAAACTCTGAAATAAAAGATAATGTATCATAACACATGTCCAGAAAAAAGTATCGATAAATAAAAAACAAGACGCACAAGACAGTTAGACAATGAGAAAGGCTTTTAGACTATCTTTGAATT
This sequence comes from Dermacentor variabilis, assembly GCF_050947875.1. Lineage (NCBI taxonomy): Eukaryota > Metazoa > Arthropoda > Arachnida > Ixodida > Ixodidae > Dermacentor > Dermacentor variabilis. The sequence goes on along the minus strand of NC_134568.1, from coordinate 60,426,474 downwards.
TTGACTCAGTGACAATAGACTCAGGAAGTTTGTTCCAATCTTCAACAGTGTTTCGTAGAAATGATTGGTTAAAGGATTTGGAAGTCGCTGTAAACTACGGGAATTGAAAAGACGGCAGGTAGTACGATTAAGAGAAAGCAGGAGAGCACCATGTATATCCGGAAAGTTATAGTGTATATTGAGGAAAAGAAAAATGCGACTGAACCTGCAGCGCATTGAGAAATATGGAAGACTAAAGGATGATTTGATGTTAGTAATACTAATATTCTTATGACATAGGGAAGTGATAAACCGTGAAACTCGATTTTGAATTGCTTCAAACGCGTTAATTAAATAAGCTTGATGGAGGCTTCAGGTGGCGGAGGCATACTCGAGTCTTGTGCTGATATAGGTTTCGTAGGCTAGCTGACGAATGGAATGGGGAAAGAGATCGAGGAATGTTCCGATGAAGCCGAGGGACTTGGGAATATCGGCAGCGAGCTTGATTATATGATCTGACCAAGATAAGTTGCTCGTGATTGTTACTTCAAAATGGCGATGTCAATCAACCTGCTCGATAGTAACGGAGTTAAGGGAAACATTATAGGTAACGTTAAGTCTTTTACGAGAAACCTGCATAAATTTACATTTAGAGACCTTTAAAGAAATTTGCCATGAAGTACACCAATTCTCAATTTTATGCAAATGTTCCTGAAGTTTAAACTGAACACTGCGGGAAGCAATTCTTCGATAAATGACGCAGTCATTTGCAAAAAGTCGGGTAGAAGAGAAGATATCATTTTGGAGATCATTAATAAATATCAATAACAAGAGAGGACCAAGAAATGAACCTTGAGAAACACCTGACATTACGTCGCAAGTTTTAGACTCCTGATTATCAATAACAGGCAGCTTTAAATGATTAGTCAAAAATCACTCAATCCATGATCGTATTAGAGGGTCAAGGTGAAGTCGAGAATGCTTTGAGATTAAACGAATATGGGCTACGCGGTCGAAAGCTTTATCGAAATTGAGGTAGCTCACGTCTGTCTGAAAAGAAAAATCCATATTGAGATGAAGATCAATTCTAAGTTCAAACAGTTGCGTATCACAGGGCGGACCTTGCCGGAAACCATGTTGTTTAGAAAATAAAAATGAGTTCTTATTGAGGTGGGATGTAACATTTGAATATATAATGCGCTCTAAGAGTTTGCAAACGATGCAGACGATATAGGGCGGTAGTCTGACGCGTCAGAACCATTACCGTACTTGAAATCAGGAACAACATTACTGATTTTCCGGTCCTTAAGAATAGAACTATGAGAAATTGATTGCATAAAAACAAATTGTAGAATTTTGCTGGAAACCAGTTTAGTACTCTTAAGTACCTTTGATGGAATATAGTCGGGACCTGGTGCACTGGATACTTTGAGCTCATCTATAAGTTTCATAATTCCATCAGCGGTAAATAGTACAGGATCCATTTGGACAAAACTGTAATCTGATAGAGAGGTAGGGAAAATGGGGATTCCCGAGTAAAAACAGGACTAAAGTAGGAGTTCATAACATTGGATTGGTATTCAGGAGGAACAGGGGATCCATCAGGATTATTAGAGGTATGTTGGGTTGTGCGCTGTTTTTCGGTGAAAGTATGTTTCAGAATTTTTAGCGTCACTGTGAAGGGGTACGTTCAACGGATCCTCATGATAGAATTTTCTTTTGGAACTCTTTATTCCAATCCTATATTGGTGCAAGCACTCCAAGTATTTCTCCCCCTTATCCTTGGAATTAATTCGTTTAGCCTCTCGGAATAGACGCTTCTTTCTTTTCGATAATCTTCTGACGTCATTACGGAACCTGGGCCTGCTGACGTTCCCGTTTATGCGAATTAGTAGTACATTAGCTTCTATAAGATCAAGAATTTTCTGCTTGTATAGTAACCAGTTTTGATCTACAGACCTAGAACATTGAATGTTTGATATTTAATGGCACGAGGGCAGGTATGGCGGACCTAGAATATGCCGATGGGGAGAAGTGATCGAAAATTTCAAGTTCAGCGTTTATTTCTGTAAAATTGTCTTTGTTGTAGTCGCGTATAAATTTTGTCAGAAGTTAGCGGTTGCGAACCATGACGGAAACATCGAACACAATCAGGCTGTGGTCACTAGGCCCTTTTATGTATTGCACTGGTTGAATTATATCAAGATTTGAAACCAGAACAAGGTCGAAAGTGTTAGATCCACGAGTTGGAACTATGACTGTTTGACAGAGGCGAAACAAAAGAATAATATATAAGAAATAAGCGCATAAGCGCACAAACAAACCCAAGCGACAGAGTTGAGCACGAGACATCATGCTGTAGCAACTACGAAAATATCGCATGGTCACGCCGTTCTAGAATATACAGTCTCGTGATAACTATTATACTTTCGTCAAACCAATAATCATTCTTGCCGACACGGTACATAGCGCGAAAATGACGTGGAAACACGAGATCAGGAGATCTCGACCCACTCCCTCCAAGCAAGCTCCCGGGGGAAGCTGAGGCCTCGAGCTCACAAATAGAGGATCGGATATGTACTTATCCCATAGCGTCACAGAGAAGCGCAATTCCAGCGGAACTAGCACAAAATAAAAACAAACCCGGCCCTGCCCAAAATTAGGAAGCTAAAAGCAGCCATATTAAGCGCCTCATAGGCATTCAAGTGGCAAAAGAAGACGCAAGGCACGAATGCCCTGGCGCCCACCAAATCGAAAGCTGTTGTAGTGGGTTTTCTCCACGTAGTTATAGAAAAGACAAAGTGAAAAGACAAACTGATGACGCGTGTTCGGACCCATATCCGATCATTACAAACCTTTCTAAAGATATATACATACCCACACAGGAGATCTCAGTACGTTTTCAGTAATGACTGGAACTTATTTTTTAAATACCAGTGGTTTTGTTTACGATTCTCTCAAGTTGTCATTCTGAAAGCTCTGTTAGACCCACTACAGTTTCACCTCTGTGAGACAGATATATTTAGCAACTCTGCTCTTATCGCTAAAACTGAATTCGGTGACATTTCCCCAAACAATGCTAAACATTTTCCCTGTCAATTCCTGAAAGGTATAATAAAGAATGAACGCTACAATAAAGGACGAACGTCATATTCAACCGTATAAGACCTGACTATATCTCGTGCCGAGGCATATTACTAGTACCTCAGGCAGTGCCAGTGATTTTAAATGTACAGAGGAAGACAAAATGAGTTGGTCGCCGAGGAGGCGAAGGGTCGGATGCCGACAACAGGGGTGCGGCAGCCGGTGTGTCTGCCTCCAGCTCACGCGTTCATATGAATTCCGGAATGCGATTCGCGCACTCCACTCCTCCGAATGTTGCGACTTCCGTTTCCTTAGCTTCTAGAAAAGTAGCCTGAGAAAATAGTGCGAACGAGAAACTTTGCAAAGATTGACGAAATTGCGCTCCTAAAGTGCGTTAGTCGGAGCCTCGGGCAGGCAGACATATATTTACTGCGAGACGACGCGCACCACACGATCTCCCGAACTACGGTTATACTGCAGGTTTCCTTACTAGGTGGATCGCACCAATTAGACATATGCAGACCACGTGTAGAATAAAACTTCTAAGAACGAAAGCGAAACGACCCAAATATGTCACAAAAACAGTGCAATGTGACTGTTTGTCGGATGATTATTTCAGTGAAGCTCACTTCGACACCAACGGCACACTCAATATGAACCCACCGAATAACTTATGTGACGCTTTCTCAATATTGCCTGCGTGACTGTACACGGCAAAATGTGCTTCTTATTGTTCCGAAATAAAAAGAAAATCAGAAGGTGCGAAAGTATGATTCAACCATAGTGGTGTCTGTAGCAAAATAATAAAAAAACCGTCAATGCATGTTTTTCAGTCGCTCGGGCAAGGGTTAGACGGATAGCCATGAACTACAGGATCAATGTGTGGAAGTACACGAGGCGGTGAGATGCAAAACAGACTATACTACACATGCACATACAGTAACAGTGATAAAATGGCTTTTCTATTCACAGGCAGCGAAGAGCCATAACAGATACCCCCACCACCTGCTTTCTTTTTTTCTATAGAGGTGAACCGTTCGGTTTGCTTTACAATGTGGGGAACTCGTATCAACAGATGTAACTGCCTATCAAGCCACTAAGTGAAACAGTTTCTTGGAAAGCCCCCAAGGGACGTAAATAGAGGTCCTGATAAGCATTTCCACTCCGCGGATTACAAACGATAAGACGCGATAGATATACATAGAAAACAGATAAGTGTGCATCAATTGCGCAACGCCAAAGCTTAGAACGGCAACCTGCGCCGACAAGCAAGCAATCGCCACATTTGCATCTAATGGCCGTTGCTGGCGATGTGCCTCAAGGTCCCGACAGCTGGTGTAGCAAGCTCCTTGACCTTTCAATGTGATCATATATACAAGGTACACCAGGCTCCTACATTCCGCGAAAAATCCAACCTAAGCATTTTATTGCAAGAACATCCACAACAGAACCACACGAAGTGTATTGGCCCACTGGCTCCTACGTACGTATTTCATGCTTTGTTGCGCTGGGTGCATTCTGATGAAAGAAAGATGCCACTGCACGTTTGTCCTTCGAGGTACTGTGGCGCAAGGTAGAAACGCACAAGAAAAAAATCTTGAATGGCGCTTTTCCTGTCTCCTTCATTTTTCCTGGTGTGTTTTTACTTTCCGCCACAGCGCTTCCAACAGCTATGCACCAACTCGCCCAACAAAGTATGCTCCTAAACGTTACTTGTCATTCTCGGAGCCAGCGCCGATACGGATACTTCGGCGCAGACACGTCAGAAAGCAAATGCTCGATGAAGTCAATAGCGTCGTCATGTGACTTGACGATCAAGGAGTAGTAACTCTCACGTGCCACACATACGCACCATTAACATACGCACGCGGATGCGCGCACCCTCACGTGGCTGCTGCAGAGTGGGGCGAATGAACCCTGCTCCGCGTGCGCTCCACATTTTCCTTACCGCTATTGCCTGTGCGAAGGAGGTGATGATGGCTGTGATGTCCACGATGTTATGAATCCATATTCATACACGCTCCGAGAAAGGTGTGGACGACAGTTGCCGGCTCAGGGCACAGTGTCCTTTCCGAGCTCTGTGTCCGACGGAACTTTCCGTGAGTCCGCGCGTCCATTTGCGAGAACGTCGGCGTTGGTCAACTCGACCGCCTTGGTCTGAGCACTTCGCCTTGATCCCGGCAGATTGCCGGCGCGTGTGCCGGCGGGTGACTGGAACGATCTGACTCTCAGCCACTGCCGACGACGCCGGCGGCCAGAACGCTCAAGCGCGAGAGAAAGGGTTCGAATCAAAAACAAAAAGGCGCGAGGGAGGAGCGAAACGTACGTTGCCTTGAATGGCAAACAGCCTCCGTACTTTCCCAGCCGGTCTCTATCGAGCGAAAGCAACGCGTGTGCAATCCGGAAAGCGTCCTGCCGGTGGAGCCTGTGTTGCGGCAAGAGAGCGAGAGGAAGCGACCCCGAACGCTGGGAGGTGTGCGCGCGCAAGCTGTCTACGGAAGTAACAAGTGAGCGTACAGCCCCGAAGCATGCCCTTTTTTTATTTCCATTTCTTTTCTGGGCTCTGTCCCTTCGGAATGTTCGTACCTCTGTGCGTGCAATGAACAAAGCGAGTGAGAGTATCATGTCAGAAGAGAGCAGTTGCGTCCTCACCTCTCCATTTGTTTTCGGAGAATGACAAGTAGCCACGGCTGGCTTCCTCACATTGTCTTCCCACTCGGCTGGTTAACGGAGATCAGCTATAGCTCTGCTGTAGTCGAGAATTCGTGGAGCAGTGCTTGCCACATGCTTCTGCGTGTTTAGCGCTTGTCGGAGCACTTGACCCCGGTCTCGAACTGCTACCATAGCCATCTCCTGCTAAGGTCCTCAGCGATCCCGAGCATCTGAGTGAATGACACGATAAAAATTACTCGAAGGTGCAACGTGCGGCAGTCACGGGCGGTTCAACGGCTGCGGTACGGCCTTTACGCAGCGTAGGCATGCAACCTCTGCTTTATGTCTAATGCCTCAATCCTGCTAGTATGGCTCACTCCCTTATATGCTTGGACGTTCTTTAGTGGAGTGCAATGAACTTAGTCGTCTCACGGCGCCAGCATTGCAAGTGTTAAAAGGATACGCCCGGGCGGAGCATTCATTTGCAAGGCTAGGTTGTTGTCGCTGTGGTCTCAAGACATGGCTGGCTCATATCCATGAGAGGGATTTATGTCTACCCGCAGCCGATGACGTCTTCTTCTTTCACGCCACCGTATAACCCTGAATATTTACCGACAAGTTAGTGCCAGTAAGAGTCCCTTTGCTCTGCGCAATAAGACAAAAATTACCTGGTCTCTTAAGATCTCTCTTAAGAGGTGAACGGCGAAAGCCTACTCTTCCTCCTTTTATCATTCGCCTCTTTCTCTTCGCCTCTTCAATTTCCCTTCTTCTTTTAGCCATTACTGCTCACTACTAAGCATTCTTAGTCATTCGTAGACAATTATGGTCATTACAAGCCGTCGTTAGGCATGTTCGTCATAGCATAGTCATTAGTAGTCATTGCATCTAATTTCAGTCATTATTATTCATTACTGGTCATTAGTAAGCATTTTGTCATTTCTAATTAATTGTCGTTAAAAGTTCTCGTTAGACATATTGGTCATTTCGTAGGCATTAGTATTCATTACAAGTCATTTCAGTCATTATTAGTCATTACTGGTCATTACTAAGCATATTTAGTCATTTCTAATCAATGGTAGTCGTTACAAGTTGCCGTTAGACATATCGGTCATTTCATAGTGATTACTAGTCATTACAAGTCATTTCAGTCATTATTAGTCATTACTAGTCATTATTAATCTCTACCAATCTCTATTAAAAGGTTATCATTTACTAACTGTCACTATCAATCCATTTTCATTCTTTAATCTGTATTTTATCTGTCTTCATATGACGTGATGACGCTTCGGCGTACACTCCGGCGGTCAGATCTGCTGACACAAACTTCACCATGAGCCTAGAAACCCTTTCGCCTTGATAAATCCCGACAGAAAGCATGTACACGTATACGTGTACAATGCCAGCTATATGTAGCTCTAACGCCCACAGACATCTTTGTGAAACCACGCATGCTATTGAATTGCTCCTCTTTATTTTTATATGTAGGCCGCCCGTATTCTGGTCAGTTGGGTATGTGCCACCGGATGCGCTCGCTTATATAGCGCGAAATTTTGACCCATAAAGTAGTGCCAATGAGCGCACTTCTGTTATAAGTAATCAGAGAATAAATTCAACGCAGAGGGCTGGCCAGTGCTCTACCTTTTATGTCGTCCTTTTGTCTCTGCACCTCTTTTGATTTTTCTTACGTGCTGCAACATATCTTTGCCAGAAAATACATAACGACATAAAACCTGCACGTATAATGTCGGCTAATGGGTATCGCACGCACCGCTCAATGGAACAGTACATGATATTCAACGGCTTCTTTGATTTTCTCACATTTGATATCCCAGAATCATAGCCCACTGGGTATGTGCCCATTCATGGGCAATCTCGCGGAATGGGTTTGTACCACTACCTCCCAATGGGCACGGAAGCCTTACATATATTTAGATGTGTGTCGTACTTCTCTGCGCACGCACCTTTCATCGACATCCTTCTGTCGACAAGTATCATACGTCGTCTTCGCGGCACAGAGCTAATAGCTACAGGTGACGAGTCATCTGCTACTGACGCGAAGCTAACAAGCTTCACGTCAGTGGGGTTTTAAAATTGCGTTGCGTCCGCATGGTTTCTTCAACTTGCTTTTTCAACTGTTCTTCAACTGTGTAGCGTTGCAAGTTGCAACACTACGAGATTAGGTAATATGAAAGCTTATTAATCCCTCTATGTAGCGACCTTCGTAATTTTTGAACAAATAAAAGCACGCGCAGCTGAAACTTCATTTTGTGTCTCAGGCAGTTCTATTACAGTACATTTTATTGCAGCGCACGCTCAGACACTGTCACAAGCAACCAACACCGGGACAAGGTTAGGGTGCTCGCCTGGAGTCGTGTCTGGTGCTTCTTTTTTTTCTGGATGCAGTTTGTCACGCGACAAACTTCTTCGCCGTCGTCATAGTCAATCGCGGCAGCAGCATTAGCATCGACGCCGGTGGCACAGCAGGAGCTGGCTCGAGCTGCGTGCTGGGCGTTCGATCAGATCCCTCAGATTTTTAGCAGCGAGCAGGTCGTCAGCAGTCACCATGGCGGATGTCCTGGCCAAGGGAGGTTGCGGAGATACCCTGGATGCGGTCGAGACCTCGAAGACGGAGGGCAGTGATATCTCCGTCGACTCTCAGCAGCAGCTGAGCCCATCGTCTTTGAAGCGGCACCTGCGGAAGGCCTACGGCCGCCGGCCCATGGAGCTCGTGAGCCGATACTTCCGAGCCATCTTCGACCTGGCGGCCTACGCCAACAAGGCGGCGTTCCTGGCACGCTGCCGCGCCACGCGGGTCGTACCGCCAGACTACCGCGTCGAGTGCCGCGATATCAAGAACACTCGCCACATCGTCCGCATCCTGGACAAGTGCAGCTACAAGCTCATGCTGGCCGACCTGGACTACAACCGTATGCGCAAGGTGCAGGTGTCGCGCCTTCTGGAGCTCCTCCACGAGAAACTCGAGAAGGCCCTGACTCCCGAGGATCTCCGTAACGTGTTGGCCCTGTCCAAGGCCAAGTACGAGAAAATCTTCGAGGCCACCCGAGAGCAGCAGCGCAGCTTGTTCACCGAGCTACTCAAGGAGTACGAGATCAACGCGAAGGAAGAAGGAGAGAACGAGGAGTGACGCTGGGGCGGAGGTGGCTTCGCCCAAGCACCCGAGGCTGTCCAGATCTCAGTCATCACCTGTTTTTTTTTTCTTTTTTGTTATGTTTGGTCGCCATGAAGAGACATGTCCATTCGTTAACCAGAGGGCGCAAGCCCAAGTATGTAAGAGCTTCTGACGTGCAGAGCTCGGCAACCGCGACGGTTAGGTGAATGAGGACAACTTCAATGGCATTTGTTAGTGTGGACTCCGTGTAGCCAAGAAGCTTTGTTATGTTTTGACCATGTATTTGTTAGTTTGTGACCAAGAAGCTTTGTTATGTTTTTACCATGTATTTCTTACAGTTTGTGCCCAATAAAGTTCATTCTTACAATACAAGGCTTGCTTAAATGCACTAAATAATTGTCCAAGAGCAGTCGGACAATCAGAGCTCATGAGTGACTTCTTCCCTGCCGATCTTTACCGCCTATTCAGCAGATGCCACAAGCTGTTCCTGCGGTCTTTCACTTGGGTGGCAAGCGATTCTGGTGGTCTTCAACGCCGACAGAATTTGAATATTTTGACAACTGGGTATGAAAAACACGGAAGACATTGTTAAGTTTTAGACATCCTTTATTGACTTCATACTTCACGATTCTAGCTGTCTATAACGCCCAGAGCAGTTCAATACTTTGGGGATTGGTCCAGAACATGTGCACGAAGACGCCAAGCTTTAGAAATTTTATTTCACTTCATATAGGTCGAGAAATTGTTTATTTCTTGCGATTTTCATAACGAGCATGTAAGACGAGGTAGCGGTTTTAGGCATTCCACCTAGGAGAAAAGTCTACGCCATGGTTACAAAAGTACGAATTACTGGCGATCATATGGTATTTCAATTGATGTAGTCATGCTTCTAAATTGTGGCCCTAGTCACCAAACATTACACCAGTATAAATTATCCGACATCGACATAAAACTTAATCCCACGCCCTACTGCCTATTCAAAACACCGCAGAGTCAGGCCATTAATGGTTAAAGAGGATGCAGAATGAAACTGCGAAGATTGGCACGAATGTAACCAAGCGTTCGTATGAGCTAGCCTATCAGATGATGCTGGATGAAATTTCATGCAAATGCTGCTATTCGGCAGCGTAGCTTTTGGGGCTTGTTGGTGCATGCGATGAATAGCAATGAATAGCACGCACAGGACGGGGCAGCAAAATTCAGACACACACGAACAGTACGAGCGCTCGTACTGTGTGTGTGCGTCTGAATGTTACTGTCCCGTCCTCTGCGCGCTATTCACTGCTATTCAAATGCTGCCAGTTGGTGGGTGGCATAACAAAACTGCAAATAACTTGCGTCTGAACCAAAGAAAGAGTGTTCTATCATTAAAAAAATGCTTCCTGTAGCTGAGCCAATAAGTATGTCAGAACAGTGAGAGGAAAACTGAGACCCGGTGTGAGCACATTTACAAAATGCCTATTGGCTTAGTCAAAGAGAGACCTTACCAACGGAAATCTTTGCAAGTCTGGCTCCTGTCTCGCACTTCTTGATGGGATGACGAGACGAACTCAGGGCAGAATTTTATTACGGTACTCCCCGAAATTGTCTCAGACAAAACTGAATTTAGAAACGTGGGTAGTTCGACAAACCCACACGTGCGAGCATTACACATTCATGCTACTTGAACTCGGTATTCCTTTCGGTACTTTTACGACTGATATATTCAACACTCATCAGTACAATGAAACGTTCGTTGTCATAGCCGCGTCTCTTTGTTCGTCGCTACAGTGCATGGTCACACAGTGTCTTTACACTCTTTTGTCCTTATTTTGTTTTCGGCAATGCTGCTCTACGTGCGTGTGTACGCTGTACAAAGCGAACTAGGACACTCTTGATTTTTGCCGGACGTCGAAATTTGGGTTGGTTAATTTAGTATAACGGGTGAATCCAGCCTACAAAGCAAGTGACAAAGAGACACACACGCATTGGTGCGTGTGCATTTTTCATTTTGGTCTTTGTTAGTGCGGTACTCAAAATACGGTATCGAATCGTTGCACAAAAGGACTCGAAAACATACAATGCAACACTTGATCCTGTTCTTTAATTTATACTTATAACAATATTTATGGGAACACAAATTGGCATATTTGTCACATCGGTCATATTCGGACTGTTTTTGCACACTTCGAGAAGAAAACAAAAAAATCTGTGGAGTTACTGAGCCATGTAACAGGCCGCTGAATTTCCGGACAGTTCTGAAAACAAAACACCTGTAGACAAAGAGCAGCCCAGACGTGCCACCTCTAAGACATGTGCATTTATAGGGCTCTAGCTGCGCACTTCTTCTTCGTAGATGTTTTATGAATAACTGTTCATAAATAGGACTTGGATTTGGTTCACCACACGTTTAATTGAAGAAAATAAAATATATAGGTACATTTATCTATGAAGACTATGAAATTTCAGTGAATTCAGTGACAGTGTGTTCACAACCCTGGTCGTTATAACGAAAAACGAGACGTGCACGAATCGCAGAAGTACGATAGTAAATGATGGTAACACCGACTGCCGTCGTCTGCTCTTTATCGATAAAGCCCTGTTTCTGCTGTAACGTTCATTGTTATTCATTTCTTCTATAACACCAACTAACAACTGTCCCTAACGTAACGCCAGTCCATAATTTTACAGAGATATATTGAAATGCGGCGTGCTCGCAGAAGAGTGCCGCGAAAAATAGAAAAAAAAAAGAAGGGGGTGGAGGGGGCGAAACTGCGTGCAGTCGCCCTAACACGCTGATGGTGAGGTTTTGCGGACTATCCTCTGCAGCTATCATGCCGCGTCCGCCATACCGAACGTGCGCGTCTGCAAGTCTTCGAAATGGAATTCGGCTTCGCATCGCACATACCAGAACACGCGGGAGCATCCACATTATGGGCTACAAGTTGGCGTAAGGTTTCAGGATAGCTTTATCGCACTGACAATGTGGCAACTCTTTCAAGAATGTTTGGATCAAAACTTTTATCTGCTATTAGTAAAACCCGCCGCAAGCGAAACCAGACAGTAGGGACGGTACAGAACATTCAGGCTAATGAAATGTTCATAGAGCTATAGACGAGGAGCACTGCATGTAGACTGCTCTGGACGTTTGTGTGCCTTTCTAAATTCGACGAACAAAATGTTACGATTCGGACGCACACAAACTACATCCTAAAGGAAATCGAAGCTTTCGATAAGCCTTTTTGTAATGATTACGTAATTTTAAATTAGACTAACACGAAATATTCCTAGTTTAGCTGGTACAATTGAATTTTCCACTACTGGTTGAAGATGTTGCAATTCGGCTGGCGAAATTTTTTTGCGCGTCATCTACCTATGCCATCCAACATGGGCAGAGAAATTCCGATTTTCGAAAAGAAAAAAAAAATACATGTGTGACGCTCAGGTCGTTCTCGTCGTTCGTCGCCACTTGGACCTTCGCGCCATAACGCAAGTTTAGCCACGCTACCACAGATGGCGCAACGAGTTATGCGAAAATTTTACCGGCACTGGTGGCCCAATCGCCGAGCCACAGCGCAGCCGGTCGTCATTTGTGTAGACGCCGGCTAGGAGGACAAAAACCTAGGTGCGCGCTCTGAGCAGAGCTATGCGCTGCTCGGCACTTGTCGTTGCCCTTGCGTCGCTACGTGAACAGGAGCGGTCTGGAGTTGCAAGCATCGGCCCTCAACAACAACGCCCTCACACGTGAGGGTTGTCGGTGCCCTACACTCTTAGGCAAAGTTACACCCTTTGGCTTGCCCCTTCTGCCACACAACGATAATCGTTATCTGCCTTGATGCGTTTCCTTTCTTTAACGCTGTGAGCCCGGTACTTTCCAATAACGAACGGCACGCGCGTTATCAGCATAGAACAGTTTACACCCTTTGGAGTGCCCCTTCTGATAACGCGCGTGCCGTTCGTTACTGGAAAGTTCCGGGCTCGCAGCGTTAAAGAAAGGAAACGCATCAAGGCAGATAACGATTATCGTTGTGTGGCAGAAGGGGCAAGCCAAAGGGTGTAACTTTGCCTAAGAGTGTAGTATGACGCCACGGAAGCGAGCATTTTGGACCTCGGTCGCTTAGCTGGCGTCGGCCAGTCGCATTACCGTTTATGAGATGCGCTCAATTTAGCGGATTCGATCGTAGCTAAAGACTGACTTTTGCTTCAAGACTGCGCTGCACAACATTATCGCGACAGAAAGCGCACACGCAGCTTTAGACCGCAACAAGAGCCCACTTCACTGGGGGGACGACCTTGCCATTTTCTTTTCTTTCAAATGCCGCCGTTTGAATTCTTTCTTTCTTCCTGGCAGGAAAACGCCGAAGGATAAACTCAGACCGGGCACTTCTCGAGGGCAGCGAGAGCCGTCGTCTTGGGGCAACGGAAGACTTCGTTGAAGCCGTGCAGCGAGCGCATGGAGAAGCGGCACACGAGCTCGGCGAGGCCACGCGGCTCGTGCCTTCGTTGGCGCCAGTTCATGCAGATGCCCACGAAGAAGAGCTGCTCGGGCGCCATGCCGAAGTGGTCCCTCTCCTTCCGGAAGCGAGCCGCGTGTGCCGGAGAGCGCCGCACCTCCTGCGGGGGGCGGACATACTGGCTCAATGCGTGGGCTACGTACTTTCGGGTTGCGCGGGGAAACTGACCAAGTTGACTCACACAATGACATCAATTCTATTCCTGCACTGCTGCACTGTGGCCATCACTCGTCGCACCGAGGGACGCATTCTTGCGACAAGTACGTCCGGGTGGCGGGCGTGCCAGTGCCCGAAGGGCGGAACGTATCCAGCTTTTCTGGACACGAGGGTTTTGTTCGCGTGAGTGCCACCACGTGGCGTACTGACCTTAAACTTTTCAAAATACCCGCGGTGACGCGTGATGACGTCAGCAAAACAAAAATAGGATAATTAGAAGCTATCCCTGTGCATTGAACTTCGCCACAATGCTTGTCCCGCCGGCGTTATCAGTGTTCTTCATAAAGCGCAGCCGCTCGTCGCCTGGAAATGACTTATCCTGAGAGCGTTCCGTCGCGACCAGCGATGTTTGATTTTGGGCTTTTGATACGGTTCTTTTTTTTCCTTTTTTGCTTTTTGATGGTACGGAGTAAACAAGCTCACCACCTCCTCTCCGGTATCATCTCTTACACTACTCGCTCCTGCTAGACACAACACAAACACGCAATGACCTAATGAAGTATCAATTACACGCTGTTCGACATGCTCTCGGTTTAAATTTCCGCTGAGCACCGGGATTGGAGCGTGGTCCTGTCTTTGGAAACATTATCGGTCTACAGCCTCTCTCAACAACACCGCTTGTTACTTTACACTTTTTTTGCCGACAGGAGCAGACTGTATTTTCTCTGAATGTACTTTCAGTTTTAAGTGTGACCTTGCACACCTGCTTATTCTGTTACGTTGACGGTGACCGCTGTCGTCAGGCTGCTGCCTCATTCTGAGCTTCGCCGTCACTAGAAAGCACAGAAAGCTGCCTTCACAAACAAACCATCGGGATTCGATCCCATGTATTCGCAGCATTCTGCATTTAGGAGCTGAGTACGCTAACCATTACGCTACCACCTCCATCCACCACTTTGTTTATCGGCTATCCCACTTCTCGTTTTCTTCGAAGACGCAGGCAGCACGGACGCAGAAACGAAAAAAAAAATGAAGATTGCTTGAGCCGCTAGGTAACACATCACTAACTTTGGCAGGCTATTCTCATCAGAGTGCATGTGGACTTGCGGCTGCTGCAGATCATCGCCTTAACTTTATTGTAAATTTTCTTTTACTGAGTCTTCACGGTTAAAACTGAAACGCTGTACAAAAAGGAGACATACTGTTCTGTTAAGGCCTAAGCCTTAAGTGGCTCCTAAGTGTCCGGGTGCAGTCCGTGGTGGACGCAGGAAAGCGGTGATCATCGGCAAGGGGAGCAAGGAGAGGAGGTGCCATGCCAGTATCGCTGTGCGAGTGGGCGTGGGAGAGCGCGGACATGCGCGTGGGGTTGCGTGCACATCGGCAACAAATTTTGCAGCCATATGGCTGCGATTGCATCTCATTCTCGCGGCCATGGCGGCGTCCGTTCGCAGAACAGTTCAGACAACAACAACACAGGCAGTCATAGATAGGCTTTCGCCTATCGCAGTTTAGCTCAGCAAAGTGTCCATAGATATTTTTTCTTGTTTTCTATGTTTAAATAAAAAACGCTCATTCCTGATTTTAAAGCAGCAACAGCTTCATCATCAGCGACTTCAACGCTCATTTAAACAAAGTGATTTTTTTAAGAAATGGCATGAGGATGCTATATTTCGAGGTCTTGTGGCTGCCAATACGGGCCGGCACCACATATCGACGAAAGAGCATCACACTGCCGATGCACGCGGCAGGTTACTGAATGATGAAAGCAGAAAACATGACTTTTTTTCAGTTCTCGCAACTTATTAAACACAATGCACCCGCCACCATGACACTTTTTTTTCTACAACAGCGACGCACAACGGCGGACTGATATTTATTGATTATAAACTTCTTAGATACTTCTAAAATACTGCTTAAAGGGCTTAATTTCAGTTTTCATCGCGGAACCGCAAGTGAAGGGAGAGCCGCGCGTTTACCGCGGCCACATCTATGCTGGAGCTGCGCTTTTTTTCTTCTGCTACCAATATGGCCGCCGGCGGGTTCACGCACTCCCGTAGGCGGCGGCTGGGACTGGCAATCCAGATGTATGTAACTTCCTTGCATAGAAACAACAGCATGGTTGCTAATAGATTGTTGGCTTGAATATGTTTACAATTAGGCCCAAGACCGCGCCCTGTCTTCTAACGCGCTCTTATTTTTGCGTTCGCGTCTTTGAGCACCCGGGCACAGCGGGCCAGCGTAGACGCCACTGCGCATGTTGTACCGCGCATGCGCAATGGCGTCTACGCTTGCCCACTAGGCACGCTGGCATGCTGGCTCGCTGAGCTATAACTCTCTTTTGTCTTAAAGGGACGCGCACCGTAACCTACTGCAAAGGTGCTTGCATTGAACGTATGTAAGGCGACAAACGCTGTTCTAAACTGTCTGTTCTCTAACCTGTGGAGTAAACCGATGCAGTGAAACACGTTGTGGGGCTAGTTGGTGCCTAGCTTTCAATAGATGAAGCACCGTCAGCAATGTGCCGTCACTATTGGCACTCCATCTATTGAAAACAGTAAACCGATGTTTATAGTATTCCCGCAAACGCAAGGGTCACGAGTATGGCAACCGTAACCACAAGAGTCACAGTATGGTCGCAAGTTGTCGTGACAGCCCAGCTGCAGTTCACAGAGCCTGTCACTAAGGGATACGCGGCGAGGTATTGCCGATGAATAAGTAGTTGCCGATATTGGTATTTGGTAAACGTTAATTACCAAGAACGGCGGGTGCTTATACTACCGCAAAGGATGCATGCTGGGCGGTGACTCCAATCATTTGCTCGCTACATCATACATCTACACTGAAATTAAACTTGTTTCCGAAATTCCCGCTTATATTCTCTCGACCCTAACTGTGACTTCGCCTGCCACCTGGACTCTATCTTTTTTCTCTTTCTGTAACTAGCTCCTTTCCCAATATACGGAGACGTGCTTCCACCGACGTTTGGTTCTCCTTTCTTTTTAATGAATTCGTTCACTCATTCATTTAATACTAAATTGCTGCAGATGATAACGTCTCTTCATCTCCATAATCATCCTCTCTCTCTCCTGGAATCTGCTAGCGCAAAACAATGCTCCTGTGTTGCATATGATTGGGCGTCCCATGTACAGTTTTCTAGGAATGTCCAGCAGCGCGCCTGCAATTTTCGGTGGGTCACGAAACAATATAGAGCATCTTCTCTGCCGCTTCCACTCTCAATACTCTGCTCCGTGAGCAACTATTACCCGGTTCGAAGGCAGACCACTATCGGAGAAAGATATCCTGGGAACTTCGTCTAAGCATTATTCGATTCGCAAGGCCATAAAAGACCAACTGTGCTTCTTGAAAGTGCCTACACTGTGTGTACTGCAGGGTTCACTCTCGCCACCTGTTCATTCTTTTTCCTTATCTCTCTGTTTATATTTTAACACGCAGCATTAGGATTGTTACAGTGGGAAAAAAGTGTAAGTGTGTGAAGTTTGCAAAGCTGGTCACGTGGGAGAGGTAGAGAGGAGATAGGACCGCTTAGAAAAGTGTGTGTATATATATATATATACACACACTTTTATATATATATATATATATATCCATGGTGGTATGTTCCAGACCCCACCGTCGGGTGCACTTCGCTCCTAGAAGAGACAGGACGTGTGTCGAGTGAGGAACTGAACAACACTGCAATTTAGTAGACGTGGCATAAATCGTGGAACCGGGACCTCACAGAGGTGCGACGTAATGCTTAGCGCATTTCTCTCGCATTTACCGCTAAATTACCATTAACTTTTTTCTCTCTCCAATTGTACGGCAGCCAATCGGGCACGTCCATGGTTAAACTCCTTGCCTTTCACATTATCTGCCCTTTTCCTTAGTATGTTGAACTTTTTTTTGTCGGCGGCCTGCCTCATCTCTCACAGCACGAAGTGCAAAATGAAAGAAACCTAGCTGCGCTAGTCGAGCGCAGCATTTTTTGGATTCCTGATGCGTCGATTTAAAAGCGACATTTCCTATCCAAGCCTAAATGACAGCGATACAGGCGGGGCGAGTTAGGGTAGCTCGTGGGTTTGGACTAACGACGCTACTCACGCAGAAATTTGGTCTTTTGCGTAATTGCGAACCGGGGTGAAAGCCAGGAGGGTAAAACGCCCTCTCAAAATGAAAAATTCGGAATGACCCTTTGTTCGAAGGTTGGACAGAGAAGGCATCTCAAGGCATCAAGGCATCGGTTCATCAGATAGGAATGGTCGTACTTTGCAGCGCAAACGCGGGCGCTGAAATGTGATCGAGAATGTGTACGCCAGTATTCGCTTCACGCCCGCAATCTGATTAGATAACTCGCTTTCACTATTGAACCCGTGACAACATTCTGGATACTTGAAATACATACAAGCGGGTCTTGAGCTAAGCGATAACCTTGGAACAGTGGTGGGACGCTAAAGGAAGCTCGCTCGTAAAAAAAATACTAATGTATTGTTGCTTCAAATATTAGGTGAAATATAATGCGCGTGGTAAGAGGGACCCCCAAGACTGCACAGCGGTGCAAACATACGAAAAGTTCCACAGCTAAACACTTTCACATTACTGGTAGTTATTAAACCAGTATTTCGCGTGTCAATGTAGGCCTATAGTCCAGGGGCCAGTTCCTTCATGGGCACTGAGTCGGAGCTCATATTTCACGTGAATTTACATATCTCAGCAATAACTGTCACAAAACTACGGTATTTACTTTCTTTAGGCCTTAACATTCGACAGCCAAAATATATGCCGCAAATGCCCACCATAGTACATTAGTACTTTTCATTCTAACGTACATGTCCGCGCTGCTCCATCTGTTTCAAAGTACTGAAGAATATATCCAATGCTTTCCCCAGGCACCTGTTTTATCGCGAAAGCGTTAAGGGCCCCGTGTCTAAGAAAATCTCGTGTCGGCGTCGGCGGCATTGTCAGTAAGCAAACATTTTCGTACTTATTTCGGCGTATGCATATGCCATGCCTTGGTAGATCGACAGCGCAGACGTTTTATGTTAAATCTTCTAAAACTGAGAAAATGGGCTGTGTTCGACTCAAGACCGGCATTACAGTGCACGCAGTCAGATCTACGACGCAGTGGTCATGAACAACTGACATACGAAATCGTGAAACCTCACCATCACGTCCAACAAAAAGGTCACGAGGTTGTCTTTCAATGGGTACCTGGCCATTGTGGAATCAGCGGCAATGATTCCGCCGATAACGTTGCTCCCACATCACATCAAGAAGAGAATAGCGTTCCAATTCCGCCTTCGAGGACAGACGCCGCAAGGCAGCTTCGACACCTGGCACGCAGTCAATCACTGACCGAGTGAAATTCGCCAGACTTAAGACTAACCCCAGGTTATCAAAATTTCCGGAGTCCTCCACTACGGCGTGCGTCACGATCAGAAAGTGGTTTTGGCGCGTAAAACCCCATAATTTAATTTAAATTAATAAAACTTATGACCTACCCGACTGCATCGAATAAACCCTTCACTGCAACTCCGACCTCCATTCGGACTTCCTGGACGTGAAGCTACGCTTCTCTGTGGCCTTTGGTTAGGAGTTGCCTTCACAGAGGCATACTCTTCATTAATTGAAGTGCCCGACAGTGCAGCATGCGAGGTACGCGACACGGAATATAATATCGAGCACCTGCGGCGCCACCGTGTCCACGATATGCCCCAGAAAGACAAGAACTTGCTAACGCTCTCCGAAAACTGGACACTCGGCCGCTTTCTGTGCAGGTGCTGCTGGAACACTGCCCCCATCGCTCGTCGGCCCATAAAGCGGTGAAGGCACTTTTGTGCTTCTTGTGGGCGACGGGCTTGTGTGAACCTCTGTGACTATTAGTGTAACTACTATTAGACCACCCGCATCAGCGAGCTCACCGCTAATTTTCTTTTTTCCTTCCCTCCTCTCTCGCCCTGTCATCCTTGTCTTCCCCTTTCCGATTCCCCCGGTGTAGGGTAGCCAACCGGACATCATTCTAGTTAACCTCCTTGCACTCTGCTTCTCTTTTTCCTTCTTTCCTTCCTTCCTTTCTTCTAAAACTGAAATGTTAAAAGTGCGAAACAACGTTAAAAACCTGAAAATTATGTAATTTTTTGGCGCGGCTGTGAACTACCTCCGGGATCGGCCCACGCAAGAGACCGTGTTTCTGCCAGAACGCTCACCTTCATGCATAGCGTTCGCCGCCAACGTTAAGCTCCCGGTAAACGTTACAGTTACATAAGCTACACTTGTGAAGCGTGAGAAGCAGTCGGGGATGTTTGAATGCTATCGCGTTCCACTCTTAAAGGCAAAGTTTAAACGTTCCCTGACTTTCATTGCGAAAGCAATACTACGCCAGGTCTAACCGCTCGTAGCGTATGCCGTGACCTCCCCCCCCCCCCCCAGAGCCGGCGCCGCCCTTAGCAGGTGGTGTGACGTCAGCTCTCTCCGTTGCTATGACGAAGCCTGACGTCAGCTTGCTCCCCGCCGCAGCTAGAAGGGAGCCTCCCGTCGCGTGGGCCGTGGCCCCCGAGTCGGTGGGGCTTAGCGCTTTGAGCACAGCATCAACTTTGCGGGGAGATGGGGCTAGGCCAGCCTGTGAAATGACATGTCCAGGGTGTCTACCGACCGGGAAAACAGGAACAACAGGAAAACAGGAAAGCCGGGATATATAGCGGTGCGCTACGCGTTGGTTGATCAGTCTCGCCATGGAAGTTACCGACGAAGAGTCCATATCTGAATCTACTTGCTGTACTGCTTCGGAACAGTTAAATTCTAAGGCGAAAGCTAAGCAAGCTAGGAAGAACGAGAAAAAGAGGTTGCAAAGTGCCCAGCTAACTTTGCTTTCGCAATTCAACCAGGTTTAACCAGAGCTAAACCACAGCCAATTTTTTTATTCTTAATGACACCAGGAAATCGTGCCTGATGCCAGCAACGCTCAGAAATGTAATTGGTAGCGCACGTAATGTTCCCGCACACCTTCTGTGATGTACCATAGCGCTGAAGTGCTTCTTGTATAATGTAGAAGAATCCATTGCAGAGGCAGAAGTGCACGGCTTGGCACGTGCGTTTAAGCTCATGAACTTGATTTGCGCCAAGAAAACCTGTCCATGCTTTCACACTTGCTTCATAGGAAGCCTACAGCACTATCAATATGCCCGCTGTTTTTAACTGCACCAAATAAAAATACTAACCAATATAAGTCTTGGTGAGATCATTTCATCATTCGAGTGTTCATATTGGTAGCCTCTAGATACGGATAAGTTGAGACGTTGTGTGCGTAATTAACGAAGCTGCGTTAATTATATTTACAAGTATTGATCTTAAATGGCTTAAGAAAATAGTTTGGAGCCCGTCCTCGAGATTATCTAGCCGAGCGAAGACATTTTGATTAAACATGCTTCTGTAAGAGCTACTCGAACAAATGTTTTCCAATTAAGCGGTCTCGGAAAACGTAACTGACGCAGAAAAAGAAAGTCTGTAAAGTCAACCGGACCCCGCGCAGCCTTTTGTGATGTCATCAATGTGGCTCCGTAAGCGTGTTCTGGTGGCCAGTCCGCTTTCGATTTTGATTAAGAGGAAGCTTAAGCTCGGGCCCAACTCCGACGCGGCCTATTCAAATACCTGCACAATGCAATAACGTTTTTATGAGATAAGCCCTGGCCGATCTTAATCAGATTTGTCGCATTTGAGAGAGAAAGTTAAATTCTAGTGACTGTTGGACACGGAATCTCGATTTAGGGCCTCAATTTTCAGATTATTGAAAGCGGACAAATTTGATATGTCCTTTGATATGTTACGTGAATTTCTTACGTTGTGTACAAGGGTTCCGCAAAAGCTGTATTTACATATTACTAAATTTTTTGAGATTCATGTGTAACGTATCAATTTTGTCCGCTTTAGATGTACTATTAGATGCAATTCGGATAATTGTATTATCATTTTTTGTTGTTGCGTTACAGAGTTGTAAACTTGATAGTTTCGTTTCCTGAAAATTGTTTATTTTTGCCAATTTTTAATAAAAAATTGACAACTAATCCAAAAATTCAAAGCGAACAGTCACTAGATTTTAAGTTTTTCTTTTAAATGCAATAAACGTCGTCAAATGTGGTGCTGTGGTTGCCTAGAAAAACGAATTCTCCTTTCACGTGTATTTAGATAGGAGCACCCGAGCTAAAGCTTCCTCTTAACGCTGTTTATTCGAAGGCAAGCAGTTCACTGATTTAATATCAATATACCAGCGAACGTGTGCCGCCGGAAGCTTGCTTGGTCGTGGAAGCGACGCATGACGCAATGATGGTGCAGGTTTAGCGCTTCGCTGGCTTGAAGACAGTGAGCTGCCGGTAGCGGCTCACGGAGCCGTGCCGATGGTGACGGTGCCATCGTGACGAAATCTGAGGCGGCGATATTGACGTCTCAGGCGTCTTTCTTGTTTTTTTTTTCCCCTTGAGTTCGCTTTCAGAAAGAGGTAGTGCTATAAATGGAGAGTCATTCGTTCTTGTCTCGTAGGTTTATATACGGGTTTAAATAAATTCGGTATCCCATTCAACCCGGAGAGTAGGCGTAAGCGGGGAAGTGCTCGCGCGCGCGCACACACACACACACACACACACACACACACACACACACACACACACACACACACACACACACACACACACACACACACACACACACACACACACACACACACACACACACACACACACACACACACGCACGCACGCACGCACGCACGCACGCACGCACGCACACACACACACACACACACACACACACACACACACACACGCACGCACGCACGCACGCACGCACGCACACGCACGCACACGCACGCACACACACGCACCATGTGTAAGGAGTCAAGATGGGCATCAATCGAAATCTGAGTCTCCGGACTACATACGCTGCACTGGGTATTACGATAGAGGCCGTAGTTTTATCACAGGCATCGTTCTTGCCTTGAAAATCGAGTACAAGTTTTCGTCGTTTCCATAGGCTTCCATAGCTAAATCTTTAACCGCTGTGGGAACAAAATTCTTACGTGCCATAGCGCGATCACTGCATTTGGCTCGAGTGGATTGTCTTCCAGAACACGTATGTCACCTGCCTTTTTCAATAATCGATCTGCAGCTTTTGTTATTCGCGAAAAACACGCTCGTTCCATTGAAAACGCGCTAGCTCCATACCGGGCCCGCTTGGGGCGCTAGTTAGTACGTGTCCAAAAAAGCTGGATATGAAGGAGGGAAAAAAATCGTGAGAAAATTTGGTCGCCGAAAGTTGATTTAATCTCCAAGTTTATCACCAGCATCTTTTTGTCTTGTCGAAAATTTATCATTCACTTCTGAATGCCGGCCCTCTTACGACATCGATGGTTCCTTTGCGTAGCGCTTCATGCAGTCATTGGATCAGTCAGCTGAAAGCTACAGGAAATGGCGTGCAACTTACACAGGACGCCATTATACGAGAAGATCCGAAACCCCGCGAACCGTCCCCATCGCTTCTACACGCCATCTTCTCTTCGCGATGGTGACAGAAGTTAATCAAGTGCAAGTTTCAGTGGAGCATACGAGGTGGTATCAAAAAGTTTCGAGACTGGTTCTGTTTTCAAGAAAGTAGTTTATTTATGAACGTTCAAACACACACAACCTTGAACTATAGTCCTTTTCGACGAGAGTTGAGCACTTCCTGACACTTTGCGAGTATGTCCTGGACGTGTTCTTTCCGCGCCGAGTCGAGCACCCTTCTGTAATGTTTGGCTTGATTTATGCAATCGCATTGAATTGGCTGCATATTTTTTAAAATCTTATGATGAGAGCGAAATGAGGGCCAGCCAAACCTGACGAATGACCCGGCTTTCACATTGAGGATCATGACTAGTGACAAAACTTAGGTGCAGGGGTACAACCCTGAGATAAAAGAAACTCGCGTTGCAGTGGAAATGCCCAACGTCTCCACGACCGAAAAACCACTAGGCATGTCTTAGGCTTCACAAAGTGCATGCTCATCGTAGTTTTTGGCACTCGCAGTATTGCGCATCAGGAATTCGTTCCCAATGGTCAGTCAATGAATAGTAAATTTCACTGCCAAGTTTTAGGGCATCTGAGAGAGACCGTTTGGAGAAAACGGCCCGATCTGGGGCCGCGAGGAGCTGGATGCTGCTGTCACAGGCGAGTTTCTCACCGGAAGTAACATGGTTTCCACCATACTTGTAAGATTTGGATTCCGCTAATATCGCTGTCTCCCCAAAATTAAATAAAGACTGCTCAAAAGTAGCCACATTGGCACAATTTCCTTAATCGAGCTGGAATCGCAGAAAGTTGCTCGACTCCTTCCGGAAAGAAGACGGTCAGGACATATTCGCAAACTGACAGCAACACTGGGAATGCTATACTGCTCCGCGAGGGGCTATTTTGAAAGTGAGAGTGTTTGAATGCGCATCAGTGAATTACTTCCTTCAATACAGAGTCAGTCTTGAAACGTTTTGATAACATCTCGCATGAAGTAGAAATTAGGCTTGTTGATAAAGCATTTGATTGAAACATCGCGTTAACTGAAACAAGAGGAACCGAGAAAAGTAGTTCAGCGCTCTATCTGCTTCTCCAATTTCCTCCTGTGCCAGTTTATTTATTTATTTATTTATTATACCCTGAAAGTACAGTTGTACATTGCAGAGTGGAGGGGCAAAGCTAAGAGGTAAATACAGAGGCAATAACATAAACTTAACTCTAAATACAAAAAATAAAATACAAATAGGCCAAAAACATTCTTTCGAAAAGGTCGAAGGCAAACAAGTGGAAATTGAGGATTTATAGAAAAATAATTATTGTCCCGCAAGTATTAGATAAATAGCGTAATACACGGCAAAAAAATAGCACCATAAGCAAAACCTGGCAACCATGACATGCAAAATGGTAAGAATGGTAATATGGTAAGCAAGACATGGCAAGCATAACATCAGTTAACGCATTGTTTCAATAAGAATAATCTCCTACGGCCTGGAAGGGAAAGGCATGCAAGTAGAAGGCAGATAAGAGGGCTATATGTAGTCTCCGAAAGTATTTGCTGCCTTGAATCGTTTTTTTTTTTCACACACCACGCACCGGTAAGGCATCGTTTGGGTCGTGTCAAAGATGACACGGACCAACGCTTCTCTGATTTGAGAGCCTGTATAAGGTAACGATTCTATTGCAATGCTATTCGTTTCGGGCTTCGTCGGTGGTCCGAGTGAAATTCTACCAAAGTTATTGCCGAGATCGGCCACTCGAGAGCAGCGGATGTTAAAGGAACAGAATCGAGCGAAAGGGATCTGTATATGTTATACTGACTCTCACTATACAAGAGCTTAACTTGGCGGAAGCAGCGTATAGTTCTGCGTGTTCTAAGTTTGTCGTCTGTCGATTACACGTTAGTTTATTCTGAGAGAGTAATGAATGCTTGACGCGGGAAAACGGTACTATGTAAGAGACGGAGAAGTTCACGAAGTGGCGCGTGACGTCAATCCCTCCCTGCAAGTGTGATTTAACTAGGCACACAAGCGACGCTATACATCGAGTAGCACAGATGCAGTGATAAGGTTTCAGGTCCATGCAGTACGAGGTCAGATGTTTGTCACTTTTGTTTACAGGGTATACAGAGAAACCCCGGGCTCACCATGAAAGCCTTGAAGGCAATCTCAGCTGTTACAGATGCCCGCAAGACGTCTCTGGGTATATCAGTGGCGTTCCATTCACCTTCCCGAAACATGTTTCTCAGGCACTGGTACTTCCTTCGCAGCGAGTTGAAGAAGCGATCGGACCAAACTCGCTCGTAGCCGCCGGTCTCATTCAGGATGCTGGGACTGCGCAGGAACAGCTGGCCAACCTGGTATTGAATAGGGGTGTACACGTCGATACGGTTTCCACACACTGTCTATAGGTCGAAGCAACTGGGGAACTCGGATATATGACCCGCCAAAAGCGGCGCTGTAAGTCTAGATTACTTCGCCCAAGACGAAGAAGGACGTTTACAGATGAGCGCATCAGGCAACAGCCAGCGTTGATAATTGTATAGTTCTATGCGATTGTAAAGTTAGGTCTTGTAATTGACCATCCTTTTCGGCCATTCTGTCAACGTCACCACCTCGTTCTCCCGGCGTTTTGCTTTACCTTGTTCACTTCGCTCTGAGTCAGCTCGCGCACATATAGCCACGTTTACATGAATGCGTCAGAAGCGCATCGCATTTCTTAGCGCATCGCGGTAACACTATGCAACAGCGGTTACATGTGGCGCATCCGCCTTCACCATAAACAAGCCAGAGCCTGCTTCCGACGAGTGCGTTTCGTCGGGGAATGATGGAGAGCCTTACGCCGGCAGTAGGCCTCAGTTTTTCTCCTCTCCCTCGATACGATGCTCCAGCGCTTACATGCACCGCGCGAGCCGACTTACCCTTTTTAATTTACCTTCTCCTGGCGCATTAACGCGACTCACCTTCCTAGCGCATTGCCGCCGTTTGCATGGATGCGATGCGCCACTGCCGTATTCATGTAATCGCGCCTTATACATACACTCTTAGTTACTGGAGTAGTGACATATTTTGCATGTTGTTGAAGCCCTACCATACGCTTCTCTCATGTAAGAGGATGACACTAAGCAACTATGAAAATTGGGAAATACTTAGCAGATATTTTAATTTAATGTTAGAATCATCTCGGAATGACGGACCTGGGATTATCGACATTATGATGACGCCATGAGGCATTGACTTCCTCGGCATTGAAACTGGGACTGCGTTAATAAAGGCCGCGTTCACTAATATACCCGGCACTGTGACTGTCTAGGACCGTGCTATTACGAACACATTTAACGTAAGAATGTCGTGCGTAAATTCGCCTTCAGGCGCTTAAGAACAGGAACTGCAGTAAATTATCTGCGGCACTCTCACAATCCCGAGGCCTGTATTCTAAAAAAGCTTTTACAACAAAATTGTCCGCAAGAACAAATTCCTGCAAATCGTGGAGCTCGATCGACGTATCATTATCGAACTCGGCTGGCAGGTGCCAAAAGCACACAAGAATAAAAAAACTTTGTGAATTTGGCCCCGAGCGTATAGTGATTGGACCTGCGTGCGTGCGTGCGTGTGTACATAAAGCCACGTCAGTACTCCTTTATATAGATAACGTTGAAGGAGAAAATGGTATGTTAACATTTTATATATAAAAATATAGAGATGTAGCCTTTACGATGACAACGTTCGTCAAAGGAGTAGTGATGCATCCATTTTCACGCAGTGTGGCGAACACACGACATATGTGCCGTGTGTCTGCACGCGACAAAATATGCAGCGTAATTGCCATATGAATGCAACAGCATAATAACGCACAAATAGAGAACACAAGTGTCTACTCCACTTTGATGCTAACCAAGAATGAGGCTTACTTCTAAACATGGGTCCAGAACAGCACGGACACACTTTTGTAGTAGTAACTTTTCGGCTGCAGACTCAATAATTTTCCCTACCTAATCACTTCCGAATAACATCATTAGCTAAGACGCCTAGTTTATCGTGCAAGCATGCTGCACATTTTCAGAGTCGCACCTCGTGCTTAATGAAATGTGTTTTGTTTTCGCACCAAGGCAGACACAGTGAATAGGTGTTACGCTTTTGTTTAAATTCAGTAGTGTGTCAAATTCAAGGAGGTCAAATGAAAAAAAAGAAACCATACACTCTTATTCTCACAACCTTTATTGAAGATGCACATGTACAACTTTTCGCGCACTTCTAAAATAAAGGTCACGTCGTCACCTTCACATACTGCAACTTCTAGTTAAAGTGCACAATAACTTGTCAAGGTTACGACATAATTCCTGCAGCAGGGGTTACTCAGAAGCTTCTAGTAATTTATCGTTTAGCAAATGTGTACAATAATTTTAGTATGCCTCGATAATTCAAAGTATCACATAGATGTGTGCAGTATACTACGTTATTTCCCGCAATCTCTAAACAACGAACTGTGGTCTCGTAAAAAATAAGATATATTGCTGCGTCAAGCTGACATGTACTTACACGACAACACAAATCGTAACACGCCGCTTGATTTGAAAGACGTGTTCATCTCGCATGCGCAGGCAGAGCGAATTAGCATGCATTATACTAAGCCGCAAATAGCCAAGCTGTGATAAAGTGAAACATCGATCTGGGATGTAAGCCGAAGAACTGATTGCTTATGGCATAATAAACTGCGAGAATGCTGTGTCAGAGCCGTCCCTGTGTCATGATGAATCTAACTTTCCTTGCATGAATTTTTACATGCTCGTTTCATTACACTATTGTGGACTGGCGTCTTGCCTTTTTTATGGGCAATATGTGCCGACTCTGCCGCCGCAGTTGTCTCCACTCCGTACGGTGCGGCGGGCGAGGAGGAGATCGAGGCACCCTAGCAGCCGCCTGAGGAGAACGCCCCTCCTCCCTCGCCTGACCGCCCTGCCTCGCGCGCCACAGGAGAGGGCACGCATCTGGGCGGCGTTCGTCGCTCGCGAGATTGAATTGCGTTCGCCGGCTCACCCTCACACGCTTTCACTCATGCGGAACCTCACGGCGACGGCAATGACAGGAATGCGCCTTGAGTGTCCATATAATTGCTATCGCAATAAGAAATGTAAGTTATTTGGCTCTAAAGATGGCAACAGGGGCTACCAGATTAAGAGCGTAGCTCGCGGAGCCATTGTTAAAATATTCTCTCCGACTATGCCTTTGTACTTGTTTAGTAAGCACAGATACGTCTTTTAAGAGCCAGCGCCTTTCATTTCCAAGCAGAAGTACACGAGGTATCTGGGTAGAAGACGGCGAATCGTTAAATCATATGAGGCTATTGCATACTTGATTGTTCAGTTTGTTATTACGAAAGCGAGCGTTGCTGAATTGACCAGGATTGAATGACGCTTCAAGTCGGGAATTATCCTTGCAGCTATGAAACATGCATGTAATCAGGGCACCGAAACACTGAGGTAGCAGCTTTGCGGTCGACGGGAGGGGATGGCAGGTTACAAACGTCGTTTGTACAACGCCTGTAAATACGTGACCGGTGCTTTCATCGGAGTGTTCATTGGCCCCGGGTGCAAGAGGTCTCCAACCCCACTTTACGGTAGTATGCCACTCGAGTTGGGTAAAGGTTAGCGGCGAATGGCCTTGTCTGCGTCTCGTACTTTTGCGTGCAATATTGAAATACAAAATAAAATTTCACCATATGCGTGGGGAAACTAAACATCGCTGTTTAGCTGAGCGTCCGCACATGCTTGTCTGAAAACTGTACGTTTACTATAACTAATGTTGAATTCCAATGGCGGAGTCGGAGCAAGTTTTTCTGTTCGTTTCGGAGCAAGTTTGTTCCAATGGCAGAGTTAGGGCGAGAGTAAGGTGTTCCAATGAGAGAGTCGGAGGAGATTCAGAGCGGGAGTCACTCCGTGGAGCAGAAAAAGATGCTCCGCCAAAATCGGCGGAGTGGACCGGAACTCTGCGTGACGTCTTTCCTTTACCACGTTTCTCTGCTGGGAGGCACCACCGGTCATGACTCGCGAAGAAGCAAAAGCTGGGGCCCTATAACGTAAAACTATTCCAATATGTTTCTATTCCAATTTCCTGACGTCAAATTTGCGTAACCACCGACGCAAGCACCGGGCGGCCACCCGCAGTGTTGTCTGAACAGACCAATCAAACGCTCTCCTCGTTCATAGGAGGTCACTTTTGTTTGCTTGAAAAACGAATAACATTGTCTACACTGAGCGACTTGTCGTATCTAATTGGCTGACGAGAGGCGAGGAGAACGCTCAAGTGGAGAGTGATTCACTGGGGCAGAGCCAGTGCACTGAAAATCGATAACCGGATGAAGAAGGTGGTGCCGACGTCTGCGCTTGGTCGGCTTTCCCTTACTTAGCTTGTGGTGGCTGGTCGAAAATCGCGGCGGCATGCAACGGAAGCTTAAGAATGACGCTAAAACTGACCCTCAGCAAAGAAGAGTTGGCAGAATGAGGTAGTAAACGTGCCGAAAGTGCTTGAAAACGGTACACGGTCACGCAAGACGTTTTATTATACGCAAATACACCCATGCTCTCCGGCAGGTGCGAGTAGCCAGCGTCTCAGCGATCGGCGGCAGCCATCTTTTATTCCGTTCGGAACGGGGCAGCCTGCGGCTATTCCGAAAAAAAAAACAGTTTTGTTCGGCATATTAATGCACCTTTATCGCGTACACGTCACTTTGACGCGGTGAGTTTGTGTGGTTTTGTGACGTCGTGTGACAGGCAGGTGAAGTGGGTGCAGCCCAAAAACTTTTTACCAATAGCCGAGGGCTAATTTCGAAAAGGGGTCGAATCAGAAATAACTGTTTTCCTTTTTTCTGTCAAATCATGCATAATCAGTGTGTACACATCATATCAGATGGGAGGTATTGCGGTTTTCGCGACGTCGCGTGACAGACAGGTGAAGTGGGGGGTGGTCGAAAAACGTTTTTGACCAATCGCGGAGGGCTGATAGCAGAATTGGAATAGAAAAGTTTGGAATAGTTTTACCTTATAGCGCCCCTGCTGCACGCTTGGCGAGATATCCATTCCACACTTTTAAAGAAACAACAGGTGGACGGCGCTGAAGAGACAAGTGACCGGTGCGGCGGTGTTGGGAGCAAACAGCGGAAGGAAATGACAACACGCAAGGTATCCTGAGTAACTCTGTGATAG
This sequence comes from Dermacentor variabilis, assembly GCF_050947875.1. Classification (NCBI taxonomy): domain Eukaryota; kingdom Metazoa; phylum Arthropoda; class Arachnida; order Ixodida; family Ixodidae; genus Dermacentor; species Dermacentor variabilis. Next base: position 60,396,252 of record NC_134568.1, on the reverse strand, counting down.
AACTTCCGCTTCCGCCTTGCTCCTGCGGCGCAGGTTGCGTTCCACTCGCGGATCTGGAGGCGTTGCTCGGCGCCAAAGTCAAGTGCTCGCTCGCGGAGTCCGTCAGCTGCTCCGACTCTGCCATTGGAATTCAACATAACACTGGCGCGCCAACTTTATTTGTTGCACATAATGCGGCTGTTCTGTTCTCTCTCTCGCTCTCTTTTGCCACATTACACACTATACATTTTGCAGACCGTCGATTTCACTGGACTTTTTTTTCTGTTAGGGGAAATAGTCATTTCAGCGAAATGTGAAGCTTGCGTGGAAAACAGCCGTACTTTGCCGATGAAAAGCAACACCCACTGCAACTGGCTAATCCTCCCAATCGGTCGCCTTCAAGCTGCACTTCGGAGGCGACGAACCAAAACAATTACACAAAGCACTCGCCTCGTCGTGTGAGAGCTTTAAATTTCAGAGAGTACTATGAGTGGCTATGACGTTCGGCTCCTTATCGGGAAATCGCGGGTGTGATCCCTATAGCCGCGGCCGCCGCATTCCAATTGCGGCGGAATGCAGAGATACGAGTGTACCAGACTGTAGGGGCACGTTAACTAATTACACGAGATCAAAAATGAATCCGCAGCTCTCCGCAGACACTGCGTTCTTTTGTGACGTTAAACACCACTAACCAACGTTTCACTAGGTGCAGAGTGACATGCCAATGTCACCCCGAGTTGTCAGCCAACCCTAATGCTGCACAAATTATTAGTGAAGGCGGCCGGTCAATGGCAAAGACCACTCACGAACGAAAATTGTGTGTGTGTGTGTGTGTGTGTGTGTGTGTGTGTGTGTGTGTGTGTGTGTGTGTGCATGCGTCCGCGTGCGTGGGTGTGCGCGTGTACGTGTGTGTGTGTGTGTGTGTGGGTGTGTGTGTGTGTGTGCGTTTAAAATTATAATAAATTATGGGGTTTTACGTGCCAAAACCACTGTCTGATTATGAGGCGCGCCGTAGTGGAGGACTCCGGAAATTTCGACCACGTGGGGTTCTTTAACGTGCACCTAAATCTAAGTACACGGGTGGTTTCGCATTTCACCCCCATCAAAATGCGGCTGCCGTGGTCGGGATTCGATCCCGCGACCTGGTGCTCAGCAGCCCAACACCATAGCCACTGAGCAACCACGGCGGGTGTGTTTACAATTGTGAGGACGGACCACCAGAAACCGCACATATATTTATCCTATGAGCTGGAAAACTTTTTTGTGCAGTCTGCGTCATCTTTTTCGGGAAACATATAACTTTGAAAGATTTGTCAACGATTCGCCACAGTTCGTGGCTGAAAGGGTCAGGCGAATAGTGCATCCGAAAAAGTGCATCCTAACTCTCTTTGTACGAGTTATATACGAGTGTTAGTTCACCCCATTTTTTAAAATAAATCTTATCATATGCGTATATAACTCGTACAAAGAGAGTTAGGATGCACTCTTTCGGAAAGATACGGAGATATCTGCCCATACTAACATGGGCAATAAATACGTAATCTTATGTAATTACGTGTGTTTTCTAACTGCTCGCCAAGCATGCACAGAGTTCACCAATGCTGCATGCCTAAAACGCAACAACGCGCTATTGGAAGCACATTCATCGAAGATCCTGCATTATAAGTGCCCCTTTGCCTCATCCGTGCTTGTTGAAACGAAACGCGCAAAGAGAAAGAATTCCGTAAGTTAGCTATAGACGCAGCGTCCTTATATCAGACGTTATTGGGAAAGATGCCACGAGTGAGCGCACGATGGAACAGTCCAACTTTCTTGACTCCCGCCCGCTGCGGGGCTACATGCGAATTTATGTCTCGTTGATGGGGGACGCAATACTTCTGGCACTCCTTGTTATTGTCAATCTACATCTTTAGAGAACGAATTAATGGCAGCTGCCACACTTGGAAGAAAGCGCAACGACGTTGATAGAACTGCGCTTGTACGAGATAGCTATGTAGTTACACGACGAGGAAACGCGCCCACTGCGCAACCGGTTCAAATGGAAACGCAACCGAGTCAATAGTTAACGAGCGTTGCAGTTGATGCGACATGCAGTTCGCCGATTGGGGCTCGTACTTGCGGAACTTGCACGCTGTGTGGCATGTTAAACGGCCGGCTTTGCACAGCGACGCACACGGCGTAAACTGACAGTGCGCACGCGGCGCGTGGCATTTGCCTCACCACTCACCTGCTCGGCAACGTTGTACCCAAGACCGGCGTAGTTGAGCGACAGGGACTGGCCGGAGGTGAACGACGGCGGCAGCACGACGGCCGGGCTCAAGTGGACCATGTTGAAGACGCTGGCCATGTACGGCACGCCCGCCTCGAATGGAGGCACGAACGGCTCGGTGACATCCGCGGACGAGTTGAGCAGCAGGCGCACCATGTATTGGGCCGTTGTCCGGGAGAGGCGCAGGAAGTTGTACACGAAGTCGACGTCCCTTTGGTCCGGCACGTGTGCGTACAAACTGAGGTATGCGTACAATGTTACGCGCGAACAGGAGGCGAGTTGTCGCGAGTATGACGAGTAGCCTTGCATTATTGCGGCACAGCGGTATTACTGATGCCTACTTTCAGGTGCTTCGTTAGGTTCCTATAAGGCACCCATTTCGAAAATGACCGGCCGGATGAAAAGGTTATTGTCCATGAATGCTTGCAATTCCTTGGCTTCGCTTACAGGCAGGAGCGACCGCCTGGGAAGATTTGGCAGAGCGATGTCGTATACGTGACGAAAGGGCTCCGTAACGTTTTAGTGGCACGATCATTTTTATTATGCACCAAGAAATCAATTTTCACCGGCAGCTAGCTCTGCGTACGCAGCGCGATCAGTGGACAGACATCTTCTATTCCTTACGGAAGGGGCAGTTTCTGGCTATTAAAAAAAAGAAGGTTAGTTTTGTACAGCACAATAATGCATCTTTAGAGCGCACACGTCACATTTGCGTGGTGAGCTTTCGCCATTTTTCGACGTCCCATGACAGACAGGTGACCTAGATGTGGCGCGAATACGTTTTCACCAATCGCAGAAGGGTAATGGTGAAAATGCGTAGAATCGAAAAAAAAATGTTTTTCTTTCGTTCAGCCTAATCGTGCATAAAGAGCGTGTACACGTACTCTTCATATGGGACGTTTTCGCCGTTTACGTGACATCTCGTGACAGACAGGCGAAGTGAACGTGGTCCCAAAAATGTTTGAACAATCGCACTAACGAAGGAAATTGAAAATAACAAATTGGAATAGATTTACATTATAGCGCCCATGGTCTGTCTAGCAGCACTTAAGCTTTATTGTTAAAAATCTTCATATTATAATGGCAATCTGAAAGAAAGTCAGGGGACGTTTTTTTCGGTATTGCGATCCATCTTTATTTAATTTTGATTTTGATTTCCTGCACTGAGAAGTTTCTCAATTTAAAAACAGGTATGTGCTTCAAAACGCAATGCAGGAGTTATGCTGAAACGCAGAATATTGAAGTAAAATTATGGGAAGCTTAAGATAGCGTCTTACTACTCTTTAATAAACGTAACGAATGCAGTTCAGTTATGCGAAGCAAAGACACTTTCTCCCTGTTGCAGACGTGCAGCGCTCAAAACAGTTCGCACATCTTTTTCTTTTTTCTGGGCCCAGACCACTCCAGTGCTTCACATTGGCTTCACCGTTGCTTGGATGAAGACAAGAAGCTGTCCGTGTGCTGGCGGATACGCCAGGTTGAAAATGCAGTGCACAAGCAAACGCATTAACGTTGCAGAAACACACATTACCGACGTTTTGTAAGGCACGCAATTGGATGACCTGAGTTAAGAACGGCCTGCTGAGGTACAAGTTTTGCCAGCCAGGTGCGAGAGCGGCGTCGACTTTTCCTGGAAAGCCACCGCCACCCTCTAGCCACACGGCACCACCAAGTCTACTGTGTCCGGAGAACAATACGCCGCGTCCTCGACCCTTCGTCGCAAGATTGCCGAGATGAGTTCGACGAACCAGGCTTTGTGACTGAACACGTCACCGCCGACCCGGTTTGCCGTGAGCAAGGGAGTTCCCGAAGGAACGTCTTTGGAGGCCCCTTCCCACGCACCGCTCCTGACGTAAGCCCCGAGTTCTGCAAAGTCCGTCTGCCCTCGGTGGGGTCCGTGAAACCGGTGCGGAAGCCCTCCCCCTCAAAGGTGGCTCGTCTACTGATCGAACGTTACCCTCACCTTGGGATCGAGGGGGGACCGAGTGTTTATAAACCGCTGTTGTGCGACTGCTCAGTGTACTTTCTCCTGCAGTCATGCTAGACTGATGAACTGAAACGTCCTTATGTAGATACTGTAAATAAACCCATATTCCTCGTTCTCGATGAGAAGCAGTCCTTCCCTTCAACAACGTCCTCAGCGTGGATAAGTTGGACGACGGCATGGGCCAGCTACCATCTAATTCATGCCCGACTCCAATCTTGACAACGGGTTACGAGAGGTGGGATTGAACTCCCAATCCTCACACCTGGCACGGTCGCGGACCGCCGATGATTTCCTTTCCTTCACCCCACACAATACAAAACCCCATCCTGCCATTCGGCAGTACCTGTAAAAAAGAAAGTTAAATGAATGTAATCTATTCAAACCGATTGTACGAGCCTTATTATTCCTACAACAACAACAACAACAAGATGCGGTAATAGTCATATTTGATGCTACAGGATAATGCGATTGGCATTATCGCATTATCCTAGCTATATTGTGCGAGACGACCCACCTTCCTTGCACGTTTGCTCTTCGCTACCGAAGTTGTCGAGGAAGCCAATTATGTTAAGCTCAACATAATTGTGCATGACGTTAAAGGGTTGAGAAAAGTATTCTAACTTGACTGCTAGCGGCGGCCTCTTCGCTAGCGCCGTCGGCCCCGGATGCAACGGCTAGCTGTTTAGGCCCCTATACCGATCACCGGCGATCGGTGGTTGTCAGTGGAACCGACAGCGTGGTGCGTTGTTGGTTCGTGTGCAACGAAGGAGCGTTAGCATTGTAAAAAAACGTCTTTTATCTTTCGTTAACTATGCTTTGTTGCACATGAACCATATCAGTGCGGCAAACCTTTCCATATGGCGCAACGCACCATCTGCACTGTCGACTCCGCTCAAGCGCCACCGATCGTTGGGAGCAGGGAAGGCCTTACGGCCTCTGCGGTCGCGGCCGATGGCGCTTGCGAAGGAGTCACCACTGTACAATTAAGCTTCTGTTTTTGGCTAACACTCTGTCAAATGTTTTGGAGTTCGTCGAATGAATCTGACTCACCAACAACGCCGGGTCTACTAAGATATATTAACTCCTTAACACAAATGTTTTCCTCGATGTTCTTTTTGTTCTGTTATTCTGAAAAGTCCCACTCCTACCTTCCCAGTCCATCGCGGATGTATAAGCATATCGCAGTTCTGCTGTGACATATACAGCTTAGTCCACAGTACCGCGCACTGCTGAGGATCGCATGACTGCTTCGGCTCCGAAGCATTCAAGGCTGAAAGGTAGGGCTCAAAATCACAGTTGGGATAATATAGTACGGAGAAATATATATCGCGGTATTTACAAAAGTTAGTCCATATGATTGTCTCTGGGTTTTAGTAAAATTATTCTGAGAAGTCGCTTAGATGCCTATTGCTCTGGCATTAGAGAATGCGATTCTGCTGAAATGGCACCCATAAACCTTGCTGCAAAATTTAAGAGGTGGGCAATAACAAATCCTGATTATATATGCAACACTTACAAAAACATAGCCTTTGAGCATTTATTATACTCCCAACAAGGTGCAAGTATCTCCAAATTGATCACATACTTAAATTTATTCAACAGACATATATAATGTATAGCTGAATTAAAAAAGAAAAAACGTTGAGATATGTTGATGTTAAGGAAAGGAAGACATTTATTACTCCACTTGTCTTTATTTTTATCCTTTGACTCGCACGGCAATTTAGGCGCGATTTTGAAATAAAGCATCAAAAGCGATTTTTCGATTTTCCCTCAACTTCCTCAGTTTTGGTGTTTTGATGTAACGCGCTAATTATTCTAGGTTGCGCACATGTATAAGTGGTCATAGGCAACGAGCCACGAGAAAACGTAGAACACGTGCAGCTGGCACAGCGCCCTAACGCGTGGAGAGGCGCGCTGCACGCAAAGAAAAATAAATACAAAACAAACAAAAAAGGAGGTGGGGGGGGGGGGGTGCGGTCCCCATGCTGCCGACGGCACTGTAGAAACATCTATGATGGTATCTTGTGGTTGAGTTGAATGAAGGGCGAAGAGGTGCCCCATGCCATTCACTAATGACAATACAAAAATAACATTGTCACAGCCGAAATGCAACAGAACTGCGAAGTTTCAAATACAAAGTTGGGTAAATAATTAAGATAAGGTAAACAATATGCCAGCATGAGACAATGCTACCGAAATGGCGCAATTCTCCGCTTCTAAATTCCGAAAATGCGAGAAAGAGCAACTTAGGACAGATTAAAAAAAATTCTGCAGAAAGCAACGAATTGCTTACCTATAGCTACTCCAGACGTCCATGTATTGCTAGGCAATGGCCGCAAAAAATGCACCGACCGCAAGCGGAAACTCCCGTCCGGAGCTATCATTACATGTCACTGTATCGCGCAAAAACTCTTTTCACTGCCAACAGCTATGTTCGCAACTTCCGCACCACACACCACGTGCGCCAGAAACGAAAAAAAAATAAATAAATAGAGGGCGACCTTGCATTTCGCTTCAATAGAGAGCATCACCAAGCACAGACGAACGCCATGATCCGTTGTAAAGGAAGCTCTAACAAAGCAGCTAGCAAACTTGTGCAGCGATCTCTCGCCAAAAATCACGCGAGCGCCTGCTGTTGAACTGAGAAAGTATGACAGCCGCCAAAACGGAAAGAAAACCTGCAAGCGGCGGTGAAGAACGCATTCTGTCCGCGATCCGGGATGTAAAACAACCGGGGCGCGTGTTAGTGAGGACTGAAATGCGTGCTTTGCGTTCCTCAGGAGAATAGCGTCACGCCTCCGGAGCAGTGCGCAAGCATGGAAGGGTCGCGCTCACGTTTGGACCAAAGACTGTCACGCGCATTTTCTATCAAGTGATACTAAAAACGTCATCGACGCTTTGTTTCCATGTACAACACGCCTAAAATTAGCGTTTAGAGTGATATTAGGCATGTGTCACGGATCTCCTCCGGAGAACACTCTGGCCGAAAGAATGGACTAGGCGACAGGCGTACCCACACAGACGCGCATTTAATACAACCCACGTGAAACGAACAGCAGCACACAAACCTAACAAAACTAACACACACGGTACAAAAACTATCAGTACACACGAACCGGTAACATTGCCACTAGCGTTCTATTGAGAGTGGTTGGCGTTCGTGCTCACGTCTGGTTCGGTGCGTATGTGGCGTGGTGTGGGTCCCGTAGCCGGCGTCGGAGTGGCGTTCGACGTTTGAGGGCTGGCGTCGCTGGAGGCGTCGTTGGTAGCGTCGTACACGCTCCCGGTCCGAGCGCCCGTGGAGGTGTGGCCGATAATGTTGGCGTTGGGGCACCACCCGGAAGAGTAGTGACAGCGGTAGAGACACCCCTGGCCGTAGCAGGTGGTGGCGTCCTCCGTGGACTCCCCGGAACGGGCTCAGGAACGGCAGGAAGTCTGCGGAGCAAAGCCGTAGAACGCGAGCTCACCGGAGCACTAGCCGGCGTCGCTCTCTTCCGGTCGAACCGTCCCTCACCCGCCGAGTCTCCGCTGCTTTCTTCTCCCCCTGTGTCTCGCCCTTCCTCGCCCTTTTATAGCCTTCTTGTTAGTCCACGTAATCCTTCTCTTCGTCTTCTTCTCTTCTCCACCAATCGTCGCTTTCCATCTCACCGGAAACTTCTCCACCAATCATCTCTTGTCACCTCACTGGAAACTTCTTCTTTATCTTCTTTCGTCTTCGGTTAATCCACGTCATTCTTAACGCCATCCTCGTCGTCTTCTTGAAACCTTTCTTCGATCGTCTACCATTTTATTTCATCTTCCCTCTTATATGTGACAGCATGGACATTGTTTTAGAGTGTACAGGGTTTTTCAGCTATGAGTCGTGTAAAGCCTTAAAGAATCCGCGTGTGGGTTAGGAGAATGCAACCAACTTAGCATTGTTGAATGTCCTCTTGAGCAACTCATATTATTTCTTACAGTGAGCTTAGGCAACTATTTAACAATAATTATTTACCAACCTTTAAAGTATTGCTTTAATTGCAAAATCTATAATAAAGAAGCTAACGAGCCCATTGAGAAGTATCCAAGTAACTTCTTCCTATGATTATAGCTACTGTGGTTCTAAATTTTTGTGGGCTGCAAAGAAAGCGTAATATCTGAAAAAGGTACCATGTAACTAGGTGCTAGCGCGCAGCGACATTGGTGCCCGCAAACATGCGACCAACGAATGATCGATGCTGCACGCAGACCGAACGCATGAACAGGTCTTGAGGGACGGATATGCATCGACTACGATGGTCGTGGTTTCCACTTTAGTCGAAATATCTTGTCGGCTGAAGCTATGAAGCAAATGGAGTCGCGAGATATGCGATAAAAAGTTCGAAGCGCCGGGCGTCCGACCCGGCCTTCGGCACGGCAAGACGCCTCGGTTCCGGCACGTCGGACGCCGAATCGAACCGTCTGTCTCCCGCTTTAGTCGGGCCTGCCCAGAATGGTGCAGTCTCAGAAAATCGAGCATCACACTCACACGCGGTAACACGAGCCACCATATGTGCGCCCTTATCCTCCTTTTAGAGCGCAGCTCTTTGGCGTCCGTTCCTGGGTTTCGCGTCGTCGTCGTCGTCGGCCTCGTAACCAGCTCCGCCCCCCTTTCATCCCCCCAGCGCTAGCAGCGACCGACTGATACCGCTGGATGCCGCTGACGCCGCTAGAGAGTCAAGATAACGTGACTGCATAGAACACCGTCGCCGCCATGCAGAAAGAGGAGGAAAGGGTCCCCCCCCCTGTTCTTGTGTGGCGGATAGGGTGCTCTTCAGTTGCCGACGCGCCGGTTATTCGTTGTCCCTGAAACCAACTCCGCAGCTGGGGTTGACTCACTATCGGCGTCAGCGGCATCAGTCAGTCGCTGCTATCTCTTCCCTCCTCCCTTTATCGTGTTGTCCGCTTGCTGCGCGCGCTTCTGCCCCCATCGTTTGCCGCTGGGTGTACACGCCGCCCCCCTCCCCCCTCTTCCTGCGAGTCTCCGGTTGTCAAAGCGCCGGCTCGAACTTAATTCCTTTCTTCGCTCCTCCTCCAATGCAACCCCTGTGCGGTGGCAATCAGAGAGCCAGATCGGTGGCGGCGGATCTGTATATGTGCACCGCCCGAGCCGAAATTGCCGCTGCCGTTCGCCCTGTGCGGTGGCGATCAGAGAGCCAGATCGGTGGCGGCTTGACATAAAGACAAACAGCAATTTCCTAACACTTATGCGGGAGAACATCCCGTTCCTCTCGCTCGTAACGCGTCTCACGGCTGTGACAACCTCGCGAGGCACTTGTATACATCTCGTCTTTGAGAATCAAGCATTGGTGTACCAAGTCGAACATATATCAGTCTATTTCTCCGACCACAAAGCTTCCTTCATGACTGTCAAGAACTGTTAGTGGAGTCTTTGTTAAAGGAATACGTGTGAAAAATAAAAAAAAATTCTGTGATAGCGCATACATGTGTTGCTCGATTTCTTTGCCTCAATCTATCGAAAAGGTGAAACAGCTTATTTGCTGCGCTCAAACTTCGCATTAGGAAGTAACGTAATCGTCGGTAATTTTTTCTTTATTTTTTTGCGCTTGTTCCCTTAAACGGTCATTCACGCAACGCTCGGTTTAACCAATGTATAGCTGCCCAAAAGGGCTCAAGGGAATGGCATATGCAACCCCTCTGGAGTATTTAACAAAGGGCTTCTCATGCCTAGTGCGGGAGCCCCACCTGTTCTCACAGCAAACTCGAGAGCACAGCTCCGAAAGCTTGTTGGGCGCAGAAATAGCCGGAGGAATACCATGACGGTTAGCAGCCTTTTTAAGGTTGTGTGACACCTTGTGCACATAAGGTATAACCTCCAGTCTCACCTTCGGCCATTGGACCTCTGCTCTTGTCCATCGCGCTCCAAGCTTTACTTCTTGCAGTGCAGACTATGGTTTAGAGTTGACGACCATCAAACGGAAGCCAGCTGCCAAAAGGCGCCCAACTTAACTTGAGAAACTAGACCGCATTTGGGTGCACGCACGATTTTCGCAGAGCTGATTCCAAGCAAAGAATACCCACTGCTCGCTACACCCCCTTAGAATGTGCGGAATCATACGGCAGTAATTGCTGCAAAGTTCGCGGTTGATAGGCCCAGCAGCCGTGACTTCAAAAGACGGCTTTAAATTTAAGAACTGCAGGCCGGTGGCGTCACGAAGTTCATGCGTAAAAGCGAGCCTATGCCTTGGTTGTTAAAATCTTCTAAAATGAGAGCAGGGGATGTAAAGTCACCCTTATTGTTTAAAAGCACTAAAAAATCAACATATCTAAAAACCTTTAAAACTCGCCCCCCAGTAAAACCAAGCTCCAAAGACCTATAAACAAAAGCCAAAAAAACTTTTTAAAAATGTTGTTAAGAATGCAATTTGTTAAGCGTAATGACGTCATTAAGTATGTTTTCTTTCTGTTGACGAAGAAGCTCTATTCTACTCAATTCCTCAGGATAAGCTTCTGGCTTCCTTAAGGGAATGTAATGAGTACAATGGGATGTGGTCGACTTCCAGAACTTAGCCGGCCTTATTTAAGTGTGACTTTTATTCTTTTGAACGAGCAGCCTTATCTGCAACACAGGGGAGTGTGTATCGGTTCATGCGTCGCTCCTATCTCGTGCGACATTTTTGTTTTTCTTTTTCGGAGCACCTTTTAAAAAGTTCATAAGAATAAATTCATTGCGACAAGCAACAAGCAACTTTCTTGCGTAGCTACTTTTTTTTTGTACGTAGCGTAAAGCAGCGAAAAAATAAAAATAAAGAAGATCCTGACACAAAGACACACTTGGTGAGGCACGCAAGCCCGGCGGATCGCAAAGAGCTGCGAAAAAGGAAACAGGCCGCAAACAATTCACTCTGGCGCTTCAGCATTAACATCCGCATTACCTTGCCTCAGTGAAACACTTCTTTATAACAGCAAACACTGTTTTCCTTTTCTCTGCCGTCGCACATGACGTCTTCAGATAGAAAACTGCATGAGGCGAATTCATTAAGAAAGTCACTCTACAAAGCCACCAATCAGAGCGCATCTTTGCCATTGTCTCCATGAGCTCCTCCTCCTCCCCCTTCCCCTCTTTCTTAATTTTATTCCTCAACCTATGGTAGGTCCTCTGCAGAATGAAGGCCTCTCCCCGTGATCTCCAGTTACCCCTGTCTTTATGTGGTGTTGCGTTTCGCCTGCGACACGTGGTTTTGCCGGCGCCAACTGCGGCGGGGCGGCAGACATTTTGGCCCGATCGTCGTCACCGCAACACTCATCGCCAGGTGTTTCCAGGCGCGTCTGCGGCGATGCGACCGCCTAGGGATTTCGTTCCAGTCATTGTGCCCGAAACAGGCGAGGCCAAAGCAGGGATCTCCTTCCAGTTATTGGGCCCGAAACAGGCGATGCCAAAGCAGGGATCTCGTTCCAGTTATTGGGCCCGAAACAGGCGATGCCAAAGCAGGGATCTCGTTCCAGTCATTGTGCCCGAAACAGGCGATGCCAAAGCAGGGACCATCTTCTCGTTACAGTCATTGTGTCCGACCGGCAGCGCCACGACAGTGTGCTGCGCAGCGCCACGACCAGGTGCTACGAGATCGTGCGCAGCGCCACGACATGGTGCTACGGCATCGCTACGACAGTGTGCGTCACCATTAGCCCATTGTACATTCACGTGCTCGTCTTTTGAGGGGTTCCTTCTTGCCCTCAACTGCGAGAGTATAAAAACAGCTGCCCCCGGACGCCAGGGAGGGCTCCGATTTCTTCCGTTGAGTGAAGTGCTCTCCCGTCTCTCTACTTCGGTCAAACCTGACCGCCAACTCTTTGCGATGTTAAAATAAACAAGTTGTTTCGTTGTTACCTGTCGACTCATGCTTTGCCGGGACCTTCGGATGCTTGCAGTTGTACCCCAGGCCGCCAGGCCAACGCTACCCTTGGGGCTTGCGACCCAGGTACAACCACGGGCGTCAGCGCCGAGTTCCCAACAGATCGTACCAGCAGTCAGATCCAAACATCTGGTTGCCAGCGGTGAGATCGCCTACGACTTCAAACAACTGTCTGCCAGCGGCGAGATCGCGACAACGGAGGCCAGCAGCGAAGAGATGCAGTTGACAGTATGCTGAGCAGCTCAACGACGATCCGGGAGCAGTGCAACGAGCCCTGTGTGACGACTGGTTGCCTGCAGCGGAACGACTGCGCGGAATTCCTGCCTGCGAGGTTTGGTGAGTGCGGGACTTTCTTCTTCTGAGCGTTGCCAGGCTTTTTGTTAGTGTCAGAAACAGAGCTGGTAATTGTGGTTGTCGTTGCTGCCGGGTTAGTTTGCGGCAAGACAATAGTAAGCAGTAGAGAAAGCAGCATTCAGAGCAGCCATGGATTTGAAGTCGTTGCGCAAACCGAAATTGTTGGAGCTTGCAAGAGAGTTGGGTCTGGATGTCTCAGACAAACTAAGAAAACCAGAACTGCTAAAGGCTATTCTTGAGTTAGAGGCTGAGGATGACGAGCTGTCGGAATGCCTTGAGACTATTGAAGAGAGCAGAAAGAAAAAGAAGAGCGCGAACACGCTTTGGAAATGAAGCGTCTCGAGGTAGAGATGGAACGCGCTCGTAATGGAAGTCAGGCACACGGTGCAGGAGAACGCGTATTGTTCAAAATGACTGACCTGATGCGGCCGTTTAAGCTTGGAGAGGACATTGGTTTGTTCCTGGTTAACTTTGAGCGAACGTGCGAGAAGCAGGGGTTCTCTCGGGAAACGTGGCCACAGCGCTTGCTCACTTTGTTACCCGGCGAGGCGGCCGACGTAGTCGCTCGCTTGGATAGAGAGGAAGCAGAGGATTTCGACAAAGTAAAATCGAGTCTGCTGAAAAAGTACCGGCTGTCTGCGGAGGCGTTCCGTCGGAAGTTTCGGGAAAATGAGAAAGGCAGAAGTGAGTCATATACAGAGTTTGCGTATAGGCTTATGTCAAACATGCAGGAGTGGCTCAAAGAAGAGAAAGCGTTTGGTGACCACGATAAAGTTCTGCAGTGTTTCGGGCTAGAACAGTTTTATAGTTGGTTACCGGAGAACGTGCGATACTGGGTCTTGGATAGGCCAGACGTTTGTACGGTGGCTAAAGCCGCTGAGCTAGCCGAGGAGTTTGTGACGCGTCGAGCTCGCGGAGCTAAGGACGGTCAAAAGGGTGAATTTGGCTCCAAGTCTGAGAGGCCAAGGTTCACGCCCATGAGATTTAAGGGGGACACGCGTAGTGAGGATGCGAGTGAAAGCAATCCGACCAAACGTAAAGAGACGGCAGCCGAAGCCGAACGCAGAAAGCGGTTCGAGATGAGGCGAGCGGGCGTTTGTTATACGTGCCAGAAGCCGGGTCACTTTTCGGCGCAGTGTCCGGAAACAACACCAAAAGTTGTGTTTTTTTCAATAGGCAGCACTGACGAGAACATGAAGCTTCTTGAGCCTTACATGCGAGACCTCCTCGTAAACGGGAAAGAGTGCCGAGTGCTTCGCGATTCCGCAGCTACGATGGATGTAGTTCACCCGTCTTACGTAGAACCCCATATGTTCACGGGCGAGTGCGCGTGGATCAAGCAAGCCGTGGAAGCTCATAGCGTGTGTCTGCCGGTAGCAAAGGTGCTTATTGAAGGACCTTTCGGAGCGCTTGAGACGGAGGCGGCAGTGTCATCTGTGCTGCCACCCCAGTACCCGTACCTATTTTCAAACAGGTCCGATCACCTCCTGCGCGAGAAGGGGCTTTTGTTTGGTGAAGCTAGTGTTCAGGCCTTAACCAGATCGAAGGTTCGGGAGCTCGCTGCAAAGGCGGTAGTTGCGGGGCCGACGTTATCAAACAACGAAAAAGGGTCAGAGGCGCAGCAAGCTGATATTCAGAGCACGCCCGAACTGAATAAAATTGAGTCTGTAGCGTTGAAGGCGCCAGATACTGGAGAGGAAATGCCCGACACGGGAAAGTTAGAAGAGCTATCTACTGATTTGCTCATCGCGCCTACGTCAGACGGACTTGATAGGTTGCTAAAAGTCAGCCGGTCGGCTTTGATAGCCGAGCAAAAAAAGGATGGCAGCCTGGAAAACGTGCGCTGCAATGTCAAAGAAGGTATCGCCAGGAAAACTGCGCGTTTTGTGGAAAGAGGTGGAGTCCTGTACCGGAAGTATCTAGACCGCCGAGGAGTGGAGTTCGATCAGCTGGTCGTGCCTCAATGCTATCGTCAGGATCTGTTGCGCTTGTCACATGGGGGTTCGTGGTCCGGACACCTAGGAGTTAAGAAAACTAAGGACCGTCTCTTGCAAGAGTACTATTGGCCAGGGTGTTTTCGGGACGCAGACCATTTCGTGAGGACATGTGACACTTGTCAGCGGGTGGGCAAACCAGGGGACAAATCGAGGGCGCCGTTGAAATTGGTACCTATCATTACGGAGCCTTTTAGACGGCTCGTTATTGATACAGTGGGACCTCTGCCGGTAACAGCCACGGGGTACAGACACATTTTGACTGTGATCTGCCCAGCGACAAAGTTCCCTGAAGCAGTGCCGCTTAAAGAACTCAGCTCAGTTGAGATAGTTAATGCACTACTGTCCATATTTGCGCGAGTTGGTTTTCCTGCAGAAATTCAATCAGATCAGGGCACAGTGTTTACTAGCGCTTTGACGACAACTTTTCTCGAAAGGTGTGGGGTAAAGCTGCTACACAGCTCAGTGTACCACCCACAGTCGAATTCCGTTGAGAAGCTCCACTCCGTCATGAAGCGCGTGTTGAGAGCCTTGTGTTTTGAACATCAAACTGACTGGGAGCTGTGTCTGCCTGGGGTGATGTTTGCTTTAAGGACCGCGCCGCATGCGGCTACGGGGTTTTCGCCAGCTGAACTGGTGTACGGTCGCTCGCTTCGATCTCCGCTTCGCATGCTTCGAGAATCATGGGAAGGTAGGGGCGACGACCCAGTCGTGGTGGAGTACGTGCTTAAGCTCCTCGAACGCTTAAGAAGGGCACAGGAGTTGTCAGGTGAAGCAATGACAAAGGCCCAGCAGAGGGCCAAGGTTTATTATGATCGGACAGCCAGGGCCCGTCGTTTTGAGGTTGGCGATGAGGTCATGATATTGCGCACATCGCTAAACAACAAACTAGACGTGCAGTGGGAGGGCCCAGCGCGAATTGTTCAGAAACTGTCGGACGTTAACTACGTGGTAAGTCTGCCAGGAAAGCGGAAAGCACAGCAAGTTTACCACTGTAATCTGCTCAAACCTTATAGACAAAGGGAAGCAGTGGTGTGCATGATGGTAAACGTTCCTGAAGAGCTTCCGGTCGAGCTTCCGGGACTAGGCTCAGTGACGAACAGGGAAGACACCGGTCAAGTCATTAGTGACCTTATCAGTAAAGCACCGCTGTCGCCTGAGCAGAAAACCGAACTACACCAGCTATTACAAGAGTTTCAAGGTCTGTTCTCTGAGAGGCCTGGTAGGACTTCTGTACTTACTCATGATATAGAACTTACCTCCACAGAGCCAGTACGATCCAAGGCGTATCGGGTGTCACCCCGCCAGAGCGATATTATGGAGGCTGAGGTAAAGAAAATGCTACAGCTCGGTGTTATTGAGGCAGGTGAGAGTGATTATACCTCCCCTTTGATTTTAGTTGAGGTACCGGGCAAGGAACCTCGTCCTTGCGTCGACTACCGCAGGCTTAATTCCATCACTAAGGATCAAATTTATCCGATCCCTAACATCGAGGAGCGCCTTGAGAAAGTTAGTAGCGCTCAGTTTATTTCCACCCTAGATCTTGTCAGGGGTTATTGGCAGGTTCCACTTACAGAAGAGGCTAGTAGGTATGCGGCGTTCATTTCACCAATGGGAACATTCCGTCCTAAAGTGTTGAGTTTTGGTTTGAAGAACGCGCCATACTGTTTTTCAAGTCTCATGGATAAAGTGTTGCGGGGACAGCAAGAATTCGCTTTACCGTATCTAGACGACGTAGCGATATTCTCCGCATCCTGGTCTGAGCATATGACACACTTGCGGGCAGTGCTAACCCGCCTGCGCGAAGCAGGCTTGACAGTAAAGGCTCCTAAGTGCCAGTTAGCACAGGCCGAGGTTGTCTACCTCGGTCACGTGATTGGTCAGGGTCGTCGCCGCCCCTCTGAAATAAAAGTGGCCGCTGTGCGAGACTTTCCGCAACCGCGCACAAAGACCGATATTCGGTCGTTCTTAGGTGTCGCCGGCTACTATCAGAGGTACATCCCTAGGTACTCTGATATCGCGGCTCCCCTGACGGATGCTCTAAGAAAGACAGAGCCTCAAACAGTCGCCTGGGACGAGACAAAGGAAAGAGCTTTTAGCGCCCTAAAGAGTGCCCTAACAAGCCAGCCTGTGCTACGATCGCCAGACTATACAAAAGGGTTCATTGTTCAGTGCGATGCTAGTGAGCGAGGCATGGGCGTTGTACTGTGCCAACGGGAAAATGGAGAAGTAGAACACCCCGTCCTGTATGCTAGTCGTAAGCTGACCAGTCGTGAGCAGGCGTATAGCGCCACCGAGAAAGAGTGTGCATGTCTCGTGTGGGCCGTTCAGAAATTGTCATGCTATCTAGCCGGCTCGAGGTTTATCATTGAGACGGATCACTGCCCTCTCCAATGGCTGCAGACCATCTCTCCCAAAAATGGCCGCCTCCTGCGCTGGAGCCTCGCTTTACAACAATATTCCTTTGAGGTGCGTTACAAAAAGGGGAGTCTCAACGGTAACGCCGATGGCTTAAGTCAAAGCCCCTAACGTAGGAATCAGCCTCAAAATTGTTTGTTACTGATGTTTTTCTTCCTGAGGCAGGATTTTTTTTAACATATTGCTTTTGTTTAGTGTTTCAAAGTGATGATATGCTTTCTAGTGCAATTTTTCAATTTGTGGACGCGTTCTGAGTGATGCTAGACTACTGTAAGGAACTAGGCAGTGGTATAAAAAGGGGAAAGAGCCTGGCAGGGCTTAGTGAGGGTTGTGCCGTGCTTGCTGACTGAGCGGTTGAGTTTTCAGCGTAGTTCTAACGCTTGCCGGGAACGAGAACAAAAATGTGAACTCTCCCGAAGTCACTTTGCAGTGTCCCGTGCGAACCTGAACGAGAGAACGAGGCCTTCTCTGTGCGCTGCGCTCAAGAAACGTCAAGGGACGCCCGACTTCGGTTATGAGCATCATCGAGCGACATCCCTCCGGACAGCGGATGCAGTCCCCTGTCCATCGGGATCTCCTTTCCCCGGCGGGGCGGTCTGTTGCGTTTCGCCTGCGACACGTGGTTTTGCCGGCGCCAACTGCGGCGGGGCGGCAGACATTTTGGCCCGATCGTCGTCACCGCAACACTCATCGCCAGGTGTTTCCAGGCGCGTCTGCGGCGATGCGACCGCCTAGGGATTTCGTTCCAGTCATTGTGCCCGAAACAGGCGAGGCCAAAGCAGGGATCTCCTTCCAGTTATTGGGCCCGAAACAGGCGATGCCAAAGCAGGGATCTCGTTCCAGTTATTGGGCCCGAAACAGGCGATGCCAAAGCAGGGATCTCGTTCCAGTCATTGTGCCCGAAACAGGCGATGCCAAAGCAGGGACCATCTTCTCGTTACAGTCATTGTGTCCGACCGGCAGCGCCACGACAGTGTGCTGCGCAGCGCCACGACCAGGTGCTACGAGATCGTGCGCAGCGCCACGACATGGTGCTACGGCATCGCTACGACAGTGTGCGTCACCATTAGCCCATTGTACATTCACGTGCTCGTCTTTTGAGGGGTTCCTTCTTGCCCTCAACTGCGAGAGTATAAAAACAGCTGCCCCCGGACGCCAGGGAGGGCTCCGATTTCTTCCGTTGAGTGAAGTGCTCTCCCGTCTCTCTACTTCGGTCAAACCTGACCGCCAACTCTTTGCGATGTTAAAATAAACAAGTTGTTTCGTTGTTACCTGTCGACTCATGCTTTGCCGGGACCTTCGGATGCTTGCAGTTGTACCCCAGGCCGCCAGGCCAACGCTACCCTTGGGGCTTGCGACCCAGGTACAACCACGGGCGTCAGCGCCGAGTTCCCAACAGATCGTACCAGCAGTCAGATCCAAACAGTGGCTAACTTCATCCTGTGACATCACATTTTCTTATCTCATCACAAACGCTAATTATCTGCCACACTATTTTGAGCTTCCCTTCTCTTGGCGCCCGTTGTCACTGCGATAGAACACCGGTTATGTTCTACGCATTACATATGACGTGCCAAATTCCACTTCTTCATCTTAATCTCAACGAGCATATGATCAGCTACACCCATTTGCTCTCTAGTCCATATCGCCATGTCCTTGTCTTTGTATTACAGCTATTATAGCCCCTCCTAATTGTTGTTGTTGTTGTTGAGGTGATGGCGGTCGTTGTTGCCGTCCAAGTTTGAGCCTCATAGCTTAGTGCTTGTAATATAGACTGCCGGAATACTTTTCGTTTGGACGTGTCAGTAAGCTCCCGTTAATCAGTTTATTCTTATTATCAGGATTCCATGTGAAGAGTTGGTCTATATAAATGCACCCTAGCACAGCTTCAAAAAGCTCACTGCCAATCGCGAACTCCTGACCTGACGTATTAGTTACCGGTCGACAGGCAACTCAAGTCCCAGCAGCACAAGTTAGAGAAAGTGAATAGAAGAAAAGGCTCTGCCATGATGAACGCACCGGTTCAGCTGGTGGGGCTCGTGCAACGAGGCGAACGAGTACGGGAACACGCGCAGCTTGCCGATCTTGTCGATCAACCTCGCCTCGCTTGGCCTGCCTTCCCTGGGGAGCGCTGACACGAACTCCTTGGTTGCCTGGGTGACTGCCTGGACTATGCTTTCCATCTCTTCCACGTCCTTTTTGATGATCGCTGCGTGCAGGTACAGGTGCTCTACGGCGAAGGGCATCAGCCTGCGGTACAGAGCGCGGACTGAACACCGCTGACAGGCGCTGTAGTTGGAAACTGACGCGCTGCGATACCACGCTATGCTCAACTGCGTTATCAAATCCTTTTACGTTTGCACATTCGTTCCGAAGAAACGTACGGAGAGGACTAATTTGAGAAGAAACGGCTAATCGATATTCCAATAACGATTACACCACAGATTGCAGCTGCAGTGCAAGATGGTAACCATACGCGTATCTCCCGGCTGGAGGGGTGCACTTGCTTTCTTCGCTGTCAGAAGTGGTGTAGCAAAGTAGGCCATTTGCCCCGTCACCTTCTAAACTGGGCACTGTCGACTGCAGACTGTAAATTCAAACAAAAACAACCGCTGAGGCAAATATTTCCTTCTGAATAGCACCCACGTAAATGTGCTTTTCTTTTTCCTGCGCATTCCCTGCTTAAGCAGCGACGATTCTCTTTCGGGCCTCAGCGCAACGCACACAGTAGCAGATGACGCGCTGCCGGCCGCACTAAGCGAGGCAGAGGATGCTATCGCGGGACAGTCCAAAGCAAGTTTCACCGCTTGCATTATCCAATGATTTTTTTTTTGACCATCTAACCTAACCACATCTGAAAACTCAAAATCAGCTCTGTCTTTTATCGTTTAATGATCTTGAATCATTGTTGCCATTGCAGATTTTTTTCCCTAGATTTGGCGACTTGTCATAGCGACAAAGATTTCTATTTAGAGTCCGGCGACTTTTTTTGGCGTCTAGAGTGGACAACTGCTCACATTTTGACTACATCGAAGTTGGGAAACTAGCTTTAAAACGGGCCTTCTAAACGTACTTCATTATTCAAAAGCTACATGTTAGCGCCTGAAACCCGCTGTACGAGACATATGCTCCATGACGATGATGAAGCAACGGTTGACTTCACATTGGTAGTCTTCACATTGTGATTGTGTTTCACAGCATAATGGTCAGCCACAAACTACACAATGTTTTCACAAAATTTGTGTATTACAGCGAAGCTGTATACCTCTACCGTCCAAGGAAATTTTCCTGTCGTTGTAGTAAGCAAAAAACTCCCCCATATGTGGGCCGATTCTAGAAATAGTGCAATGCCCGGCTGATCCGCGGCGGAGGTGAAGCAGGCGTTAAGCCCTCCCCATACGTGGGAAAAATATAGGAATTGCGTATCAAGCTACAGAACAGGTATTCGGCTTTAACTCTGGAAGAGGACCTTAGTGTTGAAACAATGAACGACACTCTTATGGGCATCATTAAGGCGTGTGCAATAGAAGTCGGTGGTAACTCAGTTAGACAGGATACCAGTAATCTATCGCAGGAGACGAAAGATCTGATCAAGAAACGCCAATGTATGAAAGCCTCTAACCCTACAGATAGAATAGAACTGGCGGAACTTTCCAAGTTAATCAACAAGCGTAAGACAGCTGACATAAGGAAGTATAATATGGATAAACTTGAACATGCTCTCGGGAACTGAGGAAGCCTAAAAGCAGTGAAGAAGAAACTAGGAATAGGCAAGAATCAGATGTACGCGTTAAGAGACAAAGCCGGCAATATCATTACTAATATGGATGAGATCGTTCAAGTGGCTGAGGAGTTCTATAGAGATTTATAGAGTACCAGTGGCACCCACAACGATAATGGAAGAGAGAATAGTCTAGAGGAATTTGAAATCCCACAATTAACGCCGGAAGAAGTAAAGAAAGCCTTGGGAGCTACGCAAAGGGGGAAGGCAGCTGGGGAGGGTCAGGTAACAGCATATTTGTTGAAGAATGATGGTCAGATTCTTCTAGAAGAACTAGCCACCCTGTATACGCAATGCCTCATGACCTCGAGCGTACCGGAACCTTGGAAGAACGCTAACATAATCTAATCCATAAGAAAGGGGACGCCAAAGACTTGAAAAATTATAGATCGATCAGCTTACTGTCCGTTGCCTACAAAGTATTTACTAAGGTAATCGCAAATAGAGTAAGGAACACCTTAGACTTCTGTCAACCAAAGGGCCAGGCAGGATTCCGTAAGGGCTACTCAACAATAAATCATATTCACACTATCAATCAGGTGATAGAGAAATGTGCAGAATATAACCAACCATTATTTATAGCTTTCATTGATTACGAGAAAGCGTTTGATTCAGTCGAAACGTCAGCCGTCATGGAGACATTGCGGAATAAGGGTATAGACGAGACATATGTAAAAATACTGAACGATATCTATAGCGGCTCCACAGCCACCGTAGTCCTCCATAAAGAAAGCAACAAAATCCCAATAAAGAAAGGCGTCAGGCAGGGACATATGATCTCTCCAATGCTATTCACTGCGTGTTTACAGGAGGTATTCAGAGACCTGGATTGGGAAGAATTGTGAATTGGAGAATGCCGTAGTAACTTGTTATTCGGTGATGATATTGCCTTGCTTAGTATCTCAGGTTACCAATTGCAATGCATGCTCACTGACCTGGAGAGGCAAAGCAGAAGAGTGGGTCTAAAAATTAATCTGCAGAAAACTAATGTTTAGCAGTCTCGGAAGAGAACAGCAATTTACCATAGGTAGCGAGGCACTGGAAGTGGGAAGGGGATACATCTACTTAGGGCAGTTAGTGACCGCGGATCGGGATCATGAGACGGAAATAACCAGAAGAATAAGAATGGGCTGGGATGCGTTTGGCAGGCATTCTGAGATCATGAACAGGAGGTTGCCATTATCCCTCAAGAGAAAAGTGTTTAATAGCTGTGTCTTACCAGTACTCACCCACGGGGCAGAAACCTGGAGGCTTACGAAAAGGGTTCTACTCAAATTGAGGACGACGCAACGAGCTATGGAAAGAAGAATGATAGGTGTAACGTTAAGGGATAAGAAAAGAGCAGATTGGGTGAGGGAACAAACGCGAGTGAATGACAGCTTAGTTGAAATCAAGAAAAAGAAATTGGCATGGGCAGGACATGTAATGAGGAGGGAAGATAACCGATGGTCATTAAGGGTTACGGACTGGATTCCAAGGGAAGGGAAGCGCAGCAGGGGGCGGCAGAAAATTAGGTGGGCGGATGAGTTTAAGAAGCTTGCAGGGACGACATGGCCACAATTAGTACATGACCGGGGTAGTTGGAGAAGTATGGGAGAGGCCTTTGCCCTGCAGTGGGCGTAACCAGGCTGTTGTTGATGATGATACGTGGGCCGATCTTGAAGATAGTTCAATACCGGCCTGACCCGCGGCGGAGGTGAAACAGGCGTTAAGCACTCCACATACGTGGGCCGATCCCGAAAATAGTGCAATGCCGGCCCGACTCGCGGTTGAGGTGGATCAGGCGTTAAGCACTCTCATACGTGAGCCGATCCCGAAAATAGTGCAATGCTGGTCCAACCCGCGGCGGAGGAGAAGCAGCTGGGCGTTAAGCACTCCCAATACGTGGGCCGATCTCGAAGACAGTGCAATGCCGGGCCGATCCGCGGCGGAGGTGCAGTTCGCCATTAAGGGGCCCACATACACAGCTTCACTGGTCGTCCTTCTTGACAGAGTGGAAACGCACTGCTATTTTTTTATTCTTTACAAAACCGATTTGTATGGGCTGAAACTTTGCGGGTTCTTCGTCATCACTAAATGCATTCGATCGGTGGACCGATTTGCTGTCTTCGACTGAAATGTGTTCATGTTTGTTTCTACGCGTGTGACATCATGCTTGTTAACTTAGTTAGTATGCCTATGTTTACAACTTTATATGGCCGATAAAACTACTGCCCTTACTTATTATAGCTGTCCACTAACCTGCTATTGTAATCGATGGTTCGCCTTTCGGGCGAAAATGCGACTTTTTGCAAGGTAATTAATGGGCACTACAACACTAATACATCAAAAGTAATCTATTTGTCATCATGATATATGCCACCAGACAAAGGCAAAATTTAACATAACTCCCTTGCGCACATGCGTTAATTGCTTCAAATACTACTTTTTTCGCACGGTGTTAGCGAGTGGGGCAGTAACTAATCTCCAAACGGGTGTCATTCAGAAAATTTATTCCAAGCAGATACGCCTTGAAAACTCACCGGCTACGAACCGTAGATTGCAATATGTACCGTAAATTAAGAAATTCATTAGGAATTTTCTTAAATTAATCGGTAAATGTGTTTCTTTTTCGTTTGGCAGCGGTGCGACACAGCCACACGAGTTGATTTTCCTACTCTTTGGAGCTTGACTGCAGTGGCTGGAGACTTCATCGCATGTTTGCTTTTCCGCTGGTCAAGATTTCGCCAAGGGACGGATAACAATTTACTAAATAAGAAATCGACGTCACCGCCTGCTATCAGCCTGAATATACTGCCTTCATACTGAGCATGCGGCTATATCAGCCCCACTTGGATCAGCTTTAAAAGGACTCTGCTACTACCGGGAACGTTTCATTCGGCAGCCGTGCGACACAGTCCCACGGGTTGATTTTCCTGCTCTTTGCAGGTAAGCTGAACTCTTTTACTTGTTTTTCACGCCTGTTTCGTTTCGCACTGCTGCCGTACACAGCTCTTGTACCACTAGCCGAAACTGTTGCTGCCTTTTGTTATTCTCTTGGTGTTACCAGTTGTCTCTTTCAACCCTATTTTCAGTTTCTTTTTGATAAATGTCGCCCTCAAGGGGGAAGCGCGAGGAAACAGACCACCCTGACAGTTCGCGACAAGAGCTGGTAAACTTCAGAAAGGAAGTCCTTGCTGAATATAAAAGGCTCAAGAAAAGCGTCCAATGCTGTAGCGATACCTGTGATACAGTGGTCGAATGTCACAAAGAAGTCAAAGAACATATGAAAGACATTGAGTCACATAGAACTAGTAACGAAGCCCTGTAGGAGGAAAACCAGCAGCAGACAGTGAACCTGCTAATTTCGTCATGAGGTTGGTTGAGTTTGTTGGCGAGCCTGTGACAAAAGGCGACATCGACATTTGTCATAAAGTGCCAGCTGCAAAACAAAGTTAAAAAAAAGACATTTTCGTAAGGTTTGTGAGGGGAGAAAAGCGAAATTCACTCCTTGCGAAAACAAAGAAAACGCGGATTACGACAGTTGTGCTGGGGCACAAAAAAGCGAGTGCTCTCTACATAAATGAGCATCTAACCCCACAGAAGAAGCAGATACTTGGCGCTGCGATAGCAAAGAAAAAATCAGGTAGGGTGGAAGTAGGTGTGGACCAAGGATGGGAAAGTTTTCGCACATCGGGAAGATAGCTCCCCTGTACTCCGGCTTATCTGTCTGATGACGTACAGCTCATGACTGTTTTGTAGTCCTGCGCGCTGTCTTGTAGTCCTATGTTTATGTCTTTATTGTAGATGCGCCACGATGACTGTTGCAATAGCAAACCTAAAAACACTTCGAAACAAGAACTCCTTATCCTTCCTTCGCCTTAATGCGCGATCAATGGAAAATAAGCATGATGATATGGATTCGCTCATTGATTCTACCGGTGTTCATTTTGACGCCATAATGGTCTCAGAAACTTGTTGCACACGACACACTGTTCCATTTAAGTGTACTGGTTATCAAACTTTTGTACTGAACCGTTGGCAACGGTGGGCGGCGACGTGTTACTGTTGGTTTGTCGCGCACACGAAGTGCAAATTTTAGAGGAATTATCATTCTCAGATAATGATATATGTGGTTTACTGGCCTCCAAAGGCTCGTTGTCATGTCTTTCATAATTTTTTTAGAGAATGTTAGAACTTGTGTCACAAAATAAGTATGCACTGTTTCGGATCGGTGGCCAGAACATAGATATGTTATCTGTTTCCAATATTAGTAGTGATTTTTTGTCAATCCTCACATCTAGCGGCTTTAATAATGCTATAAATGAGCCGACCCGCATCACTGATAAAACAGACAGCCTTCTTGATCTCTTATTACCAATGCGTACAGTGAAATTGTGTCAAGTGCAACACTTCTTTGTGATATTAGTGGCCATCTTCCTATCTTTGTTTTTATTTCTGATGGAAACGAAGCAAAGCGTGAACGAAGCACTCCTATACGCTCGCAGAATGTTGCTGATCGTTCCCTGGAAAGCTTTCGAACAGAAGTTCAGAATCATGATTGCAGCCACGTTATGTTGTATACTGATGCATATAGCATGCACGAAGTGTTTATGGTGGACTTTAAAGCTATCTATAAATGAAAATTTTCGCGATATCGTACACAGGAGATGTAAAAAATATTGCAAACCATGTACAAACAGTTATATTCGCAGGCAGATAAGCTTAAAAAACAGCATGTACTGGGAATTTGTGAAAACCAAAGATATCGGCAAATTTAAAGCTTTCAAGCTCTCAAGGTAAACTAAAAGCAGCGAAAGAAGAGTATTATCAAGCATATATTTTAACGATGTGGTGAATAATTCCGCTTTGTTCTGAAAGCAACTGAACCACCTTATAAAACATGCTGATATAACTAACGTTGATAACATTCTCGTGAACAACAGTTGTGTTGTAGCCGTTGGAGCGCCTGGAAGTTTTACCACGGAAAATACTCCTTCGATTCACAAAACAGCAAACATTTATGGCAGCACGGTGTTTTTTCCCACGAGTTAGAATGAAATTAAAAATGTGTTTCATAGCCTGAAACATTCTAAGTCGCGTGATGCAAATGGCATGCAAATTAGGGCAATCAAATGTACTATGGACACAATTGCGCCAATTTTAGCTGAAATTTATAACTTATCTCTAGAACAAAGTTGCTTTACGAAGGAAAGGCAGATTACAAAGATGGTAGCAATCTACAAGGGGGAAAACAAAAATGACAAATAATTTAGCCCACTTTCCATATTACCGGTAATTTCAAAGGGCTTAGAAAAAATAATGCACAAGCAATTGTATGTTTTTTTAGACAAACACTCGCTTATCTCGACAGCACAATACGGTTTCCTGGAATGCAAGTAAACGGAATTGACCTTATTCACACAAAAGGAGTTTATAACTACGCCGCTTGATGCAAAACAGGTAGCCTTAGGTATATGTCTAGATCTTACAAAAGCATTCGATTGCGTTCACCATATTGGACTTCTAGCTATGCTTAAGTAACACGGAGGTCGTGTTCATGCAAACAAGTTTATGTCCTCCTATCTCCAGAATCGTTTCAGTACGTTAGCCATAACTGTTCGAACTCGAAAATAAAACCTATCCCACACGGTATGCCACAAAGGAGCATTCTCCGGCCACTTCTTTTTCTACTTTATATGAATTGATATTTTTTCCACAACTGAAAATATTGCTACGAATGAAGAATGGGTTTACTTACAGTGGGAATGGTAGACAAGACATGGGACGGACCGAAACAGCCGATCACTCCGAAAACCTGGCGCCACTTCTTCTTTCTCTTCCACGCTCTTCCGATGCGGCGTTGCATTTTCCTCCGGGGCAGATGAAGCTCACCGAGCGAGTCAGAGTGCGCGTTGATGGTACGGTTTCAATCGTGCGATGTGCACAACTTGCGTCTTGCGTGAACGGTGGTTATCAGCCGTCACTGTAGCGATGACATAGGTCACGTCACTCAAGCATTTGAGAATGACGAACGAGCCCGAATACTTGGAGAGCAGCTTTTGGCAAAGTCCCCTTTTCCGAACCGGTGTCCACAGCCACACGAAGTCACCGGTGGTGAATCTGACGGGCAGCTGTTGTGCGTCGTAGAGAGCCTTAGCATGAACATGCGACGATAGGGTTCTGAGCCGGGCAAGTCGACGTGCTTCTGCGGCACGACACAATATCTGTATGACAGAAGCATCGTCGTTAAGTGAAAAGGAAAGTATGGTGTCGAGAAAACTTTGAGGATGGCGAGCGTAGAAGAGAAAGAAAGGTGCGTGTCCTGTGACTTCATGCTTGGCTGTGTTGAAGGCACACGTGATGAACCGTAATACGGCATCCGAGTTCTGATCCGTTGATACTTACATTGAAAGCATGTTGAGAGGGTACGATTGGTGCGCTCGGTTAGACCGTTGGTTTGCGGGTGGTAAGGCGTGGAATGACGATATCGAGTTCCACAAAGGCGTAGCAACCGTTCCACGACGCAATCCGGCCGCAATCACTTATCACCACACGAGGAGCTCCGTGGCGGCGGATAATCGAATGCAGAAGAAACCCCGAAACATCAGGTGCTGTAGCTGAGACAAGTGTCATTGTTCCAGTATAACGTGTTAAATAATCCACGCACATGATTATCCAGCGGCAGCCAGTGAAAGACTTGGGGTAGGGGCCGAGCAAATCTATACCCACTTTCTTAAAGTGAAGTCAGCGGTGTAACCGGTTGCAGAGTTCCTGCAGGAGCTGTAGTCGGTTGTTTGTGGCGTTGGCAGACATCACAGCTGGCGACATACTGCTTGGTTGTCTTCCACGATAGAGGCCAATAGAAACGTTGTCGGAGGCGGTGGAGCGTTCGAGCGAATCCAAGGTGACCGGATGTAAGGTTGCCGTGCATGGCTCGAAGTAAAGCAAGACGCAGGCATTTTGGAACGCCGAGCAGTAGTGGAGCACCGTTGTTTGAATAATTCATGGGGTAAAGCAGACCGTCACGAATCAGAAATGGCGTAGCCCGTTCGGATCTGCGGGTCGCATCAATAATGGGCTTTAGTGAAAGGTTGCGCTGTTGTTCGTTCATGAAGATGACAAAGTCAGGAAAGTCCGATGAGATTGTAGTTAAGTAGTCGTCGAAATCGTCATCATCAGTACCCTCGCTCTGAGAGGGAAGACGAGATAAGCAGTCGGCATCTGTGCGACACCGACCGCTCTTATAAGCAACAGAAAAGTCGTATTCTTGAAGACGCAAGACCAACGACCCAGCCAACGACCCGGCTGGGTCACGCAGTCCAACGAGCTAGCAGAGAGAATGATGGTCGGTGACAATCGTGAAATCGCGGCCATACAAATAAGATCTGAACTTGTGGATGTCGAAAACAACAGCAAGACATTCCAATTCCGTGACTGTATAATCGCTCTCTGCTTTCGTCAAAGTGCGACTTGTGTACCCAACGACGTGTTGGCGTCTGGCATAAGACTGGACGAGCACAGCACCAATGCCCACACCACTTGCATCAGTATGCAGTTCGGTGAACGCCTCCGGATCAATATGGCGGAGAAGTGGCCCAGAGGTGAGCAAAAACTTCAGCTGCTGGAAAGCAGTCTCACACTGAGCGGACCATATGTAGGGAGTGTCCTTGCGGAGCAGGTCAGTCAGTGGACAAGCAAGCTCACCGAAGTCTTTAATAAACCTGCGAAAATAAGAAAAAAGGCTCAGGAAACTTCAGAGATATTTCACTGTCTTCGGCTGCTTAAAGTTGCGAACAGCAGAAATCTTTTGGGGATCTGGCTTCATACCGTCCTTGTCGACGAGAAATCCCAGCACAAGGGCTTAACGCTCACCGAAACGACACTTCTTAGAGTTTAAAATTAGGCCAGCCTGTCGGATGCAGTCCAAACCAACGCCGAGCCGCTGGTTGTGCTCGTGGAAAGTTCGGCCGACTATAATACAAATCATACAAATCTCCCATTTGAGACCACGGAGGATGGAGTCCATAAATCGCTCGAAGGTTGCTGTGGCATTACATAAGCCAAACGGCATGACGTTAAACCCATAGAGTCCTTCAGGCGTAACAAAAGCGGTCTTTTCTCTGTCAGACGGGTGCATCGGTATTTGCCAGTACCCGGACCAGAGGTCAATCGACGAAAAGTACGATGCGGAGTGAATGCAGTCAACAGCATCGTCAATCCTTGGTAAGGGATACACTTCTTTCTTTGTGACGGCATTAATGCTGTGGTAGTCTACACAAAATCTCCACGAGTTGTCTTTCTTTTTCACTAGTATAACAGGAGCTTCCCAAGAACTGCAAGACTCCTGAATAGCGCCTTTCTGCAGCATGTCGTCGACCTGTTCGGCAATCACTTTTCTTTCCGTGGGAGATACGCAATAGGGTTTCCGACCTATCGGAGTCGCTTGCCCTGTGCTGATGCGGTGGTGCATGCAGGATTCCGGCAACATCCGAGAACGCTCGCGTTGAGTAAAATCAAATACTGACGTGTAGCAGGCGAGCACTTGGTAGGCTATCACTCGCTGAAGTCGTGCTAGCTCTTCTTGAACCGCTCGACGCACGACCGAGGCGATGTCATCGCAAGCAGCGACGTCCATACTTGCAACTTTGGTGACGTTGTCCAAGCGCCCGAACTTCGGTAAAATCCTTCGGGTCTTCAGAGCTTCGAACGCACGACATTGCTGCCTGAATTCGGAATGAGTGCTCAAGTTTTTTTTTTCGTTATTAAAAAATTGTAGACGTCTTCAGCGATGCCTTTTAATAGGTATCCTACTTTGTCTTCATCCGACATGTTCGCGTTTACAATTCCGCATAGCTTCAATATTACTTCAATATACGTTGTACACGTTTCACCAGGCAATTGGGCTCTGCGTGAAAGCGGGTGTTCCGCTTTCTTCTTTTTGGAATTGGAGTCGCCAAAGCAGGATTTCAATTCCTGGACAAAAGTTTCCCGAGCGGTCAGCACGCGTTCGAGTTTGTCAAACCAAAGTAGAGCGATACCAGCGAGAAAAAATGCAACGTTCACAAGCTGCGCTGATGTACTCCCCCCGTTACGCCGGCTTACTCTTTCGTAGTGCCTCAGCCATTCATCCACGTCTTCATCTGTTTTACTTGAGAATATACGTGGTTCCGGCGTCCAGTAGCTAGGAGGCTTTGACCTCTGACTGGCTTGAACAATGCCTTCTTCGATGGTGTTCACTGACCGGCCTGATTAGTCGTCGGCCATGCTTGTTGGCTCTGGTGGCAGTCCAGCCAGGCGTCTGCTTCTATGAAGACCTTGCAGGACTGGGTTGTCCAGGGTGACCAGCACCCAGCACTTTCACCACTTGTTACGAACGAAGAATGAGTCTATTTGCAGTGAAAGGGGTACAGGAGACATGGGACGGCCCGAAACAGCCGATCACCCCGAAAACCTCACGGCGCTTCTTCTTTCTCTTCCACACTCCTCCGGGGCGGCGTTACAATATGAAGTAGATTGCATATGCAGACGACACAGCCATTTTTTTTCAGGGGCACGAGTCCGGCCATTCTTGTTAATTTTGCAAACGTCATGCTCCAGGATACTTTAAACTGGTGCGATAGAAACTGCCTAAGAATTAATGCTAAGACAAGCGACCATGTTTCCCGCAAAGCATAAGGCCCTAAATCTTGAAAACATGTATCTAAACAATGAGGAAATTACAATTTTAAGTGAGATAAAAGCTCTAGGAATTATATATTCAGAAAATCAGCTATGGAACAAACATATCTAGTTTCTTTGCAGTAAACTAAACTGAATAACATGACTATTATACAGACACCGACATGTCTTCCCCACTATTCTGAAGCGATTGTATATAATTCACTCTTTCTATCTACATTAAATTATTGCCACCTAGTCTGGGCAACGACATCAAAGCAAGACATCGCCATACTAAAATTATGTAAAAAACCCACAATTCGTCCAGTAACAAAAATATTTGCTCCAAAGAACACACCTCTAAATCTCTTTTTTTTCAATACAAAATAATGTTCGTTGAATTTATTTACTTATTTCGTCTGGCGTGTAGGTAGAAATCCGCATTGCAAAAGGGAAATGTTGTTTACGTGAACTTGTTTAACTTGAACCATCGCGCAGTTCCATGTACTACAAGACATACAGACCTTTGTTTGGAACATTTTTGTCGTACAAATTATGCGCGACAATCGGTTCCATATAGCATTGCTGCTCTGTTAAACACTTTGGCTACTAATGGACTAAACCTGGATACTACGTCCACTCTCTCCACTATCATTCATTTATCAGAAGAGACCCCTGGAAGACTCTTGCTTGCTCTTGTCATATATATATATATATATATCCAGACTGACTGGTCTTGATGTGCTTATTTCTTTTTCTCAGTTACGATTATTTTCTATAGTTTTATTTGTGGGATTGTGTCGTCATCTCAGTTTATTGCTGTTGCATTATTTTTCTTCTAAATCGAGCATTGTACTTTTTAACTGAACCTATTTCATACCTGTAAATTTTTGTTACTGTATTACAATTTTTATCTCTTCGCATTTTTTTCTGTCTCTCGTACAGTGCCTAGATTTATGTCAAACTACATATGCCAGCGCTGCTCACTGCCGAATTGTAACACAGGGGACCAGGCATAGTCAAGCTACACCTAAGCAGCTTTTTTCCGCCACCCCCCTTTCTCTTCTTGAGATTAATAAAGTGTGATTTGATTGGATATGTCGTGCCAGTAATGCCACCCCTCTGAATAATGCAGCTCAAGGACTAAAATTATATCGTCTGTAACATGCCATCTTTTATAATTCCGGTAAACGTAAAGCTGATCACACCTATATAGTAACCAATGTGTACAAATGGAAGATGATGTTAGGGGCCAAGTCAGGAGACCTGAGTCATCACCTTTCGCCTCAGCACCATGACCATCACGTATTCACGTATTTTCATTTAAACGCACTGTCATTGTCTTATATATATATATATATATATATATATATATATATATATATATATATATATATATATTGGGAGGCAACGTTAAGGCCGTCAGACTCTATTCTCTCGAGCGAGAGCCCCATGACAGAGGCCCAAGACGGTGATGATGAGTATGTACAGAGGAAAAGGTGAGCGTATTAATAATGTGCGGTAACCCATGAACATGACAAGCAAGCTATTTCCTTCAGTGCGCATGTGCGCACGCTTTCTGTCACACCTTCCCTCTCCCCTTATCTTTTCTTTATATTTCCGAGCGTGAATAAACCCGGCGTTCTTCGGCTGGAACTACCGTCTCGTTCACTACGGGAGGGGCGTTGCCTCCACCCGTCAACCATCGCAACAGTGGCGACGAGAACCCCCACGGATACGCAACAGCGACCGGGCACCAGCCACGACACGAAGACGCCCATCAGCCCAGCCGCGACCATGGCCCTCAAGCTTCCGGATTCTATAGAGGACACAGATAAGTGGAACACATATCTCGTAAAAGTCGACGCTTACTTTGAAGCAAACGAGGTTACAGACGACGCCAAGAAGAGAGCCTTGTTGGTTGCGGCGTTAGGATCTAGGACCGTGGAGATTCTTTGCGGTAGAGTAGCACCTAGAAAACCGAGCTCGCTAAGCTATGAAGAAGTCGTTTCAACCTTGAATGAGCACTAAGATCCATCTCCTAACGAGATATTGGAAAGTTTCAAGTTCTTTCATCGAATCCAACAAGAAGGAGAGTCTATGCAGGCGTTTATCGTAGAGATTCGTAGAATAGCCCATAACTGCAATTTCTCTTCAATGTTGCAGCGAATGCTGAGGGATCGCATCGTTTGCGGGGTGCGGTCGAAAAACTTGCAGAAACAGCTACTAGCCAAGAAGGATATGACTCTTGCGGAAGCCGAAGCACTTGCTCTAGCAGCAGAAAGCGCAGAGCTAGGTTCGCAACAGATAAACAGTCAAGGTGACGCCATCGATGGGCTCAACTTTCAGCGGAAAGGGGAATTCGCAATATCAAGGAATGAACCGAGTATGTCAGTGCAACAATGTAGCTGCTGTGGCAGGCAAGGACATCAAGCCATTGCGTGCTCGCTGCGAAGGCGCCGGTGTTACAAATGCGGGCGACAAGGTCACTTGGCGCGAGTATGCTCGCGAACAGTTCCCGCCCATCGAACCTTGGCGATAACCGAATGTTCAGCTGAAATTGAAGACAGCGGCAGCAATGCATTGCAAATATGGTCAGTAAAAAGTTATGAATGTCTGGTTCCGCCCATACAGAAACTTGTCACGTGGAATGGAATTCCGCTGAAAATGATAATTAACACCCGTTCGCCTGTCTGCGTGGTGCCTAAAGCAATATACGAAGCTCATCACCATAAGTGGCCACCGTTTGGTGAGGCTGCGCTAACCCTTTCATGTTACCTTGGAAAGCTACCAGTGCTGGGCGTTCTGCAAATGCAAGCTTCCTATAAGTCTGCGACAGTTGACTGCAATCTTGTAGTGTTGAACTGCGAAGGCCCTAGCCTTTGTGGCCGTGACTTACTGAAGAAACTCGAAATAAAAGGGGCGCCGCTTCTTCAGATCACGTCGCAGTCAACCGAAGTGAAGCTGGAGAGCCAAGGAGCTGCACCCGTGATGGAGCAGTACGCTGACCTTTTCGCGGAGGGCTTGGGACTCATCAAAGGGCCACCCGCACGGCTGCATATAAAGGACGGAGCAACACCAAGGTTCTGCAAGGACGAAGCGGACCAGGAGGATGAGGCCCAAATTGTACTGACCCTGGACCAGTGGGA
This sequence comes from Dermacentor variabilis, assembly GCF_050947875.1. Classification (NCBI taxonomy): domain Eukaryota; kingdom Metazoa; phylum Arthropoda; class Arachnida; order Ixodida; family Ixodidae; genus Dermacentor; species Dermacentor variabilis. The sequence goes on along the minus strand of NC_134568.1, from coordinate 60,362,787 downwards.
TCAGCCTGTCATGCCGTTAAAGGAACTCAAAGCGCTCGCCGTCGCTGATGAGGTACTCTCACAGGTACGCAAGTACACACGGGAAGGTTGGCCGCGCAGTTTTGACATAGAAACGAAAGAGATGGCAGAGTTCTACAAAAAGCGGCATGAGCTGTCTGTTACTGAAGAAGTGCTCTACTGGGGTCATCGCCTTGTAGTGCCGACCAATGCGCGAGGGAAGCTGCTAAAGCTACTACATGCAGCCTACCAAGGCGTGTCCGCTATGAAGGCAAAAGCCAGGTCTTTATTTTGGTGGCCCGGCTTAGACCACGACATCGAGCGCATTGCAGCGACCTGCCACAACTGCGTGCAAACGTCACTGATGCCTCAGGCGAAAGAACCAGTAAGTTGGCCCGATACGTGCGAAAGGTGGTCGCGCTTGCATATCGACTATGCGGGACCAATCAAAGGGACAATGATTCTGGTAGTCGTCGATTCACACACAAAGTGGATTGAGGCGATTCCCATGTCGCTGGCTAACGCTCACAGTACCTTAATGCCCTCAGGACAATATTTAGCCGTTTCGGTATACCGCGCACGGTCGTGTCAGACAACGGGACGCCATTCACAGCATGGGAGTTCGAGCAGTTTATGAAGCGAAACGGAATAGTGCATATTCGGGCACCCCCCTATCACCCCCAAAGTAATGGCCTAGCCGAGCGAGCCATGCGCACCGTCAAAGAAGGCTTGAAGAAGATAGGAGGCAGTTGCATCATAACGTCGTTGGCCCGGCTGTTGTGCAATTATCGAAAGGCACCACACCAAGGAGGCCCTTCTCCTTCAGAGATGCTATTAGGTTACCGGTTGCGCACAAGACTGGACATGTCTTTTCCTTCCAGAGCCTGCCCTGCTAAAGCTGTGAATGACTTAAGCTGGAACTTTGCACCGGGAGACTATGTGTACGTGCGAAATTGCGGCGTCAGCGATAAGTGGGCCCCAGGCACTGTGGAAACTACTTCCGGCGCTCGCCTCCTGGATGTTAAGACTGCGGACGGGTTTGTCCGCCGCCACTTGGATCAAGTTCATAAGCGGACCACAGATGAGACCGCAGCAGCCGTCGACCTGTCGAGGCTTCCTACAACGGGTTCCCCGGTATTAAAGGAACCAAGGACCTCTGAAACACCTGAGAGAATACCAGAAGCGCAACCTCGGGAGCTACGTCGCTCCACACGATCAAAGAAACCTGTCGTGCGTTTTGGTTACTAAGGGTGAAGAAATGCGGTAACCCATGAACATGACAAGCAAGCTATTTCCTTCAGTGCGCATGTGCGCACTCTTTCTGTCACACCTTCCCTCTCCCCTTACCTTTTCTTTATATTTCCGAGCGTCAATAAACCCGGCGTTCTTCGGCTGGAACGACTGTCTCGTTCACTACGGGAGGGGCGTTGCCTCCACCCGTCAACCATCGCAACATAACGTTTACACTAATTTCCCCGCCCGCGCAAGCGGCCAGCCTGGCCGCGACTTAGCCAAGAAGGAAACGCTCAACGAATCGTTTGAGGCGCGAAACATCACCGATTTCCGAACCACGGTAACGACAATCCGAAGAAACCTCAACGGGAGTAAGAGGATAGTTCACTGGGGATGTTTTTTCAGGAATGAGGTGCGGTCCAAGAAAGTGTGATTCAAACTTCTCACACAATCCGGGTGTACGAATGGGCGTCCGAAGAAGCACTTGCTCTCCAGGACGAAAGGAGACGCCTCGACGAGAGATGTCGTAACGTTTCTTGCGATCTAGCTGACTGACTTCTGTGTTGAGGCGAGCACATTGGCGACATTCTTCAAGTTTCGAGACGAATTGTTCGGTTATACTGACCGAGGTGTCAGTTGGGGCATTCAAGAAAACGGCGTCGACGGGGAATGTCGGCGAACGGCCGTAAACGAGGTAGAAAGGTGAGTACCCTGTGGTTCGTTGGATAGCGGTGTTGTGAGCAAACGTCACAAAAGGAAAAAGTTTGTCCCAGCTGTCGTGGTTTCGCCCGATACACATTGATATCATATCTGTTAGTGTGCGACGAAATTGCTCTGTTAAGCCATTTGTTTGAGGGTGGTATGCGGATGTCGTCTTATGAACTGTCCCACAAGCTCTGAGTACTTCTTCGGTCATTGTTGATATGAAATTCTTGCCATTATCACTCAAAAGTACATGAGGTGCACCATGACGCAGAATGGCATTGAGAAAGAATGCGGCAACATCTGAGGCCTAACTCGAGCGTAGAAGAGCGGTCTGCGTACCTTGTCACGATCCATGGGCATGGGCAGGACGTGTAATGAGGAGGGAAGATAACCGATCGTCATTAAGGGTTACGGACTGGATTCCAAGGGAAGGGAAGCGCAGCAGGGGGCGGCAGAAAGTTAGGTGAGCGGATGAGATTAAGAAGTTTGCAGGGACGACATGGCCACAATTAGTACATGACCGGGGTAGTTGGAGAAGTATGGTAGAGGCATTTGCCCTGCAGTGGGCGCAACCAGGATGATGATGATGATGATGATGATGATGATGATGATGATGATGATGATGATGATGATCGGCTGGCGTAATGGACAGAGGCCCGACCTGGTCTATCCCAACAATGAAAAAAGGTCTCACTGATATAGGCTGTAAGAGGCAAGCAGGAGGCGAAGTCTGTCGCTTCCGCCGTTTTCGCTAAACACAAGCAGTGACGTACTTCGCCACAAAAGTAGACATGCCTGGCCAAAAGGAACGGCTCCTAATGCGGTTGTATGCTTTGCGGAACCCATGTGGCCAGCAAATGGGTCGTCGTGAAAGGCTTCGAGGACTTGTGTGCCCAGTGAACGTGAAAGAACAGGTACCCAGCGGTGGTCTGTCGGTGTTGTAAATGTAGCGGTGCAGCACGTATTTTCCGGACTTAAATAGTCGCAATTGTCGACGTAATCTGGCATTCGGTGCAGAAGAAGTTAAGCACAGGCGGTGCATAATGCGCTTGTAGTATGGATCAGAATGTTGACACGAGGCGAATTCAGTGCCGCGACTGGAAGCGTGTGAGTAACTTCTAGCGATCCGAACGTAAGCGGGGACAGTCTCGTCACCAAGGGGCGAGCAATGGAGAGACGTGCTCGAAGATAGTAGTGGCAGCGAGGCAGAGCGTCGGCATCCTGATGTTTTTTTTCTCAAACTTGTACACAACGTCAAAATCGTACTCTTGCAATCGGAGCAACCAGCGGCCAGGACGTCCAGACAAATGTTTCAGTGACGACAACCATCATAGGGCCTGATGGTCGGTTACGACATTGAAGTGGCGTCCGTAATGGTATGGCCGAAATTTTATGGCCCAAACTACTGCAAGGCATTCCTGTTCTGTTATCGAGTAGTTCTGTTCGGCAGCCGTTAATGCACGACTGGCATAAGCAACAACTTTCTCTCGTCTAGTGGTATCCCGCGGTAGAAGGACAACATCGATCCCATGGCCACTAGCGTCGGTGTGCAAACAAGTTGATGCGTTCTCACCGAAGTGACAGAGGACGGGGTCAGAGGACGGGGTCAGGCTTGCTTGAGGGCTTCGAAAGAAAGTTCGCAGTCGTCTGTCCACGTGAAAGCAGTGCCCGATGTCCGCAACTTGTGCAGTAGCGACGCCATGGCAGCAAAATGACCGATGAAACGGCGGAGGTAGGATGCCAGGCCCAAGAAACTTCTGAATTATTTCTGATTTTCGGGGTTAGGGAACCGAATCACAGCAGCAACCTTGTCAGAATCTGGTCGAACACCATTTTTACTCATAAGGTGGCCCAACACGTGATGTTCTTTCTGGCAAAATGACATTTTTGTATGTGTGTTGAGTTGCAGTTCAGCGTTTGAGATGCATGTCAAATCTTCGTCCAACCACGCAAGGTGTTGAAAAAAGTTGTAGAAAAAATAATGATGTCATCTAAATAGTACAAACAGGTCTTCCACTTAAGGCCGCATAAAACTGTGTCTACCATGCGTTCAAATGTTGCATGTGCATTACATAAACTGTAGGGCATTACGTTGAACTAGTAAAGTCCATACGGGATTCAAAAGCTGTCTTGTCCTTGTCCGCCTCGTGCATAGGTACTTGCCAATACCCGGATCGAAGGACTATACTTAAGACATATTCAGCGCCCTGGAGGGAGTTAGTGACATCGTCGATTGTAGGCATCGGATATACGGGTATACGTTGTTGCGCGTGATCCTATTAAGTGCTCGATAATCGACGCAAAATCGTACACAGCCGTCTTTCTTCCAGACCAACACAACGTGAATCGAACAAGAACTGAACGACGCCGAATGATGTCTCTTTTGAGCATCTCATCAACGTTGTCCGCAATCATTTTCCGTTCAGCGGAAGACACGCGGTATGGGCGGCGGCCTACAATTAAACCGCGTTCGGTTTCGATGCGATGCACTGCGACGGACATGCGCCCCAGAAGTTTGGAGGGAACGACAAATAAATCGCTGTGTTTCTGCAGTAGGGCCAAAAGGTCTTCTTTCTGCGCTGCAGTTATGTCGCAATTTATCGCGGCCGTTACAGTGGTCGCAGCATGATCATCAGTTGTGGTAGACAAAGTTGGTGATTCGTTTACTAGCGAAAGAGGTGTCAGTAAAGCAAGTCACAGCGGTGCTCTGGAAAAGCACAACTGGCGAAGAAGTAAGGTTCAGTACAGGGATCAACGCTCTACCATCGAAAAACCGCACCAAGCTAGGAGCAATGCTACGCCCACCAAATATGCAACGACCGCTCGGTGAAAAAACACATCAACGTTAACAATGGCGACGGAAGTCAGTGTTAGGATATGCTCATTGTCCGGGATAATTGAATAGTTGGTAGACGTGACGAAACGCAGGTTGTGAGCATCGACGTCGGATGAAGATTCAGTGTCCGTCATATGAATAATTCGCTGACGGCAAGATATTAAAGTTGACGCTGAGGACAGGAAGTCATTGCGTGGATATACGATAACAGTACGACAAACTGAATGTGGTGAAGGATGCCATCAATGAAAGCACAAGCAGTGCAAACACAGGAGGGCTGAATAAGAACTGCATTAGCACAAAAAGGGGAAGACCATTGTATGGTGTCTTCACCTTCCGCAAGCGAGAACACAAGTCAGTACTAATAACGGAAAGCGATGCACCCGTGTCAACCAAGGCTTCAGTCCGTATACCTTCAACACATGCCTTAGCAAACAGCGCAAATAACGGGACATAGAAAAGGGGCACACGCCATGGGCGCCGTCTTCCTACAATTATGTTTATTGCGCGAGCGCGGAATATATAGGCAGAGAAGTAAGAATGACAAGAAATACCGTAAAAAAATGAGAAGAATGACATGAGGTTTCACATGGGCGGAGATGTGTTGAATATGCAGACATGCGATTTCCTTGTCTAATAACTGGATGGATATTGAACTAATGCGTGAATGACTACATTGGATGGTGGCCAATGCCTCGACTTCACGCGTGCGCCTCACGCGTGCGCTGGTCGGCGTGCTTTTGGTTCACGGTGATCTTTCTAAAATAGGGGATGTTCTTACACGATGTGCAATGCAGAGCAGGATTACTGCTGTATTTTTGTTTTATGTTTGTTGGCGTGCTCCCGGAGGCGATCATTGAACCGGCGTCCCGTTTGTCCTACGTAGGAGCGCCCGCACTTTAAGAGTATTTCATAAATGACTCCAGTGATGCAGCTGGTGAGAGGCGCTTGATGCTTCTTGTCGCAACCTTCTTTCTTCTTTTTTTTTCTTTTCTTCTCTTTTTTTTTTTGGGGGGGGGGGGGTATCCTCGGTTGACCCTTCTGCATAAGGCGACCTCTTACGGGCTTTTGCGCTCACTAAAGATATGTTGTCTAAGGACCACGAGTCCTTTTGGACATCTTTTTATAGATTTTTGTGCTCTTTGTCGCTAACTGCATATTCGCAAAAAACTACCACGTACACAAATAGATCTGAAATCAGTGCGGCATACTGAACAACTGTTAAACATTCCCACAAACAAAATGCACTGCATCACGCTTTGAACAATCAGGCTCTCACTTCACGAAGGTTTCAGTTGCGGCTTCTATCGTACCATCGGGATCTCAGTCATTACAGCGCCGCGCATTAAAAAAGAAATAACCTGAACGCTGTAGTTTGGCCACATATTGACTAAAATCCGACAAAGGAATTCTTTTAACTACAGCTTACGGCCAGTCGCGCGCCATTTTGAGTGTATTCGCCGGCTTCTTTCATGGTCGGAAAAACACTTTTATCTAGCACGTATCGAGCAACAAAAAGCTGTATCGGGAGTTTTTCCTATTGCTCTACAATTTTCTCATTGACACTTTCCATCTAATTATAATAACTGAGAGGTTGATTAATTAATTAGGACTATTTATCTAATAAGGCCGAATGAAAAAAAATAATCTGAGCGCCTGCAAGCGACGGCAAACAAAATTACCTTGGTTCGGTCCAGCTATACGTGGCATTTGCCTATTTTTAATGTTTGGCTAAAGTTGCGTGGGACATCCTTTCGTATGCAATATACGATGCGTGCTTGATACAGTGTTCAGTGAGTGTGAGAGTCATTCAGATAAAAACAAAGCGTACCGACTTGTAATCACGTGGAGAAGAAGGTTGGTACCAAACTTTCACCACATACTGTGAACACCTCAAGTTTTATGCGAGTTCCTGCATGCACATTTAATGCTGGGGTTCCTTACTGAATCAGAAGTATTGCGTTTCAATTCGATCAGTGTAAAGAACACACTTCTATATTTCCACCTTACGGCCTGAGAACACACCCGCCGTGGTGGCTCGGTGGCCGTGGCGTTCCGCTGCTAGCTCGACCTCGTGAATTCGGTCCTGGCCGAAGGGGTCCCAGTGCGATGGGGGCGAAATGCGCAAACGCTCGTGTACTCATAATCAGCTCCGCGTTTAAGAACTACAGGTGGCCAAGGTTAATGCAGGAGTACCCCACTACGGCGCACCTGATAATGGGATCGTGATTTTGGCTCATAAAACCCCAGACCTGACAACACGTTTACTGGGTTCCGTTAAATAAACGTTGAAGCAGATATAAAAAGAACTGAAGAAAATGCGTATTTAATTCGGGATTTTTCACTGCATGTGTAGATACGATAGAAAAGAAAAGGAAGTTGCGGAGCATAGCCTCAAAACTGCCATGACGCGGCCTTGACGAAGCAGCTATACGAAAGTGAAATACGTGGACATTATACCGTACTCATGCACAGTATTGCCCCTTTGATAGCATACGCAACAGAGAATTATAGAGTTGACACCCAGACAAGCATGTTGCAGCCTGACATCCTGTATACCCCAAGAAGCGATTCGTGTTTGACATCACGTGCATTTTTTATATGCCCTATTCACACACGCACAAAAGATAGAACAGGCACTCACTGACACGTCCAGACGTCCCACGTCTGTTTATTTATTATGAAAAAACGACGCGCTCTATAGGTTTACATTTTGTTTTAATAAAGTGAAGCCACCCAACGATATTACATCTTGGTGAAACCGAAAAAAGTATATAAAATCACTTCTATATAGGCAATTCTAATTAAATTTCATTTTTTTAGTAGACGTAAATGTTTTTGTTTTTTTTTTCATCAAGTGCGTAGACCTATAATGTGCAGTTTCCTTGCAAGCACGTCGAATTTCTGCCTTATTGCTTGTCTGTTTACCTTTTGCTTTGTGCAACAGTAACTTATCAGCTTGAAAATATTCTTTTCCTTGGGTTTTACTTTTTCTTGCTTATCTTTGGCGTAGTATAGCCGGTACCGGCGAAAATGGCGGCGCCGCGGCGGGGGGTCTACTTGTGGGCAAACCAAGTAAGAAGCAAGGAGGATCGTCAGAATATATACGGTGCATTGTGAACTTTCGAGATTTCGTTTTATCGAGAACTATAAGATGTGATACTCACGTGTGGACGTCCGCGTAGCAGCGCGACCACATGTCTTTCAGTCCGTGGGTGTAGTTTGGCACGGGCGAGCTGTAGGCGAGAGTGTAGGAAGCCACGCGGCTAAGGTACCACACCACGTATAGACCAATGTAGGCCGCGATCTCTTTCGCTTCTAGTGGATCGAAAACTCTGGAAGCGAGAAAGTTGAAGTAGTCCTCGTCCAGAATCAAGAATTTCCTCTTCGCAATGTCCAGGAATTGCAACTTCTTGTGCAGGATGGTGGACAGTGACTGCCAGAAGCCCGCTTGCGGGTACTGTGGGCTCAATTTCAGTTCGACGTGGAGTGGTTTAGTGACGGACAGCTCGGCGAACGCCTGGTTCACACTCTTCACAGCCCTGATAAGTGCGGCGTAAGACATGCCACGTTCTCCGATGACTTCGGCGCACCGTCTGACGTAGACGTCGAAATTTTCACTCGGACCAAGTTGCTGGAGGTATTCTGCAAACGAGACGATGTCGTAGTTGGGTGTGACGTGCAGCATGTAGCCGCTCCCTGAGTAAAGGCTGCGGCCGGCGGTCAGCCTGAAGACTGGTGCGATGCCGGCGTTCAAGTTGAACTCCACGATGCTCCGAACTGTGGAATACTTGGACGTGGTGGGCATCTTGGGAAACGCGAGTTCACCCGCGCTCAGCACGTTTCTGATGGCGTCCAGGTCCTCGTTCTTCTGCATTGTCAGCTTTAGGCAGCCACGAAGCAGCATCGCGGCCTTTTGAACGGCGCTTTGGCCCGATCTCGGCACTGGGACCGCAGAAACCCAGCGAAGCGCCGCTGTACGCAGCGACTGCTCGAGACGAGCGAAAAAACGGGTGGCGCGGCCGTCCCCGCAAGAGTAATTGAAGAAGTCCTGGCAAGGTGCCGTGGACGGTTCGATGGATTGGTGCACCGCTACGGCTACGTTGAAACAGCGCGGCTCCTTGCACTGCACTAGGCAGTGGAAGAGCACGAGAGGCTGGAAAAGTGTGATAGATAGCGTCACGGCTGACACCGACACCAGGAACACGCAATATTCGGCCGTACGTTGTCCGCGGACGCTGACAGACGTCGCACTCGAAGTAATGTTGTTGCGAATAGGAGCGGCACTTGTTGGAGCGATAGCCACCGGCGCTGCGGCGACGTCGAAGGAAACCGCTCGCCGTCTTCCGCTTGCGTTCGCCCTCATTGACGTGGAATGGCACGGCCCCGCTGGACTCTCGGATGACGCGAGACGGTAGCTGTGGATCAGCGGGCTGCCAGTCAGCTTGATAGAACTCCTCTCCTGGCTGCTTCCGTCGTGCGCCCGGCAGGAGCCTGATGCCTGAAGCCAAAGGAAATACGACACGCTCGCTGTGACGGCGAAAAGCTGCTCCAAGCGCGGGGCTGGCTCAGGAAGTAAACTCGTACTGTTTCGAAGTTAAAGCTGAAGAGAGCTGCTTGCAGGCCCTTTGGTGCGAATGACGGCGCGGATGACGGGACAAGTAACATGTACAGAACGGGACAGTTGACCGACACGGCGTCTGTCCTGTTCGTATCCCTTCTCCCGATGTTTGCTCTGTTCGCCTTGTTTCAGGTTAAGTGAGAAAACTCCGCTCTAACGCATTTGGAACCGTAACCATAGATTTTTAGTCAATTGGGCATGTTGTTTTACGATAATATGATAAGTATAAGGCCACCATACGACACATTCATGCAACTGTCGGTGCCGTTCTTCTCTTCCGGTCTATTTGATGGATCTTTACTCATTTGATATACGCCTCCGTGAGGATCAAGTTGAGATAGGTATAGTTAATCTTAAAATCCCAAGAATGGTTCCCAGCATTAAAATGGGCCTTTTCTTTTTTGTCTTCCGAGAATACGCCCGGTGTTAGGCTTCCATTAGTAAGAAACTTCATCGCATTATGGTGCCATGCGTTCGCACTTGTCGCAGACTCATCCGCCATGTTGTTGAACGAGTATAACGCCACGACGTCGATCCTTCCCCAAGACCCCATGGCTGTACAACATGCTACGTGTGACCTCATATGACTACATGGCTACAAAGAAAATGATTAGATGTTTCATCATAGACACTAGGGGCATGACTAGGGGCGCTGTTTTATTGAGAATAATTATTTGCGTCATTTGTCACATTAGGAACCAGCGCTTGAGTATTTGAATTTCATAAACAACCTCGATGTGGGCGAAATGCAGAAAGGCTTTGTTCTTATATTTAGCTAGGTGCACGTCAAATAATCTCAGTGTTCAAAATTAGTCCGGAACCCCCCAACAAGGCGTGGCCCATCATCACTGTTTTTTTCATTGGGTATTTTCGCTGTTTTCTTGAACATGATCAGTAGAGGCTCGTTCCTGTGGATAACGCATAAACGGCATCGTGAACTCGAGCCCATGCTATCGTTGCCTTCGTTTGCACGAACAGGACGTGAGCGAGCTGAGACAGGAGTTGGGTCGAGGCAGCCCCGATCCAAAGCGTTTACACGAACTCGTTTCTATTGAGTGGAGATTGCCGCGGCATCCTACGTCGAGGCAAGATAACAGAGCGCGTGAACAGTGCATCCGGCTCTTTGCTGTACGATTTCGAAACGCCAACCCGACCCGTCATAGTTTACATGCACCTTGCAAGCGGGTCAGGCTGAGCTAGCCTACCCTGTGTAATCTGGCTGACTCAGTCGGACTCGACGCTCACCTAGCCAGACGACTAGCTGTTATATGAGCGCGACAAGCAAATCTCTTCCCAACAAGCCCCCTTCTGTCGGGTTCACGTAAGCGCCTCGGTTACGATCAGGGGAGGCAAGCCACTACCACGCTCATGTAATTGCAATGCCTACGTGCCAGTTAGCGATCTACTCATTCGTTAACAGCTGTGTCCCTCTTCATTTCGTTTTTTTCTGCGAGCCCGTGAGCCTAGATGAAATCATGTAATGCCGTGCCTATGGGCGCTCAACCCACCTTGGTGCCTACACGAAGCTATTGATGACCGGACTCACGAAGCTGTCACGACGGTCTTCTTGACGGATGCTCATGACCAAGCCTGCCGTTGGCAGTCTTCACGAGAAGCCCTTTTTAACGAGAGGGTGTTCCAGCTCCTGGTCGGCTGCCTACTGCCGGTTGGCCGTAGACGCCTGATGTTCCCTGGCTCGTGAACCAGCGATGACGCCAACGAAGCCACTGATGTTTTCTTCTTCCTCCACCAGCTAGCTCCGCTGCCCGAAGGCACGCGTTTCACTGCAGGGGATCGGCAAAGAAACCAAAAAGAGTCAAGTCATTTAGAAAGAGCAAAATAGAAAGCGATAAGGCATTTATTATTGCAATTAACACTCTTAGAATATTTCACTGACTCTCCGGTGTCTATGCATTTAAACGTTTTCCTTTCACGCCAACTTAGGTCATTGCGTGTGTGCCACTAGGAATGTTCCGCTCTTCCATGAACCTCTTTGACGCCAACTTGGGTCACCTGAAGCCAGGGCGCCTGTGAGTTCTCGTTGGTGCAACCATTGTAGGACAAATAAAACCAACGCAATAGACACAATACTGGGAACCAGTGGTTTCACCAGTATCAAACCAACAAGCAGAAGAACAAGTTATTTTCAGTTCTCGTTTCCCATGGGCGTAGAGCTGCCCAGCACTCTTCCTGGCACTAGGTATGTGCCACTGCGTATGTGCAGCTCTTCATTGAAACTCTTCGATGCTAACTTGGGTCACTGGGTACGTGCCGCTCGGCATGCGCCGCACGCACTTCGACGAACCTCTTTTACGCTATGAAGGCACTTTTGTCTTTCTCGAGGGCGACTGGCCTATGTGAAAGTCTTTGACTGGCTCAGGCTCTCCGCGTGCGTGCGCGAGCTCACCGCGGCTTTCCTCTTCCTCTCCCCCTCTCATCTTTATATTCCCTCTTTCCCGTCGCCCAGAGTAGGGTAGCCAACCAGGCGCATTTCTGGTTAACATCCCTGCCTTCTCTCTTTATTTTCTCCTCCTCCTCCTCCTCCCGTTTCACGCCAACTTCGGTCACGGGATATGTGTATGGCGAGCCGTCATCGCCAGGCCGACGACGACGAAGCTGCGCCTCAGCAATTTCTCCGCACTCGAGCTAGGTTCCTCGCGCTGATGTCCAGAAGCCCCGGATGTTCTCCTCTGTGGATTGGATTGGATTTCCTTCTTCAATAGCGTGTACCCACTGCGTGCCAGGGGAGTATAAGATCGGCTGTCCGCTATCGCGGACAGCCCAACCCACGGGCTGCCCTGCTTCGAGCTTTGATCCCCCGCCCGGGTGATTGATCCCCCCGCCCGGGCGCAGGATCTCCGGGGCACCCAGAGATCCTGCGCCGCCTGTTTTAATATAACCTCAGGTGCTCTACTTATGCCTCCGTTTGCAGGTTACATGTGCCCTCCTGGAGAAGTGCTTGTGAAAAATCCAATCTACCGCCGCGACGAAAAAAAGTGACCTGCGACTTATACAACACCAGTCCGAACATTGTCACTTCAGACACAGCGATCACGTCCGCGCCCACTACCTCACCGCGCGGGCAGCCAGCGGCGGAGCGTATAAACCAACTCGACCGCACTCCGCAATGCCGGCATGCCTAGGGGACAAACGAATACAACGCGCGCTAAGAAACCTCCTCCGTAGTGCCTAGGCCGACTCAAGCTTTAGTACTTTCACATACAGAGTACAAAATGTTCCATTCCCACGAATCTCCAAGTGTGTTGTATGCTCAGTTACATCAAGAACGAATTCATCAACACGGCCGTTGAATTCACAAACTGTTTCCGTTCCCGCGATTCCCCTGAAGTGTGTGGTATGCTCAACGACACTAATGAACAACGCATCAGCACGACGTAATGCTTTGGCATTAAAGTCATCAGAGAAAACGCCTCACGTCCAAACGTATCCCCCTGCGACTATCAGAATTTAATATGAAACCGCCGCAAAAAAGCAACAAACTCGCATCGGCACGGCAGTCGAATTCATAAACTGTTTCCGTTCCCGCGAATTCTCCTGAAGTGTGCGGTATGCTGACCTTGCTCAACGACACTAACCATGCATCGGCACCATCTAATGCTTGGCCACTAAAGTCATCCGAGAAGACACCTCATTTCCAAACGCATCCCCCTGTGACTATAAAAATTTAATGTGCTACCGTCGCAACAAAATAGCAACAAACTCACTTTGGACTCGGCTAGGGACGAACGGAGCTAACAACTTTCTTCCCCGTAGTACCTGCGAAGAAAAATCTCAAGGACCAAAAGTCCCCATATTTCTCTCTCGCGACCACTGCTCCTCGCCCATGCGCAGAAAGAGCGGAGAAATCCAATTATGATGTGCTCGTCCGTACCTACAAGCAATTCTAAAAACGCCTCCCGGAGCCTTGCGCGTGACGGAAGACGGCGCACTTCCTCCGTTTCGTGCGCGAGATTTAGGTCGCAATCGCCGCCTACCTTTGTACGCTTTCATTCGCACATGCAGCATACGGCACGCGGCAATGATTTTGCCGCCCTTGGACTTTATACGGAACCTCACGGCGACACCGATGGTAGAAATGTGCTTGGAGTGTCCATATAATTGCTACCGCAATATAAAGACAACCATAGCGTTATAGTTCTCAACGCGCTAAGGAATTGGGAGAAGCTTTCTTGACCCGAAAACTTATTGAGACAAACTTCACGAACGTGAGGAAGTTGCGGTCACTGGCCAAGTCTAAGTGAAAAAAAACACGCAGACAAGTTATACAACCTTACGGCTGTATAAAACGAACGCCGGTGTCGTCGTCAAAAGCTCTACAGGAAGGAAGCGTGGTTGTGAGATTCCATGAGGATAATGTCTGCACTGCACCGATGGAGCACTATCTATGCACTGCGCGAAACGGCTCCTTAGGACACTAATACGGAGCAAATCACAAACTGCTAGGCAGGATAATTGATGGCGAATCTGATCGCAGATGAAACAGAACAATTGCCACACCTATGTAAATAATTAAATTACGGGGTTTTGCGCGCCAGAACCCCGATCTAATTATGAGGCACGCCGTAGTGGGGGACTGCGGAAATTTGGACCACCCGGGGTTCTTTAACGTGCACCTAAATCTAAGTACACGAGTTTTTTCGCATTTCGACCCCATCGATTTACGACTGCCGTGGCCGGGTTCAATTGCAAAACCTACTTAAGCACAAACGCAACATGTTATGGCAGGAGCTCAACTTAATTTCCCGGTACCGCTGCTGACTTTTGAGACAAAGAGGTGAAGCAGCAGTTGCTGCTTGAGGAGAACCTTTGCCAACGTCAGGCACTGCATATATGAGAAAGATGTCAACAAAGAAGGCGATCACATCGTCCCCCCAGTCCCCCAACATTCACCTGTGTCAGAATAGCCATAACTAAGAGCACTTTTCAGTTTCATCCTTCTTCTATAAAACAAGACCATCTTGCCCTGCGATTCAGAGGCATATCCTGGATAATTCCTCTCGTTGGTGCGCGTCGTGAGTACGCGATCTCCGAGTGCGTGTGTAGGCGTAGAGAACAAATTGGAGAAGTTTACATGCACGAGGAGCCACGGAAACGTAATTGCCCGAAAATTTTCAGGTTACATTGAAGTCCTGCAAGGAACGTCCAGGATAAAAAAAAGGAAAAAGAACTCCAGTATACGTCCTTTTTGTTGGCGTTGCTAGTACTACTGCCTTAAAAATTTTTCGAGAAGGAAGAGAGAGCAAGAAACGTGCATACATAGGTAATGAAATTTACTTTTAAAGAGCGGGAGTCATTACGAAATGTCGACACTGTACATTAAGAGAACCACGCTACTCTACACAAACGAGTTCTTTGGTTGGTCAGTGGCATCCATACCCACAGCGAGAAAGACGCGAAACATGTACGAAGAGAAGCAAGCGATAAACTGCGGTCAGTGAGATTGAACATGCTGCCAGTCGGTTGCGAACAAAATGGCGCAGGCATAAAAGCGCGGCGCCGTGTTGAAAACTACATATGAATGGCTAGTGCTGTCTTCAATTATCATTGCGAAATAGCAATTAACCTGCTCCTAATAGAGTAAAACGCCTTTATAACCAAGTTCTCGGAACGCCCAAGATCCTTCGTTGAACAGGTCACTTCGTTGTAAAGGTCGCGCACCATGTCGCTCACAGTAGTGCAGGCTAAACACGTTCAACAAAATAAAATATTTATTTAACATGAATTTGAGAGGGACATAGTGAACTAACTCGTCAATTTTATTAAGAACACTTTGTCTGACAGAATGTGCGAATGCAGCCTACCTTATTGCACCGAGCTTCAGAGCATGTTCCGCGGTGCAACGTAGGAACTATGCCGTTATCGCCTCTCTTGCCGTCAAAATGCTTGGTTCGTTTAGAGGATCTTCATCTCTGTTGCCTCCGCTGACATTCGCGCATTTTACCCTCTAGCTCACTTTGCAAACCTGTCGGTCGTTGGTTACAAGTGCATCATCATCAAGTCCTCATAAACTGCGACGTATTCGTCAGCCGTCGCAACCGCTGATGCGCTGATACAGGCAGCGTTTCTGGAGCAGTGCAGCGGGACTAGCTCTGACAACTCGACGCTCTTCGATTCTGTCGCCAGCGCTGCCGTTAGCACAGAGCGCACGTTGGTGACGTCTTCAGGGGTGAGTGGCGACCCCGCTAGGTGGCGTTCGTTGTAGAGCATTGAGGGAGTTAGAACTTTATTTAGGTCCTGAGGGGAAATCAATCCGGTGGCTCCACCCAGGTCGGGGCCAGTAGACAGAGTCCTTCGGCGACGGCCCGGGCCCTCTGGACAGCCTTGAGCTGACCGATGAGCTCTGTGCTTCTGAGCGCTGAGTCCCAGGAAGACTGGTCGGGAAAGTCCGTGCTCGCGTTGGCAGGGCACAGCCAGAGCATGTGTTCGAAGTTGAGCAACAACTATGATGTCGGGGTCCCCTAAATTTCTTGACTGTACAGGCACATACTGTGTATTTGTCTTCGTTGTACATGCATTCACAATGCATATGAAAGATGGCAATTCGGCTTGTACTTGATCAGTCCTTTTTTATACAGGTCATTTAGCTGTAGGGGCATTGGTTGTACGGGCGTTCGACCTTACAGCGAACTTGGCAAAGCACGAATGATATTGCAGTATACATTGCAACGTTTCTTAAAATACTATTCTTGTCGCATGCGGCTTACACTGGCGGCATAGGCAGAGTGTAATTAAAATGTGCCCCTGAACTGATTGAGGGTGCTTATATATATATATATATATATATATATATATATATATATATATGGTAGTGGGTAATATGCATGTGGTGCTGTGTGGACTGCCACCAGAGCGGCGCGAGACCCGAGCGCGGGCTGCTGACGCGAAGGGCTAGGACTCGTTATCAAAGCTACTACATATATATATATATATATATATATATATATATATATATATATATATATATATATATATATATCTTTGTGAAATTAATGTGTGATTTGAATTCATCGTTGCAAAGACTGTTACATAAGTTAGCGCTTCAATTTACCGCCCACCTTCTGCTGAAATAAAGCCATTCCTCGACTTCGTTACTTGCATTTTTTAGTGCATATCCGCTGCAATGGGAATGTCGGTTGTATTAGTTGGCGATTTGAACATTGACTTACTAGAAACACTCCACATAATTTTTGAACGTTATGGAGGCCTCTTGTACGCTCGCCAACAAGAATAACAGGACTAATTGAAACTCTAATTGACTAGTGCATAACTAGTCGCAAGGAAAGTTATGTTAGTAATGGCATTCTTAAAGCTGGTTTGAATAATCACTTATCACTATTTTGTCTCTTTCCTATTGCAAAAGCAAAACACAGCCCACCTGCAATACGCCAGTTTCATATCGTAGCTTTGATCCGCGTGCTCTGTCTGCCTTTTACTCGATGTCCGCGTTGACTGGACTGGCGTTTATAAGGAAGAAAACCCAAGCATCTCATATGATATGTCTTTCGAAAAAAGTGAACTGCCGCTATATATATATATATATATATATATATATATATATATATATATATATATATATATATATATATATATATATATATATATATATATATATATATATATATATATATAATCTCTTATATCAAGAAAGCTCGAACTGAATATTACAAAAATAAGCTTATTGCTATTTCTGATTACCCTAAAAAATTGTAATTTATTACGATCACTGATAGGAGAATAACAGAATCACATCTCTGGTACGCGTACTATTGACGGTGTTGAATACGGCGAAACGTCTTTGTCGGATAAATATAATCCTAATTATTTAAGCTCAGGCGCATATCCTTCGTCCTGTAGCCTTTAACTAAATGCAGAGAAATAGACCGGGTGTTTCAGAGAAGAATTTCAAACACTGTTTTTTTAATTGCCTGTGGCGTACAGCACAATTCTACTCTATGAGAGGGTCTACACGAACAGGTGGACATTGCTTGCACAAAACATTGAAATGCATAATCGACTAGTTATTAAACATTCCCTAATTATGTCTTAACTAATTATCTTATGGCACATATTGCAATTTACAAATTCTGACGAAGAAGTTCGAATCCACTTGGAACGAATTCTCAGGATGATACCAGTTTCGAAATATTTATTCCCAAACGTTGCGGCGTAATCCATTGGCGTTCCAGTTAGTGTTGTGCTTCAATGGATGAAACGACGTTTCCTAAAGAAAGTAACTGGAACGACACGGCATCTTTACCGCAAGTTTGACGTCCCGTTGTATCGTAAATGGTGCTATCCACACAATCCTTTTCAACTGGATATGCCATGCAGTATCACCCGCTAGAATTTGTAAATTGCAATACGTACCATAAGGTAATTAGTTAAAACCTTAATTGGTGAATTTTAATGTCTCCTTGCAGTGAACTTAAAGTTCTTTCATTCCTTAAATGAAGTGGGGGGGGAGGTAGGCTCGACATGAATACCGCTGCCATTAATGATGATGATAAATCCAAACCAATTATATTTGTTGCTCATTTTTTGTCGGCACCATTGCAGCATACTTGCAATAGAGCATTACCTACGTGCATTTTACCGGTTAGTATGAAAATATGCGAGGGTAGTGGCCCTGCGTAAAGGTGGTCATACCAACGACCTCAAGAATTACCGGCCAATATCGGTGTTACCCTTATCCTTGAAGGTGTTAGGGTACGTATTAAAAACAAAGATAACCAAGTTGCTTGATGAACGTGAAGTGCGCTTGTCAAGGAACAGTTCGGCTTCTGTAAAATAATATCTATGAAAACAGTATTGCTAAAATATCAGTAAAAAAATAGCTAATAATGTCGAAGCAAGGAGCACACTCTGGTGCTTTTTTTTTTTTTGGACTTTAGAAAAACATTCGATTCGATTGAGCATGATGTATAGTTTTGAAAACTTCCGCTCTATGAAATTCGAGGTGGAGCACTACAGCTGACAAGTAATTATTTATCAGACAGGCAACAGTACACCGGTCCTAGCAGGTATTAATCACAGCGGTATCCATTGAAATACGAGTGCCACATGGTTATATATTCGGTCGACGATTATTATTATCTACAGAAGTGACACTCTGCGCGTGCCGCAAACTCCAGTTATGCTCTTGTATGCGGATGATAAATGCGTGTCTTTTTCCGGCTGTCATCAAAGGATGTAGAAAAGGCGGCGAACTACTGGTCGGTCTCTCTTTCATATTGTTTGGAATCAAACCAGCTACAATTAAACATTAGGAAGAACAAATATGTTTAAGAGTAGGAATATGTGTAGTGATCGCCCTTCACAATGGTGGCAGGATGGCTACTTTCTTATTATTAAATTGCGTGTTGCGTATATTGTGAGGGTTGCTTGCGGGGTCATTCGAGCAAAGGAATGAATTAGAAAATTATCATAGCAACAGAGGACTGCTTTGTGGCCAACTGCATTGTACTGACTGTAATCAAAGCCTTGCCGACCGAGCGGCGGCCGCCCCTTGCCACTCGAACTGTGGACCCGCCCATTATCGGTGAGCGTATGTACGGTGTTAGATACGGGACCTTTTTCTAGGCCCCCTTCGAGTTCCCCAGACCACATCGAATCGCACCACTGCTAAGTAAGGAATGCAGGAGCACGGATGCCACATTCCGGAGGCACGACACGTGCAAACAAGTCGGCGGGCCCCACAGCCGGTGGAGCTATTCAATGCTTGACTCTTCCAGAAAACGAAGGGATAGCCCGGCACTGTTCCAGGTAACGTGAGTCCCGAAGCCAGACGGCTGTGATGTACCGGGAAGGCCTGGCAGCGTCGCCCCGGCCGCCTTTGAAGAGGGCATTTGCAAGCCAGCGAGGCCATACCGCCGGGAGTAGGGAGCGCTCGGACAATTGGGGCCCACGCGTCGCCCCCGTCCGCCTTTGAAGAGCGCATTGCAAGTCAGCAAGGCAAGACCGCAGGGAGCCGCCGGGTGTGACACCACCGCACGGGCGCCTACCATTGGCCGAAAATGGCGTCATCTGAGCGGACTCTCCCATTGGCCGAACATGACGCGTCTTCCAGACATCGAAGGGCTTAAAAGAGAGACCGGGAGCCCAGAGCATTCCAGAGATTCCTGGAGCATTCCCTGATTCACCTCTCTCGAACTTCTTGCCGCGGGCCGCAGCGTCCGAGTTTCTTCCGGCCCGTAATGACTGTACGACTGTTCATTGACGTCTCACTGTATATAATGTAAAATAAACCTCCCAAGTGTTTTCATCCCGAAGTGCTCCTCAACCCCTACAACGGCCGGTGCCGCTCATCGAACTCTCTTCCATTACTTTGGAAATCTCGAAGAGTCGAGGTTGAGAGTAAAGTTGCGTTTTGCGGAGAGCACTGTTGTGCTTTTTTTAGAGGTGGGTGAATATTCAAAATTTCGAATACGACTTGAATATTACACGCCAACTATTCGTATTCGTATTCCAAAAGGAACTATTCGGTATTTTCCAATATCGAAACTAACCGAATATTTCGCAACAGCAGACTGTCAAACTCGGGTTACTACGCTCCGTCTGCTAACCCAAGTATCGCAAAAGATCATATTTGAAAGGACAAAAGTTTTTGAAGCAATGCAGAAACAAAGCGGATAATGCAAGCTTTGTTTTTAGTTTCCAGGTGGAAGTCACCTCACAATCTGAATTTTACTTGTAGTCTACAATTTACTGGTTCTTGGAGTCTACTCATGTAGCAGATTAATCGTTTATGATGCAACCAATTATGTTTTCCTTGGAACAATTCATTTTCATGTGTTTACTGCACAGAAGTCCTACTGAAGCTTTTTCTACAGCGAAGATGTATATGGCTAGGATTCTGTGCATTTTTGTTCTGCATGAACAAAACTATGATCATCGATGGCTGATACCACCGTAAGCATTCCTACTCCCGTAAGCAAGCAAAAAATGCAATGGCTTATAGCCCCGTAAGGCAGAGGTTACAAGCACTCAGCAAAGTGAAGCAAACAGTGCTTAAATTCTTTCTAACCACGCATACAATGTACAGAACAGCATGTCGAAAACTATCATATTCAATGGCTCATACCCCCGTAAGCAATGGCCCATACCCCCGTAAGCAAGAAAAAATGGAATGAATCATAGTCCCGCAACACATGCTGTGGCGCTGCTTGGCGTTGGCCGGTGATGGTTCTCGAGGTGAACAGTTGTGGCAGCGAATGCTGCACAGTGAAGTGCTGGCGGACCAACTCAGGGCTGTCCAGAGGGCCCGTGTGATGGCAGAGGGGCTCGGCCTCTCTGTACCGACGTGGGAGCGGCCCGCATCAGTCCCAGACTGATCCCTCAGGACCTAAATAAAGTTCTTCATACCATACCATAGTCCCGCAAGATTTATGGCTACTCACTTTGCGGGAATTAGGTGCGATTATACTACCCCTGTTGTCGTCGTCGATGATTTCAGTGTGGATGTGTCGGTACCGATAATGGAGTGGCTTATGTGTTCCGTGTTGTAGACATATCCCTTGCGATCCTACACCGATCCGGCCCAACAGCCCACCCAGCGGCGTACGTTCATCGATTTGACATAATCAAATAATGGGATTGCAGTTGCGAGTGAAATAATGACCACCAATCAGGACAATAAATGAGTGTGCGTACCTTTCGTCACAATGACCACCCATCAAGACAATAAATGAGTTCGTACCTTTGTTCAAAATTATGTGTCACCTCCGTGTCGTGTGCTAAACAGCTTCGCTTGTCAACCACATTCATAGAGTGGAATGACTCATGATCATTTCCTTTTCCACAGCTTCTGATCTTTTTAGAAAGCTAGCCATACACGCCATTAATTCTTGTTAATTCTTAGAAAGGATGTTTGAAATTGGGCTCTAAAGATGTTCAGAGGCTATTTGTGGAGACATTTTATTCACAATTCGTGATCTTGTGTTCCAAACTGATCCTAATTGTCCCTGATATTCGGCTGCCTCTTTTTCACTAGAATGCACAAGCGTGGTACCCAATTATGCCGAAATAAATGTACCTGTTATAAATATCTGCGTCTGCCTTCGACTAGTCGATATTCGATTCAATCTTCAATTGCATATTTGATACTTACTATTCGTGCTGAATTCATATTCGAAAAATTTGATATTAACCTCCAGTTTCTTGCTTTTCCAGGTCTGCGATGTGCCGTTCTGTTCCTTATCCTCCTCACCCGCACTGATGACCGATGTTCAGGTGTCACCGAGCACTAGACAGTGGCTTGCTTGCTTGCTTGCTTGCTCCCTCCCTCTCTATATCATGGTGCGTATCCATCACGGGGGATTGGCCAAGAAGCCGACGCTTAAATGTATAGGGGGGAGATATACCTTGAGAGAAAAAAGTATGTAGCAAAGTAAAGTTGGAAGTTACAAGAAATTAAAGTAGACAAACTAATTTTAGATTAGTTTCTCTCTCTCTCCTTCTCTCTTTCTCTGTTTAGGTTGCACAAGTACCATCGAGGCGCACAAGTGTATTCTATGACGCGGCGCTTGCGCCTGGTTAATCGTGTCGCATACTTGCGGCCTCTGTAGTTAAACAGCCATATCGAGCTTTCACTTTTTAACAGCCATATACTTGTCTAGTTATTCCTTAAAGATACCTAATGTTCATTTTATTTTCACTTTTTCGTGGGTATGACTCACCCAAGGCATTCAGAAACTAGCCCTCCACCACTAATTCGTGCTTTTCTCTGCCGGCCGTGCTGTTCCTTGCAAAGTTTCGTACAAGAAAAATAAACGATCAACAAATCGGAGTCATTTTTGTTTTGCTTGGACACATGAAAGAACGAAAGAAAAACGAACCAAGAGAACGTTCGTTGCACCTCAACCAAATCTCCATTCAACCCTCAATCAAACCTTCAATCAATATACAGGGAAGTTGGCGCCTGTGTTTGTTTTATTTGTGACTTGTACACACCCGACTTGTAGATGTTTCACAGAAACAAGCATCACGGTTCGTATTGCCCAAAATATGGTTATCTAGAACAGTTCTTAAGCGCAGTGTACATGCTTTTATTCTCATTGCACGTACTTTTCATCAGCATCAGAGCATAGAAGTGTCGATTATGAATGCGTTTTCAGCAATAAATGAGAAAAAATTAAGTAGCGTATAAAAGTTCTAACTCTATTTCATTGGCTGATATGGAATATCATCTTTAAAAAAGTACGTGCTTTTAATACCGCGTCAATGGCGGCTCAATAAATATTCAAGGGAACTATCGCACAATGGATTTCCAATAGAATTTGAGTGGCCAACATTCAAGAGGTTTCAATACTTACCTGAATGGCATTTCAAAAAATGCACAATGTGTTGTCAATACATTATGCAACATCGACCAATGACATTTCAACGTTTTCTCAACAACATTTTCTTTTTACGCGAAACAAGGACAATTCATGAACAAAGAAACGATTTGCGCTAGTGAACATATTGGAAATACTTTCTCGCAGTTGTAGTTCTTCCTTTCTTCCTTTCTTTCTGTATGTATGCTTCCGCGGAAGGTCATTTTCCACAGAAGCCAAACCGTTGTAAGTGATTGGCCTGGTCGGAATCCCCCGACACTGTATGGAACAGGGACCTGTTCTGTTCACGCCACAGGCAACGCCGGCGACGCCGGAGGTTGCATCACCCGTCGAATCTAGTGGCCGCATTCGTCCCAGCTGGAGGATGACGGCGTCTTTGCGCAGCCGAAGGCGTCGCCGAAGGCGCGCAGAGTAGGCAGCGCGAAGCGGCACACGCGGTCGGCCAGGCCGCGCTGCTCGACGCTCCGCTGATACCAATTTATGCAGAGGCCCACGAAGAAGAGCTGCTCGGGTGTCAGGCCGAACTGATCCGTCTCGTGGCGGAAGTGTGCCGCATTTTGCGGCATCTGGCGGAAACCCTGCGTGAAGACGGCGCGAAGCTTTGTTCGCACTAAACACAGCGGCGAAAATGGAAGCTATATGTATAGGGTGCCCCAGCTAACCTTAGCCAAGCCATCCAAAGAAAATTATTATTTAAAAACCACGGTGCAAGTTAGAATTGTAAGACCTACGGTGTTCGGTCGCCAGACCTCTTGCAACCGAACGCCACACGTCTTAAAATCTTGCCTTGCACCACCTTTTTTTTAAGAATTATTTTCTTTAAATGCCTTGGCTAAGGTTGGCTGGGACACATGGTATAGGGTGCCGCAGCTAACGTTATCCAACCTGTTGTAAGGGAAAAAAATTCAGAGCGATCCCACTCTGGGAAGGTGAATGACCAGCGGAGTTATATAACATATAAATAAAACAAAATAAATCAGCAAAAGAATATAATACAAATATATACGCAGTTATGATTATTTGTATTTACGTCTATCTCGTGACCACAGTAATTATGGCCGTATGGTCGCTATGACAGACGGCCATGGGCTCTCTGACAACGCTGGAGATGTTCTTAGCGAACGTTACGACTATGCACGACCGATGGTGCGTCGTGGAGACATTGGTCTTGGCGCAACATTGAAGGCCGAACCTTTGCAAGAGAAACGCCAAGAACCACTCTCCGTCGGGGCGACATACACCGACGATAAAGTCACCCACAATGAAGATGGTATTTGGGTCAACCGGGAGGATCCATCCAATGCGTCGATGATAAAGTCTTAAAGGTTCCCTTTTGACGTTCCGGGAATAACGTATACGGTGGCGACAACAATTCCGTCCCCAGTCTACGGCGCACGCGTCGGCAATTCCACGGCAAGGATGTCACCCGTCGTCAGTAAGGCATAGGGCGCAACGGCTGCGCTGTCGTTGTTTGCGTAGATCGCAACGCATCAAACCACCATCCATCATCCATCACCGGTTTTGACCCATCTGGCATCAAACGCAGCTGGGACACATGCGCTAATACGATTTCGCTTTATCCTTAAGCTATTTTAACTCTATAGACGCCGCCATCGTTTTTGCGTATACACACGTCACGAAACGCTGAAAACTAGCCTAAGACAGCTCCGCTGTAAAAAAAAGGAAATAAAAAGCACGGTGCAAGATACAGTTATAAGACCTACGGTGTTCGGTCATTTTACCTGTGACGAATGATCACCATATGTTTTATAATTGTATCTCGCACTGTGGTTTTGTCTTTTTTTTTTTGCTTTTGGCTAACGTTAGCTAGGGCACATGGAACACTTGTGCGCACAGCGCTACTCTAACTGGTGGTTACTAATAACGCGGTTGCGCTTGAGAAGATCCGACTCCGCAAGCAATACCGCAGCTCGTTTCAGTCGACGAAAATCAAAATCGAATAACTGGACTCGCAGCTACAATGTAAGCGCCACCATTACTGCTTGACTGCACGGCGCCTTTCTACTGAATGTTTGCGTGGCTGTGCCACAATGCACTGTTTCTCCTTGTTGTAGCCGAAATGGCTTCTAAAACTGGTACAGCGCAACATAGAAAGGAAAAAACAAGCCAAGCCGGCCAGATAAAGGAACAGAGCGCTGTTCCTTTATGTGGCCGGCTCGGCTTATTTCTTCCTTTCTATGTGGCGCTGTAATAGTTTTAGAAAGCAATACCAACTCGCCCAATCCTCAACCCTAGGGAAATGGCTTGTTTGTTTTATTTTTTTCTTTAAGGCAATTATTTCTTAGCAAGTTATCTCATGCTTTTCCGTGTATCTGGTATGTTTTTCTAGTCTCTTTCGTGGGCTGATTCCGACGATAGTGCAGTCTAAAGACGCGGGCCCTCACCGTGGGTATGTAAAGCTTAAAAATGTGAGCTGATCCCGAAGATAGTGCTGTTAAAAAGTACATCCTACATCCCTCTGCTACATCCCTCACGCGAGGAGTGACACGATAGAGTGCCGGCCGTCAGATGATCGTGAAAGGCTTCCAGCACCTCACGTTGCAGAGCACGTGGCATGACCGGGAGCCATTTGTTGCCATCGACGAGATAAATGTAGCGATGTAAAGCCCCACTGTGCAGCTTGAATTGATTAAGTTGTCGACGAAGTCGGGCGTTCACGGGTGAAGATGAACCTTACATGCGTTCGAGAATAGTTCGGCAGTATAGGTCGACATTTGGGTGGGACACAAGGAAAGATCGGCTCTTGGGTCTTAGGCAATCGAGCGTTACGATGGGTAAAGCCGATGAAGATGACTCAGGATGTACACTCAGGACGTACGCTAGTACGAAGAGTCGATGGTGAGTCGTCGTGGTTCGGCAGAGGGTAGCGAGTTAGAGCATCAGCGTCCTCATGCGTCTTTCCAGACCTGTAGGGGGCATCGAAATCGTACTCCTGTAAGCAAATCACCCAGCCGACAAGCCGACCCGATAAGTTCTTTGCCGATGAAAGCCAGCACAGTGCGTTGGCGACTGTGGAGATGTAGGCGAAGGTGGCGGGCGCATTGTAGAGTCCAAAACGCATCACATTAAACTTGTAGAGCTTATCTGGGGTGGCCAATGATGTTTTCTCCTTGTCGCATTCGGACATCGATACTTGCCCGTAGCCTCATCTAAGGTCAAGGCTAGAAAAATTTTAAATTCGGCGCCGTGTAGCGTATCTAGTGCATCGTCGATCCGTGGCAAGGGGTAAACATCATTGCGCGGGATTTTGTCCAGCGCACGTTAATCCACGCAGGAACACACTGAATCGTCTTCTGCACTACAACAACTGGAGAGGTCCAGGGACTAGTGGAAGGACGTATGATATTTCGTCGAAGCATGTCTGATACATTTTCCTCGATGATTTTGCGCTCTGTAAGGGGCACGCAATATGGGCGCCGGTGAACAATGCGGGAGTCGTCAGTCTGTATGCGGTGGGTAGCGGCGGTAGTCATACTGAGGACGGACGAAAGTGACGTTGAACAAGGAAGCGTGTTTGTTCACTAGGGTCAGAAAACCTTGACGCTAGGCAGGTGTCAGGTCAGGGCTTATGGTTGCCGACAATGGTGTGGAAGAGGCATTGCTTAGCGGCGATCTTGACTGTGGTAGATTTGTCGAAAGGGCAACAATTGCAACGAGATGAGTGCCAACAGCGCAAGTGAAAGTTGACCCACGGGGCAACATTTCGGATTCGGGAGTTTGATTTCAAGCGGTAATCAACGCAGACCCCTCAGAGAAGCGAAAAAGACCCGGGGTAATCAGGGGCGCCATCGGAGATATTTGTTCGATACTCGTTCTGTTCAGTTGCTGCAACGTCACACAGTGGCAGTATGCAACATTTGTGACAACGGGGCGGAGAGAGCAGCCAATCAGGAAGCGGTGACCTTCCCGGAAGTTTACTTCCGTCGTTTGTCGTCTGCTTGCGGACAGTATACTACAAAACGAAATGTTTCTCGTCTTCCAAATGAATGAAATCTTTATCTAAAAAAATCTATTTTTTCTTCTCAAACCCAAACACGTTTTCAAATAGTAGTACGTGTGACTACTGCAATTTATAACTATTAGTTTCTTTGCGTCGTCCCTAGGTGGTGTCGCGCACAGCGAGAAGAAAAAAGAAATCGAAACGACGGGAAGAGTGGCGCACTTTTCAAGAGGCAGCGACAACATTCCAGTGGCTCGCTGGCACCGATGATGGGGTCGATTTTGCTGTACAACCAACGAATTGTTTGTTTCGAGAAACGAAAACAACGCCGGAATTCACTTTCTGCCATTTCTTCTAACGCATTTCGCACCGCCACCCGCTCTCCTCCTTCCTCTAGAAACGCCAGCGCAACAACCTAAGTTCCCAACGGAAGCGCAATTTTCTCGAATTAAACTATGAATTGGATCCAAACGTGCCATGCCGCAGCCGCCGGTTTTATCCAATCCAATCCACCAGACGAGCCTTGCGAAGCCGTATGATCGCTCCAAATTTCCCAGCTCCCGTCGGGTTCGGCGCCTAGCAGACGAAATACTCGGTGGGAGGATGATTGACAGGAGCGTGTCGTCATTTTGACGTCACCAAAAACGTGGCCGCGCCCAGCGGCTGGCGACGTCGGCGCGAAGTAGGCCAATCGCGCGCGCCGGTAACCGAACGAACGCGGCGAACAACCATCTGCGATCGCACCCCAGAATCTCTCGAGATAGGGTATGGCCGTAGGATAGAATGAGTACGTCGTCATCCACGTTGTTCTTGGAGCTGACACTTATAATCTCTTCTCTAGATGGCCAAAGAACGTAATCGGAGGAGGTGACGAGGCAAATGCGTTCTTCATGGTTAGGTGAAGGATAGCCGGAGGCATCCAGATGTTTGATGCGCTGACGATAAGAGGTATAAGCGGATGCAGAAGTCACACCTGAAAATTAGTTCGTGGGTACACTCAGGAAAGACCCCAAAAACAGTGGTGTGTCGAATTCCGTACAACCAGTACACTGCGCAATTGGACGAATAATAGCGTTGGTCGCTCCACGGATAGAAGGGCCGGAGTAAGGCACTCTCACTTTTCGAAAGCGGGAACAAAAGCCGTGATAAGCCATGACAAGTAGCAGTCACAACTTCGGCAGTCACTCTGGAGGAATCGTAGGCTGATGCATTTGATGCAGTTTTCGCTTCTAAGACTGCAACGGGGAGTTTTACGAGTGGGTGTTTGTGACTTGAGAAGCGGGCAAGAAAGGCGACACTGAACGACAACGTGGAGAAGGTGACCTGTGGCAAGATTCACGGGAATTCATAGGCATATCAGTAGGGTAAGGAAGGAGAAGGTGACCGGTGATAAAGCGGTGCGCTGGTAGCCCATTGCTGGGCGCACACCTGTACGTTCCTCAGGAGCATAGCCACGTTGCTGATCCTTTTGACGCTTTCGACAAAACCGGAAGATGTGCCCTCAATAGCCACAGTAACAGCAAATGGGTCTGGCAGGACGCAGAGCGGAGTAGCAACGGTGTACACGCCCTGGCGGTTACAAAGATGCCACTAGAGCATGGTCTTCTGGTGTAGGCAGAAGGGGCGGTAAAGGCTGAAGAAGGCACCCCAACGTCGGCATACATTGGTACCTGACGAATGCAGGATCCGTCAGAGCACATTAGATGTGAAGCGGACCTGATCTCTTGCTTAATGATGTCGTGCAAGTCGGTCGGTGAACAAGGGACGGTATTTTCCGTAGCAAAGGAAGCGCCCTGCCCGTGAAGCTCTTCATGAACGATGTCGCGGATCAGCGTGCGCAAGTCCATGGCCGAAGGGAGGCGAATGTCCGAGGCATCGGTGCATAGCTGGAGGGACTGGAGTTCCTCAAGTCGCTCGCAAGTAGTGGCCACATCCTGGATGGTAGCAGGATTTTTCGTAGCAAGGGCGTTGTTTGGCGACGGTGTTTATGCTTTTAATAATGTGGCGTATTCGGTCGCTCTGAGACATGGTGGCGTTCACACGCTTGCACAGTGCAAGCACATCCTCAATCTATGAGGTTTACGATTCCCAAGAGAACTGGATGCGCTCAGTGAGCTTCTTCGCGACCTCAGCGCGAACAGCGCGGGAGAACCGAAAATCTGCCGAAGCTGTTGCGTGAACGCCGCTCAGTGAGGAAAATCTGGCTCATGGTTCCAAAACCAAGTTTTCGCGGCATCGGACAGGTTGAACGTGACGTCCCGCAACTTCTGCAAACTGTCCCACTTGTTGAAGTCGCTTACGAGGTTGCAGTTTTGGAGCCAGTCCTTGCCATCATTCCCTCATAGACCAGCGAAGACTTGTGAGTCGCGCTGACGGCTGTTGATGGTCGCAACAGATGGCGAAGGCTGCAGTAGAGCGGTGGCATCGGACGTGCCTGGATTCACTGGAGTGAGCATTACTGGTGGTGTTTAATGCGGCGACCCGAGCGGAGCTCCACTGAGGACGTGCGAGAAGTATTGGGGAACGAAGAGCACCTACATCAATTATAAGGAAACGCTCGTGCTTCCACACGAAGATGAAGCTTTGCAGCTGATGATTATATTGTTACGGGAAGAAAAGATGCTTGACCATATATTTACAAGATATATACAACGAGCAGAAGACAGGCATACAAGATGGAGACCGTGCGCGCCACTGTCAGCGATCGTCGTCTTCGTCAGCCCTCTCATCATCGTTCGCTACTGCAGCGCCTCGTAGCATGACCCGCGGTGGTGAAGGCACTGTTCCGGCACTTGGTAGGTTTGAGCGATGTCGCTTCAGTCGAGCTACGTGAACGATATCAGAGGAGGATCGTGGTGTGGAGGTATCTAGAGGGTGTAACTCGTAGATCACGTCCGTCACTTGACGCAAGACACGGTATGGGCCTGAGTAGGGTGAAATTAGCTTTTCACTAAGACCAACTCGCCGTGCTGGTTTCCAAAGAAGCACGATGTAACCAGGGTTAAAGTGGGCATCGCGGTGACGAGCGTCATATATGCATCGGTGCTTTTCTTGGGAAGTGGTCAGACGC
Source organism: Dermacentor variabilis (assembly GCF_050947875.1). NCBI lineage: Eukaryota > Metazoa > Arthropoda > Arachnida > Ixodida > Ixodidae > Dermacentor > Dermacentor variabilis. The sequence continues at coordinate 60,333,009 of NC_134568.1, read as the reverse complement.
AGGCGTGCAATCTCGCGTGCCTCAATAGCTCTAGATATGACATCTCGTGCATATTCTGACGTTGTATCGAGAACGGCTGGGAGGATCATATCAAACGGTAATATAGGGTCTCTTCCATACAAATAAAGAAATGGAGAGAAACCAGCAGAATCATGGCGGGACGTATTGTAGGCGAATGTGACGAACACCAGAGCGGCATCGCAGTCACGGTGGTCAGTGGAGGCGTACATAGCGACCATTTCTGTGACAGTTCTATTGAGCCGCTCTGTGAGGCCGTTGGCCTGGGTGTGATACGCCGTTGTAAACTTGTGCTTTGTAGTGCAGGTGTGCAATGTGTCCTGGACAACCTGTTAGAGAAAGTCGGTAAGGAGTTGTTGGGGAGCGCCGTGGTGAAGTATCACTGCGTTGAGGAGGAAGTCAGCGACGTCGGTTGCACAACCGGGAGAGCCCGCGTGATCGCGTACCGTGTGATGTAGCCCGTAGCAACTGTTATCCACTTGTTCCCACTAAGCCGGAGAGGAAAATGTCAAAACCAACTCGAAAGACTGACGCAGATGGTATTTCAATGGGCTAAGACGGCTAGCTGGTAGGGCTACTGGTTTTTTGCGGTGCTGACAAGATTTAAAGGAGGCGACGTAACAGCAAACGGAAGAGTAAATACCGGGCCAAAAGAAACGAAGCCGAACACGGCCATACAGCTGTGTGTCTTTGAGAGTCCCAGATAACCAGTCGTTGGGACATCATGAAACTGTGCGAGCGCGCTATCACGCATATGCTTAGGAACGACCAGTAGCGGTTCAGGGCCATCAGGGTGCATGTTGTATCGGTACAATATGCCATCTTGCAGCACAAACATACGCTAAGAGGAGGAAGTTTGCAGTTCCGTCAGGCTGAGAATGATGTCTCTCAGGTAAGGGTCGCGTCGTTGCTCATCGGCGATGTCACCAAACACGGTAAGCGCGAGGACGCAAGTTGACTCGCCGGTCTCAGGGTGGTCTGGTGCCCTATAACGTAAAACTATTCCAATATGTTTCTATTCCAATCTCCTGACGTCAAATTTGCGTAACCAGCGACGCAAACACCGGGCAGTCACCCGCAGGGTTGTCTGAACAGACCAATCAAACGCTATCCTCGCTCATAGGTGGTCACTTTTGTTTGCTTGAAAAACGAATAACTTTGCCTAAACTGAGCGGCTTGTCGTATCTAATTGGCTGACAAGAGGCGAGGAGAACGCTCAAGTGGAGAGGGATTCACTGGGGCAGAGCCAGGGCACTGAAAATCGATAACCGGATGAAGAGGGTGGCGATGGCGTGTGCGATTGGTCGGCTTTCCCTTACTTAGCTTGTGGTGGCTGGTCGAAAATCACGGCGGCATGCAACGGAAGCTTAAGAATGACGCTAAAACTGACCCTCAGCAAAGAAGAGTTGGCAGAATGAGGTGGTAAACGTGTCGAAAGGGCTCGAAAAAGTTACACGGCCACGCAAGAAGCTTTATTATACGCAAATACACCCATGCTCTCCGGCAGGTGCGAGTAGCCAGCGTCTCAGCGATCGGCGGCAGCCATCTTTTATTCCTTTCGGAACGGGGCAGCCTGCAGCTAATCTGAAGAAAATTCAGTTTTGTTCGGCATATTAATGCATCTTTATTGCGTACACGTCATTTTGACGCGGTGAGTTTGTGCGGTTTTGTGACGTCGCGTGAGAAGCAGGTGAAGTGGGTGCAGCCCGAAAACTTTTTACCAATAGCCGAGGGCTAATGGCGGAAAGTGGTCGAATCAGAAATAACTGTTTTTCTTTTTTCTGTCAAATCATGCACAATCAGTGCGTACACATCATATCAGATGGGGAGGTATCGCGGTTTTCGTGACGTCGCGTGACAGACAGGTGAAGTGGGCGTGGTCGAAAAAAAGTTTTTGACCATTCGTGGAGGGCTGATAGCAGCATTGGAATAGAAAAGTTTGGAATAGTTTTACGTTATAGCGCCCCTGGTGGGTCTACACGATGACTTGACAAGCAATCAGCGTCCTCATGGAGTCGGCCTGTCTTATACACCACTGTGTAAGAGTACTCTTGGAGCCGTAGAGCCCACCGATCGAGACGTCCAACTGGATCTTTTAAAGACGAAAGCCAGCATGGGGCGTGGTGATCGGTGATAACCGTGAAAGTCCGTCCATAGAAGTGGGGGCGAAATTTACCCACTGCCCAAACGAGGGCGAGGCATTCACGTTCGGTGATCGAGTAATTGCGCTTGGCTGGTGACAGAAGACGGCTAGCGTACGCAATGACAAGGTCGTTACCATGCTGTCGCTGTGCCAAAACAGCGTCGATATCGTGGCCGCTGGTGTCGGTGCGAGCTTCGGTTGGGCCGGACACGTCAAAGTGGCCGAGAATGGGTGGCGGCGTGAATAGCGTCGTCAGCTCAGCGAATGCACTCGCTTGGTCGGGACCGCAGGCAAAAGCCGCGTCTTTCTTAAGAAGTTCCGTTAGAGGGCGTGAGATGTCAGCAAAATTTCGCACGAGTCTGTGGAAGTAGGAGCAGAGGCCTAAAAAGCTTCCAACGTTGGTTGTGTACGTGGGCACAGGGAAATTGTTGACCGCGCGGACTTTCTCCGGATCGGGACGAACACTGAAAGAGTCGACGAGGTGTCGAGCACAGTAAGTTCACGGCGTCCGAAGTGGCATTTCGTCGCATTGAGCTGAAGTCTCGCCTTTCAGAATACTGAAAGAACTGTCGAGAGACGCTCGAGGTGGGTGTCAAATGTTAGTGAAAAGACAATGATATCATAGAGGTAGCGCAAGCAGATTGACCACTTTTAAGCCGGAGGGCGTCCATCATTCGTTCGAATGTGGCGGGAGCACTGCATAGCCCGAATTGCATCACCTTAAACTGAACACCATCAGGTGTAATAAACGCCGTCCTTTCACGATCCATGTCGTCAACTGCGATCTGCCAATACGCGGAACGAAGGTCTATTGAAGAAAAATACTTGGAACCGCTGAGACAGTAAAGGGCGTCATATATCCGAGGTAAAGGGTACACGCCTTTTTTTTTGCTACTTGGGGCCCTATAACGTAAAACTATTCTAATATATTTTTATTCCAATCTTCTGACGTCAAATTTGCGTAACCGCCGACGCAAGCATCGGGCGGTGACCCACAAGGTTGTCTGAACACACCAATCAAACGCTGTCCTAGAACATAGGAGGTCACTTTTGTTTGCTTGAAAAACGAATAACATTGCCTACATCGGGCGGCTTGTCGTATTTTATTGGCTGACAAGAGGCGAGTAGCACACTCAAGTGGAGAGGGGTTCGATGGGGCCGAGCCACTGCACTAAAATCGATAAGCGGATAAAGAGGGCGGTGCTGACGTCTGCGACTGGTCAGCTTTCCCTTACTTAGCTTGCGGTGACCGGTCGAAAATCGCGGCTGCATGCAACGGAAGTTGAAGAATGACACTACAACGGATCCTCAACAAAGAAGCGTTGGTAGAACGAGGTCGTAAACGTGCCGAAAGTACCCGAAAACGTTACACGACCACGCAGAAAGCTTTATTATACGCAAATAAACCCATGCTCTTCGGCAGGTGCGAATCGCCAGTGCCTGAGCGATCAGAGGCAGCCATCTTTTATTCCTTTCCGATTGGGGCAGCCTGCAGCTATTCAGAAGAATATTCAATTTTGTTCGGCATATTAATGCATCTTTAACGCGTACACGTCATTTTGACGCGGTGAGTTTCCGCGGTTTTGTAACGTCACGTGACAGGCAGATGAAGTGGGTGCAGCCCGAAAACTCTTGACCAATAGCCGAGAGCTAATGTTGAAAAAGCGTAGCATCAGAAATAACAATTTTTCTTTTGTTCGGTCAAGCGAAAGCTCTTGATCAATAGCCGAGGGCTAATGTTGAAAAGGCGTCGAATCAAAAATAACAATTTTTCTTTTGTCCGGTCAAATCATGCATAATCAGTGTGTACACGCCATATAATATGGGGAACTGTCGCGGTTTTCGTGGCGTCGCGTGACAGACAGGTGAAGTGGGGGTGGCCCAAAAAAGTTTCAGACCAATCACGGAGGGTTGATTGCAGAATTGGAATAGAAAAGTTTGGAATAGCTTTACGTTATAGCGCCCTTGGTTAAGATATCGATAGTCGACACAGAAGCGCCAGCTGTTGTCCTTCTTTCTAACGAGCACGACAGGAAGTGCCCATGGGCTTGAAGAAGGTTCGGTGATATCACGGGCAAGTATTGTGTCAACTTCCTTTTGTATAACTTTGCGCTCAGCGGAGGAGACACGATAGGGACGTCGGTGTATGGGTTTGGCATCGCTGATGTGAATCCGATGCTTGACAAGTGTTGTTTGGCCCAGTGGTCGGTCACCGCAATAGAAAATGTCCTGGTACGACATGAACAGGCCCCGAAGCGCGTGTATGTGTTCGTCCGGAAGGTCAGTGGCGATCATCTTCGTTATGTTATCTAACATCCTGTGGTTCGAATCAATAGCAGCAGGAAGCGGTGAAGCAGGCTCAGTTAAAACGGAGACGTGATAGTTGGAGTCTGAGCTAGGGTCGCGAGGGAGATACCCTGGGGTATCACTTGAGGGCATAGTCCAAAATTCACAATAAGGAGACGTGCGGCATTGCCCTTTATAGTGATGACCGAGTGGGGAAATATGACATTCTGCGAACAGAGGACGATAGAGTTGGGCGACACTATGTAATCGACGTCGTCCACAGGGGGATCAGGAGAGACGTCGATGTACATCACGGCGAGATGTCGTAGACAAATGTAATCGGCGGAACAAAGCCGACTCGGCGCAGGATCAAAAGGCTCAACGGCATGAGGTAAGGCAAATTGGATATTCTCTGCAGAGCGGTCAACAAGAGCCGAATATGCCGAGAGAAAGTCAAGTCATAAGTTGATTGCATGTGGGAACTGATCCAAGACGTAAAACAACACTGAAGTGTTGCGCCCGGCAACAGTGGCACGGGCGGTACACAACCCAGCAACAACCGGAGTCGCACCATCGGCTACGCGGACTACAGCGATCGGAGCAGGGGTAAGAACTTCCTTCAGACTAATACGGAGGTTTGAGCTCATGACCGATATGTGGGTGCCGGGGTCACTGAGAGCGATGACAGGTATACCGTCCACGTCTACGCTGATGAGGTTGTGATGTGCAGGTAGTGTGAGCAGAGGAATTTCGGGTCGGGTCGTCGTGGCAGACTCACCTCTCGGAGCTGCGCCCGTCAGTTTTCCGATGAGCGGTGGCAGTATGAGGGAGAAGGAGAACGACGACGCAGAGTTGAGTGGGGCAGGTGTCGGGATGGCGAAGGGGAGCGGTTTGATCGTGCCGGCCATGATGGCGGAGCGCTGTCTTCGTCAGTGTACTGGCACACGGGAACTACCAGCTGGACGTCGGGTGTTTCGATAGCTCTGCAGAGGCTGCGAGTTCCAAGCACTGTGACAATGGCGGGAAATGTGTCCAACGCATCCACAACAGAAGCAGATGGGCCTGTCATCGGAAGTGCGCCATTCTGCGAAATTCCGATAACGAGTACGAACGGATGGGCTTCTGTATAACTCAAGTGCGGCGGGTGGACGGTAATCCGGTCCGTTCACTGAGCAAATCATCTGTAATCCAAAAGGACTTCTTCTTGGGCAAGTTGGCGCTTAGATTTCCTAGGTATATTGATTGTGGCGCGAAATACGTTTCGTGAAAAAAGGAGAGACAAAAGAAGACAGAGAAGCTTCTGTAATCCTGCGTTTGCTAGTTCTTGACGCACAACGGTTTGGATAATAGAAATGGTTGCATGGGACTCGTCGGGGTTGCGCACCTGAAGGTGAACTGGGGAGGCAGCTTCAATCTCGTGGCTGATTATGCGCACAGTATCGTCGGATGCAGCAGGAACGGTGGAACGGGTGGGAGAAGGAGGTCCTCGTAGGTAGACGTCGCAGCCGTGTCCGAAGACGTGTGAAATTCGGAGTAACACGGCGACTTTTTGCTTCTTCAAAGCGTCGGCATTAATTGATGACGTCTTGCACTGTGGGTGAGTTCTGAAAATCCAGAAGTGTAAATGCGCCATCCGCGATATATTTGAACATATGCGCAACCTTTTCCGTTTCCGGCATTGTGTCATCGACTTTGCGACAAAGCGCGAGCACGTCCTGGATGTACGTCACATACGATTCGGTGCAAGTCAGAGCTCGGCATGCAAGTTCTTTCTGCGCAGCAAGACAGCGTCCGATGGGCTTGCCGAACAGATCGATGAGCTTTTGCTTACATACCTCCATGCTCGTAAGCTCCTGTTCGTGGCTCCGAAACCACACTTGTGCCATGCCCGCCAAGTAAAATATGATATTCGCTAGCATTAGAGTCGGGTCCAAGTTGTTGCTAGTGCTCACCCGTTCGTGCAATTGAAGCCAATCTTCGACGTTGGTGTTGTCAGAGCCGGAAAAGGTACCTGGGTCACGTGGTTGTGTGAAGACAATGGGGCGGTTGGCAGCGGATGGTTGAGGCACTGTTGGAGACCTGCTCGAAGCATTCTCGTCCCCGCCTTGCGGTGGCATTGTAGATGCCGCCAAGGAGCGTCCGCTGCGTAAATCCATCTTGAAATTTGAAAAACCCACACTCTCCACGAAAATGTTGCAGGGAGAAAGGACGCTTGACAATATGTTCACAAAATATACACAACGGGTAGAAGACAGGCATACAAGATGGAGCCCGTGCGCGCGACTATGGACGATCGACGGCTTCGTTAGTCCTCTCATCATCGTTCGCTACCGCAGCGCCTCGTAGCAATATATACAAATGAGGAAGATGTACAATGGATGCTGATGTATAGAGATGATGAAGATAAAAGTCAGGCATGTGTTGCGCTCGCAATATATTTAAAGCACATTTTCCCATTTTCTCCACCTCGAGTCGCTCTTTTTTTTCTTTCAAAGTTACTAAAGTGTTTCCGTGGTCTAACAACGCCTTCTGTGGAGACTGGCAAAGACGAATTTATTGCCAAATGCGAAAGATACCGAGATCTCCCGCACCATCTGCGAGAATATTTCCTGAAGTTTCCATCAAAAAGCTGAGCGCAGCTTATCATAGTCTCCTATTTCAGATAGCGCAAAGTGAGATAGAGTACAAAGTGAAACAGGTTGGTGTGATATATCACCAGGCTGTGGCATACATGCGCGCGCGCGCGCGTGTGTGTGTGTGTGTGTGTGTGTGTGTGTGTGTGTGTGTGTGTGTGTGTGTGTGTGTGTGTGTGTGTGCGCGCGCGTGTGTGTGTGTGTGTCACTACGGCGTGCCTCATAATCAAATTGTGGTTTTGCCACGTAAAACCCTATAATATTAATATGCAAATTACGCGCAGAATCATAACGTGGGACAAATACGAAACTATGCAGAAGAACACGCAGCAAAATAAGTCGCTGACCTGCTTTATGTATCGTTGCAAAATATCGTTGCCCAACCCTATCCACCAGTTTGCTCGGAAATACGCTTACGCCGCCGCTCTTGCTTGCCGACATGCGATGAGCCAAACCATAATAATATCAAGAAGGAAAACGCAAAATATGAAGTTCCTGACCTCTCTGAATATTCAATTATGTGCCCCTGCGGTGATTAACGTCGCCAGCCCGGAGAAGCCTTGCTTACCTTGTAAGCATCGAACAGAATCTCAGCCGTGACAGCGGCCTCCAAGACGCGCCTCGGTATACTGCCGCTGTACCACCTTTGCTCTATGTGCTGTCGCCGAAGACACTGGTACCTCCTCCTCAGCGCATTGATGTAGCCGGAAGACCAGACCCTGTCATAGTAGCCTGTCTCGTTGAAGATCTCCGGACCGCGCAGGAACAGTTGGCTCACCTGCGTTAATCAGTATGTCCCTAGTGTACAGCTGCGATCGTCGTATTTCGACGCGCTTCTGCGGCTGCTACAATGAACACAACCGGTGCAATCAGCTGCTCTGAAAACACGGATGAAACTAAGACTTTGGTGGCTAGCGCAGGTTTCACGCAGTTGTCCCTCGCTGAAGCAGTGTCTCCTGCAGGCATTGTTATAGAGGGCACTTTTTTTCTTTAACCTTATGAAATTTTTCACGAATTGCATGGGGTAAAATAGCCCAATTTCTCCTTCCGATTATGCTAGCCAGTGGTTGTTTCTTCCACGACGAACCCCAATTATTTGGGAACTGATTAACAAGAGATCACTAACATAAATTTTAATTACCGCTTCTAGAGACTGCAGCTGTGGAGGGTAATTAAAGCCTATCCTTCTCGAAGGCCATTCCTTTGTGTAAAACATTTCTTGTTGGTTTGTGCAAATGTCTTCAAAGTATCCACCCGATACCCGCGTTTCGATTTGATTTACGACCCCGCGGGCCACTATTTTCCCTGTCACTCCCCGGCTGGTTGATAAGCCGCTCGCAGTTCTGGCCCCCTGCGATTCGCTGCAATGCACTAACATTACCCTGAATCCAATCTACGTCATGCCGCGGACTACACGCGGAAAGCGCGAGGTTCCGAAATGAAGTCAATGGGTATATTTTTCGGTGGCCGATACCTTCGTGCACTATCATGCTATAAGGATTTTAGAAAGGTGGAATGTATCTCGGATAATGCAATTCTCAATTATTCAGCATATACGACGTTCTAAAGGACGGCATTTTAAAGTTGATTAGTTATTTTTTGTTAATTGCCTGAATTGTGGTAACTTTTTGCAAAATTATGCCTCCTTGTGAATATAATCCCGCTACAAAAGCAGAATCGCGTCGCCCAGCGGAGACAATGTTTAAATATTATATAGAAGTTAAAAACAATATTCAACGTATAGCGATTCAGCGCTAATTTATATCACAGGCTGTAATTCAAATCCCGCCTTTTCAATGTATGTATCGACATAAAAAAAAAATTTTAAGCGCCGTTCTGCGCATGCATGGCGTGCAGATATGGCGTGCGGTGCTGATGTTAAATCCAAACAGTAATGTACAAATCCGCCGAAGTGAGGATAGGGGTAGCATTCGTCTTGGTCGCTCGCGGAACCTAAAAATGCCGTTCGCGAAACAGAAAGTCCCTGTTCATAAAAGACAAACCCGGCCGGCGGCGATTACATCTTCAGTTTGCTTCCCATGCACGGTTTCTTTAGCGCAATTTCACAACTGCGTTCAACCACACCACTCTAATCGAGGACCTCGACACTAACAGGCTTGCGAGTCGGCTGACTCATGCAATCCATGAGTTATTCTTGTTCATCCCATTGCTGACTACGTGGCTCGTGGAATCGCCCGAACCGATTCCCGCATGACGCCCACTGCGAATACTTACCTGCTCTACGACGCTGTGTCCGATGACGGCGTAGTTGAGCGAGAAAGACTTATCGATTGGGGGCACGACGGTGTCCGGGCCCAGCTGAACTGTGTTGTACACGCTGATCATATATGGCAGTTCCATCCTGAATGGCGGCACGAAGAACCTGGTCGTGTTAGCCGCGGTGTCCAGCAGCAAGCTCACCATATGCTGGGCGATTATTCGGGTCAAGTGCAGATAGTTATCCAGATAGTTGGCATCCTTCTGGTCCGGCACGTGCGCGTACAACCTGGGCAGAAACGCTCACGTCTACGAAGGAGCTTCTCGCACAGAATATATATACACAAAGAACAGAACAAATCTATCCCCGAGGCTCTACAGAAGATGGCCTTCGGTGGCTTAATAGCGCCGTGCTGTCTGTCCCTTTTGGTAGGGATGCTATTACCGCACTGCACCAAACTCCTTCCAACATGCACTATATATCCACGCGGTTTTATTGCTCCTTCGTGCTATAGCGGTGATCGACGCTCATTACCTCTTGACCGGTACAAGGACATAAATACTCTTATCGCTGTTATCTCGGCTATCGTGTCCAGGCATAAATACTGCCCCGGTGAACATCTCACAGTGCCTTTATAGGGTAAGCCCGAGAGTACGCTGATGCTGCGCGATGCTTTCATTTACAGCCCCAGGGTGTCCTCGAGGCTGCTGGTACATGACATGGTAATTTGTTGCGTGCGGGAACGGCTTATGGCTGCTTCACTGTGCTGATGTCGGCGAATTTCCGACTAAATGCAGAGTTTTCGGAGAAACATGAAAAGCAGCGGCTGTAAACTTGTTTGAATTTCATTAAAGCGAAGCAAGCTATACTTTCATTCAACAAAAAGTGCAGGCCATAAGTCAATATTACGTTCGCAACCTATCTATTGTGTGCTAGGCTGCGAGATACGGTTACCGGACCAATTATGTTCCTTCGGCAGTCGTCTTCCGAAAAGGGGGTTACTTATTTGTTGTTATTCTTAGTGAGTTATCAAAAAATTAGGTTAAGAAACTGATTACAAAAAAACTAAACCATGCTGTTCGCTTCATGTATTCAAAATATTCACGTTTCGCTAGTTTACCAGCTGAAGTCTTGAAAATGCTTGAACTCCTTAGACGGTGCTTTAACTACACGTGGCTGTAACTTGCCGGCGCGACAACGCATGCAAAGCAACTCCTGCTGCATGGAAGGAACAGCGCCCTGGCAGCCACCAGACGCCTCACTACGGCAGCATCATCTTGGATTGTAGCGCGAAGTGACACGGACACAGACTAGAAGCAGACAGGACGAGTGCATGTCACTTCACACAGAGAGTCTGTGTCCGTGTCACTTCGCGCTACAATCCAAGATCATGCTACCGTACCAACTCGCCCAACTTTCTATCCTTTTGCCTCACTACGCTTGCGTGATAGGCGTCACACGCTCGCACCTAGACGGTGCGCGAGACGAGAAACCGTCGGCTTTGGTCAGCGCCCAGTGATTGTAAGCTGACTAAAGGCTATAATTAAGGATAACAGAAAAAGCCGTGTTTGTGCTGCCCGACTTCTGTTAGGTCCGAGCTTCGTATCTCGCCACCATATTAAAAATATATATATATATATATATCTTGCCCCCTCCCCCAACCCCCTTGTTAGCTATACTGGCGGACAACTTTCTGTAGCTATGAAGAGAAAGCTACGGCCGCGTGCCTGCTGCACATGTGTTACCGCGCCGGTAGTCCGTCAGCGTTGACAGTGCTTTTGGTTGCTCGGAACAGAAACTGAATCGACGAAGCTTTCACGTAGGACGGTTTCGCGTTTGCCCTGACGCGGAAGGGAAAAGCCGCAAAATAAGTAAACTTTTACATTCGGTGGTGTGTTCTGTATTAGTTAACTGTTGCTAATAAGGTGACTATGTTTTCTCTTCCCTAGCCTAACCTAACGTGGATTAAAACGCGGGACTCTTTTCAGAAGCGCACTCACTCGTGCGCGCTTTGCCTACGTAGCTTTCCCTTTATAGCCACAGAAAGATGTCCGCGAGTATAGAACACGCTATATTACACCAGACGCCGAATTCACAAAGCTTTCTCGTTTGTAAGTACTCTCCCATTTCATGGTTGACCGCCTTTAATAGTTTGATGTCCAGCATCAGGATTCGCTGGCATTTGCTCTAACGAACAACTTTAACGTAAGAGCTTTTTGAGAATACGGACCTAGGAGCAAAATTCAAGAAACTTTTCGTCCCCAACTTATTTTTGCAATTGGCCGGCCGACCTCGCTGATATTTCCAGCATCAGAATTGGCTAGACCTTTCTCTTACGAAGAACTTTAGCATAACAGATTTTTGTGAATACAGGCCCAAGGACCGAATTCAGAAAGATGTTCGTTCGTATATCAATGGTGTATCATTGGCTGTTCACCTTTATTAATGATATGACCAGCGTCAGGATTGGCTAGAATTTGCTCTTACGAACAGTTCTAGCGTAAGAACTTTTCGTCAAGAAAGGCCCAAGTATGTACAATGTTTCTGCCTAACGACACTGCCTCTCTGTAAATCAAAACAGAAGGGTGGAGGGGAATGGAACGGTATAGACACTGAAACCGCAGGCGAAATTGTAAATTTTACTTACCGGTCCAGTTCGACGATGTCATCTGTCGTAGTAAAGGTGTACGGTATCACTCGCAAGGCCTCTATCTTGGTCACCATCCTAGTCTCGCTGCCCTGGCTAGCATTATGCAGTGAAGTGACGAAGTTTCTAGCCGAATGGGAAATACGCTGCACCATGTCTTGGACATGCTCAATGTCGCTGCGCTCCAAGTATTCCTTCAGGTACAACCTTTCGGCAGCAAACGGCATCAACCTGCGTCATGGTTGGCAGCCTTTAAGACCCTAAAAAAGGATGGCACAAGTTTTATCTAGACGCATAATTTGAGGACACAAGGCTAAACGGAGACGCTCATTACACGTTCTTTTTTTTTTATGCGAAAGCATTATATGCCTCATTACGCGAAAATCCGGCGTTATCGTCGGCGGCGTGACCGAAATATGGTACCAAAAATGTCCGACGGCGCGACGAGTGCGCCGTTGAGAAAAATGCTCGGATTCACGTCATAGTTTTCAGCCGGTCTACAGTAAACAAAGTCAGTTAATGGAACTGAAAATAAAATTTCGGACATTGCGGTCTGGACCGGTATCGAACCCGGGCCTCCGGAGTGCAAGATGATCACGCTTCCCCGACGCCGTGGTGGCTCGACGGTTACGGTTGACTAAGTGGTGCCTAGTGCGTGCGTCATTGCACACGTTACGTCACTGCTTCCGTCACTGCCTCCCACGTGTCACTTTCTCTTCGTATTTCATCGGTGCTCTGTCTACTGCGATGAACTCTCGAGGCCAAATCATGAGTGTATAAAATGCGGTATGCCTAATGCGTGCGTCATTGCAGATGTCACGTCGCTGCCTCCCGCGCGTCACTTTCTCTTTGGGTTTTATCGGTGCTGTGTCTACTGGGATGCACTCCGAAACGTCTACCTCAGCGACATCTCTGAAACGTGATCAACGACGGAAGCACGCCGCTGTAGACGAAGAAAATGAAAACAAAAAGGACTGCCGTGGAAGTTTATAACTCGCACGACGACATACGGATGAATACCTAAGCGAAAACATTTCCACAAAGCGACTACAATGCTTTCGCAATTCCACACGTAAGCAGTTTTAAGTGTCTCTGCCGAACTTTTTTCGCTTACGTCACTGCCGTACCATAAGGCTCTGCACTACGGGAAAAGACTAACTTGCATTCGGCGTTTTAGTGTCACAGTTCACTCACTGTATCTCCGTTTTAAGAATGTGCATTTTATGGAAAGCTCGATAAAGCTAATGAAATATTTCACTTGCGAAATTATTAGCCATTAACCTGATCACTGACAGAATTCATTGATCAGCATTCCTTCTACGACCTGGATCCAAATACATCAAACAGCGGTAATTTTTTTTTTTTTTGTAAATTGCGAAACAGCAAATGGAGAGAGCGAACAAGGAAGACTGTTTACTGTTTATTACTGGAGAGATTGTGAGTTAATGAATTAAGACAACAACGTGCGAGATGAAATTCACAGCAATATGACAAACAAAGCAACATGGGTAATGTGAAAGAACTTACTGACGGACGTCGCTGAAGCAACGTGGCCACAGGTCCTTCAAGCTGTCCGTGTAGTTGGCGACGGTGGTGCTGTACGCGAGACTGTAGGACGCCAAGCGGCTCAGGAACCACACGATGTAAAGGCCCACATAGGCTGAAATCTTGATAGGATCTAGCGACGTGAACACATTTTGCGACAGGAACTCTGCGTATTCGCCGTCAATGACTAAGCACGTCGTACGCAAGTTTTGCAGCGACTGAAACTTTTTGCCAATGACTTTCGAAAGCGCAAACCAAAACTCTGTAAGTGGATACTGGCTGCTCATTTTAACTTGTGCGTTTAACGCATCGCTTTCTGGCAGGTGAGAAAACTGTCTGTTTACAGTCTGTATAGCCCGGATGACGCGCGAGTAGGACATGCCACGTTCACCTATTACTTCGGCGCAGCGTCTGACGTACACGTCGAGGGTGTTGGCCAACTGAAGCTGCTGGAGAAACTTGACGAAAGGGACGATGTGGTAACTGGGTGCAAAGTACAGCATATAGCCTCGGCCAAGGCGAAGATTGTGACCAGCGGTGAGCCTGAACAAGGGCCCGATGCCGATGTTGAGATTGATGTCCACGATGCCGCGAACGATGAAGTATACCGACGTCGTAGGCATCTGCGGTAACGTGAAGCCGCCCGCGCTAAGCACAGTCTTGATCTTGTCGATATCCTCGGGCGTCTGGTGTACCAGTTTCATGCAGTTCCTAAGTAGTATGGCAGCCTTCTCGATGCTGCTTTGCCCTGACGTGGTGGGTATTGCTGATATCGAATGAAGCACAGAGATGCTTAATGAGTCGCGAGCTTTGGCGTAGTGATTCGAATCAGCGCCGTTGCAGGCGTACTTGTAGAAGTCGTGGCAGGGCGCAATTGACGGCTCGATTGATTCGCGGATAGCTATAGCTGGCTTGTAACAGCGCGGTTCCTGGCACTGCACCAAGAAGTGGAAGAGCACGAGCGGCTGCAAAACGGTGAAAGCGAGTGTCACGGCTGTCATAGACACCAAGAACACGCGGTACTCGGCGGAGCGGTCAACCGGTGGCGGGGGTGTTACTGAGGATATCTTGACGTCGCTCTCGCTCACAGTTCTGAGCCGCACGGGTGCGTGGAATGACACTGATCGTGGAACGCGGCTCCCGTGCTTCTTAACGGACGCACAGCGACGGAGACGGATTGGGCTGTCGGCGGTAGCGAGGCGGTAGTGGTGGATCAGTGGACTCGACCGTTTCCTCAGCTTTTTCGGCGACGAAGCGCTGTTAGGCGGCCGAACGGGGCGTCGTGTCTGCAAGATTCCAGCGTGTAGTATGTCATCTCAGATGTCAACATAGAGTGCTGCTAGTTTGCAACTTCTGGCTAACAATGAACAAAACAAGGTCTCAGTGTGTTTATTGTTCACCGGGTTGTGGACGGGTATTAAATGGTATCCATGTTCATAGCATCCATGCTCAATCCATGTTCTGGTTAGACTTAGTGCAGTATATAATGGACTTTATTGCTGAGCAAGCAGGTTCTTTTAGAAGAGTTGATGTTGAGAACGGAGCAGCATCCCCGGTGGACGCTGGGTTTTTGTGGGTGTCTCTAGTAAAATTAAGTTAAATTACTATAAAATAATAATAATCCCTTTATTTTCCATCCCAAGGATCTGGAAGGGGGAGAGAGAAAGCTAGATATCCAGCTTGACGGGCTCTCGCCTCCCCGATACAAATACATGATGTTTAGAAAAAAAAAGCCAAACAGTACAAGCATATGAGCACAGGCAAAAAGGAATATCACAATGCACAAACAAATGACAAGTTTTACATGAATGTACAATTCGAAAAAACAAAGCGATGTGCATAATATCATGTACATTTCAAACAGAAAGTGCCGCCCTTTCGTGTGTAACTGAAACAAAATGACGCAAATCTTTTGGTCGGATGCGTTAGCGATTTAAATTGTAATGTTGGCACAGGTTTAAGAGATATGGAAGAGTGTTTCTGAGCATATGTTGTCCGTAACCTGTTCTGAATGAATGTATGTACCAAATATCGGTGTTTATGGTTGCGTACGTGATACTTTTCTGCACTGATGCCAGTTGTGCAATGAACGAGACGTTGTTTTTGAGCTTGGCAATGTATTTAGAGATTAGACGGTATGCGTACAGATCATGAATCGGCATTATGTTGTCTCTCACAAAGAGCGGCTTAGATGGGTGTTCATATGCTACATTGTATATTATTCTGAGCATTCTCTTCTGCTGAACGTATAATTTTCGTAGATTCATGAGGGGTGTTTCCCCCCAGACCAAATGACAATAATTTAGGTGGGAACAGAACAATGAATTGTGAAGTAGCAATTTCACTTTTATAGGGAGGAGGTGCTTATGAGCGTAAATCGATCCAATGAGACGTGACAGTTTAGATGCTGCGTAATTTGTGGGGTCATCCCATGTCATTTTCTCATTGAAAAGTACACCTAGTACTTTAAAGGAATTTACTATCTCTATTTTAAAATTATTAAGAATGATATCGTTAATATGAACATCCTTGTTTTTTGGACGGTAAATAATGACCTTTGTTATGGCTTTATATTTTGTCCACTTCTCATGCTGCCTAAGTGCTGTATTTGCTTTCATGGCCATGTTCGAAGCAGATGAGGCTGAAAACAATAAGCTGGTGTCATCAGCATATATGACCATTTTTATTTCTCTGTCTATCTGTGTTATGTCGTTCACGTATATATTTAAAGAAAAAACGGGCCCAAAATTCTGCCTTGCGACACGCCGGAAGACAGAGATTTAACATTGGATCGGTGACTGTTTATTTCAACATACTGTTGTCCACTTCCGAGATAGCTGCTCAAAAGCATCAATGACGTTCCTCGAAAGCCACATACTTGAAGCTTTTTTAAAAGTAACTTGGGGTTCAGGTGAACAAAAGCCTTCGAAAAATCTACATATATTCCTAAAGCTAAACTCCTGTCATCAAGAGATTTTAGAATGTATTCTTTTTGAAACAATAACGTTGAATTACTAACATTATTCGCGTCTCGAACTGTGTGTGTTTTGATGACGCAACCCCCACAGTTAGATTCAGTGTTGCTGGGTGCCCGATCAAGGAACCCGACCATCCTATTCGCAGTCTCTTCGTAATGATGAAAGACGCGCAGTAGTGAATAAAGTAGGCTAGTAAATCAAGAGAGTTCAGAATATTTAACAGCTCTTCTCGATAGTGTTTGCAAATTGACTTATTTTATACATAAGGCTTTTGCAACTTGACTTGTTCTTTACTTCACTGCGACTCCGTAAATTTCGTCTCTCGGTTTATATAAACCTCATTTGTTTTCTTTACATCGAGACGAGGAGATTAGCTCCGTAGAACGTTCCAAACCGCTAGTACTTCATTAAAATGGCAAAAATAAGGTAGCCTAGATGTGGGCGATTAGCAAATGTGACGCCGACCTGGTACGCTATAATGTAAAGCTATTCCAAACTTTTCTATTCGAATTCTGCAATCAGCCCTCGGCGATTGGTCAAAACCTTTTTTGGGCCACCCCCACTTCAACTGTCTGTCACGCGACGTCACTAAAACCGGGATAGCTCCCCATCTGATATGACGTGTGCACAGTGATTATCCATGATTTGACCGAACAAAATAAAGATAGTTATTTCTGGTTCGACGCCTTTTCAACATTAGCCCTCGGCTATTGGTCAAAAATTTTCGGGCTGCACCCACGTCATCTGCCTGTCAGGCGACGTCACAAAACCGCAAAAACTCACGCGTAAATGTGACGTGCACGCGTTAAAGATGCATTAATATGCCGAACAAAACTGAATTTTCTTCTGAATAGCCACCGGCTGCCCTGTTCCGAAGGGAATAAACGATGGCTGCCGCCGATCGCTCAGGCACTGGCTACTCGCACGTGCCTGAGAGCATGGGTTTATTTGCGTATAATAACACTTTTTGCGTGGCAGTGTAACGTTTTCGAGCATTTCGGCACGTTTGCGACCTCGTTCTGCCAACTCTTCCTGGCTGAGGATGCGTTTTAGGATGCTGAGGAGCGTTATTTTAAGCTTCCGTTGCATGCCACCGTGATTTTAGACCAGCCACCGCAAGCGGAGTAAGGAAAAGTGCACCAATCGCAGACGCCGGCATCGCCCTCTTTATCCGGCTATCAATTTTCAGTGCAGTGGCTCGGCCAAATCGAATCCCTCTCCATTTGAGAGTGCTCCTCGCCTCTTGTCACCCAATTAGATGAGACAAGCCGCTCAGTGTAGGCAATGTTATTCGTTTTCATGCAAGCAAAAGTGACCTCCTATGAACCAGGAGAGGGTTCGATTTGTCTGTTCAGACAACTCTGCGGGTGGCCGCCCGATGCTTGCGTCGGCGGTAACGCAAATTTGATGCGAGAAGATTGGAATAAAAACATATTGGAATAGTTTTAGATTATAGGGCCGCTGAATACCTACGAACACAACCTAAAGTTGTGTTCGACAGTGTGCAGGTTCAGTGACAGTTAAACCAAGAGGGCATCAACTTTGAATTGCATTGCGACAGCGGTCCGGCAACTCACTACTGTTACATCTCCAGACGTCAACTTCGCAATTGGAAAATATGTCCTAATGTTAATAAATAAAACTAATAATTCGTGAATTATTTTTATCAGCCACTTGTACTTGGAGGTTTTTATTGCAATAGCAATGATATGAACACTTCAGGCGCATTTCTGCCGTCGGCATTGGTGTCGCCGTGAGGTTCCGTATAAAGTCCAAGGGGCAATAACACCGTCGCCGCGCGTCGTGTGCTGCATGTGAGAGTGAAAGCACGCGAGGGAAGCCGACGATCGCGGCTCAATGTGGCGTGCGCGCGCAAGAGGAAAGCGGAGAGCAAACGCGCTGTCTTCCGTCTCGCGAAAGGCAGTGGGGGGATGGGAGGGCGGCGTTGCGCTCCGGCAGCAACTGCGTATTTCATCAATGGCCGCAAGGGCAACTGACGATCGCGGCTCAATCTCTCGCGCGAAAAGGAAAAAAGTGGGAAGGCAGCGCGGGAGGAGGGAGCGGGGGTAGCTTCGACTCCTCGAACAAGCGCGTACTTTGCACGGGCTCGCGGGCTAGCCCGCGCTGTATCTTGAAAGGGGTCTGCAGACGGTTCATACCTTTGTGCGCGCTGTGTTCTCGCCGCCCTTACGTTGAAGCGATAGAGAGCATTAAGGTCACTTCGCTCGATGCTGCCGCCGCGCTTGCTCACACCGGCGGTTTGACAGCGAGTGTCCGCGCTCATCGAGTATGATGTGTTGATGTTTGCTTGTGCACGCTGACACCATGCTTGTTAATTCAGTTAGTAAGCGAATGTTTCCAAGATGATACGGCCGATAAAACTGTTAACCTTACTTCGTATAGCTGTCTACAGATTTGCTATCGCAATCGAGGCTTCGTCTTTCGGGCAAAACTGCGACGTTTTTATGCAGATAATTTCCGTCCCTTGCAGAAACGCACCTGAAGCGGCGAAACAGAGCTATATCAAAAACAGTTCCAACTAAAAAAAAAAGGCGTTGATATATTTCTGTTTATATAGCAGCATTGTTAGCCAACGCCGGGGCCCTCGCCTTATAATACAATACGAGCTCCTGCTGCGCCTCTTGTCAAGCAACTATTTCGTATCTCTCTGTCGACAGAGCGCGTTAGTGCGTTGAGTCGGACTTCGATTCAGTACTAGCAACACTTGCAATATTCGGTCAGTCAAGCATTCCAGCTCTGTGGTGCATCGCTTTTCGTTCAACTTGCTTTTCACCTATGTTCCTTCGACGTTACTCACATTACTTGTGTTTTCTTATTAATCTGCAACTCTGATTCGTTGTTCTTCGCAACCAGTGTTACTTCCATGTTAGCTTTGATATCGTTGCATCGTATGCTTCTGCACTACTGTTTTCTTCACATATTATGATTGAGGACGAAGCAACGAGCTATGAAAAGAAGAATGATGGGCGTAACGTTAAGGGATAAGAAAAGAGCAGATTGGGTGAGGGAACAAACGCGAGTTAATGACATCTTAGTTGAAATCAAGAAAAAGAAATGGGCATGGGCAGGACATGTAATGAGAAGGGAAGATAACCGATGGTCATTAAGGGTTACGGACTGGATTCCAAAGGAAGGGAAGCGTAGCAGGGGCGGCAGAAAGTTAGGTGGGCAGATGAGATTAAGAAGTTTGCAGGGACGAGATGGCCACAATTAGTATATGACCGGGGTAGTTGGAGAAGTATGGGAGAGGCCTTTGCCCTGCAGTGGGCGTAACCAGGCTGATGATGTTGATGATGATGATGATGATGATGATACTAAAGTATTATTGTCACCTAATTCCTTACTTGTCTAATCTACGAAAGAAATTACTCCTCCTTCATTCCTCTACAGTCATATGAACTATGTTGCTTTACCCGTCGTGGTTGCTCAGTGGCTATGGTGTCGGGCTTCTGAGCACGAGGTCGCGGGATCGAATCCCGGCCACGGCGGCTGCATTTCGATGGAGGCGAAATGCGAAACCACCCGTGTACTTAGATTTAGGTGCACGGTAAAGAACCCCAGGTGGTCAAAATTTCCGGAGTCCTCCACTACGGCGTGCCTCATAATCAGAAAGTGGTTTTGGCACGTAAAAACCCATGATTTTAATGTTGTTTTACTTACACAATATTTACTTCCAATATTTTTCCCAAGTTCTCATTCCGCCGCTTTAAGCTTCTGTTGACAACAGTACGTTTGTCATAGCCTTCACGTTCTAACAGAGTCTCCTTGACAGTTTATACCCTCTAAAGGCATGCCGACCCTTCAGCGCTTGCAGCGTTAAGCATGCAGCCCCTCCCCCTCTTCCTTCTCAGTTTGCTTTGATAAGCCCCACTCAGCTGGACGCTATCCTAGATCTGTCCCTATCTCATGTTCTTCCTGCAGCACTATAACCCGCACTATCACAAGGACGATAACACGAACTGAACACGCGATGGCATTCCAGCAGAGCCTCACATTCTGCTGTTGTTTCCCAAAATCCCCCTTTTCCTGTGTTGCACGCGCAGAAACAACCTTGCAGCTGTGTCATTCAGCAGATGTATACAGAATGACGTCACAGGAGTAGAAGAGACCCACGAGTAATCGCCACTCGGGAGCATTTTTTTCATAGCCACTTTCAGAAAAGCCTACTCCTGTGGCTCATCGGCCTAACGCATTCTCCTGCACATAATTACATAGCTGGTTCGTTTCCTGCCAAGGCGGTCACATTCCTATGCGAGCGGATTTCGGTGCCCCAGGTCCGTGGGATTTACAGACCTACAAACACATTGACGAATGAATAGTGAGTTTTAGCAACACATTGATTATGAAGGACGCGACAGTGGAGTGCTCTGTATTGATTTCCATTACGTGGTGTTCTTAAAGATGCGCCAAAAGCTCAATGTTTTACAGTACCTTTTTCCCGGTCGGAATGCGGTCGCTACGGTAAATAGGTGTACAAAATTGTAAATTATTGCGGTGGGATACTTGGTGCAAAACAAGCGCGAAAGAGAATATCGGATGTTGGCCAAAACGCACCTCAAATCCCATTGGGCAAAAAATTATTGCAGAGAGCTGCAGCTCATGTAATAGCGCTGACTTTGCTTCACGAGGCTTCGTTTAAAAATGGTCGTTACTCTAGGCAGCATGTTACGAACCAGGGTAGTGATACGATTCCCTTGACACAACTGATTTCTCGTTCCACGACGCTATTGATATTCCTTATCATTTTTTTTCCAAGATGCGCACCGATGGAAGCACCACAAATTAGAGCAGAGTACAGGTTACACAGTTAAACACATCACGCCACTATAGAGCTCACGCAACCTTTGTTACCAAAACAAACAGGAAATGCGCGTTATTACTACGCAGTTATTTCCTTCGCCGCTGTCTTCCGAGAATTTTGGACGAGAGTAGGACTTTGGTGTGTTTCAGCAGTGTTCCAATACGAAACCTCATGAACTGCGATTACGCTGCCAGTATATCAGCGGCTCTCAGTGCAACGTCAGACAACGCACATTTGGTTGTAGCGCCATATCGCTTCAGGCCTGGCCGATTTAAGTTCTAGCCACGCTCTTACGATTGAGCGTGCAAATGAAGTCGATCATTTATACTGGCCCTCCGCGCAGTGAAACGCTGCCACGGCAGGACAATGGCAGCCCCGGGCGCACGCAGCCACGCTGTGAGGCGTGCGCCCGAGACCCGGAAAATCCTGCGATCACCTTGGGCGTCTCTTACCTCCTCGGGCGTCAGCACATAGTTGCTGATGACTGGACTGATGGAGCTGTTCCGACGCCCCGAACTGTCAGACGGCGAATACGCCATTGCCGGACTGCTTTCAATGAAACTTTGCAGGGCAATACATACGTTGCAATAGATTGTCGCATTAGATAGAAGCCGCTCCCCGTGGAGCGGCCATTGTTGTTCTTCTTCTTCTTCGTCTTCTGCTCGTCGTGCTCGTGGCTCGCGGTGAGTCCCTTGATGCGCAGTTGATAGTCCAGCTCTTACACCATTGAGCTCTTCTATTCTGTGCATATCGCATGAAGCACATTGTGAAAATTTTATTGCGACTGAGGGAAAATGGAGCTATAGAAATATTCGAAAGCCAAATGGAAATATTAAGCGGAAGGAATTTCGTTTCTGAAAGCAGAAGTAAAAGAAGTACAGCGAGGCTTGTGGGATTAATTTATTTTGACGAAATTTAAAATTTTGGCAACATATTGTGCCACCGGCTTCTCCACATACAGTAAATTATTCGATGATTCCTGCAATACCAATATGCCCAATTCTGGGTATCGCAGCATAACAGCGTCAACAACAACAACAAGGATGCGAATTTCTTGCTTTGATCTTGGCTGTTTTTGTTGTCGCGCTGTTCCTTTCTTTTCGCTGCAATTTTGCTTTAGCCTTTATAATCTCTCGTGCTTTATCCTTTGTTATTTATTCACATTATTTTTGGCTCCTCCTCCCTGAAGAACGGGCAGGGGTTCTTACGTGTTGTTTTATTTGTTGATTATTATTATTATTATTATTATTATTATTATTATTATTATTATTATTATTATTATTATTATTATTATTATTATTATTATTATTATTATTATTATTATTATTATTATTATTATTTCAATACATAATTCTGTGGTATCTGAAAGCTATATTTACGTGAGTCCGCACTAATATTGAAAGAAAAATCTTAGATTTAGGAGCATGCCACAGAAATCCAGGATGGGGGGAGGGGAGGGGAGGTCTAAATTAAACCGGAACGCAGGACTTTGGCGTCCCTTATAACTCGCTTGTTGCAGTGAGACGTTTTCAACAATTAACTATAGAATCCCGTTGGGCCAAAGAAATATGAAGGTGATCAAAAAGATCTCTGCGCCTTCATCAATAGATGACTTTCGCACGTTTTTAGGCATAATCAGTTACATCACACGGTCTGTGCCTAATCTTGTCGAATAACTTGTTCCCATAATGGCAGCTGTTCTTGAAAGATACTGAATGGTACTGCGGCCCTGCGTTACAGCAGTATTTTGCATCACTAAAGAGCAATGTTTGACCCAATGATGCCCACGGTGCTCTCAACAAGCGTGCCACCGCTAGGCAACAATTAAGTTTTGAAGTAGGCAGATCTATATTGCTTACATAAACACCCCAGGTTCTTTTGGAAAAAGCCCTTCTGACCTATTCACAGACAGGCGCTGCGATCTACCCTATTATTGCACCCAGCTAAACTGAGGCCTTCCAGGCCAAGTTCCTTTAAGGTCTTAAAATAGAACAATGAAATTGTCTCACTTCAAGAACGGTAACTAAACGACAGCCACCATGATATCGGGCCGCTGTTACCCCTGCAGCCAGTAGGCTTGGTGTGGGTGAAGGGCTGAACCGGTGCTCTTGCCGGAAGTTCTAACACCGTGTTCGCAAGCCTGGCCGGTCAGCCGCACTTATACCTAGTGCCGAGAGAGACCGAGGCACTGGGGTTAAGGAACTAAAGAGCGTTAGTTTCGCATAGTACGAAGAGGCCAATGACTGCTCTTACTAGTTTACCGAGGGATTTTGGGTAATACCAGCCTAGCATAACATTGACCGAAAGAAGACCAGATCCGCTTAATTCTACAGCAGCAGCACTAGTTAGTGGAAAGTGAGTCACCGGGTCTCTATGTAGGTCGTTGTGGTCGAGTAGCGCTGCTACCCCGCTGGTGTGCTCCATTCCTGGTGTTACTCTTTCTTACTCATGCGGTTTCTTTGCCCCCTTAATTTGTACGTAGTAAATTATTGTTCTTCCTTGAGCAGCTTTCTTGTGCTAAAATAAAAGTGTCATCAAGCGCGCAATGTGAAATATGCGCACTCACCTTCTCTGACAATGCTTCAGCAATGGGCGCACTATCTTAACCGATAGAATCTGCGTATTATAAAGATTTGTTTCAACAAACCTGGGGCTTTCCGTTGTAATTCATTGAGTCAACTGGTTGCCTCGTCCTTATGTCTCGCTTTTTCGTCCTAGGGTACTCGACAATTACTAACATTAAAAAATAATCTGGTATATACAAAATGCTCCTTGGACGCGGTTCTTAATTTTCTAAGTTATACCACACTGAAAACATTTAATGCAAGTTTTGCTGGGATGGATGTTAACCCATTATGTTGTACTTTTAAAGAACGGTAGGGATAGATGATGTGTAATTATTCCACTACTCCAATTTCAGCTATTTGGGGCACACTGTACAACGAGAGTGCGTCCTTCCGAGTTACATTTTACCCTTCCCAGTGGCTCAGTGGCTATGACATTCTGCTGCGGAGCACGTGGTCGACAGCCCTATGCCTGACAGCAGCGTTAGCATTTGGATGTGAGTGAAATGCGCAATATCTCGAGTACCGCGCTTTGGGTGCACGTTAAACAACACCAGGTGGTCTACATTGATGCGAAGCCTTCCACTAACGCTTTTCCGATAGCCCGCTGCTCATCTCCAAGACATCAAATCCCACAACTTGAGTAGCGTTCACACGTTTACGCGCAACACATTTATTTGCAGTCTCGTGCACAGCGAGTTACCTTTGCACGTTTCTTCTATTTTGATTACCAGCCGTCGAGCGGGGAGCACTGACTGAACAGCTTCCCCTCACGGGCTACCAAGCACTTGTTCCAGCACGAAAATTGTTGATGCGAGCATTATACTTACGTGTGGGCATTTCTGGTGGTTTGGGAGGCTCCAGTGATTGTGGTTCGTGTTTCCGTGTTCTTGGGCGTCCGCCTGTTTTTCGATATGTCCCTGTTGAATTACTGAAGCTATCCATTATACATGTCTTACCATGCAACTTTGCACGGCAGTATGACCAGTAAATGGCTAAGGAGTCATTTAGAGCCTATTTACTAAGACAACTAGCATACACCTGAAGAGCCTTTGAGTTGACTGAGTGGTAGAAAATGAACATAAAAATGTTGGTTGAGGATTCAGAAGAGTGTGCATGGCTTGAAAAGTGCTGTGCTTCTATAGGAATGTGCTTCTAAAGGGCTGAGCTGTCATCTACAGCTGTGTAACTTGCCTGAAGTATTCATCGCCAATATACCATATAAAAAGATACAGTGTTGTCATTCAGGTTTTTTTCTTTTTGTCGTCAAGATCTGCTGAAAAAGTTCTCATGCCAAAGTTTCAGAAGCTGACATGGGTTGGAAGCGATTTCCACCTCCAGAACTGAAACACACGACGCGCAGTGTCAAGACGAGGCACTGCTCGGTAATTTCACAAAACGGTTATGTTGTCTGTTGCGTTACGACTCATAGAAAGCAGACATGGTGTCTTCCAATAGGGAGCAAAAGAGCTTGGAAACTGCGCCAGAGAAACGAAGGGCAGAGGAGACAGCAAGATGATAGTAATGCGCCTTGTGGTCGTCTTGCTGTTTCCCCTGTCTTTTGCGTTCTTTGGTGCGTCCAATTGCGTTCCATGACAAACCATCCAACCAGTCTTTCATCACATTACGAGATAAGGAGAGCTATTGACTATTGCTCATATCCTGAGTTGAGGTATCTTAGACCACATGGTGGCCCGAGCCAAAGCTGTTGCAGAAGACACGGGGGTCCCGGACTAGGGACCCCCCCCCCCCCTAGACTTCATATGGGCTGGGCCCTGAGGGCTCACCTCACACCTCTCCTGTAAATAGCAGAAATAAAGTTTATCACCACCACCACCATCACAACACGCGTCATTCTCAACACGATGAGGCGGGTGAGTTGCCTGCCGTCTGCTGCATGAAGTGGAGCCATGGCGGTGTCTTAACTGCCTAAATGTAGAGAGTTATAACAGTGATACAGCTCTACGGGCATGTACCAACAAAGACTTGAGACAAGGAGTTGCTATCCTGAGAACTACTAGCACGGAACTGCGTAGAGTGTGAAGGTAGGCGCTCGGAAGAACCAAATGGTGCCAGTGAAAGTTCCATGTCAGTTTCATGTGCTGGAGCTAAAGTGCATTGTCTCCAAGAACAATGAAACTGAAAATGTGGACCCTGAAGTAACTAGCCGTCAACTTCAACTTGAGCAGTGTTTGTGTACTTACCGGCACATTACGAGTTGCGTAGTACATTGCCACTTTTTTCTGTTATTTTTCGCGAGAAGCGCAAGTGAGCGTAAACACTAGTCGCATGTGGGAGGAGTAGCTGGGATTAGCCCCGAGAACTGTAGCACCACTGTAGTTTAGTGGCGCTGCGAGCGCCGCTCGCGTGACGTCACGGCACGGACTCTTGCCTGTCGTCTGCTACTGTTCAGGCGGTGTCCAGCTTCCTTCTTCAGTGTTTTCGTTTGTTCGCTCTCGTTCCCTTTGCTTGTATAGTTATGGCGGGTCGTGTCAAATATATTTTTGTGACGTCTTCGTTCGCTAAAATTTATTCAAAGAGCTTATTTCTTAGACGACAATACAGTTCTCAAAGGTAACGCTACAGTGCCAGCCGAAAGAACGCAGACTAAGACATTGCGTGTTTTTCATCCGCGAATCGACAACCGCAAAAACACAGCATATAATAATCCAGTTATGGTACCATACCTGCCACGGTGTGTCACTAACGCTGGCTATATATGGCTTCTACAATAGTTACCTTGATTTTAATCCGCTAAAACAGGTTTGCTCACGACCAGTAGTCCGTTGTATAATATCTATTTTTTGCATTTCTTCGCAGAAACGCTCGGCAGTCACACGAGGACTTAACTAACACTGCAGTTTAGACCAGCATCACTTGCTTCTTTAACTGCTTCTCAAAATTAGGCGGTTCGTCACGTGTTTATTTTAAGTGGCGGTAATTTGAAGTAATGCTAATTGAGGCGGTTACGATCGGCCTGCCGGGGTACAGACATGCAAGCCTTTCCCAGCCCGCTGCAGCTGTTTCGATAGACCTGCGGGGGTAGCGACTTTCAAATCCTTCCAATCCCGCTGCGACGAGTCGCGTTGCAATGCCAACAATGCGCCTTCCTTCGGAGAACCGACGATTTCCCCGCCCACTGCGACGAGTCGTTTTGGAGAGCCAACAATGCGCCCCCTGCGGACAGCCAGCGGCGCCAGCAAGTCTAGCCACGTTCGGCGGACCGAGAATTCTTAGTTGATTCACGGTCGCCTTCACGGTCTACTTGGAGCAAGAGAATTCTTGGAAGATGGTATTTTGCGGTGATTTCTCACGGGCCCCAGAAATCGTCACAGTCAATTGACAGACGCGGCGGCTAACTGGAATCAAGAGGCGCCAGCTGGGATCAAGCGTGACAACCCATGTCTACGAGGACCCTCTCAACTCGGTGTGTTTAGTGAAACCAAAGTGCGCAAGTGAGTGTGTGAACCCTCCCCCTCAAAGGCGTGTCAACTACGATTACGACGACTTTGGACGCTCCCATTGGACGAAGGTTGAACGGCAGTTTTTCCTCACCTAGGGATCTAGGGAGGACAGAGGGTTTTTAAGCAGCCGTTTTCGGCTGCTCGTGGTGCTCGTGTGCTGGGTGCTCGTGTGCTTCGTGCTGGGTGCTTCGTCTTTCGTGCTTCACTTTTGGGTCTTGCTAGACTGATGAAATGTATCTCCTGTTTTCGTGTAAATATTGTACATAAAACCCGTACTCCTAGCTCTCGATGAGAGCAAGTTCCTCCCTACAACCACGTCCCAAGCGTGAGTGAGTTGGACGATGGCATGGGCCAGCTACCACATGTTTTGATGCCCAACCCCAACTCCTACAAGGCTCACAGCTGTTTGCAGGATACGAAAAGGGGCGTACAAATATACATTCCCTTTTCCGTGCTACACATTCAATTCATTTTAGCAATTTACTGGTGTTTGTTTATTGAGGAATATGTGTGACGAATCTGTTTGGCGAACTGACACAGGCTGCTCGGCCTATATGTTTTAGTGAACTATGCCTTTTGGACCGTATGGCTGCAGCCAGAGAGAATCCAAAGCGTCATTCATAAGTTGTATGGCACATACTAAAGATATCATAATTCCCCGGTGGAGGGTCAAAAATCAAATGAGATATGTCAGGCTTGTGGTGTCTTTCTTATAAATCTTTGCGAGGCTCTCTTTTATGTACTAACGAAGCGAATACTTCACCGTTTGTACAATTAAACAACGCTGGATCGAGACATGATGAGGCAGAAGTTGCTTGAGTTTTCCTTTTCAAGGCACCCTAAGCTGCCTGTAGTAGGTCGAGTATACATTTATGCATCGCAATTGGGGCTTTAAAAAACTGCTTCATGGGGCGCCTACAACGTAAAGCTATTCCAAACTTTTCTATTCCAATTCTGCAATCATCGCTCTGCGATTGGTCAAAAACTTTTTGGACCACTCCCCCTTCGCCTGTCTGGCATGTGACGTCACGAATACCGCGCTCGCTCCCAACCTTACACGACGTGTACACACTGACTATGCATGATTCGACCGAACAAAAGAAAAATAATTAGGGTGGTTGCTTGGGCTAGTTGGTAATTTATGATCAAAAATAGCGTACAGCGCGAAGAACAAGGACAGGGATAGACGACATACACAGCGTTGCGTATGTCGCCATACCTCGCATAAAGCGCATACAGCGCTGCGTATGTCGTCTATCGCTGTCCTTGTTCTTCGCGCTGTACGTTATTTTTGATCAAAAATAATTATTTCTCATTCGACGCCATTTCGCCATTAACCCTCTGTTATCGGTCAAAAGGTTTCAGGCTGCACCCACTTCACCTGTCTGTCACTAGACGTCCCAAACCGCGTAAACTCTTTATGTCAGTGACGTGTACGCGTTAAAGATGCATTAATATTCCAGACTAAACTAGATCTTTTTCTGAATAGCCGGAGGCTGCCCCATTCTGAAAGGAATAAAATATGGCTGCCGCCGATCGCTCAGGTACTGGCTACTTACACCTGCCGAAGAGCATGGGTTTATTTTCGTGTAACAAGCTTTTAAGCGCGGCAGTACAACGTTTTCGAGCATTTTCGGCATGTATACAACTTCGCTCTGCCAACTCTTCCTTGCTGAGGAACCGTTTTAGCGGCATTTTTCACTATCCGTTGCACGCCGCCGCGATTTTAGGCAAGCCACCGCAAGCTAAGTAAGGGAAAGCGGACCAATCGCAAAAGCCGGCACCTCCCTCTTCATCCGGTTATCTATTTTCAGTGCGCTGGATCGGCCCCATCGAAACCCTCTCCACTTGAGCCTGCTCCTCTCCTCCTGTCAGTCAATTAGATAAGAAAAACCGCTCAATGTAGGCAATGTTATTCGTTTTGAAAGCAAATAAAAGTGACCTCATATAAACAAGGGGAGCGTTTGATTGGGCTGTTCAGGCAACGCCGCGTGTCACCGCCTAATGCTTGCGTCAGTGCTTACGTAAATTTAACGTCGGGAGATTGGAATAAAAACATATTAGAATAGTTTTACGTTATAGGGTCCATGGTTTCAACTCGAAGTTGCAGCGAACTGATGGGTTTCGTGAACAATGCGTGCCTCGCCATAACGACAGTCGGTTGCTTCCATTGCGTGAGGGGTGTGCCATATTGCCGGTAAAGGCTACTGAAGGGCACCATGAAACATTTCATCGCTTGTAATTCATTGGCTCTTGATTTTAACCTCGAAACTTTTCTTTCAGGCGATTGCTACCATGGTATTTGTGAATTAACTATGTAAATACTCTACATTGCGCGCCGTCGTGTTAGCAGCAATGAGCAATTCATTTTATGGGGCTTGTTTCAGAGAGCGGTGAAAGTAGCAGCAAACATTTTCATACGAAATGCGCGCCTAACTCGTTCTTTCATGCATTAATAAAGTGACCATATTTGACTAGAACAACTCCCCAGAGTATAAGAATCATGATGACAGCTTCGCTGGGCAGTGTCCAACACGGATAAGATCTTGACAGCAAATACCAAGATTTTTCTTCCATGTAAAACGCAATGTCTCTCATAGCTAAGTACTAAGGGAATGTTAAGTGTTTAGCAAAACATTCTACACAACTTAGCGTGTTGACTTTGCAGACATTCTTTTTACGCAAAATTTATGGACAGACACGGTGCATACATGCATTGCAAAACCAGTAGACCCCTTTAATGCTACATAGCTTGCGATATCCAAGCCGCAAATTTTCTCGACTTATACAGACTAACACATTTCCAAACCTACACAGATACAGTAAAATGTTCCCACATACATATCGCGGCATCTGCCCCTGGTGCTGCGACACACGCCCTACACTCTTTCACATCTCGTGGGGGTGCGGGGGCAAACCGCAACACTTAAAGACGCCTAGCACGTCATTTGAGCGGTGGGAGGTACAGCTGACCGGCGATACCCTGGCGGGACAAGAAGCTCTCGTCCAGCAAGTACGTCGAGCAGCCATGGCCAGTGGAGTCCTGGAATAAGGACACCACCCACTCGACTTCAAGAGCAACCACCTCGATGGTCCGAATAAATGTTTTCTCTCTCTCTCTCTCTCTCGCCTCAAGCGCTTTTGAAGAAGACAGTGTGGTTAAGGCATGGCAGCTGAAAGAAGCCGACGTATTCTTCAATAAGTACGGCTCCAACCACCCATACCCCAAGCATACACGAAGGGAACGAGCGCGCGCGGCAGCCGAGCGAGCCCGAGCGAGCGAGCGGCGTCCAGGCCGTGACGTCACTCGCGAGAAGGCGCCAATCCAAGTTCTCAGCACTAATAGAGCAGAATCTGCAACCACTGTAAGTGGCAGCCATCTTTGCCGGTGACTGATGATCTTTGAAATTGGTTGAAAGATCGACTGCTATAACTCTCATCCTGGTCTTATTGTATGTTTGCTGCGAGTAATCAATCGTTTGAGTCTTTTATCTTTGTCTTCAGCTGCCTCGTCATCAATCCCAGACAGCCTCGGGGGTCGAAAGTAAGTCTCCTCTCTTTAAATGTATATGCGAGAGTAAAATGTTCTGGCCCGTACTTTCTGACAGAGCTAACTTCGGCGATCTTGCGGTCAAAAGGGAAGATCGAAGGTGGCCCACGAACAGACATGAGAAGTAGTGAACTTGAGTCGCCACTCAATGCTTTTGGTGCGAGGAATCATTTTCAATACCTGTGAAAAGAATGGGAACATTGAAGGTAGTCGTTGATGAATTGAAAAAAGAAATTGAAACGTGCCGGTTTCCACTTAGCATTATGTAACGTTGGAATATTTGTACTAAGCATCTCTGATCCGAAATTTTCAATCCTTTTGTCGTTGTCCACCAAACCAATAATTATTATATAAATGTTCTCATGTTTGCTTCGTTGTAGGAGGGCATGTTTACAACCTCTATAAGACAAATATTAAAACTGAACACGGCAATGCCAACAAGACACGTCACAAGACATATAATATATATATCTATATATTTGCTTAAACACACATGAGGATGAGAAGTACAGAACAAGTTGCGCGTGATGACATCTTGTTCAATGTGGGATGAAACTGTTATGGATACATCAAACGTTGACCTCTCTCGCTTGTCCTTGAAGACGCCTTGAACAGCAGGGACTATTTGGTGCTGGGGTTTTCAAGGACCCAACCCTTCGTGCGGAGTTTGCTGAAGGTTCTTGGAAGCGGATCACATGTGGCACATTTGGTGAAAAACATATATAAAAAACAAAATACACATAAATGCCTGGATCTGTCCAGCACATGGTCGTCATCACTGAATTGAGCGTCCTCATTTGTCCCTAGACATGTTACAAAAATATACATTTCAAAGAGGCGCGTTCAGGGGCTGCTACAATTGTACAGGCCTTTGGTTTTGTGCTCTCCTAGCGTGACGCTGGTGCGGAAGGCATACTTACTTGCTCAGCGAAGTCATTTAGAGGCCAGTGCACCCATAGTCCTAACTACTGTAAAATTAAGAGGTGCCAGACATTCATTCTTCGCGCCCGACAAAGAGTAATTACTGCGTAGTGTCGGAACAAACGAACAATTTTTTTTTAAAACACGAGAATTGCATTGAGTTCACTGCAGTGGCAGCGATAGAAAACAGACTACTAGCAGACAAATATTTAGTCGGCCAAAATAGGTTAGCCTGTTGTTGGGAGACTGAAAGAGGTTAACGAACTTCTTCTATATTACAGGGAAGCCGCACTTGTTTTTAGCGTTTTGCCAGCTGTGAAATCTTGTAAAGAACACCAAAAAAAGCGGACACAAGAACCCTCGTACACCAGCCTCTAAACGAAAGCAATTGCCAGATTAGTACATTTTGTGCATTGCTGACGGGGCAAAGAATCCTAATACGGTCACGTCGAAGTAGTCCTCAGGTTGCGGGCACCGCTTGCATCCAGTCTAGTTATTAAATTTAGGTACAGCTGAAATTAGGGTGAGTGGGGTGCGCTATGTTTAACACATTGATTCACAAATCGTCGCGCTGGGCACGGCAGTTTGCACTTGCACCATCCATCACTGACATCAGTGGTCCTTGGCCTAAGGGGCCTCACCGGCGCACATTCCTTTCGGTACAGTCCACTGAACCCCGAAACCTTGAAACGACCTGTATAGAGTGGCGTCCGAGGTGAAAGGCTGGTCTCATACCATACTTGTTGTCAGTCAATATATGGGCTATGGTCAAGGTTGCGCACGCCTTGTGACGACAGCCTGTGTGGTGGAGGCAAACGAAGACTTCGTAGGTGCTGTGACACGCTTCTGTTACAGTGCGGTGGCCGTATTTAGAAAATTTGGAGTGCTTTTTTCAACTTCAGTCTTTTTTTTTTCGCTATCGCAAGTAGATGTTTATGCCTTGGCTCCCAAAAGCAGGAAAGTAGAGAAGCATTGCAGCTTTCAACTTGACGGTGACGCACCCACTTGGGAACCCAACATCAGAGTTTTCTTTCTCGCCGCTCAACAAAGAAAGCGCAAACTTCGAATGGAAGATCACTGCTCGTGGAGCTGCCATTCCGAAATACGTTGGAGCCTGTTCCGTGACGGGTTGCTTGGGTGTCTTCTGCCTGCTGTCTGAGCTGTCGTTTCCGGAAGTCGTGCTTCCCTTTCCCGAAACCGCCACCAGAGCTCCGTTCTTGGTGTGTCCAGAGAAGCATACCCGCTCACAGCTCAGAGACCTCGAGCTTTCCGGCCCTGTTGGGCGTCCCCATTTTGGTGAGGAAGACGCTGGCGTAAGGGCAGCCGCCATTCTTGTTGTTCCTGTTGAGGTTGTTGCGCTCAGCCACTTCAGGGCACAGCAAGTCGGTCGAGCCACCCACGGGTATGCTGATATTCTGCACCGTGCCGTTCGACAAAACGTACACCTCGGAGCACAGCTGCGCAGAGTCGAACTCGCGGTCCTGAGTTTGCCGGTGCGTGTCCGTCGAAGAGGACGTGCTTCCCGACGGCTCGGCCACCGCGTTTTCGTCCAATGAGTTGCGGTCCGCCGCTCTGCAAGTGGCAAACAGGGACGGCACGCGACTGGTTCGTACAATTATTGCGATTCGCGAGCGTTTGAGGCAATAGGAGGGGAAAGAAGGATGGCTGAAGTTCTATGGAGATGATTTATAAAGGTGGGTTATGCTAGGTTATGCCATCAACAGCTGGCATGAAGGTACGTGCAAGAGGCCGTTTAGCCACACGACATCTGAAAAAAGCAGACATGCACATGCTTGTGCGACAAATTAGGGCAGTTGCCAACTGCGTGCCATGACCACAAAATTTCTTCATTCTGATCAGCGCACTCGTGATTTTGCTAGTGAAACAGGATGGGAAGGACGAACGCCGCTGCCACGCCTTTAAGTATCGGTATAGCGCTCTGCCTACTACGATGCTTCTCTTTTTCTAGTTAAGATTGTCGTTCAGACTTCTGTATTTCCTCTGAAATATCTTTATTTTCGCTTTGGTCACTTGTAGTTCTTTCATCTACTTTGGCTGCTGTGCGCATGGTTCTTTCTAAGCCTTCCACAAAGTACCAATTTCCCTAACTAAGCCTGCCACTTCCAGGCGTCTTCTGTTATGTGATTGCTTGCAGCATGACATACTTGAGCCAGATCTGCTCATGGCACTATTACTATTTATAAGGGGCCTTCTTTTCCTCTCTACCGATTTACAATAAGGCCAGTGCGAGCGCTCGAACTTCGGTACATTTTTCATGAGGCTGTCAAACAGTACAAATGGGCGGAGACAGCTCTAGTTAGTGTGCAAACCAGCAGGCAACATTCGTGCCAAGCCTGAGCACACGTCTGCTATAATGACCCTTAAAAGACTTGACATTGTGCGATCTTACCGATTCATGCATCTTAGACGTTACCAAAAATTAGGCATAAACAATTAAGTTAGGCTGTAGCTTACTAACACCATAAGACAACTTACGCGTCCCTCCAGCAGTAGAATGATTAAATTTGGTGCACGTAAAAGAAAAGGAAAGCGGTTAAGGACAGGCGTAGATCAAACGAAAGGGCTAAGAGAAGTCGAATGGGTGAAAGAGTACAAGGCATGTGTAAAGAGGTGCATCATGCTGGTGCCTGCTGTCCTACGATATACTAACCTTGTCTCTTCGTCTTCTTTATACCATTCGTTGTCGTACGAGTGCATCCAAATCGGGTTCGACCTATGAAAAAAGGGGCGTAGATTTTTTTTTGTGTTCCCTTTCTCGTTTTATGTAATCACGGGACCAGTAACATTGGCCAAATGCGTTCAAACAATTACGCTTCTCAGCTGCGACTCCGAAGAACAACGCTCCTGCGGGGCTGGAAACGATCATTTGATATACGTTGGTGATGCGTCTAAGCATTAGCCCTTCCGTCTTCGATCGTGCCTTATTTTTTAATGTGTCCAGTTAGGAAATTCATTACAGTTTATAGGCCTCTACGTGACCCTCGCGTTTAAAGAATGATTCCATGAACCATGATCTTTATGCCTTCAGTACACCAGAAAATATGAGCAAGAAGTACACTAAAGGGGTGTTGCCTCTGCAATTGTTTAGTGCAATAATGTTTGGTGCGCATGGACATTTTCTTTATTCAGCAGTAGGCAGCCTAATGCTCAACGTGATCGACTGACAATCGTTCATGCAGGTATATGAAACGTCGTTCCATTGATTCTTAAGTGCCGGAACGATTTATTTCTACTTGATGTGTAGCTCCACACGAAACCCAATTCCACCTCTCATTTTGAGAAACAACGAATTCAGTTGCCATATAAAAAATTTACTGACTGACGTTTAGATAACGCTGCACACAGAATTTGAATGCATCGATATAAGCGCGCACACTCGAGGCGACTGTTCTGTTTTAATTAACGTGGCAGACATTATTTGCTACCAAGTAAAAGAAAGTTATAATTATGGGCTTGGTAACTTCTTTGTTATATTTTAATCAATCGAAGAAATGCGTTGATCGTAGAATGCACCGGCCTTCTCTGAGCGGTTGTTCTAATGAAGGCCTGCAGCCTCCTAAACTTCAGCCAACCAAAAAGCAATTTCAAGGTACAAATTTGAAAGTAACAAACAATCCTTTCGCCAACACTTTTTAGAGCAATAATTCGAGCAGTTCGTTAAAGTAGATTCTCATTGACAACACAACAGCAGCCGTTAGCCGAAACCAAGGCCCAGATTCACAAAGCTGTTCTGACGCAAAGGAAAATCGCAATAAGCAGCGCAAACGAAATGCAATTTTGTAAAAGTAAAGCTTTGTGAATGTGGGCCCTAGTCAGCCTGTGCAACACAATAAGTGATAAGTGAATAATAAGCAATGAGCACTGATAAGTGAATAAGCAAGTATACCGAAGAGCAATGTGAAAAAAACCGGCAGTTAAATTTTGATTCCTCATTATTGTCCTTACAAGCAGTAGCATAAGCAAGCACGCATGCCGTCAACAATGAAACAAAATGCGCACCAGCGGTTTGCAACCCGACTGGCGAAACCACGAGGCGCGGCTTTCCTACTGTGGAATACAAAGTTAGCGAGCGTTCGTGATGGCTCCCATTTAAAGCAAGGCGGAGAACAAGGAAATGCACCCGCTCCACCGAGTGAATGTACCTGGGTTGTAATGAATAAAAAAATAATCCGCCGTACAACCTCAAAGCCACGTGTGCAGCATAGGGGAATTGTTTTCTATCACTGGTTCGACAGCTATTGGATGTAATCATCGCAGCGCTGCCTGCACCAGGCAACCGTTAAATTACTCTCTCAAGCTTGACCTCACGCCCTTGGAAGCAGGTCACTCGTAAAAGAGAGGAGACAAGCAGCCCACGCTACCAAACAATCTTCCCTGCCATTGAAATGTGTGAATGGCCTGGTAGCTTCGGTTATTGTCGTCTTTATCGACATCAGCACTATGCGCTGTCGTTTTGCCTCTTTGGCAGGCGGTCACTTCTGCTTACATCTCTCTCTTCGTTAAACTACAAGCCGGTTATCTTTTTTTTTATATCTTGTTGGTCTCGCCAAGCTCAAATGAAGCCAACAAATCGTTGCTGGCACTCTTGTAGAGAAAAGAACAGCGGTCGTCTAGAAGACCGGGGGTCACGCCTGTGGTGCTCAGTGTCAACCTGAC
This sequence comes from Dermacentor variabilis, assembly GCF_050947875.1. NCBI lineage: Eukaryota > Metazoa > Arthropoda > Arachnida > Ixodida > Ixodidae > Dermacentor > Dermacentor variabilis. Next base: position 60,296,543 of record NC_134568.1, on the reverse strand, counting down.
GCTCGTCTTCATGTCATTCCCAACGCAATTCTATCTTTACTTTTCAGAAGCGCCACCATCAAGTACCGAAAATAAAAGTGGGAAAAGGCAGTTCATAGAGATATGCTTGCGAGTACGTTTGCCACTCTGGACACCTCTCTCTCTTTTTTTTATTCTCGAAATGGTGGACGAAACGCGTGTGCTGCAGGTTCAGAGGTGTAATGGCTGTTTTACTGCGTCACGCTGACAAACCGCAGCGTGTGTTGAATTTTGAGGAGGATACAAAATCAGTTGAGCATGTATTGAGTCTAAAATAAGAATTCTGACCAAACTTTCGACGTTCTGGTATTTTGTGCATAAATATTTTCTGTCTTTGAAACCAACGGCAGATTGGAGGGCATTTTCTGAATAATTGAAACTTATTGGCATCTCTAGTGAGTGACGCAGCCAAGATGGTTGTTGTTGTTGTTGTTGTTGTTGTTGTTGTTGTTGTTGTTGTTGTTGTTGTTGTTGTTGTTGTTGTTGTTGTTGTTGTTGTTGTTGTTGTTGTTGTTGTTGCTCGTGGCCACTTTGCGGATGTGGTGGAGACAAGCTGCGCGCTGACAACACAGCGCAGGCAGTATTAACTGGCTGCGCTGAACAGTTTTACGTATTTAAATGTTTTATAGTAATTTTCGTAGTTTGTAACGGAATTCCCGCAACCAAAACTCCTGTTAAATTGGAATTTACATCAATAAATTTTAAAGGCTGTACAAATTTGGCGCATTACAGTATAGTTTGAGTGTGCACTGGTTTAAGATCAGGCACTCAAACAATCACGGGCAGTATCCGTGACCAGAATACTAAGCTTTCGACGTGCTGAGCATTAAAAATATATACAATAAAGTGTGAGTTGGGACGAAACTACTCTAAATTTTGTTTAGGCAGCCTAGATAGCCTTGTTTACATGATAGTTAAATGTCTATGGTGCTCTGTGCTTCTCTAGTAGACGTTCCGTGCCTCTTGTGGTGTTGACCCGGACTGCGCTCATCAAGCTGCTACTACCCGACCCGATTCAGGTTTACAAACAGGGCGCCCACCACACTGCTATCGGTGGAATTATGCCTCTCGCCAAGGAACGCTGCTGGACTTAATAGAAGAAAACGCTATGCTGCCGTGCAAACTATCGAACGAACAAAGGAAAAGGCAGTTCACAACTGCGTGTGCCCTCGCTACAGCGCTGTGCAGATTTCCTAGCAAGAAATTGATGTCCATAGGACAAAGCTGAAGTGAAATGATGAACGAACACGGCGACCACGTCCGCGAATTCACTTTTCAATAAGGCAAGCAGCCTTGAGGCACGCAGTCGTCGCTTACCCTTCGACTGAGTGCTGGTTTGTGTTTGGCACATCCATGCGGTTTAACGCCGAGTCCCGAGAGCCTAGAGGCAAGGAAAACAAAAAGCGTGAGCACAAATACGCCGCGTGAAGAATATCCGCCTGCACAGAGTGCTCTGCAACAAGCAGCGCCCATTTGAGAGCGCCTACGTTTCTTTGTTCATTTCATCACTAGAAAGAAACTTGGCGAGACACGTGCAACGATTTCATAATGTGTGTACGTAAACAATAAGGGGCACGCTCCGTTGCAGTATAGAAAACGGGGATTATGTGGCGATAAGGCTGGTTTTTTCGCCTCAAGTGCTGCTACATTCAAAAGCTGGGAGTATAACGCACAGATTCTACGGGCAATACGATTCTATCCCATGCGCCACCCTTCCGACCAAGGAATACCGGTGATAAGTATTAAAGCGCAATTTTCCGCTGCACGTGAACACGGAATATCGTAACACTGAATTATGGCGGTGCATGCGTCGTATCTGGAGTGAAATTTAACCCTTGAAAGCCATTGGTGGAAAACCACCGAAAAAGGTTTATCTATTTATGCTCACAACCTACACAATCGGAAAACACAAATGTGTTTTATGTTGCTCTATTTAGAAGCTTCTACTTCACTTTGATCGCATGTTACCTATAAAGGCAGAATTCCTTTTATTTTCTACAGATAAAACATCTAAGCCCAATCTCAAACATTCAGAAACTATTTGTAATGAAAGCCGTGTTAGACTGTTCAAAGTCATGTCGGTGAAGCTAAATGTTCTGGGAATAGCAATGCTGCCTTTTCGAAGGTTCTGGGAATAGCAATGCTGCCTTTTCGAAGGTAACAGTTGCCTTGTCTAAAGCTTCAGGACATACGATCGAGACATTCTTCGATAGGTCGATGGCCATATTTTTTTTAATTTTTTTTGGTGTTCCTTTTATATTTCAACTAACCACACACAATATTACAATGTCCCTGTGTTCTTCCCAATTAGTCTATAGCAACTTTTGTACTATTCATTTGTAACTCTATAAAGAAAAACTGTCGCTTATCCTTCTCAAGCGGTTGCACCAGTTGTACCAGTCTTAAAAGGGCGCCTCGTTTATGTCCTTTACATTGTTTGTAGGTTTAACCTGTGCATGCGCTTTCTAAAACGTTACTGAACCGTGTTTCCGACGAGCGAATCTTCGCGAGAGGATATGTACCTCCTTTTTTTTACCAGCAAGGAATTACCAAATTTAAAATGAGACTGCAAGGAAATTGATCAATAATGCACCAATGACTCGGTCAATAATGCCTGGAGCTTTCAGCAGCTTGTTTACAATGGAGCCACCGCTGCTAACCATCAGGTCGCGATATCAAATGCCGGTCGCGGCGGCCACGTTTCGATGGGGGCGTAATGCAAAAACGCCCATGTACCATGTATTCTGTGCACGCTAAAGAACATCAAGTGGTCCAAATAAGTCAGGAGCCCCCATTACGGCGTGCCTTTTAATGAGATCGTGGCTTTGGCCCGTAAAACCCCGGAATTTAAGTAAATTTAACAACGGAACCGTAAAGTAATTTAGAAATGCACCACTGTTATCAGTGGCTGCTTTATATCTCGTTTCCTTGCAGCCCACTGCGCATTTTGCAATTGCGTGAATTCGTCTGGCTTATTCTTCAGTTGATGCAATGAGGGCAGCTTACGCTCACGTTAATAAAATTTGTGACCGCCTAACTGGACGGCACAGAGGACCACGGCGAGCTTCAAGTGGCACGGACGACGTCCTTCGATCGTCCGCTCGCACTCAGGCTTACTTTATCCATCCATATCCCAGAGGGACGAAAGCAAACGACAGCTATTTTTTCCGTCTGGTGTGACCAGAATTTTCTGAGCCTTATTCGATCAATTTTTCGACGCAGAAACATGAACATTGCACCGGGACTGTGCTAGAGGAAGCTTCAGGCTGTAGTGCGGTCATAAATGAGCCCCACGTCGATTGCCGCACATGTAAGAGCCAGCCCGTCAGGAATAGCATTAAATTTTGGGCTTTCTTTCGTCGCATAGTCTCCCCCTTGCGTCTGAGGCAACACCATGTATGGAAAGCAATCTTTCATACTCGACTGGTGCCAGAAAATCAGTCGAAAGGTATTGCGGACAACAACAGGGATTCTGTTTTTCACACTGAACTTTGTAAAATTAGTTCTTACTTTGTGGCAAATGTCCGTAGGATTCACACTGAGTGTGTACGAGACAAAAAGAGGCTACTGCGCAACGTCTGCTCTGCTTATATGTAGTCTCGTTACTAACACCTCTCTGTCTACTGTGCCTCTCAGACATTGCACTTACCATGCGGTTATATGTTGAGACCAATAAACTATCGTTATAGCTAACCCTAATTTGACGCTAAACAGAATAACCTGAACTGTCCGGATCATGAATAGACGGTCAATGCATAAAAGTCGTAGCAACCGTCTTTCATACGTTAACTTCATCACATGTGCGATTCGCGGCATTGGAACAGAGTGAACGATGCACTGAGGACTGCACAAACAGCATAATCTTTGTATACAAGGTATCCAAAATTACGAGTGCTTCGTTAAACCACCATTTGTTAACTCAGGTATGTAGCGACATGGTTAGGTAATTCTACACCTTTTTGCGCAGGAAACTTACGAGCTCAAAAAGCCACTAAGCGAGATCTAAGCTGTTCAAGCAACTCATGAAGTGCACGCCATAAGACGGCTCCAAAAGTGTCAGTCGCCATGAACGTGTTTTCGCCCTTCTTTCCCCTTTTTATTCAGGGGAACGAACTCTCTTAGTTGGCTTAGGTAGCTCTGTAACCGGCGAAATTAAACCAATGGCCTCCGAATGAATCACAGAATCATTTGTCAGAAGGAGACTGGCTTACCGAAAGCAGTCGCGGTCGCTGCTTTTAGCTGGCGTTCATACCTTAAAACAAAAAAGGCCACGGAAAAGGTTAGACAAAAGAGCATGTTGCAAAATGGCAAGCATATACTTTAGGAAGCATACACAATAACAAAAGCCGCGCTGCTCTATTCGGGCACGATATGAAGAGGCCCATAAAAGTTGCTTTCTGCCTATTATCTTCGCCCCAGTCTTTCTTAATGCTTTGTTGCTTTTGTAACACCAGCCTACATTGAGCTTCATCACTGTGGATGAACGGCATGATCGGCTAACTTCGTTGTACAGGAGACATCTCAGAAACAAAGAATCTTTATATTCTGTGTTTCAAGGATCCTGTAATCAATTCATTCATTTATTGATCTACACGTGGATTGCCTAAGGAATATTCGGACGGCAGCATGTGCGTGTTTGTATAGAGGCTAAGGAGGGGGATATAACCCCTCCTTCGCATTCGACAAGCACTTCTGACAACCATTTATAAAGGTACTACACGTAACTGTGATTCATCAAGGGGGAAGTAAGGTTAGGTGAAGAAACGCATAAACATTTCAACTGTGCTTAAAAAACATTCAAATGGCCACCTTTCTATATCCCCGTTCAGAAAACTCTGGTTTAAATAAATGTGAAATCATGTTGCTCTGCCTCAACGTCAACTGGTAATTAGTTCCACATTTGGCAAAGAAGGTTGGTGAGTAACCCAGGACGGTAGTTTCGACGAAAATATATGCTTTACATAAAAGGATTACATAAACCCAAGAAATTGGAATCGGCTGTCTATCTGCGAAATGGCACCCATGTGTGTGCGCACGCATGGGGTGAATAAAAGGTGGATACACGAAACAATGCAATGCGCGCGCACAATTGCTGCATTTAGCCTTCTGCAAACTTTGTTTTCTTGAGGTCGTGCTGTTTACGAAGCAAGATGAAAAAGAGCACTCATATACTCGGACTGTCTTCATTATCGCGTTATTTGCTGTTGTTTCAAGAGTGCATTCTAAAAAACAGCGTTAAGCTACGAGCAAACGCAACACATATAAGAGTGGAAAAAGCTTAACTATTGTGCACTTAGCACCGTTAGGTGTTCTTCAGCACTGTCAGACCAGAAATACTTCACTGTTGCCAGGATGCGAACGACGCGAAACGCCAAAATAAAATCGTCATGTTTCGCCACTCGAGCCGCACGTTGCACGCCAGCACAGTAATCGCAACACTTAGTTTCATAAATATCGCAATTCGCGCATCTGGTGTCTGTACACACTTAGTAAAAGCTCAGTCGTGTCATTCTCAAAGAATGCATCTGAACTGTCATGCAAGGTGTGAGCTCGGAGAGCTCTGACGCCAGATGTTTATTTATTGTCAACATTTCCAATACCATAACAAATAAATAAATAGATAAATAAATAAATAAACCTGGAGCATCTTACCGGTTTCGCTGTGAGGAAATAGTGCATGCTATGGCTACGCGCCATCATAACAGATATTTGTCATCGATTCACGTTCTTATCAGAAAGAAGTGACTGTTCTGCCATGTCAAGCTAACTCAGAGCAAGTTACGTAGGTTTCGCGTGTGCTCCAATGAGTACTTCTTCTCACTTGTGAGCGCCCTCCACCCTGAGGATCTGGTCGCGCACTCACCGGCTCCTCTGGGCGAGGCAGAGAGATATGACGAGCGCAAGCATAACCGACAGGAACACCGAGAGGCCGATGAGCCACGTGCGCATCTGGTCCTCCTCCCGTTCGGCGTCGCTCAGGGCGTCCGCAGGCTGCAAGCGACAGAGGGCGCGCGTGTGAGCAATGCTGCGAGGAACACGACAACACGAAGGGAAGCAAGTGCCTTGCTATTTGAGGCTCGAGCTGGTTGCCTAAGGACAAAAACATGCCGGAGCAAATATTCGCAACTAGATGAGGCATGTGTATGCTACAGCGAAAATCCGGAGACCACTCAGCACATCCTAATGGAATGCGAAGGGCTTCACCCAGTGAGACCCGTAGGTAACATACACCTTCTTGGAGCGCTAGGATTTAAAGTGGACGGAAGCATCAACCTGTCAGCAATCGAGATGAACAAGAGCCGTTTAGGGTATTCGTGAAAAAACAAAAAAGCAGGGAAGAGACTGATACGACCGGATCCGTTACAAGTATAGGTAGCGGTACAACGTAGATAGAGCATTTTTGAGGAAGAGGAAAAAAGATTAAAGAGATGTACACAAACAATGCTAGAATGCAAAGCATGTATAGTGTATACCTGAGTAACTCAAGCAGGCTAAGTGACTATTTGTCCCCACCCCGCTTTAAACTAGATGCCAATAAATCACCGTCATCATCATCTGCTGCACGACCCCGCCGGCCTCTTGCAACTGTCACTTTCTCTCACTGAAGCATCACAGCAAAAGTCTAGTCAAGTTGTAACATGAGCGAGGTATTGCGTCGGCGAACAAAAAACAAAACTGATGGCCAAGCTGCAGAACAATGCTGCACATACATTGAACTTGGGAATGAGAATACAACGAAACAACATAGCATAATTTTTAGCTTCAGTTTTAGCTGCAAGTTAAGCGTTTGTGTACATCAATGCTCGCCCTTATGTTTCGTCTTTTCGTTCCCAGTACAACAATCGTAAAAAATATTTCAACACCGCCCAAAGCTCCGTCACTATCGTTTAATAGCGTTTCATCTTAGGTTCTTCACTTGCTCGTTCCTTGTTCAATCGCGTACTTTGATTGCCAAGAGATAGGCGAAACATAATCTACAACTAGGATAAGTACTTACTTCGCTATACAGCACATTGAACTCTTTGAACAGCTTATCCAGGAACTCGATATTCTTGTCTATTAACCTGCATAGGAAAGCAGTAAGGCAAAGGTGAGGCGCGAGGAAGTTTAAAACCACTCAGTGTGGCTGGTATGCGGAAAATCTTGGGGACCGTGACTTACGTGAGAACGTTGGACACCTCCATAATCGAATTGTCGTCCCGATTTACGAAATGCAAGTAGAGGTCACTCCTGCAATATGTGGGAGCAAATTAACTTATATTACGACGGCACCTCTCTAATACGGAGGTGCGAACTAGGGCACATACTTTTTTCGGTCTACAGAGCCGTCTTCATTTTCGTGAACTTTGTAGTCGTCAATATTTACAATGGCCCCAGTAATGTTGGCAAGTACCCTATTCGAAGAAACGGGTAAAAACATCATTTAGACGAGAGTTCGCTTAAGTTCAGAGGAAATATTAGAAAGAACCTTACTCTCGAAACTCTTCCATTTTTTCACGGAACTCTTCTGGTGTCAGTCGAAGAACGAAGCGCACGCGCTGGTCTTCCCGTAAGAGATAGATCTGTGAAAAAGGCAACGGTAATAAGTTTCAGTTACTGCAGAATAAAATATCAATTTCCCATTGTCAAAAAGACTCTCGTTAACAAATGTTCGAGGTATATGAACACCTGTTTTAAGATGTTTAATGTAACACCGGTCCTTGAATGGAAATAAGCAGCCCGATAGAATTTTGTTTTTCCGTGCGTAACCTGCATATATACACTGAGCATAATTCAAGCGACAACAGAGAAAAAAAATTATCTGAAAGTTAACTTTTGACAAGGCGCAGAAATATGCGGTTACAGGAGCGCATTAAGCGTAGAATATTGCCTCTGCCTGAAATGTTTTTTATTTGCTCATTTAGCTTGTCAGTCAGCTTAAGAGAACCTCCATAACCGCCACTATGGCTAACAGCGAATAAAATGTGTTACTAGGACGTACAATGAACCCAATCCTGAGTGATAAGTATGCTGAATGCAGCACACACAAGGCTAAAAACAGTTAAAGCCACTCACAAACACGCTGGCGGTGTCGTAGAAGCCCTCAGTGTCGTTGGCAATGACTTCAAAGTCGAAGTATCCCTTCATGCCCTTTTGCGGATAAAAGTTCAGGCTCAAGTCTCCGGTGCGGTGGTTGATGAGGAACGGCGGCCCCGCCAAGGATTCCAGCCCTTCGGAAAGCGTCCGCCGGATTTCCCCGCCGATGTAGTAGCTCACCACACTATTGATCCCTTCGTCACGATCAATGGCCTGCAGTACGCGCGAGAGCTGTTGATGAAATTCATGTCGTACAGCGCACAGTTTTGTTTGCAGTAGAGCTCCGCAGATTTGAATTCCGTAACCCATCTGTTTCCAGATGTCGTGTAAATCCATTGATAAAAAGACAAAAACATTGTGGTGTCATTATTGCCCGCAATGTCTGTGAACTAGCCCAAGGCTCTTCCACCGTTAATTTCTGACTTGTTCATTTGTGATTGTTTGCTGTTGGTACAGACGTTCTTAGTTAATTTCTTCAAACCTTGGAAAAGGAGTGACACATCGAAATCTCCAGCTTAATTTGTGCGCCATAGAGGGAGAAAGTAGGGGCAGATTGCTAATCCGTCATTCAAAGAACACTGGTGTTTTCCTTGCATTCTATAAGTGCGCTCCTTTATACCTCTTCTACCATACCGACATAGGGCTATTCTTCAATAATCCTGAATGCATTGCACAGTAGCTTCGGGCTTCCATCTTTCCTAACGCGCGACTCCGGAACTCGGTTACAGTTGCTGTAGGACAATGACAAAACAAATGCTTACTTGTACCGTATTCCAGACATTGAAATATATCTTAAAAGCAATATACTAGTTTCACGCCAAATACCCCCGTTAAACAATGAGTGAAGCAGCAAGGACTTCAGAACAAGTCTTCGAGTTACGGGAGTTGCAGCAGTACCGTTGGAAGCACCCTAAAAGTGCCTTGTTACAAGTTACCTACAGACAGCTAGTAGCGCTGGACGTGCACAACTTGTACACCTACATACCTCACTCGCGTTGAAGCACACGTTCGCGCAAAGAACTCAGCTGACGCGAACACGCGCGTGCCAGAGCTAGTGATGATGGCCATGCACACCCTACACAGTGGTACCACGCACCTTGACGGTCATGAAGACGACCCCAAAGTCTGCCTCCATGGTGACTCCGCCGGTGAACATCCGGCTCACAAACCTCGGCGGGTTGTCATTGACGTCTAGCACGGCGATTTCGACCTGAAGCAGCGTGTTGTCTTTGGGGTCGAAACGACTCACAGGCCGCGGCTCGTGGAAGCAGTCGTCCGAAGCGCGCACCACCAGCGTGTAGTTGGCCTGTTCCTCTCTGTCGAGCGGCTCCGTGGCCGACAGCTGGTGCGTGAAGATGTCCAGCACAAAGCGGCCTTTCTCATTTCCCCCTGCGCAGGTGCAGCAACGACCCTTGGCTCAGTATAGAGCCATACGCACTCTTCACTGTATTCGAAAGCAAACACTGGCACAGGAAATGGTTCACAAGATTCGTTGGGAATTTGTGAGCATTAATTCTTATGTAACACAGAAAACGCCGAAGGCGTGATTCAGCTCATTAGTGCGCTGTGTCACGTTTGTTGCCTTAATTAAGAAAGACGAGTGCTGTACTGGCTGTACTTCTGATGTTGAAGGAAAAGAAAGACGTGTTTTGATGGCGGAAGAGAAAAATTCAAGAATACATGGGACTTGGGAAGCGGGTGATAAAGATTTGTCCGTATTTTTCTAAGCCGGCGAGGTGTCTGGCTGTGAATGGCTCACGGTGCAATTATCTCCTGAAGTCATCTTTCGTGGAAGGCGTCATTATCTAGCGAGAAGAAGATAAATCAAATTCCCATTATATGTCCAGTACAATGGTTACGGTACAAAACTACTGTCAACAAGCTCATGAACGACCGTGCCGCCATTTACTTGGAAAATGGTGAGCACACGACTTTTATTCTCTGTAATACTTAATTATGTATTACAGTAGTCACTGTTATAAATATTAAAGAGTCGAGGTCCGCAGCGTCGGCGACGCTACCATTTTCCCGGAAACTCTGGCGTCATTCTAAGTATATTATATATAGAATACAAAAAGTCTATCTTGCACTTTACACTTTTTTATAGGATGTAAGCTAAACGGATATGCCGATGAGGAAATGCTTTGCCATTGCCGAAATTCCCCGCATCTCTCACACTTTCAGGAGAAGTATTTTCATAAAAATTAAGTGGCAAACTTAGAGAGACAACGATGGTTCAGTATGACAGGAGCGGTCTATCATGTATTATCCATGTATTATGAGTCAAATGTCCCGGCCAAGCAGGCTTGGCCAGGACACCTGACTTTTCTGTGCCTAGGGCTCCGCCTCAGCCTTGACCTTTGCACCAGACAAGCTGGCTGGACAAAATGCCCGACCTCAACTCGACAATGATGAGCAGACTGTTCGGGCGCCACTGCAAATGTCAACCGCAAATCATACTGCGAGACACGCTGCACTGGCTACCGGTGTCACTGCTTTCGCAAGTGCGGCCAAACTGAACTTAAAAACCTTTCTTTTTCTCACGTCCTGATAGTTAGCTTTTCTTTCGTTAATCAGTTAGAGAGAAAAAACAAAGCGTAGTTTTGCCCGAAATGCGAAGCACCGATAGGGATAGCAAATTATTGATAATTGCACGAAGTAAGGTGCGTAGTTTTATCGGCCGTATAAATGGCAGTAAACATTCACTTACTAAAAGAAATCAAGCACGGTGCCATTCGCGCATACACAAGCATGCACACATGTACATCGATGACCTCGAGCACTCGCTGTCACAACGCTGGCGTGGTAAGGAGCGCCTGCCGCCACCGAGTAGCGAACGCTTCCTGCTACCGCCGGCTTCAGCGCGTCTGCCTAGCTTAGATTACGCGACTTTCAACGCTAGGCGCGCGGAAAGACAGCGCGAATGAAGCCACCGGCCACCTCGGTTTTCCCTTGGCGCACACTCCAGATGACCTCCAATGTATGGCGCGCGAGCCGCGTACGCGCTCAGCCGCGCGGACACCCATGCGCAGCCGCGGCCGGGCTAGAATAGGAGACGTCGCTCTGCTTCCCTAGCGTGCGACATAGAACGCTCGGAAAGATCGCAGACATCAAGCCACCATCCTTCTTGGCTCACTTTCGCATGCTTGCCATCGCACACACAACACACGGTGAGCGGGCCGCTCATACTCATTGAACATCACAGCGACGGCGAAAACTCGCCTGGAGTGTCCCTAAAATTGCTACCACAATAAAATATTAATCGCCGGTATTTCCATCCAGGACATGCGATATACAATAACTATACGTACTGTGTTCATGAATACGCTCCAAATTAAGTAAATTTACCAATTTTTTTGCAACAAAGGTGCATAAGAGATCTTCCCGCTCCCGCGAACACTTTTGTATATAGCTTCGCAAGTGACGCGACCTTCTAGTAGATCTTTATCACTTCGAAGAAGTGTGTACTGTTGGAATGCACAACTTACCGACTATGTAGTAGCACGGTATGGGCTTCAGGATGCTAAGGTCATCGTCTCTGTCGATTGTGCTGATTAGTTTGTACGTTTCCACTCCAGGCTTCAAATTCTCCGTGAATGTGAGCTGATGCTGTTGCAGAAACAAAATACGGAGAATTATTTGCCATACACCTCCTAAGCATTCCTGTCTCTTTGAGGCAATTAAAAACCAGGCATTCTGCAGAAGTTAATAGGATTCTTTCCTTATTAAACAATTTGCAATTATTCCAGTAATAAGACTGAAATTTCTGGTGTAATCTGCGCGTGCATTCCACTCGGCAGCAACACACAACGCTATGCCCAATGCCTTTCTATTTTTCAAACGTAAGCATTAAAAAAATGGCACGAAAGTAATGCGAGTGCATATGTCTAACTTCCGGAAACCTTGTAAGATTTCTACAAAGTTTGACATTTTTGAACCTATGCAAAGATTGCGCTAAGAAGGTCGCCTATTAATACTATAAATCACTAAGCCTCTTCTTTTCCCTGCCCCCAGAAAGAAGAAAATATAGTTTCTCACGACATCTTCAGTGAATTCTGGTGCATAGTCGTTGACATCCGTCACGAACACAGTAAGGTCCAGGTCACTCGATAAAGACGTCGGCTGTCCCAAATCGTAGGCTTCAACACGGAGCTGCGTATGCGACAGTAAATTTATTAGACTGATCAGGAATTGCGGCACCCGAAGAACTATTAGAAATGAGAGCGATGTGTGCTAGTTCTGGAATGTTTTTGTGGTCCATGGGAACTATGCTTCGTTATTGACTTAACCCCCTTGCCTTATTCATTCTTCACTTACTCACTATTATAATTTATCGGGCACGTCATAATTTCAAAAGACAAGCGAAACGAAGACAACGGCGGTGCATGGCTCACTGACTATGGCATTCTGCTGCTGAACACGATGTCGTGGGTTCGAATCCAGGTTGCGCAGCCGCATTCCAAAAGAAACGCATGCAAAAAGCTCACGTACCGTACCTTGCATGCGCGTTAAACCTGGTGGTCGATAATTATTCTAGAATTAATAGCCACTACGGGGCTCTTATAGCTCCGGTGTCGGTTTGGGACGTTAAACTCAGCCAATATAAAACACAAAAAATATACACGCACTGTGGCCCATTGCACAAAATAGGAAGAATAAACGAACCTCGTACACCTTCTGTGTCTCGCGGTCCAGTGTCTGTCTCAGTGTAATGACACCGGTGCGCTCGTCAAGCCGAAAGGTCTTCCAGTGGCCGTTGGGTAGGTCCTTCAGCCGGTAGCGCACCTCAGCGTTCGCTCCGAAATCGCTGTCCTCCGCACCCACTTCCACCACCACAGTGCCCAGGGTCGCATTCTGGCGAAAAACACAGTATCGGGATGCTGTCAACTTCACGCGTGACTTCACGTGTCAACTTCACGGTCGTTAGTGCAAAGCAATTAATTCTTCCCTTGTAAAATGAACTTTAGTATTAGACTAATTTTGGTTACAACTTTATTTGGGAAATTTGCTTCATATTGACCTACTTGCTCGCACATTCTTTCCGCGTTAGTTCAGTAGTATACCATTATTTTGGTTCACTGACACGGCGCGTCCCAAACAGCGCTTACGCCTTAACACTTTTAAATGACGACAATCAACAGGTCCAGTGCCCCTTCATTGTTGCATCACCCCTCACTGCAATGCACGAGTTAACGACGTTTCAATATCCTAATAAAGATGCAATTTTGCGATACCATCCTTCGTATTGTAGTATGAGCCAATAACGCCCAACTAAGAGAGCTCCCTTGTTAAACTTCCTATGTTAATGACGGGCACGGCGTGTAAATAGCATCCCCTCTTTCTCTCTGTTCTTGCTAACGCCACGTTTCACTTTTCCAAAGTAAGAGATGTTCGTTAATATGATTGTGAAACCTGAGAGATTACATGTACTGCACGTTAAGTGCAATAGGTGGTGCAACTGTGGGTGAAGGCACAGTGCCTCTGTGACATACACTACTCGTTCGTAATGGAGCGTAATAGTTTGAAGTGAAACACACATATTTCGTGGTCTCACACGAGTCCATGCTGGAGTTTCACACGCCGGCACAAGCATGTCAGGAGGTTATGCTCACCTCGGGAATCCGAATGGTGTGGTTCTGTGGCGGCCTGACGAACACCGGGCTGTGGTCGTTGACGTCGGATACGCAGACGCTGAACATCTGCACCGAAGAGCGCGGCGGCAGGCCCTGGTCCTGCGCCCGCAGCACCACCGTTGCGTTGCCCACACGACCCCGGAGCGAGAAGCGTGTTGACACACGGGCTGTGTTGTCTGGCAAGGACTCCACCTCGAACAGATCTGTGCACCACGAATGACCACAAAAATCGAGTGCAGCAGGCGAAAAGCACAGCTTTGGCTGATGTGCCGGCATGTATGTAACTAATATAGAAGCTGCTACTTAATAACTGATGGAAACTGCGAAAACGTGCCTACCACAGAATCGCGTATCCTAAAACTCTAGCTCACGAACAGAAAAATGTAAGTCGAAGAAAAGCTTAGTCTCAAGGCCGTAGTTGAGATCACCCCGGTGGCTCCTTAAGTTAAGCATAAAATTCAGGAGTTCATTGAACTTAGAGCTGATATTTACGCGTGGCTTCTTGTGTGCTTCCTTTCATAACTTTAGCGCATGTAGGCAGGCACCCGATGGCTGTTGGCGCAATAGGTTGAGCGATGAACGGATAATTGCGTGGGCACAAGTTCAATAGCGACTGATATTCTTTTGATTGTGTATGTGAAGTTATTAACAAGCACCTATAGTGCTGACATGATAACAATCGAAGCTTACCAACATAGGCGATAATAATGAAATAATTGGCAGATTCTTACAAAACTGCAAAGGACACTGTTTGGGGACGTCGCTGGGGAGGAATCTCGTATAATTTTTATCACTAGCGCTCCTTAACATGCAAATAAACATCGATGTCCAAATGTTTTTCCACTCTCCCCACACGAACAGGGCCGAGCATCGAACTCGCGATGCAGCAGGATGTGATAGCCACCAAGCCATCGCGAAGGTTATGCATTAGTACTCCCAAAGTTCAGCGATAGCCTTTCACAGAAAAGAGCACTGAAGAAGGCTTCTCCTCATGTTAACCATTACGGTGGGAAAGCCACCAGTAACGAACACGTTTCACAGGTTTATTTCAGTTCACCTCAGAGGCATGGGTAGCCTTCAAAATGCACCTCAAGAATCGCATGTGACGGTAAAACGGCTTTTTCCCCCTGTACCTCACCATTTGCTGCATCCAGCATTACAACGTACAACTACAACCTAGGCACTGTTCAATGAAGTGGATGACGCGCTTCCAGATCATTTCGAATCTCCAGTCTAAAATTTGGAGCCTCATGTTTACTTTGCGCCCTAAACCGCTGCAGCTCGTGAAACTGCAGGTAGACACCACAATGAGAGCACAGCTTGAACTCTATCCGCTACACATACGTTTTGTGAAAAACGGAACACTATGTCGTGGCACGAGGTCTGATACCCACGCGCACAAATGTTTCCAATTCGTAGGCCGTACCCCGAGAAACAATCTGATCCTCTAAAGCGTGCTTCTCCCCACAAAGACACTTTATGTGGGAAAGCCAACAGCGACAAGCGCTTTTTTGACATCAACGAACGTATAGACACACACACACACACACACACACACACGCACACGCACACGCACGCACACACGCACACGCACACACACACACACACACACACACACACACACAAAGACAGAGACAGAGACAAGGCAGCGCTTTGTCCTGTGTCTTTTCTTTGTCCATGTATTACAGTGTTTGTTACTATGCTGCCAAAATGAACCACGGTGCCGTGATATACGAACTAGGGCTCATTTAATTGTTGAACTTAAGGCAGTGTTATCTATACGATCTCATTATCAACATAAATCTCTTGGAGCTGCGAGCGCCGCTTACAAACCTCGGTCGCGTCCACTTACCGGCTTCGTATCCGGCCTGAATGGTAAACACTATCCTGGCGTTCGGCGTCGTCGGGTCGTCAGCGTCCATGGCTGAAGCCAAGAACACTGTTTCGTGGATGCGAATGAACTCCGTGACCTCGGCACAATGCGTCTGGCGCACGAACACTGGTGCTTCGTCGTTCACGTCCAGTACACGTATACTAATCTGCAGCCAAAAAATATGAAACAAAAAAATATGAAAAGACGCACCGTTTAATCGACACTTAGCCGATTAAGTTCTGATGAGGATGAAACATTTCTGATTTTTTCATGGCAGCGCTGATGGTTAGATAGACAACAATCAACGACAACACATACCCACACACACAAAGGTGCTGTTATTTGCATCATATGAATGCTTGTATAAATAACTCGCAATACGACTTACTCAGTTCTTGTAGTTACACAATGGTGTTGAGAACAGAGGTGTAGCTAAAGGTGTCCCTACAGTATTTAGAGATTTAATTCGAAAGCCACTTAATGACTAGCTACTTGCTGCCTCCTTTAAGAGATCATCATCTACCACCTCTAATGTACGAATAGTGTAAGCGCCGTGGGACGCCTTAGTTTAGGCATATCACGAAAATCTTCAGCGTTGACTACTCGTTGATACTGTGTACATTCTGACTTCACGCTTCCACTATGAAATAGACCTCGCATGCCTTACGCCAGGTTATCTTTTTTTTATCTTTAACGCGCAAGCGTAGATGCCCCGTCTGTGAAATCGGCTAAATTACGTTTGTCGCCGTGAGGCAAGCGGGCGCCGGAGGAGAAAGGCGCCTGGAGGCAGAGAAGAGAATCACCGAGTTCGCGCCCTTTCCGTTTGTGCTTCGACGCCGTGGTGCTCGCTGTGCATGTTCGCGGTGTCCACACGCTGGCGCGTAACCCGCGTTCACGAAGTGAAACGTCACTGTAGGCGTTCCCACTGTTATCCATATATCGACAGCATGCAAATGAATATGACATAGGACCAGGCGAATAATTTCGATTGACAACGTTAGCAACCAAATTACGAATTGTAGAAGAAAAAAACAAAAGGCAGACTATTTCAACCTCATGAGCATTGTTCTTTCTTTACCTGCTTAAATGTTCTCCTGCTCTCGTCCGTCCCAAATCCGGCTTCGTAGTTGTCCCATGCTTGAACGATCAGTGAGTATGAGGAAGTTTCTTCTCTGTCCAAAGGCATAGTAACCGTGATCACACCCTGTATGGAGAGAACAGTCCTTTATTATAAACAAGAATAGTCATTTGCAGTCGACCTACTATGCAGTGTTTTTGTTCATTTGTTTGCTTTCGTTGTTTTCTACAGTGAACACTATTTCATTATACACGTTGTCAAAAAAGAAACAGATAGCCAGTACGACTGTCAAACTGGACAGAAACGGAACAGGTTTTCGCTTGTCTAGGAATGAAAACGATATATTCAAACGGAACGCGCTTGTCAAACAAATCTCTGAATTGTAGCTTCAGGAAAACCTCGCGGTGAAGCTTTGCACCTCGAGGTTAAGCTTACCGACTGTGTCCCCGCGGCATGTAGCCAGGATGAAATACTAAATCGTCAGGTTGATTGGAGAAGTGCTGAAGGCGTCGGGAATGAGGCGTCGTGACGCCTCATTAAGAATTCGAGCGTAATTAAGAACGCGAGTGCGGATACAGAACGCTTGAAGTGGCGAGAGGATAAACGGCGCAGGCGGCCGTGCACTCACCGTGTCTCTGTCAATCTTGAACTTTCCGTCGGTGCCGGCAGCGTCCAAGGCGTACGTGATGCGGCCGTACTCGCCGACGTCGGCGTCCACCGCCTGCACGGCTGCCACTGAGGCACCCAGAGGGGCGTCCTCCGAGACAGCGAACTCGGAGGGGCCAGGCCGGAAGATAGGGTTGTTGTCGTTCTCGTCCAGTACCTGTATCTGCAGCTCAGTGGCTCCAGACAATGGGGGCACGCCCGAGTCGGTCGCCTTCAGCGTCACGTTTATCCAGCTATATGCCTCACGGTCGATCTTGTCTGCCACGGTCACCTCACCTATGAAGGTGGAAGAGAGGCGGTCATGATTCCGAGCAGTGTGTCAGATTTTTGGCGTTTTTTTCCTTTTTTTTTCTTTGCATGGGGCTTGTGGCAATATGTATTCCTCAAAACGGCATTTCAGTAGAAGCCTCTTGGTATATGTGCCTGCCCTACGGTTCCCGCAAATGAGTGCCGCATTCCGTAGCGAACGAGAAGAAAGTGGATTAACCGAGGGGCCCGATTTTTATTATTCATATCATAAGAAGCCAACAAACCCTGACACCAAGGACAACATAGGGGAAATACTTGTGCTTAATAAATGAACTAAAGCAACGATAAATTAATGGAAATGAAAGTGGATGAAGAAACAACTTGCCGCCGGTGGGGAATGACCCCACAACCCCACACCTAGCGTGCATAAAATCAACGTTATGCGGACTCTTTAAATAAATGTGTTCTAAGACGGCACAGCAACACATTTTCTTACAGTTTAAACTTTTTCTGACCCTACCTTACATAACTCTTATTCAACAAGCAAAAATTGCAGTTATCTCGTCCAGTTATTACGAACCCCTTGCAGTACGGCTGATCCGTCTTTATTGGTTGTACACCTCGTTTGAGCGTTAGTCATAATATTGAATAAGGTAAGAGAAAAAAAGCAGGAGACAACACGTACCTGTTTTGCGGTCAATTCCTATTAGTGCGAGGTATTCCATCTTCCCTTCCAAAGAATAATATACCGTCCTGTTCTTGTCCGCGTCTATCGCTCTGGCGGTGACGATTGGTGCGCCAACCATTGAGTTTTCAGTGACTGTTTGGCGGTAGAAAGACTTCTTGAAGCTTGGTCTGTTGTCGTTGACGTCGACTACGTTGACAGTAAGTGTTGCTGCAATAAAAACGATACGTGCAGTACATATGAGTTCATCCGTTGTAAGCAATTGTGTAAGGAAAGGAAGCGACATGAGCAAATGACGTGATACCAGCGCCCTAACAAACGTATACCATGGCCTGAATAAATGAAGCACGGCTTCACAGAATTTTGACTGCGCTAGCCATAACGTATAAGCACATTTACGTGCATTTTCGGCCACAAATCTAAACATTATTCTGTCAACTGCAGACTGAGTTGCAGACCACAGCTCAGTTTCTCATATTGACTGATGGTCTTCACGATGAAATTCGGAGCTATTTATTCGAGCACCTAATCAATTAAACTGGAAACCAGTTAGATGTATTTAAATATACGTCTGGTGCTGTTGGCCTTTGCTTGTAAATTACGAAAAAAAATTGTCATCAGCGATCAGCGTCAGTGGTAAAAACCCCTGCTAATTATTACGTTCCATACAACGAAGGCAATGGTGTGTTAGCACTCTCTGTTTGTGAAGCAACACTGGCACTGATTTTCTCAAATGAGGCGAATGCGCACCACTTGCTAAGCAGCCTTACAGCACTCACCTGTCGCCGTTTGCCCCGGTGTGGCCGCGGCCATGTCCTCGACCTTGACGCACAGCTTTATAGACTCCGTTACCTCCCGGTCAATGTTAGACTTGACCATGACTTTCCCTTCGATGTTGTTTATCTCAAAGCTGTGCTCAGCATCGAATTCGCTTACGAGGCCGCCATCTTCGTTCCGTGCCTCGCTAGCAGTTCCATGACACAACGAGTACCTGAGCATGGGCCGATCGTCCTGGTCGGTGGCGCGAACCATGGCAACAGTATGACCCGGAACGCTGTTCTCCACTAGGTTCACGATGCCAGGTTCCTCGAACCTGGGTGCCTTGTTGTTGACGTCGATGATGGAGATGTTGACGGTAACCATCGAAGACTTCTGCTGTTCCCCGAGGCCACCATCGAGAGCCAGGATCTGCAGGCTGTAGAGTATTGACTTGGGAAACGTCCTATCCGGGTCCATATTGGCACCGGGCGCCACGGAGATGACACCTGTCAGGGCGTCGATGACGAACTTATCCTGTGCGCCATTCTGAATTCGGTAGACAACCTTGCTGTTGCTGGGCGAGTGATCACGGTCCTCAGCGAGCACCCGGACCACGGCTGTGCCTTCCTGGATGTCCTCTGGAATGGCTTTGGACACGAAGTCTGTGGGAAACTCGGGAGCGTGGTCGTTGACGTCTTGCACGTAGACGACCACAGTAACGTTGCTCGAGAGCGACGGTCTACCCATGTCGTAGGCGCGAACGAGAAGGTTAAACGTTCGCACATCACCCCTGGGTTGCGCGATCCGCTCGAAGTCCAGCGGCAACCTAGGCTTGATGCGGCCCTTGACCTCGTCGATGGTGAAGTTGTTGTCAGGGTCCCCGTGTACTATTTGGTAGCGGACCTGACTGTTGGGGCCGCCAGCTTGGTCGGCGTCTAGAGCCTGCACAATGTTTAGCAACACGTCAGGGGCTTGTACGCTGCAGTTGAGTACACGTTCTGATATGCTCGAGGAAATGGGTGATGTTGCGACCGATTATTTATTACAATGTGCTAACCTTTTACCGCTAAAGATACACCATCTCGACAACAGAGCCACGACATTTTCACTACTCTTGCTATATGAACGAACAAAGACTGGCAACGGCGCCAGCCACTTAAGGAACGCAAATCATACTTCATCTTTGTAATAGAACAACACGAAGGACAATTTTTCAGACCTGCGATGGTTGATGGCTTTTTCTTAAATATATACGGTGTCCTGAACTAAGAAATACAGTACAAAAGGTAACACAATTCTGGTATATATTATCTACATGCCTGAAAAAAAACTTGAGTACATGATTGTTTAGGTAGATAATACATTTAACAAAGCCAAGGATAACAAGTTTTTTTTTGTGTGTGTGTGCAGCTACCACCAGCTCCGAGAGAAAAATGGAGTACGCTGTATAACACTATCAATACCTGTAAAATAATTCAAAATTGTTTTTTTTTTGGTCCGAAAGAAACTATGGCAGAGGTCTTTAAACAGCGTGCACCCACAAAAAAATAATAATCACCGCCCAAGCACTCCGTACAGATGGTTAACCAACAAAGCTGAAACGTGTAGCCTCGATGTTTATCACTGGATTAATTCGGACGGTTCATTAAACGACGACTTGTTAGACTGCCGGATCCGAGCTCGGTACACAGTTGCTGCTCGCGCTGGGCTACACGAGCCTGTTCTTGTGCCCGGGCCGCAGCATCGGCACGGCTTCGACGAGCTTGTCCCCGCTTCTGCCCACGCAGTTGCTGATCGAAAGCTGCCTGTTCCTCGGGAATACGTATATCGCGTGGCCTACCCATTTCGGAGCCGGAAAGAAACTGCTACACGCGTGCTCGGCTGCGACGGAGAGCAACGACGTCACTACTGGCGCAACCAATCGCGCGCCTCACTTTTTTTGTCTCGCGCACGCGCATGGGGTTGCGCCGGAGGAGTTTTCGGCGTACAGGCGACAAAAGGACGGACGGACGAATCGGCTAGCCATATACAGCTTCGTTGTAGTAACCTTGACTGATAGCTAGCTGACAGCATTCGTAGTAAGAGGAATCAATAAACAAAATGCAAAGCCTGCCATCGAGCCCCGCGCAAACAAACACGCCATTGCTATGGGCAGATATTCTGTTGGTAAAGACAATGTCACATGAGCACCTATGATAGGTTTTATCATAGGTGCTGACACCGACAGCTGACATAATTCACCAGGGTAAAGTTAATTATTACCTGCTGTCTACTTTATTGAAGGCTCTGGTAGCAGGCGATGCCATACGGCCCGAGCGGAGGCAGCGTACAAGCGTCAAGTCTCCTTCGTTTTTTGAAGTGTGTGTGTGTGTGTACAGTGTACGCAAATGAAGTAAAGGTAATTATAATTAAACAAAAGAGAAAATGCGAAGCGCGATTATCTTAAGGTTGCATAAGAGTTACAGACGACTGCATCCAGCGATCGCTAATGTTCCGAGACGGTACTAGATTCGCACCTGGACAAATATTTTTATACTCGGTTCTAGAAAAAATGGCTTTGCCGTACCATGACAACAATTGTTGCGCAGTGCTTTGTGCAACCTAGAAGTCACAAAGCCCACAGATTGGCGTTGTTTTTGCATATTTATTGCTCTCCCTCGCTCGCTCTCCTGTGAACACACCGCCGCCTCACAACCTTCAATTTGACACTTCACAGAGGAAAAGTTTTGGGGACAATTCATGTTTCTAAGAGAAGCTAACTGCCTCATTTCTTCGTCCCTCCTGTCTCATTTTGCTCAAGCAAGCAGGAAAGTCAAGTCCGAAAGCGGCTCTTTAACACCAGAAAGTACCGGTCTATTCGCACTTTATATTAACCAGAGATGGAATATGCAGTTGGAAATGCAAAGGCACATTCCGTCAATACTTACTTGACGCGTCAACTGTAGCCTGCTCAGGCATGAACGCCCCACTTTGACGAAGCAAAACTCAGCAATAATAATAATAATAATAATAATAATAATAATAATAATAATAATAATAATAATAATAATAATAATAATAATAATAATAATAATAATAATAATACCTCAATGACTCGCACAATTTTGTGTGTCTCTGTTGAATGTAAACGTAGTTAGACTATAACGAGTTTTAGCTGTTCTCGTGTCGAACTACGTACACCCACGAGCAAAAATACTCGGATCACAGACTTGCCGAAAAAAAACTTATTTTTTTCGTAATTTATTAACTTAACTTTATTAACTTTATTAACTTATTTTTCATTTCGTGAGGCTGTGGCCTCATGGAAAACCCACTAGCCCAAACCATCACCTTTCTAAGTTAAGTTTCGGCTGCAGTCCTCAGTTTCAAGTTACATTCATTCATGGGTGGCGAAAAAAGTCAGCTTGCTCGCGGAATGTCTGTTCCGTTATCTTTACTGAGGGACGTGCATGAATCATGCAATAAGATCCTTACGAACACGCGCTTGCAATGTTACGAGTATCCGGTAGATCGGCGAACCGTTAATCTTCTGCTTTTTGAACTCGTGGCTCAGATATTACGGATATTATTTAGGGGCATCTTAAGGAGTCCCTTATGCTCAAAATAAATTCCGAGTACCTCACTACGGCGTGCCTCATAACCAGAAAGTGATTTAATTTGGCGCGTCAAACTGCTTAATATAGCTTTTCTTTAGAGAGCGTAGGTTGGGGCATGTTGGTATTCTATAACTCCTACGTTTTTAGGGACGAGAGACGTCCGCGTCGTACATCTGTCTCTCGTCCCTTTTCGTGTGCTAAAAACGTAAAAGTTATAGCTTTTCTTTACTACGTGGATTATACTTGAAGCTCAGATTACTCACGAAATTTTGTTCCAACTCGGCTTAACTGTGCCAAATATAGAAAAGAAAACACACTTCCATGCGATAGAATGTACAAGCAACACCCAAAGGCTCTCAGAAAGTCCGCGTGCCTTTCAGCAGCGCCCCCTCCCGATGCATCAGTCCACGCTATACTTTCCTCCAGTTGGCCATGGACCAATTTTTTTTTTGCGACCAACTTTCCATCACGCCCGAGCAGGGCACGTCGTCGCATGCTCACCATGACGACGAGCGGAGTGCGGAAGTCCAGCGCGTTCTCGCGTATGCGGGCCTCGTAGGAAGGCAGCACGAAGGCCGGCGCGTTGTCGTTGATGTCCTCGAGCACCAGGTGCAGCTGGACGGTGTTGCGGTTGCCGCGGCCGTTCTCGTCGCGGGCCTCCACCGTAAGGAAGTGCTCGGGCGCAGTCTCGCGGTCCAGGCCGTGCGCCGACGTGGCCACCACCACCTTGCCCGTCTCCGGGTCCAGCCGCAGCCTGCGCAAGCCACGCCACGAGAACGTGAGGTGGCGTCCGCACTTTTGCTCTCCGAGCCATCGAGCCACCTCGAGACACGGCGGGCCGGTGTTCGTTCAGGTGCCACTGCTCAGTAAAAATACTTCTGAGCAACCAGCGTTAAGGTAAGAGCACGCCTCCAGTTTTCCGCCTATACGAAGCAACTAAAGAAACACCTTTCAAAGTGTCCCGATCGGCAGACGACACGTGAAATGTCGGTCACGGCTAACCGTAGGCTCATGTTTGGAGCACCATTTCGCGCATTTCCTGCGTGGACAGTGCGTAAGAGAGCCGTGGGTGAGCAAAAGGCTCTGCTCAGCAAAAAAAAAAAAAAGTGTGCGGCATTTGTAAGAGCTTACGAGAGTGTAAATTAAACAGCCAGTGCACCAGCTACGGTGAAGTTTTACTTTGGGGCTATTACTGCACATAGAAAACGTCACCTCAATGTTTACCGCGAGTAATTTTTGACGTCACCTTTAGCGGTCGGCTGTATGCCCATGCTTGAGCCCAAGCGCTCGTGTCCGCGCACAAGTTTTATGTGGGCAACTTGAACTTTTGCTTTAAGCAAATTTCAATGAACCATGTAAGAATTTACGTTTACGATACAACCTTTCAAAACAACCGAGATTCAACCGCGCGCTGGATTCGACTGAGCCAAACTGAATGGGAGTAGGGTCTTACTCGAATAGGTTCGGTATAACTCCCCACGGACGCAGTGTTCATAGCTTAGATCTCAAGCTTTCATTGGCAGGCAGTCGTTCGTATACATTACACACAACTACCAGCCGATATCAGTGTGCCCAGAGGTCGCCCAGTGGTCGCCCAGTGGTCGCCCAGAGGTTGCATGCGATCGAAAAATCGCACTACACTGAGACGACTTACGAAAGGGGCTGAACACTTTAAAGGGGCAACGCGATTCCCGTTCTTGAGATTCGTTGTCTACTGTAACTCCTGTAAGTCACTGCGTCGCGCCCGTTTCTCCTCAAGTGAACAGTATCGCTGCGATCATAGTGACCCCACAGCTGGTTTTGTTTAGCCACGGCGCATCTCAAGTACGCGGCGCGCTCGTTGTGGCTTTGTTTACGACGTCGCACACAAAACCCGCCACAATGCGCGCTTGCTTACTTGTCGGCTATTTGACCCCGGATGCTGGTGTAACGGATTCCAGCGGTGCCGTAAATTTCCGAGTCGGCATCTTCAGCCTGCAAGAGAGATACGACGGAACCATGAGTAAAGCATCTACGAATGCGCATATACCCCAGTGCCTTCGCTCGCAGAAATGGTGGCATCTGGAGCATGTGAAAAGTGAGGCTTGCAAAAATGTCACCGCAAAATAGGTTTTATAAATTTGATAAGCGAGTAGTACAAAATAAATAAAGAAAAGATATTAGGAGGTGCTTTATCTGCATCACAATTCCTTCCTGCCCGTGTCACTCAAGAACGTGCGTGCTTGCTTGAGCAATTTTGATGACGCGACATCTTCGTTTTGCCTTCTGCGACACTCTGGGACATGCTTCACAAAAAAATGAGAACTCAAAAAAACACACATGTGACGTCAGCATTATTCAGCAAGGTGAGAAAATTTAGGGTATTTATAAAGTAATTTGAAAAAAAAACTGCACGTTCATCTTGAATGTTGTTGACATTCATACGCCAGTCTTTGTAAATCACTTAAAAGGAAAGCTCTCAAGCTGAGCCCGTTCGGCCGATTCCGCAGTGGAACACGATTTGCGTGATTAACCTCCTATACGTCCCACTTACGTCAAAACGCAGTCATTGCGTGCACTCCCGCGAAATGTGAAGACATTCATTGATCAGGGGCCGAATACACTACGCTCTTCGCTCGCAAGAGCTCTCTGCCATTGGCTGGCAGCGTTCGCTAATAATATGTCCAGCACGATGATTGGATCGAATCCGCTCTTACGAGCAATATAACGTGAGAGCGTTTTGTGAATGCGGGCCCCGCATGGTTCCCTTGTGTGCACGGGGAGCTTTCGTGCGACCCAGTGTGCTCACCCTGACCACGGCGACCACAGTTCCAGCGGCCGCGTTTTCGGGGATGGTTGCCCGGTACAAGTCCTCGCGGAACACTGGAAAGTTGTCGTTGGCGTCCTTTATGTGCACCGTCACGTCGGCCGTCGACGTCTTGGGCTGGTTGGACACCATCTCCCGCGCCACGATCTGCATGCCGAACGGCGGTGAATGCCGCCGCAGTCACGCACGAGCACTCGCTTTCGCGTTTTTGTACTCTACTATAGGTATAGAGTCAGTAACCATTCCGCGACACTCGTACACTTTTGCGCGAAACATGCGTCTCGTAAAAAAAAATAGCAATGCAAAGTGCACGCGCAGTGCACGTTGCACGCGTCACCATAAGGCACGGATTGCGCGTGCGCTGGAATATCAGGTATTGGTGTATTTATTTTTGTATTTATTCAAAAATATTGCAGCGCAGAAGACAAGGATACGCACGCAAAGCAAAAAAAAAAAAACAAGAGCCGCTAAATACACCTCGAGCTAGAAAACATTGCAATGTTTTCGAGGTACCAGAACCAGCAAGTCCAATGATTAGCCCGGTGTTTTGTTTCAAAGCTGTCCCTCGTAGTTTCAAAGGTGTCCATAGCATTCTCGTAGTTTCCTGTACAAGCTAGCTAAGAAGGTTTTATGTTTAACGATCATGAAATTATTGGTTCTTGTAGTGGCGGCACTATTCGCCGTCATAATGCCCCAGAGCTCTTCAGCATTTCCAGACGTGGCATACCACAAACGGTACCACCAATGAGCACCAAAAATGTCGAAAAAACAAAAAAAATAACAGACTTCCACACTGACCTATATTAGTATTTACAAAGGAGTCATGCGGCGAGATTTTAGCCGTTTTCTAAACCCCGCTTAACTATGCGTATATATCTGCCTGCCGAATTATTTCCTGTCGAGAAAAGCATCTGTACTATTACTTCATTCGTCTTGTATTTAGAGGAAGACCGTGCCATTGGCTTTGCATCTGTGTCTCCGATATTGTGCCCATAATTCAAGTACTTGTGTCGGGAAACGCCGCGAAGGTAAAGTGTATGAACGTTATTACACTTACGGTACTCGAGGTACCCGACGAATGTGCGTAAGAGACCGAGCATCTGTCGTTTAATACACAGCAACAGAAACGGAAAAATTAACAATTTAGGAGCGCTTCGACACACCAAGTAATAGTATCGCAGGCTGCTAGCTTCGCAACTGTATACGCGTTTTACCTAGCCCCTTTAGGTCAAGTTGGTAGTGCCTCGCACAGAGAGCGGACTATAATTTAAACAAACCTTCCTTTCACGTGGGGCGGCACATAACTGCGAACAGCAGTAACCATGTGGACTTCCTACTGCGTGCGTACCTTGAAGTTCATGACCTTGACTCGCTCGTAGTCCAAGTAATCAGGGTTTTTAACACGGATCATGAAGGAAGCCTCGTTGACACCGATGGCAGGCGTGACGTCGAAGACGCCATTGTCTTCTTGAAGGAACAGTTGGAAGGTGCCGTTGCTACCCTGCAAAGGCACGAAGCGCAGAGGGGCGTTAGCTAGGATAGTACAAAAGGTAGCATAGCTTTTCACTGGAATACAAACACTTTTGCATCATAATCGGCGCAACACCATGGCGGCACCCACATGGCCCCATCCAGTTCTCGATATGCCTGCTGAGACATCGAGGCACGAATGTCACCAGGGGTCGTTTATTGTAAAGAACATGTTGTTTCTATTCGTTTCGAACCGGCCCCAGGGTTCGATTCAAGATACTGCCACTTCCACCCCGGAAAGTCTCGACGAGTTGATTATGCCTGCCGAGTTAGACAGAAAGAGGCAGCCTTAAAGGTAAACTTTTATTTGTTTTTCAACTTTTAGTGCGTATTTTCTTGCGTACAAGAAAAACAATGCGCTTCATGTAGGTGAGTACTGGTCTCGAACGACTCTCACTCGGCATGTAGTGTTTTTTTTTTTTACGAGACTTTTAAAAAGAAAAGCATGTGATGCTACTTTCAGAATGTACCCGGCCGTATTTGTACAACTGTCGTGGCGCACTTCAAAACAATGGCGCACAATTTCACTTTCTAGCCCGTCTTCACAACCACCGCGCAGCGCCTTGCCATATGACTGATGTGTGACAGCACGTTGTTGGAACGATCGATTTCAGCCGCTGCCCGTCACAGGTGGCCCTACGAGTAGCAGTCCAATCTTTTTTCCAAGCCCTCGAGACAGCCAGCGCGCGAGCCCTCAACACACCTGATCGTGGTCGAAGACCTCCGGCACGCTCTCTCCGACAAAGTTGACGGGCACGTTGATCTGCGCATTC
The DNA here is from genome assembly GCF_050947875.1 of Dermacentor variabilis. Classification (NCBI taxonomy): domain Eukaryota; kingdom Metazoa; phylum Arthropoda; class Arachnida; order Ixodida; family Ixodidae; genus Dermacentor; species Dermacentor variabilis. The sequence goes on along the minus strand of NC_134568.1, from coordinate 60,268,801 downwards.
TCGTTTATTTCGGCGATGTAGCGCCGGCTGCGGAACGCCGGCTCCTCGTCGTTCACGTCTGTCAGCAGCACTGTTACCTCGGTGCGTGTGCTCGGCGCCGGCCTCACCTTCCCGGACACCTCTTGCGCCTGTTGTGGCAGAGCGCGATACGCGCAGTAAACAAAAATAAATACAGTTTGAACCATCATTTGTGTCAAGCGCTTTATATCGCATGCGTTAAGGTGATATCTACGTTATTATCATCATTATCATCATCATCATCATCACTACAGATTAAGTCCAGAAAAAATGTCCAAGCATATATGATGACCACTTTGCTATCACGGAAAGAGGACCTTGTTCCAGCGCTGTTGGATTACTGACGTTGCCCTTACTTCTGCGCCGACGCGACCGCGCTGACTTCCTATTTCTTTTCAAGCTCTTTTCAAGGTATCCTCACCTGCCACGAACATCTCGATTGTATCATGTTTCCTATTCGGGGCAAGATTATCAGGGAACGTAGACGTTTCCATGTTCCTGTCTGTCATCACCAATACTAAACCGTTCCGAGAATACTGAGTCTTTATAACGCTTATTTTTATGAACTCGTTCTCATTGTTCTTTTCTGAGCTTTGCGTTGTTGAGTCGTTGTTTCACACATTGTTCAACTGCCTGTTTTCTCCTCGTTTTTTTTTTGTATTTATCTTGCGCTTTATTGTACGTACACTCTTCTTTTCATAATTGTTCTTTTTATTCAATGGGTGTTTTTTTTTTACTTATATTCCTCTGCAGTTTTTATTTTGTATTTGTTTTTTATGTTTTCAATGACAAGCACTAAGACCTCAGGGTTGCTCCTGGGCACGGTAAATCATTGATTGATTGATTGATTGATTGATTGATTGATTGATTGATTGATTGATTGATTGATTGATTGATTGATTGATTGATTGATTGATTGATTGATTGATTGATTGATTGATTGTGGAAACATCGCAGGCAGTAGCTGCGCACACCCTACGCTTCTCAACTTTGGGAAACTATCAGTCATTGCTGCTTATAGTTATGGTAGCAAGAAACCATATACGATGACGGGTGCCACGACTGCTAAGAACGATTTCGGCTGTCCTCGTATCCAAAGGCACCTGGGTAGCAGAGGGAAGAGTAAAATTCTAGGTGTAGTGTAGCTTCGTTCGGTGGAGGACGCTAGGTCGACCTTACCAAAGACCTATCGAAGCAGCGCGATTGGAAGGAAAAATTGATCAAGGAAAGTCGCACCTGAACAAGTAGAATGAATGCTCCATTCCTGTTTTCGGTCGCCTCCCTGTCCAGGCGTCCTTTGACTGACACGACGCCCGTTTCACGGTCGATAGCAAACAATTCATTGCCACCTAGTACAAATAAATAAAAACAACCATCAGAACGCTCACCCTTCGAACATTTTTCTTCAAAGCATGTTATTCGCTTTACTTTAGAGCTCTCTTTATTATTCAGAGCGTTACAATATAAGAACACAGGTATACTCAGAAAATGAAAATGCTATTCCGCTGCTCTTCATCATATTCACTTGCCTTCCCCCGATCAATAATTACATTAAGCAGTGACCAATAGTGGCAGTAGTAAACGTGTACCAAGCGGCCTTCATAAATTTTCTCTTTTTTTTCTTAAGCTGTTCTCACCAACCTGAAACGATGCTGTAGTGAATAGCGTTGTTCACCCCACGGTCACCGTCCATCGCCTTCACCGTGAGTACGACAGAGTTCTTGAAAAGAAAAAAACAGAAACCAGAATTCAAACCTCCAAGCAGGTAAGTTAGCTGTCGCACAGCTGTGCCCGCACGCACGCGCACACACAAACACGGCACGCACACACGCACACACGCACACATTTCGACTGGACAGCAGGAATGTAACTTAAGCTATCCTTGTGACTTTCCATGTAACAACTGGGTGTGGCTGTATCTGACATACCATAGCACGAAATCCCGTCTCTGCAAGCTTTTTCATTGCGCGAGAGTCCTCACTTTTCTTTCGGGCCATTTTTACATCTATAAATGCTTATCTGCGCAATAATCATATTCACCAGTGGCAGATCCTCAGATATCCTGGTCACCGGAGGCACCTGGGTGAAGATGGGAGGCTGGTCCTCCACGTCGTCCACCTTGACGAGCACCACGGCTGTGGCCGTGTGCCGGGGACCCGCGTTGGCACGATCCTGAAACACATGTGCAGATGGAATCGGGAGCCCACGCATACGGCGTTTGTGTGCGGCAAGCGCATTGTGCCATGTGTGGACAGAGATGGCCAGACACTGAATGCTCCTGTGGACAAAGCGGCGTCGACCAACACATCCCATATCTAGAAAGGCGCCCCCGGCCGCTCTTCCCTTGGGGGGAAATGCTCGTGATGCTGTCAATCGGTTCAAAGCTGTTGTTGTTGTTGTTGTTGTTGTTGTTGTTGTTGTTGTTGTTGTTGTTGTTGTTGTTGTTGTTGTTGTTGTTGTTGTTGTTGTTGTTGTTGTTGTTGTTGTTGTTGTTGTTGTCGTCGTCGTGGTCTACACGTGTGTGGCTCCTACCCACGATGGGGGATTGGCCAAGAAATGGGTGGATTATTCCAAATCAATATGGAGCATAAATCACGTCGCTTCAGAAACAACATTTGCAATTATAGTCAAACCAGGAAACTTTCAGTACGATCTAGTAGTGATTAGCAAGGTCTTACAGTAGAAACGAACTTAGAGTAATTGCAGCCACCGTCAAGTTATATGGCTAGTGAGAAGCGACACGAGCATAACAGTTGTCGCATGCTCTGGCTATCAGTACATTGTCATCAAATCTTTCTGCGAATAAATGACGCAAGAAAAATTAAGCCCTTTCTTGTAACGCTTCAGCCACAGGTTGGTCGGTGTGGGTGTAGCACGGTGCCCCACTGAAAATGCATAGTTCACCAGCGCATGGGCGTTACGGCATGAGTGAAATTACTGCGTTGAAATACAACATTATTTGCCGATGTGTCCCTCTGTCAGGATCTAAGCGCGGATGAGAGTGGCATTAGATAATCAAAATACATGCGCGCAGCGAACATGGTGACCACGTGCAGCAGCGGGAAAAAACAACTACAATCGTGATTATCCTTACAATGGCAAGGACACGAAGTTCGTAGATGAACTTGCGCTCGTAGTCGAGTGGTCCGGTAAGCGAGATGATGCCTTTTCCTTTATCCTGGTGCACTGAGAATGTGGACGTCGTTTCCGGGTCCGTGTTCTGAAGAGAAAAGCGGAAGTCAGAACAATGCCCAACTGGGGCCAAGCAATATTCGCCATCACAATATTTCTGCTGTGCCGAATGCAAAGCTTTCTGAAACCTCATTTCCAAAACAGCGTACGCTTTTGCGTTATACATGCTTCTTCCTTAGTGTGGCATATGATGTTGCTCTACCTGGCTTTTTCATTTTTTATATGCGGTTTACTTCGTTACTACGCTCACATTTTTCGTTGTTCAAAAATTCCAATACGTTTAATAGGTTTCTGCAGAGCCACCCTATTTCCCCAATATTCACGAATCATCCTGGTGACTTCTCTTCACAAAAAAATGTATTCGGAAAAAACAAGATGAGTACTCACTTGTAGCTGATAAATAACTTGGCCGAAAGGACCTTGGTCGCGGTCGATGGCTTCAACTGTATCAATGACATGTGGTGAGGCGTCCTGCGAATTGAACATGACAGCGTTCAGCTTGCTTGAACGACCACAGATTGAATTTGCATTAGGACATTTCGAAATGCGTCATGCTTTAAGTTCCAATCTGACACAGTAAGAGGTAACAGCAAATGTGGATTAGAAATTAAATAACCATGCTTACCAATGTTAATGATATATCTGCTAACGCATCGTACACGCCTCCTTCTTCGTGCGCATGTCACGCAATTCTGGACTACTGTTTGTAATACCGTTATCTACAAGGCATTTTTTTGTCAATTATTTTTTGCTACTGACACATGTCTACACATTCATTTAGAGCCATGTCCACTTGTGAGAATTCGCAGTGCTTTCCAAAAAACGTGGCAAGTTGTCGTGGAGTTTAGTGAATATACTGTATAGGGCGATGATCAAGAAACCCGCCGTGATGGCGTAGCGGCTTTGGCGTTGCGCCGCTAAGCCCGAGGTTGCGGGATCGAATCCCGGCCGCGGCAACCCCATTTCGATAGGGGCAAAATGCAAAAACGCCCGTGGGGGTACCATACATTGGGTGCACGTTAAAGAACCCCACGAGGTCAAAATTTATCCGGGGTCGCCCATTACGGTGTGCTTCATAATCATATCGTTGTTTTGGCACGGAACACCCCAGAATTTACTTAATTATCGGGATAATAAATGGCAAACTATGGAAAAATTTATTTCGAGAAAAACGGAACTCACCTCTGGAACTGTGATCGTGCTTCTGTACTGCTTGAATACTGGCTCATTGTCATTCACGTCATCGACGATTATTAACATCGTCTGTGTGATCTGTAGAAGATAAAATAAATTAATAATTGTTTTTCTCTGATATTGTTGCAACTCGAATGCGCGCGTAACGCAATGGCAACAAATTATGGCGAGAAGAAGAAACGCTGTATAACGTATTGGACATTACGGGATTGGTTTTCCGAGGAAACAGGTCACGCCAGTCACTTCAGTATAGCGTAGTTACTTGTTTTGTTCGTCTTTCTATCTTTCTTGCCTGTGCTCTTGTCTTCGCTGCGACACGTTATACTTACTCCCTCAATGCGCACGGCGTCATCCTCTGCCAACAAACATCTCGGTAAAAGCGGTACGGCTGCCTCCGATACCGCGCCCAGCTACCGGAAAGTCCAGCGGGCCGTTACTTACTTATCGTTATAGTGCAGGGCAACAAAAAGCAAAAAAAAAAGGTAGGAGAGATAGAGGGGGGGGGGGGAAGCAAACCCGAAACGAACAGCCTTCGGAACAAACACCGCAGACGCATCGCTTCGGCTCCTCCGAGGCGAGCCAGTTTCGTGACAGTGCGTGCCCAAACAGCGGCGACCGCCGGTGAAACTGGTTCCCCGCTGAACGCGGGCCAGTCCACCGGCTTTAATGCATCCCCTAAACGAACGCGTTCGGGGTTGCACTCGAAGACCCCTGCACGGAGGGTCTGGCGTACACGCGTGCGTCTGACGGCGTAACGAGGCCGAATTTGCATGCTCGCCCTACGACGGCTTACTGGCTGCGTTAGTGCCGCGCATGCGCAGAAAAGATGGGTTATAACTGTGCAAGAAACAGGGATGACACGCACAGACAAAATGAAAAGCGGTGGTATTGGGACTTACGTATTGGCCTTCGGGCAAGCGCCCGTCCGTGAGAGTGAGGACTATGGTGTGCGAGTCCTTCACCTGAAAGAAAAAGAATGAGAACCGGCGCCAGTACGGGCGCGTGAAATGATGGCTGGTACTTCGGCACGGATGTACATATTGCGCATGCTCATGCGGAATTTTATCAGGAGCTGCGCACTCTCGGATGCGGGGATATCATTGCGTGGGCTCGGTCGGTTCATCGCCCACTTCGCGGGACTTCCGGTCAATTAACGAGCATCAACTCACTCTCGCGTAAATATATGTGCGCAGGTTCTCGTCGCTAGCTGAACAATGAGAAATTCTGGCGCCCAGTAAGCTCCAATAAAGTTGTCCGCACAGTCTTGTTCACGCGAGGTCACAATCGACCCGGCCATCTGTTTGAGCTCCCCTCCACAGCGTGACCCATTTAGTAGGCGCAGCTGGGACAAAGTGCCTTCTACCTATGGGATCCGGTCACGCGTTTTGAATGCTGAAGCCGACTCGTGACAAGCACCAGTATGCGCCCACGCTGTGCAAGTTGTCTCTGCATACGTGATAAGCGCTCTTTGCTTAAGGCTTATCTTAGTTCGAATGTTCTAGAAAGCAATATTGTGTTTCTGAATTGTGAGTCCCACTTTCTTTCACTTCCGCCGAATAGCTGAGTTCAATGTCCGCCCGCCATTATAATCCAAGGATGCCCCTACTTCTTCGTTCATTCCACATAATGAACACTAGCGAAGGCAGTGCAACAAAAAACTGTTACAGCGCCGAATACGCCCTGCAGTTGTGCACTGAGTATGCACAGCTCTTTAATGTCTCATCTCATGCACAAATCTCCTCAGAGTGGGCAAATAAGTGGTGCTATACTATATTTGTACCGAGCTATACTTTGCGCCTTCTGAATTTCGCTAATTTCGACCCCTCTGTCGACTGTTCCCAGCGTTCGTAATAGGCTCTTTGTCGTTCTTGGCAAATTCTGTTTCTCTTCTTCGTTTGGATTGCACATCTCTTTCTCTTTCGCTATTTGTGCCTCGTTTCCGCAATGCAGGTATCCCCTGCTCCCTCAGCAGCTGCTAGTTTCTAACCTTCCCGCCCCTTCCACTGTGTATTTTGTATCTCTTCATGTTTAACATACAGTCTGAACGTTGTTTTCCAAATGCCGCGTGCGTTGCAGCCGACCAGAGAGAAAAAAGATGTGAACTAAGCGCAGCAGATTCCATCCAACTTTGACATCTGCCTTCAAATGCTTACTACGGATTTTTTTCATCGAAACCAACCGAAATAAGACGAAGCGCAAGGAATGTATACGCATTGTGTGCCGTGCGAATCACTCGGTAAGCATGCGGAAATATCTCGCTGCGCGATGGCGAAATGTCAGGCCGATAACTCCGAGCGCCGAACGTGTTGAGATCACCGCTCCAGATCTGCGGCCTTTGAGCCACCCTGCCCGAAACGGCGCGGTACCACTTCCCGCACGGAGAGGACGGAATGTGTTGCACGCACGCTGGTCGCGCCAGCCGGGCGATGCTCCCTGCGGCGACATGGACCAGATCTCAGCTCCGCGGGGTCGTGTCTCCGTAGGTGAGCGCATCAGTTTGGTTATACGCGCAGCGGGCGCGAATTCCGCTGCGCCACTGAGCCGACAGGCAAACGAACGCCGCGTACAGTTCCGCAAATCATTTTCTTCTCAACGCAACCCTCCTCCCACGTGCTCGACAACTAAGACGTGCATCTGTTACAAATAAAGAAAAATTGTCGAGTCTCAGTTCTCTTGTAACGAATTGCAACTTACAGCCTGACTTGCGCTCGGATATCTACCTTTAACCTGCGGCTCCAATTTGAGCTCAGGACGAGCCAATAGCTGCACGCCCACGGTTCCCAGAAATTGAAGACGCGTGTATCACTGGTGCATATCGCTCTGTTATCGACGTTTACCTATAATGGCCAAGAGAGAGAGAGAGAGAGAGAGAGAGAGAGAGAGAGAGAGGAATACAGCAAGGCAAGGATGTTAACCATTTCATAGTCTGGTTGGCTACCCTACGCTGGGAGATGGGAGAAGGGGAAGAGAGAGAAGGGAAAGAGAAGGTGTAGATACATGTATACGGACAGCACTTGAGTTAAAGCCGCTCGCGCAAACCAGAAGTTCTGAGAAAACACAAAAGTGCCTTCACTGCCTTCTGAGCCGATATCGAGCGTTCGTGCACGTTACTTGAGAGGGCGCATATATGTTTCGTGTTCAGGACAGTGTTGAATATCACTGCTTGTAGCACGGAGTCCCGCGTTTAAAAGGGTCGCGAGACCGTTTGGACTATAACCCTTCCCCGTTTGAGTCGTCCCCAATCTGTCTTTGCTGTGGCTGCTTCATTGTCTTGTTCTGTTGCGTTAGAAAAGGTACATCACTGGCTCGTGTCTTTGTACGAGAGAACCAGCTCAAGGGGAAAAAAGGGAATAAAAAACAAAGAAGCGCACAGCATCATTATATGACTAGCGTGGTTGTACATGGGAGCGCACGCGTTGCAGATTCCCTACCACTTCACTATCTACCATTAACTTGTAATGACGACGTCAGTAGTAAAGCGTCAGAAGTCGCATCCTATACAAAGATGCTACTTTCTTCTCCCTTTTTTGAAAGGGAACGAAAATGCCACCCACCCGAGAGTATGACGAAACTGCAAATAGGTTTCCCAGAAAGAAATCTTCGCAGTTGAAGAATAATTCATCCTGGTCCGGCGATCGAACGCTGGACCAACGCCTTTCCGGGGCGGTCGCTCTATCATAAGAACTCACCAGGAGAATAGCAGATCGCATATATATATATATATATATATATATATATATATATATATATATATATATATATATATATATATATATATATATATATATATATATATATATATATATATATATATATATATATATATATATATATATAATGCGCGGAATTGGCGTGCTCACCTCTCTGTCCAGCTCGTGTCGCAGGAAGACGTCGGCTTCGGTGGCGCTCACCCGTTCGAAGCGCAGGATTTCGGGACCCTCGGGACCCTGCGCCCCGAACGTGAGCGTGTCGCCGTCCGCATCTTCGCCCCGAAGCCGGTACAGCGGCTGGCCTGCGCGACCCCCGTGCAAGTCGAAGAGTTACACCACCGGCGCAAACAGAGGTGAGGTAAGATTGTCCACGGATAAGGCGGTACAGTACGCGCGGCACGTCGGAGGCATAAAACAAGGAACACATTTTTCCCCGTTTCGGTGGCCACGAGGGACCACACAAGACAAGGAAACGCGGCTCAAACGCCGTGGCCCCGTTCTTTTTTTTTTTTTCCTCAAAAACCAAGCGAGTTGAAGAAGACGCTGCTCGGCCCTTTTGTGCTATAGTATACGTCAGGTGCAAGAAGGCCAGACCTGAAGGACAAAAACTGTTTTCTGCCGCTCCACTTAGGAACTTGGTACTACAGTGTCCAGTGATATGAATTACGTCAACTTTCCTTTATGTAACCCCGAGCAAAACCATCATTGCGTTGTGAGTCAAAGCTCAGAAAAAATCACGGACGGGAGCTGTCTTTTAGCTGTTTTCTGCCGGCATTTCGGTAGACCGCAGCAGATTGCGAAGGAGATTCGTGTAAATTTGCTTGTGACAATTGTAAGCACATCTTCTCGATACTGTTCTGGCAAACCTATTTGCTCTGGCAATGGACGACTCACGTGGCTTACCTAGGCTGCCCGGTCCTTCTTTGATCCTGACTACGATCTCGCTGATGCCGCCCAAGGAAAACCTTGGAAATGTGTTGCTCCCTCCTGAAACGAGAAAAGGTAAAGAAAGTTGCGTCACGCTATGACGTTTAGAAACCAACTTAGCGCGGGTGTGTTTTTATTTCTTTTTTTTTTTACAGTTAGAGCAGCTCGTTATATCCTTCTAGTTGCATTGTTTCTTCAACTGTGATGAGCTAATCACGCTATTACTGTCATCTTTTGCCGCTTAAACGGCCGCAGTTGTAACTCACGGTCCATGGCATTCTGTTGCTGAGCATGGAATCATAGGAGTTGGATTGCCGGCAGCATTCCGTTGGGGGCGGAATGCAACAATTCCCGTTTACCTCAATTCACAGGCACCACGTTAAAGAACCGCAGCTAGTCGAGCTTTAGTCGAAGCCCGTTTGTTTGCTTAACACCGTAAGTCAACTTTTTCACTCGCCTAATCATTAAGCCGATCACCTAAATTGTTCGAAGCTTCAAAAAAGATTGTATGAAAGAGCGCTTGCTACATGGACTCACAAATGATACAGTAACCATTCGCTGTCAAAAATAACGAGGCTATTGTATCGTTGCGAAATATTATCATTATTATTTTATTATTAAAACATGTAGACAAAGCGAAAAAGAAGGTAAGTAGCAGGCTGGCAATTATCTGCCACCGGAAGAGGTACAACGACTGCCTACTCTTCAGTATGGAGGGAATAGAAACAGACATTGAAGATAGGATGTAGAAAAGAAGAAAGGACACAATGAAGGTCAGGATGAACTGAAGTAAAACAGCGACAAACGATAGACCACGACAGTAGGAACGGAACAAATCACCGTAGGTGGCACAGACTTTCAAAAGTTACTCAAGAACTAAAAAAGAACTGAAAAAAAGGTTGTAGGTTTCGACATTCACATAAAGCAAAAGAACAAGAAAGAAATATGGCAGAACCCATCTCAAGATGCCTGTCAACGTTAATGCGATTTTCATTGACGCAATGTAGTGACTAGAGCGCGTAGCGGCAGACTATGTTGCCAACGTCGAAACGCATCACGTATGAGGGGTGTATGCAGCCGTGCTCCACTCTCGCGCTTCAGTGTTGTTGTTGTTGTTGTTGTTGTTGTTGTTGTTGTTGTTGTTGTTGTTGTTGTTGTTGTTGTTGTTGTTGTTCATGTCATGTAATGTATCTCATTCATTTCCTGATATACAGGTAAAGAAGCGGCCACGACGGCATCACGACAAAGTAGACAGACAGACAGACAGACAGACAGACAGACAGACAGACAGACAGACAGACAGACAGACAGACAGACAGACAGACAGACAGACAGACAGACAGACAGGCAGGCAGGCAGGCAGGCAGACATACAGACAGACAGACAGACAGACAGACAGACAGACAGACAGACAGACAGACAGACAGACAGACAGACAGACAGACAGACGGACGGACGGACGGACGGACGGACGGACGGACAGTGCCTAAAGTAGGCAAAGAATGCTAATCGCGTTAAAGATCAGGCTACATGCTGGAAGCCAAGTCAGTTTCTTTTGTAAAAGATAGTCACCGCGGGTGATCCAATCACGGTTAGCAGTACTCGTGTACCATACTCGTGTCTTGCGCCTAAAACACTGTATGCGACGCCATATAGGTCTACCATCTTGCGACACTGATTATGTGTAAATGACATTTCTTTCCCATGAAGCCTTTTGTTTACATGTATGTGTATGTGTGAGTGTGCGTGTTTGTTTGTTTGTTTGTTTGTTTGTTTGTTTGTTTGTTTGTTTGTTTGTTTGTAATCCAGCATCATTCAACAGCGCGCCCCTACTAAGTATGTAACAAGAGAGCACAACATGTTACGGGACAGCGCGCAGTCTTTCCTAGCATCTCGCGTCGCGCATCTCGCAAGCGCGTCCCGCGACCGTCCTTAGCCACGGCGGAGGGCTCGGTGAACGCCTTCAACTAAAAGCAGAGCGGCATTTGTTTCGCCTAAACGCAGCGCCTCACAGCAGAGGTGATCTCCCGAGCCTCGCGAGTGCCCCGAGCCTCGGCGCAACGGTATATGCACGTGCCGAACCTTCGTACTCTTTGTAGAACCACTAATGTGGTAGTGCCGTAGCCTGGCTGCCTTACATGTGTTTCACTTGCATACCCATATTTCTCAACTAGTCACTGCTGTCGCAGCAAAAAGTGTTCCGAAGAACACGGCGTACAAGGACTGTTGTGGCTTATAACGCAACAATAAATTGTTATATGTACGCATAATATTAATAAACAATGGAGGCCCCGGCCTGCCCTGCAGCACTGGGCTATGGGACAGAAGCATGATTGGTACAAGGTACTAACACGGAGATAACAAAGAACAGGCGTCCGCAGGAGAAGTTCGTGCTTTACTCGCGTCGCAAATTCCAGGAAGAACAATAGAACCGCTCAAGAAGTGGTCCCTAAACGCCAGGCGTCGCAGGACCGAAACAATGGCAAGAGCCTCGAATAGACGGAGAGAGAGCGTGACACTCAGAGCGCAAGAACTTGCTGCACTCGAAGTGCCTGACGCAACCTTTTGGCTGTCGGTCCCGGCGGACGCCTGGGAACGTACCACTGTAGAGGTTAAGGCCAAGGCCTTGCCGGCGTGTTTCCTGAGAAACCTTGCCGGAGATCGCGTTAGCGAGCAACTTGGCGACTATGTGGGGAGCGTTTGTGCAACGAAACGTTAAAACTACCGCGTCGGCGTCTAGTAGAGTCACCAGCGTCTAGCGCTGCTGCACGACACCAGAGTAAAATGCTCTCATCACATGGCGCTGATAGCAGGATTCATCACCACCCAATGGATGCGCTTGGCGCACTGGACGCAGTGACCTGGCATGTTACTTTCTCAAGCCCGCTTTTAAGACCATCCGGTTTATATATATATATATATATATATATATATATATATATATATATATATATATATATATATATATATATATATATATATATATATATAACCCATTCTCTTTTTCATGTCAAAAAGTATTACAAGCCCTACAAAAGCGAATGTGAGCAGATAGATGATTCTGCGAAAACAACCTTCTCAAAACCTTCAATGCCGCAACAATACTTAAAGCAAGCAATAAATGGAAGTGTCGAAAATAAGCGATGAGCGCAGGAGTATTATTTCTAAGGCACCATGCAACTGAACTTGTTGGGGAGTCCCGGCCGTCTCTTCGAAGTACATTGTAAGGCAGAACGACAGGCAGTGTACCATAATGCTGCGCGCAGTGGCAGGCAGCCACTCGCGGAGGCTATAGCTACGTCAGACCGAAAGAAGCTCCCAGTCGGCTCGGCAGGTGCGGGCACGGCACCCGCTCCGGCACCCCCGCTGTCTCTGACCTGGCCTGGCGAAGGCCACTGCGCCGGGCAGCCGTGTGCGGCTGACGCATCCGACTTACACGGCAGTCGCGTCAGCCTATATACGCTCGTGCGGGTTGAACAAGTCCCGTTTTCCATGCATCAGTGCAGAAATGCATTTGTAAAAATAATGCGGATAGTAAACAGGAGAAATGACCCAGCAAAATAAGATCAATGGTTGAAAGCGCCTGTCGAACCGTATCGCTTTCCCAGGGACTACCGCTCCTACAGACGTCCGATAAAAAACCAACAGAGCTCTGTCGTGCGAAGTAAGAGATCTGTTAGGTAAGGGGGTGTGTTGGGTGACTGACAGCAATAACAGAATCTCGACCGCCTTCGTTGGCCCCCACTTAATTACCGGTTCTTCTTCACATAACTAAATCATGCTCTATATGCAGCAAATGTAGATTACAAATAGCTGAAGGCACGTTAAAGAGCACCAAAATATGGTTTGATCCGACGCGTCTCACAGCCTGCGGCCGCACTGGGGAATTCAAAAAACCCGCGGAAGCTTCGACACGCTAAACTATTCACATTGCTCTCTCTCTCTCTCTCTCTCTCTCTCTCTCTCTCTCTCTCTCTCTCTCTCTCTCTCTCTCTCTCTCTCTCTCTCTCTCTCTCTCGACATAAAAGAGAGAGGGAGAGGGAGAAATGAGATGCCAGAATGCAGGGATGTTAGCCGGAAGACAGACATGCAGTTTGCTACCTTGCATTGGGGAAGGGGATACAGAAAGATAAAGAACAAAAGCACACGCAGAGAGAGAGAGAGAGAGAGAGAGAGAGAGAGAGAGATTATCGCCATAATGAGCGCACCATACGTAACGCTTGGTTAAGCGCGTTTCAGATTAGACGCGCCGAAGAAGAGTGTGCGCTCGGAAGTGTTCGCTTGGAAGTTTCCGAACACATTTCAGAACTAGTAGACCGAGAAGACGCAGCGCACAGCAGACCGACGTCTGTTTATTCATCCACCCATGCACCCTCCCCCCTGTCCGCCCACTCTTCGTGAATATGCAAACAACCGCACTTCAAGAGACGAAAAGTTTCGAAGATAACGCTGCATAACGGGACAGCACTCAAAGAGAAATAGGTAGGCGCGCTTTCGTGGGTTCTTCCTACGCAACTTGAGCCCGCTGCAGAGTTTCGCTGTTTACAATTTCCAGAGACAAAACAAGGCAGACGAGGCTTATAGGTTGCGAGACTGAACCGAGCTCTTGTTTGGGCGTAAGGGAAGTCGAACAAAACAAACTACCAAACGCGCTCGAACCTAGCGTATATATGAACTCGACGTTGAGGCGCGACATATAGCGCTAAGCCAAAAAACACTGCCTTTCCGTCGCCCTGCTTGACATACGTACTCGTACACCAGTCCCGGCGGTATCATGAGCCGCGCACGCCGAGGAAATAAAAGCAGCAGAGGGGATGTGGTGGTTGGCGCGCTGCAAACGAAAGCCGCGGGCTGCTGAAGCCGCCGCGCAGGCGAGCGAAGAGGAGCCGCACATCCCGCATACACTAGTCGGGCGGGCGAGGCGGAATCAACAACTCGCTCGGACCAGGAAAGAGGAATCGGGGGCATTCAGTGCCCGTACCTGTGTACTAGTACGACCATCGGCGGCCTGCGCCGGCTGCTTCCGCGCCGAGACAGCCAGCAGTGCAGAAGAAGAGAACCCGTTTTCGGAGGGAGGGCACCCCCCCCCCCCCACCCCCCGAGCTCAGCACGTGGTCGCTACGAAGAGGAAGCACCAGGGCCGGCCGTAAAAAAGAAAGACGCCACCGGTGAATAAAGAGCCGGCCGCAGAAGGCGCCTTTGACGCAGATCCACCCTGCGGTGGCTCGTGCGCTGTGCAGGGCGGACACGGACTTGCCGCGATGGGGCACCGAGCGAGCGACCGCCCTGCACAATGTGACGACGCGTGCCCACCGTCTTGGCGGTTTGAGCTGCGGGCGTCGCCGCCCGAGCAGTGCGGCCGACTCCAACGCACCGCGGTGGCGCAGCCATGCCGTCCAGTCCCCGAGATAGAAGATACATGGGTATTTGACGAGCCTACATTGTGTCAGCACTCACGCAGTGAATGCGAAGCTTCCCCGCATTACATATTTTTTTTTTTGGGGGGGGGGGGAGGGGGTTATTTGAAGTGATTTGCCTCTCGTGGACGTTACAGCTCGCGCAGCGCCTCGTAAGAATTTGACACACGATGCACACATCGAGCGCAGGTTGCGGCGTGAAGGGCGGAGTTAGATTCAGGCCGGCCAGATGCCGCTCCCAGGCAGTGAGTCCGCGGCCAGATATCTTCATTTCCAAGTTAAAGGGGCCTCTGCCCCAGCTCGCACTGTCTATAGCCCGGGCCTGTCTCACACCGAGCCGCACCTCAGCACGCGTAACCGCCGCGTGACGGTAGGCTGGGTGCCGAGCAAGAAGCAAGCGATCGCAGTTATTTTGAGCTCGAGCGTGAGATTAGGAGATCAATTAATTTGTTGGCGCGCACGCTCACCGCTGCACGTGTGTCTGAGAAGGCACACGGCAAGCATCCAGCGTTGCTCTGTATCGTTCACGCGCAGCGAACTGCGAATAATTAAACGCACGTATTCGCGTGCCGCCTCCTAACGCCGCAGTCGAGAAGCCTCTGCAGTGAGACCAAATTGTAGCGCAGCTGTCTACTGCTGGCTGCAGCAATAGGGAACATGTGCACACTGCTGTTGCTTCTGACCCTGCCACTGACGTCACAATGGCTTGACCGTAGAGTCCTGCTTTTATTTTATATAATTTTCTAGGTCAAGAGCTCAGTTGGCGCTAGCTTGATCGGGTCAACAGGCGCTTCGACGAACCAATCTGAGCGTTTCTTTTTTTTTTTTTTTTTACAGATACTGCAGGCCCTATTCGGGTCCAAGCACGGGTGGTTATACCAGTGGTAATAAATAAGACTAGAAACAGAAAAAATTGAGAAATACAGAACAATATATAGATACAGGGACACCAACATTTGCAATTTATAATAATCAACATTAAGTACGAAGTACGAACAATATAGTTCTAGTTCGCAACTCGACAACAAAGTAGTGATAAACAATGAACATACAACAGATCACTCAATTCAGCACTTTACCTAATTTTAATACAACACATACACGAGAATTTATTAGTTTCCTTCCTTGTGTGCAGGACGCTATTTATCATAAGAAAAATTATTCGCAAGATGAACAAACAATTGTGGTGTGTTAGCGTTAACTACTTTCTGTGGTAATTTATTCCATAATGAAATAGCATGAGGAAACAGGGAATGTTGATGTATGTTAAGGTAACTGAATGGTTGCCTAACTGTTTTGTTGTGTTGTGTACGGTGAAAGCGCATTGACGGCTCGGTTAGGTGACGTTCACGCGATATTTTAATGTGACCATGGTAAAGCCAGGGAAAACACGGGGAAGGCGGGAGATGGAAATTCAAGATGATGAGCGAAACGAGAACAAGGTTAACGAAGGAGCCAGTTTGGACAAGTGGGCTTCTCTTCTTCAAGGCGACCATATGCTTTCTTCGCCACAGTATATATAGGTGGGGTTCTTCTAAAGGGGAGAGGGCGTAAGGCGGGTGGGTGCGGCAACGAGCGAAGGTGTGTTAGCGGCGGTAAGGCTGAGAAGTTTTAATCTGGACGCCATTCTACGATGATCGAGTTTTTTCATCTTTGCCCTATCGCGAAGGATTGACACGCTCGAGAAACGATAACAGGTAGAATAGATAAACCTCAAGGCCAAGTTCTGCAGCCTTTCTATTTTTTTAATTAAATATTGTTGATACGGACACCAGATTAGGTCCGCGTATTCCAGTTTTGGCCTGATGAGAGCTTTGTATGCTGTTACGTTACAGCGGGTGAGTCATGACGTAGTTTCCGTTTTAAAAATGCCAGCTTTTTCAGTACGTTACTACAAAGACTATCTATATGGGGTTCCCAATTTTAGTTACTCGTGAGTGTAACACCCAATACTTCACTTGCCGAGTTTTTCTAACATAAGCATTTTTAATGGTGTAAGCAAATTCTAAAGACTCTTTTTTGTTACTAAATGTTATTCTCACCGTTTTCGAAGTATACAGATTCAAACCCAATTTGTCACACCGCACACTGATTGAATGCAATGCACCATTTAGTCTGACTTGATCAGAGTTTTGATTTAGGCTCGTATAAACAACACAATCGCCCGCAAGAAGTCGGACCTTTACAAGTAGTTTCACTGATAAATAGATATCATTGATATAAACCAAAAACAACACTGGACCGAGCACCCACCCTTGTGGTACTCCTGAGTGTATACATCTAGTATATCAGAGGTGCAGTCATTAACAGCCACATATTGTTTCCTTGAAACTAAGTAGCATGCTAGCCAGCGAACAATGTGTTCAATACAAATAGCATGCAGTTTAGTTACTAAATCATCATGCGCAACAACACCAAGCGCTTTAGAAAAGTCTAAAAACACTGCGTCAATTTGACTCTTCATACTTAGTGAATTTACGAAGTTATCGGTTATCTAGGCTAGCTAAGTTGCAGTGGTCAGACCAGATCTAAGGCCATGTTGATTGTCATGAAGCGGTTGGTTATTTTCTAGATGTATCATAATTGCCTTAAATACAATATGTTCTAACAGCTTAAAAATTGTGGATGTTAGGGAAACTAGTATGCAGTTGTTTAATTCTAAAGGAGGTCCAGACTTGTGAAATGGGACTATCCTCGCGGAGCGCATGTCGTCGGCTATCACACAAAATTCTAACGAGATTGTATATATTTTATACAAATACTCTGAACACCCAGGTCGCTTATCTGGTAAGAAAAACGTTTGATATTTCGTCAGGACCGTGTGATTTCCTTATATCAAGTTTACGCAAAAGGTTAAGAATCCCGTGTTTGCTTAAGTTTACTTCAGGCATCGGTTCAAGAGGCACATAAGATGGCAGTTGTACGTGCGACGCCATCAGCGCAAAAAAAAAAAAAGAACGAACTGGAAAAATGCGCTAATTTTTTTTTTTAGAAATTATGGAGGGATCATCAATGCTTACGCCCGATGCTTTTATTTCTGTGATACCGCCTTTACCGTTAGGCAAATAACGCCAATATTTTTGGGGTTGTTCTAACATAAAGAGGACAGAGTGCAGGAAATACATTGGTTTCTTGCTGCGTGCATTTTTTCCTGAAAAGTTTGTACTAGACTTGGAAGCTGTTTCTTGTCACCACATTTACGATAGCGTTTAGTCTTTCGTTTTGGATGAATCAGATCACGATCCATCCATGGGTAGTCCCTATTGACACGTTTCTTTTTTAGAGGCCCATAAATGCGTTCACAGTCAAATATCATGTCTTTAAAACGTGACCATAACTCATTAACGTCTTTTATCTCATTAAAATATGGGGAAAAGGATTCCATATAGCAGAGCACTGCATCATCATCCGCATGCGTGTAGTCCCTGATAAAAGTGTCAGAACGTTTGACGGGTGATCGCGAGCCAGAAACAGGACATGCTAAAACGAGTAACTTGTGATCAGGTATCCCATCTTTGACACAAACATCTTGATGCGTCAAGCGTGACCTCATGTGCCTGAGCATCGGCGCAGAGTTCATAGGCCGGCTAGACAACCTCCTCACTGAGTGAAATAACTAGCATTTGTTCGAACTGTCTCGCTCTAGAAACCAACGCGTATGCCTGGTGATCGTGGTGATCGAAATGAATGTCTACGAACTAATATACCGAGATGCACAGCTTATCGTAATCGGACCGTTGCTGGCAACGGCCAGCTTGAATTCACTTTTTTTTTTCTTTTTTTTTTACCATGGTTGTACTTCTGTCTAGTTATATTCCTAAGTTTTCTGCCACTCACGACAAGCGATATCTTACAGTGCCAGTTCTCAGCTTACTGCCAGCGCAGGAGACTAAATAGCGCATAGTATATATATGAGACAAAGGCAGGGAGGTTAACCAGGGTTAAAGCCTCCGGTTTGCTACCCCGCACTAGGGGCAGGGAAAGGGGAAGTAAAGACGGAAAGAAGAGAAAGGCGTGAAAAACAAGGATCACCAGTCATTTCGTAAGGAGGTCAGAGAAGCGTCGATCCTTCAGTGGAACACGACAGGTCTGAGACCTCGCATCGCCGATTTTCGTCAGCGCATAGTATAATAACTCGTATAACACTTTACTTCAAAAGGGTCAAGCGAAAATGTCGCAACAACTGACAGAACAATGCGAAGTTCTTATTCTGTCCTTCCGAATACAGGAGCTTCCTTATTTTCCCTTCCTCTATAGTTTGGCGAGATGTTTTCCCAGCGCCTGCAGCACGAATAATGTTCTTGTCGACGAGGAAGCGATATTGCTTCGGCCGCATGAAAATACCCGCAAAATTCTCGCAGGGCGCCACAACGTCAGTACTAGACCGTGACATAAGTGTGTAATATCAAGCGATGCAGACTGCTCACATCAAAGAATCCGGCTGTTGAGTTTATAACATGATAGTATTATATACTATAAGGGACCCATGCGAATGTATAGGAATAACCGCCTCGGTGTTTCGTTAGGATTTTGGGACGTAACGCAAAGGCTATCCCTGTTTGTCTCTCTCTCTGTTAAGCGGCTGCTTCGTGGGCACTCGCATCGTTAAAAATCGGCACATCACAAACACACCTGTGAATAGCAAAATCGTTTGGTTGAGATCCAAATGTCGTCCTGTCTCCATTGTGCGCATGCTTTGTTTTTTTTTTTTTTTTTTTTTTGCACTAAAACTTGCGGATGCGACGCCAAGTCGCCCAGTATATTCTATCCGTACATCCAGTATGCAAATGCTTAACGCATCAGTACAATGTGATGATGTGGGATCGGCATTTCCTGGTGCCCACGCTTTGTTTCGCAGCCACGATAGCTATACGTTGTTCTGCTATAAGAGCATGAGAACTTAAATGTGAATTGAGCTAGGTGCTTCGCTGTGGCCGAGTGCTTCAATCATAAACGTCAGCGGAATTCCCTAATTAATAGAGAACATTTCGAAAACGCCTTCGTGAGTTGGCACTGGGCAATGCGTTCAATGAAGCTTGAATGGTGCAGACGAAGGTGAGCAGTGTAATTTTGTTTTACTAGAATGTTCTCACGACTCCCTGTACGTTGCATATGCGTATGTCGCGCGTTAACGCTCTCTCTCACTCTCTCTTCCCGTCGTATTCTCGCCAGCGCACTACTCTTTGATTTATCGTCGATATTTTTGGTCATCTAAACACACTGTGGTTAAGAAAGCGATTTACCAGGGAAGCGAGCCAAAATCTACAAAAAAAAAAGAAAAAGGCGATGAAATGTCTATACCTTGCGTGTATCCCATTACTCCAAAGGCCGACCAGTTGTTACTCTTAATGAAACAATAAGTTAAATGTTCGTATCAGCTGCGATAAACGGATAAATGTACCGAAGGCGCGGATGAGGACAGAGACACAACTGATGGGTTACCCTTTGCTCAGCTGAACAGTACGCGTATATATATATATATATATATATATATATATATATATATATATATATAAACGAGAAGAAAGGGGGTTAACCGAGGGGCCCGATTTTATTAGTTATATCGTAAGAAGCCAACAAACACTGACACCAAGGACAACATAGGGGAAATTACTTGGGATATATATATATATATATATATATATATATATATATATATATATATATATATATATAATTCCTTCATGTCTTTTTTTTTTGTATCCATCCAAACTACGGCAACAGCGGCTCAATTACAGATGGCAGGCTAAGCGGAAATACTTCTTGCAATTTTATCTTCACTGCTGACTCTATGTTCCCAAATAACTATGTAATCATGATTTCTTGCGTTACACGAAACATTTCAATGCAATTGGTTTCCGTTCCGAGAAATTGAATCGATCATAACAGATTCCACACATATGAATGTCACGTGACAAAATCGAATTACTTAATAAGGTGCGGAATAAGTCCAGTTGGAATTGTGAATGCATGGTAGGTTTCAGCGCAGCATTCAGAACGTGCGGGATGAAAAAAAAAGAAAAAAGAACGGGTAGGACATGGACAGAGCGCTCTGTCTCTGTTATACCCCCCCCCCCTTTTTTTTTTTGTTCCGGTCTTTCGTGCACGCTGTGCTCAATATTACTATGGACTCGAAATACTTGTGATAAGTTGAACCGCAATATAAATAATCATTTTTTTCTGGCGCAAAAAAACAAAAAACAAATATCAGATAAGCGAATTATCGCTATACGTAAAGCAATCTATGACCTTAAGCTCGCTATCTAAGAAACACAACAATATATCTCCTGTATATACGTTTATACGCGCCGCATTTTTGCCCTCGAGCAACGTTCATTACCGGGCATATTTCTTGACAGTTACCTAAAAATTCCTCGTTCATATTAATGCAATAAATACAGCATATGATAATCGATTTGTTACCAAAGCTCGGCATTTTTTTTTTTTTGATAGGACTACATCAGCTACGCTCCACTTTGCTTTGACACGCACTTGCGTCATTAATTGTGATGCAACATCGGGGTCTCGCGTATTGTGCTACAACTTGTGCAATTGCAATACATCCAACGTGACGCTGCAAGAATCATCACTGACAGTGCGTATACGAAGCGGTCACTCCTATTTTCATAGATATTGCGTTTTTTTTTTTCCTTTGACTCACCATGTTGCATAGGACTTAATGTGGATTATTATAGGATTTATTACTAGTCATTTAATTCACAATTCTGACGTTTCGATTATTGTAGACGTGGTGCAGATCATTCGTGCTGACACCTTTAGAATCGCCAGTCAAAATAACGTTTCGCTTCGAGGTGTTCGCACAAACTGTGGGAAGCAGATAATTGACAGCGTTGACATTTTTAGAATGGCTTACATCTCGCAGTAAGGCTGCTGCTTGCTTGATAATTCTTAAACGACTCTAGTGAAGTTAAATGTTTATTTCAAGTCCAAACTTAGGTATGTCGCACATTTTCCATATTTGGCTGTTTCTGTTTACTCTGAGTTTTTTTTTCTTTCTACAGCAAGCTGTAGAAGAATGGCCTACAAAATGGAAAACTAAAAGTAACGAAGCGAAATCTTTCATGCTGAGAATTACAAACAGAACAAAGCATATTAGTTATTATAATTACGACATGAATTCAACAGTTCTAAGTCAAGCTGACGCGGAGAATTACCTAGGTTTAACCATTTCAGAAGACTTAAAAGGGACTGACAACTGGCCAGAGCGTGTTGTGAGACGTCGATTGAAATGAAATGACCATGATTTATAGTCGTAGAATCCAGCACGCTGTTTGCGATTTAAGTAGGAATTATAATTTTTAATTGGCAAAGAACGTCTTAAAAACCAGTAAGTGGCGCGAACTGGCGGTGAAGCCTTGGTACTACGGATGTAGTACATGAGAATACTGTAAGTCGCCTGTTGTTAAGTACCGCATACTTGTTGCTTGAAAAGTGCACTTCATATATTATTAGGCTTTTTCGCTTTATTCTATGCCCGCACTACAAAGTTAAAAATGTCCACGCAGCATACACTCCAGTCCCTCAATGCATGACGGCGCACATGGTTGCTGTTGTACTCGCGTGAAACTGCGAGCGCGCATGCGAGCGGTTAAAAATCCATTGTTCCAGCTCACTCAGATCTTCGAGAGACAACATGCTTCGGAAATCAAAAGCTCACGTGTGGCTACGGCAACACGCTGAACTGAGTATCACGTGGAAAAACCGTAGTTTCAGTTTAGAGAACTTGGCTTGGCTTTTTTTTTTTTTTAAAGCACGCTTGACTTGTCAATGACGAAAGCTCTTGGACAGGATACCACGAAAGCACGTAGCCATTATTGTAAAAATAAGTTAACATTTCGGAAAACGCGAATCGCAGGAACATCGGCTTGATAACCAAAATATAATTTATCACAGCTAGGACCGCACTTGTCATCTGCCTCCCCCCAATGCCGGCATATAATCGCTATCACGCACACCTATCGATGCTTATAGCATGCTTCCAGTGAACGACTGCTTCTTCAGTGCAGATCAAAACATTCTCATACAAGAACGGTCCACGGCGTTTTACGCGTTACCGCTATACATGATTCAACACTCTGACTTGAAAGGTTTCCATTACACTAAAAAAAAAAAATGGGCACAATCATTGCACGTTTGCAATTCCAAACCCATTTCTGGATGTGTACGCGTATTCAGTTTCTTTCGCGAACGATAAATGAATGCAACTGTTTACCATTGTCTGTTTTATATTCAGCAGTATCGATACTTTCTATAGGCACGTGTTAAACACCGTTCATGAAATACGCATTTTGTAACTATCATTCAGACATTCTAGAGTTCTAGAATGTTTCCTGCAACGTTTTTGTCATGTTACAAACATCATCATCATAGTGCGACAAATATGTATGTTAATCAAAATATTATCTAATATTTTATGTTCTGTTTACTCTTACATTATTTTTCAATGTCACGTGCAACTTTCCTGTACCCACCCTGTTACGGCTAAGACGGCCAACAGTATCTGGACATAAAATTAGGGCTTTAAGTAGTATACGCAGGCGAAAGAAAACCGTGAACGAAAGTTATGCAAGACGGTTCTCTCACGCAATCCTTAATAGCCGAGGAGGGCGACTGACGCTGACGACAGTTTGTCCCGGGAATCGCGAGATAGAGGCCCATTCTGCATTCCGTCTGGAGTCAACGGCCTTGTTCGGCCACTACACAAACACACAGAGCACATCCATAAACTGCGCATTTTTGTTTACTTTTCCCAACGAATGACTCCCGATGGACGCAGCCAAACATTCGGTCGAGGTAGGTTGCTTCGGTCCCCTCTCCTCTCCGCTTTCAACTTTGAACTCTGGGAGCCTTCGGACGCATCTCGTGCCGCTTTGTGATGAGGCGAGCAGCAGGCGGGCGCGCAGAGATTACTCGCGGTGCCGTTCTCGTCCGACCGGCGCTCGTCTCCCAACGAACGCTTCCGTCCGCTCGCCGCGCTCGAAGAAAAGGCGAATCATAAGTTCGTGATCGCGTGAGTTGAGGGACCGGCGATCGCGCTTTTTTGAATGCCGCCGCACCGCACCGCTGCCGCCGCCGCCGCAGCTAACGCGGTATATAACCCCTTATTTTACACCTGAGCACACTCGGCGTGCATGCAGGACTGAAATGCAAGTTTCGCGCGCGCTATTAGGCGTTTTTCTTGTAGCTGCGCCTTCCTCTTTTTTTTCTTTCTTCCTCCCTCGCCTCTATGAGCTATGGACGCCCTGGTCGTAAAGAACAGATCTCGGCGGATGTCCTTCGGGAATGACGCCCGCACGCGGCCACGTCCGCCTTCGCTCACGAAGGCACTGCGTGTAAGCGGGCCGTCGTCGTAAAGAAGCATTAGACGAGGAACGTGTTGCGCTATTCACGGACGTGAGCGCGCCTTATTAGACTGCACTGCGCGGATGTATATACGTGCCCCGGAAGGCGGGAACCGTCGCCCGCAGTGCCTTGCGCCCCCCGCTAGGGGCCGGCGTTGACCACGCTTTAAGCGAATGGGCGAGGCCGGGTTAGGGAAAAACGCTGTTTCGGACGCACTCCTGAGAAGCTGGCCGCTCGTTGGTTCGTTACGTCACCCACCGTAGTGATATACCTCATGTACGAAGCCTCATGTAGGAACAGTTGGTGTATAACGAAGCGTGTTCGCAAAACGGCGAGGCACTCGTCGTACCGGATGTGACGAAGGGACGCCGAACGGCGACTATACTACCAATAACTTTTTCGAATCGTTTCTGCAAATACCGCCATCGCCAGTGGCTACGTGCCGTCCATTGATCATCGGCTTGTTTACGGTTTCCCTCCACGCTATACTCGCTGCCATTTACAGGCAGCGACTATAGCGAGTATATAACCTTTGCAGGCTCTCTCACTGCCGCAAGTAACCCTTTCTACAGTAGTGTAGCATCCCTGTTTTGTATGAAAGGAATTGATTCATATGCATGAAGCAACTGATTCATCCGTATGAACAAAATTATAAGTTCAATCGTTGGTGCGTTATAATTAGCCCCTACCTATAGAGAAGATTATTACGATGCGTGATAATATTCAACGTATACATGTGCAAATGGTAGCAAAACTTACGTATTTAAGCTTATGCCCACCCCTCTCCCGACCTCACACACACCAAGAAGAGAGCGGTAGATTTGCCCCGCACCCCGTTTAAAAAGAAAGTGCTAACACGCGACTTGTAGAATAGACCAATTAGAGTGGTTTAGGATAGCGCAGACGTTGCTATAGCGTAGAATTATACTGGAAGACGCGTCCGGGAACAGTAGTGCTGGCAGTAGCATCCTGTGACACTGTGATTAAACTAAGGGAACTTATATGCTAGCGTAAACGGGGGTTTTCACAGCAACATAATCTAAGCGAAGGAATTTTCGAGTCGTTTATGTTTCGAAGGCAAGAGTCGTGCAACACACTAAAGCTTCTGACAAATCATGGATGACCACAGCATCACAAGGTCTCACCGGCTTCACTGATATTCGCAGGTAGTACCTCCACGCTATAGTACGTTTACCCCCATTCTAAAGATCCCTAATATTCACAATCGCGTTACTTTTTATATTAAATGCGATAACGCTCGGATGCAGAAATTAACCGAAACATCAGTTTATTTACGTGCATGACACCGGCTAGGAACTCGGATGAACTCCCATGAACTCCTGCTTCAAGGCTTGACTTAATTAGTCTAATTTCACAGTTATTTCTGTAATTACTACCTCGAGTCTCTCTGTATGATGCATGTATCCATGGTAAAATAAATCCCGAGAAACTCATATAATTGTTTTTTTTTTATTTAAGCAATTACAAGCGCATTTTGCAAAGCACCCTGTAAACGCGACATCAGTCATCTCTATATTGAGTGAGGCCATTTCCTTTCCCCAGTGTAGGGTAGCCAACCGGGCTCAGTCCTGGTTAACCTCCATACTTTCCCTTTATCATTTGCTCTCTCTCTCTCTCTCTAGAGTATACGACCACTCTGCGATACTTTGTACGCCAACAAAACACTTAAGTTGAAATATCGACCTTCACATTCAAAAACCAGTACCATGAGGTCGCGCTTCATTAGAATAAGAAATTCTGACGCCTTAACAAAAGAGAGGGAGAGAGAGAAAGAGATCGCTAATACACTACATTTACCCTGATAGACAAGAAACGAACTCTTATGCACTTGCTTTGACTTGACTGATTTCCAAGCACTTTGCTGCGTGCACAGCCAGTGTTCCCTCTATCCCGCTTTCCTCTTTCTGTTCCCCCTTTCCCTTCCCCCAGTGTAGGGTAGGAAACCGGACGCTCGTCTGGTTGACCTCCCTGCCTTTCCTCTCTTTGCTATCTCTCTTATGCTGTCTGAATACCATCATATCTCCTTTGCTGGTGTCCCATTTTAGCTCTCTTCCATGAAGTTATCAGGCACTGACCACACAAAGCTTGCACCATGTTTCAAATCTTAGGAACACCCCGATTTGTGCATTCCCGTTTGAAGGTGCGAAAGTATTGGCAATCTGCCGCGGTAGCCCGGATGTGGCGTGGCGCTATTGAGGTAGCGGATTTGACCCCGGCTACGGCGGCCGCGCATCTCGAGGGAGGCAAAATGCTGCAAAGATGCTCGTGCACCTATAGATTTAAATGCACGTTAAAGAATCCCTGTTGGTCAAAGTTAAGCCGCAGTTCTCCACTACGGCGTGCCCGGGCCCTGTAGTCATATCGTGGTTTTGACACCTAAAACTCCCAATACATATATTTTTCTCTTTTTAAAGTTCTCAAATAGTCATTCCAAAGTGCACCTGTATCCTTACAGATATGCTGTACCAATTGTACCAATGCTTTTAGCGTCTATAGTATACAGATACAATGTATTCACTCCCACGTCTATATCTGTATCTATAGAGATAGGCTATACAATTTTTTTAGCGTCTATTATAACACACATAGGCCGCAGTTTTGTAGCGTTGCCTTTTCTGATTCTGTTCCTTTTTCGTGCTTTTCGCGCTTCATCAGTGACCAGAGCGACGCTCCGCCCGCGTTATCAATGCAATCAGCCGGCCGCGAACGGTGGATGATAACGAGTGGCATAGAATCGAGCGGAAGGCATCGCTACAAAATCGCGGCCATGCATTCATTCGAGAGTGAACCGGTATTCTTATAGTTTTGGTACATAAATGATTTCAGCGCCTAGTTTCTAGCGTCTAGTATAAGAATATAAATGTATTCCTTCCCAAAGGCAGCTGAATCCTTATACGCTTACGCTGTATACAAATGTGTTCGGCGTCTTGTATAAGAATGCAATTGGATTTAATGCCCAAATGCGCCTGTATCCTTATAGATAGGCTATAGAAGTGCCTTCAGTGTGTTGTTTTCAGCGTCTAAATATACAAATGTTAGAAATGTTACACAGAAATGGCACGTAGAACTATGGAAATGCATTAACACGCAAGCGTTCTTGTTTCCAGCACATGGGCTATACAAGTGCTTTCGGCGTCTAGTTTTTGCACCGCAGGCTCAGACCATGGCTGGATGGCCGGCCGCATACATTACGTCGCACGCCGTGCTATACAAATTATTACTTGATGATCCGTTTATGAGGTATAATGTCGCAAGACAAAATCTGGCATACGGGAGCCTGACAAGGTGTGAGACCTCGCTAGTTGGCGATTCGTGATGCCAACTTCACAACGCGGAAAACAGACAAGGATAAGAAGAGGGAAAAAGACAAGCGCTGACTTTAGCTGATCTGTCTTGTTTTCGAGATGAAAAATCAGTTGGAAGTCAGCGCTTGTCTCCGTCCTTCTTCCTCTCGTCATTGACTCATTATTATTATTATTTATATATTTTGCGCATCATAGCACTGTATGAGGGACACCGTATTTGATGGTTCCGACTTAATCTTTAGGTCCCTTAGCGCGCACCTAAATCTGAGTACAGAAGCGCATCTCTCGTCTCTTCCTCGCCAGAATGCGGTCATTGCGGGAATCAAATCAGCGATCTCGTAGTCAGCGGTAGAACGCCACGGCCACTGAGACCGCAACGAGTCACGCTACAGAGTTGCGGTTGGTTTAGAAATGCGACATTTTTCAGACCCTAAAGATGTCGCTGGATTTCAAGAGGCCCTAAAGCAATTTGCGCGGCTGTGAACTGTTTCACTGGGTGCTGTTACGAAAAGTTTGCTAACGACGACCAGTATGCACCTGCACAGACAGCAACGATGACGCAACTGCCTTCTGCCGTAATGATCTCACGCGCAGGTGACTGCTTTGAATGAGACTTTTCCGTTCGCTTCCTCGGTCCCAGACGTAGCTCTAATGAAAGTGTTCGGCCATACGCGAGCAAAATGCAGGTCGTCCGGACTCGTGTGCTCAACTCACCTTGCGCGCTGACGATGCATGCGGCCAGGAATGCGACCAGCGGTGTTAACCTGGACCAGGCCCGTGTCGACATCGTGCCATGGCTCTCCGGCTTACGCCACGGCCTGCAACGTACAAACACAACGACAGAGCCTTAGACCGATTTTTCACAGAGCTACAAGCCCCATGGCTGCCTTAATGGCGCGCCCGCGTCGTCTACGCCAGACTCTTCGTCACAAGCGAACCATGACTCCATTGGTAATGATTTCCTGCCGACGCGATGCACGGGTCACCTCACAGTGGCGTTCAAGTGGCGCACAACATCGGCCTTTCTGGGATCCCTTCGCGAGACTGACAGAGCGCGCGTAGTGCGCTAGGCGAAAGAGGATATCGCCCTTCTGCGCCAAGCAGTAAATAAAAAAAAAATACATAGTCAACTGTCAGTAATCATCCCCGAAATAGCTTACGCATATACTGGACGTATTCTTTTTTTTTTTTTTTTTTAGACCATATAGAATTTTTAAAAATCGCCTGTGGCAGGTAGCGTAATTGCAGTCCTTGAGCCGGGTTACTCGAAGCGTCGAACATTATTCGCACGAGAAATCGAAATTATTAATCGCATGATTAACCGAAATGTATTAATTATGTGTTTAATTAATTGCCTTACGGCACATGTTGCAATTTACGAATATAATGTCGGTGAGTTTGCGCGACACACTGACTTGTAACGGCTTCTAAGGATCGCACGGGTTTCGAGATGTGCGCCGCAAAGCTTGCGGTAAAAAAAAAAAAAAAAAAATCGTGATTGTTTCACTTACTCTTTAATCGACCCGCCGTTTTATGCGCTGAAGCACAAAAGTAGCTGGAACGCCCGTGTTTTTCGTTGCACACTTTGTGAATGAATATCTCGAAACTGGTGTCATGCTGACAATTTTCACAAGAGGATATGCCACCGCTTTCGTCCACCGTTTTCAGTAATTCAGCTCGAGGACTACAATTACGCACTCAGCCACAAGCGATTTTTAAAAATTCTGTGTGGTCTAAAAAAGGAATTCGCTCGGTATTATAATGTCAGTACACGTTCGCACGTGATAGGCATGCCCGCACAAAAATTGCGTTTTGATTACACCCGTGTTGAATAACGAACTACGTCGTTCTTAAAAGTGTTTCCCGGGATTTTAATCCTCACGTTTTCATAGCAATAATTTAGGTGAAAGTTTCACACATTGAGCACATGAAACAATAAAAAACAACCAAGTAGTGCTCCCAAACTATCCGAAATTATCGGCGCGCCGGGTCTAAAATTAGCCAAAAACAAATGAAAGAATTAATTGAAAGCATTTACGTTCAAATTCCAATTGTTTGAATTGAAAATGCATTGTGTTCACTATATCTTCATACCCGCATTCGAAGATTACTCCGTATCAGAACACACATGTGGAAGTACGGACAATAACTCGCCATCACTCACTACTACACTGTAATTTGCGCTACAGGGATGAGCATAAGTTCAGGTTGCTCGTTTTGGTTCCGGCGATAATTTCACATCTGACTGGTTAGGCTAGTCTAAGGAATATGGAAAGTCCATACAAAAACTAAAGAAAATACAGATCAAGTTGCCACTAGAGCCGAACATGGAAACGTCTACAAACCTCAACCTTTCTTGCCCTGCCCCTAAAAAAAAATGCATAAGAATGCATAAAATAAAATAATCTCGGCAAGCAATTAAATTTTTCGAAGCGACTCGGCGAAAACCCCAAGCCTAAATGCGCTTATATTGAGAGTGGCTGGTCAATTTCGCTTTCACTATTCAGAAAACTTTCTGTATCTGTACATGCGAAGACATTCTTTCGCAACAATGAGCATCAGCTAGCTTAACAAAAATAAGTTTCGCTGCTCCCTGTACGTCTCTTCTGCATTACTCAATTTCTTTTTTCATTTCTTTTTCTCGTGTCGGAAATAATCACTTAGATTTAAGTTCAATCGCATCATTCTCTCCGAGTCCTTTCCCATAGCGGTACAGCTTTTTCCAAAAGCAGCAAGCTGCTTTCTTATATTATTCTGTATTTATAGTTACTTCATGTATATGTGCACAACTAAAAATTTCCAAAAACCCTACTTTTCAACTATATCTTGACAAAGGTCGGCAGGACAATTCAAGGCAGGAAAGGTCAAGGACAATTCGGTCGACGCAAAACGTGGTTAAAGGCACCGCTGAGCGACCACACAAAGCCACGAACAATCACTCATACGATCCGCTTCTTTCTCATAAACACCTCAAGTATTCGCTACCACAATCGGCCAACAGACGTTCCCGGCTTTTACGAACTGCTCTCGTGCATCAACGACGTTAATAAATATCCAGTCACGTAAGTGCGTGCGTGAGTGTGCATGCGCGTGTATGGGCGCCTAAGCCCAGCAGTTCGACGCGACATTATATTGGCTCAAGATAAACGTCGATTGTGCAACAAACGGCTCGTGCCTATGGGAATGAACGCCTGCATCGACGTCAACGAGCCTTTTCCTGCCTCCATTCATTTCACTCCTGCGCTTACGTTGGCACGCGAATACGCCACACGTCTTGGCTGGATAGAGATCTGTGTCATTCTTCATCGCGGAAGCAATTTGAAGAGAACGCCTCAGAGTCGCGCTGCCCCATTTTACGCGGAAATGTGCATAACGAGAGCTGCCAGCTTCATTACAAAGGGCGTCGTTCTTGGGAGCCGTGCGCACGCATGGCGACTTGAATGCGTATGCCCCTCCCCCAATTTAAAGGTAAATGGGGCTTCTATGAGCAACGCATACGAAAGTCATGGCGCGCAGAACAAGCTGGTGCTCGTGTGACCACTATAGACTACCGGAAGCGCAGTATACAGGAAACAATAGGGCACCCCTTATAACTAAGTCCCCCTGCACGGTGCACTTGGGTCTCGGCGAAATTTTTTTTTTATATTCACAGACGCGCCTTGTAGAGATTTCTATGTGTTAAAATAAACTATCCGTAAAATGAACTGAAGACGCGAAGATGCTAAGAACAGACTTTATTTAGCTGCCGCGGTAGCTCAATGGCTATGGCGTTGCATGTGCTGATGAGCGCGAGGTGGCGGGTTCGATCCCGGCCGCGGTGGCCGCATTCCGATGGTGAAGGAATGCAAGAAAAGCACTAGTGGAACACTTCATTCGGTCCTGCCGGCGCTTCAATGTCGAACGGGAAACTCTATTTGACAACCTGCCAACGCGAGGTTCTCCAAACACGTGTGCGGAGCGGATCATGTTCCCCGAGTGACCGAGTGTAATTCGCAGGGAGATTTCACGCCTTCTACTCGCATATCTACGCGACACTGAACACATGGACATGTGGTAACCGATTCCTCAACAGCGAAAGAGACGAAAAGGCGGAGCAATTGCCGACCCAGACTGGCAGGCTAACACCGCCCGCAATCAGTACCGTAACCAACGAACCACTCGACCAGCTAGTGCACGATACATTGGGTGCACGTTAAATAATCCTAGGTGGTTCAAACTAATCCGGAGTCTCCCACTACAGCGTTCCTTATAATCATATCGTGATTCTAGCATGTAAAAGCTCGGATTTTTTTTTTTTACACTAGTTTCATTTCGTATTGTGAACAAGGTGCCACGTGGAAGTGGAGGCTGTGTGAATAACTTTTGGGTCCGCGCGAGAATGAAACGGGCGGAACGCTGGTGCAGTGGTGCTCTCGCACGAAGGACGTACGCTATCCGATGAATTATTCAGTTCCTTCAGGTCAAGTGTTCAGGACTGAAATTCGCGGAGCTTTTGTTACACAAGTGTAAGAGACGTTTGTGGCGTGGTAAGCGAAACTGACGCTCCAGTATATCAACTGAAAAGAGTGCCAAATTTCTGCGTTGGCGATATCCAAAGTTTCGCTCGTGCTCCTGTTTTTCGTGGGTGCTCTCATTTTGCTTTGTTCGGTAATGTTATGCAGCATGAGCTGCTATGCCGCTGACCGACCGTGAATTAAATCGAGAATCGTGCGATTCTGCTAAACTTATTAAATTGGGGACAGCTTGTTTGTTGACATAAGTCAGCTGAGGGGCCGCTACGGGCCGTCAAATGCTTTAGGAGTATCTTTTCTCTCCGTTTCCTGCACAATAAAGAACACAAACTAAGTGATGAGGGAGTCGCCTCTGGCACTTTTACTTCGACAATGCATAGTAGAGTTCGTGGCGATAGAACCTGGAGTAGACTGCAAGATCTGTTTAAATCAAACATTTTCTTTCTTTTTCTTTTTCCTCTTCGTCTTCGTCATCACCGTCATGCGCGTCGTCATCGACACCGTGATAGCTCATTTTAATGTGCCAAGCCTCCTGCGCCCGCCGCCGTCGTCTTCTCTCTGTCTTATTGACGAATTTTTATCTGTCGAATACCTATTGGCTACATCCACTTCCTAAATCTGGCTAATATGGCGGCATGCAGCAACGAGTCCGGCTGCAAATTTAACATGGAAGAAAAATAGAAGATGACAAAGTGAAAAAAAAAAAAAATAAAGGAATACAAGCTTCGAAAATGAAGAAGTTGGGGAAGAAAACATGGACGATCTTTTGAAGCCACGAGAACAACGATAGTAACATCAGCTATCCTTCTGCCCCTCTCGCCCCCCCACCCCCTAAGCTGATCCATCAAAAGTGCTGACTCCCTCGAGCTATACACCTATGCGTCTGGAGTCAACGGTCACGGTGCCACGGAGTCTCTGATGCCTCGGACGCTGCTAGATGGGCTACTAAGGGCCAGCTTGCTAATTCTCTTTTGCTCGTTTGTCCGAAGCTCCGGCGCGATTCGCCTGCAGTTTGCTCCGGTTCGTCAATGAGGCTATCTGGCATGCCATCGCATGCGCGTGCGCGCAGTTTTTTCGCCTGTCAGCCAATTGAGGTGGTCGCCGACCGCTTCAAATTGCCGGCTTCGCGAGCTTCTTCTGTAACGAGGCCGCTGTTAACCGCGCCGCAAGTTCCCGCAACGCCGACCGCGAGAGCGGGCAATGCGCGAGCAGCCGCATCGGCGCGGGGTGCGCGCGTCCAGGCGAATTCTAGCTGTACACGAAGAGACGCCTCCCGACTGTGTGTACCCGCTTGAAAGATGCGAGACCCCTCCTGCGTCTCATGAGCTCGCATTGCGCGCGCATTAGTAAAAACAAAATACAAACATGTTGGGGGGGGGGGGGGGGGTAGGTACACGAAAAAGCACTAGCGCATAGTTTGTTCTCCGCTCCTTCCAGTTGCGTCGACCTCCGCGTGACCCCAGTGGACGAAAGTGGGGGCGGGCTGCCTGCATGTGGGACTCGCATATATAGCGCATCCACGCCGAGTCGGGCGCTGTCTCAAAACGAAACTCGCGCACACACCGCAAACAAAGAAGCCGAGGCTACCCATACATGCTCGCCGCGATCTCGAATTTATTCTCTTAGCGGAGTTGCGTACGCCACCGGCCGCGCGCATGGAATCTCTCTGCGCCACGCCGCAGCTGGTTATTTGCACTGAGCCGCTGCGCTGCCTCTCCCCCTGAGAATAGCCGCCGACGCCTGAGGCACCTCGTTGTCCGCACGCGAGTCTTGCAGCAGGCTGCGCGTTGAGGGCCGCGGCATAGATGCGCGCTTGGCACTCGGGCCACAAGACCCGTCTTTTGTTTGGGTTTATTCTTGCGTGGGAGTCTTCCGTGTGGCCGCAGCCACACATATGCGAGACACCTATTGGAGTCTCCTCTCGCCGCTGCAGCAGCTGTTGCTGGTGCTACTACAAATAGCGCACGAGGCCTCTTGTCTGCCGCGAGGGACGCATCACCCGTCCTGGAGCAACAAATTGATTTATGCGTGCCGAGGCAAAGTGTCTCTCCATTTCTAATGGTACACCGCGGTCAGACCCTCCGAGTACTGTTTCGGTAACGATGCTCTTGTCGTGCGCGGCGACCCGATTGGCCGCGCGCGCGAAATGCGGCGCGAGGTCTCGCACGGAGGTGTACGTGCTGCCTTCGCTTCCTCCTCATTTGCGTACGTTTTAGGCCGTTTCATTTAGACCGCTATCGCTTCTTACAACGGGAAATCATCCGAGGCAACTTGCCACGCGCAAGAGACCCTGGCGGTGGACCGTGGCGATATAGGAGCTATGCTTCCGCCACTGTCAAGCCTGTTGCGGGTGGAAAAGGTGCATGCCTGATCGCGTCACCAATCAAAGGCATATAGAGGCTACTGATTGCGTTTTTATGTTCACTATCGTTGCGCACATTCGATCCGCTAACAAGCAGGTTTTCGCGCACCCTGCTTGTACCACCGTGGCGTGCCAGGAGACGTCTATGAGTGCGTCCGCAGAAATTTGCGTGTACAAATGTCACACGTTCTGAAACCTTTACACGGAATGCGTAAGTGTACGTGTAGTGTGCCTTTATGGAGCTGCTTAACTGTACAGTTCTGTGCAAGCGGCACAAACTACCAATGGAGCATGGCCAAGTAGAACATTTTCTTGGACGAGTTGGTTTACAACTGAGAAGGTAAACAGAAGAGCGAAAGAAACAAGGGCGGGACGAGTACACACGACTGGCGCTGGGTTACGGCTTCGGTCGAGAACTGAACGATAGTGAGACGTGGCAACGTGCGTACGCTGCTGTGTTTTTCTTTCCTTCTCTCCTCTTTCTCCCTACTTATTTGCTTTTCACCTCCCGGCGCTCTTAATAGAGCTCGGACTAATTAGATCGACACGAAGGCACGACTTTCAGCTGTGGCTAACCGAGCAGTGCTCTTTGAGGCGCCCCCGTACTCATTGTGGCTCCGACCGGTCTGGAAACCGCGCTCGGCTCTTGTTATCTAGTAAGTTTGCGTAAGCCGTAGGGGTGTTCGACAGAGTGCATGTTTTGACAATGAGATCCCTTTACGATGGCAGTGCGCTCTCTTTCGTGGAAACGCAGGAAATTGCCGTAGGCGCGACAAGCGAAAAGCCGCGGATAGTCGGAGGATGCGCAGTCGTAATGGCTGTGCTCATCTCTTCAATGACGGCGGACGATGCACAGGAACAGACAAGCGGCTATTATGGATAATCTTATATCAACAGACGCCGTGGAGTTCAGGAACCTGCGCCCGAAGTTGGAACTCGGGAGCACACATTTTTTTCGTATCCAACAAATAATTTTTTTTTTCTCCTGGGTCCAAATTCGCAAAGCTTTCCGTTCATAAGTGCTCTTCATCCTTGACTGGCTGCCTTCGCTAATAATATGTCCAGCGTCAGGATCAACTGAAATTTGCTTATACGAAAATTCAAGCGAAATGACTTTTTGCGAATACAGACTCTGTTGATTTCTAAGTGACGATGTCTAACGGCATCGCCTTTAAATCGGGGTGCCTTTTTAGGCAGCCTGCGTCCGACCCTATCGCCACCTGGGCCTCAGCGCCGTCATATGGCAACAGAGGAGAACTAAATCTTATAAGGCATCCGCCACTAAGGAAACGTTCGCTTTGAGCACGGTTATAAGGCTGAGTACAAATTTTCGCATTGTTCGTTCTCTTGTTATTAGAAGCTTGCTTCACCATACTGCGGGGCCACCCCTATAATGCACATGGAAGTTCCTTATATTGTGCGCATTTCGTCACACTATATGCACATGGTACCGAGAGCTTGGCGTTGAGTGGCTCGGCAGTTTCGGTACTGTTTCCGCTAAGACGGCAGTTTTCCACAGTCAACTGCATAGCTTTCAACGGACACGTTTCATTCATATGGTTTGTAAAAGAGACTTGTACTTGCGCTAAAACTCGTTTGCCACAAGTACGCGTCAAATTCAGCCAGTTCCCCGTATTGATTAGGCTGTTAAAATGGCCATGGCCACACATTTCACGCATTCATCGCTGTTATTTGCTGGCTCGGAGAGTGAACTTGGCAGAATATAAGGATCTGCTATGCTGATAAAGTTTTCTCTGAATCGCACTTACTCATTGAACATACGAGACTAACACATGGAAATAAAAAAATATATATATATACTGATCTCTAGAATTCGAAGGCTCTTGTGTGTGTTCGCTCGATGAAGATAACTCAATTACAGCGTGTTCCCACATTGAACGTTATTGATGCGGATAGAGTTGAACGACGATTTGAGAGAACAAAAAAAAAAAATCTTATTTCAATGATCGCATAATTCTACCTATATAAATACAGTTTTTACACAGGTATACGTAGTTGGACGGGATGCAATCAATATAGCGACGCGCGACGCATCAAGCATGCCTCGTACTGATTTCGAAACTCTCTCATAGCTCGGGATTACGATTTAACATACGATGCCTTCCGTTTGCTCAAACACATCGTGCAACGGATTAGCAAGAGAGAGCTTTTCGGCAGGGCTCCTGCAAATCGCTACGCCGTGTGACAGCTGCTGGCGTGTTTCACGTGGACCCCCAGCCGCACTTGGAATAAATACATCGACGCGTCGCACCGTGTGCAGAGGCAATTTGCGCCCTCGTTCGCTGTTGCAACAAGCGGTGAAAATGGGAATAACAAAGAGAGGCTGCTTATAAAAGGCATCGCCAAATGGGTGTACGCCGAAATGCGGCCCTGAAATCGCGCGCGGTGAGGCCACATCCCAGCTCGCGCTCTTCCTTCTTCTGCTTCAGAACCGAGACTGGCTGATAACGAGGCGCTCGCGTGGACGTTCAGCATCCACCGTACCGGCATAGACTAGCCCACTTTCATTACGCGGATTCAGGCCCTCAAGCGCCTCCTCTTAACCGGCGGCTTTCGCGGGTTATTTTGCGTAAAGCCGAATGATAGTATCTATCTCGCATACTATACTATCGGGCGCGTGCAAGGTGTATCAATCGCCCTTGCCGCACCACGTGTTCTACGCACACGCGCCACAGCACAGGCCGCCCAGTGCGATCATGCGGGATAAGGGCGGACGCCGCACACGACGCGCTCGAGGAAAAGCTGTCCGGCTGCCCAATGCGTGGCGCGCACCCTCCACTTCGTATACGCTTGTCGCCCGTTGCCACGGTGCGCCTGCCTGTTCGAGCGTACTAGCTCATGTCAGCAGTAGTCATGCCCACAACGAAACGAGTTGGTTTAACCATCCTCCGCGGCTTTGACAAGAGAGAGAGAGAGAGAGAGAAATGAGATGTGAAAGGCAAGGCGGTAGCGTTGGCAAGCAGAGCGTTGCGATCACGCATGTAATGGCAACATTTAACCACTGCTTGCAGTATACCGCGCGCTGTGCAGTGGCACTCTCTGACCGACCAAGCTCGTCCGCGTCAGTCAAAAAGAAATAAAGAAAGAAGTAACGAAAGAAAGAGGGAGGAAGGGAGCGGAAACAACATTTATTACCTCCAATGGAACCAAAATCAAAGCTGGGCCAAAGTCTAGGCATATATGGTAGGCTCATGCCTCCTTGAAGTTATCGTCGTCGAACCTATCAAAGTCCTCGCAGCATATTCAATGTCTGCTCATTTACACTTTCCTGCTTATTTACATTATCCGACTATTACTGAACGCTTCACGTGAAGCTCAAGCGGCAACCATGGCTCTTCGCTGGGGAAGACACAACTAGATATATGTTCAATCGCTATGCTGTTTCGCAACCAATAAGTGCACCTGTTTGAAACTTATTGTAGTCTCAAGGACATCTCAGACTTGGTAGTTTGCGAAGACGTGGCTCCTTAAACTACCCGGTCACTTCTAAATGGCTAGCCTGTGCTGTTGCAATGATAAGAGAATCGTTGACCTGCGTGTACAAGGCGACTGCAGCATGGTGGGCAACCCGGGATAACCCTCAGGATGTCGGATGTTACAAACCTTGCAAAGATTCGTCCGAAGATCCTTCATATTTATTTGTTTTATTTTTTGCAGTACGAGCCCGACTAAGGGCCTAGGTTCCTTTCATCATGCTATCCGTTATGAGTCTTATGACACAACGTACATCGCCGAGATTGCATCGTTGCCTTGTGGTTCAAGAAGCTGCCCGTTTCATCGACGGGCATATATATATATATATATATATATATATATATATATATATATATATATATATACACAGTGGACAAAGGAGACATTCAGTTAGCGATCCTCAGGTTCATGAGTGCAGTCGATAATTAAATAGAACTTTAGCCTCCTTTCTCGCGCTAACTTGGGGCTTTGCACTATAGCTGAGGTGTTACTGCTCAGCAAATGGCATATACGCCCGCGTTTAGCACACAAATTTGAGCTTCCTTCGCTAAAACCCAAACGAAGCCATTGCATCAGCGTAGCGCGGCGCATTCCCAGCGTCCACTTCTCCTATCGCCCGCCAGCAACGTGAAATGGATAACCTCACGGGCACTTAAAAAAGAAGGGGGAAGAAAGTGGTGTGCCACCAAACTATAAGGGTATTACGAAGGGCAGCCCTGATTTCGAAGCTTGTCAGACACGGAGCACGCTCTCGTCTCACATTGAACGCATGACGGAATAACAACGCGCGCGGGGCAGCGTAAATTATACGCCTCTCGTCATTGCTCTAATGCGGCTCCGCAGGAAAGAAATTGAAGCTCGTTGCGAGCCACTGTTTTCGCGTATTTTTGCTTCCTCCCTTTTCTCTTCTGCTCTAATCTCCTTCCGCGAACAGCGGGTGATGCCTAAAACAAAGGAAGGGGGCTCGTGCCACTTTCGTGCAGTCTCGGTGTTTCTGCGCCCCCCCCCCCCCCCATTCCTCGGCGTCGAGTGGAGCGCGGCGATCTCTATGAAACGCGGTAGCGGAAAAAGAAAAGCTGACCGATCGTGCCGTGCCGCCGCCAGCCCAGCAGTGTGGATGGGCGGCGTGCGTGCATGCTTGCGTGGGCGGCTCGAGCCCCGCGAGACGTGAGTGGAGCGCGCGATCGCGGCCTCAAGGGGGTCCCGTCACTGCGTCCCCTTCGCTGCCGCGCTACAGGGGCTTGCTGGCCGGCGGCTTTCTTCATCGCGCTTTGACTGCTCACTCCGGAGCACGGCGCGCTGGGCGCTGCACAGTTTTTTGACGGCACGTGTCGTGAAAGGGACGGTTTTGCTATGGCGCCGGTATACATGCCCGCCATCTTCGTCGCCGCGGCAGTAAGCCGTGACTGGAGCCAAATTGATGCCTTCACTGCGTACGCTCGCTATATAATTAAGGTTCTTATTTCTTTCTCAACGTGGAAACAGCTGTAGAGAAGATTCCAGGGAGGAGGAAAAGTACAAATGAAGCAACCCGAACACGGCTCTTCATTCACTTTGCTCTCCCCCCCCCCCCCCCCCCAGACACAAAGCAGCTCAGCAAGTCATGTAAAAAATCAATCGAAGGGAGGCTGATGAGTGAAAAGAAGAAAGGAGGAGAGTAACTGCGAAGAAGTGCTACAGCATAGCGCCGTGCTCGTGAAAGGGTACCATGGTGACTGCACCAGATATTTGTTGCACGCAGATGCGTTGCATCAGAAGCAAGGTGCCTCCTCTGCAACGCGCTTTTTTCAGCGTACTAAGCGTAGAAGCTTGCTTGCAAGATTAGGTATGCTGTACGCATATGCTGTCCGTATGCTTAATGTTGTTCAACAACATTAAGATTCTAGGCAGAAGCAAGAGCAAAATAGCCCGTGAGTTTTTAGAAGCTTATCACAACAAGGAAAAAGGCGATGACTGCGTAAGTGACACTTCTGTTGCCTTATATTATGCGTAAAACAAATTTCTGCGCAGCCTTTGCTGACATGAGGCAGGTTTGATTTACCATCTCCCCTCCCCCCTCTCCCCACCTTCCGTTTTTGTCAAGTTTGATCACTGTCTATATATGCAGCTTGGAAACGAATAAAACCAGTTAGTGCAATACCGATAATGCAATACCGGCCCGACTCGCGGCGGAGGTGAAGCAGGCGTTAAGCACTCCTCATACGTGGGCCGATGCCGAAGATAGTGCAATGCCGGGCCGACCCGCGGCGGAAGTGCATGCAGTTCGCCCTTAAGGGGCCACATATACAGCCTCGCTGGTCATCCTTCTTCACAGAATGGAAGGCCACTGAGATTTTTTTTCCCCTGTGTTCGTCCTTTTACATGCGCAACTCTTCCTAACACAGCACCCATACGGCTCAACAGAAGCACGCGAGAGTTCGTTTCCACCATCGTTGTAATCAACAGACGGGTTGCAAACGCAACCCTATATGTTCTTCAGTAACATGGCTCCGACGATTTGCAGCGCACTTGAAGATGTATAATAAAGCGAAGGCTCATTGAAAGCAGCCACGCAGAACACTTTGAAATGAGCCCGACTCCCTAATTAACGATGTACCAATGTCCACGTACGTCAAGCATCATTTGATTTTCATTCCGTTCTATAACGCAAACAGCATCGAACTTGCGGAGTCTCATGATCGAAGCGACAGTACAGGCTGTAGACAATGCAGAAGGGTTGTGTTATGCAAACCACGGGTTTTCATACAGCCGGCGCAATGCAACCCCGGCTGCATGGGGAATTTCCGCGTCCCGTCTCTCAGTGTCATTGGCAGGCTGCTGTTGCTTATGTGACGTCCGCCATCGTAATTGGCCGATGCCTGTTCTTACGAATATCTCGATGGCAAAGTGCTATGTCTGCGCTTGTAAAGTCGTTCGTGTAATGGCAGGCGCCAGTCAATCGCGATAGTGAAGATATTAGCCAAGGAGGCCGGGCAGCGCCGACAGTTCTTGCAAAGAGCTTTCTGCCATGCACGCTTATTAAATAGAGTTCTAATCCAATGTCTCGTATTCGTAATTCGAGAGCGTTAGCTACTTAGACCCGCGGTGGGTCACTCCATATCGTCTGTGCGCAAAGGCATGCATGCAGCGCGCCCGGAACCTAACGTTCGGCCTCTGACTTCGTCGTCAGCTTTTTCGCAAAACTTCATCGGCAACGTTTCCAGCGGTGAATAAAAGAATTTTATGGGACGTCGTCATGCCGCTTCTCTGTTCTCATGTCCTTCCTCTTTGCGGAGACAAGCGCGTTACAGTCATTTTTCCAGAAGTAAATTACAGATGCTGAGATCTCGAAGGAGGTCCGCAAACGACAAAGTCGGCGACGACGATGCCATATACTATATATGTAAGGCTCCACGTGAAATTAAGTGCGACGTGAAAAGACATACAGGTGCACTAATTACCTGCCCTGCCAGGACTACGCAAGAAAAGTTGTGTTTTAAGCGTTGGGATATTGGCGCCAAACATTAACACTTCCTGCGCGTTTTGTTACGCGCGTGGATTCGGCGAGAAAATATTTTTAGCGTCTTTCTCCCTTGTTTCCTGACATCGTCGTCTTGCACCCGCTCTCTTAGCGTGACCGACGCCTTTTACAATCTCCATCGCGCGCTTAAGTCAGCGTGACCGACTGTTAACGACGCGCCGTGCGTCCATCGAAATGAGCGTGTACAACACACGGCCAGCAGTCATGGAAGTCGAAGGAGCCGAATGGCTTAACGAGCGTCCGAATATAGGTCGCTTTCGAAAGCGCGTACGAGGAAATTCAAAAAAAAAAGAAAAAGAAAGAAAGAAAACGGACGTATATCGGTCCCGTCTCCCGACGTCAGAAAGACAAATAAACGCACAAAGGACACCGCGACGCCAAATCGGAGCACAATGCATCGGCGCCGCGCCGCTTTTTCGTTCAGGCGCGCATTGTTCTGAAAAAAACAAAAAAAAACAAAAGGGTCTCTCCCACGCCGCGACTCGAGCCATGCAGCGCCTCGGGTGACGCTGCGCCCGAGCGCTGTGGGCGGCGACTTCGCCAGCGTCTCCCACCAGCGGCCGACGGCGGTGACGCGGAGCGCCTGGTCCGACGCGCGCGACGCGAGCTCCCGTTCAACCCGATCGTCGTCGTCCCTTACAGGAAGTACGTGCAGAGTCGAGGGTGCCTACACACGCTATGCAGCTGCGTGCGTGCGTGCGCGGGCGGGCGGGCGGGCTGCCGTATACAGCGCGCGGTAATACGCCAAGGATAGCTGACGCGTTGAAGGCGAGTAAAACGACACGAGGTCGCGTCGATCGACCGTCGAATCGTAGACGGAATACGACGCGGCTATGCGAGCACAGAAGGCGCCGGATATTTGCTATGGCCGCCGTGTTTTCTACGAGCGCGCGCGCCATTAGGGAAACTTGCGCGTTACATGAACGAGCAACGGCCGCCCGGGCGCCGCCCCCATTCGGACAATTTCTACGGCGAAGAAAACGACGAGGCGCGCTAGTCGCACAGCGGGGTGGAGGGAATGGCGGAAACAAAGCGATACGCGCAGCGCTAATCACTCGAAAAAGGCGAGGCTCGCCCGCGCGCAGTCAGCCCAGCAGCCTCGCGAGAGTCGCATTTGCGCGTGACCGCCGACCACTCGCCGGGTGAAATTGGGAGGCAGGAATGTGCGTCGGAAAAGTCGCCTCCCGGCCGGCAGCGCAAGCGTATACGTGAGAGCGCGTATACGTACGAAGCTACTGCATGAGGTAAACGACGGCTTTGTTCTTTCTCCCCAACTGGAGAAACTTTTTTCTTCTCCCTCTCTCATTTTTCTTTTTTTTTTTTTCGTGCGGCGCGTAAGGAGGCTCGCTCGATTCGGTGCTATAGTGCCACGAAGTACTGACGGGCTTGGAGAAAAAAAAAAAAAGGCGGAAACGGGCAACGTCGATTACCCTGGAATACAATGAATGTTGAGTGGGCCCGGCCGCGCGCCAGCGCGCGCGTGCGAAATAACAGGACACAGAAGCTGACGTCACGCGGTCCCCCCCCCCCCCCTTTACGCACTTTGTCTCTCGATCCAGTGTGCGTGCATACGCATGCTGTGCGAGGATCAAAGCTGCCGCATCAATTCAGAGCACGTCGTTCCTATGTTGCGCAGACGGGACTTGGATCGTGTACAGCGCAAATGCATTGTAGAATCAGGCCCGCGTGCTTCGCGACCTACCGCCCTGCGAGCGTTTCATAGTCCCAAGCGCTCCGCGGCAGAGAACACCTGTAATCTGAGGTCGAACCTGGATTATAGGTGTGCGCGGGCACGTGACCGTGGCCGTTCCCTACGACTATTCATCTTCCTCTGAGCGTCTCTATACAAGACTAAACATGGAAACCTTGCACTGATCGAAATAAATGTTCACTGACACAGTGAATAATAGCACCGTGCGTAGATACTTTGGACACTGTGTTTATAAGCACACTAATAGAGACATAACGTTGTCGTTTTTCTCCGCTGCAATCATCTGCGTGCGCGTATTTTTTCTGGATAACTTAAACTGGTCTACAGCGATTCTAGTTGTGGCAATATAGGCCGTAGACCTTTTGCAGCGAAAAGATCAATTTGATCCCGCGTAGCAATTTGACCCTGTTTCGCTGGCTGCGATTAAACCATTAAACCGTCCGATAGACCGTCCCAGTCGGAGCGAACAGCCTTTTGGCGCAGAGCACGACACCGCACAACGACAATCTGCGTTTGAAGGTTGTAGTTGAGCTCACCACTGTAAAGCTACTGCGCACAATCGAAGCTGCGCCACCCGAAAGTGTCACTGCCGAAGCACTAAGCAGAATGCCGGGACAGTTTCTTCTTTCGTGAGATCGCAATACTGGCTACTGTCGACCTCTTTCCATTTCCCCAAGCGGAGCGAACGTTAAGGAATCGTTATCGCGCACGTATCCGGCCCATCTCAGTCGATGTCGGGCACCGACTGCCGCGGCAAAATGAATAACAGAAAAGCTGTCTAGCATCGCCGCAAGAGCTATACACTCAGCACACTTCTGCGAATGATTTTTTTTCTTTGCCTTGTTTCTTGTCGCGTCAATGTATTCATGCCTGGACCATCAGTTGGTTCAAAAACACCCTATTATTGGGCAAAAAAAAAATGGGGGGGGGGGGGATGTCAAGATAGGCACCGCGTCCGGAGAAATAACAGGAATTACACTTTTTTTTTTTTTCTTAGGAGGTTCCGCGTATAGCTTCAGCTTCATTAAAAAAGTTATCGCAGCACTTGCGCCTCTCCAGCCCGGCTGCAGCTCAAGCACGACTGATGGTCACTCAGACTCGCGCGTGGACAAAACATGCGGACAAAACACGCGAGACAGTGATTGGCAGGGCTGGGAACGAGACTGCGCCGAGACTTGGCGGACGGGCGGCTCTCGAAACGCATGGAGCGATGTGGCGAGACGTAACCGCCGACATCGCCGGTCGGTTCGCTGGAAGACGCAGCAGCGACGCAGACCCTCATTTAGCCGAGACGAGACGGCGTCCATGCAAAATGCATGAGCCGAGTCGTTCAGAGGGCACGCAAGTTTAGTCGCTGCGACGGTTGCGTAACACCGCACCACGCCGAACGAGAACTTGATCAGCCCGCGAGGAAAATCGTTCCAGCTGAGCGTGTACGGAGCGCAAGGTGTACGCATGTGCTTTCCATTTGTCACTGCTATGTTTTTAACTTCTTTGCGTTTGAGTGCGCTAGTGGCAAACGCAACCTTATTGTCTTGTGCATGGTGGCGATGTATGG
Organism: Dermacentor variabilis; assembly: GCF_050947875.1. Taxonomy (NCBI): domain Eukaryota; kingdom Metazoa; phylum Arthropoda; class Arachnida; order Ixodida; family Ixodidae; genus Dermacentor; species Dermacentor variabilis. Next base: position 60,224,497 of record NC_134568.1, on the reverse strand, counting down.
AACAGAGGAGCGACCTCCGCGCGCTCAAAACCGACTGCTGAAGTTCAAGCTTTCATTTAGTTTAGACCGGCAGATTACGAGCGTAATATGCGTAGATTGCACTCATGTGCGTGTTCAGGTGTATAGGAGAACCATAATCGGTATCCGTTTAGCTATAACGTACCAACCAATTATGCTACTAGCTACAAAAGAAAATTGAAGATCGACCGTTATTCTTTTCTATACGCAGAATTTGTGCCTATATATAATCTTAAGATTACTAAGGATGCTTTCAACTGCTTGCTTTAGATTTTAATTCTGTACCACACAAAGAGAGAACTGTTGTTTCCAACTCTCCACTTTCATCGCTTGGCAATTATACGACAAATGTTCCGAAGTCTGACTTGACGTTTCCACTCGTCAGGTTCCGTCGCGGTAGGTGGCCGTCATCCTACAGAACATAAGTGGAAGGGGCTAAAAAAAGATAATAAGTGTAGCAAAGCCACGAGCCGCCCGCGCTGGGAGGCTTGGGAAAACGGAAGTTCAGTCGAATTTCCGGAAGACCACCGTCGAAAGAAGAGGATGTAAGGAGCGTGGCGCGTACATAAATGTGAGCAAGGCGGTCGACGGGGGCTGAGTCTTCACTCAAGGGTGTAGCTGCTCCCGGTCCCAGCGCTTTTGTGAGCCCTGGTTTGCAGCGGAAGAAGGACCCGCGGCACCATTGCCCTCCTCTCCTTCACGCATTTCGGCCGCATCCACACGTTCTCCGCAGCACACCTTCGACGGGTTCGTTTCCTTTCTCGGAGAAACACAATGGCAAAATATCCAAGGAGTGCACCCCCCCAAGAACATCCGTCCCTCCCCCCGCCCTTCACACACACACACCCGCGCTGCAGATTCGCGCTTCCGACGGCGTGCAGCTTAGCGCTGGGAAGCAACCAGTGGCGCCCTTGAACGTGCGAGAAACCGCGCATTTCGCGCCACGAGCGCTGTGCGCTCTCGGAAAGGTCAACGCCAGGCGGCGAGTCCTTTTGTCTATTGGCGTGCCGCACTCGTCATGCCAGGAACCGCTTTGTACCCGGTCGCTAGCCTTTGTCTCTCCCTTCCCTCTTTGCCCCATCGTACTCTCTCCCTTTTTATTCTTTTTTTTTTTCTCTCATGCGCGTAAACGAGGTAAAAACTCGCATACGTTTGTGGACCAAGTTCATTCGGGTCACACTTCCTGCCGAAGGAATATTAAACGGGATGCGCGGGCCCCCACTCCTACCGATGAAGCAGCTTCGCTGTCTGTCTCGCCGAGTAGAAACCGCGTAGGGTACCGAGCGTTGCGCCTACCGCAGTCCAGCAGTGGCATCGTTCTGTCGCAGGAAGAATCGTCGCGTGCGAAAGTCCAGCAAGAAAATTGCGTTTTGACTCATTTGCCCCAAACTAGTGTCAAAAGTAAGCAATAGTATTCCGCGAATTTGTGATACAGATGCATGCTTGCAACGCTCCGCTCTTGGTTCATGGGTGCTGAAGAAGAATTTTATGCAGGATTTTCGACGGTTTATTCTGAAGAGACTCAATGACTTGTAAAAAAAATTAGACTTAGCTGTCCTTAGTTTCGCAGCTTTGCCTGCCCAGAACGGCCGGGACACTTCTGTATTTCCGTCTAAGAGAGGCTCTCGTGCAAAGCTTCGTTACTGCCTCTGTGTACTTCGTCACAATGCTTAGTGCCTTTAAATATTAGGATTCAGAATTGTAGTTAGCTAGAAACAAATGTTACAGGAAATAAGGCATTGTTTATTCGTACTTACAGGAAGTACCTGACAACCACTAAGTTACTGTTAAATTAATTAAATTCTGGGGCTTTAGAGACCGGAAAACACGATGCAGTTGTGAGGCACGCCGTATAGTAGTGAACTGCGGATTAATTTTGAACACATGGGGTTCCTTAACATGTATCTAAAGTACACGAGCGTTTATGCATTTCGCAGCCATCAAAATGCGACTGACTGTCGTGGCTTGAGCGTTATACGGAGAAATTCTCAGTCTAACAAAAGTTAATGAGAGAGATAGAGAGAGAGAAAGGCAAAGGAAAGACAGGGAGGTTAACCAGAGATTATCTCCGGTTGGCTACCCTGTACTGGGGGAGGGGCAAGGGGAAAAGTTAATGAAGTGTACCAAGCAACCGCCATGCTGACAAGGGCTGTATGGGTGACCTGATGAAGTGTAGCATTTCCGTGAAAGAGTTCCTATCTGCTTGGTGCCTTCCAAGTAGACTTGCCTACTCTTGTGCTCCAGAGGAGGTGTCAGCACGCATTTCCGAACATTAGAATCTGTCTTAGAATCCAACCTAGTCGACTGCAGCATACCCTAAAATTAAACAGTCACCCACACCCGTCTTGTGTTGAATTTGGCGGAGAAGCGGAAGTAGAGACGTGTCTAAACAGCGGAACACTGTGTCCGTTGTGCGATGGAATTTCGTGGCCAGTTGTAGGATAAGAGGGCTCCATGGTGCTTCTCAGAATTTGGCAAATGCAGATGGAAGGACTATGCTGCATGGAACTAGTTAATCTGCAGTGCAACTCTAATTTGAACCGGAGTCACAAGTGCACTCTCTTTCTCCGTAAACACTGTTACGTAGTCGAGGCATCGGCGAAAGCGCGGCACACTCCGCACCGACTCGCGCGCCGCTGCGGGGCGCTGCATGCCCGAGAACGCTAGGGTTACTGCGTGTGTACAGCGACTCTAGGGAACGCTCGACAAGCGTGCGGAGGTCGTTCACTCGGTTCGGCGCGTCACCCGCGTCAGACGAAGTCCGTTTGCCGCAGGGCGGAGGACGTCGACTGACTGTACCCCGCTCTCCGAAGCGTTCCGCAACGCCGGCTTCTCCGATCCCGCGCGATCCTTCGTTTGACAGCGGTCGCTGCCGAGACCGCACGCGGCTCCCGACTTGCCTGCCCTCTCCGAGGCGGACGGGCTCACGAACGACAACGGCCGCGCGCCGCAAGCGCCCCGTGTCGGCCTCATCGGCGATCGGCTTTTGTCCCTCCGCCGCGACCCGTAGTCGCTCCACTTTTCCGAACGAGAAGCACCCATTCACAAAGGTCTCGCTCATGGCTTGCCCGGCGTTCTGTTTTGTCTCCAGCGGACTGCGCGCGCTCCTTAAAAGAGCCATTGAGTGCGGCCACTGAGGAGGGCAGTCGTCGCCGTGACTGGTAGCAGATAAGGCGGAGATAGCCCCATTGCCAAGTTCAGCGCTTTCTGCGCTGAGGAACAAAAGAAAGAAAACGTTGCGCCTATACAGCACACGCGACCCAATGGCCCATCGGTGCCCGTCTGAGCATCTTACGTATAGCCCAGTACACGCTGAGTCGTCTTCGGAAAAATCTTAGACGCCACGGGGCTGCATCAAGTGCACTATGAGACTCGTACAAGGAGTGCGGCGGTAGCCTTCTCCCTAGAGCTCTATATAGCGACGTCGTGCTTTATGCGCTCCACTATTTTCTTTTGAAGCAATGAAGCGCGCATGTAGCAAGTGCCTCTGCCCACCTTTCTCAGAGCGGTAGCCGTAAATCTAGCTCCGACAGACCGCGGGTGCACTTTTATTAAACGGCATCCGCTGAACGGCTGCCGCGCCGAAGCTAATCGTGTGGACATCGTGGCAGTGAAAATGGGCTCACAGCGGAGCGTACGCGAAAATTTCAGCAAAAAGAAGAAAAACGGGCAACGGCGTTTTCCCAGTACGGTGTGAATAACACCAGACCATCTTGCTGTTCGCTGTAAAGAATGAGGCTGCGTACCGCAATTAAAAAAAATAAGAAAAGGGAAAATAACTATTGTGAGAAGTCGAGACAAGACAACGCGTGTAATTATAGAAACGGAAGAGATGATAATATTGTACACAAAGCACGTGCGTTAGCGTCCCTTCACTAACCGTTCATCGGGCAACGAACTTAGTTTTATGCTTATAGTTAATATAGTTGTTTTGGTGCTTAGAAGTCACGGCCATCGCAACATAGAGCATTTTATTTCTTTATTCGTTTGTTCATTCCCCTGCTTCGACAAGTTTCACTTATATATATACTATACGGGTATATCGATTAGCGAACAATTAATCCATTCAGCTGCCGACCGCGGCGAGTGTCTTTTTTATTACATTGGTGTGTCGCCGTCTGTCCCGAGCTGCAGACCAAAGAATGCCAACGAGTCGTTCCTTCGTTGAGAGCGGGTATTGCAAACGCCGGCACTCCCGCAGGCATGGACAGCTGCGCAGCTAGGACGAAGTGGCCAATGTTGGAGAGAGAAGTGCTCCGCGGTGATTTTCTCTATTTGAGGGGTCACTTCATTTCCGACCAACTGTCAACGAAGCCGCTTCTCTCCCGCACGCCGTCAGCCTCATTCTTTTTCAAGTGCACTGGGCCACGGCGTTTAGCCCCTTTTCCACAGTATCCGCTGCAATGCGTGCGACTGACTGGCAGCGTATACACGGGATTCGGGTTTTTCGACAGCTGCCCGCGCCTTGTCCTTCGTCTCTTCGGGGCACCTCCGTTCCGTCGATCTAGCTTCATGAGTGTGGAGGATCGTTAACGCGACCTACTCAACATAGCCATTCATTCCGCGATTCACTGAAAAAAAAAAAAAAAACACTATGGTAGCCGCGAAAACTGAAGAAAAACGCTGCGTTCTGACGCTGCCATTCCCATACATTACCCACTCAGAGCCACTGTAATTGCGTCCGTGGGTTTTTGGCTGACTATGGCGGAACTCCCAGCTCGCTGCTCGCACTCTCTCCTGCTCGCACGCGAGTCGTCATTCTTAACCTGCCCCCAGATAGCCATATAGCGCAACACAGGAGCACTTGTGCGTGCGTGTGTGTTTGTGTGTACTCCTAACAATTAACTTGACTGTATACGCATAAAGCGCGGTATAATCTACATAGCCTCGCTGCAGCAATCATGCATCTTCTACAGTCCAAAATCGCAAATATCAGTGTCACCGCACGTTTTCTCAAGCAGCATCCCTATATAGACAGCGCATCTATACCAAGTTCGCATCTGATGGCTGGCATTGACCCTCCGTGGTCACGAGAGTTCGGGGCCTCACTTGTTTGAGAGCGCGCTCCCACGATGGGAGAGTAGTTCAGCTGACTCTATTTCAAGAGCGCGTGCACCGCCGCCGTGCAATGCTCGTGAGGCGCGCATGTAGTAAAGTCGACACGCGGTATAACTACGGAGCGAGTGCGCGCGGCAGCGCGTGCGGCTACTTAAGCTCGGTCCGGGTGGCAAGCGTTCCCGCACGATGGTGTGCCACCCTTCTCAAGATCGAGCCCCATCGCACACAAGGCAAACGGAGTCGTGATTCGGCCAAGCTGCACGTGACGCGACTGCGCCGCGCGTTTCAGAAGGTCAGCGCGTGGCTGACCGATGGCTGGCCCCCGAGTCCATCGATCGCACGAAGCCCGCTACAGCGATTCCAATCTATTCAGCTTTAACGGAACGTACGGCACGGCTGCCGCATTTCAATCCCGTTTTGAGCATGGCTCCATACTTTGCCGCGCACAGAGGAGCCAAGGAGTATTTGTTCTATGCAGACGCGAGCCGTAGTGGCGGCCTGCGCCACGGTAAATGCACGTGCACACAGCATACTTACACTTGCGCTTGCAAGCGCGCCTCACACGCCTCGACAGCCACCTGCAGCGGTAGTTACTGTCCAGATGTGGTCGCCGTGTAGGAGCTGTTTCGCTGCCACATACACCTTCATGGCGCGTAGAGACGACAAAAGAGGCGTGTGTTCTATCTGATCACCCCGTCAATCCAGTTGTTCTTTTTTCCTCCGTATTGTCCTTCAGTTGTGGGCCGATTCTTATATTTAGATCGATCTTTAGAGTGGCGTGGCGTTTAGAGGCTAAAAACAGACCGCGATTATCGCTTTCGCTTGATTTTCACGAGCTAGATACATGCCTCGCTAACAGCCTACGCAAAGTCACGCTGCGGGCTAAGAACGCAGGTGCTCTCGTTTTCCGACATGCACAGAGTTCAGAGTTCGACGTGTAGACGCTCGCTTCTTGCCCAGCGGTACGGCAAAACGTGATGTTCGCGCTCGCGGGTGCATGTTTCACAAGAGAAACGAGCATGCACACACAAAAGAAGCTGCAATCGTTTGCCGTAGCTTGCTTACTATCGTCGGCGCTCGCTTTCTTTTTCGTTCTTAAGTAACCCATGTTTCGCCTCCGCTCTCCGAAGCAGGAACTGAATCGCTCAGCCCGTGCTCAAGTGGGTATGAATGGGACGTCAGCGGTGTGAAAAACGAGGCTGCCTTTGTGCATCTATTCGTTCCTCTTAGCCGGTGCGATTCAGCTCTGTCAAGCGCGAGTCAGAGTGGCGTCAACCACGTCACATCGAAAGCCACGGGTCACATCTAAACTACAGCCCAGGTCAGCATCGCGAGTTCCGCCACACTACAACGTGCGCCGTTAGTGGTGCACATCGCCGAACGCCACGGCATTTATTCACAAGGCCGCATGCAGCGAGCCTGGTAAGAGACTTCGTTCTCTCCTAATCTTTTAAGGGTATACTTAATAAACGCAGCGTACGTTTTAAGGCTTAATCAAGGCCGATGAAGAGTTATCTCGTACGAAACCTCTACATAAGGCTTCTTTTGCATGAAGCCTTCTCCGTTCGTCCAATACTATTGAACCCGCTCGTTAAGAATGCAGCTCGCTCTCAAGAAGCCATATTTTGCCGCCAACGGTGTTTTACGCCTTCCGAAGCCATAAAGGAACGAGATCCGTACAGACTTTGTCGGGATACGTCCCCTCCGTTTTTGTTTAGCTCTGTGCAACAGCCGCCCTCCGAAGACTTTCTGCGCAAAAGATTCCCACTAGCGCCGTCTACGCGCGCCCTGCTAGTAAAACAAGCAAACAAATAAGAAGTCGCCAAGATAACCATAACTCGGTTTCGTTCCATGCATCCCCGTGGCAACCACCTCTGGCGCGCTAGGCGTGCGCGGCAAAAGGTGCGTGGTATACTCTGCTTGACGGCGCCTATTCCAGGGTCGTATAGCAGCGCACTGATTTCCTCGCATAGCTGAGCGGATCACGGCGCCGCCCCGAAGTGGCAGGCGAAGCGCGAAGGCTCCCGACGGATGCGGAGCACTTCCGCCTCGTCGCCGCTGATCTGCGTCGGAGTGACGCGGCTCGTTAGCGCCAGCGCCGATCAGTGCAGCAGCAGCGACGTCGGCTACCGGGGTCCGCGCCTCTTGGAGCCTGCTCAAGCGCGTCGCCAGCGGCTCGACCACCCGTGTCCCCGTCGTCGTCCCGTAGCCCTGACCGTTGGGATGCGCCCCTCCTCCGGACCCTCGTACACAAACGCCCCTCTCTCTGTACTGTTGACAACTGGACAATGCGCACGTGTGCCCTGGTGCGTGTTTCAAGTGCGCTGTAAGCCCACGCTGTCAGGTGCACTAACTGCCAACGCTACTCAAGCGGCTCGCCTCCACCCTCTCTCTCTCTCTCTCTCTCTCTCTCTCTCTCTCTCTCTCTCTCTCTCTCTCTCTCTCTCTCTCACACACACACACACACACACACACGCACGCACACACACGCACGCACGCACGCACGCACGCACACACACACACACACACACACAGGTGCCCGGAAGCCAAAAAATCTCGCGGGTGATCCGGCGGGATCGACTTGACGCTGCTCTCAGCAACGTTTGCTATACCACATTGTATGCGTTTGCTATTACAGCGTTACTCCACATGAGGCTAATCGTAGCCAGAGCACGTGCGCGATACAGTACACGCGTGAGCAGTACGGAAAGACAGCCCGCTGAGGCCAAGAGTTCATACATTATGAAGCAGCACCTTTATACGCGTGGCAGCTGACCTTTCAATGAAGAGAGGCGGCGGCACGAATAGAGGCGGCGGCACGCTTCTATAGTGTCCTAATATTCACGCGTGATTTGAATTTTGCGCAATTTGTGCGTTAAAGTGTTCCCAACGAAAAGAAAAAAGACAGCGTGGCAGCTGACAGTTCAGCGTTATTAAAAATGGAGCGCTACACGAAAGAACAACGCGTTTTTATCGTTGAGCGATATAGATAAAACAATGAAGGTTGGGCAGATTTCCCGTTCTGGTGATCCCAATTGGCCACCCAGATCATGCGATTTCACGCCTTGCACTTTTTCTTTGGTTTCTTTTTTTTTTCAGTCTAAAGTTTATGCCAACAAGCCCACGACCCCCTTCCCCCCCCCCCCCCACTCCTTAAAGGAGGAAATCGAGCACTGTATCAAAGAAATTCAGCCATATTTGTGCAAGACGGTCATGGAAAATTTCAACAAAAGCGTGCGTATGTGCCAGTAAAGCCGTGGAGGACATTTACCCGATATTCTGTTCCGTACATAGCCCTATAATGTATACTTTATTAATCAATAGAGAATATAAAATTTTTAATTTTCACCCTGTGCTTTCTATCAAAATTACTTCCCGCGTGAATTTTGGGACACCCTATTATGGTGTGTTAGCTTGCTTGCTTGCTTATTTATTTATTTATTTATTTATTTATTTATTTATTTATTTATTTCCGTATCGCACTTCTGTGATGGGAACAGATTAAACGAGTTGCTTTTTGAGCCAGTTAGTGAGAGTTCTGCGGTCTTCAGAGAGACGGTTTATTATATGGTGAGGTACACGTAGAAGCCACCTCGTCGATAGCATATGCAATTGTCCAGGTGCATTCACATTTCCACTTCAGTCCGCGTTCACACAGAGCATGCAACTACGCATTTAGTTTGACTCAAGGAAAGGCGACTGAGGCCAGGGGATTTGATTTCTTATGGTGCAATACTATATATTCAATATTGATTTGATATATTCAGTTAAAACACTGCGCAGTATGGCGCTGTGTGATGGCATGTACATATATGCATTGTGGCATCCATGCCGCTCTGTTTATGAATAGTTTGTTGAAAGCATTGCCGAAGTGCGAGATGTGTGGAATATAATTGAACACGATGTATATCTTATACAATTGAACATTTTATAGCAGAAAAACGTAGGAACATGTAAATAATGTTTCAGGAAGACCTCCTAAAAGAGACGTAGAAAATTCTCTTCGTGAAGCTTTCCCAAATCACTCTGTATTGAAGCTTGCCAACAATTCTAATAGACATTTGTCTAATTCAGCACCTGGAATCAGTTCCAAAGTTCAGAATCAGACTCGTCTGTGCTCAGTGTAGATCTTCTTGGAGACAAGGCAATCCTGTTTTTATTTTTTCTCCAGTGGTATCTGACATAGAATTATGGTACGCTGTGAGGGTTCAAAAGATTACAAAGTCGACTGTTTTTGATAACATCAGATTAGGGGAACTGGTAGCTAAATTTCGCATCCACAAAAAACACTTTGCTATATATATCATAAATGATACCTTAACATCAGGCCAAATCCACGAAAAACTTCGTTAGTGTACTAAGACCACTACATAAGATGGGCTCAAGAAGAGATTATGACATCTATAGAGCTGTCGCTATTCTATGCTCCACAGCCCGCATAACAGAAATGATAGTCCATTTAAACATCATCTCATTTTGCAACACGTTTGACCTTATATCTACAGCACAATTTCGTTGTCACAAACGGTTAAGCACAACTCATCTTTTAGAAGAATTTAATTACTTAATCTGTCGAGAAATTTATAACAACAATGACATCCTTGCCTTGTTCGTTGATTTAAAAAAAGCGTCTGAGACAATTGATCACGTATTATTGCTTCTTAAGTTGTTCAACATGGGTTTTAGGGGTCCGTATCTTTCTCTTTTCTTTTTTTCGGAACTATTTTCATGAGAGATCTCAATGCGCACGTGTAGATCAAGCATTTAGTCCACCGATGATGATGAACTCCGGAGCGCCGCAGGGATCAATATTGGGTCCTCTTCATTCAATATTTACGTTAACGACCTTTCAATGCTGCCGATAAAATCTAAACTGTTTTTATACGCAGATCACACGACACTCGCACTATCGGCGTCAACCTATAATGAGGCTGCCAGAAAAATATAATCAGATATAGATGACTTACTTGAATGGTGTGTAGCTAACACAATCTGCATAAATGCGTCAAAACCAAATCGTGTGTTTCCATAGTCCTTATAAGACCATTAAGCCGTCCCATCCAATTTACCTATATGAGTACTTCGCACAGGTGCCTGTTTAGCCGATCGCTCTGTCACACACTGCGAAGTATTCAAGAATGATTTTTGACGATAGGCTGTATTGAAATGCTCATTTACGTAGGACATGTAGCAAATCGTTTAAGGGTGGTCAGTCTATCTTGTTATTATTGTAATTCACTTCATTCATGTTCATACGTAAACTGGTGTATAAAAGCTTAAATTAATCAAAACAATTGACGGCATCTAAAGAAAAATCGCCGCTGCTATCGCCTATGGAACCACTTATGACGGTGATGCTCTCTTATACATAGGACTCAAGTGCTTCCTGTAGCTAAAGAGTTCACATTAGATGTCTTGTATAAGCGTTCTTTTTCCGCTGCCTTTAGAATTTCAAACATAAAACAGCGAACATTACCTCAAGGTGAAAAACTTATTCCCAGATTATATACTAATTACGGAAAGAGAACTCGTGCTTTTTATGCACCATAAATTTAACGTTAATACATTAAATGTGGACTCGCCACTAACTGCCACAAAGGCAATTAAGACTTGCTGAAGGGCATGGATCACAGAAAACATTAAACGCAACTCTGTCCCTTGTCTTCAACACTATCATTACATCAATTCTCTAGTCTTAATTTGTTGTTGTACGCACGTTCCCGCACTGTTATAGTCGTTGATTGTATTGTTTCTTTTTAATTTCTTTCATTTGCTTGTTTTTATTACGACACATATGACAAGATTGAGATGATTTAAGGCCTATGTATTACGCCTGTACGACATTTTGTACTACCCAGCCGCGCACTCAAGCACTTGTGCTTATGCGGGCTGCAGCCATTGCTTTGTACAATTGTTATGGGAAACGATAAAGTTCAAATTCCATACATTAACGCATATCATATGAGTGCACAGTGATGTGACTAACGTATGTGTTATGCTGGAGTGAAGCAGTAAGGAAGAAAAATTAAAAATAAAAGAAAGGCGCTTTGATGCAAGATTTTAATGCTGGCGCTACCTCATCCGACGGCCGCTCTCTTTCCGGTGCCAAGTACTATATACATTGTCCTACTTTTTTTGTCCGCATACAGGCCTCAACTTTTTTGTCAGATAATAAAAATATACGTCTCCTTCGCGATTCTGTTCCTTAAAGTCGTGAGCGACAGGAGGACATCGGGAGGAAGTACATGAAGTCGTAAACTGCCCTGCCCCCCCCCCCTTTCTTTTCTTTTCCTTTTTTTCACATTTGAAAGCAGCGCAGTAATGATTTATTCTTATAACCACTCACAGAACGTAGAAATCAACCAAAGGAAAACACGATTCAGAAAGCGTTTGCTAGCGTCGTTAAGCTGTTACCCTGTTCCGTATTGCGTGTAAAGCGATTCAGGACAAGAGCGGCCAGCTTCGTGCCTAATAAGATGGTCACATTACATGCGAAATCGCTCTCAGGTCGCATTTTTTTTTTCTTTTTTTGTCATCGGTGTTAACGCGTGCGGACAATCTCGTCCAGTAGACGTCGCGGCAATTTGCTGGCTCCGTGCCGCCGAAGCCGTGCCGAGGCAACATCGCGCAGTACTGTACGTACGTACTAAATAGGAAGGCTGACCACAGTCGCCGCCGTGCAACGTGGAGCGTGTAAACGCGACTCATCCCTCGCGCGCGTGCCGAGTGGCCGCGATCTGGGAGCGCCGCATCGTTTACGCGCGTGCGGCCAGGCTTCCGGGTGAAGACGATGGCCGCCGCCGAGGGACACACGACGCGGCCGACCGCTGCGGCTGGCGGGGCGCCCCGGCTGCGCCAGTCGTGTTCACGGCTCAAGTCACCGCGCGGTCACGCGCCGCTTGACAGCGCGTGGACAGGAGGAGGCCGCGGTTCTCGAAACAGCGCCGCCGTTGTCTTCGTTGTCGTCGCTGCGCAATGTCAGGGTTGACGGGAAAGGAAGAGGGGAGGAGGGGGGGAGAGCGTGGAGTTGCCGTAGCACGAGCAGGAGGAAGGACGGGGCGTATATGCGTGTCCTGCGGTGACTCCCATCCAGAACGACGTCTTCAACCACGTCCGTGCGCTCTGGAATGCGAGACCTCCATATGCGGTTCGGGAGCTGACGAACGCGCGCGACGGCGCAGCTTGAGGAGGTCGACGTGCCTGCATCGGGCTGTTTGTCCCGCCACTGCTATACGACGGCTGCTATCGTTTCGTGCCGAACGTCACCTGGATCCTCCGCGTGCTCCGGGGATACTTTGAGCGAGGTCGCTGACCTGGCTTCCCTTGAGTCACATCCCCTGTCAGTAGACCAGTAGATCGGGCTCGGCAATTCATCGTGAAACTTTTGAAGCGTACGCAGACCACGGAGATTTCATTTTAAACCTCCTTATTGCAGACTTGATTCCCGCCAGTTGACTGCACAGCGAATGCCTATAATGTTGCTGGCCTGGCCTCCACGACCAGAATAGCTGGGGGACTTCGCAATAGCAACTAAACTCAGTCGCTCAAAAAGCTCAGCCTTCGCAAATTTTCGCAAGTTTCACCTGATTCCACGTACAAATTTTTCGAGCAACATACCCGAATTAAGAGGGAACAGTGTGACCATTGTGTATTACGATACACTTATTTACGTCCTCTTAGGCATAGAAAATGACTGCGCTTTTGTGAACAGTACTCCGTAAAGGGCAATTCATCTACATTCTCTGTATGCCATGTAAATTTTCTTTTTACTTTTTTTTTATATTTACGATTTGTTAGATAACGTAACGCGAATGTTGCAACTTGTGCTAGGTCTGCCGTATGCTTCCAAGCAACTCTAGCTTGGCGGAAATACGTTATCGCGACATATCGCGTGGTATACTTTAAAACTAAAATGTATGCAGACTCAGGGCAGCCCATGGAGGTTGGTAGGGCTGTATCTATATAGAATGATGTACGTACATAGAGGAACGGTGCTATGCTAAAGCAACCCCTTCTTGTTTGATTTCCTTTCAATTTGTGCGCATTCTGTTATCATTTCGGCCTTTACAGACGTCGTTGCTTTTAATAACAATACATCCGTGCGTTGTGAACTTCGAATACTTAATTTTTCTATATAGACCTATTCCAGGTCATGACATCGTGCAGACATCCGGGTAGCGCTGGCTACCGCGAACCTGGTGGCTCTGGCAGGCGCGCGCGGTTCTTTTGGTCGTGAGTGCCTTTTATCGTCGTACACGAAAACAAGCTAAGCCGCAGATTATTGCGGCTACGACTCAAGTGGCTCGACGTGAAATCGAAAAAAAAATGTTTATTTTTACTCCACCCATGCGTCTGCGCACTAGCGATATCACACATTTCTTGTTCACAAACATGAAGTTTGTGTATACCGAGCCGCTGGCCCGTCAAAGGAGCAACTCACCAGCCATCACAAAGCAGCGTCCACATCTCACAAGTGTCGACAATAACGTTGTCACGTGCTGAATGACCGACAACGCCGAGATCTGCCCACAGCCCTTCGGAAAAGAGCCATCCTTTCATCCGCCTGTCTCACAGAGTCAAACCGCACATCGCGCTCTTTCACGTAAGCCGTGCATGCGAAGGCGCGAGTCGGAATCGAATTAGCGACAGCGCGGGGGAATCGAGTTGGAGCGCAGCGAGCAGTTCCGGCGCGCGGACACGGTGCATACTGCGCAGTTCCAGTGAGCGTCGCCAATGCGCCAACGGCGAAAGGACGCGCGCACTGGCGAAGTCGTGCGGAGAACGGGGCTCGCGCACGCTTCCCGGCACGCAAAAACAAGCGGCACTTCTTTGTATTTCTGCTTCTCCTTGTGGCAGCCGTGCGTGCACCCGCGGCCATGTTCCTGCCGCGCTACCCCAGGTCGCTCGCGGTCGACCGCGGCGGCGCCAACGGGGGGGGGGGGGGGGGGGGGAGACCTATAACACTGATTGCTGCGTGCGCCTACCTTGCCCCGTGCGCGCGCCAGCTAGGCCAAGACGGAAGTGTTATCGCGGCGCGCTTCCGCGGCCGAGCATCGTGCGACCTGATGATGGTGTTCCGCTTTTACGCGCTATACGCAGTCTCTATATGCGAAGTCGGTAAGAAATGAACAACGAACAACTGCAGCAGCAGCGTCTCGTTCGGCCACCATCATTGCGCCTCCTCCATCCTCCCTTTCTCTAACGGCAACAACAGGGAAGAATGCAGCAGAGGAAGTCGCGATGCGGGCCCGCCAAATCAGCCCGCACGCCGCATCGAAACGTGTCACTCTTCGATCAGGTTCAAGAAAGAAGCACGAGGCAGGCGCACTCTCGCAGTCTCTGTGCGTGCGCAGTGAATGCATCCGATTCCTCGTCAGTATACGACAGAGCTCGGGGCTTCCCGAGTTATCGGATTGGAGAGCTCGCCATTGGTTCTTCCCGGAAGTACATTAAAACATAAAAAAGAAGCGTCACGTGCGAACATAAGGACTTTTGTCGGTCAAGGTTAAATGTCGTCGACACTTATTTTTTCACATGGTAGTAATATATGGGGTTCTTTTCTTCTCTGCATTCGATGCATTCATACCTGTTTTCGATCGGACATTTGAATCGAACCCAATATCACCGCGACGCCTCCACTGTGCCCGTTCAACAAGTTTACCTGGTGTAAATAATAATAATAATAATAATAATAATAATAATGATGATGATGATGATGATGATGATGATGGTGGTGGTGGTGACGACGACGATGATGATGATGATGACGACGACGACGACGACGACGACGATGATGATGATGATGATGACGATGATGATGATGACGATGCGTTCAAGAAGCCACAGAGGGAGTGAAAGTGTGGTGGAAGTTAGACGACGCAACAGCTCCGCAGCAACGCGGAAAGCTTTTTGCAACGTCAAGCGACTACGTTTAAAGTACCAGCCGCTAATGAATCGGCATCTATAGAATACAAGTTCACTCGAACGACGCCTCGCTCATCTGAACCAAAATAAGCTTTCCTCAACCGAATGAAGACTGCAGGCGAGAGCACAACCATTCTTCCTTGGAGAGAGACGGCAGTAGATTGAGAGTGATCGATGAGCGGCCCCGCGCATGCAGGCAGCCTTTCTTTGTCCCTTCACGACCGAGACCACGCATTGTTCGCCAGTGGGGCTGGCCTACTGGGCACGCATCCAATGCCGTCGTTGACCTGTCGCATTCCGCACAAAGTGACGACGACACAGCGCCGTCCTTTGCTCGCCGACGCTAATGGATCGGCGATCAGTGTACGCCGCGTCGTTCTTTTGTCGCTCTTTCTTTCTTTCACGTCAATGACAACGGCAGTGGATACAATAAAACACAAATGGAGAAAATTTATATTAGGCTATCTAACGCCTTATGTGCTGCAAGCCGCCGCTTTTGCAAGCGTCCGTTCGTTTTGACAAAGGACAATAAAAACAAAAACCGCGTATGCATGACAGATGCCCAACTAAAGGGTCACCACTCGCATTCGCTTACAATTATTGTCCAAATCATATCATTTTCTTGCGTACAGATAAAATGCGCCTATGTTGTTGTTCATCGCCAATATCTGTTTACAGTTGTAATACAGTGCTATCACAAGGTTTAACACAGTGCTACCACACGCACTGTGTAAGTCACTTTACAGACACTTCTGGTTATATCGAAATACAGCTTATGAAGTTCCTTTGTCCCTCTGTTCGAATCGTTACGGAGAACTTTAGCAGCATTTAACCATGCGTGAAAGAAAAAGAAACGGCTTAATTGACAAATTCTAGCACCACCTGTTCATGTACGAAGGGCTCCAGCGTGCGAATTGCTTAGTGGATGCAGGCCCACATTCACCGAGTCGTTCGCGCGCGAGAAAAACAATTCGTAAGGACGGACACGGTACAGCCGCGATGACGAACGAGAGCGACACTGAAAGCGCGCGACCAGCGAGAAACGGTTCTTATACGAACGACAGGCGTTCTGCTTCTCGCTCCACTGGTTGAATGACAAATGTGCGCTCAGCGTTTCGTCTGGAGATGGCAGAACTTCCGGAATAAAGGGCGGGCCCGGGATAACTGAACGAGAGCGACGTCGCTACGCGGCGCAGCGCGCTGTGCCGGGCGTATTCGTACACAGGCTGCAGGAAATGGGGAACGCACTTTCGCTTAGGAGCCCCGCGGTTGCGCGGCGGTCGCGATAGGGCGTTCGAACTTTCGAGGGTCGTCCGAAGGGGCGCGAAAGCAAAGGAGCAGGCAGACAGCTGCAACGCGGGAAAAGCAGCGCCGCGGGCACACTGCCGCCGCAGTGCGATGGTGCGCTGCCGAGCAGAGCCGTCATCGTCAGGTGGTGCCAGTTCGTGTCACGCGGTTCCCACCTCGAACCACCGCATGAACTCTGATCACCGCATGAGCTCGGCTTCTCTGAGCGCGGTGCCTGCGCCCACGGGGCCAATGGCGCCGCCGATGGGCACGTTTCCCCAGGACGACACCAAGAATAGCCGGCGGCGCGCATTATGCGCAAACAGCGATCGCTTGTCTCTCTCGCTCTCTCGACTCACGACTTTCGCTCCTTTTGTGCGACCGCTGCTCGAATTCGCGGCCCCGCCACGGTCGTCCTTGTGCGTGAACAGCAGAACGCGCGCGAGCACACGCCGGGGGGAGGCAGACACTTTGCACGTTGGGCCGAGCAAGTCGGGCAGCAAAAAAGGAACAGGAACAGAGAGGAATAGGAGGGCGTCGTGTTTGTTGTAGATCTGTCTCCCATGCAAGGCAGGAAAAGTGCACGCACGTTCTCTGTCTGTCCTAGAAAGTAGGGAAACACGTCGAGCTTTGTGTCAGCGAGGCACCTCTTTGGCCATGACGGGAGAGAACCGAGGTGAAAGCAGAAAGAGAAACCGCTTTCGTGAAGCGCCGTCGCGCGTGTGCCGAACGCAAAACTCGACGTGAGAACTCGGCGTCGCGCGCCGTTTCCTAATTTAGCTTCACAATTTTGCTTATATGCACGTCGAAAAGAGCAGTGCTCCAATTATTATTATTATTATTATTATTATTATTATTATTATTATTATTATTATTATTATTATTATTATTGAATGAAAAACGGAGAAGAGAGGAAACAAAGAAATAGGAAAGAAAATATAAGACAAAATATGAAACACAAATATGAAAAGAAATGACAGAGACACGGAAAAAAGAAAGTACTTCGCGCTGTATGTAAAAAAACACACGATGACAGCTATATAGCGGATAAATACAAGCTGTTTCAGTGAACACTTTCAAAAAATTTTAAAGGTTGCCTATGGCGGAAAGCACAATTCTAGTCCACGAGCTGGTCTACTCGAAGAGGCGGGCATTACTTGCACAAAAGTTTGACATGCATAATATACTAATTAACAAAATTTATTAATTAAGATTTTAACTAATCACATTATGGCCCGTATCGCAGTTTACAAATTCTAGCCGTCGAGCTCACAAGGCGAATCCACTTAGAACGAATTCTCAGGATGACACCAGTTTCGAGATATTAATTCCCGAACTTTGCCGGGGAATGCATTGGCGTTCCAGTTACTTTGTTAACAAAAAGTCGTTTTATGCTTTGAAGCACACAAGTAACTGGAACGCCTTGCGAACTCCATGGCTAGAACTTGTAAGTTACAATATGGGTCCTAAGGTAATTAGTTAAAAGTTAATTAATGAATTCTTGCTGATTAGTCGATAATGCATTTCAAGTTTTTGTGCAAGTAATGTCGGCCTCTTCGAGTAGACCAGCTCGTGGACTAGAATTGTGCTGTCTGCTAAAGGCACCCTTTAAAAAAATTTGAAAGTGTTCGCTGAAACACCCTGTACATTGATAACCATCATGCGAGTCGATTAGTCGTACGCAGAATACGCGTATAGAGCATAAACGATCTGCAGCGTAAGAACCACTGTTGTTGCGGAAGTTGCTGTGAGTTCACATACTTTCCCTGAATTTGGACCAATACAGTTTTTGGCAGTGCACTTCTAACCGTGACCGCGTGTGGCACTCTATTTCATTGAAATTTTACATAGCAGAAGCGTTGCGATTCAAAGAAGATGGAAGGATTAACTGGTCAGCGCTCCAGATAATCGAGATTGGAGATAATCGAGATAATCGAGATTGGAAAGCCATCCTACCACCTGGGTCATCCTAGGACAAGTTAATAATTAACAATGTTGCAGTTTCTGATACGCAGATAATAGCTTCTCCTTTTAACACCTATTTCCACTCTGTCTTTACGACTGATAACTCTGTAACCCCTGTTTTTGATTCCGAACCGTCGACGATACATCACTGTCTCCTGAGGGTGCACTTGACTTAATCCTAAACTTAGACACCAAGAAGTTTAGTGGTCCTGACAGTATCCCGACTGTTTTTCTCGTTCGATACTCGCTTTCGGGCAGCAGATATCTAACAATTATCTTTAGGAAATCTCTCTCAACCGCCACCTTACCTCAATCGTGGAAACTTGCTTGAATTCTGCCATTATTTAAGTCTGGTAACGTTCAATTGTTATCAAACTATAGGCTAATCTCCTTAACAGCACACTATTGTAAATTACTCGAACACATTATCTTTAAACCTATTATGGAATTTCTCGAAACTAACAAAATTTTATGCCTTTTCCAGCATGGTTTTAGAAGTGGCCTTAGCACTATGACTCAACTGACAGAATTCATTCATGACATCAGCAGCTCTTTAGACTTAGGTGACCAGATTGATGCTATTTTAAAAGACTTTGCAGAGGCCTTCGACACTATCTCACAACCCTAAACTTATGCACAAGCTGTTCGCTATACTAAAAAACGCATCTCTGGTTGGCTGGACGTCGGACTTTCTTTTCCAGCGTTCTCAATACGTATGCTACAACTCTACTAACTCACCCTTGATGCCTGTTTCATCAGGGGTTCCCCAAGGCTATGTACTGGGTCCTCTTTTATTACTGCTTGATATTAATAATCTCCCGGTACACCCCTCAGTTAAAATACGCCTTTTTGCAGATGATTGCGTTTTATATCATACCATTAAATCTGCTACTGATCATGTTGTCCTTAACAATTATTTTGCTACTTCTGTAACTGGTCCAAAGCATGGCAAATGAATATCAATTTTTCCAAAACTGTTTCCATGTCCTTTACACGACGCTCATCCCCTTCCTTCTTTGCCTATGCCTTTAACAATATTACTTTAAATAGGGTCTTCGAATTCAAATACTTAGGTATCCTACTAACACACGATTTGTCATGGTGGAAACGCAATGAAGTCACCTGTAACAAGGCCCTTAAAAGACTAGGTTACTTAAATCGTACGCTGCGTCTTGCTCCTCAAGAAACTTAACTTCTTACATAAAAAACCCTAATTCACCCCGTCCTCGAGTATGGCTGCGTTGTATGGAATCCATACAAACACTGTGACGTCAAAAAACTAGAATCAGCGCAAAAAAGGCAGTGCGTTTTGTTTGTAGAAGATATGAGAAGGAATTTTCGCCGTCTCTCTTACCCTACTTGGTCTCACTCTTCTTGCAGAGCGTCGCAAACTTGAATGCCTAAAAGTCCTTCACATGTTTATCAATTCTCCTCGCCTCTCCTCTCTAGATAGCTATTTGACTTTTCCCAAACCCTCATGTACGAGGAGTCACCATGCTCTAAATATGTCAACCTTTTTTGCCCGCACTGATTCCTTTCAACACAGTTTTTTTTCCATCAACAATTGAAGTCTGGATTTCATTACCGGGTAACAACCGTTCACTACCACTGAAACAATTCAAGCAAGCTTGTTTATAAATGTTTGTATGTTTATTGTTCATCCCACTCCTGCAATAGCCTCATTGAGGCTGCAGTATTGGTGGATGAGCAGGGAAGAGATGGATAGAACCGGAGTCATTGCAAGTGTAGACAATGAAACAGCTATAGTAATGTAGGTTTTAAATACGAAAGTCAAGATCCCGCTTATATAGGCAAAAGGCTAGATAGCGATAGATGTAGTAGAGAGATATAGAAATGCAAAGGAACGGCAAGGAAGTTAACCTGATGATGTAGTAAAGCCTGAATAAATCAAGTAGGCTAGGTGACTGTCTCCGCCCCCTTTCAAAGGGGAACCCGCCGTGGTTGCTCAGTGGCTATGGTGTTGGGCTGCTGAGCACGAGGTCGCGGGATCGAATCCCGGCCACGGCGGCCGCATTTCGATGGGGGCGAAATGCGAAAACACCCGTGTGCTTAGATTTAGGTGCACGCTAAAGAACCCCAGGTGGTCAAAATTTCCGGAGTCCCCCACTACGGCGTGCCTCATAATCAGAAAGTGGTTTTGGCACGTAAAACCCCAAATATTATTATTCAAAGGGGATGCCAATAAACATCACCTTCATCATCATCATCATCATCATCATCATCATTACCACCATTCCCGTTTTGTGACAAAAATGCTTATGGCAGTGACGTACGGATATCTATAGCCTTTTCGCATTGTCCATAGTTCTGCCCCTGAGCGAAATAAGACAAAGGCCCTTGGAGTCAGCGAGCGGAAAATTTTGTAAGAAATATGACCGAATATGTTTTGTATAGTGCAAAGGCAATAAAGGATGCCTGTGTTGCCGGCCATTAGGGTCCTTATTCACCGACTTCTCTTCCGTTAGAGTCCTAAGCGATTGACCATCGCCTCAGCCAAGGTCTCGTTATCATGATGATTGTTATCATGAGTAGCCGGCCAATGAGTTTTGCGCATAGGGGCCCTGTATGCCGTGAGGGTCGAGCACCTCAAGTAAGAGTTTTGTAAGCATGCCGCGATGAAAACATGATCTGGCAGAACGTGTTTTCTGGCAGGTAACATGACAGCAATCTTTTCTGGCAGATCACACTGGGCTGCAGGCTTTCGCGATACGAAAGAACACAAATGCGAGTTTAAACACAAATGACATTAGCTTGAAGTGAGCTATAAAACTGCGCAAGTAAATGATTTTGTAAGTAAATGATCAAAGTCATTTATACGCTAGGGTGAAGAACAGATACTAGACGCCAGAGATAATGATTAGCTATGGCAGTGATATTTTGATTTAAAGTCAGTCAATTAATGTCTGTCTGTCTGTCTGTCTGTCTGTCTGTCTGTCTGTCTGTCTGTCTGTCTGTCTGTCTGTCTGTCTGTCTGTCTGTCTGTCTGTCTGTCTGTCTGTCTGTCCGTCTGTCCGTCCGTGTCCGTCCGTGTCCGTCCGTCCGCCCGTCCGTCCGTCCGTCCGTGTCCATCTAGTGCTTTCTTCATCTCGGGTAGCAGACCTGATGCTACGCTGGAGGCGTATATTGTAACGCTCCTACTTTTCCGGCCGCTTCTATTAATTTCTTATTGTCCGTCCCGCCGAATCTCCGATCCCGGAGATAGCGAAGTTGCGGCTGTGGCATCGTGTGGGCCAATTACGAAAGACAAGAATAATGGAACAGGGGAGGAACCGTTGCAAAGTGCACTGCACATGGTCAACCTGTCTATACCTTCTTTCATATATTCTTCCCTCTGTCGCATGGCCTTTAAACTGTGACGGTTAAGTTTTAATCAAACGCAGCCGTTAAGGCACAAAATGGTACACCTCGGCCTAAGCGAGGTCTCGGAAACACTCGTTTCAAGGAACGGCTGTACGCGAACGAATCCCAAATAGCGTCCGACAACGATCCTTCACGCTGCTCCACTCGTGTTTCGACGAGCCTATATGTAGCCATCATGTTGCAACTAAACTCGTTCTCAAACCGCCATTAACCGCATGACCCGAAATACAACCTCGAGTGCCTCGAGGTGTGCAGTTGCTTCCTGAAACTCCTCGAAACAACCGCTTCGTGTGTACCGATCTGACAGAAGTGATTTCGGAAAGTGGTGTATAAGGAAGCTCCATATTCGGATCGCTGTCTTCGATGTGTCTTGAACAGCAGGAAAAAAGAAAGCGACAAGTGGCGGTGCATGGAATAAGCGATGCTGGCCTGTCAGCGGGGCGTTGTACGATAGGTCCCAAGAGTTACAGGACCTCGCTCCTGTTGTACACCGGCGGCCATCATCGAGGCTAAGGTCCACGGATGAGCCCGGCTCGGCCCTCTCATATAGGAAGGGCATGCCGCAAGGGTCACGGCGTCGGCCCTTCCTCGCACCATTCACCTTCAAAGAACGGCGCCTAAAGTTCCCCCCCGTATCGAACGTTTAAAGGGCGCAGGAGGCTGTCCCCGAACATATGTGTGCCTGGGTTCTGGCGGCGGCACCGAAAAGACAAGTCGTCATTACGCGCCAGATTTTGCAGTGGCCGAGCCGATGTTCTTGCGTAGTGCACAACACACGCGATACGACCCCCTTGGAGGGCGTTGCGTGGCCGACGCTTCTCGCTCTAAGATGGCGCCTGCGCCACCGCTGTAGCATCGCGCGCGTAGCTCCAGTGGAGCTGTAGCATCTCTCGCACGGAGCGCGAGCGGACGCCGCCAGGATGCACAATGCGTCCCCGCGCCGAGGTCCTTCGGCCGGCCAGCCATTAATTTAAAAGCAGCCCGACCCGCCGCTGCTCACGTCGAACGAGCGCCGCCGCCAGGGCCGAACGGGGTCAGCTCTGGAAACAATAAGTTCGAAGCTGCAGCGCGCCGCCGTTCGTTTTCTATATATTTTCCGCCTCGTCCCATTGCCATCGCCGCGAAACGAGGGCGTCTTCTCGCTGCCGACGAGACCGGCCACACTGCGTGCGCGTTATGCGGCCCGCACGAAGGTCCTCGCGCCGCCGCGAGAGTGAGTCCCTGAGCGAGCCGCAGTTTCGGACTCCCCCGCGTGAAGACACCGTGGGAGAGGTATCCTTTCCGTTGCTGCGCGGCAATCAACCCTTTGTCCGCGCGCTCTCTCTTCCCTTGTTCTTGCAACGAAGAGAGAGCGCGTGCACGCTTCGATTGAGCCAGCGACGACGCCCGTGCCGGGCTGCGGCGTCAGGGTTTTTTCGCTAACGGTTGTCTCTGTAATTGATCTGTGCGCGCCTCCCTTGTTTTGCAGGCCGTCCGTCCGGCAGCATCCAACGCGCCACGGGAGAAAGGCCCCGTTGTCTTCTCGATTGCAGCATGCCCCGGCGTGACTGCTGAAGCCACGCACGGCGGTGGCCCAAACGCGAGAGATGGGCAGAGCGTTGTGTATGCTACGGGCAGTTCTATCGCCTTAACGAATGAGTAGTGGGTGGGCGCTCGATCTGCAACGGTGGGTTTGTGGTTACGCAGCGGCGGCTGACGCCCTCCGTCGAAGGTGGCGACGGCGCTAGTTGCGACACACTTGTCGCAACTGTGTACGTGCTCATCGTGTTGTACTTGACTTTCTTTGCGAGTTAAGTAAGCATGTTCTCTCGGTCGTGCAAAAGCGACAGAAGCTGGAAAGTATCAGCTTGTCGATTACGACAACGATGCAGCAGTTGCCGTAATTGAACTGCATATGCGGCTGCGGAAGAGGGGCTAGCTTACTTAGCTGGAGCCGCACGAGTAATTGTGAGTACTGCGGCCGCAAGACAAAATTCTTGGACACTGGCCTACACGGACGTCAGCGCGAGCCGCTATAAAGGCGCTGCTGCCTTTCTTAAGAGACACCAGATAGTGCGACAAACTGGGACTGTGCACTGTGTGGGGTTTTACCTCTGAGTGTGACATTGAGATTGTTTGTGACTTTGTGACGCCTTCATGATGATGCTGATGTTTATTGGCATCCCTTATGAAACGTGGCGGGGACAAGCAGTCATATAGCTTGCTCGATTTAATCAGGTTTTACTACATTTATTGATAGCTGCATGGCCTTTTGCCTGTCTGGTATCGATCTTAACTTTCGTATTTAAAACCTCTATCATTATACTCTACCATTACCTACACATGGATTGACTTCGATCCTATCATTCTCTTCGATGTTTTTGTTCCACCAATACTCTGATATCGTTCTTACTTATCTCAACTGCTCACCAGTTAATCCTTCCAGCTTCTTTGAATTTCAACGCTTGTGGAAAGTGGAATCTCAAGCAGCCAGCTCGGGCCTGAAATAGCAAGGCACTCCCCTTCGCTATATCACACCGACTGTCCCTCCTGATTTATTTCTGGTCGTTCTTGTAAATCTCGATGGTCATTTTTTGTTTCCATCCTTTGTATCCAATTTACCATCTCTGTTTCTCTCACTTCTTATTTTTGTTTATAACTCCTGGTTGTCTATTTACACTTTAAATTATATTGTACTTGGATGCCGACATTCTTGACCTCGTCTTCGATTCTGTGTCCACGCTTTTGTGGTACGATATTTGTGCACTATAGCCGGCCATTTCTTCTCATCCATGTCCCTTAGTCTTATACAAATCTCATATTTTACTGAGCTTCTCTGACTGCAAGAGAATACCAATCCATGTCACATTGCACTGCCTCATTTGTGGTTTTATCGTGATGCCCCAAAGCCAGCTAGTCGGTCCACCTGCGCTCTGGTTAATCTCCAACCCCGACAAGATTGATTTTATAGCAAAGAATTGCATATGCGAACGTTGGTGGTGGTGGTGGTGGTGGTGCAGCGATGTTGCAGCAGGTGGGGTTAGCCTGGCATATATAGCTGGCGATTGTTTCGCCTGAGCCTCCTATGAATTGAGATCAAGGGTGTGTCACCAGGTGTTGAAGAGCCCCGGGTCTCGCAGGAAGGCAATCAGCAGTCGTCGCACTCTCTTCCTGAGTGCCGCGGGCCCTCCGGGGAAAACGACGTCTTCAACGGTCCTGTGCGAAAGACCGTTCTCTTCGACCATCGCTTTTCGTCGACCATCACTTTTCTGTGTTGAACTGCGGACATAGCCAAATGAAATGTTCGATGTCGCTGGTATCACCACAGAAGGCACACAGCGGGGAAGCGCATCGTCCAGTCTTGAATAACCAAGGCGGACGATGTACGCTAGCGCTGTCACCATTGCACTTTTCCAAATTGCTCGCACTACCTCGTATTTATTGAAGCGTTTATTTGCTCTATATTTCATTATTGCTGCGTTCCGCTTCCTTTTTCATTTTTCGAGTATCTTGGTGGATTCTTGGGTAGGTCTTTCCTTCGGTTATGTATGGACCCAGGTATTTATATTGCTTGACGATGGGCATGACTTCCTGTTGAATTGATATCACGTCATTACTCGTCTATTCATTAAAGATCATAATTCCCGATTTTGTTGTGCTAAATTTAAGGTGTAGATTCGTCGTTGCATTGACACTTATATTTGCAAGTCTATGTAAATCCCTTGCATTGCCTGCTAGTATAGCACTATATCGTTCGCATACATCATCCCAGGCACTTTCTGTTACAGCTTTTGCCCAATCCAGATGTAAGATAGATCAAGAGGTAATTCACTGCGTTCCGGCCGTCTTTCCATGCCCTTTACATAAAGCGCGAACAATAATGGAGACATACGACACTCTTACTTCAGTACTTGGCGAATATATGCACCACTTCGTTACATTTTCGTCCTTCCCATACAATTCGTACTTGGTTGTCCCTATATATATCCCTCAACATCTACACGGTGAGAGTATCCGATAGCAATTCCCTGTCTACGTTGTCGTAAGTTACTTTAATATCTAGAAATGCTATCCACAAAGGTCTATTCTGAGCTATTTCAATCTCTATGCACTGCGTTAGTACAAAAATATTATCCCCTAAATGTCTGCCTGGTCTGAACCCATTCTGTAGTTTCCCCAGTATGTCGTTTTCCACCATGCACCCACTTCCTTCGACAGCTCTAATTTTGTGGACTTGCATTGCCATTATGTATCTATATCTATCTATTCCCTCCTTCCCGCCCCCCAGAGTAGGGTAGGTAGCCAACCAGACTCATTTCCGATCAACATTCCTGCCTTCTCTCTTTATTTCCTCCTCCTCCTCTCGACGTTAGTGGAACTGGCCTGCAGGAGCTCATCGTGTGCTTATCACATTTACCCGTATACATAAGGTTCATCCTGCTTTCAGGCCATCCAAACGGAATTTTCTTTGTTTTAATCACTTGCTCCATGGCATTGGCACACAGACTATGTGACAGCGCCCGCACATACAGTTCTACAATGTTCTTTCTTTGGTCTGTTTTCTTTTCTCTTTGCTTTCACTCTTTCATACCCCATTTTCCCCTTCCCCAGCACAGAGTAACAACCTAACCTGTGGGGTGACTATATATATATATATATATATATATATATATATATATATATATATATATATATATATATATATATATATATATAAGCCAGAGCCTTCCAAGGCCCACGGGTCAGCCAGGTTAGCATCGACACCGGCCTTGACCTACGCCATTTGGAATGGGGGGGACGAAAAGCAGAAGACATACTCGGCGTAATGTGACTTTTTTTTTCGTTCTCCTTCCTATTGGTGCCGTTCAAATCTGGTAACCTTTTGTTCGAATTCCGACTCCAATCAGTTCAGTTCCAAGAAGCGTGCAAGCATATGTGTAACCGCCTACTCACACTTACACGAGCGCCTCTTTCCCTCTCTCTCACTCCCCTGCAACTTGGACCTTGGAGTGATAAGCGCAACCAAAGAAGGCTAGCTCGTTCTGAAAAACTTGCTAAATGGCGTTGGTATACTGCTCGCTACTATTCAATATACCTCTACAAAGAAATTGTTTTCCATCGCTATTGAATGTTCGACAGACTTAATTTCTGCAGCATGATCGCACTGAGCATGCACTGAACGTGTACTGAAGATACAGACTACCGGTGAAGTTTAAAAAAAAAAAGAAAAAAAGTAAAGGACTATCGGTCGTTTCCACCAATAGGCAGATGGCCTTGGGTTATCGCGATAGGGGGTATACACCCATAACGTGCGTAATGTTTGTAATGTATGTAGAATACACAAAGCCTATACAGTAGTGTTCATAGAATGCAATTCGTGCTTTCTTGCTTCCTATCTCCCCCCTCCAGTAGGGCTAAACGATTTGCAGTAACTGAATCCATGCAGAGCAAATGGCAATTCTCCCGTTTAGAACAAATGTTTAACTTTATCCGCTATTCGCTCATACCCCATACGTCATTGCCGCGATCCCGCGGGTGTAGCACAGAAGCTCACTGCGTGCTTTAACTGCAGCCTATATACCCACCGAAAGTACACATCTCTGCGACCTTACGAAAGGCGTGAATATTTGTTTTGTCTTTCTTCTTCATTTTCAATGGCCCGAATTGGCGTCATCATCTCGACTTCCATGATTCCGCACGGTCTACATCCCGCGTCGTTGGACAACTTGTAATCCTTCTTCGTGCTTCAAAGGCATAGTGGGAGACTGGCAATATATCAGTCCTTTTTATTTCTTGTTCACAGCGCGTAATAAGCTTTGCTTAGAGTGCGTGCTATTGTGCACGGTCGCAAGGAACGAGAATCGATCATGAATTGCGTGCACGTGGGTGGGTGACTGTGTATAACTATAGCTGAATGAGCGGGCGCACAAGTGCATCGCGCCAGCGCTATAGCACGGCGTTCAGGTCAGCACCGGTGATTGGTCCGGGATAAAGACTTTACGAGGCGGACGCTCGAGGTGCAGCTAAAAAAAAGAAAAGTGGGCGCGCATTCTCTCGAGAGCCAGCGATGCGCAATGCATTGCGCAAACGAATTTCAAGACGAAATAACGACTGTATCCCCAAAGGAACGAGCACACGACTGCCGAAAACGTTTCCAGGGACCCCCCCCCCCCCTTCAACCCATCCTCTCTCTCTCGCTCTCCTAAAGGAAGGAGGGAGGGGGGTTCTCTTTTATCCGCCGATCGCGTCACGCACCGGCGGCGCTCGTTCCTATTTCCTTCTTTCGGAGGGGGTGAAATGACTAGTCGCCGTCGCAGGGATTCGACTCTCGCTTTCTTACGCATACTGTATTTCCTTTGTTTCTGTTCGTTTTGTTTTTCCGCAACGAACGGGAAAATCTCGCTTTCGAATGGTTCGTTTTCGCGCTGCTTCTGTGAGAGAGTGAGCCGAGAATAGCAGCCTTTTTTTCTTCGACCTCACCCTTGCTTCATATATATATATATATATATACCTTTCTTCTGTAGTAGTGCACATGCCCAAGAACAATGCAACAAGGCGTGCTAATGTGCGTTCATTAGAGAGTTGAAGAGAGTGTATTAAGGCCTTTGTAATCTTGAACGAAAATTGGTGGGTGAACTTCAGCACTCGTATTCACAACAGAACTCTCAAGCTAGAATTTTTCGTTAGAGGAAATTGCAGCTAATCCTGATGCTGCATACGCTATTAGCGAGGTGGCCGGCCAACGGGAAAGAACACTTACGAACAAGATATTTGCTAATTCGGCTCGAGTACCGCAACTTCCTCCACAAAGTACAGTACTACTCGGCCCCTCTTAGTGCAAGAAAGTGTAATTGAATGTCTTTCAGGACGCGCTCGTGGCAGCGACAGTTTCATCAGCCTTAAAAGATAAGCGGATTGCGGTGTTCTTGTTTTGCATAGCACGTATCAAACGTTTTGTATTTCTTGCTCACTGGCATGTCTGCCACTGCTGCATGCGATGTCTGCGGTTCAGAGGAAAGCATTGAGCACTTGGTGCGCCGATGCTCCCAGCGTTAATACACAGACCCACAGAGTTGGGTGGACAAAGGCAATTAGATAACCGACTAATGCGCGAGGTGACGCTCCTTGAGGACCGATCTTGGCTTATCCGTGTGGTTCCTTGCGCGTGCGTCTCCTATCGGCTCTGCCCTCTCAATCTCTAATTTCTACCTTGTTCCCTCATCCCCATGTAGGGAAGCAAACCGAAATCATTTTCTTTCCACCAAACACGAACGCTGGAGGTTTACCCTGAAGTACTGGCCGCTATTGCTCGTGCCTGATATCGCGTGAGCCAAAGTTGTGTGCTCGTACTCGAGTTGCCCACACCAAGTGATTTGTCCGGATATGGCTATTGGCTTGACAAGTTGTTAAAGAGAAGCCGTTTCTGGACTAAAGTAATTCAATACCAGCTGCCTGTGTAAAGACACGTATATGCGCGCTTTGCCGAGGCATTTACGATTGTTTAAGTATTTTTTATCGTTGTTAGTGCTGTGGATTGAATTGATACATATCTGGTTCAGAAACGGTATACTCTGCTCCAGTACAACGTACTTTAATGCTTATTTATTTTCTTACACCACGCGCAGAGATAGGTGGTTTTTGTGTTAAGATTGAGTCTGTCAGCAGGTCACAATAAATACATAGTGCGACAAGCTACAGTGCGTACCCTTGTGCAATCACACTCGAGTGTTTGTTTTTCCGCTAAGCCCCCAAGTTTTCATTTCACCTCCGTTGCCAGACATTACGAACGCGGCTGCTACCATGTGTGTGTCAGTGATTGCTATGGTCGGATATACCTCGAGTGTATCTTTTGTCCTGGGCCATAAACTTTCGCAAACGCGCCCTATGGTGTTTCTACGGTAAGAAACTAATGAGTGGCTTGCCGCTTGATGGTCACCCCTTTATTCTTCGTTTCTCAAAGTGGAGAGAAATCCCGACCCTCCGAAAACGAACGGCTAGGATTCTTTCTCTTTCCTTTTCTTTTTTCGTCTTATTTTCGTTCCTTAAGGGCATGTGTGGGTGCGACAAGGTTTCAACGCAAAGCTGCGGCAATTCTGGAGACAATCCTGACCAGCGGAAGTAGCGATATACATTCCGCTATTCGTAGGAGTCTCTTATGCCTGCTGTTTTCTTTCTGCCCTAACGTTGTCCTGCTGCCACGCTTCCAGGGCACTCGTGCTTGCAACACACAGCCCATCTTCCAAGAAAGTCCTGGGAGGCACGCCGTTAAACGAATTCGCCCTGTGCCTCCGAAGCACCCTAGGCTCTTCAGAGGTGGCGAGTGAGCACCTACCCCCGGGCAAGCCGGTGGAGGTTGGTGGGGCGGCTATCAAGAAGGGGTCTGCACCGAAACGCGCGCTTCCACGAAAGGCCTGGCGGTCCGTGGCGCGCAGCCAGCAAGGCATGGGTGCGCAGCGAGCTGAGGACCTCTTCGCGCTCACCCTCGTATTATTATTTTGTCCCACCAGCTTCTTCCGCCGCCTCCTCGCCGTCCTTCTCCGCTTGATCGGCCGAGTGTCTCGCCACCCGCCGCTACCCTGCCAGTCGCGGGGAATGCTATGAGGGCCGCGCTGAAAAAACCAGTTTTTATTCCTCAGCAAGGGGCGGCCCAGCTCGGGTGAGGTGCTGGTCGAGAGGGGGGGGGGGGGGAGCTGGCACGAGGAGAGAGAGCACCGCTGCATCTTTGACCCAGGTTGGGGTGGCATGGCCAGTCTAACGGCTGATCGTGCCCCTATTATGCAGCGTGCGGCGGATTACACCGACAACGACGGCACAGACAGAAGAGAGCGACGCCGCCGCCCTGCAGCTAGCTGGGGCGAAATGGCAGCGGCAACCGAGCAGCCAGCAGCGTCGCCGCCTCGCTCGCCCTTCCCGCGAGGCACCGGGGGCAGGCGCGCGAACACTGCTATCCGTCGGTCCCCTCGCTGCTCGTCCAAGTCTGTTATCGAGTCGCCCCCTCCTTCCTAATACGCGGTCATGACTCGCCAGATTCGCTATTCCTCCTTCCCGCTCTCATCGGCCGGACGCGCACTCTCGCTTTCGAAGCTGGTCATCACATTGCTGTCATTCTCGCTGAACGGCCCTGCGACCCCGCCCCTCGCTTTCTTCTTTGCAGCGTCTTCCGTTTGTTCAACGCGTACTCCCTGTCTGGAGCCGTGCGGCGGCAGATGCCCAACGGCCCGCCATTGTGAGCGTGCCGGCGGTCCTC
Organism: Dermacentor variabilis; assembly: GCF_050947875.1. Classification (NCBI taxonomy): domain Eukaryota; kingdom Metazoa; phylum Arthropoda; class Arachnida; order Ixodida; family Ixodidae; genus Dermacentor; species Dermacentor variabilis. The sequence continues at coordinate 60,193,638 of NC_134568.1, read as the reverse complement.
CATCTGCCGGGCAGCCTGGCTGAATGTGTATGTCTGACTGAAGCTGCGCTGCAGTGCTCTGGAGTGCCGCAGTGAAAGCACCCTCTCCACTCTCCGGCTGGCGTACGTAGGTGTGTGCTCCAAGTAAACTGCGCTCGGGTTGACTCGGCGCCTGCCTGCCAGACTTCGTGTGCGACTGCTTGTCTTTTCACCTGCCTCTCATTGCTTCACTGCGTCGACACTGCGGACTCGGGCTGGCTCAAACGAGCGACTGCTCCTGCTGCTAGAGCACGCGTCGCGCTCCCTTTCAAGGGTGTGCCTTATGTTCGCTCGCGCACGCGGTCCTTTCTTCAAACAAACGTTCGGTGAACTGTAAGGCCAGACCGGCCGTAACAGCGTAACGTTCGGCATATGATCAACCAAAGCATGTCAGCGATGAGAACCTCGAGTGGGCGTAAACACGCGGGCGCTCACTTCAAGAACACAGCAAGCGCGCATTTGTGGGGAGTGTGCTTAACGTCTTGGGCGCGTTTTCATTCTTGGAACTGACGAGGCAACCAATATCTGGCACTCCACAACTATAGGTACGTCGTCAATTAAGACTGGTGTGTCGCGTTGGCCTCCTTCAGATGTCAGGTCATGTCTACTGCCTATCTGTCTGTTTCACCTGCAAACATAATTAATCATTAATTAATCAACTGACCACATATTATATTCAGAGCAAAATTGTTAATGAGAAACTTGTAGACCACCCTAAAAAAAAGTGCCACGCGAGTAGTCGTGTGGCACTTTCTTGTGTTTCGCGGGCTTTCTTTCACTCTTGGAAAGAAACTTTTATGAAACACGTATTGAGCAACAAAAAACTGGATCTGGAATTTTCCAGGAGAGTCTACAATTTTCTCATTGGCATTTTTGCTCTGATTTTAATATTGGAGCAGCTGCCTAATTAATAATAACAAATTATGTATTTAGGCGAAATGGGCGAAATAGAAAAAGTATTCTGACTTGATTTAAGCAACAGTAAACATCATTACACTCTAAGAAAAGCTTGCACCCTTTGGGGTGTATATTTGCCACACAACGATAATCGTCATCTGTCTTGCCCGCGTTTTCTTTCTTGAAAACGCTGCGCCCGCTACTTTCCTGGCGAGAATGATCTGTCATGCTGATAAAGGGCATGCCGTTCGTGACTTGGATTCGTGACGTGAAGAAAGGAAATGTGGGCAAGACAGATGACGGTTATCGTTGTGCGGCAAATATACACCCCAAAGGGTGCAACTGTTTTTAGGGTGTAGCTTGGTTCTGTATCTTTAAATTTTGGCACAAGTTATGGGGGACACATTGCATATTCTGTGCGAGTAACACTGCCAAAGATATGACTGTGTGTATGTGTGTGTGCTTGCACGTGCGTGTGCGTGTGTTTTGTGAGAGAGGGCGGTGAAGGGAAGAGGGGTAGGGAGGGTGCCTCTATCTCTTTCTCCATCTTTTAAAACACTATTGCGGAGCAACGGGTCTTCCCAATCGCCACCCTCTCAGGACCTTCAGCGAAAACGAAGCTCTCTGCACGTAACACACTGGCGCGAGCAGTGGCAAACCAGTCTGCCTCGGCAGCGCCCGTGCGCTCAGCTGGGCGGCGGCGGCGCTGCACCGTGGGCCGCATCGCGGAGACAAAGCGGGCTAATAAACGCGCCGTGTCGCCCGCTGCTGGGTGGGGGGCAACCGGGCGACGCCGCTCCCGCCGGCCGGAAGTGGCCTTTCCTCCGTGCGCTGTTCCGGTGGATGCGTGCATGCACTTTCCGCTAGCGGCCGTGCGCGGAGCAAGTCTGCTGCTGTCTGTCGGCCTCGCTCCGGCGCGCGCTGTGGGCGTGCTCCGCTTACAGGAACTTCGAGGGCAACTCCCCTCCTCCGAAAACCAGCCCCCACTGCAGACGTCGCATGCGAACGACTCAGGCCATGTCGACAGATAACCTGGCCGCCACAAACTGCTCGCTGTCCTAAGTTTGAGGCCACTTCTGACTCATTATCGTCGAACACAACGCTAGCTCTCTAATAAAGGACGTTAGCCCTTCGATCCCTGAGGAATGCGGCGGAATTCGCCATCTCTGGACATAAGCGCAGATTCTGTAATTGTGACGCAATGGTTCCCCAAAGGAACAAGAAAACGTATCTCCCCCTTCCCCTCTCTTTCTCTTTTTATCCCCTTAACCCTTCCCCCGTGCAGGGTGGCCAACCGGAACTACCTCTGGTTAACCTCCCTGCCTTTCTCTGTATTCTCTCTCTCTATATGGCCGGGCCTGAAGCTCGATCCGACAGCTTTCGTGCATGTGCACACCTACCTATCCTATATCTATCAATTGTGCACAGTGCGCATAATCGTAGGTAGCGTGTAGCTTCACTTCACCGCTTTCGTTACGTACATTACTCGCAACTTGCAATTGAAACAGTACAAAGGGTAGCAGGAAAATGGGAACAAGGGGACTTGGGTGCCTCATGTCGTCGTCTCAAGTGGCCACTGTTGATAGACTACGCATTGTACTATATGGGTCAACGTGCAAACAGCGGCTTATTTTATTATCTGTGCTGCTGCCGCGCAAGGAAACGAGTAAACTAAAACGCGTCGATATGCAATTAAATGACAAAAACGAAACAGAAGTCACCGAATCTGACTGCAGATACACGATCTAGTATATTTCGTGCCCATAAGTTTTTTTTTTCCGTATACCAATCTGTCGCTAAGCTACTCGCGTGTTCTTTATCCGTTAATTTCGTCGTCAGTAATGCGCCAGATGAAAGCCCGTCTGTGTCTTGAAAAACAGTAGACACCCTCAGGCCTGACGCTACACGCGTGAACTCGAATTCTGTTCGTCGACCTCGGCAAGCTCGGCGGAATGGAGACAATACCGGTCCGGACTGTTATCAACGGCGCGTGCCACGGTTCACAATAAGAGGCCAGATCGCTCGCCCGTTTGTGTGTGCCTAGAAGCGCATACCATGGAGGTCTCCGTGGTGGCGTACGCGCTCACAGTGACGTGGATCAAACTTCCTGTGGGGGTCGAATTATTTGCGCGGCTTCTCTTTGTTTTCACTGCCAGGACAAACAGATGGCCCCGGGAAAGCACCCATTGTTTTGTCGCCGTTCGGACAAAAACGCTGTATGCGGCTTTGTGCTATGAACTATACGGCCTGGTGAGTCCTGCTCGCTGTCAGTGGTTTTCCATGGAACGTGGACACGCGCGTATATAACACACGCGATATATAATAACACATCGACGGGCCACCTCTTCCTTCTCGCGTTTATCCCTCGTTTGCGGTAATTGGATTTCTTTTTTCTTTAGCAGTTCATCCATGTATTCGTTATTCTCAAGCGCGGAGTGTTTTCTTTCTGCGCCCAAGTGACATATATTTTCAAGGCACAGGTTATACTTAGAGGCACACTCAGTGTCCATATGTGCGGAGACATTAGGCACTATATCACACAGCCAGCTTATTTTGACATGTTCTATATCTAAAATACAGAAGCGATAGTTCTGATTCACAAATATGTTCTGTTCGCAACAACTGCTAGTCATATGTCGGCGCATTCGCAACCATGTCGCTCGGTGCAGCTCGAGATCCCCAATCAACTTGTCCCCGTTATTACAAAACGTTCGCGCGCAGCAACGAGCCTGTGGCATAAATGTTTTGTAACAACAGGCAAGTCGGCAAATTTAGACGGAAGCAACAGTCACCAACGAAAACTGTAGACAGCGGCCGGGTGCACTATTCGTCCTCTGGGCGCTAGAGCTCTGACGAAGTGACTACACATGTGGCTGGATTGAGGAACACTGAAGAACTAAAGTCTGCGAAAAAAAGGCACTTCATAGTCGCACTATACGACATATATACAGGGTGTTTCAGCTAACTTTAGTCAGAGTTTAAAATATGCCGATGCACTCTAAGACGACGCGACCAAATACATGTTGGTTACTTTTGTATCTAGCGTGTCACGCTATATTTTTTTGTATTTCGCTTAATTAGATCATTAGTCAAGATTAGTTAACCAACTTCTGAAGCAACATGGCTAGGAAAATAATTTCAATTAGAAAGTTGCAGAGCGGTTTGCAAAACGCCCGAATATATATATATATATATATATATATATATATATATATATATATATATATATATATATATATATATATATATATATATATATATATATATATATATATATATATATATATATATATATAACCAGGGTGGTCACAACTACCATGCACCAAGATTTAAAAATACGCAAATGCCGCGCAGCTAGATAGAAGCAAGGTAATGTTGTTTACCGTCGCTTGGTGATACTCAGATTATCCTTAGCATTCCGCTTAATTATATAATTAGTCTTTATTAATTAATGAACTTCTCAAATATTATAGTTAGAGGAAACATGTCAATGAGAAAATTGTAGAGCGACACGCAGAACTCCCGATACAGCTTTTCGTTGCTCAACACGTGCTCCGTAAGAGAGTTTCTCCGAGCATGAAAGAAGGCCGCGAATACACGCAAAATTGCCGCGCGACTGCTCACTCGAGACACTTCGCAGGCTTCTTTCACGCTCCGAAAAACACTTTTATACAGCACGTATTGAGCACCAGAAACCTGTGTCAGGAGTTATTCATGTTGCTTTACAATTTTCTCATTGACACATTTCCTCTAATTAGATTATTTCAGGAGTTCATTAATTAATGAAGACTAACCATGCAATTAGGCGGACAGCAAAATATAATCTGAGTATCTCCAAGCGACGGTAAACACCAATATAACTTGCTTCTATCTAGCTGCGTGGCATTCGCATATTTTTAAATCTTGGTGCATGATAGTTGGGAAACCCCATATATATTTCACAGGGTACTACGACAATTACGGGTCTGTTGACCGTCCTTACATAACGTATCGTGGCTTTCTAGCCCAAGGACCTGGGGAAAGTCAGTGCATCAAAATTTTTAAAAATCTTGACAATCTTCAGGGTCCTGCTCAACCCTCATCAATACGTAAAACAAATCCGTTTCCCTTCGTTTCCCTTCAGACCTCTACTCCTCACTTCAACGTTCGGACAACGGCGCGTGCCAGATCTGCATTTACAAAGCCAACGTATGAACAGCGAGCACATGGCACAGACGCGTTTGGCGTCGCAGGAGCTAGTTTCATCACTGAGCGCAATAAGAGAATTAGGAGATTTAGAAAGAGGGGACAACGAACGGAGACAAATTAACATAGAGAGCAAAAGAAACCAGGCGGAGACTGGGTTTCACTCATGCGCAGTGCCGCGGACGCTACTTTTGGGGACACGAACCCGCTTGGGTACACGCTATTTCCCTAGTTCGGTGCGGCGCCTCCTACTTCACCAGAACGGAAATCGATCGTACACGCTTTCTCGCGCTATACAATGTTCTTCACCTTCATTCTGTCAGCGTTCGCGTATGTGAACGTACGCACTGTATTACACTCCTTATTCTGCCTGAACTGACAGGCAGTTTTCTGCGGCTTTCAAATGAATGGCACACGCAGGAGCTGGGGGCCTACGCCGTTGCATGCTGTCCGGGTCTCCGTGTATGCGCACTGCTTAAGCAGGAGACACACGGTACGATTCGGCGTCCGATCCGACGTGCGACGCTGCACGCTCCGGCATGCGGCATACGTCGATTCGGGGCACATGCACGGTGCGTGCATCCGAAAGATCGTGCGACGCGTAAGCTCCCCCCAGATTCAGCCCCCCAGCTTGACTTCATATCTATGTCGAGAAACGCAATATAAACAACTTTGCACAACACTGCTTCGCTTTACGCGAGCACTGTCAATAAAATTATGCCCCTGCGAGTGACAGAACACTTCACGACGGCGCGTTGTAAACTGACGACTCCGCTAAGAGCCAGCGATAGGGCCGGTAGGCCTAGCTAGGCGGGCGCCGCGGCCGACGGCGCTTACGATCCAACCCGAGCTCGTCGAAGAGCGCTTATGTTTGCCAAAACAATTACCACTGTATGTACACTTAGCTCGCCCGTAATTAAATACGATTGGTTTACTCGACGCAGTCGTTGCGAAGGGCAAACGTGCAACCGAAGCGAGCAGCCTCGGTGTGCGATGTCTGCCCGCGAAATGCCCTCGCGTCGCGGCTCCCGATCTCGCCAGTAGCTCAGCGCTAGTGCACTAGGCGCTGCTTTGCATAACAAGCACACGTTCGAGATAATTTTACTGAACTGGTAACTATTTCGTATCGGAAACAAACTGCAGCAGGTAAGAAAAAAAAAAAAAAAGCGGCCAGCGTCGCCTCCGTGGAGGGAAGGTCAGAGAACGTCACATGCCAGCCGCGTTGTCGTTGGCTGCGGCCAGACGACGGTGCGGTTGTCGGACGCGTCGGACGATGAAAATCTGCCCGGTTTGTCGCACGCCGGACGTCCGATCCGGCGCTTCGGCACGGCAAAACACCTCGATTCCGGCTGCCGTTCCGGTGCGTCGGACGCCGGATCGGACACCAAATCGGACCGTGTGTCCCCCACTTAATTAAGCAAGAGCTTTCTTGCCTAAGTATATGCGTCCCTCTCAGGCCCGAAACATAACTACGGCATCGGCGTCGCGCCAGAGCAGTCATTTGGGGAGCGACCGTTGAGGAAAGCCAGTTTTACCGTCACTTCTGTGGCACGACAGCACGTTTTATGCGCAAAATTGTTCACACGCTCTATCTGGAGCGTGCGCGGCGGTGACAAATTGAATTCCTTCTCACTCCGCTCACTCCGGACAGTGCTGCGCCGCCTCCGCAAACGAAGAAGAAAAAAAGAGAAAAGAAAGCACGCTTCGCGTATCGAGAGATGCCAACGCCTTGCTATACGTAGGTCCCTCCCATCCTCGCGCGTACCAGGGATCTGCTTCGAAGGCTACAGACTCGCGCTACAGTCAGGGACAGAGAGGGCTTTGTCTCGCGCGTCGCCCACTGGAAACGGAGCGGTGCGACGCGCTCGCCGTCGCTGCTCATCCCGCCGTCGTGGAGGGGATTCATAGCGGCCGCGGCGCCTCTCCCCTGAGCAGCCAGCCGCGCGTACAAAGTGACTTCACAATCGCTCGTTCGCCCTCGTGCACAGGCACTCCGCTTCGAGACGGCAGGCCGTGTGCCCTTGTTCCTCGCTGCCCTTGTTCTGCGGGCGGAGAAGCTCGCGTGGGAATGATCGGAGCAACAATGAAGCTATTGGCATAGCGAAGCGAACGGACCCTACCGAGCGAGCGCTATGGCACGAGGTGTAGGCCAAGCGCACGACCGGGACTGTCGGCGTGCACGTCACCGAGAAGTGGCAGGCTCGCTGCTGAGCGCGCGCGTGCCTGCGGCGTTGCGAACGCTAAACGCTGTGCGTGTGCGTCGTCGCGAGAGTTCTAGATCGAACCACCGGACAGCTTCGGTCAGCTACCCTTGCTGTCGTATGGCAGCGGGCCGCGATCCGTTCGCGGGTAGCACGCACATTAGTGAGCTTTCGAAATGGGATACACAAAGTTTAGGCACGCTATACCGGGCCGTACATACAAAAGAACCCAAGCCGAATTTGGGATTTTGGGTGCTCTATAAGGCGTTCGGGTGCGCTCTTTGTAAATCTACAGGTCACTGGAAGTCATCATGTGGTTGTGCCGCATGCCCAGAAATGGTTTTAAGTGATTGTGGCTACACAACTGGGAAGAACGCCTTAACTGGTGTGACATTCCTTCGTGAATTTGCTGCACAATTTCCTTCACTAAGCTGGAGGTGCGTTATCTCTGTAAAAAAGTCGTGCACACGATGCGAGCCACGTGTACTGCATTTCCTGAAAGTACCATTTTGTACAGGAATCGATTAACAGTGAGAGCGCATATAGCGCTAGCTCTTTGCCATTTCGCGTTGACATATCCCCTCGATGCACTTGAGAGCTTCTGTTATTTCCTTGGCCCACTAAATCACGCAGCAGGGGTCCGTTATCGCGACCACTTTGTCATAGGTGACTGTGTGATATAAACACACTGGGGAGTTGACGATCGCCGGCGCTGAGCTCGATTAGTGTCACCCACACCTCTTACACCATGCTGCCTCTTTTATATGCTGCCTCCGGTAGCCGGGCCTTGAACGACACTCTTGAAAGCGAGGACCCTTCACACATCGGGCTAGAGCAGAACGCGCGCGCACTCGAACATAGATAAAGAGCCGCCGCTTCAGTTCGCCGACCAACGGCGCGCGATCGCAATGATTACGGGGCTGAGGGAGCTGGCTGCGAGCAGACAGAGAAGGAATAAAGCTTTTTCTTTCAACAAAGGCGCGAGCCTCTCTCGCTGTCTGTTTTTCCTTTCCTTACACCTCCTGCGCGTAACTAGAGTGGCTACTACGTTATTCTCTGCCAGCACCATTCGTCTCCAGTCTCCGAGAGCCGGGACATCTCCCGTGCACGGGTACTGGAGAATAGATGACAAACGAAACAAGAAAGAAAGAAAGAAAGAAAGAAAGAAAGAAAGAAAGAAAGACTGATACTAATTCGGCGTCTCTAGACCGCTCGCCTCGATCGCGGCTCGCTGTCAAATCACACGTTCGCGATGCTCCTGGACGCAACCTATCGTCGCCTGCAGCCGTTCATTTGGCGCAGAATGAGGGTGCCGCAGAATGCGCGGACAAGATGGAATGGCGAGAAGAACAAGCGCGCGAGAGACGCCAGATGACAAGCGTCGACCTGTGCACGGCCAGACCCTTGAAAACACGAGAAGGCACCGGAGCTGTGTAAAGTATAAAAGATGGACTACAAAATTGCATGGCGCCGACGGTGGTGTATACTGCATGCGCGCCTAGGTACCCGCCACAGCTGCATCCAATCAAGATAGAGAGAGAAAAAGAAGAGAGGGAAAGGCTGCCCGATACCTGCACTCCCGAACAAACGGCGCAATGTGAAAGGGGGAAAAAGGAAATGATAAAAAAGGAGATCACGATGAAAATGTCATAAAGGCAATTAGGTCAATGCACCTGACCAAGCGTGGCTCTTTCCATCCTCGTCGCACACAGAGCGCTCAGTTTTGGTCGCGTCGGTTCACTCTCGTTCCTGCTTTGGTTCTCGCTTTATTATTTTATGCGAAGCTTTCATCTCCCACAGCGCACACCCTCTCCGCTTCCTTTCCCCGAAGTGTTACCGACCGGCGTTTCACTACTTCCGAAATGCTGGCCCGTTTGTGTGCACTCTCACTTTCCTCCCTTCACCTCCCCTCCTCTCCAGATCGCCACGTTGGTTTTCTTTTTTTTCATCAACCGCGCATCTCGACAACGATGACTTAAATTTAGAACACGCGCATGAGGCAACTCTCCAGCTCGCACCTCGCTGCGTATATATATATATATATACGCATGTGTGTGTGTGTGCAATGCTAAAGGTATACAGGAAGTTGGAAAAAGAAAGAAAAAAATTAAGAGAGAGAGAGAGAGATCATAACAGAAAGTCAACCCCTTGTCTCTCTTTCCGTATTTTCGTTAGCAAAACAACAGCAAAAACTAAAGTCATTCTCGGGATCCGAGGCGTCATCTCCGTCGTGATTCGAACAAAAGAGAGGACGCCGGAAAATAATATAACGTACAAAAAAAAAATGAACCTCGGGTATATATTAAACGGAGCGACGTCGCCGAGCAAGGGCCGCCATGCCTACAGTCTTTGCGTCCCGAGTTGAAGCGGATGGACAACGACGCAGGATGCGCCGCGTGCTTGCGGTAACGACCGACGCCAGTCTTTTTAGGGGCGCGATTAATCCGAAACCCGAGGGGCCTCGTGCGCGGGCGCGCGCGAACGCTTTGGCGAGGAATGGCACGACGTCGCCGCATTGTAGCGAGGGTTGCTGGGAGCGCGCTGCACAGGCTCTGCTGGGCTTTGCTCTCGAAGAGGAGAAGGAGTGTCGCTTAATAGCCTCTGTGAATAATGGGGGAAAAAAAGGAGAGATAGAAAAATATACAGGGAAAGATGGCGCGTGCGGAAGAGAAAGTTTTGGCGAGTGTGGGTGGGCGTATGCGCGATGCGGGCAGGCCCTATTTATTTTGTCGTGCTGCGACTCAATGGAGAAAACGTGACGACGGCGACGAAGACGAGCGAGGTGTGAAAGCATTGCCTCGAAAGAAAATAGAGATTTTTTTTTCTTTTCATCCGAAGGGGCGGGCGAACCAACGCCGCCTCTTCTTTTGTGTCGCATCGGGGCAAGGTAAAGATTAGCGCGTAAGATGGCGCTGCCGACGCCGCTCGGACTTTCTCGGCGAATGCTTAAGGTATATATATAAACATATTTCGCACTTTACCCAAGCGTGGAAAAGAATAATAAAGTCGTATATCTCACTTTCTTTCTTTATTTATTTATTTTCTGTCTCTCTCTCTCTCTTTTTCCTCTCACATTTGTGAGAAGGGTTCTCGTTTCAACGCAACCTGAGAATGGCATATGACGAGAAAGGATGCAAGAAGCTGCAACGTTATCAGCACGACGGCGGCCAAGGAATGGAGAAGAAAGGAAACGGCAGGACGCGCTGCCCTAGAAATCTGAAATATTCCGCGCGAATAACGCTCTCCTCGGCTCCCTTCCGGCGTGGGATGTGGGTGCGAATGTGCGCGCGCGAGCTGCCAGCCTTATTCGATGCGGCGAGCACACTTCCTCGTCCATCGCAGACGGCTCCCCGCCCACCTCGAGTCTGCATGCAGCGATGGGGAGAAGCACCCGCAACGCTGAAAATGGCAACCGCGCGAGAGAGTGCGGGCAGCGCCAAACAAAAGCCTCGAGGAAAGAGGCCTCGAGGAGCCTCCTTTTGCTCCACTTGCCTTCGCCTCGACAATTTCCACGGGCGAAAACGCGGTGGCTTTGCTGTTCTCCGCTGTTCGCGAAGCCAAACCGCGGCGTTCTTTCTCAAGGCGAGCGAGGCATGCAGGACACGTGTATTCTCGAGTCGGCACCGAAGGTATTAGGAGACGCAATCATGCCGCTCGCAATTTGTCTAGCCCCTCCAACTTGCTCAAATAATAGAAGCGTGTCAGTTGTTTAAGCTCACGTGCGAAAAAACGCTACTTGTTCTCACTTTTACAGTACAGCGTATAATGCACTGAAGTCGCAAAGCGGAGGACGAAATATAAGCGCGACTCACCCGAGTGTCGCACGTAAACTCGCAGCACCCGTACTTTCGGCCGATCACTTTGAAGGATAGTGGTTTCAGTGCGTGCTAATTGGGTAAGCCTATGGTATGGGAAGAAAAATAATAGCAACAAAAGAGGGGAGTTCTGATGAACGATACGTTCACATCGCATCTGTAGCTCTCGAGTGCGCTCGCACGATGCCTGTCGCCCTGGAAGTTTGTGAAAGTGATCGACCGGTTCCAGGTTTGACTCTTCCGGATCCCTTTCCGAGGCCCGTTAAACGGCTTCTCGGACCGCCTTCGGCGAAGCACTTGGATAATACTCCTTCTCATTTGTCCCTATACAGCAGCCCCCTGTTTACACCTTCCACCCTATCCTGAGATGCGGAGCCGTGAACTTAAGAACATGGACTGAAAGGCGTCCCGCTTGTACGTGATCATGGACGAGTTGGAGATAGAGCCGTTTTGTTTGGCCCGGAAATGTATGGTTACACCGGTGCAGACCAGCCCAAGACTGATCAACGTTTGCGTTCTTTTGGCTTCTAATTTTTATCGCTTCTGAGTCTTCACAAATCAAGCCACACGGTGGCGCGTACGTTCAACTCGTACAAACTGTGCATAGTACCTATACAGACTGCAGCTGCAGTATATGTGTATTGCACTATCTTGTGCAGTAAAACATTTACTAACAGAGATTCTTTTTTTTTTAAGGAGAAAAATCTCTTTCAGCTTTTCCGCCTTTATTCTTTATTTTTTATTTCATTCTGCTCCGAGCTGAAGAGTCAGCGTGCATAGATAACGAGAAATTTCGCTGGAACGATCAAAGTTCCAACGCATCACGTGTCAAGCAGCTCAAGCTTAGCGAACGCAAACGAGGGGCCTGGGTTCCAATTCCAGAACACCGTTCGTATTTGCAACAAAGGTTTATAAAAATGGGCGCCAGCCAGTAGCGAATTAAAGTTTCTTACGAACAAAAAGCACCGTGAATCCCACCTCAGCCGTGTAATTATCATGCAAGTACTGCTCACCCAAAAGCAGTTAATGGATATCCGAGCAATAAAATAAATAAATAAATAAATAAATAAATAAATTGCTACGAGATACATTAGCGTTCTGTTTAATATTTCCCAAAAGGCACACTTCGCGCTCAAGGGAACAAAAGCTATAAGGAATGTAAGCTGCATTTTGTAGCATATTTGGGAGCTTGACAGCTCTATTAATTTCTGTTAATTAAATAAGTATGACTTCAGCAGCGCGCGGCCTGAATTCCGCAGTCGCAACATGCGCCCCTGATGCGAATGGTTAAAAATAGCATTATTGGAACTTCGTAAATTGTGGTATCGGAAATTGCGATTTATCGCGCGAGTAACGTCTTTAACAGCGTGCTGGTTCGGACTGGTTGGTATAGAGACCCGCGATTACGATTTGCTCATAACGAACGTCGACGCAAGTTTTGCATACGAACTTGCGCATATACTATACTTATACATTGGAGCAAGGGAAATAAAGAAAAGGGGAGGAAGAAACGAGAGCCCATGTCGCGCAAATTTCTGTTCAACGGTCGCCACATGCGCACGATGCCAAGATAGTTAATCTCTTTACTCGATAGCGATGCGTATGGCGCACTAATCCAGTTGTCACAGTCTTGTGCCATCTGTGCTGCCTCGACTGTCATCACTCGTTGTCCGTTTCTATACGACAGCGCATATTTCGAGCTCGTGACCTGAAGCAGCCCCGTAAATGCGCAGCCAAATGCCATGCTAGCCCTCTGCGCGCAGTATACAATCGTGCCCTCAAAGACGACCGTTCAGACACTTTTCCCAGTCTGTCCGACATACAGACCGCGTAGAAAATTTAGGCTCCACGAAATCTGAGAAAAACACGAACTGAACATGTCCGCAGACTGGGCACGTAGCCCGGTATTCGAATTACCAGCCCGTATACTATACTGCATATTACAAAGCCACAAAGTGACGAGCGTTTTTATTCGTTGCGGTCACAAGCTCCTCGGAAATTCAACATTTTCATCAGATCCCGCGGTCCGTAAACTTTTTGACGCCGTCTGCACATACTGCTGCCTGTTTCCCGTACACTGTGCCTTCAGTGTACTGAACAAAGTAACTCGATCTCTTGCTCCGACGTATATGTATGCACAAGTTCGCATTAAAACATTGCGCTAGTGTTTTGGCCCGCTTTCTTTATTTAGCGGGAAATGTCGATCGCACCTTCTTCAAGTGATCCACTTATAGAGGCAGCATTGCACTGCACTTATAGAGGCAGCACTGGTGATCTTTTTTTTTTTCCCACCCTTTCTTTACACATACATTACAGATCGTTCGGCATCACAAAACAAGAACAGTGAAAAGGGTGGTGTTTGCTATACACGGCGGACGATTCTCCAATCCGTACACCGACCGCCTGTATGGTGCACGCACGCGAGAACGGGCTCGGCGTATGCCGTGCAAACGCAATGATTCACGCTGGCATTGCAGGCTGCAGCCCGCGCCGAGGTGCGCCCCGCGCGCGGACAGATCGAGAAAACTAAGCGCTGACCGAGAAAGCTGCGCCGATCAATGGATGCCGCGCCGCGACTCCGGCGGGGCTAATTGCCGAGCTTCGCCGGGGAAGGGAGGATGCGAGCGAAGAGCCGCTCGCTCCGTTCGATGGTCGCCGCCGCTCGTCCCTGTTTCTGTTTATCGCCGCCCTCGTTATTCGACGTGGCGGCCGCGGCGACAGATTCCCACAACCCCGCTTGGCGATCAGCCGTGACCCCCCCGCGACGCGGTGAGAGTGGACGCGCCGGCGTCGCGCTGCGGCTAGTGCGGCGGCGACGCCGAGCCGAAAGTGGCGTACACACACACACAGGGGAACGACGAATGAGAGAGAAAACAAAAAAAGAACCAAATACTCTCGAAGAATTAGAGGAAGGCGACAACCTCGTTGGCACTCGCTGCGTGCGTAGTGTAGCGTGTTTATAAAACATAGAAAGCGCTCGGTATGTATGCGCTGTCGGTTGCGGCGCCTGGCGTTCAGATATGTGGGTGAACTCTCTTCCCACGCTGGCGACTTGGAGACGCGCCGTTCCCTTTCGTTTCTCTCGCATTGTTGCATCCCACCTTTATTCTCCTTTCCCTTTTTCCTCTCTCTCTCTTCTTCACCTTCTACTTCTTTTCCTTAGTTCTCCATTTCTTTCTCTTTAGATTAAAAAAAAGAAACGATCACTGATTCCACTGGCACATGTCACCCGGTCACTGCAAAAACAGTCTGATCATTAGCTTTATTATTATTATTATATGAGTGTTAACAAAGTCTTCTGCCTAAAACTGATGGGAAACAGACACTGGGAGACAACAAAAAAATACCCGATAATGTTTCGTAAACACATTGTTTGGATTTACTGCAGCATGTAGTCTGCTTGGAGAAGGTTCCTCCAGTATTCCGTAACCCCACACCCTTCTCCTCCTCCTCCGCTCCCTATCGCTCGCTAATACCTACACGCAGAAATAAGCCGACAAAAGACTAATCCACTGGAGCATGTCACAATTATGCGGGAAAGGGATCCAGAAAGGCATCCATACGTCATATGGTGAACGGAATAAACCGCTCGCGCCGCAACTCTTCAGCCGTCACGATTCCTCAATTGTAAGGAGACTTCGACTGATGAATACGTGTATAATAGAGAACTTTACATAAGTCTGTTTTAGACAATATTTCCAGTGTGCCGTTTTATGCAATGTGTAACACATTTTATAATCGGATGTTGTTAGTATTGGATGTGTTGTCTTTCTCTACTAATTACGATGATTGTATTTTTAATACCATAGCTGATATGATGCCGCTCTTCGCGAAGTTCAATCTTTGATCTTTATGTTGGTGATTAACCCCCCTACAGTAATGCCCAACTCGGGCGCTGTAGGTATTTGTAATAAATAAATAAATAAATAAATAAATAAATAAATAAATAAATAAATAAATAAATAAATAAATAAATAAAAGGTAATAGAGACACTTCCCAATGACGAGAGAGAAGGAATTTAAAGAAAAATTAATTCTGCGAGACACTCCGCTATTGAAGGCAAACGAGATGTAATGGCAATAGCCATTGAGAAAGCCATATGTTAATGCTGAAAAATGTGCTTACACAAGTGGCTCACAATACTTTTTTATACAACATACAATGCACCATGCAGGCTGCAATCCGCTGTGGTGCAGTTGTCAGAACACCTCGATCGCGCAAGCCGAAAATCTTTCAAATACCGTTCAAAGACAATCCTTTTTTTTTTCTTCTTCTTTTTAATCTCAGTGGCATATGTGGGGAATACCAGACATCCTCAGCGACAACTGCGTTTGCGATCGCGCAAATGCCTATCACAATTAAAAGATAAGAAGAGGAACAGACGCGCACATATGCCCCCAAGCACTGGCGAAGGGCCATTAGTGCACCGGCGACCGTGCAGGACGCAGGAAACATGATTTTGCCGCCACCGCACTCTGCATATTTAGAGCGGCGCATCCGCAACAAGTATAGCGGCCACCCGCTACTGGCGAAGCCACCCGGCACTTAACCGAGCATGTAGGCCGGCAGAGAGCTCAATAATGGGCGCGCGGCTGTTGCAGCCACGCGGCCTTGGCTCTGCTGGTTAGGCTCTTCTTCGGCTGCTCGGACAAAACAATCGTCAAGGGAGTCACCGATGCGACGAGGCTGGGCTTGCGGACCCCCGTCCGTCACGGACCGATTCGTTCCCCTTGTGCGCGCGCAAGCGCAGAGCGTGCGCAGGCTCTGTCGGCGGCGCACACGGCGAGACAATGCCAGTCCAGCGCGGCTGCTCGCCATTCGCGCGACAGGGAAGACGACGCTGACACCGCGTGGCGGAAGTCATTGGGGAACTCGGCCCGTTCACTGTTCCGTTTTGTCTAATCGTTTTTCGCCTCTGCAGCATTCGTCTGCCGCACCGAAAGCCAAGGCGCGAAACCACTCTTTCCCTTTGTGTCTCAGAGATGTTGCTTATAGCACATGCGTTGCCACTGAGCTACTTTATCATTTTTGGTGTCGCTCATTAGGCAACAAAAGAGCGAAACCTGGACTCCGTTCTATAATGCGCGCGCTCGGAAGTGAAATTTTATTTATTTAAGCATTCTTCTCTAGCCTTTATATAGGCTGCGGCAGGAATTAGGAGATCGCACGAAATCGCATACATAATTTCTGTCCACCAGGTTCAAGAAAACTCAAAATACAGGTTACTATCACGGAAATGCGATCATTCTGGGCCACGTGGCTTTTGCACGCGCCGTACACAGTCAAGGGAGGCAGAAAACAAGCGCATGTAGTCCTCAAGCGAGACGTCATCCCCGAGCGGCCGTGGTTAGCGTGAAGAGCGTCTTCGCACGGAGAAGTGGGCCTCGCTGTATACCGCGTCTCGTGAACGCTGCCGCGGGCCCGTCACTTTTACTGCAGCGAGCAAGACGCACGCGCGAAGCCCGGGCGGTGCGGGCGGCGTGGTGCACGAGGCGTGCGCGCAGGCGTGCATGTATAATCGGGCTCCGCATCCCGTCGTGACGTCTCGTCCGGCTGCCGCGAGGGTTGGACGAGCGAGGGCCTGGTCATCGGTGCGCCTGACCTGGATCCGCGGCCTCCGCAACTCCTCTCCGCCCTCTCTCTCGGAGAGAAGGGAGGAGAGGTGGAGAATTCGCCCGTTTTAATTGGCCTGGCCCAAATAAACGAGCCGCGCGCACATCCCAAAGCCGCACGCCGAGAGATCTTCCATCCACGCGCGTTTAAGGGTTAACGCGCACACAAAACGCACGCCGCGACAAATAAACAAGAAACCCGAACACAGCGCAACGGGACGTGAACGCGCTGCCGCCACACAGCCCATCGTTGCATATAGTAGCGTGCACTTGACGGCGTTGAATGAAAGCGTAGCAGCGGCAAAGAAGGCACGGCCAGCATACTATAGAAGCACGTACACCGAGCATGACGGCACTTCACTCGCGCGTATCCCTCACTGCGTGGTGGCTCGCCGGCAGGCGTACCACTGCAGGTTTATCTCGGAAAAAAAAAAGTTTCTTAACGTAGCTATTTACCCCTCGAAGGAGAACTGCACTCGGTCCCGAATGAGTAGGTATACCTTTGTTGCGGCTTTGATATATGCACGGAACTACTTAGACCCTGCGTTCGCGATCTGGACGACTGCTTGGTGCAGACACGCGTGGCGGGGCAAGGTAGGTGATGCGGACCAGCGCTGGAGAGCGAGCATCAGCCGGTGCTCTTCTACAAAAAGAAGAAAACACTGTGCGCCGCCAGCAGCTGCGTCCTTCGCGTCGCGTCTGTCCCGCACACTTGCCCTCTCCCGGATCGTGCTGCTGATCGCTGACCTCCGCCCCGGTCGCGAGTCCTTGCGTAACAAATAATCGCAGCGCGCTCGCCGTTGCGTCAAAGATGGACGGCGTACGGGGCCACGATTGCCGCGGCCATGCGCGCATTGTTTTCCGGAAGCGAGGTCCGTCCGTGCAGGACCGGCCTAACTGTTGTGCGATCAGAAGGCCTCAAATCCGACTTTGGGAGCGGTTGCTTCGGGCACACTTCCTCAGCACGCTTCCTGCTGCCTGATCTCAACGTTTACCAATAAGCAGCTGCCAAACTGTATCGTGCCCCACTGTGTTCAGAGGGTTCCCTTTCAAACCTAACGCCAGACACAATATCTCGTCACTGCTGATAAGTCTCTTGAAAACTTCTGCTGACACGTATGCCGTAACTAATATCTATCTATCTATCTATCTATCTATCTATCTATCTATCTATCTATCTATCTATCTATCTATCTATCTATCTATCTATCTATCTATCTATCTATCTATCTATCTATCTATCTATCTATCTATCTATCTATCTATCTATCTATCTATCTAACCTTTCCAAAGTTGGCAGACGCCCTAGTGGAAGACATTGCATAATTTAGAGCACCGTGGGGTTCATTAACGAACATTGGTATTTCAGTATTCCACCGACGGAATGCGGCCGCAGTGGCGGGGAATCCGATCTCGCACAAGTTAGCGCACATCAGCAAGAACTGCGATTAATTGGCATAGCGTGCTGACACGAAAGAAAATAATAAAAAAAGAAGGATTGCAAGAGCGCGTACTGTGTATCGTATGCATTTCATGGCATTAGAGCCGAATAATTACAGCTCTTTATCTAGAGCGTAACCGTTCAGAACGATGAGACCAGCGGCCAGAAGGAGTTCCCAGGCATCCGCATCAGCGAAACAAGTAACTAAACTATATGCCTCGGAAAAATCGCCGTGCATTCCTAGCGTCACGTTTTCGTCTGGCGGGGCAAAAAAAAAAAAAAAAAAGAAAGACACGAGGAATGCGCTCGAACGCATCCGCGAAAGCTGGCGGGGTGCTAGCGTATATACTAGATCGTCCGTGGCAATCATTCTCTGGAAGCGAAGAAGGCGTGATCTCCGCCGTGTTGCAGCACGTCTCTTCGTCACAATGAGAGAAGTGAAATGCGTGCACTGTTTTGTTGCTGCAATCGCCAGCGTTATAGCTAAGATTCAGGAGAAAAATCAAAGAGGTATAGAGCCGATAAATGCCACTATTGCACCGGATGACGACAAACTCTCGGAATCTCGATGATCTTCACATCTTCCAACAGTGCGTGCCAGGTACCCGTCAATATGACTCATTTATTTTTTATTGTTATTCATTTTTCTGAACGATAAGAGTAAAAGAAAACAACACAAAGAAATTTCGAATCAACGGGTGATTAACAACGTCCTTGTGAGGTTCTGGGATTTTGAGTTTTCGCGAGCTAATCGTTTTATGTAAAGCGCGCAACGAGAGACGGAATGTTCAGAGCAAAAGTTCTCGAGATACTTCATTAGTATGCCGCATATGCGTTTAGCATTGCCTTTGTTCTTCTTTACAAAGCAAACGGTGCAAATATAGACTCTTTCGAACGATCGATCGATCCCCGCCCCTTGTCACGAACGCGCATCCCTCTCTCACCTTATATACATATAGTATAGACACCATACACACCCAAACTTGATGCTATATTGGCCTCGACCTTGCTCATACTTCGTTTTCTCTCGATACTTCCATGGCATGCGCCGGACCAGTTGGATGTAAGACGGTTCTCCATCAAGTCATAGGATGTATGTTCTTGTTGTGCACATTGTTTTGTCAAGCAGCACACAGGCAAACACGTTTAACCTCTCTACTTAAAGCGACGCTTTCTTTGGACCCTTCACTTTGCGCGTGCTGCTGTCTCGCCAATTAAATCACTAGAGCCACTGGGTATGCACAACTGGGCGTGTGGCACTGGGATATGCGAACATTCTTGGCGAATCCCGCAGAATGGGCGCGTGGCACTGGGTCCGGATAGACAAGCAGAACAAGAGGCAACACCAGAACGTGCATTGAGCGAGGAGCATTGAGCTGCATAGAAGTGACGCGAAGAAATTTCAGGAAACATAAAAAAAAAGCTTTGTTTACATACCGATTCCCACTTTACTTGCCATAAGCCGATTATTATTATATTCTTTTCGTTCCGTATCTGGCATTTTTCCCGTGGTGAGCGTGCAGAGCAGACATCTTGAATGCTTATCAAGAAGAACGAGAAAGGAGAAGAAAAAGAACAGCGGTCAATTCTGCGCACGATGACACGCCGGGCCGTGGCGCGGATTAAGCCATCCATCACGCGCCGCGCAGTGCGATTTTCTTGTCGCGCGGCCACGTGCGGCGCTTTCCCTGGCGAAATTGCTTCGCGCTCGTGCCAAGGAGAGTCAGGGGTCGAGTTTCGTTCACACCAGCGCGAATACGCACCCGCTGCTGCCCAAGGTGCGTTCTCGCGTGCGGCCGTTCTGCGCGGTGCAGTGCATTGGGCGCGCAGACCTTTCTTGCCGGTCGACGCTGCCGCCGAACGGCAACAGCCTTTCATATCGAGGAAGAGCGTGTATTCGTGTGTATGTATGCCTACACAGCTGACCGCGACAGGAAAAACAAGCGCGCGCGCAGACTCGAAAGTGGGGCTTGGACATTCCCACAGGAGGAGGACTCCGGCTGGAGGCGCCCGGCTTGATCGCATCCACGCACCTCCTCCTTCGAGAGTGTGTGAGAGAGAGAGAGCCGTGCAGCTCGCTGTCGATGCAGTGTATTTACGCGCGGGGCGAGGCGTGTACTACATAAACGCACGCTCGCGGTAAAAAGAAGAAGGGGGGCGCGGCAGCGTTCTTGAACCCGTGTGAACCGGCGGCGCGTATACGCAATGCGGCCGCCTCGCGTTAATAGCCGCGAAGTTGCAGTGCGCGTTCCGTGGCGCGGGATCAGAACCCGGAGTTGTCTGTCTCTGATGAATATACACGGGGCTGGAAGCGAGTAAATCATGGCATGGTTTACGATTTAAATAAATAAAGGACGAGATTAAATGGTGGCACGCTGCGAATTTTATTTCTCTCTCTCAGCTGTTTACGTGCGTATACACCGAGCTGCGCGTATATTGAAATTTGTCGTACGAGTACTGCATCGTGCTGCCTAAATCGGCGTTGTCTTTTGTATCTTTTGTTTGTTTAAATTCGCTTTGTTACCGACAAGATAAATTTGCTATACCGAGTTCTTAGAGAGCCTAAAGACAAAAAATATTTTTTTTATGTTTCTTAATTTTGGATTATGCGCTAAGATATTTAGGGTTGTCGCCAGAGCTAAAACATCAAGCTGTTTCCTACTTTGGGGCACATTATTCTTTTATATTTCAAGCAGTACACAGGCTCCAATACTAGGAAAGAAGCAAACTTTATCTTTTAAATATTTATACACAATAGCAGAGAGACGACTGTTTCTTTCGACAGCCTCAAAACGACGGTTTCGATAGCTAACTTGGAGCTCTCCTACGTGTAATGCCCTGCAGCTCTCGATTACTGCTGCAAACGGGAGACGATCTAGAACACCTTAACATGATTTTTGTGCGATTCGAGGCGGCATCACGAACGTGCACAGGTAATTTATTCTTTCGCTTTCTTTTCATTAAGTCGTTGAGCTTCTCCGAAGGTCAAAGTTTGAGTTGCATGCGCTGATAGCTGATGTTGTCGTTAGTTCAGCACATCCTCGTTCTGTAACTCCTTCTATCGTCAGTCGTTGCAGATCCGCCCGCCGCTCAGTGGTGAAACGACGGCGCCAAGTGAATCGCGTTAGCGGCTCGGCGTATACAGCGACACAAATTTTCGGCCGCGAAAACAATTAGTGCCCGCACGTGCGGCGCGCTCCTCGGAATACAAATCACTTCACGCGCTGCAAAGAGCTCGTCGCGAAAACGCTGCGCACAAAAGCAGCCGGCGTTCAGGCGACGCGCCAGTCGGCTCGCAAAAGGCGCCGACCAATTTTGGACGACCCGAGGGCCAGCGCCAACTCAGTGACCGCGCGCCACGCGCGTATACACGGCCGCATCGCTCGTACGCGTGTACGCACTCCCTTTCGCGGCGCGCACGAGACGGCATTGTCTTTTTTTTTCCCTGAGGGCCCGCGAGGGCGCGACCGCGAGAGGTTGGATGCGACACAGCAGTGCGTGACCCGAGAGCCACGCACTACATGTGCACATTTAGTAAGCGCGCGACTGAAAGTTTGCCTGATTTGCGCCCCCGTCTACCCCTTCACGAGCGGGAGGTCAGGAATCCGATTCTGACCGTGGTCATAATGGCTGCATGTTCATAGGGTCAAAATGCTAAAATGCCGGCGAGTCAAGAGATTTATCTATGCTCGTGTTACAGGACACTTAAAGAAGAAGGGAAAGGTGGGGGTGGGCAGGGGGCAGGGTTGCATGTTGAGCCAGGAACAAATTTTATCTCAGTGATAGTTTATGATGCAATGCGTGAGAGAGAGAGAGAGAGAGAGAGAGAGAGAGAGAGAGAGAGAGAGAGAGAGAGAGAGAGCAAATGATAAAGGAAAGGTAGGGAGGTCAACCAGGACTGAGCCCGGATGGCTACCCTACACTGGGGAAAGGGAAAAGGGGACGGAAAGATTAAAAGAAGAAAAGAAAGTCTACTGGGTATATCGTTCGGTCACTCAGTCCAGATCAAAGACGCTCATTCAATCCAGTAGCCTTCAAATATGTTGCGTGAAATTATGTCTACACTATACCCCCACGTCCATGCTCTTCTTGTTCGTTTTCCAGTCGACATTTATCAGCCATTCATTGCTAATATCAGCGCTACACAGGGCTGAAAGATCTCAGCTGGAACATTGATGCATTTCTCCACAGATATTGCAGACATATTTCTCGAGAATGGCGTTAAGCACACGATTCCTGCTAAATTACTGCTCGACTTCTCCGCAAGTGGCGTACTGGTCTAATGTTATTAACTACAAAGCTAGGAAGTGAAAATCTGGTATATTCTCTAACATCACTCAGCGATTTCTCGTGCAGATATGATGTCTCCGCCTCTTCCAGTATATAATCCAGCTTATGCGCCACATGTGCGACGTCGGCCACAAAAGATACGCTGCGTGAATATATATATATATATATATATATATATATATAAGCCCCGTATAGCCTATTTATATCACTGCAGAGAGACGTGGCAAGGACATCAATATACTACACAAAGTAAACGGAGCGCAACACTGTGGTCGAAAGATGGTCGGAGTCGGGATACGCGCCCCGAGGACAGGTGTATGTATCCGTTCGCGCGTGAGCCCATGGCTGGATGCACCGCCTCACCCTGCAAGTTTCCATCATGGTCGCGCGTGTAACTGCTGTTAGACCTAAAGCCCTTTAGGCCGTCACACTTTGCTCCCGTCTAACATACAGGCTGCGCACCGGGAGGCTGCAGCATGCGCCGGTGGTCCTTGCAGGAGGCACTTCCACGCACGGCCTTCCTACTCCGGTGCGCGTGGAAGTGCCCCTCACAGAGGCCCGTTACGTGTAGGCATCCTTGGCGTAGCTGCCGAGGACTCGTAACGCCGGCGGTCCTTGAGGTAATCCGCTCAATAGCGGGCCATCATAACAGTGGCATCCACTGAACGCGCACACTTTTAGAGGGGTGTTTCCCAGCGGCGCCTCGTAAGAGAGATACTAGGCCTGCAGGTAATACACGCCCCTGACTCGCATGCGGTGCCTCGTATACAACAAACACGCGCACATCTATAGGCGCCTTTAACTGCTTGCTTTTGAGGTGCTCGCGATGGGTGCGCGTTATGGGCGCCCTGATCGCAGAACCTGTTGGGCGCATGGGCAGCATGGCTATCGTGTCTCAATCGTCCTGATCTGGCGCCGATGAACTGAACTCGGTATTTATGCACCCAGTGAGAAGATCGCGCGGAAAGATTGCTGCGCTCTTTCCTTCGCGCCAAGCGGGCAGTTCTCTGTCCAGTGTTTGGCTCGCCATGCCGGCTGCCGTCAGTGGTGGAAAGCGCGGATGCAGTTACGCGCGTCACCACCGAACGTGGTTATAGAAACAGGGCGGTGCGCTAAACGAGGAAGGGCGCTCTGTAATCTGGCTGCGAGCGGCTCCATGAAATTGGAGTAAATACGAAATCACTCAGCGTTTCCTTCAGCGACGTACACAGAGAGGCTGCGTGATGGCCAAGAGACATCTGTTGCAACCGACAAGCAATGTGAAGTGCAATATCGTCATATCTCAGGCGAAAACGGTAAGCAAACAACGTAACTGGTTGTTGCACCATTTTTTCAACTTGCCTTCTTACACGCCGCGGTATCAGTGGCTATATAGGGCGCTGCGCTAATGTGCACGTGGTCGCGCGTTCGATTCCCGGCCGCGGTAGCCGTGTTTCGATGGGGGCAGAACGAAAAAAAAAAGAAACTCGTGTACCATGCTTTGGGTGCACGTTATAGAAACCTCAGCTGGACGAGATTAATACGGATCCCTCCGCTACGGCGTCCCTCATAATATCCGCTGTGCAGTTTCGGGACGTTAAATTCTACAATTTAATTAACTATACGTTTACTACAACTCGCAACCTATATATATATATATATATATATATATATATATATATATATATATATATAAAGGAATAAGAAGAGAGCAGTGCATGTACTATAGAAATTAAACCACAGTTCCCCGCCTCTTTATTACACGTCAGAAAAAACCCTCGTACTTACAGTAATTAACAGAATTAATGAAATTATTGGCCTGACAGAGTCTTAGGTCCCGAAATGTTTTTTGAACAAATGATGTCGGTCGAAGTTAGAAACAACACAACACAAATCCCCAGAGGCTCAATTGAAATAGACAACGCCAGTAAGCAACTCAGCAGGAAAGCGTCCTGTGCAGGCACACGCAACCGACAGCTTCGGACAGATCGAATCGACGCTGCAATTATCGCTCAAAACAGCATAATTCAGGTAGTTCTCACGCAAAGGGCATCTTCGAATGACAACGTCTATATGTCAGTCATTAAATCGCAGCGTTCAGCGCGCGTGTGCAGCATGTGACCAGGCTCACAGATGTCATCGTATACTACAGTCTTCAGGCGGATTGCCCACAAAGGAGATTATAGAATGCGACTGGTGGGAGTTGAATTCAGTGTCCTGTCCTCATGAACTTGGGCGTCCCCTTGCAAGCCTAAGGCGTCACATCGGCCACATTGAAAAGTGGAGAGAACAGACTCAATTGTGAGTCTTCAGGAAATAATTCAAGCAGCAACCATAGCTCTATATTGACCACCATGCACAACATCATGCACGGGCACCACAGACTCTCGTGTCGCACGTTCTCTTGTAGACGCAGACTCGAATCATGCGCCCAGCGACCGACTTAGGTATACAAAACAGGCGCGTGCTGTTCACCTAAACACACACGCACTCTGAAAAACGCACTGCCGAGTGTAAAGTGTGCGGGCTCCGCCTCTTCTGTTATTGGACAGGTTGCCTTACTTGAGTACCGCAGATAAAACTCCGTACCGAATTCGACGTCCCAGGAGGCAAACAGGATGCATAGATGGACCACTGTACATCACAAGGTAATCTCCGAACAGCCGGAAAACGCAGTACACAACTGCTTACGTACGATAACTCGCATAACCATCGGTGCCGCATATACACCGCGAAGTCGTGCGCGTGCACATGGACAAACCTGGGTAGATTGCGTGCGCGCCAGCTGCATCTCGCTATGCCCTCATCCTCGTTCTTTATTTTGCCACTGCCACCGGGCCTTCCATCACAACTTAGCCAATTTCTAAAGCTGAGGTACGACTCGGAAAAAAAAAAAAAAGCAAGCGTACAAGGAAGCGGGTGCCGGCGCGATAAATGCGTGTGGATACGCGACGGGCCCAATTTCGGCATCGACAGGTTGCTCCCGTTGCTGCGGTCAATCGTGCGCGTTCGTGCATTCTCTCGCAGACGTGGGCAGGCGGCCAGCAATAAAAGGATAGCGCACGCCGCGGACACCGCCCCGGCGCCACAGACCAGCGAGGTGAGGGCGCCAGTTTTCGCTGCGTGCACGCACCCGAAAATTGCGTGCACGGCCAAAACCGGCGCGGCCGGCCAGTGCGTCTCCTTGAATGCGGAGCCTTGGACCACGCGCTGGGGATGTTTTAAGAAGGGCGAGAACTTGAAGCTCGAAGCTCGCACGACCCGCGCATAGATATAGGTCTCGCGAACTCCCACAAGTCGTGCCGCGCATTAGCGGACGCGACTCAAGGCTGAGGCGAAGTCGATGAGGAGTTTAGGCGGCTTAGCTCTTCGTTCGTGTACGGCGAAGAGTCGCGCAGCGTACAGGCAGGCTATCTAGCTGCACCTAACTCGCGCGTACAGAGCTGCTGTAGCCTAATAAGAGCGTGTGCACGCGCGCAGCCCCTGATGCGCGAGGGTATAAACGCTCGCCAAGCGGCGGCGGCGGCTGGAGAGCATCGAGCCCATCGGCGGCCACAGAGTCGCCGCTGAGAAGGCTGCCTCGGTCCGCGTGAGAATCCAGGTCGGCATGAATATTGATGCGCCGCAAGGCGCACCGCGCTTCGTCGTGAAGGGATTCCCGCGCGATGTGCGGCGGACTACGGGCAGAGAGCGAGAGCACAGACCAAGAGGAGAGAGAGAGAGAAGCTTCTTCGCGTCACAGTGTCTCGCCACGCCACCCCGTAAATTTGCGGGGCGTCCCGCGGAGCTGCAGGCCGGCGCCGCAAGCGCCCAGCACATGCAGCGAGACAGTTGCCGCTCGGCAGATGCTGTACGCGAAGAGAGGCGCGCAGGTAATACGGTCGCGAGAGAACAACGAAATACTGCGGCCGAATAGGCGTTGCGTCAGCGCGACCTGTCAGCTCCTTGCCATGTGGCCGCCGCCCCACCGCCCTTTGCGCAGCGTTAGGTCGCTCATGTATACGCGCACGCGCAACCGCACGATGCGCAGCGCGCGTGTGTCACATTTAAATATACACCGCCATCGCGAGCCCACAGCAAGAGTGCCGAAAACGTCAAGACCTCGCGCGCGAGAGACCCGCTGAAAAATCGGTGCTATCGTGGGCGGCAAACGGAGCAACGCCTGATGGAGACGAAGGGGGTTTCCGTAAAGCGTGCTGAAGAGGCGACCTCTTCGTCCGTGTTTGCTCTCTTTCGCTCTGCGTTCTTTTCTTTGTTCGGTCCTTTCTCGAGAAGTGTATGCATGCAGCCTACAGCGAGCGAAACACGATAAATTTAACGCGCGACCGTTGATGCATGCTACGGCAAAGTGAAACGCATATGCTTTTGCTTTTTTATTTGTACACTTGTAGGAAATTCCGCCTTAATACCTCTATACCCATCCCGAAGTGATAAGTCCCTCAGTGCGGAGAGGCGCACTTAAATTCAGAGAAAGCAATCGTCGTCTGCCTTTCGATGACTTTGTTCCTGATAGAGCGAGAGGCTTGAGTGAGTGCAACCTACGAAATGGCTGCATCAGTACGTAGCTCATAACCAATGAGAATTATAAGTGACTTACCACGTTACGTTGACATGATTGACTGCGCAAGGAGTCATACAATCGACATACACAAGGCGACGTGAACAGGCTGACCACAAACTATACCTATACTGCGCTTTGCGACAGAATACATAATCCAGTGCACTCGGCACTTAATTCTGTCCTTGTGTGGTGTGCGTGTTTATTTGCGTCACCCGCTGGGGAAGACGGGGGAGGGGGGAGGTCAATATGCATGTCCCCGCAATATCACGCCACCTTCCCGTATATAGCACTTCTTCGCGCACTGAACGCGGTGCTGTAGTATACAGGCGACTTTTGCAAGCTTCCACGTGCTGTGCTGACAACCCTTATGAAAATGGTTATGTCCTTTATGTTTACTGTATGTTTCCCGCAGTTCACATGAGGAAATGTCCTTTATGTTTCCTCCATGTTGAAATTTGGCCACTGCTTTTATGTTTCCTTCGTGTGTCCTCCCTTTATGTATCCCTTATGTTACCGTACTTTATGTTTCCTCCATGTTGAAATTTGGCCACTGCTTTTATGTTTCCTTAGTGTGTCCTCCCTTTATGTATCCCTTATGTTAACGTACTTTATGTTTCCTCCATGTTGAAATTTGGCCACTGCTTTTATGTTTCCTTCGTGTGTCCTACCTTTATGCATCCTTTATGTGGCCGCAGTGACTAAATCCTGTATTTTACGTAGACATGCATAGATGAAGAGTTCCGTGTGCACATCTCATATTTATAAATTCTTCCCGAGTTAAAAAGTTTTGCATTGGTTTTCATTGTAAGGTTACTGTTCCCTACATGATGCAGCGCACAGATTGAAACTCTGCTATGGCACAGAAATTAATGCCAATTTGTTCTAAAATTACAAACTAATTAGACTTCATAGATTATTTCAGTATAACACTTGGAGTACCACTGTACATTCCTCACTGCAGTGCTGCTGTTCTAGTTATGTCTTTGTGACTAATATAAAATGTAATGTTTGGATGGAAAGATCAGGTTGGATCAGTGCTTGCACTTTTAAAAGAAAGTTTTGACTATACTTTGCAAAGGTTTGTCTGAAACTACCAACAGTTTATTGGACTATCTGGATGTTACTTCAATTTGCCAGGTCTGCTCACAGCAGACCTCTGGAATGTGGTGCTTGGGTGAGAGCTCACAAGGCACCTGAAAAACAAAACAAAGCCAATCTTTTTCACTTATTCAAAAATATTCATATAAGCAAGAACAGCCTGGCCTTTATGGACACAGCTAAGAAACGTGGAGCAGTCAAAAACAGATAATAAAAACATCAGGACAACACAGAAGCTTTTAACTAATTGTTGTTTGAAAGAGACTGAGCTGCCAGTCCACTCAGGTATTAAATTGCTCACAAATTCTTTTAAACATTTCTGCAGCAGCTGCTAAGTAGTACATGACCTATAGGAATAGGCAACTGGCCAACAAACCTTTGTGTGCCTGCTTGTACAGATGTCTCGTAGTTATATCTCAAGTGGTTACACTGTTATATGGTAAAATTCAGGCGGGAATAAAACCAGCCGCAAACATCAGACTACCTGGGAAATTATCACCAAAACTTAAATATCTAGTAAATCAAATAAACAATCGATTACGAAGGGTCTAAAACCTAGACCGCGATTTTGTAGCGATCCCTTTTCCGATACTACTCCTTTTGCTCATTGATCTGACCGACATTCCGCTATCGTTATTAACTAGAACAGCCAGCCGTGGAAGGTGGGTTATAAAAGTGGCAAACATCGAGCGCAAAGCATCGCAAGAAAATCGCATCCCTTATTGGGCAGTGCTACAAGCCACTGTCTTTAACAATCGCAGGAACTCACATCCTGTTCTTCGGATGAAAATATTAATGAAAACGAGCGTCTGATTGACATACCTCGATTAAAAAGAAATTGAGCTCTTGTAATGTCGGTCTATATTTGCCCTACAATATAAAAGACAAATACACGAGCACGTCGAAGAACACAAACAATGCAGACAAGTTCTCGCGAAGCTGGACTTCAATCTGAACACTATCAATAAAGTAATCTTCACACAAGCTAATAGCTGTTCAAGTGTCAAACATCTCAGTGGCGTGCCAACTCGCGATGCCCGTGACACATCGACATGCATTACACACGTAACTTGCGGAAATTCATGTCTACGGAAGAATTTCTTGCCGGGAAACTACCGAGAAAACAGTAACTTTCAGCGTTTACGTAAATATTTGCCCATTAAGTCCCAACAATCAGCGGTGGTAGCACATCACTCCATAAAGCAAGTAAGCGGTAAGAAATAATAAATTTCACGGAAACTCCCCTCGTGAAACGCTTTGCTAAATGTGCACAGCAACATGGTCAATGTACGCTCCGAAAGTGTTCTGTTGTCGTTCCACAAAGCTTACTACATGAACCAAAAGCTCCGAGAATGCGCGCAAGCGTCAGACCTGCTTACCTTCAATGTGGTCAGCAAACGGCTTCTTCGTCTCGCAGGCACCACGCGACGACGCTCTTTGCGGCGCGAACACTGTCGAATTGCCGATGAACACCAGCGCACGAAAGCACAACTTTCAACAAATTCTTCCACGCACCATAATTCGAAGCCACAGTATCAGGTATTCCACGAGCGAACGCGGACAGGCGAGAACAAAGGCAGCTCGGACGGGCGCTGTAGTACACAAGACACTGGCGTATCACAGGAAACATAAGGCGAACTAATGGCGTTACACGAGTCCAGAGGTTTCCTGATGGCTAATGCACACGGTACGGATCACAGTTTGCTTAGGCACTTCGAAAATATGATTAAATTACCGTGCAACTGCAACGAGCACACTCACCGCTCACAGCAACACAACGTGGCCGTCACACTGCAGCAGCGCCGCACTGCGGTTAAAAAGTGAATTTAGCCTCCGAGATCTACATTTCCTTTTAGGGCGTGCATCTTGGAAAAGCACGGCCTTCGAGATTAAAAAAAAGTCGTTGCTGGAAGGAAGGCTGGTATTTAAACACAAATTATTGAGTTTAAAGTGTCTTGGTGCGCTGCCTTGTTTTTTTAAAATATATGCAGAGATTTTAGACGAACTATGCGCGAACTTTTGCCGGCGGACACGAGCCAATGAGCGGGCATCATGTGCAGCTCCGTCGCTTGAAATGGCGCACGGTGTGCGGGTAGCCGCGATAGCTGTGACACCCACCGATCAGAAATTCGGAATCGCCACACATATACACGCTTCTTATGGCGCCCAGTGGCGTGTTTTTGAGAATGTCAGGCCTTATCTTGAATAGGTGGAACCATATTTGCTCGTAGCGTAAAGAATAAAGGCGACAAAATGTGGCGGTGGCTGGCTTGCAGCGGCAGCGGAACTTCGGCCAAAGTGAAACAGGCGTACTGCTTGCATGCTCGCGTAATCAAATACGGCCATACTCAGCCAACTAAAAATTATAAATTGTTCAGTTGTACGCCAAAGCAAGCATTTACGGGATCCGCGCTGCCCTACTTCTACGCGTGCTAATATCGACACAGCAGTTACTCGTACTTGTGGTCAGCGCGAAAGCGACACGGACAAAAGGAAGAAACACAACAACACGGCGCTGTTTCTTCGGAGTGTTTGTTCCTTGTTTCCGTGTTGCTTTTGCGCTGTTGCTAAAGGTACGATGAATCGTAACCAACTCGCCCACTTTGCTATCTCGCTACAGCAATCACACGCCGTTTTGAAAAGAAAGGCACTTTTAGCATCAACCGCCGGTTCTGCATTGGTTAGGGACCAAACTTTTGTGTATAATCTGCGTGAGTAGTAGAGAAAAGGTATCATGACAAGGCCGAGGCCTGAAAAAAAAAAATAGCGTAGAAAAAGCAACATGTCAAAAAGTGCTTCGAAGACCACGGTTTTGAGGTGGAGCAGTGGCAGCATCTCCCAATGTTCGAGCTTTTTTTTTTCATCTTAGAGCATCAGAAACGTTATAGATATTCAATTTCACTACATTCTTTCGACCTAGGTGTTCTGAAAGTAAGCGGCAGCTCCAGTTGAGCTTTGGAGGTGGCAGCGCTTGCATTTCCCGCTGATGGCTGCAAAGAAATCTTACGAGCGTAATATAGAGCCAATCGTAGTGTACGTATTAGATATTTATGTGTAATGAGGCTATCATGAAACCAATATAACACCGCGAACAGCTACTTAAATGGTTGTATAATCATATACGCTCACAGTATAGCGGCGGATTGGCCGCGGAGGCATCCGCCTCTTTTGCGGTTCATGTAGCGCAAGCCATCGAACACTGCGCGTCGTGCCACCGCGTCTCTAGCCGCCGCGCAATTCTTATTTCTCGTGAGGGATTATTCGCTGCATGAAGCTTTGATGTACGTATGTACTGTTGATGGCGCGTGGTGATCAATACGGCCAAGATATATAGGGAGGGGGAGGCAGGCGCACCCCCCATGTTTTTTTTTTTACTTTGATACGCCAGTAGGTAAAGTTAATACATCTTTCAGGTAGACGACCTATCTGTAGCATGTGTAAAAAAGATAATCACTGGGCGCACTCTATGTTACCTGGATGTGCACTCGAGGAAGTACACAGCCAGGTAACATAGAGTGCCCACACAGGTAACATGGTGCTCATATATATATATATATATATATATATATATATATATATATATATATGTATATATATATATATAAGCCAGATATGTAAATTAAGTAGATTATTTCCCAAACTGGAGGCGAAGCGGAGCATCTGCAAGACGCCTGCTATGAGAACCGTCTTAAACATTCAATCAACTATATTTGATAGCCTAGCTGGGACAAAACTTTCATGAAAGTCTTGCATATTAGGTTAAATACTGCAGATTTCTGCATCTGACTTGCTACTGGAGAATAGCAGGTTGAAAAAGTAATAAATATTTTATATATTAAGAGAATGCATAGCATAAATCATTTGTACACACCATCCTATTTCACGGCAGGCTCAATTTTCCGCACAGTATAGCCACAATTAGTGCCGGTCGGTATGTCTAGTGTGAGGGGTGCAAGCAGTGCCTTTTCCCTGAATCTGCCAGTGACTAACATACAGTACAGATAGCTCTAACTGTACTATTTGCAAAAGATGCTCACTGCGCACATTCTGTTACCTACATGTGCACTCAAGTGCACATGTAGGTAACTATAAAGAGTGCATGCACCATATATAGATTATTGCTCTATGTTACCTACGTGTGCACTGGAGTGCACACCTAGGTAACATCCCGCCGTAAACACAAAGGGCACATAATACAATAATTATAATAAGGGTTGTTTTCTTGGTGCAAAGGAAAGGATAAGTCAAGATTTAGTACTTACGATGACTCTGCAGAGTGTATCAACGGCTGTCACACAGTACAGATATATCTGCCTGTATTATATGTACAGACAGTTGTTATGTGCACTCTATGTCACCTACATGTGCACTCAAGTGTACACTCAGGTAACACATAGTACACACCCAGTTAACATCCTGCCGTAAACATAAAGGACACATCTTTTGAGGCATAATAAAGGTCACTTCCTCGAGGTATAGGTTAGGATGAGTAAACATGTGGTACACACAAAGTTGGCGTCCCGGAGGTCACACAAAGGACAAGGAATCATAAAGGTCACATAGGACACAAGAAGGAAACATAAAGGAAACATAAAGGCAATGACCATTTTCATAGGGGAAGTGCGCAGCTTATTGTAGGAAGACGAGGCGCGCGCCATCGTCCTACACACTTAACGAAGAAACGGAATTCTCTTTTTCTTTCTTTTTTCTTTCATGTCTCCAAAAGCACTTGCCAAAATTTGTCAGGACTGAGCCATTGAGCAAAAAAAATATTGAATCATATATCGCTTCTTTGACTTGGCGCACTCTATCGCGATATGTAAATATATTCGCGTGGCTTACGCCTATACTCTGATTACGAAATGAAATGGCCGTGTACATTCTTGTGTCGTTTTATTCTGCTCAATAAAGCGTGCTTACGCAATCGCTGTGTCCTGTTCCAGCTCTGTACGTTTTATTTTCTTTGTCTGTTTGTTTCTTTCTTCTTTATTTTCAGAACTCAGCTGGCGAAGTTGCAACAGTTTAGCTGAAGGAAAGGGACGGATAGACAGATGGCAAGGATATCCCCTTATAAGCGTATGTGTTAGAGAGCGCGCCGCATAAACTGTGAAAGCTTCCTCGGGCGTTGCGTTTCGAAAGGACAGCAGAATTTTCTGCGAGCGTACAGATGTGCATAAGCACGCACATTGGACGATGCTCTTGAACGCAGTTCGCGACAAAATGGCACGGCGCTTTTCTCTGCGTTGAGCACGTTCCGCAAACAAACCTTTGCCCGCGCATTTAGGAGATGCGGCGATGCGGTGAAAGGTATAACCGAGCGCATGGACCCTGCATCACGAGTTACACAGAATATTGTTACATGAAAGCACAGTAGGGAAGCTAGTTACAGAGCGTATTTACAAGGGTAGCAAGCACTGGCCAACATGGAAGGAAGCCAGCCAACATCAAGCAAGGAACGTTGTCGTCATCAGATCGGCAGTGGCCGCTTGTAGGTATACGTCTCACTAAATCCAAGGGTCGACATCATCGTCTTCGAGTACCACGTAGCATTATATTTGACGCTTCCGCCTCCCTGGACCAAGGGGCGCACATGTGTATACATTATATGGCACGGGAGTGAATTCACGCGTATACCTATAAATTCTGGGGAACTGAGGATCACTATGGCATTTACAACGTACCGCCCACGAAAACGAGACATGCAAAGTCCGCGTACTAACAAAGATCCGCGGACTACGTTGACACCATACTGGAAGACGTACGTATAGACTATACAGGGTGTTTCAGCGAACACTTTCTAAAATCTTTAAAAGTTGCCTATGGCAGACAGCACAATTCCAGTTCGTGAGCTGGTATATACACGAAGCGGCGGATAATACTTGCACAAGAAATTGAGATCCATTATCGACTGATTAATAAAAAATCACTAATTCAGTTTTCAACTAATTGCAATATGGGCCATAATGTAATTTGCAAATTCTAGCCGTGGAGATCACAATGCGGATCCACTTGGAAGAAATTTTCAAGATGACACCAGTTTCGAGATATAAATTCCTGAACTTTGCGGAGAAATGCATTGGCGTTACAGTTAATTTGTTAACAAAACGCAATTTCATGCACTGAAGCACACAAGTAACTGGAACGCCAATGCATTTCTCCGCAAAGTTCGGGAATTTGTATCTCGAAACTAGTGTCGTCCTAAAAAGTTGCTCCAAGTGGATCCGCCTTGCAAAGTCCACTGCTAGAATTTGTAAATTGCAATATGGGTCATAAAATAATCAGCTAACAAGTTAATTAGTGACTTCTTGTTAATTAGTCGATTTTGCATTTCAACTTTTTGTGCTAGTAGTGTCCGCCGCTTCGAGTAGACCGGCTCATAACCTAGAATTGAGCTATCTGCCACAGGAAACCTTCAAAAATTTTGAGTGTTCGCTGAAACATCCTGCATATGGCTTCCGGAATGTGCGCAAGGCACAACAGTAGCGGGGCCATACATCGTAGCCATCCACTAGACTACCATCAATTTATTCATGGTCCTCACGATGGATCCCTGCTGGACGTTACTGACCATGACCACGGTCGGTATAGTGTCAGGATTCCTTTCCCTCAATTCTATTTCTTTCTTATCTTTCACCATTCACAGCTGGTCGATCCAGGTGATAAAGTGCGCAGCGCCTCCCTGGGACTACTGGCGAAGCGCACGCTGATGAACGTGCTACCGGCGGTCAGTTTTGAAGTAGTCGGCACGACACCATTAAACAAAGGATAAAGACAGGAAGCAACAGCACGAGCGCATTGCCCTGCCGTCCTTTCTTTGTCCGGTTGTCCATCATCATTGTTTTGATTTTTCTCATTACGTTGATCCCTCCCAAAATGAGCATTCAGCTATCCACTCATGCAACTTTTGTTTTTCTAGAATGCGTGGTTGTACGAGCAGGATCACAAGCGGAACGAGGCAATCAATGGATGACCCCCTTGTCCTCTCGCGCAGCGGTGTACCGTTTCAGTGTCTTCTTTCTTTTAAACGCAGCGTACTATCAGCATAAATTCAAACGCGAACAAGTCGATTATGAGTAGAGTGTAGTGTTGCGTTTCTATAGGTTTACCTGCGTTTGAAACCGTGACTTAACTTAGACTATAAAACATACTACGAAAGTCTAAACCATGCTTTGAAGTCTGCTACGGATTGAATGCGCTTCGCAGTCGTTCTGAACAGGCATTTTTAACAGTTCCTTTTTTTTTTTCCTTGCTTGCTTACGTTTCAGTTTAGACTGACGTATAGCCCACGGCGGCTCACCATGTGGCTATCGAGGATATGAACTCTCCGACATCCGGGTGGCCGCATGCAGCTGCACGCTCCTGCGGAGGCGAGAAGGCGTGCGCGTGCGCCCAGCAGCTGCCGCCAGCCCCATGAGCGTGCGCGCACCCGTTGCTCCCGGCCCCACCCTGCACTTATTCGGGGGTGCGCACGCAGGTGCCAGTAAGCGCCTGGCGGTGCGCATCCGCTACCCTCGAATAAGTGCGTCGTGACATCCTTCGGGAACGGAGTTAGCGCGTACGTTGGAGGATGTCACGATGTACGAACTTTTAAGCGGCAACCGTGGCTTTCCGACTTGATTTCCGCGTGGCATCGGCGCGTCCATACTGCACCACGCAGCAGCAGCGGTTGTGATGCTACTGCCGAGCTTTCGACGGTCATGTTTTATAACGTGTCTGACGAGCTTCGTTTAATCAAGTGGGGAACCGAACTCAGAGCAACATCTCAGCCTCCCTCCCGCACAGAGGAGGCGCGATACGACGTGACCGCAGTCGCTCACTGGCCGAACTATACGCGCATACGCGCAGCATGCCGCCAGTCATGCGCGGGGTCCCAGACTCGATTCCAGGCAAGGTGTGTGACCGGGCTATAGTTGTTCTGTCGTAAGAACAGCGCTACCACTAGTGGACAGAAGACCGACAAAAGAGACCGATAAAAGCGCTGGTTTATGTCTGTTCAGTCTATTGGTGCGCATTTTTAGAATCGGTTCCAGGGCTCTTATACGGTGCCGAAGTGCGATGGGATTTCATTCTATTCCTAACGGTCTCGCTAACACGCAAGACCTCCAAATGAGTCCTAAGAAGCATCTCTCCTCCGTTTCCGTTACCGTTCACGCCAATATGATATATATATATATATATATATATATATATATATCAAGCAGTATCCACCGGCTGCCATCTCCGGTTGCCGTCACGGAGCCTGAAGCATGGAAAAAAGATGATCCCATGGTGGGAGACACGCAATATTTCGTTCGCACCGGAAGCGCGCTGCGCGCACCTGGCAAGCAGCGGGCCAGACTCGTGCGTCGGGCTCGACTGGTCGTCGGGTCCGCGAGAGGAAGACGGCCTTGGAGCCAGCGCCGATCATTTCCGGTCCGGCTGCCACCAGCGAGTATGCGGCCCAATTGCAACACAATGGCGCCCTGCTCGAGAACCGATTTGCCGCCGCGAACAGAATGATCTACACGCCGCACGACAAAAGGCTTCAAACTCGGCGACGGAGCAGCCGGGATTGTTATCGCGCCCGCGTATCTGCGCGTGCGCGTAGAAAGACACGAGGAGCCGAGCTGTGAGAGCGCGCACCGCCGGTGCGCCCTTGTTGCGGGGCTGTTGCATAAAACAAGACGCGGCTCGAAGATCTTGACCCCACCAGCGCCCCTCCCGAGTGCCTCGCTCGCGGGAGCGTGAAAAATACAGCTTAGCCAGTTTGTAAGCGCGAACATAATGACTAAGCCTTTCAATGGCCCCCTCTTCCTTTCTACCTGTTTCCTTCGAAGATTGCTTCCCACTGTTAACCTTTCGAGGTTTTACCAAGGTGAACCACATATGAGACGTGATGAAGATCTCGAGAGCGCGGACATCACGCCTTTTAATAGACTCGCAATTATAACTTTCGCTTGTGCTTCTCGTCGCGCACTCATTACGCACAAACAAGCGCCGATGTTGGCCTCCTCATGCAGTCTCGGTATCTTTGGAGGATCGAGACAAAATCCGCCACCCGTCGACAAATGTCTAAACGAGCAAATCAATGCGACTTTCACAGAACGCGAGCCAGAGAATAAAACGGTAGTTATGACAATTTTGTCAAAGGAAGTCGATCGCTGTATCAATGTCCCTATTTCTCGCTTTCCTGTCAGAAAAGGACGTTGCAAAACCTGCAGGTCGCGTGAGAGCTAATAAGCAAAAACATTCAGACCGACTGCACTGTAAAATAATTTACACCCTTAAAAGAAAAAAAGGGCGTAAATGTGTCTACAACTCACCCCCTTAGGGTGTTATCTATATAACGGACACCCTAAGGGTGTGAGTTATAGACACATTCACACCCTCTTTCACGTTTTAGGGGGTAAATTATTTTACAGTGTGTTCCGACAATCTGGGTTACTTTCCCCTCTCTATTATTGTCACCGGAAATATTTCACCCCACTGACGACGTCCTCCTTCGAAGTGCGTTTCATAGCCTATTGCGTGGACGTGTGGTCACCATACCTATGCATTCAAAGGCGTCTGCAAATGTTTGTTTTTCTTTCGTTTTGGCCGGTGATCCTCAGACTCT
This sequence comes from Dermacentor variabilis, assembly GCF_050947875.1. Taxonomy (NCBI): domain Eukaryota; kingdom Metazoa; phylum Arthropoda; class Arachnida; order Ixodida; family Ixodidae; genus Dermacentor; species Dermacentor variabilis. The sequence goes on along the minus strand of NC_134568.1, from coordinate 60,155,945 downwards.
TTTTGTCGCCAAAGGCTCTCAAAGAATGAGTGCCACTTAACACCTGTTTACAATATGCAAATAGGCGCTGATATTGTGTCTGTGCGATGCTTTCAAACAGTGAACGTTGAACAGTGAATGCGGGCTTCAGAACCTGCAAGGGCTGAACTCCAACCGGTGCGATGATATCTTATTGAGTGAGCAGGGCATTTTTCACTCTTTCTTAACGCCAAGCATCTTGTCTCTAGAGCGGAGAACACGTTTCCACGAACACGACTGCCCGCCTGCGTGCTTCCAGAGCGTACTTTCAGAGCCGGCGCCCGCCCTGTACGCGACTCGCTGGCGCAGGCTGAACAAACGGCGCGCGCAGGTCCGCGGCCTGTGCAATTATTGCCGTCGCCGCCGCTCCAATCGTCATGGGAACAATGCCTGAGCAAACAACACCAATCGACCGGCCCGCGGACCGACTGGTTCGCTACCCTCGCCTAGTATGCACGCTAGAGCTGCAGCAGCACTCGATCGCCCCCTCTTTCCTCCCGCTCCTGCGTCTCCTATATAGCGACAAGCACAATTCAAGGCGGCAGGACTGGCGACCGCCGCCGAGACGGAGCTGTGTAGCCGAGAACCCCATTGTCCGCGATCGCTGATCAACGCCGCCGCCGTGTCCCAGTCCTGTCATAGCGCGACTGCATAAGCCCCTCCGATCGTCGAACGAAAAAGAAAAAACAAAATGAAAATAACGGTATACCGGGAGAAACGCCGGGGAAGGAGGGTGCACGGTAAAGCGCGGCTGGAAGCCCCCCGTCGTCGTGGATTACAACCTTCCTGACAGATCGGGATTGTCGACGAGACAACAGCAAGCATATGAATACAGCTTCTGCACGCTACAGCGAGAGACAGGGATATCGCGGGGGAGGGGCGCACGTCGTGAGCTTGAAAGCGGACGCGTTTCGCGGAAACCGAAAGCCACGTGTTGCGGCTTCAACGCCCGTTCGTTTCAGGGTCCACCGTAAAATATATCGCAATTCTCTTCGACTGCAGTTGTTCCCGCCGATCGAGGCAGCAACAGCAACGTGCCTCGTCGACCCATGGGTCGACGATGCGTGGCAAGGGTTCTCCATTATGGCACGTGGCGCATATTAATGGTGTGAAACTGTTTTTATACGACGTTCTACCGGGCATTTCAAAAATGCATTTATGCAAAGTGTAGGAACATGCTTCGTTGGTATTCCGCGTACTGAACCGAACAGCGTTAATCAAGGCAGGAACACGAGAGCGAAGACGCATGCCGTATAAGCAGTTGAGCCCAGTTGCGCCAATTATAGTGTGCATCGGACTTGTGTTGTTCGAGACGTGTTCATATAACACGCCACATATATAGCGCCACATATAACGTTCGGGGGCATTATGAATCACGGAAAATGACTTTAGTCTAACACCTGAAGAGCGAGCCCTTCTTTATTTCATTGGTTACTTATCCTCCGCCCCTCCTTTTTTTTTATCGATTCGTTTGTAATTCTTTTCGCGTGCATCGTGGATAAGATTGCAGACTTGTTGTGCTAGCTTTGCTCGTTCTGCCTACTTTTCAAACATGTTATACGGTTTGAGAGAACTACTTTCGTGAAATTAGTTATTTGTTATCTTAGTCTCGAAGCAACCGTGAAAAATAAGATTACCAAACTCCCGCTGTTTCGCTGGTGATCGTCTGGTGTCGTGTATATATATATATATATATATATATATATATATATATATATATATATATATATATATATATATATACCTTTTATATTTTGATAGTATTATCCCTTTTTCTTCACTCTTTATATGGTTCTCGTAGTTTTATCTTGGTCATATTTGCTTTTGTGCCTAACCAATACTTACAACCTTAATTAGCATGCGCTGCAACTATTCCTGCATGCCCGCAGCGACAATAAGTAGCAACAGAAACGAATCTCAAGAAAGTAGCCAATCTAATCATGGCCTACGCGGCCCGTACCACATGTACGCTGATGCTGTAAGCGAACACACAATTGTACCATCGGCGCAGGACGATGAGCGGTCAAGCCCACGAATGAAATGAACACAAAATACGTCGGAGGCCAAATGGGCTAGACAAGGTGTGTACCAACAATATTCCTCGCCTTCAACTGTTTTTTTTTTTCTTCTTCTCTTTATAGAAAACACTACTATATCAGAGTTAGTGCGACGAAGGAAGGGTCCTTACTAGGAAGGCGCGACAACATGCCAGCATGCAAGGCTCTATCCGCCTGCAGCAGCAAACACTCACTCACTCACTCACTCACTCACTCACTCACTCACTCACTCACTCACTCACTCACTCACTCGCTCACTCACTCACTCACTCACTCACTCACTCACTCACTCACTCACTCACTCACTCACTCACTCACTCACTCACTCATTAGCTTCCCCAACTAGTATAGTTTCCCAACTCATCACGATGTATAGTTTGGCGACAACAGAAACATTGGGTTCCAATATAAAGGCACTATGTAGCTTGCAACACGCAAATATCCGGCGTTATTTTAACAGCATAACTGCGGTGACTGTATACGAAGAGACAAGGAAGACAATGACGAAAAAATAATTAACCGCAGCCCTCACGGCCTATCACCCGCGCGCACTGGGTTGAGCTATATGTTACCTATAGAACGACCGACCAACCAACTTGGGGGAAAGTGGATTATTAGAGTTAGCGATGAATGTATATTCTTCGAAATGGACTAAAGCTAGGTAAGAACATGCGGAAAATGCATATAGTGTTGTACTCAGATGATTAATTGCCAAAAACTCGGAACGTTTACCTTTCCACACGCAATTTTCAGGAAAGTTAAGCTCTTGCGCACATTGGGCAATCGACGGCGCGCTTGCGCCTGCATCCTCTAGCGCCAGCATTTTTTTTTTTTCTGCACCTACTCTTTTTCGTCTGAGATAGTGCCGACCAAGCACCGAGTGCGTTTTAGGAACCCTTTAGATTTTTTTTTTTTTTTACATTGGAACGAAAATAAAATCTAGGAGACCATGGGGAAAGTTTACTTGCAAGGCGTAGGTACTATCTGATCCAGAGGGGTCGGGCGTGTCTCTCCACGCCCCCCCCTCCGTATCCCCTTTCCCTACTTCTTTTGATGATGAGGACGCCTTCCCCTCACACATTTGATGCTGCTCTGGATCCGCTTATGGTGGATGGTAGCTCCTTAAAGTGAAACATTTCTTTACAGAGCACTAAAGGCCGAACAGGAGGTGGTAAAAAGTTTCACTAAGTGACTCATAAGCACCTCCGCCTCATGGATGCACGATCGTACAGACTCATGAAGTGGGAGCCCGAGCGATTCTGCTCACCCATCCGCACTACAACGCGTAACCTGATGAGCACCGAAAAACAAAACAAAAAAGGAACGGATGACGTCTGTTCGTTGGAAGCACAGTGATAATTCTGCGCGGTTTATCCTCTCTCTCTCCCTCTCTCTCTTTAGAGCATCTGGAAAGCTCGGGATTGCTCGCTGAAGGAAAGGGAGGGGGAAATGGAATGTGGGTGAAGAACAACGTCAGCATAAAAAGCGAAGCAGCGAGTGAGAGCCGAGCACACAATGCGCCGATACGGACGCCCTCACGAGGCCAATACAAGTCGAGAGAGTGCGCGCTTCTGATGATACGTGGTGCGACCTGTGCCATAGATGCACGCGGTGCAGAGGAGGATGGACGGGTGAGGGGGTGGGGTAGTCGATTGTGGCTCCGGATGAATGAACGCACTTCCGCCTTTGTTCGGGAACAGATCGGCGATCACGCGCGCGCGCAGCCCTGCGCGTTCGCGCGCTAGTTATCGTCGCACCGCTGGCGACCGGCCTCGCATCTGCCGCCCGCCGCGTGACTGGATTGGAACGGTGACCGATCGGAATTACACGAGGAAGCAGCGTTAGCGGAGTGTGCGCACTGCTGCTGCGCGGCGCCCCTTGCCTCCCGCTCATTCGTTGTTGTCGTTCTTCTACTATTCCTTCCTTCCGTCCTTCTTCCACCCCGCCCAAGCCTCCTCCAACTTCTGTTGCGCGCGGACTCGACCGCGGGACTCAGCCAACTCAGCCTCGAAATTGCGATCTGACGTGCTTCAGGCCGCCGCCCATCGTATACGCCGCTGCGCATGCGTGCATACACGAAGCGCTGCTGCTGCGTGCCGTGAGCGAAGCGGGAAGAAATAAAAAGAAGAAGAAACGAAGCGGCGAGGCATCGTGAACTGTGTCAAGGGAAAATATACGCACGGACGCTGACAGCATGCCGGCCTAATACAGGGTGGCGCTTGCGGCTGCATATACACGATGGGCCCCGAATGGTACACTCCCATGATATATATACGTGGCGCGAGAGGACGTCTCGCCTAAGTTCTGGCCAAACGGGAACAGAGAATCGTAGACAAAAAAACGATAATAATCGTAATAAACGAAAAGAAGAAGTGCGTCCTGGGCAGGCGAGCGAGCTGCTCTTCAGCCATGTTCGCCGCGGACTTGATATGTATTGGCCCCTACGTGCGGCGGTGGTAAGCACGCAACATGATCACGCGTCTCATGTTGTATCTATATGTCGGGAATTGTGCGCAGATTGAGAAGGCGGAACCTAACGCGCGCTCGCAATGTGAGCACGATTATATTGGTCATGAAGAGCAAAAGAAATCCCCCCACGCGATTGAAAAGCGTCGTAGGGGAGAGAACCTCGACAAAATTGCAGTTGGGGCAGCCAGTGGTACACATGGTCAGCTTGTGATTTGAGTGAAAGAAAGTCGCGCGCCCGGAGGGCTTTCATGCAAACCTGTGATCATAAATCACCGGATAATCATACTTGCCTAAGGTAATAATCTTATTTGTGAATTGGACATTATTCTTTCGTGGAGTGCGCTTCTGCTTGAAGGATCTAGAGCCGTTTGTTTGTTTGTTTGTTTCTTTGTCTGACTTTGTAGACTAAATTGTGCAACAAGGACAGTGTCGCAGCGTCGTTCTCTACGGTACCAGGAGCCCGACGGGCACCTTGAATGTCCCCAAAAGTTTCAAGCAAGAGTTTCAAGCCATTGGGTAACATCGGTCAACATTATACATAACAGGGGTCATCTTGTTGTGTCTGTGCCTCATTCCAACGTCACGGTGTACGAAGCGTAAGAAGAAATCGTGCTTCCGAATAAAAAATAAAACGAACAAATTGAAGTACTATAAATACATCAATTGCAAACACTACGCTTGCTTGCCTCATAACTTCTGTAACCGCATGCAACTGCTGCCACCAGCTGTGCCGGCTTTTTTCGTCTACGAGCGCTCAACAACAAATAATATATATTATGTGTGTGTCTGTGTGTGTGGAAATCGGGTAGTGGGGGCGGGGCATCAGTGCAAAGTATTTAGCGCGAGTAAAGCCCGCTTTGAGCAGCAGTGTCTTGAGTGAGTGCTAAATTGGGGGGGGGGGGGGAGGAAGAAGGTTCACAAGACCCCATTCCAGAGCACATCGCTGTCACGCTTTTGCTTCCCCCCCCCCCCGCTCCTTCGAAAGCGCGAAAAAGTGGCGCGCACGACACTATACACACGACTCCATTTGCTCCGACTGTCGCTTAACAGGGGCGACAACTGTGGCAGCATGCGCTCTTTTAAGTGGTTCACTCCGGAGTGCCATCGCACGCACGACGAGCTTAATCTGCGGTCCTTGGCTTCGAAGGTACGGTGTGGAAAAAGCCGTGCACATAGCCGCATATCCTTTCAAAGAGATGGTGTTTTAGCTTACCGACAGTTTCGAGACGCTCCTCTACAAACTTGTAAGCCGGGTAACTGAATCTGAAGAGCCTGGATTATATTCACACACACACACACACACACACACACACACACACACGCGCGCGCGCGCGCGCGCGCTCTAACAGCGTTATTGCGCTAGAACTGTTCGTAAAAGCAGATGACAGTCAACTGTGCATTTGTACATTTTGTTGGAGAAGGTGGCCTGGGCAATCGTATACCGCACTCACGAACAATAGTCCTTGTGAATTCAGCCTCTCTCAAAAACACTGACAAGTTTTGCGCCAGTAGGCGTCATTCGGCAACCCGGTTGTCTGCATTCATAAAAATGAGCAAAGTGCACTTGGAAAACGCTTTGATTAATGTGTATAGATGGGAAGAACGTCTCGATCAATGCCTCCGAGGCGCGGGTCACGATAAACAGGCTCTGCGGTAAGGCCACGGGATGCGAAAATGTCGCCGCATTTGGAGAGCGAAGACATGCTCGCCACCGGAAGTATAGCGCTAACTCGCATCGGCATGTGTAGCCACACAGAAACTCATGACGCCAGAATTAAGAGACGCCGATGCGCCAGGGGCCGTATGCACAAAACTTTTCGTCCCCATGTGCTAGCTGTTTTCCACTGGCCTGCCGCCTTCGCTATAGTATAGCCTGTCCGACATCACGATTGACCGGCATCTGCACTTGCGAACAGTTCTAGCAGATGAACATTTTTTTCCTTCTTGATATACGGGCCCGGAACAACACCACCCGCCTGGCGAACGCATTCACCGCCCATCCACCCAACCCTGGCTCGAGGGGTGGCCAATTCAGCTTGGCTGCGCAAGCACGTCTTTCCGAACCGATGAGTTCTTTCGTGGTGATGGCTGGCCGGCGCGCCGCCCACCGAGACAATATATATATATATATATATAGCGAGCAGTCATTAAATTATATAATATTTGGGGTTTTACGTGCCAAAACCACTTTCTGATTATGAGGCACGCCGTAGTGGAGGACTCCGGAAATTTCGACCACCTGGGGTTCTTTAACGTGCACCTAAATCTAAGCACACGGGTGTTTTCGCATTTCGCCCCCATCGAAATGCGGCCGCCGTGGCCGGGATTCGATCCCGCGACCTCGTGCTCAGCAGCCCAACACCATAGCCACTGAGCAACCACGGCGGGTGTCATTAAATTATGCTCGCTAAATTGGAAAGCGAGAAACGTCAAGGAAGCCCCGTCCGAAGGGCTCGGTAAAACAGTGGCTAGCCTTTCCAGAGAATGGCGTTCTCGAGCCACAAAGAAGAGGAGAGTGCATGTCGCTTCCGGGTGACTTATCAGCGCAGTGATGACCGCGTTTTGAGAATTGTTAAAGTCATTCACCTCCAACTTTCCCGTGGTCGGTCACACACTAGAATCGGCAAGCGCAGGTTTATTCTCAATCGCTTGTCGTCACTCGGATTTCGAGGTATACGGAAGCCCGCGTGCCGAACTAATGGACAGCGAGTCCCCCGACTTGACGTGAGGCAGACGCGCGGCGTTGGCCGAGTTTGCGAAACGGCTCACGGGCATCACATCCTCAATAACGCAAAGATCGACGAGAGCCGGCAGATTTTCTCTTTCATCATGTTCGCCTCGTATCAAAGCCGGCCGCCGTCACAGCGCGAGAAAAAGACGCCACCTCGGGGAAGAACAAAATGCCTCCGAGGCGCGCGAGCTGGCGGTCGTTCCTATACAAACAGGACGCGCAACAACAGATGCCACGGCGCGGCATCGTGGGAACTGGGGGAACCGATTAAATGGAGCCATTCCCTCGCCTTCGCTTCTTTTCCTCGTCTTATTTGCCTCCGCGCGAGTTTTGTCGGTCGCCAACTCGCGGAATGACGAGTGGTTGCCGGCGCGAGAGGCGCAGCGGCATAATACGGACGCGCACTAATATACGCGCACGTTTTTTCAGCGGCGTCGTGTCAAATGCAGCGAAGAACGCTCGAAGGGCTCCAGGGCAGGAGTGCCGGGGGGAGGTGTCCGTGGAGGCTATGTAGTAGCGTAGAATGCGGATTTCGCGGAACCCGACATGCGGCGGGAGACCGCTGTGCGTAAGTATATGTACGCGAACTCAACCGCCGCGCGCGTGGACCCACCGCGCCAAGTTGCGCGGGCAGACCGCTGCGCGCGCCGAGCCAAATGTGGTCACGCTGCTTTGTTTCCGCGTTTGCAAGCGTGAAACGGCGTCCTCGGTGGCCGAGCACTCTTCTTCGCCTCGCCGACACCGCGCTTCGTCTTGCTCGCGGCCTGATCGGGATACTGCGTGTGTATTTTTCTTCCTTTCTTTTTTTTTTTTTTTTTTCTTGCACGCTTCGTTTTCTCCCTCCTGCTGCGCGCAGGTTTCCGCCAACAGCGTCGCGGGACATCTGGGGTGTGTGCGGTTTGCATATATCTGTCGACCTTGTTTCTGAGCGAGCGAGCGAGTTTGGGCGTTGGTTAGAACGTGTGTGCGTTTAGGGTTGAGCTCAGCTCACATAGCGTGTGTACCTCGCATTACGGGTCAAGCTACGTATATAATATTAAGCCAGGATGACTAATAAGCAAGAACGCGAAGTAGAATATGTACATCACGCCTCTTTAATGGCCAACTAATGTTCATTAGCTGCGACAGCGGTTACGCCTCTGGGTCATATTGATATGTGGCGTTGTGACCGGCAGCCGATATCAGTCGCATGCTGAAAAGAGAAATATCCCAACCAACGTCTGGATAATACCTCTGGCCCGCTGCATATACGTGCGAAACCAGCCCGTTACCGGAGAGCGACGCTAACTGCTTCAAACGTGCCTATAGGAAAACCGCACAGCAAGGTGGCAGTTAAGGCTGCGCGCTCCCTATACGCACAGAGACGCTATAGTCCTGCGAGAAGACGATGACGTTGCGGTTGCCCTAAGGAGCCCCCATGCAAGTCACAAGGATGCAAGTCGAAGTGAAAAACAGATGAATAATTAGCATGTACCATTTTCATTATTGGTCATTTTGTCTCACTAACTATCGAGTAGCGGTCAGTAGACGTTGTTTATGTTGCTACATTTATTTTCGTTCAAGTTCTCGTCCGTGGCCCCAGACATTTCTAACCACTCGTGCGCTCAGAGATGCGCATGTGCGCAAAAGTACACGACATGATGTTCTTTCCCTGTACGTCACTTCGCAACCACGAGAATATAGCGTTTCGAACTGCCGTGGTGTGTTACGTGAAGGCGCCGTTGTTTCTTGCTCGTTATGGTCCCGATTCCGTTTGTAGTTAGCGCCCTTAAACTGCGGGAAAGAAACGAACAGCAATATTGTCAGAAGCCGAAGTGCTAGAGCGGCTGGAAATGACAGAAAAGGTCCAGCGATGCACTGTGGTATTCGCGTGTACGCATTTACTGCTTTATCTTTTGTAGTTGCTGCGCAAGCGACCTGCATGGTGCAAACGGCTACGAACGTTTTCCTTATTTTTTTCATTGGAAGGCAGTACGGTTTGTCTCAACGGGCAATGTGCCTATACGACGAAGACAGCTCTTTGCACAAAACCGTGGCCCCTCCTGTTGACACCACTGTAATAGCTGCCGATTCACAGGTTACTTCTAACGTTTTAAGTCTGTTTCACAGACTTGTTTCTAACGCTTTCTTTCTTTCTTTCTTTCTTTCTTTCTTTCTTTCTTTCTTTTGTGTCTCGCGACTCCGTGAGGCTTTCAGCGCTGCGTCAATCTGGCCGCGGCATACGGCGCGTCGTTGCGCGCTCGCTGCTTGCCAGACGGCTCTGTTACAATTACCACACACCCGAACTAGTTGTTTGTACGCCGCTGTGCCCCGAAACGCCTTGTGAGAGCGATGTGCATCGCAAAGCAGTGGTTGCCCGCTGCCACTGCGTGCCGCCGCGTTGAAAAGCCAAGCGGCGCTGCAAGTCACCGCGCGTTCGTCGCGTCGGCTCGTGGTCAAGGCCAGTGCATCCAGCGCGCCTGTGTGCGTCTTCGAAGCGTATACACTGCTCCCTGACGCAACGACGGTTCGCGCCGACACAGGCTCCAACCATGTACGCAGCGCACCGCGAGAAAAAAACATTAGGACGCAGCGGCCGCGAGAGCCGCCGAAGGAGATCGTTTGACAAGCCACTGTTGTCGCCATTTCGCAATTCCAGCCTCCGGAGAGCGCAGCGTGTATACAACCGAAGCAACGCGATCAGCGCGTGGTGCCGCCGTCGACCGAGCGGCGCGCCGGGTCAGCTGTCATTTTGGCGCGCATGCGCCTCTCAGTTTGGGATTCGGCCCCTCGCTTATCGACCACCGTTTTCCGTCTTCTGGGGAGGCCTCGAGCGGCATACACTGAAACCGTTCTCTTCCCACTTGTCGAGGTCACGCTATCGTGTTCGTTGCGAGCTCGACTGTCGGCTCCATTACTGGAAATGATTAGGCTCCCATTGCGCGAGCTGTGATGACACACCGTGCGGCGGGTCTGTGTGCATGCGAGACGCGCGAGTTGCATGGACGCGTGGCCCGGCGGTATACACGCGAGCCAGAAAGTGGTCCCTTCAGATTATGTTTCGCCGCTTAATCTCAGCGGATTACCACTATAGTCGTACAGTTTTGTATCGTCAAGAAACAATGAGAACAAAGGCGTCAATGTTGATTTCCAGAGCCCTGTTTGGGAGACGCTCTTCGTTCAGCATCACGCGGCCGCTGAACCAGAAAGGAGAGTCCGATATTCGTTACTCTTTGCGCCGTATCCTTTTGCTGAATTCTCGGAGCCGGGAGGACCATGGGAGGCTTCAGGATGTGCGTGCCCACATCAGTAAAACGCTCGATGATTCCGTTTCTTGCCGCTACGATGTGCGTTCATAATCACAAGCTATGGATTATTCTGAATGAGAAATCAATTCGTATACGTGCTAGCAACCAACGCGCGCTCAGTTTGGAAAGCGACTGCTTAGTGTTGCATATGAAATACACCCACTCAATTCTTTCTCGGTGTCCTTTGTTTGCGAACACACATGCTCGGCACCGTTGGTGCTTACTGCTTTAACGTACAGCAGGTGCGTGCATCTAATTTAAAAGTGTACTTTATGCAAACTGAGTTATTCCGCACGGCGACTTGCGCAATGCGTGCGCTCGCCCGTCGCGTGTGCGTCGTTTCTGCAAATGTGGCGGGTGCCTCGCGATGGAGGCTGGCTTCGTCAAACTGCACCAGTAGCTGCGCTGAGAGCGCCGAGACTCTGCCGGTTCAGGAGGCGCCTTTCTCGTATTCTTTTTTGCTGTTCTCTGTGTGTCCCCAACCTTCCCTTTTCTTGAAAACTCCCACAAGCACCTAGGGTCACGAGCTTAAGCTTTGTTACCTCACGACTCGCAGACTGGAACAAAACTGGCGGTGCAGCCGACAAAAGAAAAAAAAAAGAAGGAAAAAAATCCATCACGATAATTTTTTTTTTATTCTGTCTGTGTGTTTCCGAGCATGAGCGTTCGTCTTTTTGTTGCTTGCCGCCCAACAGCAGGGGAGAGCTAAGCAGTAGGCGAATTTCTCACAAACCCCATGCATCGGGGAGGTAACCGCTGAGCCCAGAAACTGATGCAATAAGAAGAGAAACAGAGGGAGGAAAAAAAAAAAAAGGTAACATGAGCTCGCAATGAAATGGGTCCCTCGGGGAAAGCCGCAGTGCGCCCCATGCCTCCTTGAAGGCGCGGCGCCCACTGGTGGGAGGGGCAGCATCACCTGACCGAAGGTGCGCGCCCTTCCATCTGAAGGGTCCCTGCAGTGCGGCCGACGGCAGCTGCCCACTGCCTCGAGGGGGAGGGGGGGCGCAGCAGCAGCTGAACGAAGCATCGCCCTCCCCGCCCGTGCGTGCATGCGCGCTCCGAGGAGAGGCCACGCCAAAGCACGGTAATTATTCCGCCGTGCGCTCCGCAGCATCGGCGGCGGCGTCCTCACGACGACGGTGCTTTCTCCCAGCACCCGACTGCTGGGCCCAAGTGCAGAGAGGACCGAAGTTTCATTTGACCCGGCACGAAGAGAACAGCGGAGGTCGTATCATTCCGCCCATTTTTGCCTTTTTTTTTTACCATTACAATCGGGCTGTGTGTATACGGCCTTCAAACGTCGAGAGGTATCCCGATATTCGCTTAGGTGCCTTACTCTTTGCAAAGCTAAATAAAACTGGGGGAACGCGCCCTCTCGCTGAAAGGCATCGCAGGCATCTGCGTTTTCTTTCTTTCTTTCTTTCCCCGTTCCTCAGGTATACCATGCAAGATATTACTGCAAGTGGCTGTACCATAGGTAGCGAAGCATAATGCCATTGCCTGCAGTTTCCCGCACTTTTTGCCCATTTTCTTCCCCTTTGACTGCGAGTGGCGCCGTGGTCGTTTTGGCTCAGCGAACAAAAAACGCCTTAATTTCTCATGTGTGAAGGGCCGAATACAAGATCCCGTCTCGTGATCCTAACCTCACAGAGTCCACAGGCATTGTTGACACAGGAAACGTTGAAATACTACGATGACAGCATTCTTGACAATAACAGCAAAAGAATGCGTGTTGCACACCATAATCGTCGTCGTCGTCCCATCCCCTCCAAGCGATATCCAATTAGTATATTCTGCGTCAGCAGAACAAATTGTACGCCCGCAAATTCAATATTATCACTATATACGTACCTCAAACCCTTCCACCCTCTACGGCGTTTTCTTCCCCTTGACACCCCCATTCGGTTAGTGTAATAGACCACCGGTTACCTGTGCTACGCGTTACGTGACGCGTCCAACTCCACCTCTAATTCGTTATTACCGCTGCGATATGATCCACACGTTTTTGCTCTGTAATTCATGCTGCATGACCACACTTCTATCTCTTAACGTTGCGCCTTTTTCGTTTCATAGCTCGGCGTGCAAAGGGGCTCATCACACTGGCACTTTGCTCATCACAAAGGCACACGCGTCACCATAGTGGACGCCACCCTTCTCCGAGTCCACATCGAGCATGCATGCCACAATCCCCTCCAAAGTGCGGAAGTTGAGCGATAATAGCTCAACGGTTAGGTTGCACAATTCCCAAAGGTCTCGAGCTCGATTCACGGTAAGTTTTGTTCTTCGCCATATAGTGAGAGCTGAACACGTGGTTATGGTGGTGACGTGCCATAAATATACGACGGCACGATAACGCTGTCACGACGACGGCGTAATGGAACGGAAGGACGGAGAGAGCAAACCCAGTTTCGATCTCTTCTGTCGCAGAAAAAAAAGGGAGGCAGAAAATATGGCGGTTTGTACTGCGCACGCTGTACTGTGCACGATGTCGCGAGAGAGACAGAGAGGGAGAGCCGTGCCTGCAATTCAGGAAACAGAATACGGCCATGCGCATGGCGAGCGGATGTATTGTAGGCCACCAGGTACATGGTTATGTTGACCGGACGCTATACGAAATAGCCAAAGCTTTAGAATTTCGCAGGTATACGCTTACATGACTAGCCAAAGCGTACTTACGCACCCGCTACAATGTGATGCTTAATACCCGTTCGTTTACCTAACAATATTTGCGTCATATTGCATCGCCACGCACGACATTACAGTTATTGGAGAGTTGTGATTGCAACATTTTCATGTAAATGCTTGCGCGGGCTCTCGCTTAACGTACTTCGCCGAAAGAAAAAAGCCGCACGCGGGAGAAAAGCGCCATGAGCTGAGCCGCGGAGGGTGCCGCCATGTGATCATGCATCTTAATTAACACTTCAAGTCGACGAGCCTCCCGCAACAGGTTTACAAAAAAGATATGGGCTTTTCACGTACCAAAACCACGATCTGATCATGAGGCACGCCGTAGGGGGGGGGGGGGGAGGTTCCGGAAATTTGGACCATCTTTAGTTCTTTAACGTGCACCTATATCTAAGTACACGGGTGTTTTCGCATTTCGCCCCCATCGAAATGCGGCCGCCATGCCCGGTATTCGACCCCGCGACATCTTGCTTAGCAGCCCAACATCATAGCCACTAAGCAACCACAGCGGGTCCCCGCAACATGCAGGCTGTAGCCTGTAACGTGCCCCCCACCACGAACCCTTGAATAACTACAGAAGGTGGCGCGCAAGTGGGACCCTGGGATGTCTTACTCGAGCACACTAGAGCACGAGAGCAATAACACTTGCGCCTGAGGCACAGACCATGTTTTTTATGCGCAGTGCTAAGTGAATTCCTTTGTGCGCCGACGGAGAGAAGGACTATACACAGCTCTGACTTGACGCGCACAGTTTGCAAGAGCTCATCTGCGTGGCTCAGCGTCGGTGTCAGGCCCATGTATACTTCGCGGAGGCCTCCACAATGCGCTACCCACTGCACGGGGGCGGGCGAGGGTAGCCTGAACGAGGGAAGGCATATGCCGGCAGCAGTTCGCGTGCTCCAGAACTTGACGCCCGGTGGAACGTAAATGTCTCGGGGCGGGTTGTCCACGCCGGGCGGCCGACCGGCAGGCCAGGTTTGGGGCTGCCTGACTTGATTTGGCCGCCGCGCGGCTGGATCTCCTTGCCTCTCTTCCGGGTCGTCCCACCAGTATACGCGCGGCGCGCCCGTCCACATGCACTGCGATCACTCTCAGGCCTGCAATAGGCCAGCCAGTAGTAGCAGACACCGCGTACTCTTTACCTCTAAAAGCTTTGTCCTGGCTAAGGCGCTCTGTCATTCGGGAAAATTGTACAAATGGCGGTCTGTCTCGTGTAGTCTGCAGCACGGGACAGTAACTGCAATGCGCTGCGTTCATATCCAGCAACCGTTACCATAAGCACAGTTCCAGCACGTGTTCCGATTGCGTAGGTCTCGCAGTGCACTTTCTTGAACGATACCGGGCGTCACTCGGCGTTTTCAATGTGACCTCGCTATTCTTAAACGTTCCTCTACTCTACAACCAAATTTGCCCGTAGAAAATATAGGGGGCCTGTATATGAAATTGCCCTTAGTGTGACAGTATATGCTACCAAAGGTAGCATATACAGTAATTTTAGAATTATCCTAACAGAAATTGGAGTGCTGCTATGTCACTCCTCAGCCAATGCATGTGATAGCCACTGCGTTTCAGCCACACTTCTCGGCAATTTCAGCGATGTGTAGTGGCTCTGGTAATACCTCCACTTGTATATTCGGATACTAAGAACGAAGGTACTGATGGTGAATTCGAAGTTAAAGCTCATGAATCAGCGGGCAGCGTCAAGTTGAACATTTAAAAATACGGCGTTAGGTGAAGAAAGGGTCGTAGCGCTTTTCGTCAGCGACAAGGTGGAAGCCATTGGGGTGGAAGAATGAATGGGGTCAGAGGCCACTCATTTACCTCCTGCCCCGAAACCCCTGCCTCCATATATGATCCGATAGCTTCATTCTGTGGTGACGGTACTAAACAAGTCTCTATTCGATTGCCTTTCGTGTCACTTGCCAAACACTGGTAACCACTTTATTGGACGTTACCAGCGGGCTCAAAATAACAGAGACGTTGAATGTCAGGAGGTGACACAGGAGAGGACACAGCACCTGTCCTGTGTCCTTCCATATTCCAGTTATGTTTGTGCTCAATCGCTTGTAACGCCCAATATTTACCAACTTACCCAACAACACACTTTACGAAGACATGATCATAACTTGTCTGCCACAACGGGCAGCAAGAAGCTTTCGCACTGTGTAATGTATCCGCCCACTCGACTCTGCTCGCACCGTGTATTTTTCTTTCTGTGGTTCCTAAATTTCATGCGTGGTATCTGGAAAGTACCAGCAAGGATATCGTACGGTATAAATCTCACTGAACGCATGCCGAGAGAAGCAATAGTTACCTGCGTATTTTTTTAATAACTAAGTGAAAAGAAGTAACTGACGACAGCATGCTGCGACAAATACTTGCCTGTTTATTTCCATCTCGATGAAAAGACAGATGGACAGGCTGGCCTTTCGCAGTTTATTCCAGTTCTACATTGACCGTTGATATCGACACATAGAACTGAGGCAGCATATCTTACTGCCAGTTCCTAAAACGGCTTAAAGTAGCATGAACTCGCGAGGGTTCCCCGCAGATCATTAGTTCCTTGTACGGTGTTGTCACTCATACGAAACGAAGTTCCGAAATTTTCTCACGTGCTCAAACAGCGTTCATATACTAGACATACAGCGGGAAGGCCTGCGCGAGACCTAGAACTGTCAGGTCGACTTCAGCGATGGACAGCTACCTATACGAGCTGCAGTGCCACGAGGACGCGACGGGTGCGTGTATGCCTCGTATATACGTGCGCAGTCTGCTGTGGTGGGGAGCGGTCGCACGCGCGTGCCGCTTGAACGGCGGCAGCTGCTGCCACGCTGGCGCGGCTGGCCCACGCCGTTGTGCGGCGCTTTCCCATAACGTCGATCAATGCCGCGGTGCCTGCGTGACAGAGTTCGTGCAACGCCACGCACCGGAGCTTTCTCAGCTAATCGAGCGTAACTCTTTCTTGTAGCGCAAACTGCACGAATCGAAAGAAGCTGCGAACGGCCGTTCGGCGTCTGTTTCGCTTCAGGCAGGCGGCGGATTAAAAAAGAACGTACTCATCAAATGGCTTTGTTTAGAGCGAACTTATCTGAGGTTGCGCAATTATGTAGAACGTCGAATGTGGGTTTTAGGCGGCCAAATCTGCATGTGGCATGGCCATAAACTGAATCTGTCCCGTGTCGCGCGTGCCATTTTTTGAGGGACGATTAGTCCTTATCATCCATAGATGGCTCTTTTTCGATAACTTTTTTTCAGTATGTATGTAAATAAAGGAATGAAAGGTTGAATCAGGATCGCTGCTTTGTGTGTACTAATGACACTGCCATTGCTGCAAGGTTACCTCTTTTTATCTGTTTTGCGCATTGGCACTGGCTCCAAAACGAGCAAAGCTGAGAGGCGAGAAAAATAGGTCTGGATTAGGATTCGGATAGAATTGTTATATTTTCCCGGTCGCTAATACTCTCCGGGGAGCCTTTTACAGCCCCTGCCGCGGCTGAGTGGTCCCCAACACCCCTATTTCGCCTTCTTTCGGACCTCGCTTCGCGGCGGGCTTCTTGCTTGACGAGAAGCCGATGGATCGACGACACGGAGAAATGCGGGATAGGCTGATTCGGAGAAATATAAGGACACGTCTTCACACTGTTGATCGCAGAAGTGCGCACTGCACGGAAGAGCGCGGCTGAGCACCACAGCGAGCTGGGAATTTCACACGCGGATGGTCAGGCCGCGAGCAAGGCCGCCCAGCTCGAAGAAGAAGGCGCCCGATGCAATCCGGCGCGCACCCCTGCGCGGCCCACGCTCACTGGTCGTGCATAATTGGTCGCGTCCCGTCTGGACAGCGTGCCGCGAAGGGACCGATAAATCACCCTCCCCCTAGCAACCTCGCGCACTCGGTCGACGCGGGTGCGCCAACAAAACACATCTCGCGCGGACTGGTTTCTCGCTCGCGCCAGTATGTGACGCCTCTTTCTTTTGAGCTCCGCATCGTCTCTGCTCGCTCATTATTCCCACGCTCCTCCCTGGAAAAAGAAACGTCCTCCGCTCCGGGTGGCGTCTCATCGAAAATATATTGCGGTAATCTGATCTTAAGCAAATCCCCCCTCGGTGGCGGCCAACACCCCTCGTGCACCAACGCGCACGCGGTGCGCGGGTGCCGAACCACGAGAACATTTGTGCGCGTGTGCACGTTCGCGCCTGTAGGCTCGCGCCACCGAGGAACGCGCGAGATTTTCGCCTCGATACGTCACTGGCGAACTGAGGCGCCGAATATCGACGGGAAGAAGAAAAGCAGAAAAAAGCTCGGACACAAGATAGACAAAGCGATGGGTGCTCACGTGTGAAAGACAATGTTGTGAGCTTTTCTTTTTAACACAAGGCGACTGCGTTAGTGCATGAAGTTTGCTTCGTCCTCTGCTTTGAGGCCAAAGGTAAGGTTACTTTTTAATGAAGCTGTCGCAAGGAATCTTTCTCTTTACGCTATCGACACAGCGTTACTTATTGGCCGCTCCTCTAACCGATGGCGCAGCAGCACTTTTCTTGTTACAGTCATTAAGACCAGATCACTGGTGCACACTCCAAGAATCCAGCAAAGACAGTAGTGCCGATAGTTGGAAGCCAACTACAGGTTGCTCCCACATTCGCGGGCTGTGTCCCCTAAAAGATTCAAGAGGAGTCGAGCTCTAGTCTGCCGGCGAAACAAGAACGCTCTGGAAGGGGCTCGCGTCGAGCATGATACAGGCTGTGCATCGCGCAGACGGTCATGTCGTTGATGCATTTAGTCAATCAATTAGAGTCATTAAGTTCAATGCTTACCGCGGAGGCCCTATCTACGTGTATTATTAAGATCAGTGAGCAAAATAAAACCAGACAATCCATGTTATCGTGGCATTGTGGTACGCGTCGAATGGTTCCGGACACTCGAATAATAACGCGTCTCGATCGTGTGCGATGCATACAGTTCTTCAGTAGCGTGCTCTTTTGGTTCGCAGTGCTTGCACTCCGCGCGTGATGCGCAAATTAATGAATGAACGTTGTCAGAGCTTCATACATTTAATCAAACTGATCCGTATTTGCGGCATAGCATCGGCGAGTGCAGAAACGGGCGCATTTGTGCACTATTTCTTCAAGGTCGTAATTCTTCAAAAACGAAACTGAAACGTTATAAGAAGCTACCAGCCTTGCCAGATGTATATTTGAAAACATGCATGAACGACAGTGAATAAAAAAAAATGTGCGAGATGTTTCACCATTGAGAATGTGAAAAGAACAAGAGTGAGCTAGTCTTCAGAGTGCATGGTACCAACTTTTCTTCAAGAGGAGTTGCCACGTCTTTACGTAATAATGAACAGACATGGAAACGCTAATCATCTGTCGCGTTAATGATAAATATCATGCCGGCATCAAGGGCGGAAAAATGTAATTACAGCTCCTCTGGACGTTTCTTCAAGGATTTCTCAATTCCTTTAATTTTAGGTCTTTCACAGGCTTCCCAAGCGTTGCGGTTCGTCGCCTTAAATCACTTATTCCGATGTATCCTTTCCAATGATGAAATTATAAGCCTACGTTATGAATGTGCATACTCACGTACTGCCTCCAGAATAGACATGCTACGTTATCAACAGTCGAAAAAGAAAAACAGAATAACAGGCAAACAGCACGAAGGGCATCGACCAGTGTTTCAATATGAGAAAACTTTCCATCACCAAGAATCAGTGCATGACGTTGCTGCTGTGAATTTTCCGAACACTACAGTGCCACATTACTCTTGCCGACTTTGAGAGATAACTTATCTAGCCCGTAAGCCACGGAGACTACTCAAAATATAAACAAATCATTACGCGCACGCATGCTACTTATGAGGGAATCCACGTGTGAAGAGACAGTGGTCTTCCGCGACCATTTCAGTCTGCTTTGCTCGAATCATCAAGTGTCGTTCCGATTTCTGGCAACCTCCCTTTTGATTTTCTCGAAACTAAGAACATGAATTATAGCAAACACAGGAAAACCAGCTTTGTCCTCATGCGGAAACGACTGAGAGAAAGCACAGCAGCCGTCCGGCTTCATGCAAATACAGCACGATTTGAGCACCCTTACTCAATGGTACGTGGCAGTAAAAAGTAAAGCATTGCTGGCTTTGCGAAGATGACCTAATCTGTAGAACCTACAAGACACCATCACTGTAAAGATCTAGCTCTGTTCACAGGGGACACAAAGGAAACATTCCAGGTATGTTTTTTCGGATTATGTATGGAGGTGACTCTGCGGCAGCAGGTCAAAGACATACATTGTAGATGACAGGTTATGAACCTGCAGTCCTAGGGCATCCATCGGCTGCACTTCATTACTACTCCAGACATGTGTTGTGATTAAATTTGCAGTTCGTTTTACTTTACTTTTTTTTTTGCCTTACTGATTCAACAAAGGACGTCGAGCACAGTGTGTTTTGAAAGATGTGCTGGCCTAACGGGCGATTTGTTAGAACTTCGCGAAGCTATTAAATACCTACGTGTGGCTCCCTGCACCCCCACTTATCACCCCCCCACAATCTAAACCGAGGCTTCTGCGTGTGCCCGCAAAAGCCTTGGTCTAGACTGATGTCACACTGAAGCATTACTTTGTACTTTGACACTAGAAACATTGTCCTTCCATCGGTGTATAGCTTACATGTAAGCTCCCAGCCTGGAAGCTTTACAACACATCCGGGCTTTCATCCGTCACGGCTTATTCGCCCATACACTGATGACAGGTCTCTCAGCGCAGAGCGTATGCATTCTCGCCTGTTAACGTGCCAGGCGATATGCCAGACAGGTGCCTGCTCCCTCAAGCTTTGACCACACTTGAGCATTAAGGATCCATAAGAAGCTGCTAAGGGTTCAGTATTAAAAGGCAACATCTGCATATGCTACCTCGCGCTAAATAAGGACAAATCAGGTTATGACGGAAAGTGTTCAGAATACCACCTTGTAGCACATATTATGCAATAAATTAAATGGCGTTCGTTAGGGGTTTTCAAGTATTTTGTAATCCCATATAGTGTGCACATTGGTAAACGTATGCTTCACTGAAACAGACCGATAAGCCGATGCGGAACTTGCATGAAATTACCTCAATTACTTGGCAGCAAATGTGCGCGCTCGGGGCAATCTTGCGGTTTGCAACCTGCAGAGGCAGTGCCGGATACTTTAATCGAAATACGAAACCGTTTTACATTCGCTGTTAGTTATTACCATGTCTTAATGCTTGCCATCATAGACTTATGGGCTTAAGTAGCTTCATCCCTCTTGCGCCTTCAATTTTAAGGGGGGAAATACGTGCCATGTGCTTACGCAAACCAACGCGATGAAATCGCCTATTTCAAAGGGTCATATAAGTTCATTGCGGCATTAAGCAACGACTTCACTTAGAAACAAAACTCGTCTTTGTTGAGACTAGACAGTTTTCGCATTGTTCGGCGTCGTTTAGCAGCGCTTCACTCCTCGGACACAGAACCTCCTGCATATCCTGCGTATGCTACCCCCTCGTTCAAAAACCTCCTGTCCGCTGCTGACGGGTCGATCCTCATTCCCGTCATCTCGAGTTGTCCGACTCGCCAGGGAGAACAAAAGTAAACCCCGAGTTTGTGAACGAGTGAACGTCGTCCGGTGTGGGAGAGGGAAAGCGCCCCGGAGCGCATATCCGGCGCGGACCCCCGGGTGATGTCACGGGACGTTGACTCTTTCTTTTTCCACCGCGCAGGACGCGCACGCGCACACACTGCCTGAGGCCACAAGCCGACCGACCCAAAACACAACGAACTCACCGAGAATGTGAAGTGCCGCATGGGCCAAGCCGGCGTGGCCGACATCACAAGACGAGTTGGCCCCTGGTGGGGCATCCAGAAGGGGCGACGCGCTATCCACGGGCACGCATCACACGGGGCGGCGAACAACCGGAGGAAAGAGCAGACGACGGCGACGAGACGGAGGAGGGCGACGATGCCTCGCCGAAATAGAGGAGCTCAGACCGACCCGCTGCAGCGCTGCCACTGACAATGCCAGGCCGGTCCACCAGTGCGGCTGCTATCAACGAGGGCGGCTCTCTGCGGAGAGGAGAACAGGGAGAGGACTGCGAGAGGAAGAGCCTGTCCGTCTTTCATTTGCGAGGAACTTTGTGCTTTTATTACTTCGGCGCCGCTGCTACTTTGCGTAGCTTTTGCGCGTGTGTGGGTCCGGGACGGCAGCAGCCGAACGCCGTTCCCCCCGCCGTGAACTCACCTGGTGGGAAAGGTGGTGCAGCCGTCGGGGAGGAGGCAGCGAGGGAACATCTGCTCGTCGAGAGAAAGAGGCATCGGAGAGAAGTTACGCGCGCAGCGAGGGCAGAGTGTACTCGGTCGTTGTCGGGTTGATTTGGAGAGGGACTGAGAGAAAGGGGAGAAGGAAGAAGTCGAAGAGGGGAGTAGCCGCGTGGAGTACAAGGGCCGCGGGGAGGCAGCGCCATCCCGGGAACGCCGAGGGCAAGAAATGAAAGAACGATAGGCGATGTGTAGTACCTTAACTGAAAGAGGTGTTGCAAACACAAGCGCGGTTCGGTGTTGTGAGGTCTGTTTACTCATTGCAGCAGCGCTGCTCTGTTCTTATGCATAGGAAAAAGAGTAACCGGCACCATTATCAAGCTTATAAGTTCCTCTTATACACATGTCAATGAAAATTGCTCTCTACGCCACAGGAGGCATTTTAGTCCATCGGACGCCCAAAGAACACTTTCCTTCTGACATTAGGATGTCCCACAGACTTCCGTTTACCTCCGTGGTATATCAAAGGACTTCCAGTGGGACCATCAGTAGCAAGACCCATGAGCATTGCAAGAATTCATCTAGCCCAACTTGCTGTGCTTCTGTAACATCGCACAATTCCAACGAATGCTTCAAACTGCTCACACTAGATGTCATAGCTAGTGTAAACTAAAGCCGAAATTTGGGCTGCTTGGTGGGTTCTCGATGGTGAAAAACACCGGGCAAAGTAAGGAACACAAGGAATAAAATACACAGATCAGTGCTATATATCTCTTTGTTATGTCTGTTCTTCTGCACGATGTTTTCGTCCTTCTAGTGCCCTAGCAGACACGCAAGCATGACACGCAAATTTGTACGCCACCTGCGCACTTATGTGTCATGTGCGCGCTTGTGGACAGAAGCAGTGACTTAAGTTCTAAATATATATGATCATGAAACCAAAAAAAAAAATCCAAAATGTAAACACCAAGCTTGTATTTTTGAAACAAATCTTCCGCCCAAACTGCTCAAAATACAAGGCACAAGAAGACTACATATAAATGACAGCATGTGAACTCAACTTTACGCTCTTTTAGCACAACTTGTGGTGACAGGCCGCAATCGGTGAAGCTTGGACACAAGCGAATGCAGTGGCGCTTGAACACTACCACAAGATTTCGGCACAGAAAGAGGAAGTTGGTCCTCCTTCACGCACACACAAAAATTTACATGCACGATAGATACTCGCTGCTCTCTCTTCCGGCACTTTTGCATCTTTTCAACGCTTTGATAGCCATAATTGTCGAAGCTTGACGTCTGACAACTCGCGAAGATACCTTTTCAATCGGTGGCCGATGGCGTCTTCGTCATTCGCTGATTCCAAAGGAACCAGGAGATCCAGAGATGGCAGTAGCTATAGGGCACCGTCGTGCCTTCCCCAGACTTGACACCGAGCAAGCGGTAACTGGATGAGGCTGGGAACAATCCTGTCTCATTCTGCTGCCGCAGGAACAGACGAGTCTATGCTCATCGGTGATGGTGATGTAGCTGACATGGCAGATGTGCATGATGAGGGCTTCTGACTCGTGCGCAGTCGAAAAAAGAGAACTGCCGGCATCATTAAACCGGTATCTGAGCTGTGGTCCGCACGTAGACAAAAAAAAAAAAAAAAAAGAAACCTTAGCGCGTCGCCAATTAGGAGCCCGTTTATGGCTCAGGAAGCACTTTGCAATGCTTCCATTAAATGTCTATACAAAAAGTCAAGTGACAACTTTCTTCAGTTTTAGGTCGGTCTCAGGGATCGCCGCCTATAAACGGGCGCCCGATTCATATCTGAAAAACACTTGTATTGGTGGAGGGGTGCCGAAGCGGTGCACAGGCAAGGAACTGTCAGGTATCTCACACCGGAAGGCGTGTATCACGTAACGAGAGTCACTCGCGGCGTACAAGCTTCCGAGTGGAAGTCCCGGCGCAAGGACTTTTTTTCCAAACACTGATCACCTTGAAAGGTGAACTTGGGCTTCACAAGGCAAGAAATCGTCGACTACGTAAGACTTGCCTCGGTTTTTTAAATGTCACCGCTATAGCACTTGGCCATATATATAGCAAGTGCACTATGTGGTCAGCGGCCTAAATTGAAAGAAGTTGCTAACCTTGGGACAAGATGCTCTTGCACCCGCCGCGGTTGCTTTGTGGCTATGGTGATGGGCTGCTAAGCACGAGGTCGCGGGATCGAATCCCGGGCACTGCGGCCGCATTTCGATGGGGCGAAATGCGAAAACAACCGTATACTTATATTTAGGTGCACGTTAAAGAACCCAGGTGGTCCAAATTTCCGCAGTCCCCCACTACGGCGTGCCACATAATCAGATCGGGGTTTTGGCACGTAAAACCCTACAATTCAATTTTTAACATGCTTTTGAAGATGAGTCGAAGATAGTGGCTAGAGGAGTTGCTGAAGATAGTCAGATATCACAGCAGCCTCAAAGCATGCGGCTGGGATTTCCCTAGTCCAAAATCCACTCAAAGTCCTGTTGGATAAGCACCCTTTTCCTGGCATCACTCAAGTTCCCCGACAACATCCAATCCCCGTCGCATTCCATTTATGGTGCGCCGGGGCGCGTATACCACGTTACCGGACCCGCCAGACAGGTTCGCGACCCCCACCTCATGCGCCGCATGTCGAGCTATTGTCTCCCCCCTGCTTGAGTCTTCCCGAAAGTGCAACGGGAGGCTGGCACGGTTCCAGGTAGTTGATCTTGGTCCCGAGCAAAGCTGTTTTGCGGCTCTGGAAGGTCGTTTGAGAACAACCCGTCTCCTCCAGCTCAGCGCTTCCAGGCGAGGAGGCGACGCCGGAGGCAAGTCAACCCTCGGACAATGGAGCCCTTGGAGCGTCCCCATTGGCCGTATATGACGGCACTTTCACGGACGCCTACCATTGGAGGAAAATGACGACACCTCAGCTGGATCGACGACTGGCCGAAAATGACGTGACCCCGAGAGACCGAAGGGGTCAAAAGCGAGAGACAGGGAGAAGAGTTTTTTTCGTTCTTCTTGCCACGGGCCGCAGCATCCCATTTGCTGCCTGCCGTCGATGACTTTATGAATGTTCATTACTTTGTGTTATTATTGTAAATAATGTAAATAAACCTTCAGTTCTCAAAATCCTCCTCAACGTCGGCCAACTCCCGCACTCGACAGCAAGATATATTAGTCCAGACCGTGGCATCAGTGACCTCTCGAAAGCAGCTACATCACGAAACAGCGACCCGGTGGACGATAAGTTTTTTGAAGTACCAGAACAACGACCTTGTGTATTTGCATTGAAGCGACCTCGTGCGCGCCATATTCAAACAGTGCAGGAGAACTGCCCCAATCTGCCACTAGGTGTTGCGCGCTCTTCTCATGGGTTTGCGAGATAGCACATTGCGAGGAAACCGGCAAGCTTGATTAAAAAGAAAACCCTTTATTGTTGCAAAGGCTGGGCTTAGTGCGTGTTGGGGACCCTAAGTCCAAGGCTTCGCTGGCAGTATGCTTGATAGCCGTTAAATTAATTCTGCCTAGTATAATTGATCGAAATAGGTTGTGGCTTCAGGAGTAGCTTGGGAGAGGGTGTGGGGGTTAGTGGAAGCTGTGGAGGCGTGGGAAAGGAGTCGGTGGCGTTGCCAGAGGACGTGGGAAGTGTTGGTATATCCGTCAAGGTGAATGCAGGGAGGGAGTCTGTGCAGAAGCTAGTCAAGATGTTAATACGGGCAGGTTTGACGAGTACGTTGGGTTGGGCTCGGACGGTTGGGCTGCACTTCCATGAGAGCTTTATTATAAAGAAGTCTGTGTATCATGACCAATGGACTGGAAAGGTTGTCGAGACCACTTTGCCCGTACCACGACTGCACCCTAGTGCTGTGCCTTCAATATTCAAGGATTGCCCATCATACTTGTACACACCACAATGTTCCAAAACAAGAGAGGAGCCACAAGATCGACTGCAGCGACTAGAGTCCTCCCACCTTGCAAAGTCATTGGTGAAATCATTTTCGTCATGTAGGACGGAAGTTGGCAGGTATCAATTCCAGACATTAACAGAGCTGAAGGCATGTCTGCAGGGATCCTCGTTGCCAGAGTAGTGGTCAGTACTGCGTACTTCGTCGAGTGTAATGTTCCTGTTGCTAACCGGAAGCACCATGCCTGCCAAGCATTGAAGCTTCTGTTGTGATCAGTGACAGTATGGACATAACTGTATGCCATCAAAAGTTCCAATTTGCCAAAGTAAATGACTACCCTTTCCCCAGCAAAGTTCAGGATATCAGATGCCTTCTAGAAGTTCTAGACAATTTGTCTAATTTTGAAACACAATCTATTACTCGTGAGGATGTGGTAAAAGCTGTCGACACTATGCTTCATGTTTTGAAACAGCAGCTACCAGTGGAAATTCCAAGTGTCCTTAAAGCGCTGAAAGGAGAGCTGGAAATAGTCACAATGAAAATGCCCAGATATTCACCACATTTGATGGTTATCGCTAGTTTTCTCTTTACAATATCGCTCCACTCTTACAGATTCCTGCGACACGCCGGTGTTATTACACTTCCTCACCCTGCAACCATCAGAAAGCTTTCTGATCATGTGAGCTGTCACCGCAAGAAGAGACGGCTGAAATTTTTTTGTTGTACATGAAGAAGCGTGTGAAGTGTCCCCAGACTCACCAGCGCATACTGGCTTTGATGCTTGATGAAATTCACTTGAAACCATTCTTCGATTACAAGGGTGGCATACTTGTGGAGCTGCCTTTAAGTCTTCTGACGATGCCACGACGGCCCATGTTTTTATGGTACAAAGTTTGGTTTCATCTTTTGAAGAGGTCGCTCCCATCCTTCCTGTTAAAAGCATTGACGCTGCTATGTTCCATAACGTCACCCTAAATGTCGTGATTGGTTTGGAGTTGTACGGGTACAAAGTAGCGTGTATTGTTACTCACAACAATGCTATTAATAAAAAGACAATGTCAAGCTTTTGCAGTCCTCCAAAGCTGCCGTTTGTGTATCCCCATCCCTGCGACCCGACGAGACCCCTGTTTTACATTGTTGACACAGTTCACCTCTTGAAATGTGCGGAATAATTGGATAAACTAAAAAAAATCATGGCACCAATTTCTATTACCGGAAGTTTGAGATCGCTAGTTTTACAATTGACAATGGTCATATCATGTGAGCTTCGTTTGGGCACCAGATGTGGGGTTCTCATCCGTGCTCTTGGGAGAAAGGAACGACAACACAGTAGTGCAAACAAGCACAAGGGCATTTATTGCACCTTTCATAGATGAATGCATGCTAGCCGGGTTGCCATCCCCAAAACATGCCGATGGGCGCGCGACAAATCTAGGAAGCCCGACTCACCACGACCGGATAGCGACCGAATATGTTCGCCCCATGCTGGATCCCAACGCCTTGTCGTTCGCGCGTACGGTCAAGCGAACTGTGGCGCGTTCTAAGGAGGCCACGCAAGACGGTCTCGCAGAAGCATGTATCGGCGCACGCGCGGGACGTCCGCGGCGCTCGTCGAACCGCAACCCAAGAGGAAGAGCCTTCTCCTATTCGCGCCCAAGTAACCCCGTCGGTAGGCGGCGTTAGCAGTGCAACACTCGTGCCATCTCTCGCACTGCGCTTCAACCACACCGACCGCCACGGGCCCCAGCCAACGCGGCGAAGCCGCATTGCAGGACACGGGAGCTATGCGGGAAAACAACATATCAGGGGACGCGTGAGAGTCGCGCATCCCCACATCCCCCCAACCTTAAATCACTACATATTCCGGCGAAACATGTCACAAGGTCTAACATCAATGCGTGCTTCGCGAATAAGGTAGTACATGCAACAGTGGCCGCGCCGAGGGAATGTCCCCATGCTGTCCATAACATGCGAGCCGACATTGTCCTTGGGGTACACCGCTGGCGTCCACTGGTCACAGCAGCAGCTCTGCAGACTCGACGGCACGATTCCAGGCCAGGACTCCGAAAACGGCGACGCAGTAGTGGGCACGAGCAAGCGTCGCTCGCGCCGACGCACCCTGTTGGCGAGACCCGCAGTAGCCGTCGGTGACCGCCGGCTCTTTTCTCCGCCGCCGAGGGTTGCGAGCTGGATACAGGCGGCCGCCGGTCTCTGCGCCGAACCGGCCACAGAATCACCATTGCCCGGGGTGGCTCGATCGTAGTCTGGGGCAGCAGCGCAGACGATGCGCAGGTGACGGCAAACCAGGGGTGACTCCGCACCCACTTTGCTCTGAACACATTCGGCAAACACTAAAGTAGTGCAAGGGAGCAGAACGGCAAGGCGGCGGCGGCATCAGCGGCATCAGCAGCAGCAACCTCTTGGAGTACCTCATATCATGTCACTGAGTTTCGAAGTTAACTGCACTTATAACTGTAAAGTGAACGGCGATTTTTCAAAACTGTTTGAACAACACCGTTAATTGATAATCTAGCCGCGTTCATTGCCGCATGCGTACGGGTGACTTCGAAACCACAATGATGCAACCTATAAGCAATACTACGTCGTGTCACCTGCGCACGTTCGACTCCGGAACTACGAATCTAGAACCGTTTAGAAATCGTTCTATATTAAGTTACCCATCGCGATCAGGAAACACTTCTATCGCGGACAAATCAAAGAAGTTTTTAGGCATGCAACATTTACGGAATCAGCTGCAATAACTTCCGAAGCTCTCTGCCGACTGCATCTACTGAGATGCCCCTTTCTCCTACCAAAGCGAGCGCATCATGCACGTGATTATTATTCGAAACACGAATAGTAGTATAGGCTCTGTACCGCCGAGAAAAAAATAAAAAGAAATAATTGTCGTGCGATAGGAAAAGAAAATATGACGAGAGAGTTTACAGTATCACGCACAACATAAGAAATATAACGTAGCGACAACAGTAGCAAAGTTCTCAATACAGATCTTCATCATGTAAAAAAGGGTCGTAGTTCGCACCCATCTATTTCCTCTACATTCCCACTTATATTAGTTTTCGCGGGTTTTCGTTCGTACTCAAGAAGATGAAAAGCACGCATTGGCAACTGCTAAATTAAAAGTATTGCAAGTTCGGCGCCAAATGGGATGTCAATAGGTTTCCCGCGTGAAGCAGCAGCTTACGCTGTAGCTTAAAGGAGGCGTTGTATAAGCGCTTTCCAACCATAGAGCAAGGCCGCTTTCAAGGTCGCATATATTACGCGCCGCTCAGGTCTATTGTTTGGCGGCCCGTCTCGCCACTGAAAATTTGCCTTTCAGCGAAAGTCTCAGCAGTCAATGCACCCTCCACACATACGACGTCTCAGCCTTGCGCGGCGCATCAGTACCAGGACTGTTTCGTTCGGAAACCCTTCTGCGGTGCATTGAACCGGCAGCCGAGACCGTGAGGAGTTGTTTGGTGTACCGCCTTGAACACGCTACTAGTGAATTCCCGGTAACCGCTGAAAGTTTATTTTTTCGCATCTTTTTTTCTTCACTTCATTTAAATATTGTTCATTTTCGCCCGAAATGTATCGTATATTTAGCCGCGTTCATTGCCGCATGCGTACGAGCGACACCGAAACCACGATGATGGAACCTTTGAGCAATACTACGCCGTGCTACCTGCGCACGTGCGTCTCCGGGACTACTTGGCCGGAACCGTTTAGAAATTGCTCTATGCGCCCCCTGCAATGAAGTTTGGCCTTAAAGCCCCTTAAACTTCGTAAAGTAGTGCCACGCTTTGAAGAACGCCGCCTCCTCCTCCAGCGCTCTGGCCGAAGCCGACGCCGCGTCGCTATTGGCCTAATGGCATCACGTGGCCCCTTGCGCCGGCTTCGTTTGTTTACAGTCGCGCTTCAGTGCCATCTTTGCTCGAGAAGCGGCGCTTGTTGACGGCATTCCTTCCGTTCCTATTCTGTGTTGTTTTAATCTTGTGAACGCCTTGAAGGATGTTTTGTGGCAAGTGCGACGTCGCTTCACGTCATTTTCAGTTACCATGACCTGCTGCGCGTTTGGATGCCAATATAGTTCTAGCAAAGGCAAGAATATGTTCGCGATACCGTCCGGTAAGCGTAACGCGTTAAGAAGAAAGACATGGCTTCACCGAATTGGGAGGGAGAACTTCCGACCAACTTCCTCCGCGCGACTATGTGATGTAAGTTGTGGCTCTCTCAGAGTATTGTATGTGCCAGGCTTGCGTATTGTACTGCGGGCAATAACGCAGTAGATATTGCACAGTTCACTGTGCATGTTGTCATTTGTACGCACGCTTTAACATGATTTGTACGCAACGTCTGCTTTGCTTATATGCGCACTACGTGGTCGTGTTAGTCATATTTGGTGCGCTTAATCGTTTTGAACGCCAACCGGCTTGAGTTCGCGGGCACGCGAGGTTGCTTGCGATAACGTGATTACGAAATTTTTAAGATTCAGCGCAGTCCTTTTGATAAAATTTCAGTCTCGATCATGAAAGCGCCTCAGGAGAGCAACTCTCTGCCTTTTGTGGTTACTTACTAGCCTTCTTTAGATAGACTAGCTTTGTTTGCCACATTTGTTCGTGTTCCTCGTTGGCGGTCGCCCGGTGAATTTGCGATACAGAGGCACCGATGAAAAGCGTGCGTGCTCTCCCGAAACCGTGTTACGCGGTGCGTTCGTCGTCGAGCGACCGCATCATAGGTAATTGAGACGTATGTGCTAATTCGCGTGAGCTTTAAAGTGTGCGAAGCTTAAGGTGCGGCGGTGGAGCACTCGCAAAGAAAACGTGCGGTCGCCCGCCCGTTCCCTGGCTGGTTTAGTCGTCGTTCGTGCTTAGTTGTTTGCTCGTTCGTTCGCACGCTCGTTTAGTCGTTTGCTCGCTCGTTTAGTTCGCGCGCTCATATAGTCGTTCGCTTGCTCGTCTATGCAACTATTAGTTTCTACAGTCATTATGCCTAATTGAGACACGCTTGCTTTAGGACTCTTAGGCTGGTGCGTTTATTTACGAAATGAGACAATAAATGGTGCACACGGACTTGTAACTGCAATAGCAAATCTGTAATGCATCTATGTATAAACTGTTAACTTGCAACTCGAATGCCGTTTCATATCATTTTAACCTATGGATAAAACATCATTTCACTTGCCGCAAAATTAATTTCGGCCGCGTCATGGCGGGGGGATTCTTTGCGCGATCATGACTTCACTAATAAAGACATGTCTCGCAAATGTTACTTCGAAGGGAGTGCAACCGTCCTGAATGCATGCACCTCAGTGCAACTGGGTTCGCGACAAGTACGTCACTTAGTAAACGGACGAACCAACGCACGATGAAGTGTTATTCGTGATAAGTCATTAACCTGAAAAAATTACCGAAGGCCACAGTGGTCTTGTTTGAGATTGAGTCAAGCATTGTTATCGCGCTCCCGCTTCGCGCATGAATGCTAAAAACTCATTTTATTTTCTTGTGTACGCACAGTCCCGACTCGATGATCGGCCGCGGTATTTATGTCGGCGTTGAGACACGTGAAACATAATAGCACCAGCGCCCACCTCTGAGGCTTTGCGCGCGCTTAGATTGGCAAGCACGCACGTTGGCGGCACTGTAGCTTGTAATACACTTTCGAACCTCCAGAGCAGTGATCTCCGTCAGCCTTTATACGTCATAGCTCATACGCGCCGCGAATTCACATGGTAAGGGCGGCGCGGATTCTTTAGGCTGAGGGCTTGCTGGAAGCCAAGAGGCTGTCATTCGATGGTAAACGTGTTATTTACAACCATTCGCAACAAGATGTTGCGACACGCCCTTGAAGAATGTTGCGTACCTAATTGTAGGGCACGCGATACATTCGCAGTCGTCAACACACAGCGTTAACACTCCTTCAGATACTTTTTAAAGAAATAGTTATAAAAAATTAAACAAAAGCTGCCGTTACCGAATTTGTACAAGCATCCGACTAGAAATTCTATGCTGTACACGAAGTTACGCGGAGCTGGAAAGCCAACGTGAACGCCTAAAGAGCACTGCCTTGCTATGCGTGCATTCACTCTGCGAAAGGTCGTCTGCTGCGCTCGAGCATCGTAGGCGGCGCCATGGTCGAGGAGGGAGCGTGAAAGAGAGGAGAAACGAGGAGGAGTGAAGGCGGAGGAGGAGAGTGGCACTACTTTACGAAGTTTCAGGGGCTTTATTTGGCCTGTACCTGTCGCGCCACCTAGCAGCGGCGGTGAGCGCCCGCGGGTAGGCCCTCACCGTCATTTCACCCTTGTCCGTGGTGCGCTCAGGGACGCCTGAAAGCCTGCTTTTCCAATTTTCCACGGGATTCACCGCGCCTCTTGGGAATTCCTTCGTGAGAAGTGTGAACAAAAAGAACCAGCGCAGATACTGCTGCGTTAACGATTGTCATCACCTCGCAGGGAATATCGATCGATATCAAATTGTACCGCTAACCTTCAAAACCGGGCGAAGCAACCCGGCGGCTGCAGTGGATCATGGCGGTTAGTGTCAGTCTTCTGAATTCTGTTAAACGAACTAAGACGTAAATGCAAAAACAAGAAGAAAAAAACGGCCAGCAGTGGCATCCGTAAAAACACGCAATAAAGCGTCAACTGCACTAAAACGCCTGAACTGATTCTCGCTCTTGTAAATCAGTTTAGATAGTTGTTTAGCTCGTCTTGCTCCAAAACAAACGCGCAATGGTTGTTACGTGTCAAATCTAGCTTCGTAAGCGCTCCACGCTGGAGCTTTGTACGCGCTGTGTTTCTTCCTGCGTCAAAATCAAGACGCGAATGCTGCCATGGAACCGAGCTCATTCGCGCCGATATTTTCTCGCGCTTAGAACAGCAGAACTAAAACTGGAGTACACTGCAGCACACGTCGAGTATTCCAAAATTAGCATTTCTCTCGCACACGCTAGCGCATATTTTTTCAGTCTTCACGTTGCTTAGTCTCAGCTGATTGCCCTCTATGGTGCTTCAGCGGTAATGCCCTCTCACATTCGAGCCCGAAGGACAATACCAGAATATGCTCGAGGCACTTTGTCTACGGAGAAAAAAGCACTTGCCTGCCAATTCGCCAAGACCTCTACAGTTGTGAGGGGCAAGGTACGCTCCAAGTAATGAAGCGACAAATGACAGTTAAAAGACGTCCACGGCCGTATTTGCTCACTTAAGTGGCATAAAATCGGGATTTGTTAACTCACTTTGAGTTCGACGTAAGTATGCTTGCTTTGTTGTGACAAATACTTCGCGACCTGCGGTGGTTGTTTAGTGGCTATAGGTGGTGTTGGGCTGCTAAGCATGAGGTCGCGGGATTAAATCCCGGCCACGGCGGCCGAATTTCGATGGGGTCTGAATACCAAAACACCCGTGTAATTTGATTTAGGTCCACGTTACAGACCCCCGGTGGTCCAAATTATTCCTGAGTCCCCCACCACGGCGTGCCTCCTAATCATATCGTGGTTTTGACACCCAGAACACCATGATTTAATTTAAGCACCTCGCTGTGATGTCCGTGCTGTTTACTTCTTTGACATGATACACATGATTATAATCGTAAATTTGACGTCCTTTCTCAAGAGTTGGTAGTCCAAAATAGGCCTCGATGTTTCCGATTGCCTTAAAGCCACAATTTAGAACGATAAGTTCCAAACGAGCGCCGCAAAAGCATGCCTCAGTAGCAGGGGCCGCCTCGGTGTTTCGCGCAACTGACACGGCGGCGCTGACGGCTGAACCGATCGCTGCACCGCTTGACGATTGCAGGGCGCCCATACTGTGTTACCCTTCGCGATCAGGAAAACACTTCTGTCGTGGACAAAATCAAAGACGTCTTTAGGCATGTAACATTTACAGAATCAGCTGCAATAACTTCCGAAGCATGCTGCCGACTGTACCTAGTGAAACGCCCCTTTCTGCTACCAAAGCGAGCGCATCGTGCACGTTATTATTATTCGAAACACAAATAGTAGTATGGGCTCTGTACCGCAGAGGAAAAAAAAAGCAAAGAAATAATTGTCGTGCGAAAGGAAAAGAAAACATGATGGGACAGTTTACTGTATCACGCACAACATAAGAAAACTAACGTAGCGACAACAGTAGCACCGCTCTCAATACAGATCTTCATCATGTAAAGTAGGATCGTAGTTCGCACCCATCTATTTCCTCTACATTCGCACTGACCCTTGCAACGTTTAACACCCGAACCCTCTCGAGTGAGGCTAGCTTATCAGGCATCTTTGAGGAATTGTCAGACATTGTTTGTGATATCATCGGCCTTAGTGAGATTAGAAGAACAGTTGAGGTTTATACATTGCTGAATAACGGACATGCCCTCTGCTATAGAAGTCCCCTAGATAAGAACCAATACGGGGTAGGTTTCCTAATCCATAAGGACATAGCGGGCTACATTGACGAATTCTACAGCATTAATGAGAGGGTAGCTGAAGTCGTAATCAAACTTAATAAGAGGTATAGATTAAAGGTAGTACAAGCCTTCGCTCCAACATCCAGTCACGATGATGAGGAAGTAGATCAGTTTTATGAAGATGTTTATGAGACTGTGGAGGCTTAGGAGTAAAGATCGACGGCGAATATCTGAGAACCCTTCGGTTTGCCGATGACATTGTTCTATTCAGCAAAAATGCAGACTAGTTACAACAAAGGTTTGAGGACCTTAACAGAGAGAGTGTAAGAGTGGGGTTGAAGATTAATATGCAGAAGACAAAGATAATGATAAATAGCCGGGCAAAGGAACAAGAGTTAGGGATCGCCAATCGGCCTCTAGACCCTGTGAAGGAGTACGTTTTCCTAGGTCAATTAATCACACGGAACCCTCATCATGGGAAGGAAATTCACAGAAGAATAAAAATGGGTTAGATCGCATACAGCAGACATTGCCAGCTCCTAACTGGAAGCTTACCATTATCATTGAAAAGGAAGGTGTACAATCAGTGCATTTTACCAGAGCTGACATATGGGGCACAAACTTGGAGGCTGACAAAGAAGCTTGAGAACAAGTTAAGGACCGCGCAAAGAGCGATGGAACGAAGATTGCTAGGCATAGCGTTCAGAGACAGAAAGAGAGCGGTTTGAATGAGAGAGAAAATGGGCTTAGACGATATTCTAATTGACATCAAGAGCAAGAAATGGAGCTGGGCTGGTCATGTGATGCGCCGGTTAGATAACCGTTGGACTATTACGGTTACTTTTTCTTAAAATGCTCGAGATCGTCGGCGAGTGCCACATCCGTTGGCTAGTGATTACACTCGAATGAGGTAGTTGGAATGAAAGAGCTTAAGCGAGCGGTAGTGTGACAAGGTGGAACGCCCACTTTGCGTGGATGGTCAATGTGCGATGAAACATAAATGGGTGGAAGGAGCAAAGCGTTTTTCAAAACAGGATCCAGATTGTAGATCTTAAAAAAAGACAGAGTCGTGAAGTTTTCTTGCGCAATGAAAGTAATGGTAGTAACAAAGTGTTTTTCATTAGTGTGACACTTGATGTGCGGTCACAGTTGTGGAGCATAAAACGAGCGGCACGGTTCTCAACAGCTTCCAACTCAGATATAAATGGCTTGGTTCCAGGTCGATACGGCGTATTTAAGCTTTGAACGAACCAGTGGTTTACAAAGAAGTTTGACTGAAATACGGCATTAGAAAAGGTTGATTTTATGTAACCGAGCATGCGGTTCGCGTTTCCAGTAATGTAGGTGATATGCTGGTTGCAGCATAAATTTGATGTCAGATTTATTTATTTATTTATTTATCATACCCTCAGGGCCATTACGGCATTATAGAGGGGAGTGGTTACAAGCAAAACGGGTAAATTACACCCAGGTACTTGTACGATGTAACCAGGGCTAACGAAGCATTGGTGATGCTGTGAGAGGCTGGTGGCGAGACACATTGACGTGAAAAGCGCATGGATTTGCATTTTGATGCGTTTAAAACCATTTTGCATTTAGTACACCAGTCAGTAACGCAGTTAAGATCTGCTTGCAATAAGTGGGTATCATTAGTGTTTTTAATTTCACGGTATAGTACGCAATCATCTGCAAACAGTTTGATATTAGATTTTATATTGTTAGGCAGATCATTAATGTACACAAGGAATAACAAGGGTCCGAATACCGATCCTTGTGGTACCCCAGACGTAACCGGCGTTGAAGAGGAGTGAAGACTGATTGATTGAATATGATAGTAAATTTTCTTCATCTCTCCCATAGGTTATATAAAATTAATTAAATTTCGGTGTTTTACGTGTCAGAACAACAGCATATGAGGAACGGCGTAGTGGGGGACTCCGCAATAATTTTACCACAAGGGGTTCGTTAACGTGGACCTAACGCACGATACACGGGCGTTTTTGCATCTCGCGCCCATCGATGTGAGGCCGCTGTGGTGGGGGATTTGATCCTGCGGCGTCGTGCTCAGCTGCGCAACGTCATAGCCTCTAAGATAGCACCACCCGTGTCTCGTTGCGCCGCGTTTCAGCGTCCGCCTCGGCTGCGAGAGGCCACGAGTTCACGCTGCCGCCGGTTACCTACCAGTTATTGAAATCGACAAAGGCGTCGTGCGAAACGAGACTCGATATTCATTGAGGGTCAATTGTCCTGTGAAGGGAGTCCGTGCCATGCAAATCCCGACGAACCCTGTGGGCAGAACAAAACCCTGAAAAAGCTTTCTCTGGGCAGCTTCCATGGCAGCTTTCTCCCATATGGCGACCCATTACACCGATTCTTTAAGACCTACGCGGGTCGCGGAGAAACTCCAGTTTTCAAGTGTGATGGTTCCTTAATGATCGAGTATCCGACAGGCAGCGCTTGGCATACATTTTAATGGTAGACACACAAGGCAGCTCAAGACTTCCGCCAACAGCCACGGCGGATGCCCACATAGAGCTACGGTGATCCACAAAAACACAGCCGACAAACCTTGATTGTAAATTTAGAACTCGCATAACTTTTGTTGCGTATCGGGTAAAGTGGCACCTAAAGATGTAAAATGAGTGGAGGCGCTTAAAAAACATTGTGCCGAACTTAACTTTTTTCACCAGGATGGCTTTGTTGAAGGGACACTAAAGGCAAATACTAAGTAAAACTAAAGTGATAGATTAGTGCTCGACAATCTCTAAGGCGTCAATGTTATCGCGAACAGAGCCTTCGTAAACGAGAAATCGAGGTAAATGCAGATTATTAGACTACCAAGGATATTTAAGCACTTGGTCGATGTCGAAAGCACTGCTCAGTTCAATTCTTTCACTAGTACTCAACTATTCGTTGCAAAAAACATCCTCGGAAGCTACTTGTCTAGTTCAGTTTCATGTCTAGAAAAAAAAAGAACTCATTGAAATTACCGTTGACAACGATGCGGGCGGACGAAAGGTTTCTTTTTCACTCGACGCTGCGCCCCCTGCGCTTTCGCGTTTCAGTACATTCCTGATCGCGTAGTACTGCAGTGGTTTTGCTGGCTCGCAAAACTCGCACAAACTGCAAGTAGCAGAGAAATCAACTTCCATGTCATGTCGCGGGATGCCTGAACGGTCTACGCCACTTAACCAAAAAGCAGTTGCAGCGGCCATAGAGTTACTATACTGACTCTAGAGGACAAGCTACCCATAGGGCCCATGCATTGAAATCGGGAACCGCAAGAGAGCCGCCATGTTGCTACGCGCTGAGGTTGCCAGCTCGTGAGACGCTTGCTAGACTTGGTGACTGTAGTCAGTTTTAATCCGGCAACCGTAGGAGCATGGCATCTCGCTTGTAGTGTCGTGAAGTGGTGTGCGTGCAGCCGTGTGTTTGGGCTTTATAAGTTGGTTCTTTATTCTATGTTGCGGAATGGTGTGGGTGTGGTCCTTGTTAGCCGTGCAGGTGGCAGTTATGCAACCGAAGGATGATCCTGTTGAAGTTTCCGGCGGTGTGCGCTTTTCAGCGGTCACGCCTGTTGCAGTATAGTGTCACTCGACGAGGTTACGAGCTCGAAGCTGTGGTCGAATTCCTCGTTGGCGTTCCGTAATTCTCTTCGCACGGGCGCGGTATGTCGCAAAAGCCGCTTTCGCGATCTATTGTCGCGACGATAGATCGTTTTTTTTTTAAATTATTATAAGTAATGATCCAGCTGGGGGGGGGGGGGTAGGGCACATGTAACCGACAAACGGAAATCTCAGGAGAGCACCTGAGATTATAATAAAGCAGGCGCCGCAGGAACTCCAGGGCACCCAAGGGACAGTGCCCCCCACTGTCCCTTGGGTGCCCTGGAATCAAAGCTCGAAGCAGAACGGTACGTAGGTTGGGGCCGCCGAGGCAGGTGTGTGCCAGGGAGTGTTCGCACTGACAGCTCCCCTGGCACGCGCAGCAGTGCCTCGCAAGGTCGAGATACTTTAAAGGCACCTAGGCCCATGATCTTTCTTTTACCTTGGTGCAGTGAGCACAATTAACCTGAATAATATGGGGGGCATCCGGTGCAGTCGCGAATGCGAGTCATGGCATACGTAGCTCGCCTCGTCGGGCGTGTGTAGTAATATCAGAGTTACTTTTATGAACTTTCTGCATAATACGCTTTGTTACGGTACCTTAACGGAATGGGTCTAGAGGACGGTGTTGGTACGTTTTTTCGTACCGCCCTAATCCTGTACCCCCCCCCCCTCTACAAACACACACACATACCCCTTTTTTTTCTATATGTATACATACAATTCCTTGCCACGACGGATTGACCAGTTCAAGATGTCAACTTGTCAGTCACTGTCATAGGAATCACTGTAATAAACACAATTACACGATCGGATTGTTTACTTTGTTTTTATTGTAACACTGATGACTACATAGAACCTTATTTTGTATATGTGAGAGAAGTATGTGCATATGACAAGCTTAAGCCAATGTGCGATACACTGACAAAGCAGCTGCTACAACATGAACGGCATTGAGGGCCACACGACACATACATAATTAAATGTGCAAAATATAGGGAGAAGCTTCAAAATATGCTATGTAGCACTGCAAAGTAAACATATATTGTATGTGTACAATAAACGTTCAAAAAACAACGCACCAATGTCCCGTTTGCCTTCAAGTTTATTATCAAGTTCAAGTTTACTGAAATTTATTATGAGCACATGTACAACAGGAATCTACTGACACACCCGCAGTCAAGGTGGCTGTTCCAGGTGTGCTGGCTGCCTCAGTGTAAGAAAAAGAAAGAAATTGGGTGAATGTCGACACCAGTGCCACTGCTTCTTGCCTCTGACCTGCAAGTGCCTCCACGGCATCTTTGTTGGTGGAGTCTGCACAGATGAGCTGGCGTGGCGAGGCGTAGGAGTCATACGAGTGAATGAGTATCGTTTACATGGAGAAGTGGCTATTGACATTGCCTGTCGCTTTCTCTCAAATGCTTCCTTGGCGACTAGGGTGACATACCCGCAGTCAAGGTGGCTGTTCAAGGTGAGCTTGTTGCCTAAACGTAAGAAAAAGATAGACATTAGATGAATGTCAATACCAGTGCTATTGCTTCTTGCCTCTTACCTGCATTTGCCTCCACGGCCTCTTGGCTTGCGGAGTCTGCATGAGGGAGCTGCTGTGGCTAGGCGTAGGCATTGTCTAAGCAAAAAGAAAAGGCCATTCCAAATGGGGAATTATGGAAATAAATGCAGTTGTTATGTTTGCTTCTTGCACCCTTCTTGCCTAAAAGTTTTCAAACATAGTGTCCAGAACACACCAGCACTTTGACTGCTTCTGCTTTTTTTTTTACCTGCAGGTGTTGCTACGAGATCCTTAGTATGGCTGCGTGCAGCATTGTAACACTTGGTGGAGGCATTTGAAGTGGTAGCCAAAAATATGAAGAACCATCCTTGCCTGCATGAATGCTTTAAATTTTTTAATGCAGTGGTAACTATCACTATTAGTGCAAGGCCCCCACATCTATGCGGCAAGTGCCATAGCTCAAAACTGAATTTTTCCTTTAGCGTTTCACAAGGCGTCTGATATGTCCACATTAGATGTGATGTGCTTCTTTTTATTTATCCCAGTGTGGAAAGAGCATCATTAATTTTTTTATTTTTGCGTGTCTTGCTTTTTGGTTTATTTCTGAATTTATCAAGCACCGGTCTCATGACGCTAAAGTGACTTATGTAATGACAATCATCAGCTTTTGTTTTGCAGAAAAACAACGCATTTCCTGACTCATTGTTTGACATCCCCTCACTCGCATAATTTTGCAGAGTATTCTACCTATATTGACTTGCTTGACCTCCACTAAAGAGTCTTGCATTTTGAAATAGCATTCTTTCCTTAAAATCATTCGACACTTCTCATAATTTCTGTACCTTGGGCTTCTGATACTATGCATTCACCCTTTTTGCTTGTTGTTTCTGACTAGAAATGCCTTCTTTATTTTAGAGCTTAAATTTTACCTTTGGAACACACGGAAGGGCTTGTCATTGCATATCTGCATAACAGGGAAACATGTTTCATTAAACATTTGCAAAATCCAATTGAAGATTGATGAATGAAGCTTGCAGTGTGATTTGACTGAATGAGCCATAAAGTAAATCATCTCACTTGGTAAATTAAAGCACATATTAGTGTGATGTCCAAGACACCTTACACTAACGTGGTGGGTTCTCTAGCTTATAGAGCAAAATAATCGGTGCGTGAGAAAAAAATTATTTTTGCATACCCGTTTATACACTGATTTAAGGAAAATGAGCTGGAACTGTCCACATGATATACTTACTTTACCTGCGAGTATGGTAAACAAAAATGTGTCCCAGGTGCTTAGTGGTATTGTGTCAGTATTGCATATGTGCCTGTTGTCTAAAATAATTGAATTTTGAAAATGCTCGTAGGTATCTGATGTGCATATCTGCAGTTTATGGATACATGTAAAAGACTCAGCATCAAGTGCAAGGGAACGGTCTCACAGGCCCGGGGTCGATCATGCAAAGAGACTCGCTGCACAAATTTGTGACCAGAACAGATATGACACATGAAATGGCATGCAAGGAAGTGTTGAAAATATTACACAGTTAATAAAACGCCTGCACTATTAATATGTGGGTTCATACACTCGATTTCGTCCGTATTAGGCACTCGCCTCTTGATTGCTTTGTGGAACAGAAATACTCGGCATCGGGCTGTTTTTCTATTGTGGCGCGTTTGTAGAAGCATGATTGTTCAAAGTGTAACAATTACACAAATTCTATGACTTGCTTGTAGATTCGCCAGTACAATTCCGGTGCGCTGGTCCGCCTGTCCAGC
Source organism: Dermacentor variabilis (assembly GCF_050947875.1). Taxonomy (NCBI): domain Eukaryota; kingdom Metazoa; phylum Arthropoda; class Arachnida; order Ixodida; family Ixodidae; genus Dermacentor; species Dermacentor variabilis. The sequence goes on along the minus strand of NC_134568.1, from coordinate 60,115,222 downwards.
AATTTCCTACTGAAGGGAAACCTGCAAATAAAAACACCTCTCCGCATGTAGAAAAATGCTCTACTGTGACGCTTCTCAAACGATTGTGATGCATCACAAGAGCTGTCTGCTCGCGTGATGTTCTGAACAAGAATATACATTCGTTTACTTACATGTGAAGGTATATGACAGAGCACTTCGAGGCTTCAGTGTCACATAAGGCACGAATGTGCCATAGCGTCCGATGTCGACCCGCGATCGCATGTCAAACCTAAACTGTACGAAACTACGACGAAAAAAGATTCGAAACCGAAATTCGCGTCATCCTTTATTGCATGAATGCGTACATCGTGATTTACATAAGTCACGGACTTAGCCATCGCTTTCTGTAAACTTAATATTAACTCACCACCTTCATAAAGCCATCAGGTATGCGTTTTTAAATGACGAAGCATAAGGTGACCTGTACTTCTTTTCAGCTCTTTCAATAATAACTGCGCTGGCCACAGTGACCAGTAGCAACAGGGTGGCGCCCTAGAGGTTCCCACTTTTCCGGCCCAGCTTTTCCTCTAGAGTTGTTCTACTATGGCAGCGGCGAATCCGCCGCTCAGTCTTGGGACGGTGCCGCCGTCTGTCGGGAGCTGGTTTACTCATCGACGATAGCAAAGGGCGGCGATGGCGTATGCAACGTAACCACTCCCCGGGTTGAGTGGCGGGAGATTTGAATTTCGGAAAAGGTTTTCGGACCCTTCAGATTCAATTTTCTCGTTAACTAAGTCTTTTCTTGGCACAAAACGAGCGTTGCGAGGTTTCTGGAAAGGTATTGAAACCGTACACGCCCACTTATTATTTACCTTTAGTGTCCCTTTAAGGAGCTATTTTCTCTTCAGACGAGAATGGTTGAAATGGTTGCTCAAGATGGTTGAAATGTTTTCGTGTATGAATTGCATAGTGCATGCTTTATATGCGCATTTTGTATATTTCTTATGCTTTAAACATATTAAGGACAGTGCTGTTTCTTGTTGTCAAGAATATTTGTAAAAGCTGGGTATGGTATTTGACTCCATTGTGTAGGTCTCAAGATATCTACAGCATTCTAGCCTTTTAAATTTTTGAATGGCTTCAACAGAAGACACTTGTTAGATATGGATATAGATGACGATAAGAAAGAATTGTCAATTTCTTTAGTGACATTCGACTATATCTAACCTGACATCTAACCTGAAAAAGTGACCAAGATTAAATATGCGAGCTTATTTAGGAAGGGCGTTTAATAGTAAAACAACATTACATAGTCAAGAGGCGAATGAAGGCATACAGTAGGGCACCCGCTTTCATGTCATCAGCAGGAAAACAGGTGACACAGAAGTCGATAGTTGTCTCGATTGTGGAAGTTATCCTGGTTAGAGCATAAATTACATTACTGCAGCCAAACGACTCGAAGACTTGTTGAAAGCGCTAGAAAGACACATTCTTTGGACAGACCTCATTGTTGAGGTCATCAGCTCAGATAGCTTGTAATTTCATATCAACGTTACATTCAAACATATTTCGGTAGGTTCCACGGTGTACTGCTGGTTTCAATAAAGGTTTGTTCTTCCTCCTCCATAGTGTAACAAAACATTGTGTAAGGAAAAAAAATAAGAGTCCTGAACGTCCAGTGGCGAGAAACGTAAAAACACACCAAACTTGGAAAGATTATTGAAAGGCAGAGGGTCCATTTTTTGTATGAGAGCCCTGGCTGTGCTGAAAGCCTAGGTATTCTTAGTCAAGGCTCCGAATAAGCATTTGAAAACGTCATGCAGTGAGATTCCTCTGCTACAGAATGGGGCCGTAAGATATGCAAAAACACCATGAAGACAGCGCGAGAAGATCTCTTCTAGAAGCTATATTACATGCTCGTAGGGGCTGTCAGCCAGTAGCCGTGAATACTAGTTCTTTTCACGTTCTCGTCATGGGCTTGCAGCACGTCGTTTCCCCGCTATAATCGAAATCGGCCACTCCGCAGGACAGAAATAAAAAAAAGAATATCAAGGAATAAAATATATACAAAATATGAGTCCATGTCTCCGCCTCTCGGTCAGGGCCGTGCAGAGAAGGAAAAAGAAGAGAAACAAAATTTCTCCCTAATCATCACGAAACGAAACGCACAAGAGCTCTCACAAACGTGGCAGCCTGAATATCACAAGTAACCTCTAGGGGTGTCCATGGGACGGAGCTGCAAGCCCAACAGCAACAACAGAGTTTAGCAAGTGTTACTGTTGCAGGCGCAACAGCTGACATCGGAGGGCTAACTCGCCTCACAATGGTATGGGAACCGCATCTTTGAGGCATCACATTCATTGGCTGACTTAACAAAGAAATAGCAAAATGGGATGGCGCCAGCTGATAACTGAGGTACCTGCAAGTGGACCTGCAGCTCCCACAAGTAGGTGAAAACCGTGGCTTAAGGCAACGCATTAGTGAGAAATGCGATAACGTGGCCCATGGGCTTGCAATAGATATGACAAATAATTTGGAGGAGATTTGTACGCAGCGGGAAGAAAAAACGGGGACCCCTGGAGCGTTCAACTATCGCATTTGCGCGAGAAGGAGCTGGTGACGCGTTTATCGGCCATAGTACCTGGAATACTCGAATACGTATTGCGAACTTTATCAGAAAATGGCTAAAAGCTATGACGACACCGCAGGAACTGTCGTTCTTTTATGCTCTAGGACAATTGTTTCTGTGTCATTTCACGTCAATTGTGCCAGACGTGCCGCTGAACAACGTCACATCTTTTGTATAATAATAAAACGTGGATATTTACTAGCTTGATAACAGTCATGTCGCCATATTCCAGAAAATAGATTTTGTTGAGACGTAACATAGTTTCGATTTTGGCTCCACTACGTGAAATGGGTCTGCGTTAAAACTAATTTAAATGTTCTTTTATTGTGTAAGGCTGCACAATTTCGCTTGTCGAACCTACAAGGATTTGTCTTTAATTTGTAATTGGTGTTTATCCGGAACCTAGGACGGTAAAAGCTGAAGAGTTCCAGGTTCTGGGCCAAATCTGCCAAAGTGAGCATTTTTTTCCTGCAGAACTATTATTTTGTCATCATAATTATTTCTATTCACTTTCCCACAATTATCTTTTATATATGTTGTGGGGGATGGCGGGTTCTCACACCCGTACTCTTGGGACAAAGGAACGACAAACACAGTAGTGCAAACAATCACAAGGGCATTTATTGCACCTTTCATAGATCAATGCCTGCTAGCCGAGTTGCTGTCCACAAAACATGCCGATGGGCGCGCGACAAATCTAGAAGTCCGACTCACCGCGACCGGAAAACGAGCGAATATGTTCGCCCCATGCTGGATCCCAACGCCTGGTCGTTCGCGTGTACGGTCACGCCAACGGTGGCGCGTTCGAAGGCAGGCCACGCGAGGCGGTCTCGCAGAAGCATGGGTCGGCGTGCGCGCGCGGGACGTCCTCGCTGTTAGCCGATCCGCCGGGAAAGAGCCAGCCCGTTCACCCCTGCGCCCCCAAGTAACCCTGCCGTGAGGCGGCGTTAGCAACGCAACACTCGCGCCATCTCTCGCACTGCGCCCCAACCACATCGACCGCCGCGGGCATCACGCAGGCCACGCGGCGAAGCCGGATTACAGGAGACGCGCCATGCGGGAAAAACATATCAGGGGACGCGCGAGAGTCGCGCATCCCCACAATGTATTTAACCCAGAAGGTACAGCTGTAAATTACAGAGGGAAGGGCGATTATGGCAGGGGTCTACAGTATACCAGCATGCAGTAAACATTAGATTATTAATTTTCTTGCGCCATTATGTTGCACAAATTTTCCTAAAGAACATGGCAATTATAGCAAATTTTTGGTTTTTTTCTACTTGCATCCGTGATTCTTGCAATAAGGTGAACCACGTAAAAATATGATGTGCATTATGTATATCTGCTCACGTTTCATCTTCGCAATCTCATCTTGTGTTTTGTTTTAAGCGAGATCTTAACTTTTGAATTTGGCTCCTGCGCCCGCTCGGCGCAGCTTCGTGCCACCGTTTTGCCACACCGAGCAAAAAGTGCAATGCTTCAATAGTCAGCAGGCACGACGTAGGACTACAAGGCGAGGGTTTCATTGTGTTCTGAGGATTTCAGTTCCAAGAACCAGTATGAAAACTGCCATTTTATATACGTTCTGTCAAACTTCCCAAAGCGTGTCAGAAACAGGGGGGAGGGGGTAGCGAGAGCTCCAGAGTTGGCGTCTTTAATCGCAGCAACTATGTTTTAACGCGATCGCGTTAAATTTGAAGCATGTGTTGTGAATATCACCTGGCCGTTGGTTTCAACCTCAATATGCGGATGTATAAATGAGCAGGGGATAGGTGGAAAAAGGAAGTATCATGGGCCTCGTATTGACCATGTTTTTATTGACTGCGATCGTCACGATCTGCGAAAAACAAGTGCCATATGGGTCGAGTGACTCGAGGCGAGAGCGCGCTCACGTGCGCGGAGAAATAATGCGAGCGCCTGGTGCACGTGAGGACGCGGAATTCTCGCGCGACAAGTGTGCCTTCCCGTACCACGAGCACGGAATAACCGCGTGTGTTGAGCAACAAACGCGTACACGTGTACCCGCGTCAAGCGTGCAAGACGCGAACGATCCCTGCAATGAACTCCTGTTTTCGTGGCATCGCTAACACCGCGTGCACTTCGCTTAAATATCTTCTAAAACAGTGCCGAAAAGCACAAGCAAATTGTACTTATACCTCGCACACGCGGGTGTTTTTTGTAGCCTCGAAGTTCTCCCGGCCGATTCTGTGTAAACACGCAGAACGACGCTCTCGGTGATTTTTCCCGGTCGGAATCGAGAAAAAAGTCTTTCCAGACTAGATTCGGTTGCTGCATCCGAAGGCGCAGCAGCCAGGCATGGTTTCCTTGCAGTCAAACGCGAGCGCGACAATCGGAACACAAAAGAACGTAGGGAACCTGCGCTTCCTGCGCTCTAACTCAGCCGGTCCGCCCGGCGCTTGGAAGGTATATGGCACCCCAAAGTCACGTGGTACGGTTGGGCCAATGAACGCGTCGGCGGCGCGGGGAAAACGAATGCGGTACTCTGAAATTTTTTCCAGGGATTCTAGAGCGTGCGGCAAAGCAGCACCACTTAGAGGGAAGCCTGGGTGACGGTGAACGAAGTGGGGAAGGAAAAAAGCATAGAGTTTAGAGGAAAAGCTGGGCCGGAAAAGTGGGAACCTCTAGGGCGCCGCCCTGTTGCTACTGGTCAATGTGGCCAGCGCAATTACTATTGAAAGAGCTAAAAGCAAGTACAGGTCACCTTATGCTTTCTCATCTAAAAACGCATACCTGATGGCTTTATGAAGGTGGTACGTTAATATTAAGTTTACAAAAAGCGATCACTAAGTCCGCGACTTATGTAAATCACGATGTATGCATTCTTGCAATAAAGGATGACGCGAATTTCGGTTTCGAATCTGTTTTTTGGATGCGTAGTAGTTTCGTACAGTTTAGGTTTGACATGCGATCGCGCGTCGACATCGGACGCTATGGCACACACACTCGTGCCTTGTGTGCCACCGAAGCCCCGAAGCGCTCTGGCATATACCTTCACATGTAAGTAAACAAATGTATCTCCTTGTTGAGAATATCACGCGAGTAGGCAGCTCTTGTGGTGCATCACAATCGTTTGAGAAGCGTCACAGTAGAGCATTTTTCTGCATGCGGAGCGGTGTTTTTATTTGCAGGTTTCCCTTCAGTAGGAAATTGCTGGACAGGCGGACCAGCGCACCGGAATTGTACTGGCGAAGCCGCAAGCAACTCAAAGAATCTGTTTAATTGTTGCACTTTGAACAATCATGCTTCTACAAAGGCCACAGCAGACAAACAGCCTGATGCCGAGTATTTCTGTGCCACGAAGTAATCAAGAGGCGAGTGCCTAATGCGGACGAAATCGAGTGCATTGAGACTTAGAACGGCAGAAAGCTCAGCTACTTGGTAAGGATTCATTATGCAAAACAGAGGTGAGGCATGCAGACAGGACACAAGAGTAGAGAAGTGGGCGGCGCTCGTGTTGTTTGCTTGTAAATACTCTACTCTTGTGTCCTGTCTGCACGCCTCACCTCCGTTTTGCATAACGAGTGCATCAACCCACATATTAATAGCGTAGGCGTTTTATTAACTGTGCAATATTTTCAACACTTCCTTGCATGCCATTTCATGTGGAATATCTTTTCTGGTCACAAATTTGTGCAGCGAATCTATTTGCATGATTGACTCCGGGCCTGCGGGAACGTTCACTTGCACTTCATGCTGAGTCTTTTACATGTATCCATAAACTGAAGATATGCACATCAGATCCCTGCGAGCATTTTCAAAATTCAATTATTTTAGACAACAGGCACATATGCAATACTGACATAATCCCGAGTACCACTAAGCAGCTGGGAGACATTTTTGTTGACCATACTCGCAGGTAAAATAAGTAGATCATGTGGACAGCTCCAGCTCATTCTCCTTAAATCAGTGTGTACAAGGGGTATGCAAAGATAATTTTTTTCTCGCGCACCGATTATTTTGCTGTATAAGCAAGAGAACCCACCACGTTAGTGTAACGTATCTTGCACATCACACTAATATGTGCTTTAATTTACGAAGTGAGATGAGTTACTTTTATGGCTCATTCAGTCATATCACACTGCAAGCTGCATTCATCAATCTTCAATTGGATTTTGCAAATGTTTAATGAAACATGTTTCCCTTTTATGCAGATATGCAATGGCAAGCCCTTCCGTGTGTTCCAAAGGTAAAATTTAAGCTCTAAATTAAAAAAGACATTTTTAGTCAGAAACAAGCAAAAATGGTGAATGCAGAGTATCGAAGCCCAAGGTACAGAAATTATGAGAAGTGTCGAATGATTTTAAGGAAAGAGTCATATTTGAAAATGCAAGACTCTTTAGTGGAGGTCAAGTAAGTCAATATAGGTAGAATACTCTGCAAAATTATGCGAGTGAGGGGATGTCAAACAATGGGTCAGGAAATGCGTTGTTTTTCTGCAAAACAAAAGCTGATTGCCATTACATAAGTCATTTTAGCATCATGAGACTGGTGCTTGATAAATTCAGAAACCAAAAAACAAGACAAGCAAAAATAAAAAACTATTTAATGATGCTCTCTCCGCACTGGGATAAATAAAAACAAACACATCACATCTAATGTAGACATATCAGACGTCTTGTGAAACACTAAAGGAAAAACCCAGTTTCGAGCTATGGAACTTGCCGCATAGTTGTGGGGAGCCTTGCACTAATAGTGATAGTTAGCACTGCATTTAGAAATTGAAAGCATTCGTGCAGACAAGGATGATTCTTTATATTTTTGGCTACCACTTCAAATGCCTCCACCAAGTGTTACAATGCTGCACGCAGCCATACTAAGGATCTCGCAGCAACACCTGCAGGTAAAAAGCAGAAGCAGTCAAAGTCCTGGTGTGTACTGGACACAATGTTTGAAAATTTTTGGGCAAGAAGAGTGCAAGAAGCAGACATAACTGCATTGATTTCAATAATTTCCCATTTGAATGGCATTTTCTTTTTGCTTAGACAATGCCTACGCCTAGTCACAGCAGCTTCCTCATACAGACTCCGCAAGCCAAGAGGCCGTGGAGGCAAATGCAGGTAAGAGGCAAGAAGCAATAGCACTGGTATCGACATTCATCTAATTTCTTTCTTTTTCTTTCGTTTAGGCAGCCAGCGCACCTCGAACAGCCAACTTGACTGCGTGTGTGTCACCCTAGTCGCCAAGGAAACATTTGAGGGAAAGCGGCAGGCAACGTGAACAGCCACTTCTCCATGTAAACGATACCCTTTCTCTTGGATGACTCCTTCGCCACGCCAGCACACTTGTGCACAAAGATGCCGTGGAGGCACGTGCAGGTCAGAGTCAAGAAGCAGTGGCACTGGTGTCGACATTCACCCAATTTCTTTTTCTTACACTGAGGCAGCCAGCACACCTCGAACAGACACCTTGACTGCGGGTGTGTCAGTAGATTCCTGTTGTACATATGCTCATAATAAACTTCAGTAAACTTGAACTTGATAATAAACTTGAAGGCAAATGGGACATTGATGCATTGTATTTTTCAACATTTATTGTACACATACAATATATGTTACACTTTGCAGTGCTACAGAGCGTATTTTGAAGCTTCCCCCTATATTTTGCACCTTTAATTACGTATGTGTTGTGTGGCCCTCAATGCAGTTCATGTTGTAGCAGCTGCGTTGTCTGTGTATCGCACATTGGCTTAAGCTCGTGATATCCACATACTTCTCTCACATATACAAAATAAAGTTCTATGTATAGTCCTCAGTGTTACAACAAAAAATGAAAGTAAACAATCCAATCGTGGAATTGTGTTTATTACAGTGATTCCTATGACAGTTACTGACAAGTTGACAACTTGAACTGGTCAATTGATCTATAGCCTCCTCTATTTTTCAAAAATAAAGGAGGCTATGGATCCGTCATGGCAAGGAATTGTATGTATACATAAAAAGAGGGGGGTATGTGTGTGTTTGTAGTAGGGGGTACAGGATTAGGGCGGTACGAAAAAATGTACCAACACCGTCCTCTAGACCCATTGCGTTAAGGTACCGTAACAAAGCGTATTATGCATAAAGTTCACACAACCAACTCTTGATATTACTGCACACGCCAGGGGACGCGAGCTACATTTGTCATGACGCATTCGCGACTGTACCGGATGCCCTCCATATTATTCTCTTTAATCGTGCACACTGCACCGAGGCAAAAGAAAGATGATGGGCGCAGGTGCCTTTAAGGTATCTCGACCTTGCGAGGCTCTGCTGCGCGTGCCAGGGGAGCTGTCCGTGCGAACACTCCCTGGCACACACCTTCCTCGGCGGCCCCAACCTACGTACCGTTCTGCTTCGAGCTTTGATCTCCCCACTGTCCCTTGGGTGCCCTGGAGTTCCTGCGCCGCCTGCTTTATTATAATCTCAGGTGCTCTCCTGAGACTTCCGTTTGTAGCTAGGTTACATGTGCCCTACCCCAACTGGATCAGTGCTTATAATAATAAAAAAGCCCGATCTATCGTCGCGACGATAGATCGCGAAAGCGGCTTTTGCAACATACCGCGCCCGTGCGAAGTGAATTACGGAACGCCATCGAGGAATCTGACCACAGCTTCGAGCTCGTAACCTCGTCGAGTGACACTCCTGCAACAGGCGTGACCGCTGAAAACCGCATACCACCGGAAACTTCAACAGGATCATCCCTCGGTTGCATAACTGCCACCTGTACGGCCAACATGGACCACACCCGCACCGTCCCGCAACATAGAATAAAGAACCAACTTATAAAGCCCAAACACACGGCTGCACGCACACATCACGACAGTATGCGACAGTACAAGCGAGACGCCATGCTGCTACGCTGCTACTGTTGCCGGATTAAAACTGACTACTGTCACCAAGTCTAGCAAGCGTCTCAGGAGCTGGCAACCTCGGCGCGTAGCAACATGGCGGCGCTCTTGCGGTTCCCGATTTCAATGCATGGGCCCTATGGGTAGCTTGTCCTCTAGAGTCAGTATAGACCTCAGACTCTGCCCAGGCGGCGCTGCGGAAAAAGCCGTCACCAGCGCCCCCATCGGAGCCTTGGCGCGAACTGAGTAGTGCAAGGAGAGCTGTCCGCAAGCGAAGGTGCATAGGCCACAATGTACCCCTCTCTTTCGTTTGTGTTGAGGCACGGTTTCCTAAAAATCAAGGACCTGGAAAGCTTCTTCCGCCCATCCATGCTTCGGAAAGGAAGCTCAGCAGGGCGAAGTACGTGTACAATATAAAATAAAGTCTCAAGTGTTATTTCGGCGTGCTGCAACTCGAAAGTACAGAGAGCATCAGGTTTGTCTGTATGCATATCAGCATAAAAATCTAAGCATTTCAAATTGGTTCATATTGAATATGTCCTGAACACAAGACTTAAGTATCTCCAATATTTTTGTGTATTTTATCGTAATGTTTTGTCTCGCAATTATTTAGAGAGAGAACCCTTTGATAACTTTTTCCAGGGCAGCAACCATAAAACGTTTTCCAAGGCAGCAAACAGCGTGAGATCATAACGAAAGAAGCTTCCTACAGTGCCTACGCGCTGCATCTTTCTTTCTCGCAGGAGCTACAGCATCGCTCATACCTTAATTTGAACTTTTCGCAGACGCTTCGAGCAATAAGCGCGTACAAATAAATGTAAATACACGCGACATTTTTTTTTTCTTTACACAAGTGCGTTACTTCGCAATTACTCGTCCAGTGCTCCTACAGCAACTTCATTGCTCCCATTTGAAAAACGCAGCCGAGCAGGCTCAGCACATTGCGAAGCGTGCTCGTATCGACGCAGGACATACAAAATACCGAAAGTAGAAATGAGCTCGCGATACAACGATGCTCTAGAACAGGATTTTGAATTCATAAACGAACCAAAATGCTTGGTTAAGCTGACCTGCCAAATCTCTCCGTTCCACTTGTTGAGTCAAGCGGAGGCGGACGTCTGTTAAAAGGTGGAGATATCGATGGCACATAAGCAGGATGGTTCGCAACGTTGTTTTTTCTGTTACCAACGAAGTGGCGGCTGCAGATTCTTGAGTTTTCGCTTGGTTATCACGGTCCTCCGTCAGGGCTACTGAACACAATTACGGAAGAACAAAATTGTCGCACTTTCTCATGCGAGCTGCTGTGTTGTGCGGAATGCAAGTAATCCGATTACCCAACAGGTTGAACGGCCCGTATCCAGCGCTCTCGCCTTTCCCCTTCATGCGATCGCGATGGAAATCGGTAAAACTGAACGTTGTTGTTCCGTCCTCCACGTTCATGGCAATTTACCACACAACAGTAGCGTCGATTGCGGCGTTTCTTCGTAGCGCGCGGAGCTATTGCGGTTGCCGTCGTTTCCGTCATCAGTCTGAAGAGTGAGCCAGCAAGCGCTTTATGGCAGTTCGGCGGCGCGTCCGACTAGCGTAGAAATTCATAGCTCTCTGTCTGGGTGTTAAATGCGCAAAACACTCGCAATATGGACCAAAATCTAGTTAAATTGTTTCGCCGTCGCTAGCTGCATAGGCAACTTAGCAAGGGAGTCGGGCTTCGCACTACTCAATTATTGCCTCTTCGCACCGGCAGGTGGCGCTACGCGTCTTGCAAAACTCCAGAGTCTGACGTCCATAGTAACTCTATGGAAAAAAGAGGCGAGGCGCGCGAAGGAATAAGGTAGGCGGATGGGCGCTGGGTTGACCACCTCTTCCAGTTGCTACACTTTCTTTTTGTTTTGTTTTTTGCGATACGGACGTGCCGGGTTTGTCTCGTGGGGCTTTGGTCTCGTGATAAGATCGTCCTCGCACGCGGTACGCTGTGTGTGCGAGTCATCGAGGAAGGAAATAACTGATGAGGGTCTCTGACGTCACTCTTTGTGAAGCGAAAATAAAGCCGGAAGTTGGCGTTGATCCACCGTCATGTCCGGCCAGTTCTCCTCTTTTGTTGGCATTTTTCGCGAAACCACACCGCGCTGCACGCAATCGGGCTGCTCGGACGCGCGCGCTGCGCAGCAATCCTAACGCAAAGGATGCCATCGCGATGTGTCATCGCATTGCCCTTGTCGAAGTGATGTTGAAAGAAGTTCGTAATGAACTACGCAAACTGGCCAGTGAGGGTGAACCCGCTGATTTTACCGGACTTTATGAAAATAAACATGCGTTATCAGCCCAGCCAGCTGAACTGTATTCATCAACCGCAGATACCTGCCGCTGCCCAGTTTTCGCGTGTTTTTAAAAACGATTACCTTTATCGCTCCCTTTACCTGCTTACTGTTAGACTTCCTGGGCCTCTCAGACGACTGTCAGCTAGACGTCTGGCGATAAGAAAAAATGTACGCATTCATAGTGCCCTGCAAGAACGCACTGGAGACACGTACGACACACCGATCCATTTGCGACCCATCAGGTGTTTACCAGCACATGCACGTATTTCTGGTGGCCGTGCGTTACTACCAGAGTGCGGCGGCAAGGAAGCAGAAGATGATTTCTGACTCTGCGTTTAGATACATTGAGTGCGGCCTGAGGTGCCTTCTTCCCACGGAAAATGAAGCTTCACGGAACCAAAGTTTTCTGATAACCGGCGCACGGGGCAAAAGAGTACGCGCGTAGACCCGGCCTACATGCGACCCTGGAACAGCTGCTTGATGTGTTCGCAGGTGTATATTCTGTGGAGCCTTGCTCATTCTTGCAGCGCATCCGCTAACCTTCACTTCGCTGCGCTTCTCACGCGCACAAATGAGATAGGCCTGCAGTAAGGAGGATTCGTTCCTTAAGTCCAAACAGCCGCTCCTTTCCCATATACCCGGATGAAGCGTCAACTGGCCCGCGCACGGTGCCGGGGGCAGCAAAATGCACATATTCACATTGAAAGTGTTTTTAAACCTCATCATGTGTGCTGGAACTACTCTCCTTGGTCAAAGAAAGGGCTTCACCCATTTTCGCCCGCACACTCCAAACTCGTAAAACGAGGCATCGCTAAGGAATGTTTGCGAGCTGCTCTCGAGCGTTCGTGCGAGCACTCTGTTGAACAGAGCTTTTCAGCGCGTTAAGCGACTAACATCAGCAGGCTACCCCATCAGCGTGTTGTGCAGCGTTGCTGGTGACCTGATAAAAAAGTTAAGGAACGCTGGAAAACAAACTATGCAGTCACAGCCTTCAAAATCTAGGCTAGACGTCATTTCCTATGTACACCGTGTTTCCCATAACATTATGAAAACTGCGGCTAAAGCAGGAGTGAGGGTTGTGTGCAATGCCCCTAATAAACTGAGCGGGTTTTCCAAAATAGTCTACAGGGTGGATACTGTCGCGCGAAAAAGTTCCTATAAGAATCATATTCACGGCTTCATTCACTGTACCACGCAGGGCGTCTTCAATATCCCGCTTGATTGTAAACGTTGCTATATCGGCCGAACGGGGAGGTGCCTTAATGATCGCCTGCGCGAGCATGCCACTTCACTAAAAGGAAACCCGTACAGTCACCTGGCTGCCCACTGTAACACCAGTGGTCGCACCCCGGTCTTTAAGAACTGCGAAATAATTAGAAGATATGGTGAAAAGCGCGTGCGGGAAATATTTGAGGCATTTTGCATATTCACAAGTGGCAGCGCATGCGTCAGTTCTGCGTCCCTCACGTTATAAACAAAAGAACTGGATTATCCCTATGGCTAACGCTTAACCTTGTTTTTCTGTTCTTTATGTCACCTTCAATGATGTCTGTATATGCTGCTTCTGCAAATAAAGCATTTGGTTGCTAGTCAGCGCTCCGTCCAGTGCTCCTTACTCGCTCGTCCTGTGTCGCGATGTTTCTATATTTTTATTCCAAAGTGAACATCGAGCGTAAGTACAGGCGTTAGCAGGATCCAGCCACATCGCAGACCACTGCAAGCAATGCGAATGCGCACCTTCTTTTCACAGCACATGTGTTACAAAGGTACAATCAGAAAAATGCAGATTGATTCTTGAGTCCTGCAACATCCAAAAACAATCTAACAAATGTGTTAGCACTGCCTCTATCTCATTGACAATGAAAGAGTGCAACTACTTGCGTTGAAACTTGTATGATAAACAACTGTGACGATTGCATGACTTGATGCATGCGCCTCTATCAAGTTCTTTGGTCTGCTACCACGTGTCGTGTGGGTGCACTGCACCCACACGACACGTGCACTGCATGCATGCAGCAAGCACCTAACAACCGTATGTCAAATACAGCGAAAAATCATTTGCTCTCGCTTCTGCAAGATCGTCATGCAGCGTCATCGCAAGCAGCTGGACCCGCCATTACATACGCGTAATGCATCGCCTATAGAGGCGCCACTCATGGCCACCTAGCGGATGCTTTCGAAAGCTCGCACGGGATGCACTACAGGTGACAATACTTTGCAGCAAGGATGGCTGAAGTTCGCGGCTGTGATTTACAATGAGTTCGGGCGCCTGACCGCTTTATTAGTGGTGACAGTTGCAGGAAAGACGCGTCTTTCTGTGTGAGCGGACGTGTACACGATGTTACCAGAGTGTGGGGCAACCAAGTCCACTTACGTTCCAGGTTCTTCCTTCAAACAATCGCAACGCAGCCCATTTATACGAAGTGGAGCTTTTGTTAAGGAAACGGCGTCGTTTTATTGACGTATGTTTGAAGTAATAGCTTAGCGCGAATAAAACCACGGACACACGCGCTTGTCCTTGTCTGTCTTCCTTGTGTCCGTGGTTTTATTCGCGCAAAGCTACTACTTCAAGTATGGACGACCAACTAGCCCAACAGTCAACTCTTCTATTGACTATGGGATGTCTCAAATGTTTATTTTTAATTCTGCCCATGCCGTAATACTTTTACTGCACCTCAATAATAAGCATACATCGTTGGTGCACACTTACATCTCAAACGACTCCGCACGGAGCAATGCCTTTGAAAATTGCATTGATCTTGCTACAAATGAATACACGGGAAATCGGCCAATGAGTGCCGTCAAAGTCGCCTGAAGAAGAGTAACTGCCAATTTGTGAAGCAAGCCACCAAACGCACGGGTGAATAGAAGTGTGTGTTAACACTGCACGGCTGACGCAATTACGCTGCGTGCGTCGACGAACTGCACTTCTCGCTGCAGTTTTCGCAATTGGAAATTTTCTTTGTGACATGCTTGGAAACATGCAAAGCAAAAGTCTTACAAACGTTTGAGTATGTATGTAAATATATATATATATAAAGATGTGTATGTGTGTGTTATGGAAGAGGTGAGCCACACTACATATTTAAAGGCAATCAACACCGGCCAAGGTAAACGGGTGCTGGTGGCAAATTCGGGATTAGTTCTTTCAGGCGTAAGCATTGGACTCCTACGCCTCAAAAGTTAAAGAAGAGTTCAATTGAGTGCAATCATCATTATCATTAGCCTATTCTTTCAAAGCACACTGCCGGACGAAGGCCTCTCCCTCCGATCTCCATTTACCCCGGTCTTCTGCAAGCTCATTTCAACTTGCGCCAACAAATTTCCTGGTTTCATCACCACAACTCGTTTTCTGCCGCCCTCGACTGCGCTTCCCTTCTCTTGGCACCCATTCTGTAACTCTAATAGTACACCAGTTATCTACCCTACGCATTACATGGCCTGCCTCCATCCATTTCTTCTTTCGCCTAATCTTATCTCCGTTTTCTCTCTGATCTACACTGCTTTGTTTTTGCCTCTTAACGTTACTCCTAAAATTTTTCGTTCCATAGCTCTTAGCGCGATCCTTAACTTGTTTTCGAGCTTCAAGGTTCTGCCCCACATGCTAGCACCGGTATAATGCAATGATTGTACACTTTTCTTTTCAACGACAGTGGTAAGCTCCCAGTTACGATTTGGTAATGCCTGCTGGTTGCACTCCAACCCATTCCTATTCTTACGTAAATTTCCTTCTCATGACCATGGTCCCCTACGAGTAATTCTCCTAGATAAAGGTACTCCTTTACATACTGTAGAGTCTGACTGGCGGTCCTGACTCCTTGCCAGGCTATTGAATATTATGTTAGTCTTCTGCATGTTAATCATCAACCCCACTTTTACAGTTTTTCGGTTAAGGTCTTCAATGATTTTCAAAACTACATTTTCCAACTACAGGCCAATTTCTTTAATGAACACGTACTGCAATTTATAAGAGCATATCATTCATAAACATATCAGCAGGTCTTTAGCTGAGAGTAGAATTATCTCTCAGTGGCAACATAGGCTCCGTGCTGGCCACTCAACCGTCAGGCAGCTCATCGAATTCACTCATGACGTAGCGCTGGCACTAAACACTCGTGTAGAGATAGATGCCACCTTTATAGATTATGCGAAAGCATTTGAAACAGTCTGTCACAGAGTACTTTTCGTTAAACTACGCTCGGTTCTTTGTAGTAAGCCAGTCGTAAGCCAGCCAATAACGACCACCAACTAGCCCGCTTATCCCTGTTAAATACGTAAGCCAGTCATCAGGGACTCGGCCTTCCGCAAGTGACGCTTCAAACATAATTTTCAAGTAATGCGCAACCCATTCTGCATACCTGCGCAGAAATACGTTCGGTATGTCATCGGGGCCTACCGATTTTTTGACGTCAATGTTTAATAGAAGAACTACAATTACCTCATACGAGACTTCAACGTCTGGCATCTGTTCCGAGTGAAGCGATGGAGAGAGTATGGATTCAGTACTGGATTGTGACGGGGTAACAGAAAACACCGACTGAAAGAACTCGTTGTAAGAAGAAGCAATCACTGCAGGATCAGCAACTACAGTTTTATCAACGACAGTGCTATGCTACTCGTCCTTTTTCGAGATGTGAGGCCAAAATTTATCGGGAGACGACCTCATGAAATCTGTCAACATTTCTTTGTAATATCTACTTTTGGCTTCAGTGGTCATAGACTGCAGTTGTTCAGACAACTGAGTTATTTTTGCGGGGTATTTTGTTACTTTCCGTCTCTGGCGGCTTATTCGACGTTTTAGTTGGATGATTTCCCTGTTGGATCCAAGGGTTCCGTTTAGTTTTCCTTCTTTTACGAACCGGCACGAATTTGCTAATACAATCGAAAATAGTATGCTTGAACGATTCCCACATAGTATTGATATCACTTTGAGAATCAAAATCGTCCAGTGCAAATGACAAGTAGTCAATGATACTTGTGTCATCAGCTTCGAAAAAATTGGGAACATATGTAACCGCCTCTTTACGTTTTGACATTGTTTCGTTAGGTGCTATCAGAACGAAGACAGCTTCACGGTCTCAGATACCTTCCTCAACCGACACTTCAAACTTGTCGAAGCGCCCGTAAAGAAATACCAGATCCAGGATAGACAGACTTTACCCTGACTTTCGCGTACTATGACGAACAATTTGTGAAAGGTCATGGGTGAATGCAATGTCAAGGAGAAAATCAGAGTGTGCCTGTGCCCGCGACTATGTTGCGAATGTGTCCCAGTTAATTGCAGGTAAATTGAAGTCACCGGTGAGGAGCAGTCGGCAGTTGCACTTTTTGTTTGCTTCTAAGTAACTCTGTATAGACTCTAGGAATGAAAGAGGTGAGTTGGGCGGTCTGTAAACTGAATTAGAGGCCTCAGATTATTCCTTCTAGCAACGCTCACACGTCGTCAGCTACCGTTACTTCGGGTGTTCCCCAGGGCTCGATCTTGGGGCCACTACTATTCATTACACATATTAACGATGCAGCCGAAGTCATTAGTAGCACCCGTGCTAAACTTCGTATGTATGCTGACGACTGTGTCCTTTTACACACGTTACTACCATCGAAGACAAACTCGAGTTAAATAGTGTTTTTTATTCCTTTTGCCACTGGAGCCAATCCTGACAAACGTCGATTAATTTTAAGAAAACAGTGTCGATGACTTTGTCTAACAATAAGAGCTTTATATTTCGCGTACAGTAACGGAAACATATAGCTCGCGTGGGTCAACGAATTTAAGTAACTTGGCGTCACTTTCAATACTAAATTACAATGGCCGAAAGCAGGTTGACCTCGTCTGTTCAAAAGCGCTTGAAAGGCTTGGTTACGTCGAACGCACGTGGAAAAATTCCACTAAAGAGTGCAAACATCACGGATTACATAACGCTAGTTCGACCCATTCTTGAATATAACCCTCTATAATTTGGTCTTCTCGCCCTCCATGCGACATAGATAAACTTAGAACTGTACAAAAAGCTATACGGTTTGCGGTTTCCTCGCATTCGTGCTAAGCGGAGTTCTCCTTTGGCGGCAACGTGTTCGCTCGTACTGGAACATCTTGAAACTGAATATGCACGTCATCTTCAAATTTTTACTGATGGCTCTGTGGACAAGGTCAGAGGATCTAGTGCAGCTGCTTTTCACATTCCCTCTTTGAAGTATGATTGGTCCGTTCGCTTCACTGCAGTCGTGTCCTCCACAACGGCAGAAAGCGTTGCCATTGAGGCAGCTCTCAAAAAGCTATGGTTTTGTACGCCTCAACCTGTTGTCATTCTTACAGATTCAAAATCCGCCCTTCAAAGGTTAGAGCACGGGTTCCCTACTGATGCCTTATCTCTAAGCTCCCTACGTTCGGTGCAAAATCTCCGTGTCAAAGGCTTCTCCATACGATTCCAATGGGTGCCATCACACATAGGTATCATAGGCAACGAGATGGCGGACAGCCTCGCCCATAGAGCGCTGTCTGGGAATCCTTTGAGGAAAGTGCCTCAAGAAGACAAGAGACTCTTCAGAGAAGCGGTGTCGTGCCACTTCAGTTCTTTGTGGAGCTCACCTCACAAGCCATGTGTGATCAAGGGTCTCAAAAGAAACCAAGCCACCTTACTGCTCCGCATTCGCACGGGCTCTGCTCGTACCCTTGCGGGGAATTATAAGACTGGCCTCGCGTTATCACCATTATGTTCAACGTGTGGTGTGTGCGGTGACATAGAACATTACCTAATGTGCTGTATTGTGTATAACGCGGAAAGGAGGGTGTTATTCGGGTCCCTCAAGAACACAGGACTTCCTCACAGCTCTCTTCAGGACATTGTTTTCCCGCGCGGGAACCGATTGTGTAGGAAGGAGGTCTCTCGCCTTCTGTTAAATTACCTACAGGACACGGATTTGGCTTCCACATGGTGAACTGAGGAGTGACCATTTGTAATTGGGGGGTCTGTGTCTGATTATGTGATTTATTTATTTTAAGTGTCGCTACGGTGGAGCAATTGCCGGCAGCAACTGCAAGGCTAATCCCACCAGTAGCCTACAACAACTCAACTCAACTCAATTACCCAGGAATTAGCCAAAGAGAACTGGCTTCAAATCCGTGATCAGCTTAACGGACAGCTGAATTCCCTAAATATATGGCAAATAATGAGGACCCTCTAGAACAGGAACAACTAAGACACGTGGTAACTAACCTGCAAATGTTGGAAAATAAAAATGCAGAGGAGCTAGCTGCAGAATTCTTGCACATATTTTTTTCTTATCAAAAGCGACGATCGTCCCTTACCATATTACGGAGAGAGAGAGAGAGAAATACTTTTATTGTCAAGGTTGAGTGGAGTTTTCTTTCCCAGCCAGCGCTGGATTAATGGGTGCAAAGGGGGTGGTCTAAGGGGGCTGCAGACCAGGGCCTCACCTGGGACAGTAGGAGAAGGGGGCCCATTTATTCTAGCCTGCTTAGTATATGGAACCATGGGCAACGGAACTTCGAGCGACATGTATGAAGCGAGAAAACCAGAACAAGCAGACGGGGCCGACCACCTAATGTAACAGCACGCGTTTAGCCTGATCATTTGCGGGCAGCTTGTCGAGCTGCAAAAACAGGAATCCCCCGCCACCCCGGCGGGGCCCTCTTTCTTACGAAGCGAGGTGCGTTTGCTTGGAAAAGTTTTCGTGGTTTCCTGTCAGTCCGCCTGTCCAGTGCTGTCTGGAGAGGAGGGGCAAGGGGGAAACACCTAAAACATGTAATGTGGGATGAGGACCTAAATCTCCCTTGGCCCTCGTCACCACCACGCCACCCTCCACCTCTCAAATAGTTCCGCCGCTGTACTTCTCATAGAAAGGATGTGCTGCAGTACCCAACAGTGCCTCCCATTCAACTTTCATTTACCGTGATGGTAATTTGGGCGGGGGAGGATGAGTCCAATAGCAGATGATGATGAGTCTAATGGCAGAGCCTAGGCAGGAAAGAAAAGAAGACGTCACACGTGCTTTTGTCCGCGTGCCGTGGGGCATGGAATGTTCACTGTTCGGGCTAGGGTTGTGGAAGAGTGAAGGGGCAAGTTGGAGAGCTGGACACAAAGGTTTGTCTCCAGGGCCCATTCCTGCCTAGTGGCTGCGTACCCTCGCGCACGCTCGACGGAAAAAGTAGGTCAGGCTGGCCCCCGAACTTTCCAGAAAGAAGTAGAAAAAGATGACGCAGAGGCGACGGAGGGCGCGTAACTTCGCCCGCGCTAGGAGTCGCCCTCTCCCCTTCGTTTTCGCTCTCGGCGTCGACGGGGCGAAAGAAAAACTTAGAACCTCCCAGAACAGACGACTGCTCCTAGCCAATAGGAAGACGCGACCAGAACGGGAGAAGGAGTGAGTTTGTACGGAGAAGGAGGGAATTGGTAAAAAAACTCCATGCGTATGTGAACGCCTGCTTTGGCGCTAGTAACTGACAGACGCGGCGCGCGTCTATAAAAGGAAGTTGATCGCAGGCTGAGATTCAGCCCCAAGCCGCTGGTTAAGCTTGCATAATCCCGCCCGCTGGGGAGCTCCCGGGGGACGCACCACTCTCAGCCAACCACGGACCATCCCGGCAGCGTGCGCCAGTTATCGGGACGGCCACCGTTGGACACCAGTGGTCGCGTCGGACTGACGAAGTGCCCGGTGAACAATTAGCATCCATTCATGCGAAAATGCTCGGTCGGAAGCATCAAAGTGGTGCGTCTAAACGAAAGGCGAAGTTAGAAAGAGAAGAGCGTGAAAAGAAGCTACCAAAGATGACAAAGTACCTACTGAATGCAGCTTCCGCGGATCAGTATGATCGCTCTACCCAGAGTCCGTGTCAAACTTCCAATAGTACCGACTGTGCTTCTGTGGAGGACTTGCCAACTCCATCACCACAGTTTCCTGGCAAGAAGCAAGGTTTGACTCATCTTGGTTGTCTGGATCCTGTGAAAACGGTGCCAACCTCGGTCATCCATATTTCTGAGCAACCGACGCTAACCGAGTCCTGTCCTGTGGCGGGCCCCTGCCACAGAGCTCCAGGCGTCCGGTCCGCCACGTCCGATTTCTACTACTGCTGATCAACAGGTGCCAAACCTCCCCGATGAGCCTCCTTCTAGTGACGAGCACCAGGAAACAACACTCCAAGAACCGACTCACTTTTTTTCCTGTTAGTTTGGCTTCAAATAATCATGTTCCCACCCACAAAGTTTACCTCGAGAGGACGAATGAGACGGCTTCTCGCTGCGGCAACAGAGAAGTACAGACACCCCCGCAGCAAGAGGCACGTTGCGAGATTCTCCGAAGTGAGCCTGCTAAGTGGCCGGACGTTATTGCTGACAGCTTTCGGAGTGTATGTCTTGAGAAAGGGCCATTGTATTTTCAAAATCGGGCAGAAAATTTTCCGTCTTCCGAAAGACAATACAAAACTCAGAAACGCTGCATGTCACCTCATCTTTTCGTGCGAAAGGCTGTAAATGGGGAGGCGTACGAGCGACACTGGTTAATGTACTCGGAGTCCAATGGTTCCGTTTTCTGTTTCATGTGCAAACTATTTTCGATTTCAAGCAACCCCAGTGCTTTCACCACCGACGGCTTTTCTGATTGGAAAAGAGCAGAAGAAAAGGTTTGCACACATGAAAATAGCGTCGAGCACCGGAACTACGTGACAGCATGGCTCGCCTGCTCTAACTCGAGCAGCACAATTGACAAGGAGCTGGTTAAGCATCTTGTCACTGAGACTGCTTACTGGATAGAGGTGTTGAAGCGCGTAGTCGTTGAAGTTAAACTTTTAGTTGAGCGCAACCTAGCGTTTAGGGGCAGTGAGGAGATTTTTGGTTGACCGAGAAATGACAATTATATGGGAGTGCTTGAGGCCATTGCCAAGTTTGATCCCTTTCTAGAGGAGCACATCAAACGCTACGGGAACAAAGGAAAAGGTCACCCATCGCATCTGTCAAAAACCATTTGTGATGAAGTTATTGAGCATATGGCAAAGACTGTCAAGGAACGTCTCGTTGACGAAGTGAAACGCAAAAAATACTTCTCTTTAATTGTTGATTCGACTCCAGACCTTACTCACGTTGACCAGCTCTCAGTTGTTTTACGATACTATTCAAATGGGAAAGTGTACGAACGCTTTCTTGGATTTGTTCCAATTGAATCGCATACCGGCTTGTATCTTTTCGATACCGTGATGTCCCTCTTGACGACCAATGTCATCTCAATTGATGATTGTAGGGGCCAAGCTTATGATAATGCGAGTAATATGTCAGGAAAATAAGAAAGACTGCAAGTTCAATTCAAACACCTGAACGAATTGACAGTCTATGTCCCGTGTGCTGGTCATTCACTGAACTTAGTTGGCGCGTGTAGCGTTGACACTTGCCTTGAGGCAGTCAAACTTTTCAGTGTAATTCAGAGACTGTATGTGTTCTTTGCTGCCTCACCTAAGTGATGGAGGTATCTTTTGGACAGCATGGGCGGAACTGGCCAGCAGCTTGTTTTGAAAAGTCTCTCTGAGACCAGGTGGTCAAGACACGCTGAATCATGCAAGGCCATTCTGAAAAATTTCAGTGCAGTCTCGTGTTGCCTTGAAGCTGTATCAAAGAACGAGGAGGAAAACGGTGACACTAGGAACGAAGCGCACTCTCTCTTCAAGAAAATGACAAAACTAGAGACTGCATTCATGGCGATTTTCTGGAGTGAAATCTTGGAGCGCTTTGACAAAATGAGCGTAGCACTTCAGAAACCAGGCCTAGACATTTCAACTGCAGTAGACCTGCTGAGCTCTCTAGAAGGCTTTGTTAATTCTTTCTGACCTCTCTTTGATACCTTCGAAGAGAGAGCACGCACGCTAAGTACCAATCAGTGTTATCAGAATGAGGGCAAACGCATCGTTTTGAGTAAGCACCCGGACGGAAAAAGCGATAGTGTGCTACAAGGTAGAAATACGTTTATCGTAGAGACCTACAATGTTGTACTTGACAGTCTAGGCTCTGCTTTTCGAGTGCGAAAGGCTGCCTACATTGAATTCTGCGAAAGGTTCGGATTTTTAAAATTGCTGACAGAAGTTGGGAGCGAGGCCACTCTGGCACAGCAGGCTGAGAAGTTGGCGAAAACCTACAAAAATGATTTCGAGCCAGCATTTTCCGCTGAAATCGTTCAGTTTGCGAACTTTCTGCACAACTCTGTGTGCCAGGACACGAGTCCTCTGAGAATAATGAAGTTGCTGCACGAAATAAAGTTTATTGATGTGTTTCCGAACCTTTCTATTGCTTTGCGAATGTACTTAAGCATACCCGTGGCAAACTGTGAGACCGAACGATCGTTTTCGACGTTGTCGCTGATAAAAAATCGCCTTCGTTCGAGCCTCCTTAACGACAAGGTGAACTCGCTTGCTATCATGTCCACTGAAAGTGACCTCCTCCGCGATCTATCCTTCGAACAGATTATATCTGATTTCGCCAAAGTGAAGGCGCAAAAAGATGCCATTTTAAAAGAGCACGGTTTGCTGTACACATGAATAGTTCCAATAAGTTCGTTGTGTCGCCTCCCAGCCTCCACTTTGCCAATGAACCGCTGAGCAGTGAAATTCAAGATATGCAAATCTTCGTTGTTAGTCTCTTGTGATATTTAGCGTGCTTATAAAAGAACTGTATTTTTTTTTGTTTTTGATAGTGCCACGTTTATTTGGTGTCGTCTTTGCTTGTCTTACCTTTAACGAAAATATCTTCAAAGAATGTTTTGCAATTACAGTTGGTAATTTTCATCTGTATTCTAGTGCATTTTTATGGTGTTTGTATTGCCTTATGTATTGTATATATCTATTGCATATATATAGAGTAACGTGCATAACGATTACTGCAGTCTGATGCTTGAATTTTAGTAAAGAATGTTTTGGATACAACCATGCGTCTCCTCACGGGATTAAACTTAGTGGTGCAAACAAAGCCTAGCTTCAGAAGGTCAGAAGCCTAACTTCAGCTCCAGCATACAAACTTCTTATCAATCGGCTTTCCCGCTACGATATGAACGTAGCAGAAATAAGAAAGCACGAAAACCTTGGATAAACCGTCATTTGTATAATGACATAAAAAAGAAAATGCGATGTACCACCTTTTCATAAAATCACGTGATCAAGAACAGTTGGTGACATTCAAAAAGTTCAGAAATCACCTACAAAGCAAACTAAAGAAAACTAAAAAAGATTACTATCTACAACTGTTTTCTAACATACGTAACGGACCGAAACTGATGTGGAACGCAGTGAATAACAAGTAGAAAGTTGAGTATCGCGTCCCGGATACCATTACTGCACAAAAGTCAAATGACGAGCATGAACGAACATTTCGTTCAGGCTGGTTCATGTACGTCGAGGGGAGGCGAAAGAAAACTGGTTCATGCAATCGACATCCCACTGGTGACCAGCTCCATTTTTCTGCAACCCACAGATAGCGTTGAGATGCAAAATCTGATACATAAAATAAAGAGCACAGCCTCAGCCGGACCCGACGGAATTCAACCGGAGCCGATCAAATATGTCTCACGCGAAATAAGTGTCGTTCTAGCCCATATTGTTAATTTGTCAATATATTCAGGAATTTTTCCAGGTGCGCTAAAAACCACTCGCATAACACCAATCCATAAAAGTGGTGCGAAAGATCAAGTCTCAAATTACAGACCAATTTCGGTCTTAAATATATTTTCAAAGCTTTTAGAAAGCGTCGTGGTTGACAGGCTGTGGTCTTTCTTGACTAAACACAATGTAATCTCAAAGTACCAATATGGTTTCCAAAAGAATAAGTCAGCAGAGCAAGTCCTTCTAGATATCAAGGATAAAATAATTGAGAACATCGAAAAACAGAAGGTTACACTTGGCCTTTTTCTAGATTTTCGGAAGGCTTTCGACTCGATCGACCATAAAATATTATTTCATAAACTAGAAATCTACGGAATACGCGGCGTCGCTAATGATTTAATAAAAAGTTACCTAACGAATCGAAGCCAATTTGTTCAGATAAATTATATTACCTCTGACATTTTGCCTATAAAACAGTGTGTACCTCAGGGCTCAAAACTTGGCCCACTATTGTTCTTAATTTATGTAAATGATATAGTACGAATACCCGACTCACCTGACTTGGCAATGTATGCCGATGACACCAACGTGTTTTTTACGTCCAATGTCACTTCTGAACTTTCTGTCAGTGTTAATGCGTATCTAAATCACTTATCAGTTTGGTTGAGTGCAATTAGTCTTGAATTAAATAATGCAAAAACAACATACATTTTATTCAGGGCTCGTAACAAGAACATACCTAAGGACATTAACATTAATTACAATGGTACGACAATTAACCATGTCCAAGAACAAAAATTCTTAGGCGTTTGGTTTGACGAACATTTATCTTGGAGTTCGCATATAAGGGTGCTATGCAATGACCTTTCTAAATCTGTCGGTATCATTAACAGGATAACCCAGCTGATTCCGCTTTGGCTCAAACAACAGTTATACAATACTCTCCTTTACTCTAAACTCTGCTACGGAGTCCTGATTTGGGGTACAACTTCAAAAACAAACTACAAGTTAATTCTTTTACAGAAACGAATCTTTCGTATATACTGCAATTACCATGGCCGTTTTGTAGACCTTGAAACAGCTCCATTCTTTCAACGCTACTCCCTTATTCGAGCAGACAGAATTTATTATAAGAAACTTCTGATCACCATACACAAGCAAAAATTATTCACCAAAATAGACAACGATGAAATGCCTCGTTATTCACTGCGCCGGAATACCAGACACTTACCGAAAACAAGAACAAATTATGGTAAACAAACATTCATATATCAGTCGACAGAAATAGTACACAAGGTAGGAGAACTGTTAAACTTTGGTGCTTCAGAAAGCTCCTACAAAAGACAGCTTAATGCATTATTACTCGCCGATGACATTTGCTTTCACTAATTATTAACATTTTCATTTTATTGCATCTGTATGTAGGCATGTATGACCTAACAAAGAATGCATACTGATAGAATTTGTGCTAATGTTTATGCGGCTTACTGGTTCTAACGAACAAATATTGTAATCACTTTTGTTACAGAAATTATGATCTCTTGTGCGAAATGTATGTATACGTTATATGTGTATTCATTTGTACTGATTTTATCCGCTTTCGTAACCGTGGGGTCTGGGACCTCTGTCAGGCCTTCATGCCTTTAGTCCCAGTCTCCCTTCGCTCGGACAAGAAATAAAGTACATATGATGATGATGATGACGTTAATCTTGGTGCCCGGGACGGAGGTGCCCATGGCGATGGCGGCCTCTTCCGCTTCCACATTGGAAGATGTGTTTACCGTCACCAGTAGTGACGGCTATGGTGTGTCGACCATCACTGGTGCGAGCAGCATCCACGTATATGGCGGGTTGGTTTTAGTAGCACTGCCACAGTGCCACCGCCCTAGCTTTGCGTCTACCGCTGTTTTCAGTTCTCATGTTTTTCGGAAGCGGGAGGATAATGATCTTGGTCCGGATAGTGTTAGGTATCCGGTGTCGTTGCGGGATGTCTAAGGCTGGGCGATACCCCAAGGTGTTCAGGATCCGCTGTCCCCCGTGTGTGCCGGATAATCGAACTGTTTGAGCCCTTGTGGGCCTCTATGATTTCCTCAACGTTGTTATGAACCCCTACACTCAAGAGTGCCTTCGTATTGGTCCATTTTGGTAGCCCAAGAGCCTGTTTGAATAACGTTCGGATTAGACTGTTAATCCGTTCCAAGTCCCTCTTCCTGAGATGCAAGTAAGGGCAGACATACGCCACTCGGCTCAGAAAAAAAGCCTGGATTAGTCTGCAGGCATCTTTTTCCTTAACTCCGTGCCGTCGGTTGGAGACCCTCCAGAGAAGGTTCTGTAATTACCCAGCTGTAGTTTGGAGTCGTGCTACGGCTTCTTGGTTGTGCGTGTTTTGCTGGATCCACAATCCTAACACTGATTTTAGGAACGGGTGGGACCGGTTGACCAGCTACCTGCACCTGAATGTGTGCGGGCATATTGGCAGCCGGATTTTCGAGATTTTTGTTCCGGACTATAAGCAGTTCAGATTTTTTCGTCGAGCAGCTGAGGCCATTGTTGCGAGCGTATTTCTGCACTGCGTCAGCCGCTGCCTGCAGTGATTCTGAAATTTCTCCATCCGACCCAGTGCACATCCAGATCGTTACGTCATCGGCGTAGATGGCGTGCCTGATATGAGGAATTTCTTTTGAGCTGTCGGGATAAGCCACTCATGGTGGTATTAAAGAGGAAAGGAGAAAATACTGCTCCCTGTGGTGTACCTCTAGTGCCGAGCTCTATTGTTTTGCTTTCAATACCTCCTATTTTTACGGTGGCAGTACGCCCCTTGAGGAATGTGGTAATATAGGTAGATGTTCTCTTACCTACGTTCATGAATACGTTTTCTAGAATGGCTCGATGTGAGACATTGTCAAACACCCTGTGTATATGTCTAATGCTAACACTGTTCGAGTCGCGCGTACAGGTGCTGGGTTAAGGATATGATTTCGTACCTGCCACAGTATTGGGTGCACAGTTTGGGTCGAAAGCCGATCATTGTCTTTGGGAAGAGGTGGTCGGTTTCGGCATAGTCAACCAGCCTATTAAGAACCACATGCTCCATAGCCTTACCAAGACAGGAGGTAAGGGATATGGGCCTAAGGCTCTCTAGACTGAGTGACTTGCCCGGTTTAGGAATGAAGACCACGCTAGCGTGCTTCCACTCCTGCGGGAAAGTACCGTTTTGCCAGTGCTGATTAAAAAGCTTTGTGATCATTGTTATGGTAGGGTCATCTAAATTCCTGAGCATTTTGTTGGTGATCTTATCTTTACCGGCAGATGATGTCGTGCGTAGGCAGCTGAGAGCAGCGCGTACTTCGGCCTTGGTGATGTCTTCGTCTAATGTTGTGTTTTCGTTTCCTCTGTACTCTATATATGCACCCGGCTCCCGTTCTGTCTTAAGATATTGCCCGGTCAAGAAGTTGACGAGATCAGAGTCTGTTCCCGGGAAACTGTGTACGATTTTCTGAATCCTTTTATGAGCAGCACTTTTAGATTGTTGTGGATCTAGCATGTGTTTAAGCAGGGTCCAGGGGTTCTTTTTGCTCAAGTGGCAATTCATGCTGTCGCATAATTGGTTCCATTGCATAGTGCTGAGCTCGCTAGAGTAGTCCTGAATCTCTTTCTCTAGGGCAGCGAGTTCATGGCGCAGCGTGCGGTTGACCTTATTCTTTAGCCATTTCTTTTGAAGGTCTTGATGCTTTTCCCATAGACCTAGGAGTTTGAGTCCGGCACGGGGCCTTCCTCTTCTATCGGTGCCATGGTTGTGGCATTGTACACATCCTGGATAAGCTTATTCGTCCACGCAGTGAGGTCTGCTATATCAGTGAGCTGTTTGCGGTTTCTTACGTATCAGAATACATCCCATTTGGTATGTGGAGTTAGCTTCAGTTTCCTTTTATGCCCTCTGGAGGGGATAGGGATAACAACGATATAGTGATCGCTCCCAAGACTAGTTTCAGTATTATCCCAAAAAGCCCCATTGGCATTTTAGACGAAGCATAAGTCGGGTGTGGTATTCCTGCTTACATTGTTGCCGATACGCGTGGGCCTATCTGGGTCGGTGATGAGTGTAAGTTCTAAGTCACTTGTCACTTAATATAGCGAATTGCCTTTCCTAGTGCAGTTCTGGTATCCCCAGACTGTGTGGAGCGTTAAAATCTCCTACAACAACGGGTTGTTCCTTCTCTGCGGCTTTACATGATTTTTTTCAGGAGGGCACTAACTCAGTTGCTTTTATCTTTCTGGCAGCTGTACAAGTTAAGGATGAATACACAACTGTGTTCCTTTTTTTCTAGGCAGCAGCTGTACAAACGTGTAAGGAATTTTGTCTTCCTCCAGATCAATTACGGTAACGACAATGCAAAAGGCAGTAACTCGCCTTTTTCTCTTCTTGAATTACATGCCGCCATGCGGAGCTTAAAAAGGAACACTACCCCCGGAGCAGATGGAATCACGTACACAATGTTGAGAAACTTGCCATATAATTATCAAGAGGCTCTGCTAAAATATATAAACGAAGCATGGGAAAAAGGAGTAATTCCAAAATAATGGAAGGAGGCAGTAGTAATACCAATTCCTAAGCCAGGAAAACCATCCGAAACAATATCCAAGTTGAGCTGAGTTGAGTTGAGTTGTTGTAGGCTACTGGTGGGATTAGCCTTGCAGTTGCTGCCGGCAATTGCTCCACCGTAGCGACACTTAAAATAAATATATCACATAATCAGACACAGACGTCCCAATCACAAATGGTCACTAATCAGTTCACCATGTGGAAGCCAAATCCGTGTCCTCTAGGTAATTTAACAGAAAGCGAGAGACCTCCTTCCTACACAATGGGTTCCCGCGCGGAAAAACAATGTCCTGAAGAGAGCTGTGAGGAAGTCCTGTGTTCTTGAGGGACCCGAATAACACCCTCCTTTCCGCGTTATACACAATACAGCACATTAGGTAATGTTCTATGTCACCGCACACACCACACGTTGAACATAATGGTGATAACGCCAGGCCAGTCTTATACTTCCACGCAGGGGTACGAGCAGAGCCCGTGCGAATGCGGAGCAGTAAGGTGGCTTGGTTTCTTTTGAGACCCTTGATCACACATGACTTGTGAGGTGAGCTCCACAAAGAATTGAAGTGGCATGACACCGCTTCTCTGAAGAGTCTCTTGTCTTCTTGAGGCACTTTTCTCAAAGGATTCCCAGACAGCGCTCTATGGGCGAGGCTGTCCGCCATCTCGTTGCCTATGATACTATGTGTGATGGCACCCATTGGAATCGTATGGAGAAGCCCTTGACACGGAGATTTTGCACCGAACGTAGG
The DNA here is from genome assembly GCF_050947875.1 of Dermacentor variabilis. Taxonomy (NCBI): domain Eukaryota; kingdom Metazoa; phylum Arthropoda; class Arachnida; order Ixodida; family Ixodidae; genus Dermacentor; species Dermacentor variabilis. The sequence continues at coordinate 60,085,523 of NC_134568.1, read as the reverse complement.
GAGCTTAGAGATAAGGCATCAGTAGGGAACCCGTGCTCTAACCTTTGAATGGCGGATTTCGAATCTGTAAGAATGACAACAGGTTGAGGCGTACAAAACCGTAGCTTTTTGAGAGCTGCCTCAATGGCAATGCTTTCTGCCGTTGTGGAGGACACGACTGCAGTAAAGCGAACGGAACAATCATACTTCAAAGAGGGAATGTGAAAAGCAGCTGCACTAGATCCTCTGACCTTGTCCACAGAGCCATCAGTAGAAATTTGAAGATGACGTGCGTATTCAGTTTCAAGATGTTCCAGTACGAGCGAACGCGTTGCCGCCAAAGGAGAACTCCGCTTAGCACGAACGTGAGGAACTGCCAACGAACAATCGAGGCTCGCAAAAGACCAAGGTGGTTTCAACCTCTTAGTTCGACCTCTAGCGTCAAGACCAAGGCAACCAAGAGTATTAAGGGCCAAGTACGCTCGGGACTCGGATCTCTTTCGAAGGCGCTGTAGAAGGGTTCGGCCGGCTGCCGTCTGTTTGAGGCGGCCAATTTGCAACAATAACCTTTGTGAAGCGACTAAGGTAAGAGGTCTCGATAGAGATTCATAAAGTACTGCATTGTTAGGAGCAGTCTGCGGAACGCCAAGAGCCCTTCTTAGGCCCTTTCTGTGCAGAACCTCAAGTCGTTCCAGCTGTGATATCGATGGGGAAATTAAAGGGAGCTGATACATTATTCGACTCGTCACTAGTGCATCGTGCAACCTGATCATTGAAGAAGGGTGATTTCCCCATTGCTCACTTGCAACTCTACGGATCACATTGAGACGCGAAGATATCGATGTCACAACCGAGTCCACAGCTCGTCGCCACTGTAGGCGGTAGTCAATAATGACGCCCAAAAAGCGCTTGTGTTTCAATTGTCGAAGACAAGATTGATTAAGGTCTATCTTCAGCCGCGCATACCTTCTTCCTCTACCTGGAAACATGATGAAGCCAGATTTTTCTACCGAGAGAGTCAACCCAACACCTTGAAGGTAATTTTGAACTGAAAGTAATGACTGTCGAGCTATCAGAGCTAAACGCTTGTGTTGATATCCGGTTAACCAAAGACAAATGTCGTCCGCGTATATCGACATATGGACATGCCTGCAATGTTTTTGCACTTCAGCGGGAAGACCAGCCATTGCAACGTTAAAGAGCGTTGGGGCAAGAACACTATCCTGAGGTACACCTCGCGATACCGCCCTTTCGGTGCTTGTGGTACTTCCTAATCGCACTTGAATTTTCCTATGACTGATAAATGAGTGAATGAATCGCAGAAGATATCCCTGTACGCCCATGGCCTGCAAACTATTTAGTATTGAGCTCTGAAGGACGTTATCATAAGCCTTTGATACGTCTAGGAAAATAACTAGTGTTGAAAGGCCGAAAGCTCTATGATGTTCAATATGGCTTATCAAGTCCAAGACGCTATCTTGCGCGCTTAAAGCTGTTCGGAATCCAGTCATGCATGTTGGCAAAGCCCTTCTATCTTCGAGCCACCAAGATAAACGCTTACTTGCCAGCTTCTCCATGAGCTTAGCCACGCACGACGTCAGTGATACAGGACGATACGAGGCCAAGTCTGTCATTTCTTTGCCGGGCTTCAGCACTGGGACAACGTGAGCCACCTTCCATGAAGGAGGAACGTCGCCAGTCTCCCACACTTGATTGAGATAGCTTAGGAGCATCTTCCGGTGTTCCAGAGGTAGGTTCTGCATCATCTGGTTGGTGATGCCGTCAGGACCTGGTGCACATCGACGCCGCAGGCTGCTGAGTGCTGTCTGTAGCTCTCGAAGTGTAAACGGGGCGTCCATCACAGACGTAGATGTTGCAGGCAGAGCGCAGGGATGAATTCCTGAACTTACACTTACAAATGCATCTGCAAATTCCTCTGCCAAGCACACGAGAGGTTTCTGCTTGCGCAGTGCAAGCGCTTCGAAAGGTTTACTAGGACGAGAATCTCCAGCAAGACTGCCAATGACTCGCCAAATTCTCGTCATCGGTGAGAAAACCGTCAAGCTAGCGCAGAAGGACGCCCACTGCGACCTACAGAGCTTGTTCGTATGGCGTCGAATGGCAGAGTTAAGCCTATTGAAGGTCGTCTTCAAGGATCTGTCGTCCTTCTTCCGCATCAGTTGTCGCTCCGCCCTTCTGCGCGCTGCGCAAAGGTTCCTGAGTTTTAAATCCGGAGTCGGAAAATGATTAGGCAACTTGACCGCTGTGGTAGCAGCCACCTTACCAGAAATCATTTTGTCTATGACATCACCAGAAACACATGCAAGTTGCTCCCTGTATTTGTCCCAATTAACGACATGGCTAATTTTAGAGCCGCGCATATGGAAGTCGGCAGTAAACACTAAAATTGGATAGTGATCACTTCCCATGCGGTCAGGAGCAGTTGACCACTTCACGCGGACGTCAGATGAATGCAAGGTTAGGTCTATGGATGTGGCTGAGGCTGGAGGCCGGAAGAAAGTCGGACTTCCGTCATTGGCCACGCACAGGTCCAAACTGTCGATAACTTCTACAAGTTTGCGTCCGCGGGAATCTGTGTTCCTGTCACCCCAGACAGAGTGATGAGCGTTGAAATCCCCGCAGATAATTCGGGGCGCTGGGCAACGGTCACAAAGCTGCTGGAGAAACAAGTCCATTTCTACCTTCTTCCATGGAGACACGTATACGGAGGCAACAGAAAGAGTTCGGAAGCCAAGCCGTATCCTCACAGCCGCTACCTCAATACTATCGGTGCAAAGATCGGTGACGTTCAAAGCCACATGAGGAATCTCTCTTCGTATGTAAAGGGCAGCACTTCCCGCGGGAAATGACTTTATGCTGCAATTCTTATGGGCGACATATCCAGTCAACGATCTCCCGCTTGGTAGGCCAGCCTCCGAGAGGGCTAATACTGGAACACACGTATCTTTCAGAAATAATTTAAGTTCTGCTAATCGACTTAGAATCCCAGCGCAGTTCCATTGCATTATAAACGGCACTTTTCGGTGCTTTTTTGTTGCACGAGGTTGAAGAAGACTAGCCATATTATAAGGTAAAGGTCGCTGCGAAGGTGGTAATCATGGGCTCAAAGGAAAGAACGAGCTGAAGAAAGTTGTTCAGGGTTCCAGTCTGCATCGCTTGAACATATGAACGCAGGACTTCAAACCAAACTCGCAGAAGGTCGGACAGGTCCTGATTTTTGAGCTCCTTATTTTGCTGTACACACTGCCTCACAACTTCAACAAAGGTTGCGGACTGGGACCCACTCTTGGCCACTGCAGCTGGTTTCTTCATCTCTTTTGAGGCGAGGGAATGTCCTCCATGTTGTCGAGTCTGGCTGTGAAACTTGTCTGGCTGTCTGGCTGTCGAGTCTTGTCGCTGAGAAACTTGGACACTTTTTGCTGCAGCAGATCGAACGACCGAATCACCCACAGAGGACTTTGCCGTCTTGCTAGGCTCAGGTCGCTCTCTGACGTTGCTGGTTACCACGCTACGAACTTCCGACTCTAACGCAGGGAACTCAACTTCCGAATCTAACGCCGGGAACTCGTCACTTCCAGTTATCCACTTCTCAGTAGGTTGTGGTTTGGGACCACTAATGAAGGACACTCGGCGGTGTAAGGCGCTTACACGGAAGGGGCAGCCACCGAAACTCGCTGGATGGTCACCACCACAATTAGCGCAAGCAAAATCTGCCTGGCAGGCTTTGTAATCGTGGGCGCCACCGCATCGTTTGCAACGTTGATCTTTGATGCAGACTTTAGCTACATGCCCAAAGCGTTGGCACCTAAAGCATCGGGGAGGAGGTTCAACGAATTCTTTGACTGCATGCTTGGTAAAACCGAGGTCAATTTTTTCGGGGCCCTCGGTGTTAGGAGCAAACTTTATCACAACAGAGTTAGTAGGTTTCGCTGCCCATTCTTTTTCTTGAGTCTCCACCCGGCGCATGAGACGTTTCACGTGCAGAACACCTTGCGGTTTCAAGTAGTCAAGAAGGTCGCTTTCCGAATACCACACTGGTACTCCCCTAATAACACATGTGTTAGTCATGTAGGAGTGGGGCAGCCGGGCTTTAACTCTTATGTCACCAATCTGAGAGCACCGGAGAAGAATGTCCACTTGCTCTTCCGTTGCGATATCTAAATAAAGAGCGCCTTGCGATGTGAAGCGGCTGCGAATCGGGGCAGATCCCAGCAGTACTTTAATGGCTTCGAAGAGCCTGATAGGGTTCCACTCTCTCAAATCAACACCTTTCTCTGTTGGCAAAACTATCACTGGGATTCTGACCGTTCTTTGCTTCCGATGACTCACCACCTTGAAGCCGTCGCTGTCCACTTCCGCCATATCAGCCACTTCCTCGTCAGGGTCGACGATAGTTGTGTCGCCCCCACTGATCGATGATGACGCACTGGACTGCTTATCGTCCCTGATGTCTGGCAGCTCCACACCTTGCAAGGCCATGGCCGCCTCCGCCACGCTGGCTTCCTTCGGATGGCGCTGTCCCTTTAAAGATGCCGGCGCCGGAGCAGCCGTACTCTTCCCATAGGGACAGTACCGCCTTAAAGATGCGGCCGTCTTCCAAGGCTATAAATAACTCACTTGATGAATAGCAAAACCTATGCAAAAATTACAGAGCTGAGGTGTCAAAAGATCGAACAGCGTCGTCTTCCCACAATATCCAAGTTCAGGCCTCTATCATTAACATCTTGTGTAAGAAAACTAATGGAGAAGATGGTTTTAGAACGGCTTGAGTGGAACCTTGAATGCCTTCAACTTTTACCCGAAACAATGACAGACTTCATAAAACATGTTAGCATTCAGGACGCTATGTGGACGTGTTGACGAAAAACCAGGTGTTCGATTTACCAAATACAGCTCAGCTAATAATCGTAGGGGTCGATACGCAACGAGCTTTCAATACGGTCACCCACCGCGCAATTCTAGAGAACCTGAAGGCAACTAAACCAGGGCCTAGAGTATACAACTATGTTAAAGACTTGCTAAGTGAAAGGAGGGTTAATTTGAAACTTGATGAATATGTGTCGCCTAGCCATCTAATCACGCGCTGAGCACCTCAAGGTTCTATTCTCTCATCGACGTTATTTAACATTGCGGTGATGAAGCTACCCACATTACTAGAATAAACACGAGACATAGAACACAATCTGTACGTCAATGGCATAACTATTTGGTTCAGTCGAGGATCACCAGGATGGCAACGACGCATTATTAACGGTATAACGTTAAGGGCCCCGTGCCGCAGAATATCCGGTGTCGGCGCCGGAGTCCCCGTGAACGAAATTTCTCGAATATATTGTGGGCATTTATTAAGCACTTCTTGATCGTCTGCACATGATCATTATCACATCGGATTCTTCATTTTCATCGCTTGTGTGGACTCATCTTGAGAGGGATCTGTGCCTTGTGTGTGATCGGTACGCCACGTCTTCGGGGCATATTAAAGGTCGCGCTAACTGCTGCGTCACACGTGGTGGAGGTTGCTCCTCGGTCCTCCGTCCTCTATTAGCCCGCTCTACCTCCCGGAGTTTCGCTAAAGTCGCCGTGTGTGCCAGCTGTCCGCCAGCATGCCGCAGGACGAGCCATCTCGCACTCCTACAATCTCGGCTCCGCCTGCCGCAGCCTCTCAGTCTTGGATGGTCAGTGGGCCCCAGCGCGACCCCCATCTGTTCGCTGGCCTTCGATGTGAAGATGTGGAGGATTGGCTTCACAACTACGACCGGGTGAGTTCTGCTTAGTGTTAGAACGCGGCTCTAAAGCTATGCCACATCTCCTTCGATCTCACGAGCGTAGCGAAGACTGGTTTTTCAACCACGAGATCGGCTTCACCGACTGAAGTACTTTCAAACAGTAGCTCCGACAAGTTTTTGGCACTCAGGCGGTTCGTTCCGCCCTCGCGAAGAAGGCACTCGATACTAGCAAGCAACAACTCGGCGAGTCCTATATCTCGTCATATAGAGAATGTCCTCGCTCTTTGTCGCCGCGTCAACGCTTCCATGACAGAATCAAACAGAGTACGCCACATACTCAAAGGCATAGGGCCTATCGCCTTCAATGCGTTGGCCATCAAGGACCCGCCTATCGTCGCTGATACTGTAGCTATGTGCCAGCACCTTGAGGAACTAGGAGCTATGAGATTGCCGCCGGACACCTCTGAAAACGACTGCACCGCCTATCCCTCGTTACGCGCAATGGTCCGCGCAATCATACGAGATGACCTAATGTCCCTTGGCTTCTCGGCAGATCCCACGCCGTCCCACACTTCTAGTACCATTTTGCGTGACGTTGTCAAGCAAGAGTTGGCGACCATGGATGGTATTGCGTATAGGGACCCTCTGGTCTCTAGGCCCCCACCAACATGCGCGCACGTAGCCGCAGTTACCCCAGCCATCGCTCTATCGATGTCTCCCGACGCACCTAACCAACCTTACTATCCGCCATGGCGTCCAACTCGACCTATCTGCTACTACTGTAGATATCGTGGCCACATCCCACGTTTCTGTCAAAAGTGTCAGCAAGCCGAGCGTCGCGGATTTGACACATACGAACGGGACGACTTTTCTGCTGGGGCCACTTTCCAGCGCCTTCCTTATGCTCCGCGCTCCGGCCGCTCTCCACCGCCACTTGCAACGTCCGAGACGACTCCTGTAGCTGCCGTCCTGCCAGACGCCGCTGGCCTTCACCCCTCCGTCGCTCTACGTGGCCACTTCGACCAGCCTCTCAATTCGCCGACAGTCGCCCGAAAAACTAAATTATGCAGCTTTTGGGGGGAAAGCCGCATTGCACGACAGGACAGGAATTCCTCCAACGCGTCCGCATAGTATGATGTATGTTTTAGTAGAAGGAGTACGCGTGGAAGAATTAATAGACACTGGTGCTAGTTTGTCAATTATTCACCGTGATTTGTGTTCGTGTCTACGGAACGTTACCACTCCCTATGATGGACCTACACTACTCGCTGCTCAAGGGGACGCCATTCAACCTCACGCCATGTGCACTACTCGTGTCTGCATTGACGGACTTCTGCAATGTGTAAATTCGCAGTGCTAAGTTCGTGTGCCCAGCATCTGATATTAGGATGGTATCTTCTTTCTACGCCGACCGCTTCAATCTGCTGCCGGCAACATGTCCTTGCCATCAGCGCATTGTTGCAATCGCGTCGGATGTCATTGACCGTGGTGACGCGCTCGTACAACCATCTGCACGCTGCCTCATAAGAAGGATAGCTTTTGCATCAGGGCTGGTCCGGTTTGACAATGGTTCCGCACTCATCTGCGCTACTAACCCGACATCCGAAATAATTCTCATTCCTAAGGGCACTACGTTGGCTTGCGTCACTAAACTAGCGCCTCTCTCTGTTGTTTCCATTGCAGCGGCTTCCTCTGAAGCTCCTTCTATAGGATGTTCCGCAACTCCCTCTCCCCTTGCAGCTGCCATCAGTTCCGACCTGACCCCTTCGCAGTCACAACAGTTGCTTGCTTTGCTCAAAAAGCATGAAGCTTCGTTTGATGCACATTCCCCTTCATTGGCACAGGCTTCCGTCACCACGCATCAGATAGCGACAGATGGCAGGTCCATTGTTCGTCATCGACCATATCGCGTATCTCTAGCCGAGCGAAAAGTCATTCAAGAAAACGTCGACGACATGCTGCAGCGGAAGATAATAGGCACCTCCGCTAGCCCTTGGTCATCTTCCGCCGTTCTAGTTAGGAAAAAAATACGCTCTGTGCGGTTTTGCGTAGATTACTGGGCACTCAACAAGATCACGCACAAGGACGTATACCCTATGCCGCGCATAAACGATGCCTTGGATTTGCTGCTGGATTCCGAGTACTTCTCGAGCCTCGATCCGGGGGTGGGGGAGGGGGGGCGTTCGGTCGCGGCCCGGGCTATGCCTATACCTTCGTCTTCATGCATGGATACCTATGCATGAGGAAGATAAAGAAAAAACTGCGTTTTCAACACCAGATGGGCTATACGAGTTCAATGTAATGCCATTCGGCCTCTGCAATGATCCCGCAACATTCGAAAGCATAATTGACACCGTTCTGCGTGGCCTGAAGTGGAAGACTTTCTTGTGCTATTTGGACGATATTGTTGTTTTCTCATCAACCTTCTCTCAACACCTGCAACGTCTGGAAGAAGTTCTCATGTGCCTTGCCAAAGCTGGCGTACAGATGAACACCAAAAAGTGCCATTTTGCCAGCAAGACAACTAAAGACTTGGGTTATATTGTGAGCAAGGACGGCATTGAGTCCTGATCCCGAAAAGGTTTCAGCGATTTTTCCCTTCCCTCGTTCCGAAAAAGCCAAAGATTTGCAGTTTCCTTGGTCTCGCAATGAGTTAGCGGTAAGAGGGAAACTAGAGGAATTCCGGATCAAGCTACAGAACAGGTACTCGGCTTTAACTCAGGAAGAGGACCTTAGTGTTGCAGCAATGAACGACAATCTCATGGGCATCATTAAGGAGTGCGCAATAGAAGTCGGTGGTAACGCCGTTATACAGGAAACCAGTAGAAACCAGACGAAAGATCTGATCAAGAAACGCCAATGTATGAAAGCCTCTAACCCTGCAGCTAGAACAGAACTGGCAGAACTTTCTAAGTTAATCAACAAGCGTAAGACAGCGGAAATCAGAAACTATAATATGGATAGAATTGAACAGGCTCTCAGGAACGGAGGAAGCCTAAAAACAGTGAAGAAGAAACTAGGAATAGGCAAGAATCAGACGTGTGCGTTAAGAGACAAAGCCGGAAATATCGTTACTAATATGGATGAGATAGTTCAAGTGGCTGAGGAGTTCTATAGAGATTTATACAGTACCAGTGGTACCCACGACGATAGTGGAAGAGAGAATAGCCTAGAGGAATTCGAAATCCCACAGGTAACGCCAGAAGAAGTAAAGAAAGCCTTAGGAGCTATGCAAAGGGGGAAGGCAGCTGGGGAGGATCAGGTAACAGCAGATTTGTTGAAGGATGGTGGTCAGATTGTTCTAGAGAAACTGGCCACCCTGTATATGCAATGCCTCATAACCTCGAGCGTACCGGAATCTTGGAAGAACGCTAACATAATCCTAATCCATAAGAAAGGGGACGCCAAAGACTTGAAAAATTATAGACCGATCAGCTTACTGTCCGTTGCCTACAAAGTATTTACTAAGGTAATCGCAAATAGAATCAGAAACACCTTAGACTTCTGTCAACCAAAGGACCAGGCAGGATTCCGTAAAGGCTACTCAACAATAGACCATATTCACACTGTCAATCAAGTGATAGAGAAATGTGCAGAATATAACCAACCCTTATATATAGCTTTCATTGATTACGAGAAAGCGTTTGATTCAGTCGAAACCTCAGCAGTCATGGAGGCATTACGGAATCAGGGTGTAGATGAGCCATATGTAAAAATACTGGAAGATATCTACAGCGGCTCCACAGCCACCGTAGTCCTCCACAAAGAAAGTAACAAAATCCCTATAAAGAAAGGCGCCAGACAGGGAGATACGATATCTCCAATGCTATTCACAGCATGTTTACAGGAGGTATTCAGAGGCCTGGAGTGGGAAGAATTAGGGATAAAAGTTGATGGAGAATACCTTAGCAACTTGCGATTCGCTGATGATATTGCCTTGCTTAGTAACTCAGGAGACCAATTGCAATGCATGCTCACTGACCTGGAGAGGCAAAGCAGAAGGGTGGGTCTGAAAATTAATTTGCAGAAAACTAAAGTATTGTTTAACAGTCTCGGAAGAGAACAGCAGTTTACGATAGGTAGCGAAGCACTGGAAGTGGTAAGGGAATACATCTACTTAGGGCAGGTAGTGACCACGGATCCGGATCATGAGACTGAAATAACCAGAAGAATAAGAATGGGCTGGGGTGCGTTTGGCAGGCATTCTCAAATCATGAACAGCAGGTTACCACTATCCCTCAAAAGGAAAGTGTATAACAGCTGTGTGTTACCAGTACTCACATATGGGGCAGAAACCTGGAGGCTTACGAAAAGGGTTCTGCTGAAATTGAGGACGACGCAACGAGCTATGGAAAGAAGAATGATGGGTGTAACGTTAAGGGATAAGAAAAGAGCAGATTGGGTGAGGCAACAAACGCGGGTAAACGACATCTTAGTTGAAATCAAGAAAAAGAAATGGGCATGGGCAGGACATGTAATGAGGAGGGAAGATAACCGATGGTCATTAAGGGTTACGGACTGGATTCCAAGGGAAGGGAAGCGTAGCAGGGGGCGGCAGAAAGTTAGGTGGGCGGATGAAATTAAGACGTTTGCAGGGACAACATGGCCACAATTAGTACATGACCGGGGTAGTTGGAGAAGTATGGGAGAGGCCTTTGCCCTGCAGTGGGCGTAACTAGGCTGATGATGATGATGATGATGATGGCCTCGCTTCCTATTATCGCCAATTCATACGTGACTTCACCTCAATAGCTGCACCTTTGCACAAATTACTCAGTTGTGGTGTTTCCTTTGATTGGTCTCCCGAATGCGAGTCAGCGTTTACCCATCTGAAAAACGCCCTCACATCTGAACCAGTACTTCGCCATTTCGATAAAGCCGCACACACACTCCTGAATTCGGAGGCTAGTGGTCACAGCATCGGTGGTCACAGCGTCGGTGGTATGGTACAGCGAGATAACTCTTTATGTGAGCGGGTCATCGCGTGCGCAAGCCGCGTACTGACAAACGCCGAGAATTATATCATCACTGAGCAGGAGTGTCTAGCCGTCGCTTGGTCGGTACAGAAGTTCCGACCTCATCTTCAAGGCCACCATTTTACCATCGTTATGGACCACCATGGCTTACGTTGGCTTTCCACGCTCAAGAACTTGTCTGGACGCCTTGGTCGCTGGATTATCCACCTGCAAAAATAAGACTTCAATATTATCTTCAAGTGTGGTAAAAAGCACCGGGACGCAGATGCGGTTTCCCACTACCCGTTTCCTACGGCGCCATGCAATTGTTCCCCTGGTTCCGCACCAACCTTTCGGACGGTCAATCCACACATGTGTTGTCCTTAGCCGCTGTTGACCAGATTCCCTCCGATTACCATGGATCTCTCAAATGTCACCAACTCGCTGACTCTTACTGTCGACGCATCACAGACCGCCTTCATGGAACTTCATTCCCGCCCGACGCCCGCCTTCGTCAACAGCTGACGCAATTCAAGCTCGACAACTGCGTCCCGTACCGCCATATCTACCACCCTGACGGTCAACGCTGGGTGCCTGTTCTGCCTCGCTCTCTTCGCACTCATGTTCTTAAGGCCTATCACAACGACATGATTCCTGGTCACGTTGGTCTACAGAAATCGTACTACCGCATCAAAGGTCGCTTTTACTGGCCTGGCTTATCCGCTAGTGTAGCGAGGTACGTCGCTTCCCGCGCCCTTTATCAGCGTCGAAAGCTCCCATCAGTAACTCAAAGCTGAGAGCTGAAATCACTCCCGTGTCCATCGGCACCATTCGAAGCCGTTGGCATTGACCTGTATGGTCCCCTTCCCACTACTCTCACTGGTAATCGATAGATAGTCACAGCCGTCGACCCCTTGACACGTTATGCCCAAACAGCTTGCGTGATTTCGGCGTCGACTTCTGAAGTGGCTGCATATATACTTCAAGCACTAATCCTGCGCCACGGTGCTCCTCGTGTCATCCTGAGCGACCGTGGAAAAGCATTCCTTTCACAAATTGTAGAAGAATTGCTCACAGCCTCCGGTACCACCCACAAGACAACTTCCAGTTACCACCCTCAAACCAACGGCCTGACTGAGCGCTTTCATCGGACGCTCTCCGACATGACAGCCATGTACATTCAACCAGATCATACAAACTGGGACGCAATTTCGCCATTCGTGACTTTCGCGTGTAATACCGCCGTACAACGCACAACTTGTTACTCGCCATTCTACCTTGTCTATCGCCGTTCGCCCTCTTCTTTTCTCGACGTCTTACTTCTCCACCCCTGTCACTCCAGTTGAATCCTATTACGAACAATATATATCCCGCCTCCTTCATTGTCGCCAACTCGCCCGCATCAACACATAAGCAAGGCAACAGGACCGCACGAACCTTTACGACGCATCTCATCGTGCAGTGTTCTTCCGCCCTCCCCCACACAAAGCTCTAAATAAACTCAAGGCAAGGGACTGGCGCCGCCTGCAAACGAACACATGCCCACACTTGTCTCGTCTACACGCGATCTCCCCAGACAGATATACGTCCCGGACATGTCCCTGGTGTAGCAACCACACAGCGACACTCGCGCACATTATATATACACACGAATGCACCGACCGTTCGGGCGACGCTATTTTGCCACGAGTCACAACGCACACACTCACTACGTGGTCTTGGGAGGCAAGACTCTCCGAACGGGACCTGGGAGGCCAACTGGCGACCCTCGACCAGGCCCGGCGAGCCGCGATCGCCAGTGCAGCCCTATCAGAGGAGACCATCCAGGAATAAACCGCGCAACTGTTTCTGCAATAATAAAGTTCCGTCCTCCTCCTCCTCCTCCTCCGCCCTGGCGATGAAGTGCTCCTCCGGACACCAGTTCGCACTCCTGGTTTGTGCGACAAATTTTAGTTTCGGTTCATAGGCCCATACACAGTCTTGGAACAGACTTCTCCCGTTAATTATCGCGTCCAACCTGTTGTTGTTCCAACTGACCACCGCTGTCACGCTGCCGAAATTTTTCACGTCTCGCGTATGAAGAGGAAGAAGCATGTGCTTGCTGCGGACGCGTCCGCGCCGGCTCCCGCTTTCTGGCCAATTTAAATGTGCCTTTTGCCCCCTTTTGTGCCTTTTCTACTCAGAATCGGATTCTTGAAGTTATTTTCCACCTGGGGAGACCACATTTCGGCAAATGCGTGACCTCTGGAGTTTTTTACGAGTGGTTTCATCTCTCGCCACCCCGCCACGGGCTCTAAGCCTAACGACGAGTACGGCCGCCATTAACGTCCGTCTCGACTCCAAAAAAGACACCGCCGACCTCAGCCCTGCCCGCGCCCACCCCGGCTGCAGGGGCCTCCAGCGATCACAACAAACGACCCTTCCACCCAAGAAGGACCCTACAGCGACGGCATACGAAGTCAAAGGCCCGGACGACTTCACCGCAGACGCCGGCTGGACTATCGTGGCGCCGCGCCCGTCAGTAATCAAGACTGCGTTGAGTCAGCCCAACCTCGCTAACATCCAGCAAAAGCGAGGAAATACGAACGCAACCGTCTCAACAGCGAGAAACTCCGTGATCAAAGCAAGCAGGATGCCCGCGCTGCCTCAAGACGACATCAAGATCGTGATTCGCATACGTGGCGGAATCAACATAGCCAAGGTAGGCTAACCTACGGTCATCAAAGCAATTAGCATGGCTGCTTGCATCGAACCTAACGAGCGAAGCGAGGACACGATATGCCCCAATTTGAAGCAAAACATCATGGTGGTCAGCACACTGTCCGAAGCGAACGCAGCGAAATACCTCAGGATCAGCGACATTTCCATTGGAGAACAAACGTTTGAGACCACTGCATATAGGACGGCGCCACACGAAACGTGCAAAGGCGTTATTATAGAGGGGACCCGCTCGATGAGACGCAGGACTCCATAAACCGCAAGATCGTCAACCCGCTCGCATGGCGGCAAAGATGATCAAGGAAACTGGCACTGTCATCATCGCCTTCGACGGCTTTGGAGTCCCGAACTATGTCAGATACGACAACGCCCTGATTAAGTGTTCTCTTTACAGCAAACAGATCGCCATGTGCCACGTGTGCGGCAGATTCGGCGATTGTGCCGACGTATGCCCCTCGGCCAACGACGCCATTTGCAAAGGCTGTGGACTAGCTAACCATAACGCAGACCATGTGTGCACCTCGATCAAGTGTGCGCTCTGCGAGAGAAATCGCGTCACGGCCAGCAAGGAATGCACGAACCGCTTCTAACTGCCCTACGTCGTCTGAAGAAGACGAGTTGAAAGAAGAACCGCAGCGAACGCAAGTAAAAGCACCACGAGATCAGGACCAATCGCTTTGAGTCAGCATGACTTCGCAAGAACGGCGAGAAAAAAAATTAAACTTTGAGGTTTTACGTGCCAAAGCCACTTTCTGATTATGAGGCACGCCGTAGTGGAGGACTCCGGAAGTATAGACCCCCTGGGGTTCTTTAACGTGCACCTAAATCTAAGTACACGGGTGTTTTCGCCCCCATCGAAATGTGGCCGCCGTGGCCGGGATTCGATCCTGCGACCTCGTGCTCAACAGCCCAACACCATAGCCACTGAGCAACCACGGCGGGTTAGAACGGCGAGAGTAGCGCCATCAACGACAACGTGGCCGCCAAGGCAGATGCTCACTTGTCCGACGAGTGGGGGCGCTCGAGATCAAGAAACCGCGGTCGCCCGTCGTCACGGTCCGGAGGGTGCTCCGGGAACCCGAGCCAGAGATCCACGCCAAGGATACGATTCGCTCCCAGCCCACGAGCTGGCGGTGATGACCGGTTCACGTTAGAGTCACTGGAAAAAATTTAAGAGTACCGCATTCGTTTTCCGCGCGCCGCCGACGCGTTCATGTTCCTAACCGTACCACGTGACTTTGGGGTGCCATATACCTTCCAAGCGCCGGGCGGGACGGCTGAGTTAGAGCGCAGGCAGCGCAGCTTCCCTACATTTTTGGTGTTCCAATTGTCTCGCTCGCATTTGACTGCAAGGAAATCATGTCTGGCTGCTGCGCCTTCGGATGCAGCAACCGAACTGAGTCTGGAAAGATTTTTTTCTAGATTCCGACCGGGAAAAATGACCGAGAGCGTCTTTCTGCATGGTTACACAGAACTTCAAGCCTACAAAAAACACCCGCGTGTGCGAGATATAAAAGTACGCCTTGCTTGTGCTTTTCGGCACTGTTTTAGAAGATATTTAAGCGAAGTGCACGCGGTGTTTGCGATGATACAAAAATAGGAGTTTATTGCGGGGATCTTTCGCGTCTTGCACGCTTGACGCGGGTACACGTGTACGCGTTTGTTGCTCAACACACGCGGTTATTCCGTGCTCGTGGTACGGGAAGGCACACTTGTCGCGCGAGAATTCCGCGTCCTCACGTACACCAGGTACTCGCATGATTTCTCCGCACACGTGAGCGCGCTCTCACCTCGAGTCACTTGACCCATATGGCACTTGTTTTTCGCAGATCGTGCTGATCGCAGTCAATAAAAACAAGGTCAATACGAGGCCCATGATACTTCCGTTCTTCCACTTATCCTTTGCTCATTTATACATACGCATTTCGAGCTTGAAACCAATGGCCAGGTGATATTCACAACACAAGCTCCAAATTTTAAGCTTTTAAGCCAAGCACATGCATGAAGTCAGCATACATATCATGTTTTATGTTGAAATGCTACGGTGCATACCCAAATAACGTTGTGCTTGATGCGTAACAAGAAATACAAAACAACAGAACACCCAGTAGCTTTAGTTCCACTCTGTCACTATGCGTGTTACATAAACCGCTCTAAAAGCTCAATAATTTTATACATCACCTATGTAACTTAGAAAAAAAATGGTGCTACGTCACCAGCGGGCGTTCCTGCTTTTTGTTTTACACAGGCAGCAAATCTTGGCAGTCTAAGAAAACAGACATAAATAAGTTGAGAAGAGTAGCCGCTCATGGGGGGGGGGGGGGAGGGGGGAGAACGCACAAGTCAGCCGCGTTCATAAATCGCAATGTAGCAAACTCTCGCTCATTATCAGTGTACAGAAGTACATATACGTTGCTGTAATCACGCAAATGGCTCATGTTGGCCTTCCACAAGATTTAGTGCGCAAAATGGTCAACGAAGTTGGTTTTTACGCCTGCTGTGCACAGATCGTCTAACAATCACGGCCAAACACCGGTGCGCACACGGCAGTCGCAGTGTGTCGTGCGTATACGGCGGACGAAGTCGCCCGGAAGAATCGAGAACGCCCGGTACCCGTTTACAAACTAAATTAAATGTATCCGATTTAGCTTGTGAAATTATACAATGAACATATGTGCCTGTGACATTGTGAAACATTCAATAGAAGCCGACGGCGGTCCACGATGTTCATGCCCAAAAGAACAAGCTTGCCTCATTCCGGCTCGAAGTGACGAAATGTTTCCTTCGTAGCTCGCTCCGCGGAAGGGAAAAACAAACGCGTACATAAGCTCCCCATAGCAGCGCTAAGCTGCGGCCCACAATCGTAGCACAGTTCCAGCAGTAAACACGATCGGCTGTTAAGAACAGCCAGCTGCAGTGCAAGTTTGCCACCCAGTTGCGACTGGGGAAGCAACATCTCGGGAGCATCGCCGCCAACCTCTAGCCACAGCATGACTAAATCGACTTTGTGTCGGGGAACAAGACGCACATCCCCCACTCTCCGTCGCTTCAGCTAGGATGCGTTCGGTGAAGCAGGCTTTGAGCTGAAACCACCGCCAACCTCTAGCCTCATCGCCGTTGTGACGGAATGAGTTCGACGGGCCAACTATTGTTCCCAAACTCCCCAACGCGGACCTGATCTGCTACGGGTGCGCGAGTTGCCGCGGGAACGCCGTTTTGCGCTGCTTCCCCCGCACCGGACAAGACGCAAGACAACACGCTACCCGGAACGGCTCCGAGGTCTACGGTGCCCCTTTGACGTCGGCTCCGGACCTTCGCACCTGTGTGTATGCGTGTGTGCGTGTGTGTGTGTGTGTAAACCATTCCGCAGAGAGGCGGCTAGTTTGCGATGACTGAACGAACGTTCGCATCACCTTGTATCGGGAGAGGACCGAGTGTTAAAAAACCGCTGTTGTGCGGCTGCTCAGGGCATTCTCTCTCAAGCAGTCATGTTAGACTGACACTCTCTCTCAAGCAGTCATGTTAGACTGATGTACTTTCTCAAACAGTCATGTTAGACTGATATAAATACTGTAAATAAACCCATATTCTTCGTTCTCGATGAGAAGCAGTCCTTCCCTTCATCAACGTCCTCAGCGTGGATAAGTTGGACGACGGCATGGGCCAGCTACCTTCTAATTCATGCCCGACTCCAACCTTGACAACGGATCACGAGCGATGGGATTGAGCCCCCAATCCTGACAACGGCTGACAGCGGTGAGATGGACTTTGCGACGTGGTGCTGTGACTGCGGTGAGTGCTTGGTTCTTGCTTTGACTCTCTAGGCTTCATTTTGTGGTTGTTCTGTTTAGAACAGTAGGGAAGCTAGATTGTTGAGTGTTAGCTAGGTTGTGTTTTCCTAGCTAGATTTAGAGAGCAGGATCAAGGCAGTAAAGCAGCAATCATGGAGTTAAGGACACTGCTGAGAGACGACTTGTTGACTGTTGGTGAGGAACTGGGCCTAGATGTACGCAAGGAAATGCTAAAGTCGGAAGTATTATAGCTAATTTCCAATCAGGCCAGTGAGGAAGAAATTGAAATGGGATTGGAACTTCTCAAAAAGAGGTAGAAACGGGAAGGAGAAAGAGAAGAACGGGAAAGAGAAGAACGGGAGAGAGAGGAACGCGATAAAGATCGCGAGTTAAGAAAAATGCAACTGGAACTTGAAAGCAAACGTTTGGAGTTGTCTCAAGGAAGTGAAGGCGCTCTGGGACGATCAAGTGAGGAAGAATCATACCGCATGGACAGGCTATTAAAGCCATTTGAGGTCGGGACCGACATATGCTTGTTCCTAAGCAATTTTGAAAGGACTTGCGAGAAGATGAACTCCGGTCCGAGTACATGGCCACAGCGGTTGCTGTCTATGTTGCCGTGTGAGGTGGCGGAAGTAATCGCCAGACTGAGTGCACAGGATGCATATGATTATGCAAAAGTTAAGGCTAGTCTCTTGAAGAAATACCGCCTTTCAGCCGAAGCTTTTCGGCAAAGGTTTAGGAGCACAGGCAAGAAAGATAGCGAGGGATATCCGGAGTTTGCATATAGCTTAAAGGCCAACCTAGTCGAGTGGCTTAAAAGCGCGGAAGCGTACGACAGCAGAGACATCATCATTGAATGCATGTGTCTAAAGCAGTTTTACAAAACCATCCCCCAAGCTGTGAAACTGTGGGTGCAAGACAGAGGGAATGTAAACACTGTGGAAAGGGCGGCTGAATTAGCCGAAGAGTACGCAACCCGTAGGAAGTTGAACGCCGAGGACGGAAACTCGGACGGTCGAAATGGACCGCGGAAACCATTTCCGTTCAAAAGGGGTTCGCAGACTAGACGATCGGAGCCTGTAGACATGGCGGAAAAGCCCGCAGAAAAGAGCTAGGAGAAACTTAACGGAGAAACCGCACAAAAAGAGCAGAAAAGAAAATTCGAATCTTTTAGACCAATTCGCTGTTACAAATGCCACAAGCTGGTACATATAGCTGTAAACTGCGGGAAACTTAGCGTAGTTTTCTCCTACGTGGAGGAAAAAGACGAGAATATGGAACTTTTAAGTCCATATCTTCACGACCTGCTAGTTAATGGCAAACCATGCCGAGTGCTAAGAGACAGTGCCGCCACGATAGACATTGTCCATCCGTCTTACGTGACGGTAGATGACTTCACCGGAGAAGTAGCATGGATAAAACGGGTTGTAGACGAACACAACGTGTGTCTGCCCATGGCCAAAGGCAATATCAGTGGACCATTCGGGGAGCTAGAGACTGAGGCTGCAGTTTCCAAATTTTTGTCACTGCAGTACCCTTACATCTTTTCATATCGTTTGAATCAGTTACTGCGTGACAAAGGGCTCAAACTGGGAGAGGGCATAGTACAGGCATTGACCCGAGGCCAAGCTCGTAAGATCGCGTCGCTTTCGGCTGAAAATGCACAAGCTCCTCCAGCGGAGGCAGAAAAGGGGATAACTTCAATATCCGAATCCGAGCTAGGCCCGAGGAACAAAAGAACAGTTGAGGAGAGCCTGCCAGCTGACCAGCTTAATGAGAGCGTAGCACTAGAGTGTCAAAGTTCTAGCCTGCAGGAAGAGCAAGCTGGCGCACTCACAAGCGAGACAGGGTCGTTATTATCACCAGCCTCAAAGAACTTTGATCAGCTCTTACGTGTGGATAGAGAGTCACTGGCAGCCGAGCAAAAGAATGATGAGAGCTTAGCTAAATTACATGACACAGCTAAAGAAGGCATTGCTAGGCGCAACGTGACGATACATGAGAGAGGAGGATTGTTGTATCGGCACTACAGAGATCGAAAGGGTAGGATTTTAGATCAGCTAGTCGTACCTACTAAGTATAGGGAGGAACTTTTGAGTCTCTGTCATGGAAATGGGTGGTCCGGCCACCTAGGCATAAACAAATCAAAGGAAATATTGATTATGGAATACTACTGGCCTGGCTGTTTCAAAGACGTAGAAAACTTTGTAAGAACATGCGACGCCTGCCAGCGTTCTGGTAAACCAGGAGAGACATGGAAAGCTCCAATAAAGGTAGTGCCCTTAATAACAGAACCTTTCAGACGACTTGTAATAGACACGGTAGGGCCTCTTTCAAAAACGAAATCGGGCTACAGGTACTTGTTTAACATGCTGTGTCCGATTACAAAGTTTCCAGAAGCAATCCTTCTGAAAGAGCCCAGCTCCACCGAAGTAGTAGACGCGCTTTTGACAGTGTTTGCACGAGTTGGGTTTCCAGCCGAAATTCAAGCAGATCAGGGGTCAGTATTCACGAGCGCACTGACTTCCACATTCTTGCAAAAGTGTGGGGTAAAGTTAATACACAGTTCTGTCTATCACCCTCAGTCAAACAGTGTAGAGAGGTGGCATTCCGTGCTTAAGCGAGTTTTGCGTGCGCTCTGTTACGAGCACAAGGAGGACTGGGAGAACTGACTGCCGGCAACTTTGTTTGCTTTGCGAATGGTTCCACATGAAGCGACAGGGTTCTCGCCAGCAGAACTAGTGTATGGGAGGACACTCCGTTCTCCACTGAGAATGTTAAGAGAGATGTGGGAGGAAAGAGCGGAGAGTCCAACAGTGGTTGAATACGTGCTAAATTTGCTGGAACGGCTAAGCACAACCTAAGAACTAGTCGGAAAGAGAGAGAGAGAGAGCAAATGATAAGGAAAGGTAGGGAGGTTAACTAGGACTGAGCCCGGTTGGCTACCCTACGCTGGGGAAAGGGAAAAGGGGACGGAAAGATTAAAAGAAGAAGAGAAAGTCCACCGGGGATATCGTTTAGTCACTCAGTCCGGATTCGCTGACTCAATCCAGTAGCCATCAAATATCGGAAAGAACATGGGAGTAGCTCAAAAGAACGCCAAATTCTATTACGACAAGAATGCGAGGCTTCGTACGTTTAACGCTGGAGACCAGGTAATGATCCTCAAACCTTCAAGAAAGAACAAGCTTGAAGTTCACTGGGACGGACCCGTTAAAGTGTTGCACAAACTTTCAGATACTAACTATGCTCTGAAAATGCCCGGTCGCAGGAAGGAAGTGAAGATATATCACTGTAATTTGATGAAGCCGTATGTAGAGCGGAGCGGAGTCGTTAACTATACCATCAAAGAGCAGGATGGCACTCGTACCAAGTTTAAGGAGTATAGGGCGACCTCCAACTCTGAAATCGGCCTAGAAGAAGTAGTAGAACACTCGGTAAGCTCGCACGCTCTAAGACCCGAGCAGCTAGATGAGCTAAAAGAGGTGTTAGGGGAATATCTCGACAGATTCAGCGATCGGCAGGATAGAACCAAACTAATAACGCATGAAATTGAGCTGACATCAACCGAACCAGTAAGATCAAAGCCTTACAGGGTGTCTCCAAGACAGAGAGAGATTATGGAGGCAGAGATACAGCGCATGCTAGAGTTGGGAGTTATTCAGCCCGCTGAGAGTGACTACACGTCACCGCTAATACTGGTAGAAGCCCCTAACAAGGACCCTCGTCCGTGTGTTGACTACAGGAAGTTAAATGCCATCACTAGGGATCAGCTGTACCCGATACCCAACATTGAGGAACCAATTGAGAGTTAGCGGTGCTAAATACATTTCAATTATAGATCTCGTGCGGGGGCACTGGCAAGTTCCCCTTTCAGAAAGTGCCAGCCGCTACGCCGCATTCATCTCACCTGTAGGCAATTTTCGCCCTCTCGCACTCAGCTTCAGGCTGAAGAACGCGCCGTTTAGCTTCTCTAAGTTAATGGATATTGTCCTAAAAGGCTTGCAGGAGTTCGCCTTGCCCTATCTTGATGATGTAGCAATTTTTTCGGACAGCTGGGAACAACACGTATCGCACCTCAAGCAGGTGTTCTCACGGTTGAGGGAAGCCGGCTTAACGATGAAAGCGGAAAAGTGTAGGTTTGGTTGTTCGCAGGTTAATTATCTGGGCCATGTTGTCGGTCAGGGCATGAGACGGCCGGCCGAGCTGAAAATATCTACGATTGGAGAATTTTCTCAGCCGCGCACGAAAACAGACCTTCGTTCATTTTTGGGACTTGTGGGGTGCTATCAACGGTACATTCCGAATTACTCGCAAATGGCAAGTCCATTAACGGACGCCCTCCGAAAGGGAGCATCGAGTAGCGTACACTGGGATAAGGATAAAGAGAACGCTTTCCAAAGTTTGAAAACGATATCGGTTTCTCGTCCTGTGCTTCGCGCGCCAGACTACACGAAGGAATTCATAGTTCAATGCGACGCAAGTGACAGAGGTATGGGCGTGGTACTTAGTCAGGTCGGCGACGATAACGAGGAGCATCCTATCCTCTATGCCAGCCGTAAACTAAATGTAAGAGAGGAAGCCTACAGCGCTTCAGAGAAGGAATGCGCTTGTTTAGTTTGGGCCGCCCAGAACTTGTCGTGTTACTTGTACGGAGCGAAGTTCATCGTCGAGACCGACCACTGTCCTCTCACGTGGCTCAATCAAATGTCACACAAAAATGGTCGCTTGCTCCGATGGAGCCTCACTCTCCAAGAGTACAACTTCTCCGTTAGATATAAAAAGGGAAAGTTGCATAGCAATGCGGATGGTTTAAGCAGGCTAATTTGAATTCTGCGTTTGAGGGTCCCGCCTAAATTTTAGGGTTACTAGTGTTAATTTTGTTAAGCCAAGAAGATCCCCTCTCATTTAGCAGGATTTCCTCCATGATTGCTGAATTTGTCAGCACGAAATTGCTTGAGAAATTGGCATAGCGAAATGCAGCATTTTTTTTTGTTTCTGCACTTATGTTTTTTTTTAAATCCTAGCGGGTCTAAAGTGAGAGCCAAGGTACGTCATCTCGGCGCAGAGCCGTGTTGTGGGGTTCATTTTGCAGTTGCCTCTCCTTGTTGGATGTTTTGGGGCGGCGACATCATTGCACAAGTGGTTACTGCGAGCCAATACATCACCCCCTGGCCACCAGCCGTTCTCTTCCTGCCCAGCGGTTATCTGCGCTAGACAGTCGAGATTTTTCGGGCAATGGAGGCGCTGTTAAGAACGGCCAGCTGCAGTGCAAGTTTGCCACCCAGTTGCGACTGGGGAAGCAACATCTCGGGAGCATCGCCGCCAACCTCTAGCCACAGCGTGACTAAATCAAATTTGTGTCGGGGAACAAGACGCGCATCCCTCACTCTCCGTCGCTTCAGCTAGGATGCGTTCGGTGAAGCAGGCTTTGTGCTGAAACCACCGCCAACCTCTAGCCTCATCGCCGTTGTGATGGAATGAGTTCGGCGGGCCAACTATTGTTCCCAAACTCCCCAACGCGGACCTTATCTGCCACGGGTGCGCGAGTTGCCACGGGAACGCCGTTTTGCGCTGCTTCCCCCGCACCGGCCAAGACGCAAGACAACACGCTACCCGGAACGGCTCCGAGGTCTACGGGGCCCCTCTGACGTCGGCTCCGGACCTTCGCACCTGTGTGTATGCGTGTGTGCGTGTGTAAACCGTGCCGCAGAGAGGTGGCTAGTTTGCGATGACTGGATGAACGTTCGCATCACCTTGTATCGGGAGAGGACCGAGTGTTTAAAAACCGCTGTTGTGCGGCTGCTCAGGGCATTATCTCTCAAGCAGTCATGTTAGACTGATGTACTTTCTCAAACAGTCATGTTAGACTGATATAAATGCTGTAAATAAACCCATATTCCTCGTTCTCGATGAGAAGCAGTCCTTCCCTTCATCAACGTCCTCAGCGTGGATAAGTTGGACGACGGCATGGGCCAGCTACCTTCTAATTGATGCCCGACTCCAACCTTGACAATGGATCACGAGCGATGGGATTGAGCCCCCAATCCTGACACGGCGTGCAAAACAACCACCGGCTGCATTACTTCGCACAAAAGAACATTTTATTTCCGTTCTTAGCAACCATTATTTCCGGGCACAAAGTATTTGTACTTCAGTAAACACTCAACCCGATGTGTCACCGAATATCAAGCTCTTCCAACACGGCGGCCTTCCCGTGACGCAGTCGGCTTGGAAGGTATATGGCGGTGTGCGCTCAGTGTTGCCAGTCAAATCCCGACCTTTGCGGTACTCTGAAATTTTTTCCAGCGACTCTAGTTGACGTGGGCCCAACGAGCTCAGCAGAAACAACAACAGGAGCGATAACAGCAGCAGCACCAACAGCAGGACGCCAGCCAGGTGAGTCCGACGGCACGGCCAGAACAAGTAGAAATAGCAAATACGGTTAAAAGACTAGAACACGAGAACAAAGAGCTAAGGAAAACAATCACACAACTTGTCGAGAAAATCAGACAACTCAAAACGCCGCCAACGCCACCACCCTCCGACTCTAATTTAACCGACACCACATCAGAGCCCATGGTAGTGGAGGTACGGGTCGCGGAATCCACGTGCAATCCGCATAAGAGAAAATCCGTAACAAACACACATCTCTCGAGCACGGACATTAAGGAAATTGAGGAACTGCTCGGCGGGCGTGCAACTACCGTCGCGTCACTGAAGGGAGGGCAAGACAAACTTGCGACTACAGTAGGGACCCTGAAGGAACGTTACGACAGGATAACGCTACAAATCAACCACACGATGGAGACGATCAACAGCCACGGGGAAAGGCTCAACGCGCTAGAAATGGCAGACCACCCGTCTGTGATGTCACAATCTACTATCACCAAGCTACCTCGGACGTTGTCGCTCGATAGACAAAGCAACAACGTGGCCTCACAAAGGCCACCCAACGCCAACAACAAAGATGGCCGCACAAACTGAACCGTTTCGCCTTTGGCAATGGAATTGTAGGGGCTATGTCAGCAAAAAGGCCCCCTGCAACAATACATTCGAGCCAAAAAAGGCAAACCCCAAATCATTCTCCTACAAGAGACAAATACCGCTGCACCCTCGCCATTTGGCTATGACGTGACCACTACGACACCGCAACACAAATGCAGAGGTATCGTCAAGTTGGTCAGCAACAAGCTAGCCCACACGACACGCAGCATTAATCACCCATCGCAGCAACTGCGAATTCATTCTCACGGAAGTCTTGCCTAGAGCTAAGAACGCCAAGAGCATATTCATCCTAAACGTTTACAGCAGCCCCAAGCACAGAACACAAAAATTTAGACAAATACTCCAGCTCGCCCAGAACCGTGCCAACGACAACCCCATGATCGAGGCCGGGGACTTCAACGCCCCTAACACGGCCTGGGGATACGTCGCCAGCAGAGCCAAGGGCAAGGACTTACTAAACGACGCCAATGAACTTGACCTAACGCTCACCACGAACGCCGCATACCCCACAAGAACGGGTAACTCGGTCAACCGCGACACAGCGCCCGATCTCACTTTCGTCCGCAACGTTCCAAATTATCAGTGGAACAACCTCTTCGAGGATTTGGGCAGCGATCATCACATTGTTGAGACAACGATTGACACCCCATCCAGAGAACCCAGGAGAATGACGTACGTCAACTGGGACAAGTTCCACGAGTTAAAACACGAACGCCGAACAGGCAAAGAATCAATGGAACAATGGACGTCGCAACTAAAGGCTGACACTAAGGCGGCTACGAATGAAATAGAGACAGATCTCCCCGTTCAAAGCATGGACATCCGAGTGGCTCACATGCTCGAAGCCAAACAATCGCGCACAAGGAGATGGAAAGAACAAAGACACAATCTAAGGTTGAGGAAAAAAATTTCTTTCCGCAACCGGCTGATTGCAGAATATTGCACGCAACTATCTAACCAGCAATGGAACGAAGTGTGCAACGCCTCGGATGGCCGCATCAATAGCGGGACGACGTGGCACGTGCTCAAACGCCTTTTAGAAAGAATCAGAACCAAAGCGGACCAGGGTCGCACCTTGAACAGGATCATGCACGAAGAATTCAAGATTACCACGGAAAATGACCTCGTTGACCGTCTCGCCGACAAGCTCCTCCCGCTCGCCAAAAATGCTAGAGGCACAGCCGCCGAAGCATATCGCCGCAAGGCCAACCCAGAGCTAGATCGGGACTTCTCAACCGAAGAGATACGCACGGCGCTTCAGAACCTAAACAGCAAGTCAGCGCCGGGGCCGGACGGCGTAGCTAACAAGGCACTTACAAACCTAGATGACACCTCCATCGAAACGCTCACAGAGGAAATCAAGAAAATTTGGAGGAACGGAGCACTACCACAAGACTGAAAAACGGCCCTCATCGTGATCATCCCAAAGCCTGGCAAGGCGCCCAACATCAATAACCCCAGACCGATCTCGCGGACGTCTTGCGTCGGCAAGGTAGCCGAGCACGCAGTCCTAAACAAGCTCTCCCAACATCTCGAAGAAAACGATATCTACCCCGCAACAATGATCGGCTTTAGACCCAGGCTATCCACCCAAGACGTCATGAAGCTCAAAACATGAGATCATTGACGCAGGCACGAGAGACGCGAGAGTAATCCTAGGGCTAGACCTCGAAAAGGCCTTCCATAATTAATCACATGACTACATACTCGACACGATCTCTAACCTCGACCTCGCCACTAGAGTCTACGCTTAAACAGAATCGTTCCTGAGCGAGAGAACGGCCACCCTCCGTCTAGGGGAAATCAAGTCCCAGAAATACAAACTGGGCAGCCCCCCAAGGACACCCCGCAAGGTTCTGTCATCTCTCCGACGCTTTTTAACCTTGCGCCAGCCGGCCTAGGCAAGAGACTGGATCAAATCTAGAACGTCAAATACACCATATACGCAGATGACGTAACGCTCTGGATCCCCGGAGGTAGCCTGGGATCAATTGAGAACGCTCTACGGCAAGCGATCGACGCGATCGAGGATTACCTCGCTTCCACGAGCCTGCGATGTTCGTCCGCGACGTCAGAACTCCTCGTCTACAAACCATCGAGAAGCGGTCCCAAGCCAAAGAGCGAAATCAGAGACACACACAGTCATTATTATTAGAACAAAAGACACAGGAACCATTCCACATGTCAGCAAAATCAGTTCTCGGCATGCTCATTGAGATCAACGGCTTTAACGCCGCGACAGTGGAGAAGATCGCGACAAAGTCGAATAATGCCATGAATCTCACACGACGCGTAGCAAACAGGCAACACGGCCTTAAGGAAGAAAATATCCTCAAGCTAACACACGCCTTCGCGCTACAACACTTCACGTACGTGGCGGCCATGCACAGACGAAAGGTAGCGGAGAAGGACAAACTCAATGTGCAACTGAGGAAGCTAGTCAAACTAGCGCTGGGAATCCCCCAAGAGCACCGGGACAGAACTCCTGCTGCAACTGGGGGTACACAATACACTTGAAGAAATCGCCGAAGCTCAAGAACGGGCTCAATCAACAAGATTCTCTGGAACCAAACCTAGTCCTAGTCCTAGCCAAACTAGGTCATGACACCACAGCAATCGAGAATCTATACCAAAGCGTTCCGAAGGACACAAGCAACTCCTACACGGTTTGCCCACTCCCGCGGAACATGAACCCCGCGCACCATCAACCCAGAAGGCTGGTACGCGGATCGTTCATCCTGCGCGAAATACGTGATAAGAAGATCCTAGCCTGTTTCGCAGACGCGGCACAGTACCCGTCCAGGAAGGCCTTCGTTGCCGCCACGGTCAATAAGCAAGGTCAAGTCACAAACGCTCCCACAGTCAAGACCCACAAGTCCGAGATAGCAGAACAGGTCGCCATCGCACTCGCGCTCACAGACGCGACCACCACCCACGTCTACAGCGATTCACGCTCGGCCGTCAAAGCTTTTCAGAGAGGAGCCGTTGCAAGACAAGCACTACAAATAGTCTATACATCCGCACCGCTGCAGCATCACACCATCTGCTGGTTCCCAGCACACCTCGGAGAGATCGAGGACGCCCCTCCCAATCTCAATGAGATGGCTCACAGGAGCGCGCGAGACCTAACCCTCCACGACGCCACCTATTCTGGTCGTGACCATCCCAGCGAGAATAGGGACCCTCCCACCACGTACAACGAGATCACACAGCACTTTTATGTAGACCGCAGAATATACAGCACACCTCACAATAGGCTCACCAGGGCTCAAGTCCTCACGTTCAGAATGTTTCAAGCCAACACGTACCCCACGCAGAACAGACTACAACATTACATGCCTGAGCTATACACAACATCATATTGCAAAAATTGCCTTAGCACACGAGACGTACATCACTTGCTCTGGCCGTGTGGTCGGACCCACGCAGACAAGAATCAAGACTCCACCAGGCTAGAAGAAGCATTACGCAGCACGGACCTGGCGGAGCAGCTCTGCGCCGTTCAGCGAGCCCACGATGCGGCCAGGGAGTTAAAATTCCCGGTCCCAACGTGGGAGTAGCCCGCTCTATGGGGCCTTGCGCCCCGTAGCTCGCATGACCTTTCAGTAAACTTATTCCATCCATCCATCCATCGTATGAAGCCTTTCACAAGGCGTTCTCCGTCCTTTCAAGTTGCGGTCAGGCTGGCCGCTCGCACGCGGGGGAAATTAGCGTGCGCATTTATTAGGCACTTCTTCATCGTCCGCACGTGATCATCGTCACATCAGGCTCTTCATCTTCATCGTTTGTGAGGACTCATCTTGAGATTGATCTGTGCCTTGTGTGTGATCTGTCCGCCAAGTCTTCCGAGCTTATTAAAGGTCGTGCGAACTGCTACGTCACAATATTTAGGTATATCAAACCTATAATTGTCGCGAGTAATAGCTGAATACCTTCAATGTTCCTCTCAAGCCGTTCTAAAACCATCTTCTCTATTAATACACCTACCAGGTTTTTGGGCTTAAAAGAAGCAACGGCAGCAACGGTCTTCTGTTGACACGGCATCACGGCCGTGACAATGTCGCCTCACATACTATTATTTGTGCATGTTGGTGAAAAGAAGCACGGTTTTCGTGCCGATTACCTTTGTCTAATCGTGCTACTGTGTCCACGTACCATTGCGAATCGCATTGGCGGATGGTTTTCTTTGGCAGGGATATTGTTGTCGCTATCGGGTGATGTAGAAGAAATTCCTGGGCCTACTAACGCAGAAATGTTTAAGGAACTTCATCATCATCATCATCATCAGCCTGTTTTACATTCACTGCAGGACGACGGCCTCTCCCTGCGATCTCCAATTACCCCTTTCCTGCGCCAACCGATTCCAACTAGCGCCCGCGAATTTCCTAATTTCATCGCTCCACATAGTCTTCTGTCGTCCTCGATTACGTTTTCCTTCTCTTGGTACCCGTTCTGTAACTCTAATGGTCCAACGGTTACCTAACCGGCGCATTACATGACCTGCGCAGCTCCATTTTTTTCCTTTTGAAGTCAATTAGAATATCGTCTATACCCATTTGCTCCCTGATCCAAACCGCTCTCTTTCTGTCTCTTAACGCTGTGCCTAGCAATCTTCGTTTCATCGCTCTGTGCGCGGTGCTTAACTTGTTCTCAAGCTTCTTTGTCAGTCTCCAAGTCTCTGCCCCATATGTCAGCACAGATAAAATGCACTGATTGTACACCTTCCTTTTATATGATAATTCTCAGCTTCCAGTCGGGAGCTGGCAATGTCTGCCGTATGCGATCCAACCCATTTTTATTCTTCTGTGGATTACCTTCTCGCGATCAGGGTTCCCTGTGATTAATTGACCTAGGTAAACATACTCCTTCACAGACTCTAGAAGCCGACTGGCGATCCTGAACACTTGTTACTTTGCCCGGCTATTTATCATTATCTTTGTCTTCTGCATATTAATCTTCAACCCCACTCTTACACTCTCTCTGTTAAGGTCCTCAATCATTTGTTGTAAGTCGTCTGCATTGTTGCTGAATAGAACAATGTCATCGGCAAACCGAAGGTTGCTGAGATATTCGTCGTCGATCTCTACTCCTAAGCCTTCCCAGTTTAATAGCTTGAATACTTCTTCCAAGCATGCAGTGAATAGCATTGGAGATATTGTGTCTCCCTGTGTGACCCCTTTCTTTATAGGCGTCTTCCTGCTTTTCTTGTGTAGAATTAAGATAGCTGTAGAACCTCTGTAGATATTTTCCAGGATATTTACGTGAGCGTTCTGTACTCCTTGATTACGTAATGCCTCTATGATTGCTGGTATCTCTACTGAATCAAATGCCTTTTCGTTATCGATGAAAGCCATATAGAGAGGTTCACTGTACTCTGCGCATTTCTCGATAACCTGATTGATGACATGGGTGTGATCCATTGTAGAGTATGCCTTCCCGAAGCCAGCCTGTTCCCTTGGTTGACTAAAGTCTAGTTTTGCCCTTATTCTATTGGAGATTATTTTGGTAAATATTTTATATAATACTGGGAGTACGCTAATGGGTCTATAATTTTTTCAATTCTGTAACGTCTCTCTTCTTTGTGGATTTGTATAATGTCTGCATTCTTCCAGTGTTCTGGGACCTTTGCGGTCGATAGACACTTGGTATAAAGAGCCGCCAGTTTTCCAAGCATTACGTCTCCTCCATCTTTGATTGCGTCGACTGCTATTGCATCTTCTCCTGCCGCTCTTCCTCGTTTCATGTCTTGAAAGGCCCTTCCGACCTCATCGCTAGTTATAGGAGGAGTTTCTGTATCCTGGTCATTACTGTTTCTGACTGAGGTGTCCTGACTCCTCCGGGTTCTGTACAGGTCAGTTGTGGGGTTCTCCTCCCGTACTCTTGGGACAAAGGAACGACAACACAGTAGTGCAAACAATCACAAGGGCATTTATTGCACCTTTCATAGATCAATGCCTGCTAGCCGAGTTGCTATCCACAAAACATGCCGATGGGCGCGCGACAAATCCAGAAGTCCGACTTACCGCGACCTGATAGCGAGCGAATATGTTCGCCCCATGCTGGATCCCAACGCCTGGTCGTTCGCGCGTACTGTCACGCGAACGGTGTCCAAGGCGGCCACGCGAGACGGTCTCGCAGAAGCATGGGTCGGCGCACGCGCAGCACGGCACGTCCGTCCCGCTTGCTTCCCGAACCCAAAGAGAAAGCGCCTTGTCTCTCGGCGCCCGAGTAACCCCGCCGCGGCGCGACACTCGCGCCATCTCTCGCACCGCGCTTGTACCACTCCGACCGCCGCGGGCGCCAGGCCACGCGAGCCGTGCGGGAAAACAGCATATCAGGGGATGCGTGAGAGTCGCGCATCCCCACATCCCCCCAACCTTAAATCACTTCTTATTCCGGCGAAACATGTGACACGATCTAACATTAACCCGTGCTTCGCGAACAAGATTGTACATGCAACAGTGGTCGCGCCGAAGAAATGTCTACACGCTGTCCATAACATGCGAGCCGACATTGTCCCTGGGTACACCGCTGGCGTCCGCCGGTCACAGCAGCAGCTTTGCGGACTCGACGGCACTATCCCAGGCCAGGACTCCGGAGACGACGACGCAGTAGTCGGTACGAGCAGGCGTCGCTCGCGCCGACGCGCCCTGTTGGCAAGAGCCGCCGTAGCTGTCGGTGACCGCCGGCTCTTTTGTACGCCGCCGAGGGTTGTGAGCTGGATACAAGAGGCCGCCGAAGTCGCTGCGCCGAACTGGCCACAGCATCACCATCGCCCGGGGTGGCTCGATCGTAGCCCGGAGCAGCAGCGCAGATGATGTGCAGGTGACAGCAAGCCAGGGGTGACTCCAATCACGCTGCGTACACTCAACACACTCGGCAAACACTAAAGTAGTGCAAGGGAGAGGAATTCTGCATGCGCATCGCCCACGTGGTACGATGTTCAACTCGGCTAGCAAAGATCGGGCAGCTACTCAGATGCTAAGTTCACGTGAACGAAGCTCGCTTCCTTGAGTCGAACGAGTAATTTCAATTCGTGCGAGGCTAAATAGAATGAGGGAAGCAAATTGCAACACCTCAACGCCACGGTCCACCAGGTTGTGTCCCTCCACGTGCGACAGGCAGCTTCGTAAAACCTTAGGCCTAAAGCGTCGCTGCCCTGACAACAACCGGCATCCAAAAACAACACCCAAAATGAGCGCAAAACAGGCAACCGCGAGGAGACGTCAGCTCTGTGAGGTGGTCCTACTCCGCTCGGTGCACACAGCATTCGAGTTGACGGCGCCCACCGTCCTAGACGGTGTCGGAGCGCCCGGTGCCAGGCCGCAATACCAGTCAGCCCGTAGTGGCACCCGTGGCCCGCGGCCACCCGGCTCCAGGGCTGCGACTTCATCCGAGTCAAAGAGATAGAAGAAGCTATTTACATAAGAAATTCGGACCACCCACGAGGCTTCCGTACTCACTCGCTTCAGGCTTGCCACTGCTCTGCGGGCGCTCAGCCTCGCTCTCCCAGGATGCAGACCACGTGGCTCTCGTACTGACGAATGTCATTAAAAAACACTTGCGAAAAGGCTTAGCATGTTGACATGTTCAAACACACTACAGCCACCATCACCTCGCTCAAGAAAGCACGCCGCCGACGCTAGCGATCAAAATTCACGCTAGGCCTACGCTTCGGTTCAAACAAAGGTCTCGAACGAAGCAAAACTGTTAAAACTATCGTCCGATGCCCCAAGAGCCCCACGTTGGGCGCCAGATGTGGGATTCTCTCACATCCGTGCTCTTGGGACAAAGGAACGACAACACAGTAGTGCAAACAATCACAAGGGCATTTATTGCACCTTTCATAGATCAATGCCTGCTAGCCGAGTTGCTATCCACAAAACATGCCGATGGGCGCGCGACAAATCTAGAAGTCCGACTTACCGCGACCTGATAGCGAGCGAATATGTTCGCCCCATGCTGGATCCCAACGCCTGGTCGTTCGCGCGTACTGTCACGCGAACGGTGTCCAAGGCGGCCACGCGAGACGGTCTCGCAGAAGCATGGGTCGGCGCACGCGCAGCACGGCACGTCCGTCCCGCTTGCTTCCCGAACCCAAAGAGAAAGCGCCTTGTCTCTCGGCGCCCGAGTAACCCCGCCGCGGCGCGACACTCGCGCCATCTCTCGCACCGCGCTTGTACCACTCCGACCGCCGCGGGCGCCAGGCCACGCGAACCGTGCGGGAAAACAGCATATCAGGGGATGCGTGAGAGTCGCGCATCCCCACACAGTATAGAATTCTTCCGCTGCTTTCACTATATATTCGAGATTGCTGATGATATTACCCTGCTTTCAGTGCATGCATCTTGGTTTGTCCTACGCCAAGTTTCTTTCTAACCGATTTTAGGGTGCGTCCATTTTTTACGGCTTCTTCAGTCTTTCTCACGTTATAGTTTCGAATATCCCTTATTTCCGCCTTGTTGATCAGTTTTGACAGTTCCGTGAATTCTATCCTATCTCTTGAATTGGACACTCATTTTTTGTCGTTTCTTTATTAGGCCCTTTGTTACTTGGGAGAGCTTGCCTACTGGTTGCCTTGGTGCATTGCCTCCCACTTCAATTGCTGCCTCTGAAGCCAGCCTACTTATGGTTTCATTCATTAGCTCTATGTCATCGTCATCTCTCTGTTCTAAGGGTGCATATTTCTTTGCAAGTACCAGCCTGAATTTGTCTGCTTTTACCCTTACTGCCTCTAGGTTGGCCTGTTTCTTAACCAATTTAGCTCTTTCTCTCTTTAAATTGAAGGGAATCCTAACCCTCACTAACCTATGATAACTGCACTTTACCCTACCTATCACTTCTACATCCTGCACTATGTTGGGATCAGCAGAAAGTATGAAGTCAATTTCATTTCTTGTTTCACCAATAAGGCTTTTCCAGGTCCACTTTCTGTTGCTACGCTTCCTGAAAAGGTGTTCATTACTTGAAGCTTATTCCTTTCTGCGAATTCTACCAGCATCTCTACTCTAGCGTTCCTAGAATCGACGCCGTAGTTGCCAATTGCTTGTTCACCAGCCTGCTTTTCCCCCACTTTTGCCTTAAAGTCACCCATAACTACAGTATATTGAGTTTGCACTTTTCTCATCGCTAATTCAACATCTTCATAAAACTGATCTACTTCCTCATCATCGTGACTGGATGTTGGAGCGTAGGATTGTACTACCTTTAATCTATACCTCTGAAGTTTGATTACGACTACAGACTACAGCTACCCTATCATTAATGCTGTAGAATTCTCCAATGTTGCCCGCCATGTCCTTATGGATTACGAATCCTACCCCGTATTGTTCTTTATTGGGAGGTCTCTACAGCAGAGGACATGCCTGTTATTCAGCAATGTATAAGCCTCACCAATTCTTCTAATCTCACTAAGGCCAATGATATCCCAAACAATGTCTGATAATTCCTCAGAGTCCTGCTAAGCTTGCCTCACTCGAGAGGGTTCGGGTGTTAAACGTTGCAAGGGTCAGTTTCCATTGGCGACCTATCCGGATCCCGAGATTTTTAGCACCTTCTGCTGCGGTACAGGTCTGACCGCCGCCTTCGTCAGGTGCTCCACAGCTGCTGGGGACTGAGGGCCATTGGGTAATTTAGTTAGCCATTTGGGAGGGGCTGGCCGAATACTGCACCAAGGAGGCCAATTCCTGATCTGGTGAGGGAGTGTCTTGTGCAGCCGCCTGGTGTTGTAGAGCTCAATCAGACAAACACAGAACTAAAAGTGCAGTAACCTACTTTATTCTGCTGCGCTGCTGGTCCAAATCTTCAGCAGCGGCGTAATTGTGTTCACAATTACGCCGCTGTCGAAAACTTGCACCCCAGCTAAGCAGAACATAGTAACTGGCTCTGTGTTTAGGTGGTTGAGCTTTGCACCACCATCTGGCGCCACCAATCTGGCCGCTCACGTTTAAGCCCCCGGGCGAGAAACTGAACACAGAAGACGGGCGATAAACTGAACACATTTTGATGAAAAAGCAGAATGATGATGTGTTTAGTGTCATTTTGAAACTTAATAGAACTACAAATAAAATAATACATCGTCTAGGTAAAAAGACTGAAGGTAGAGACCGTCCTATCATCTTAAAGGGACAGACAACCGCTCAGAACATGAGTTGAGTTGAGTTGTTGTAGGCTACTGGTGGGATTAGATTTGCAGTTGCTGCCGGCAATTGCTCCACCGTAGCGACGCTTAAAATAAATAAATCACATAATCACACACACCTCCCAATTACAAATGGTCACTCCTCAGTTTACCATGTGGAAGCCAAATCCGTGTCCTGTAGGTAATTTAACAAAAGGCGAGAGACCTCCTTCCTACAGAACCGGTTCCCGCGCGGGAAAACAGTGTCCTGAAGAGAACTGTGAGGAGGTCCTGTGTTCTTGAGGGACCCGAATAACACCCTCCTTTCCGCGTTATACACACTACAGCACATTAGGTAATGTTATATGTCACCGCACACACCACACGTTGAACATAATGGTGATAACGCCAGGCCAGTCTTATACATCCACGCAGGGGTTCGAGCAGAGCCCGTGCGAATGCGGAGCAGTAAGGTGGCTTAATTTCTTTTGAGACCCTTGATCACACATGGCTTGTGAGGTGAGCTCCACAAAGAACTGAAGTGGCACGACACCGCTTCTCTGAAGAGTCTCTTGTCTTCTTGAGGCACTTTCCTCAAAGGATTCCCAGACAGCGCTCTATGGGCGAGGCTGTCTGCCATCTCGTTGCCTATGATACCTATGTGTGATGGCACCCATTGGAATCGTATGGAGAAGCCTTTGACACGGAGATTTTGCATCGAACGTAGGGAGCTTAGAGATAAGGCATCAGTAGGGAACCCGTGCTCTAACCGTTGAAGGGCGTATTTCGAATCTGTAAGAATGACAACAGGTTGAGGCGTACAAAACCGTAGCTTTTTGAGCTGCCTCAATGGCAAAGCTTTCGGCCGTTGTGGAGGACACGACTGCAGTGAAGCGAACGGACCAATCATATTTCAAAGAGGGAATGTGAAAAGCAGCTGCACTAGATCCTCTGACCTTGTCCACAGAGCCATCAGTAAAAATTTGAAGATGACGTGCATATTCAGTTTCAAGATGTTCCAGTACGAGCGAACGCGTTGCCGCCAAAGGAGAACTCCGCTTAGCAAGAACGTGAGGAATTGCCAACGAACAATCGAGGCTCGCGAAAGACCAAAGTGGTTTCAACCTCTTAGTTTGACCTCTAGCGTCAAGACCCAGGTAACCAAGAGTATTAAGGGCCAAGTACGCTCGGAACTCGGATCTCTTTCGAAGGCGCTGTAGAAGGGCTCGGCCGGCTGACGTCTGTTTGAGGCGGCCAATTTGCATCAATAACCTTTGTGAAGCGACTAGGCTAAGAGGTCTCGATAGAGATTCATAAAGTACTGCATTGTTAGGAGCAGTCTGCGGAACGCCAAGAGCCCTTCTTAGGCCCTTTCTGTGCAGAACCTCAAGTCGTTCCAGCTGTGATATTGATGGGGAAATTAAAGGGAGCTGATACATTATTCGACTCGTCACTAGTGCATCGTGCAACCTGATCAATGAAGAAGGGTGATTTCCCCATTGCTCAATTGCAACTCTACGGATCACATTGAGACGCGAAGATATCGATGTCACAAGCGCGTTCACAGCTCGTCGCCACTGTAGGCGGTAGTCAATAATGACGCTCAGAATTGGCTCAGAACATGAATCGCGATAACCCCGCTAAAGGAATGATTCCCTTTTGTAGTGGCTAAAACGAGCAGTTTTTTTCATAAACGTGTTGCAAGGAAGAAGAAGTGCGCAGTGCAGAGCTCCGCAGCCGGATCGCCAATGCTACTGAAGTGGGGCTCGGGCTAGACGCTGTTCCTGGTGTGACTGGCTCAGCCTACGCTGTTGAGTCTTCTTGTCCGCGTCCATCGTGCCGTCCACAGCCGTGTCGGACTTCTTTGCCATAGCGTATTTATATTTTTAATTCATCACTAAAGTCGCGAAAAAGGACCTTTGGCGCCCCACATGGCAAAAACATGAAACTGCATAACAGGCCCACCACGTGACCTTCTACTAGTGTACGCGGTTCCTGGTCTTTTTATTAGTATTGAAATGCAGTATAACTTTTATTATTATAAGTTTTTTCTGACTTACAATGTGCAGATAAGGCTTCGTTTGTAGTGAGTAGAAAAGTAGCGCAGCCTTCGCCTTCGTTTTCGGTGAGTTGGCTTGGCTCGTCTATCGAGAGAACAACGACAACGAGCCATGACTATGTTGGCTAGAAGGGGAGGTGAGAGCATCGGCCGGCGCGGAGTGTAGCAAGAGATCACGCTTGCAGCGGCGGCGCTGCTGTCGACACTTAGATTTCTTAGATCGCACTCGGCGGCTCGCGCGCTCCGTGAGCGAGGTAGTTTTGCGTTGTTTTAGCGTCGAGGAGCATGTGTTGACTATGTGACGCTTGCCCACCACAGGAACATGAAATGCTAATTGGCCGACGTGGCCAGTCGTTCTAAACAAGAAGATAACAAGCCTAGCATTACACGTGGACGTACTAGACGCGCGGGTAACGCCGACAAGTAGGAGGCTCTCACCAAACACTTTGTTTAGCTAGTTTTTTTAGCTTTTTAACTGTTTTAGGTATTTTAGCCAGTGAAAGAGCGCAGCAAGTTGACGAAAAAA
Organism: Dermacentor variabilis; assembly: GCF_050947875.1. Lineage (NCBI taxonomy): Eukaryota > Metazoa > Arthropoda > Arachnida > Ixodida > Ixodidae > Dermacentor > Dermacentor variabilis. The sequence goes on along the minus strand of NC_134568.1, from coordinate 60,048,617 downwards.
AGCACTGGATTTCTCTCGGCTGTGAGCGTGTTTCGTTCTCAAGCCGGAAAAGCAACAGGGACCTTGCAGTACAACACAAAATTTTATTGCAGGGATGGTCAAGTATGTGGGCAAAGTCAGCCACTAAGGACAAACAAGTGATGCAGCCTAAGACAAAACACAACAAAATTAACGCACCATGCAAGGTAACACGCCCTCAGGTAAGATGCCTCAGCTTAAGGTGCCGCATTCTTTGCTTTTTTCCCTCTGTAGCCTTGTTCTGCGCTTGTACTAGAAAATGTAGCCTTGTTAGTGCATAAAACTTCACAACATGGTTTGTTACTTCTGCGCTGTGTTTGTCACAGCCAACTGTACTTAGCCTGTTCCTTGCCAAAGAAGAAATCAAATCCATCACACTGTTGGCCTTTAGACTATTGACACTGAAGCTATGTGTGAATGAATCCTCTAGCTTCATAATCAATTTCTGAAGCTCCTGAGATGGATATAGCAACCCTCCATTATAAACCTCTTGTGTGAGGCAAGCTTCCTTTGGAAGTTCAGAGCCAGCTGGAAGGAGCAGTGCTCTAGAGCAGTCATGGCACTTTGTTTCGCTGAGCATCTTCCGAGCAACATATCCTGCGACATAGTAGAAAATCCGCGAGTCACTTCCTATTGCGACAGTCGCACTATGATCAGGAAGTAGGTCGCATGATGCAAGCACCTCATGGACTTTGTTCAGGCACCCAATATATCCATCAGCTGATCAAGCTTTCCTTGAATGTTATCTGGCCTTTCACTGGTTGCCGAGAGCAGGCTCTTCATCAATGGGGGTGATACATTTCCATTTGGCGGGGCCTTCGCTAAGCTACAAAATGACAAACAATTCACCGATATCAAGAACTGTGACGGTGCAGGGTGATCATTGTTGCCTGACATTTGCCTAAGGATACAGAATAAATTTTCTAAGCGATCCTGACTCAAACGAGAGGTCATTAGGTACTTGTAATCAAGCTCTTCTGCGAGGTAATCAAGAAGGGGCATTGTGCTTGTAAGCGTAACGCGAAGCCCTTCAGCTGTGCCTTGCATAACAAAACCTACTTTCCCTATTTGTGCTTCCCAAGCGTCTATGTAGGCTAAGAAATCCTTAACCTCGGTATGACTTTTTGAACCTTTGCTCGAAGTGCAATTCACAGAGCACAGATGTTTTATCCAGAGGTCTGTCTGCACGTTGTACCTAATGTTGCCACACTTTCAGCCTTTCTTCATCGCTCGGGGCAGCAAAAGTGGAGACTTTCTTGGCCTTGTTTCTGACGGAGACGTATCCTGAAGTGCACCCGGGCGCAAAGCAATGCGTTTGGCGGTTTACACGTCTCTCCATTGTTACCTGTGTGCTCAGCACATGGTTACAATGGGTAAACGTAATCAGTAGAAAAAACGGATTGCTAGCAACGCAGCGGGAAAATGTACAGCAGCACAGAGGCGCATGCACCTCACAGACGTTCGCCAGCCATGGCCAGCCGGAGAGGCATCTGGATGGATGAATGGATGTTATGAGCGTCCCCTTTGGAACGGGGCGGTGGGTTGCGCTACTAAGCTCTTGCTATTATACTGCCTAAAGTCCTACCCAGCTTAAACAATAAAAAAAGAAGAAAAAAAAACACTATGAACTACCACGCCCAAACTTTCTGATCCCCTATTGCGAACTGTGCTTTTGTACGTCTCCGTCTTTTGTCGTTTCCCTACTTCCACCAACCCTCCTATCGCCTCTTACTAATGCCTATTACGGACATGTTTGCTTTACCACTGCTCCCGCTGAACCCAAGGGCTTCAAGGAGGCCAGTGGTGCCTAAATCGACCGCTGGGTAGACGTCTTCACATTCTAATAAAACATGCTCCGTGGTTTCCCTAACTTTACCGCAGCAAGCACATGCTTCTTCTTCCTTCTTATATCTCGCTTTATAGGTGCGTGTTCTCGCTTCGAAAAGTAATGAGCTTTCCTTTGAGTTATCATAAATGGTTTCTTCCCTGATTTCGTTTTTTCCTCTTAAGTAGTTACTCATGGCAGGTTTCTTTTCCATTTCCGCCACCCATGAGATTATTTCAGCCTCTCTGACTTCCCGCTTGACGTTCTTTGTTGCTGTGTTGCCCACCCTACAGACCGCATACTTGCTGGTAAGGTTCCTAGTTCTTTTCCTCCACTGTGAATCAATGTTTTTCCTGTACAAATACCTCAACACTTTCCCAGCCCACTTACTTTCCTCTATATTCCTCTGTTGTTCTTCATACTCAATTTCACTGCGAGCTTCCCTCACTTCAAAACTAGTCCAGCCCATATCACCCTGCACAGCTTCATCTGTAGTCTTCCCGTGAGCGCCCAATGGGAGGCGACCCACTGACCTTTGGTTCCCGTCGAGCCCTGATTGTACCCTGATTCAAAGCAAACAACTGCATTTCCAAAAGTAAGTCCTGGAACCATTACACCTTTCCACATACCTCGGAGGACCTCGTACCTATTGTATCCCCATAGCGCTCTGTGCTTCCATTATGGCTGCATTTCTCTTCCCCTTTACTGTTACGGTTTTTTCCTCTTTCCATATATCTATTGCCTTCGTTTATCCATATACCAAGCTATCTATATTTTGTTACCCGAGGTATTTCTTGGCCCTGTATCTCCACTGTCTGTTCACTGTTTTGATTGTATACCATAACACCTGATTTTCTAACACTAAATTTCTGTGCGCGTCGCATCTAAGACGCGACGCGCGCGCCACCAGTCAACAGCATGAATGACTACGACACGCGCTTGCGTGCACGGCCCGCTGCGAAACTCTCACCTCCCTTCTAGCCACCGTACCATGACGTAGGCGTGTACTTGGGGGAAAACGCGGTACAAATGTAAGAAATGTCTGCACAACAACGCGAACTTACTGCACCAGTTTTTTTTATTTTCAAAAGTGGTTGAAAAGGTCAAAATGTAGGTGGTAACCACAGTCACACTCATTGCTGTGAACGCAAAAAAGATGGGCGGCCTTCACGATTTGCTAGGCGGGCTATCGACATCGCTCTCACTTCTCAGCGTTGCTGGAGGAGGGACTCTTACTTTTTTAGAGGCTGCTCAGATAAAAAATTCTGCTTACTGAACATCAACGTGCTTTTGGAAGTAACCGCTGCAGATGTAAATACTACCGAGGGTTCGCTTTACATTGCGCCATAAAAAACTGGGTCCTTAAAAATCGGTTGTCAGTCCCTTTAAGGGTGGCTGAATTTAGAGGTAAATCTAAAATTTTGCGTCATTGTTCTATGCTTAAGGGAACGAATATAAGCGTCAGTGATGACTATTCCAAAAGAGTCGTCAAAACACGGGAAAGTCTATATGGGCTTCTTCACAGGAAGAAAGGTCAAACGGAGCCAAGGTTAAGCTTGTACTCAAAATCAAAGTCAGCGTTATTTATGCTTGGGATGAACACACGAAAAAGCGCTACGACTGCCATGCTCTCCAGCAGAATGACTCTGCCTGACTTTTGGATAACGAAAGCTCCAAGATATTGAATGTGAATGCAAGAACCATGCTAAATAAGGTCGAGGATATTGAAGCAATAATTCTAGAACATGAACCGGACATTACAATGATGACTGACACATGGCTTCATAAAGACATATTAGATAGCGAAGTAACAATTAAATCTTATGTGATGGTTATGAAAGACCGGGATAGTAGAGGTGGTGGGTTGCGTTAATGATTCGCGATAATATCGATTTTACTATACTCCATGTTCCAGTTGGCATTGAGGCTGTATGGATTAGGACAATTTTAATAGCCTAGTAACTAAAAAGCTAATATTTAAACAACCAATTTTACATAACCTAATAATTTTAAATGCAAAAGAAATTGTAGGTGAATCGAGACGAGGCGCCGGTCCTGTCGTTTGTGTTCTTCTTCCTGAGTCCTGGTCTTCTGCGCCTTGCCTTTACTACTTCAAGCATGAACCAACTAGCCCAAGCAAGTTTTACTTCAACCCAATGTCATTCATTGATGAACACACAGCAAATAACTTCAATACTTATTTTACTAGTGTAGACGTGCGTTTAGAATCTCAGTTTGAAGAATCCGATTGACAAATGTACCTTTGAGATTCCACTGAAAAGTTTTTGTAGCTTTTGATATTGAACCAGAATACATAATGACCACTGTTGCCAACATGTCGCTGAATGCCGATGGCATCACGACGTGCATGATAAAAGAAAATATTGACATACTCGGCCATATATTATGCTGCATTTTCAATCACTCACTGGAAAAATCAATATCCTTCTTGCGTAAAGACCGCCAAAGTAGGGCCAATGTTTAAAGATGGAGATCACTCGAGTGCATCCAGCTACAGACCAATTTAGATCCTTAGCGTTATTAATACTATTTTTGAAAAAAAAAATTACAACTTGGATACAAACTTTTTTGATAAATATAAAATAGCATGCAATCAGCAGCATGTTCCGTAAGCATCACTCAGCGGCATATGCTGTGCTAAGATTAACACGGAAAATTGATTCAGGATTACACCAAAACCTTTTGGTGGTCGTGGTGTTTCTCGACCTACAGAAAGCGTTTGATACAGTATACATCACCGTATTCTTTTATTGAAACTTCAGCACTATAGTTTCCGTGGGAAAGTAGACCTTTTTTTCTTCTTACGTTAATGGTCGTCAACAGAAAGTAATGATAAACGACACATCGTCTTCTATGCAACTTCAATGCATAGGTGTACCTCAAGGTTCAGTTCTCGGCCGGATTCTTTCTTCTCTTTACGTAAATGACCTTCCGAATACTTTGCTGTCATCTGAGCCTTCATATATAGGCGCCGACTACGGAGGGGGGCTCCGGGGCCTGAGCCCCCTCCGGCGATGCCAAACCCTAGCCCCCCCCCCCCTAACCTGTCATTGCCAGTTTTGTCACCCATGTCATTTGAGGTTTTTTTTTTTTTACTTGCCTCGACCTTCTCACTTAAAATTGTATTGTGGCTAATAGCTTACTGCATCATTGTTGGTATTGACGTGCACAGATTTTAATTCATACTTTCGTTTTATTTCTGCAAATCCTGACAATAGGAGGACACGCGCATTAGAAGCACTAGCGGCGGCTGCCTCATCCGTATTTTCTCACTTCAACATTGTTATAAATTTCCACTGTAAACACCATGCGCACACACAATTTATTTAATTATATACACAGGACAAAGGTGAATATATCTTTAAAGAGAAGGAGGTAGCCAATTAACGATTAGTTATAAAGGTATGGAAAGTTTATGCCTAGAGAATGAATATGTTGCTGTATGTTCACCTCACTCCAAATGCTTTGCGTGCTTCTTTGACCATCAAGTAAACCTGTAGACATGAGTGACCCCTTCGGCAGTCTTTTATCAACGGCGTGTGAAATGCACGTGAATGTTATGTGTCTCAGCATCGCTTCTCTTTCTAGTAAGCAAAGCTAACGACTCATTAAAAGAACTTCTAATAATTTGCAACATTTATCAGGGATGGAAACATCGTCACTTGCATGCAGAGGTCATAAGTATATACAAGGTGTTCCAAGGAATTATCATTCACCAAGATTTTTAAAAAAGCAATGCGTTACTCGAAGAAAACCTAGCGCATGTTTCCAATACTTTGGCGTAGCTGAAGTAAATTTTTTGTTACCAAGATTTAATCAGGTAATTGTAATTAATTACCTAACTCGAGACGTACTATCATAATTATCAAAGTGTGAATGAGGTATTTGTAGGCACAGCCAAGGGACATCTAACTGCGGTACTTTCAGCGATGCGCACTAATTGCGCACTAATTTTTTTCGACTGATAAATAAACCCTGCGAAATATAGCGAATACGACGTGACTGCGTCCCCACCTGCATCATAAAGCAGCGCCCTCGAACAGGCTAATTCTGAGTTAGCCATTAGCCCGAACGAAATGAAGGAAATAAACAATTACCGCCCAAGCACTCCGTACAGATGGTTAACCGGCGAAGCTGAAACTTGCGGCCCCAGTGTTTATCACTCCGTTAATCCCAACGGTTCATTAAACGATGGCTTCGTAGGTTGTCGGATCCTCGGTACGCAGTTGCTTCTTGCGCTCGGCTGCACGAGCCTGTTCTTGTGCCCGGGTTGCAGTATCGGGATGGCGCAGAAGAGCTCGTTCCCGGTTCTGCTCGCGGCATTGCTGATCGAAAGCTGCCTGCTCCTCAGGAGTACGTATGACGCATGGCCTACGCATTTCGGAATTGGAGAGAAACTGCTGCGCGCCCGCTTGGCTACTACGGAGAGCAACGGCGTCACTACTGGCGCAGCCAATCGCGCGCCTCTCTTTTCCATTTTTTTGTGTATTCGCGTGGGGTTGCGCCGGAGGAGTTTTCAGCATACAGGCGACAGACGTACGGACGAATTAGATAGCCTATGCAGCATCGCTGTAAAACATTGTGATCGAGCTAGTGCCTTATCTGCCGCGCCTCAGCCGAAGTAACACGTCGCGTTTGGTGCTAGTTGGAAACAAGCTGTGATAGCTGTTGTCTTAGCGTAAAGTGCACGGATGGTCCTCTTTTTTTTTTTGCCACAAAACCTTTCACCACAAAAGGGAATTGACAGCGTCAGTGCAAATTTTTAAAGGTGCGTTTAGTTTCGTACCAGTCGCCATGTCTTTCTCTAATGAGCAAAAGGTAAAAACGACCCTTGCCATGGAGCTGCAAATGACAACACGAGGAAGGCCGCAAATATATATCAGTCATGGAAGTGTGGCAGTAGACCAAACACGTCGACTATCATCAGAAATGATGAAAACCTGACACAAACTGGCAGCTTCAAGAAACAGCGGCGTAGGATTCCATCTTTGAGTCCTAGCCTACCCACGGATGTTCTAGCATTTATGGCCTCAAACCCTCATGCTAGCGTGCGGGACGTGGCCGCCCAGGTACTAATTTCCAGATCAGTTTGGAGGATTCTAAACGACGGCATTTCACCCGTACCACCTTATGGTGTACCAAAGCTTGGCAGATAGGGATCTGTAGAATCGTATAGATTTCTTGAATTGAGTCCTCACAAAATGCGATGAGTCAGCGGACTTTTTGAGCAACATCATGTGCACAGATGAAGCCAATTTTCACAGAAACGACCAGGTAAATTTGCATAATGCACAGTATTGCAGTGACTACAATACACACTGGGTAAAGCACAATTGGAACCAGTACCAGTGGTCGTTCAGTGTGGAGTGCAGAATTTACGCCGGTGCTATAATCAATCCCATCTGCTTCGATCACACACTGACTGGACAGCGTTACGTGGACGAGATATTGTCTTGTCTTGTGTCCCAGACAGTGGCGCGTACCCACTATGAGGGATTGGCCAAGAAGCAGGCGGTTTTCCGTAAGGTTAGAAGTATAGACCGTTTTTTCGTAGGCGCCGCCATTTTGTGAACGCAGTGGCGCCGCCTATGAGCAGCGCCATACTGGCTTGGGTGAAAGCGGTTTTTTGCATTGCAGATATACGCTCGGCGGCAGGTTCTGGCGTTTGTTATCGCGGTCGTGCGGTCTGCTTAGAATGACGCGCGTTTTCTACGTGGTAAACGGTTCTGTGAGACGTGCTGAAGTGGTTTAAGGCGTCATGGCCGGAATTTCTGCTGGCGTTGAGGTGGACGGAACAGGCAGCGCGACGTGCGCGCGCATATTTGAGCCTACAATCAACCTCGGAGATCAATTGTGTATTTCTGAATGTTCCAATCACTAATGTGACCTTATTGCAGTACTATCCTCTATTCCTAAGCTGCGGTTTACGAGTCATGAAACATACGCGACGATCGTAACAGCGTGGGTACCGTTCTGCTACGATAGGAGTTGTGCTGTTATACTTTGACAAGCGTTCAAACTGTTCACTGCAGGTTACATTGCGTGACTACTTGGTTCGATGGATGAGGTTTCCGCCCCTGAATAAAATAGTTTTGGCAAGTAATAGCAGCATACCTTAGTCTGAATTAAGCTTGTCCAGCAAAGGGACTGTTTACGAACTGCGCGAGCGTCCTAAGCAGTGGTAGGTGCTGTATTACATATATCTTTATTCTATATACCGCATGGTCCCAGCATATGGCATCAGCGGTTACATATTTATAAACGTTGTGCGGCGTGACTATGCGAAGTCGTGCTGCGGCGTTAGCCAGTTTTATCTTGCTTTTTCGAGAAAGTAGATGACAACCGAAATTTTTTTTCGGTTGTGTTCGTTCCGTTCTCCACGACAAACTCACACGTATAACGGAAATTTTGTCCTCAAAAGTAGGCATCGCATTCTTTTTATGCGATACCTCTCATATATTATGGCTGTATGCAGGCCAAAAAGGCAATGCCGAAGCGCACAGCTTACATATGTATTGTGCTCGCTCGTTCACCAACCTGCAGTGATCGCTGTGTTGAGCAGCGCCATCGGCCTCATGCAGGAAGGCTAGCGTAGACATATGGTAATTTGAAGCCTGCTAGACTTGAAATGCGCCAGAGCGATGCCGGTGCATCACAAATATTTGATAGCGCCTGCTGCTTAGATGTTTCGTGGTTGCCTAGCTAGGTTGGCCGTGCACGAGCATGCGCTCTTATGCTTTGTTTTACTCCCTACGCCAAGCGATCAGATAGTGAGCAAATTTACCACTTCATGCTGCTAATCCAGAGACACCGGTTTTCTTTGTTCAATTAAAACCGATATGGGGGGGGGGCAAAATAGTTCACAACACATACACACACCGCGACTGATAATGTGCGTACACCTCGGCTGATAAAGCACGTCACATTTTTGCGCCCCCAAGAGATATTTCCGCCTACTGTAGTCACCGATCCACCGAAAGGCTTCCCTGACGACCTTATATGAACGGACATGGCGTAAAATTTCACGAAGTACCATCTAAAACATCTTGAAATCGTTCCGCAGCACGCGACAGCAATACTTTCAAGCAGCGCCGAGGCGGATCGCCCAAGCCAGAGAGGAGGAAATGCTCTCCGCGCGCCCTATCCTCCTCGCCCGATGGTTTCATCGGGAAATAGGGAAACAAAAAAATAGGGAGGTCTATAGGGAAACTAGATTTGAATAGTGGAGCGTGGGACGATAGAACTGTAATTTAGACTTGCAATGAAAATATTGGTAAGAATTTTGATAAAGTAATTTAACGTAAAGAAATGAAGTAATATAAACTATGGATAATTGTAGAAAATCAGCAAGGAGAAAATCAGCAAGGTACTCGTTTTGTCTCTCTAATAAAATCGTAAACTGCAAGAAAAGCATCCCTGTGGCTGGTTCCCAGTGAAGTTGCCCCAAAAGAAAGAATGCTTGTCGAGGTTAGCGATAGGCCAAGTTTGGTAAATGAGTATTCTAATATTTTTCTTTGTCTTAGAAAGCGGCGGCATGAGAGAAAATAATGTTCGATAGTTTCGGGTGCACTGCAATAAGAACATAGAGGGGACAAAGCGAGACTAGACCTGTGTAAGTAAAAATTTAGAGGAGGTATACGACAGCTCAATTTTGTAAAAGATACTTGCAACGAGATCCTTGAAGGAGTGGTCGATGACTTTCTCAGCGAAGACCCACTGTCCCGTCTTCCACTTCTGTGGTATCAGCAAGATGGAGCACCAGCATACAGCAGCAGCCGAGCACGACATTGGCTCGATGCGACTTTTCATGCGCAATAGATTGGAAGGCACGGACTTGTAAATTGATCGGCTAGTTCACCTGACCTCTCTCCACTCGATTTCTTTCTTTGGGGGTATGTGAAGGCGCTTACATGGTCGAGACGGACGTCAGATTAGCTCAAGACAACTTGGATAACGGGTGTCTGCCGCAGAATTCGAGCGTCGGTCATCAACAAAGCCACTGAAGATGCGATAAAGCGGACTCAGTACTGCGTAGCTGCAGAAAGAGGCCTATCCGAACACGTCCTCTAGGCAGCAGCTGGTGTTCAACGGCGCTTACATATTCCTAGATTATTATCTAGGAATATAGGGGGCACGCTGAAATCTGATGTATTTGTTTTTTTGTGCAGTCGTCCCAATTGCCAATTCGCCTCATCTAGAATTGGTTATTTACTTCCTTGAACGCATCGGTTATGCCTTTTCTCAACACGTGGGTCGCTTCCCGGTCTGTTTATTTCGTTATTTTATGCCACGAGCCTTTCTTTGGAGCAAATATACAGTCTCATGAAAACTAAAATCGTCACTTTAATTTGGCTTTGGTCCGAAGCAAGTTTCTGGCGCGAAATATAACTGCACGCGAAACATGCTATGCCTATTACATTGCTTTTCGCGTTTCATGCGTGGTCAGAGTGGCGCTTTGGCCACGTTATCAAGGGGATTTTGTTATCAATGTGATCAGTCAGCCTTCAGAGACGGATAATAAATGTGACGTAGAGAGGAATAGCTGCGAAGCCTGCTGTTGGTGCTCCCTCCGTACCATTGTCAAGGTGATGCACTGTCTCTTCGGGTTTGCGACAGGCAATGCAGTTGCTTTCAATGACTGCATTATGATGCGGGTGGGAGCGCAGTCACGTGGTGTTTTTCATATTTCGTGGTTTGTTTCCTAGTCAGAAAAAAAAATGCACGCAATTAGTACGTCGCTGAAAAAACAGCAGTTAAATGTCATATGGGGGTGCCTATACAAATGCCTCATTGACACTTTCATAATTAGAACAGTACTTCTCGAATTAGATAACTGCAACTGTCGAATTAAATTTCAGGAACGAAATAATTACTGTCGGCTACTCCACTGCACTGGAAACGACATGCACTAGGTTTTTTTTTTTTTGCTAGCAACACCATTGCTTTTTTTTTAGTCTTGGTGCATGATAGTTGGGGCACCCTAATTCACTCTGTAACCGAAATGAGGCCAAGCCGGATTCACTCGAAATCAAAATCGACAGCAGTCATGCGCAGGAGCACTTATACTGGAACTCGCAGAAAAAAAAGAGAGGATGCAGCTTCGCAGGAAAGGCGAAGCAGTATTAGTGATAGCGAAGTCTACGACAATTACACGAAGATTAAAACACCGAAAGACGCCAGATTCCCAGTGGTGGAAGAAGACACGGGCTGTGAAATTGAGCTACCTCCTATGATGTCTTGTAAATTCTCATATAAGGCCGTCACTTCTGTGAACAGTTCTTCGATGTCAGACGAAGTTTCGTCAAGTGCAAGCAATATATATATATATATATATATATATATATATATATATATATAATGCTGCATATATATATATATATATATATATAATGCTGCAGCGCTATTCTACTGAGAAATAGTGCCCATGTCTCGTATGGGCTGTTCAAAAATTGTCTATCTTGCGGGCTCGAGGTTGGTCATCGAAACGGATCACTGTCCTCTCAAATAGTGCCAGACGTCTTCCAAAAATGGCCGTCTCCTGCGTTGCAGTCGCGCTTTGAAGCAATAGAGTTTTAGTTTAGGGGACGCAAGCGGCTTGCGTACGCAAGAACTAGGGGAGACGGTACTGCGCATGCGCAGACCGCTACGTCGACTTGCGTCCTTGGGTTGTTTGACCGGCCGAAAACATCGCTGCCTCTAAGTGGTCACGTTACCCACGTGACTCGCGGTGTAGGAGAACTTACGAGTAGCTAGCGGGTACATAATCTAACAAATATTTCGCCAAGTGTCGACAGACGTCGTTTTAGATATATTAGAGAGGTTTAGCGTGCCCGGTATGCAGATAAACGCAGTTGGGGCAGAGCCATAAAAGGGAAGCAAATTTTTGGCACTGGCGTAATTGTGTTGCTGCCAAAAATTTATACCCGCAGCAAAGTAAAACACACTTGGTTACTGCAATATTAGCCGTTTTTGTCTGTCTGAGCATTGCGACACCAGGTGGCTGCACCATGCAGGCCGCTCCCGTTCATGGCTCCGCCCCAGCCTGCGTTTATCCGAATACTGGACACACTAAACCTATTAAATACTGCTTTTAAAAGAATAGTTTTACGTGCTTTACTTCATATGCTTGATTTCGTGTTTTAAAAAATAACGTATAAAAGATCAGACGTTGATGGCGCTGCGAGCGCATGCGCCCTCTCTGCGGCTTACGTTTGGGGCCGCTAACCTATAACATGCTATAACGTGTTTCTGCTTGCGTACGCAAACGCACCCAAGCGCTAGGGGCCCCAACGCATTGCGTCCCCTAAACTAAAACTCTCACATTCTTTTGAGATACGCTATAAAAAAAGCGAGTCTCAATGGCAATGCTGATGGCTTAAGACGAAGCCCCTAGATCGAGAATGGGCCTCACATGTTTAATCAAACTCGTGTTTTCTTCCCGACGTAGGATTGAAAACGTCGTTTAGTTTACGCAGTTGGGTTGAGTCATGTCTCGCAAAGCGTATAACAAGTTCATATGCGAGTATTTAGTGCTGCTGCACGTTCTCTCAAACCTTCACTTTTGAGTTAAAGAAATAAGCCTGGCGGAGCTCACCAAGAATTTTTCTCGTAGGCCAGCCATACGGGTATCGAAATCGCACCCCTGTACAGAACATACCTTCGGAGGCCGACGAAGGCTTCAGGTGTAGAGTGCTGGTTCTATAGTCTGACGCCAAGCCTGTAAATAGCGCAGTCACGAAAACAGCTAAAGCAAACAATCATCTGGCGGTTGTAACTCACCACTTTTGAATGAAGCGATTAAGAAACGATGAAGCTGCCCGCGTCACCAAATTCAGTCAAACCTAGACAAGCAAAACAGCACGTATGAGGGGCGTATTGTAACAAGTGAACTTTACCAGCGCACCTTTCTGCACTTTCAGAGCTGCATTGCACTGAAAGCGATAGCGCCGTCAGCGCCCTCTCTTACGATGGGCACTGAAAAAAAACGTACCTATTGCTAATAAAATGACGCTTTTCTTCACTCATAACGCATATAAAAAATTGATTAGGAATTTCATTTCCGTTGAACGAATCTAACTCTGCCTCGCTCCAATTTAAAAAAAACGCCTTCTTTCCCACCCTGCAAACATAGTCGCGCTTCAATCGCTGTCCCCATAAGCACCCTTGCCGATGTCGGCGACAATTTGTTTTGAACTGCTTTTCGCCCGAAGCTTCGCGACCTACTTGGATCGACCTTGACATGTTGACCTGAAGGTTCGGTCCCGTGCAAGGGCCGCACCACGTCAAAACTTGGAAAGTGCGACCCTTGCAACAGTATATAAGATACTGATTTTCCTAAAGGTTGTCTTTCTGGCTTTTTGACTAAGTACTGTGCAATAAGCTATTTAAGAAACATCAAAATTTCACAACAGCAGGATTTGAACACAGGACCCGTAGCACAGAAGCGGAATATCAAAACCATTACACCAAGGACGCATGCACTGACAAGAGGCATAAAACACCATTGCGAATTTCTCAAGGAAAAGCAAGCACATTCTCAGGTACAGTGCATTTGGATTTCACAGCATGCTGAACTGCTGCAATTATTAGTGATCATGTGTGTTCGCCATCTTCTGTACTCCGCAGTCTAGACATATTCGAAATTCGGCAGAACGAAGGCAAATATACTAAATAGGAGTCTCAAGAACGTCTGAAGCCGCAAGCACGAAGATCAGCAAACCCATCTACTTCCCATCATTCCTATGGTGGCTGAACTATCGTAGCACTAGAGCTCTCTCTAGCAATTATTGTAGAAAACTATGGTATTGGGACCCAGCTCACGCGACTTGCTATCAGTACCAGAACTCTGAAACAAGGGGGCTTCTTCTTCTTCCACTTTCAAAGTGAAATGACATCGCAGTTTTTTGTTCTGCCGGAAGTTTTCACTCGTCACACAGATGGTCCAAAGCCCCATGAGCCGCCAATGAGCCACGTTTTGGACGTATGGGCTTCTACCACATATATTTTGCCATGTCAACCAACCAGCCTGACTCAATGCACTGCCTGAAGTATTTGTGCTCAACAGAAAGTAGGCACTGCACCAATTTTTGGCAAAGTATGGACAGACATTTTATTGTAGACCTGCCGCTCTGCTTTCTACAGCTGGAATAAACCAACAAAGTTCCTTTGCACCAAAAAAGAAGAAAAAAATAAAAGAAAACCATATCACATAGCAAACACAAAGAGCAACACATTAGAAAGCACATGTACAATATACAAGATATTTTATTAAATACAAAAAAAAGACATCCTTATATAACTATAAAAAACAACATACAAATGTACCAAAATGGCACAAATTGCTGCACAATTGCAACAACTGAATAAAAAATGAATCTGCTGCAAACGGCAGCACTTGCGCCAACGCATGCACCCTCTGCCTTCACAGGGTTGCCTTTTATGAGCACACAGGAACTCTCCACTTATAGCACTGTGTGCAACTGAAATTCTTGGAGCATGTAATCTTTCCGATTCATGGACAAATTGAATTTGAACACAATTGAGTGAACTATGAATTTCTAAAGTCATGGAGTGGTCAACCCCACAGATACTGAGACAACACATGAAGGAAACAGCACAAGTTATTTGTTAACTTTCGCAAGAAAAAGAAAAGATGTTATTAACCACTCCAAACTTGCAAGTCCTTCTGCTTCACAGTAGAATACTCTTGCTATTTTTTTTTTTGCACTTCTCCTCTTGCTGCTTGATGTTGTTGCAGCCAAGTTGCATAGAATTTCAGTTCGTTTCACTTTAACACAGCACATCTGCAAGTTCATTGGAGTTTCGTGGATGACATTTCCCTCGTTTTACGTCAGTTCCTCATTCCTTGGTTTTCCTAAATTACTCTTAAACTTGATATCTAGCCCTAGCCGTGGAACCTTGTTTTGACTGAGTGTCAGCATGGGCCTGCAACAATGAAACAGTAAAGAACAATCAGCATTCCATACTAGTGAGTTAAACAAATGGCACCAAGTGTTCAGAAAAATCTTGTCAAATTAGGAAGATTTATAGCCCTTATTTAAAGCATGCTCATGTAGAGTTTCGACTGATTTACAGCACAAAGACAGAACAGAGTGGGTCAGAAGCATGCATAACACAACCTATTAACTACCAAACAATATGTAGGCATGCAAAACAGTAACAGTTTCCAAATAGTATTGATTTCATACCACTTCAGGAGCTCATCGAAAAAAATTGACATAAAACGCATTTTAAAGCCAGAAAGTGTGGACACAAAGTGCCAAAACATCTCGCAAGCTCCTCGCAGCCATCTTTTTTAATGCCACCTCAGCCAATATACGGTGCCCTTCTTGAAAGCAAGGTAAACAACAATGAAGGCTGATAAACGCACATGATCTGAATGCCTCGAAACTATTTGCTATGGCGTACTTGACTTTAGAAAAAGTGCCCACAAACGTGGGAAATGGTCAGCAAAGACTTGCAAGCCACCTTTTATTTAAACAGCTGCCTCAGCCAAAATATGGCATCTTCCTTTCGAAACTGAGTAAACCACGGTCCAAGCTGAGAAAGGCGTGCAATTTTATTGCTTTGCAGCCTTTTGCCCAGGAGTACTTGGCTTTACAAAAAGTGTAGGTAGCGAAGAGATTAAATTTGATTGGAGCATTATTAAGAGAAGGATTTCACTGACCTCACTAAGTAACTTCCCACCAGCCGCCACTCCCCCCCCCTTTATGTGTAGGTGCATGATCCATTCACAGACCATTTACTCAAACCTCACGTGAAAAAATGCTTGTCTACGCATACGAGTTCCCCATCATAAGTAATGGCCTTCGAGAACAAAGCACACCGAACCGTATGTGCCGGAGACCATACGTAGGCACATTGGCGGTGCTACTTTGGTTAGCGTTTCACTCGCACACTGGTGGATCTGAAGGGGAGACACACTGTGCCCCTCTTGTTCCACATGCCAGAACTTCAGTACCGACACTATTGAGCATACAGCGATACCCCTCCTTTCCATTCTCCATGTGCTTTAAGGGGAAAGGCTCCTCGAAACAACTTTTTTTTTTATTATTTGTACCAGAGACTTCAAAATTCAGCCAACTGGAGAGTTTTTTATGCAGATTTCAAATGCGCAATTAGTTTTTGTGTAGCTGCTATAGTTCTCGAGTAATATTATACTGAATGACAAATTATAGCTATTTTTACGGGCACTTTTTATGAACTAGACTAAAAATGAACTAAATATTGTGCTATAGCTCATTTAGCTCTTCGTAGATCAGAGTGCCGACATCTAGTCAAAAACCGTGTTCAGTTATTGGAAGTGGGACAACAAAATTTTGACACTTCAACCATTGTTTCTTTCAGTTCCCCGAGACATAACTTCGTACTATTGTAATTACTGACGACTGATATTGAAATTTCAAGTAGATATCAGCATTCTACATACCTTAAAGAGGTGTGCCAAATTTCGTTAGTATACACCAATTCTAAGTGTATGAAAGGCTTCCCGGAAGACACGAAAATATCAAAAAATTTGAAAACGAGAAAAACAGATTTGGAAGTTTCAAAACCTTCTATTCTTCAAAATCCAATTGTTTTTGCATGAATCTTGGTCACACTCAAGAGCAGCTTCACAGAAAGCACACAAAAGTTTCTAGAATGCTCCTGCACTGTAGCTTGGCCCTTCCCGGCTCCTACGGTTGGTCTCCTCGGTGCGAGCCCTTTTCACTGTGCTACGACGGTGCGCCCTTGCTTCTGCGGTTCGCTTCAAGTTCATTTTCTTTATGCGCATGTCATCAGAATGGTCGCTATGTGTGACTAACTCTTCTGGGGGAAGTACTCCAATCTCTTGTAGGACTTCTTCAAAGCCGGCATGGCCTTTATTGTACCACAGCAGGGCAATAGCCGTGGCTGTCTCCATAGATGTCCGGGAAGCAAATTTTGTTTTTGGACACAGCAGCCGTACCTTACTGTTGAGTAACTCCGCTGCGTTTTGAGTCTTGCCATGAAGGCACCGAGCCAGGAGCTTCTCATCAGTAAGGTGCTTGTATATAGGCATAATTGCCAAGCCCTGAGCTTTTGTCAACAAGGGGGTGTGGCGTGGTGTAGGCTCCCCCAGTACTTCAGCACGCCTATGTTTGCACCAGGAATCTGGTTCAGCAGGGCAAAATTTGTGGCTGCTGGCCCCATCACTGGAGCAACAATGAAAATAGGAGGCCCATATAGCAGTGTGTACATGCTGCGCACACTGCCCTTGTTATTTGTTATGGCTATTTGGTAGTATGTCTGCAGTTTCTGGATGGCTGCGACTTTTAGCTTTTCACCTCGTGGCAGTGGCGTCATTTTTCGCAGAGCAGTGCCTAGGCGTTTTGCAACGTGGTTGGTGCACTCTTCTTTTTCGATGACAGTGTCACCGTACACCTCAGCCCCACAGACGACAGTATAGGCTTTGCTGTCAGCATCACTCAAGAAACTTGTGAAGTGCAGTGGGGTCTCGTATGACAAAGTCCTCTGCCATATGCGCACTGCTACTTCAGGTTCCATTGCATGGGATGAACATCTTGTATTTTTTTCACATACAGAACGATGAAAGGCTTGCCATACCTCATCATCATCACCCATGTCCTTGTGGATACTGCAAGACAGTAATTTGAAAGGACTTCAAAGTCCAAGCAAAGACCTGTGTCCAGGGACACAGCTGTGCCCACTCCGTTGTGGCTTTTATGGCCCATATTTTGCCAAGTGCCGTCAAACATGACCGGCACATCGCCGCCACCAACGGCGTCCTTCGTGACTTTTCATGCCAGTTCCAAGTTTTGGCTAACAGCTTCCATTGCAGCACCATGGAGCTTCTTAGAAATAGCATGGAATGTCTTGTGATGCAGCGGTTTTGGAAGGCCAATGATCACACAAAATCGCGAAAGCCGGTCATATCCAACACCTATAGCACGCGCTGCCAAAACAGCCTTCACGTTTACGGCAAAGCCGTCGCGCGAGCTCCCGCTGTCGTAGCGAGTGTTCGCCCCGGGGTCACCACACGCACCGGCCGAGGTGATCCGCTTCGACGTGTGCGTGAACGAAAGCACAGATTCAGGGCAGTCGGTATTTTCGCAGCGTAGCTCTAGGTGCGACGAAAGTCCTTTGCGCTTCTCAGCTGCTTCTCGGACGGTGAGTTTCCGTTCACAGCAAGCAGGGCATGCCGAACCTGTCACCAGTGCCGTAAATGCGCCGATCTCGCACAACACCGTGCTAGCAGCAGGGGCACCGACCGACCTTGATTCGCTTTTGAAGAATTCCATCTTTTTCTGCAATGCACTGACGAAATCCACAGCAGCGTCGATTTCACCACTGTCGCGGTGACCGGTGTCGGCGGTAGGCCTAACTGACGTCGGAGCGTCGCGGGCGTCGTTCCCGGCTTTAGTTTTTTTAACAGTCTTACGCCGTTTCCCTCGGTACTTGTGCCGAGTTCGATACTTCCGGGCGTCGAAACTGCACTTTTTCGGGCTTTTCATCTCAATAAAACACTGAGAGAACACGGGAAACTGTGCGGCTAGCGAAAATGCGCTGCGGCAGTGGTTCGGCTTTGCTGCACAAAAGGAGCACCGCCGTCCAATGGCGGGGCCACGCTGCATGGCATGCAATTCAAAACGCGCGACAGTCTCGTCTTCTTTCTCGTTTTTCTTTTTTCTCCATGAACATACGAGACTGACAGCCATTGAACCTTGGAGGAAAGGGCTGACGCTGCACGCCCCGATGATTGCAAATGGCGGCCGGTGAGGCTCGATTGCGTGAGAATGATGCAAACGGCGCGGATTTTCTAAACTTTTGGTGGACTATAGAGTCACCACCGCTCACTTAGGCGCATTTTTTGGTGACTTCCCGTGCGAATTTCGGCTTGATATTTACAGAAATAAAAGTTTATAGACCAAAGATGACAATGCAGCTTAAAACGAAAGTGATGTTTTTTTTAGAGAACCGCGATTTTTCGACCCGCGTCTCCCCTTAAAAGAGCCCTTATAGTGAGCATGTACGTCCTTCCACATTAGACTGCTTCGTAATCAGCTATTGATAGAGCTTCAAAAAACAGAAGTTGGATGTGGATACTATCCGTCTGTCAAACTGTTGCAGGTCAAAGCCAATCTGCACCGCACAGCCAGACAGGAGCCCTGTTGTGCACAAAGCAAATGCTGGAGCTCCATGTAGTTGCGATCTGCTATGTAGCATAGATGCCGCCGCTGCCGCTGCACATCACCTGGCTTTAACGGGCTCAGGGTGCCTGGATGTTCTCGCCGGCTGGCGTGGAGGCCATCAAGGCACCTTAACAGGTCGAGTGCACTGTGGCTCACTGAGAACAACCGCATTTGGTGCGTCATAGGTGCCAAAATCAGAAATAGTGGCGTCTAAGTGAATCTGCAAAATCACATTTGATGTGCGTGTTGAGCTGACTTTCAGTAGGCAGAACGTTGTGGGCACATTCATCTTCGCCGTAGCCTTCACAGTGCAAGTTATTTAAGGAGCGGAAGCACCACTCCGTACGTTTCATTGCCAATAACTCCACTACTGCTGAATGCATGGAACTTTTTGTGGCAAAGTATTTCAGAAATAGTCTAATTTAACTTCAAACGCATCTCTCAACTTCGATAGTAAGTGGTTCAGGACCCCTTTTGAACACAAAATCATCAATAGAGAAGCTATAGAGAGAAATGCAGTCACCGACCGATAAATCAGACACCGATAATCCAGACATACTCGGTAATTTGGACAGCTTCAAGGCACCGGCAATGGCCCCATCATAGAGTTTCATGCAGTATACAAGAGGGAACTCTGGCGCTGCAGTCTTTGACCCACCATGGGAATGATGGGAAGTACATGGATTTGTCTGATCTTAGTGCGTGTGGATTTAGACGTTATTGCGGCTTTGAAATTTATGACAATGACAGCATATAAAGCGTAATAAACAGAGCAATCTGTACTCTTCGTGCAGAAGATGCTGCGGAAATGCACAATCGCTACTAATTGCAATGATTGAGCTTGTTGAGGTGGCCAAATCGAAACACGTCAAGCGTCTCAAGGCACTGGCATGCCCACGATAAATTCATAAAGGCGTTTGACATTGCTTGTCGGTGCATGCGTCCATGGCATAATGGTTTCAATATCGGGCTTCTGTGCTAGAGGTCCTGTGTTTGAATCCTGCCGTTGGTCAATTTTAATATGTACCGAATTATTTATTAAGCAGTAAATTGTTGAAAATGACGAGTTTACAAAGTCACGAAGCCATTTGAAGCCAGAAGTACGAAGTTTAAGCAAATCCATGTACTTCCCGCAATTCCCATGCTGGGTCAACTGCTCCCATTTCAGCTCTCGCAGACACTAGCACCAGAGTTCCCTCTAGTAATCATTGTATGAAACTCCATGGCCCCATAGACCTAATGTGCAAAGACCAATATTTTGGACAGCTGTCAGCTCTACATTAGATTATCCAGACTCTGTCCACGTCTGTAGCGTATGCAGACTCCGCCACCATTATCTTCTCTGGCAACCTCGATGAGACATAAAGCATGGCCTTAGAAATATGACAGTAAGTGTAGCCTTAGAGATTACACGATAGATGGTAATCCCCAAGGCATTGCATTGGTCACAGCACTGAGCCTAAGATTTAACTGCAAATGCCAATCTAGGAGGCTTCACATAAATTGTGAAGTCGCACCAACATCGCAATCATCACATCCATACCGGATGGGTGCGTGGCCCGCTCCAGTTTGCTGAACTTTCCTCCCCAACAGCGTTCAGCCATTCTGTGCTTGTTTGTTAAATGCGTTCCAGACAGCGCTCTGCAAGCTCCAAGAAGTCTGTCTCATGAAGTTATTGACAGTCCGTGTCAAATGGCAACGCGCAGTCCGAATGAGCCCGACTATGCAATTTAAAGGGCCCCTGAAACGGTTCGGACAAATTTTGTAGACGCGTAGGGTACAGCTTAAGTAGAACATTCGCACCACAATTTAAGTGAAGCGTTACGTATTAATGGAGCTACAAGCGATTAGACGTTACCCTCCTCCCTGGCCATGCTTTTCCTCCTCAACTCCTTCGCCGAGCGAGCGGGGCTAAGCTCCGCCTTCACTGGTTCAGCGTCACGATGCGACGTCACATCGTCCACTTCCGGTTGTTTTGGAGCCCGCCCGCGCGAGACCTCTCCGCTAGCCGCTTGGCCGTCGACCCCAAGCGAGAGCTATCGAAGCAGCGTGCGTTGCAAGCATTCTGTCGTAGCGCCGAACGTGTTTTGTATTCCGGTAACCACAGGCAAGCTGGTCATTTCGGCAAATGACTGGAGGCATAAACTCAAGCTGATGAAGGAACATTGTTGGCGCAGCGCTTAACCAGCCAAACAAAGCGCTAATATTGCTCTAACCAAGTGTAAAACAATTTAAACATTTATAAAAACACGTGTTGATGATTACACTCCTGCGAAAAATACACACCAGCAGCAAAGAAGAATACACTTCGTTGCTGCTACTGTGTATGGTTGAGCTTTGTGCCACCAGGTGGCTGCACCATGCAGACCATTCATATTTGCCCTTCTGCTCATCTCATGGCTCATCCCGTTACGGCACAGTTAAGCGGCCAGACTCTGTCCCCTTGCGCTTGCGTCTGCCCTAAAACGCTATTGCGCTAGTAATCTTCCGGTGTAAAATGACGGCCACAAACGCGCAAATCCTGGCGCCGATCGCATAGCGGCAGTCTGATGCGCAGCAGGCAGTTCGCTCGTACGCTGCCTTGCAGAGGGACACGATGTCGCAGCTTGACATATTGCCAGTCGCTACGTTTGCAGTCCACAAGGCAACAAAGTCCAATCATAGAGATCGCGAAAAGACTGCGACCGACTCTGACCGCGGAGCTCTCTTCAAAATGGAGTACGTTGTAACACAAGCAGACGACACACGCTGTGTGCCGGAAGTGCTTAAGTGTACTGAAAAATTGTTCTTGTGCATTCTCTTTATGTTACTTTCTTTTCATAAAAACAAATTAACTAACATTACAACTATTACGAAGATAATTTGTTTACCGTAAAGTTGGAAAAATTATCGATCACGCGCCCTTGTCAGCCAATCGGATAGCTCGCCCCACTGACGTCGCATGGGTGATTTCGGTCATATGGGTAGGGGCGGCTTAAAATTCCGCCGAGCAATGCGCTGCGATCGGCAGCGATGTGCATATTTAAAACCTTATAATAAATTACACGCTTTACGCGGAGCACTTAGATGTGTCAATTATTGATCAGAAGGACCTACTCTTACGACTCAATACGTTTGTAGAAAATCGTCAAAAGCGTTTCAGGGTCCCTTTAAGAGCCTGAACTGCTGCCTACGACAATGAGCTTGAATACGGACATCATTGATGACCTGCCTGGTTGCGGTGTGCTGATTCATGTCACCGTTACATTTCAAGGCTTTGCAGACGTTAAAAGTACAGTGTTGTCGTGTGCCAAACTGAACGATGGTGAAACAACTGAGCAAGTTCTCCCACCGTCAAAGTCTTCAACTCTGACGATGTGCTTTGTGCAACAAAGACTTCACATGCGGACCTGACTGAAGCCCTTGCATCGGCGTACAGAGACAACAAGAAACTGGCAGAAACACAGGTGTACTTACCATATTTACTCGCATAATGATCACACTTTTTTTGTAAAAAAAATTGACGCAACTTCAGGGGTGCAATCATTACGCGGGTTAAATTTGCCGCGAAAAGAAAAAAACTTTTTTTTCACTCCGCGTTTGCTGCGAGATGACAACAGGTCAACAAAAAGGTGTCTGCCACTGTATGTAGTGCGGGGCACCAAAACAAAAATGGCGGCCGGCAAAGCAAGCCGAATGCAATTTTTTTTATCTTCCCGTGAGAACATTACATGCATTGAAACAGTTTCTTCCGTATTAGTAATGAATAATATTGTTAATATCAGCAAGTTTGCGGCAATAACGTAGCCATGTCCACTTTGAGGGGACAGAAACAGATGGGCGTGCTTCGCTGCCAGTGACATAGAAACACATGGCTGGCATGATGCGGAAACTGCGGCATCTGTCTTCACTACTATCCTAATACGGCATGTTCCGCTAAGGGTGGGCGAATATCTTAGCTGTGTTACAAGTGTCGGTGTATGAATAGGGTACACTTCTAATGTATCAGTGTAAACGTAGCTACTATCGTTGCCGCTCGCGATTTGTTGTGTGCCCACGAGTGCAGATGAGAAGAATCGAAAGGCGCTTTTTTTGTTGTTGTTCACCACAACCATTATAAAGCCTACACATAATAAAGGCAAGTTTGGTTGTACCTCTTTTTGTCATGGAAGTGCAGAAAGTGATGAAAGTAATGAAATGGGGCATCTACTTAATGTTTGGTGCATGAAGACAGCTTGATTTGTCTTGAGTCGTTCGCGTAGCATTCGACAGATGGTAAGCGTGATTATTATTAGCTAGACTTGGCACACAACATCACTGCAGCAAGTTCGGGGTGCGATCATTACACGGGAAATAAAAAAAATCTAATTTTGACGACTAAATTCAGGGGTGCGATCATTATGCGAGTAAATACGGTAGTTGCACGTAAGCATAAGTGCATGCAGCAATGAATCAATCACCTCTTCCTTGCACAGGTGCCTTAAAACGTAATTAATTTAAATTTTGGGGGGGATATATTCGTTTTTTCGGACATTCAATGGTTCAGACTTGTTTACGTTCCCCGTGGAGTCCGAATTATCGGTCATAGACTGTATCCCAATATTTTTGACGAGAACAGCAGCTGTGGGCTTTTTTTTTTTTAATGTTCCATGTAACTACGTACTTGCTCGCAGCGACATTAGGGCCCTCAAACATGCCACCAATGAATAATCGATGCTGCATGAAGACCTAAGGCTCAACCATATGTGCAAGCACAAATTAAAGGGTTTTCCGATCAATACTGTCAGGAAATACTAAACATGCTAAATCAGCAAAGCCAATGGAACGCACCTGGTATGGAACGATGTTTCGGGGGTGCATGTTTAACCTCTCCTTCAATGTCTTCCTGCAAATAGAAAAAGAGCACAAGAAAAGGTAGATTCAATTCACTAAACACTTGCAGTCACCATAAATTATATTGTCGCATAGTAGTGATGGTGAAAACCCTCGCGACACTTGCTGTTCCCAAGCCGCTGCCCCTTGCTACTGAAAGGCTGGCTTTCCTGCAAAGCTTAGACGTCCAGTGGCTAATGTGTTTTACAAGTGAAATTTTGCCAGCAGCATGAAATTATTGCAAAAGTCAGCATAAAATCAGATACTTTCTTAGATTCTATAGGAATGAACACCAAGAACCATATTTGCTTCAGCACAGCCAGCAATACATTCTATTTGTTTCGAATACCTAGTTTTCAAATAAAATATGATTTTTTTTAATATTCAATAATGTTCAAAATTTGAATATTTGCACACCTTTGAAAATAACCTATCAATTGAATGAGCTTTCGTAATTGACGAAAAAGTGGCACTTCGTCGCCACCATCCTATCAACAACTCGTTCGGTCACAATTTTGCAACTACAAAGGCAATAATGCTAGCTCTGACGGCAGGCTGCTGCAAAAGCATACCGTACCAATTGCATTGCACAGGCAATTTTCAGATCAATTTTTCTGGAGAAAAAAATCTACACATTAGAAACTGGTAAATACGGCATTTTTGTCCGAAGATAACATGTTTTTGATGCGCTTCCTGTCCCCTAGAGCAGCCATGACAGACACAGCAGCCATTGGGATGATGAATAATGCAGTCACATTGGGGTCAGGCGCATTTGTGTCGATGAGTCACATTTGTGTTATTCAGTGAGAAACAATTTCAGTATATTGTCACGAGCAGGGTTCAGCCCCTTGACATCCCTGACGAACCATTTTTCTGGGTGGGCCTTGATTTTTTAAGGCCTTTCCCCATCTTAACCACTCGCAATAGATCGGTTGCAGTCGCTAATGACTACGCAATGTGATACACTGTGACAAGAGCACTTTCCACTTCCATCCTGCACTATGGTGCTCCTCGTAAGTTAGCCACGTATCACGGCCGCTGCTTTCTGTTTAAAGTATTTGACGACATTCTTTGTTCCTGCTCGACTAATCACAAGTTCGGCGCTGTGTACCATCCACAGACAAACGGCCTTACTGAACACCTCAACCGTACCCTTACAGACATGCTTGCCATGTACGTGTCTGAGCACCACCAAGACTGGGACATCAACTAGCCTTTAGTGAACTTCCCCTACAACTCTTCCCGTCACAACACATCTGGCTACTCACCTTTTCATCTACTGTTTTGCTACAAACCACCAATGCCCATGGACATCATAATCCATCCGAACACAGACACATCAACTGCCTATGCTCATGATGCTCTTGCCCACGTTAACATTACCCGCCAGGTTGCCCATGATTGCTTATTGGCTTCACAGGTTCACCAAAAATGTCTTTATGACCGCTGACACATGGAGGTGAACTTCCCTCAGAGATCGCTCGTCCTGCTATGGTTGCCGTCACGTCGGCCTATAAGAAAAACTTCTGTCACATTACGTTGGCCATTATCTTGTATGCAAAGTCACTAATGTGACCCATCAGATCACTTCGCTGAACCCCAAGTGAGCATCTGCAACAACCATGAGTGACATAGTCCATGTCCCGTGCCTTAAACCATACCACTCTCGACCCAAGTCCTAACTGCACCGAGAAAGTGCTTCTGCCGCCGGCGGTTAAAGTCACGGGCGGTGATCCTGTGGTCGGTACTGGAACGATGACTGTGCAGCTATCTAGTGTGCACGCGCTAGCCCTACCATTGCTGCAGCATTGCAAGTCTTGCCTTGTAAAAATATCCTTGTATATAGATCTTCCTCCGTAACAAATAATGAATGCTTCAGAACATAAATATGTTCGGGTACCAGCCGGTACCTTAGATAAGGATCAAATTAACCAAAAGACAGTTTTGTCCGAAAGGCGAAGCATCGATTGCAATAGCAAATTATTAGACAGCTGTACGCACTAATGAGTAGTTTTATTGGCTGTATAAACTTCGAAACACTCGTATACTAAATTAACAAGCATGGTGTCACACGCACACAGGCAAACAAACATCTCACTCGATAGTGGAAACTCTCTCTCAAAACGGTGGCGCAATGAAAAGTGGCACCAGCAGTGAGCAAATTGAGCTTTGTGTTGCCTCTCGGTTCAATGTGAACCAAGCAGCGCGAACACAGCGCACACGAAGCTATCAGCCCTTGGCGCACCTAGACTTCGTAATCATTGCAGATTGCAAGATAGGGCCCACCGCAGCCACACCGTACACAGCTGCTGCCTGAATAAGCCAGTCGCATTAACAAGTCTATAAACAAGTCTATAATAGGCACAATATAGCTGCAGGGACATTTCGTCCCATAGGCAAAACAGATGGCTGCCTAGGGTGCCCGCTTATGGTGTATCCACACGACGAACGGCTCCGCGCCAATCTGTGCCGCGGACGCTTATTCCGACGCCCGTCTGGCTGTGAAGCGCGTCCAGATGACAGACGGACTCAGCAGACGACCGCACCGGAAAAATAAAGATGGCGGCACCGGCCGAAGCGACTGCCGTCCGCCTCGAACTTGTCAAGTCGTCGTCGTCCACTGTGTGGCCCGTAACTTTCAAACTGAGGCTTGTATTTGGTTTAAAGGGGTGGAGACATCAAAATTTTCGTTGATGCGTTTGTTGATTCAAACGTTGCGTCATGCTTCAGGGAGCACGATACTTCAGGACAACATTCATTTGGGCTAGATGGTGCATACTTGAATTACAAAGGAACAGCGCCAACGAAGACCATCACAAGTAGAGAGAACGACACAGGACAAGCGCCAGTTGAAACTCCGACGATAGGCTGTCACATAAGAAAGGGCCCTGTATTTTCGAAACATAGTTCAGGACAACATTCATTTGGGCTAGATTGTGCATACTTGAATTACGAAAGAACAGCGCCAACGAAGACTATCACAAGTGGGGAGAACGACACAGGACAAGCGACACAGGACTGGCGCTTGTCCTGTGTCGTTCTCCCTATTTGTAATCGTCTTCGTTGCCGCTGTTCCTTCGTAATTCAAGGAGCACGATACACACAGTGGGATTCATATATATGCGCTAAATAATTTAATAATAGCATTATTATACCGAGCGATTTCAGTTTCGGTTTCTGGGCTCCGGGGGATGCTATGGCGTCACAGAGGAGGAAAGGCAACATGGCTTGGTCACGTGGGCCACAAAAAATAGTGATGTAAAACGATGCTGCATCGTCTGCTCGCGCGTACGTTTGCCCTCCCAGCAGAGGTAAACAACTGGCAATTCGATAAGTGCATGTCGCGATTACTATAATTATTGCGAAGAGCGACAACAACGGTAAGAATATATTGTGGCTTGTGAAAGTCAGTGATTCATTCCGAAGCGCCGTAAGCTTTAGCTTTGAAGTGAACCGGAAAACGCCTAGCGATGATATCGGCGGCCCCGAACGATCAGAGGCGGTGAGGCTGCCGTCGGTGCCAGAGTGACCACTCCTCGGTCGCTGATTGGCCGCTTTGCCGTATGGCTGCCGCACAAATGGGTCCCGGGCCCGTCCTCTCTACGGCAAGGAAATCGCGCCGTTCGCGAGCAAAACCGCCGTCGCACGGAGGCCCGCGAACGGCAAACAGCGTGCGGAGAGTCTCCGTGCCGGTAACGTGGACGGGCCCTCACATTGAGAAAGGCCAAGCGAACGAGAGACCGCTCCGAGCTGCCGAACTATGCGACTATGCGAGGAGGGAAGCGGACAATACGAACACCGCATCTGGTCCCATTCGGAGTCGGCCGGCCGCAGTTTGCCGTTCGCGGGCCGCCGTGCGGCGTTCGTGTTGTCCACTTCTCTTGTGTCCGTGTCTGCACGCTTTACCCCTTCTTTGCATTAAGAAAGGATTTCTATATGCCTGTAGCTCGGTCATAGTGGAGGCTATGCTCGGTCGCTCGGCTCAGCAGGCTCCGTAATCGGCATTTCATCGCTACTCATCATACGTCACATTTTTGTGCTAGTGCTATGACATCAATATTTTCGTTCCTCCTCTGTGACGTCATAACTGCCGCGCTAGCGATGGGTCTCGACCACGAGAAGGAGTTTTTAATGACTTCTTGGAGCTGAATTAAAATTATTTTGAAATGTTTGTAGCCTCCAATACCTCGTTCTGGGTGTCCATGCATACCGAAGCAGCCTACAACATGCTTTTTATAGCCTCAAAATTTGGTGTCCCAACCCCTTTAAATTTGTGTCCAGAAGCTTCGACAGCAATGCATTCGTGATGAGTGGGCACCGTTTCCGAAAGAGATACTCAGATTCTCAGTGTGTAGGCTTAGAGTGGCTGTATTGGCTGAACATGGCCTCGAAGATGCTGCGGCGGCCCGGGCGGATCTCAGTAGCTGTAATTTAATATTATTGCTTGTTTCTACTCACTATAGGTGACGCCATCAGTGTAACAAAGGCTTTGTCATACTTGTTTTTCACTCTGAATGAAAATGGAGATCGAAAGGAAATGACGGTTGGCTGCAATGGCTGTTGTTTTGTCCGAACTGGATGATGATGAGTGCTTGTTTAATCGAAAGAGGTCTTGTTACGCTCTCGTGTCCGCGTAATCGGTAAGAGTCATGTCCTACAACGCGGAGAACTGCTCCACGAGATCTAAGAACAAAGCTGCCTCGCCACTCTGGTTCATTTCACTCGCTCTTGTGCAAGTCGCGCGCGCACAAACAGACACGAATGGTGTCAGCAGCGATGAAGCTGTTTTAGAAAGATCCCAAAGCCGCGCTTGTTGCCAGACTGTAGAGCATGCCAGGCTAAATCCGCAGCATTCGACCCCCAAAATCCGTATGACAAAAATAGTTCGGCATTTTCCGTCCGTGGGGGTCGCGGATGACGCGCGGACGGCACAAATCCTGACGCGTAGTCACGTGATGCACCGTCCGTCGCGAAAAAGACGGATTTCGTCCGTCGTGTGGATCCACCATTAGGGAAGGCTGCAGCAAACGATCGCTCCTTAGCCTGCTTGCTTCAGCATGTCGCACAAGTGGGCTACAACCACCAATGTATTTCATTGGATGCAATTGAATAATGTTTATTCAATCCATTATTATGGCTTCACGTAACAAAACTGATACCAAGAAACCTACAAGCTAACTTTTTCGTTGGAACTGCTAATGCCTTAAAAAGCAGAGCTTTAAATGATACACTTAAATTTAGTGCCATAGTGGAGAGGGGTGCAATAATCTGATTGCCTCGAACTGCAAAATACCCTGAAATGCTGCTGTATCTCTGCTTACCTTTGGCGTCAAAAAATTTTTCAAGCAATATACTAATGCAATATTCCAAATAAGCTTAATGTTTTTAACAAGGAAAGCAAACTTTTACGATTACTTAATGGTGCAGCTTTGAAAAACAAATGCATGAAAAAGAACTTTATGGGTACGACATCACTCGTGCACAGGATTCCCATCACATAACGTTATGCGCAGCACGTTGCCCAAGGATGGTCACTCCTTTTAACATTGTATCAATGCAGTGCAGAGGCACATTGCTTAGCATACTGGACTACTCTTTGGTTGTTTCAGCATTCGTCAACTAAACACCGGTAAAATGTGCATCCTGGCACCCTGCAGAGCTTGTCCTGTAGCACTGTGCATGCGTGCTGTGAATGTTCATGCAGTGAGCTTTTGTAGTTCCTGCACCACCTGAAACGGTGTCTTTTACATAAAAACTGCAATTTTTTTCTCACGAAACTTGACACACAGCACAACATCCAAGCCTGTGTCCAAGGACAACGTCTTGTAACAAACGTTTATGGTGAACTGAATTCCAGCTGTTTAAGCTCCGCAGTTACGTGCCAGCAATGGGCCTCTTCGATTATACGTCCCAGACAGACCCCGAGGCAGTGCTTTCAACCGATGCAACTGCTCCAACTGCAACAGCATGCAACTGCTGTTCAAAGGGCCGACAGTTGATGGACAAATGTCTCCTCAGTAGCCAACAAGCTCCTTAGGCCTGCACCTCCAGTAATTTCGAGAACTATTAAAGGAACACTAAACGTTAATATTAAGTCAACGTGGACTGTTGAAATACCATCCCAGAAACCTCGAAATGCTTGTTTCGTGCGAAGAAGAGATTCATTTTAAGAGAAAATGCGTTCTGAAGCGTCCGCGTACCTCTAGCGCAGTTCAAATCGCCCGCCCTCCTATCGAGGAGCGGTGACGTCATGGTCTCATAGTGACGTTGCACCGTCGGTGGGTAAAACGGCGCCCGCTGACGGTGCTTTTCTGTGCAAAACACCAACGCGTGGCCAGAAACAGAGGCAAGACAGAGCCGACAGCAGCGCCAAAGCGGAACTATGGTGGCTAGCGGAAGGGAAAGCGCGCGACGATAAGCTGGTTCTTTATTGTATGACGCCAACTTTGACGCTCGTTGCAATGGACAACCCTGACGACACATTGGCTCGCGATGCTGGGCTCGACGTCAGCGATTTAAGCACTGATGAACGTGACCTGCTGCTGAGGGCTCGCGCTGCCGGCGTCGTTGCGTACTAAGACAGCAACTGTATGTCATGGCTGTACATATTCGCAAATTTGTAGCTTTTTCTTCGTGAAAAGCTATTGCTGCACTCCACCTGCAGTTCTTGCGCTTCGGAGAATGCAGGCAAGACCGACTGAACAGCGCTACGGGAAAGCATTGCTTTTAAAGGCACTCCACATGACTTTAGTAAGTCGGCGTTGAACTTTTAGTCCTCTGGACGAAAGTGCAGTGAGCACACTATGCCATTTTTCGGCTCTTTGCCAACGCGCTGTGGCAGAGGTACGGCACTTAACCACTTTGAAAGGAGAGGTTCACTCGCTGGCACACAGTGATAAGTAACGTTGGATTTGCCGCTGCAACTGCCCTTGGCCAAGTTCCGCGGACCGTTTGCGCATCCCACGACATCATATGGACGTGGCATTCACGCTGCTTGTTCCAAATGCAAGCTTCGCGAGCCAGCAGAACCAGCGCAGCACGACGCGATAACGAAACAACCGAAACTCCAAAGAACGCGCGGCGCAGAGTCAAGCGAAAACGAAACCTTTCGACCACCCATACTACTGAAGGGTAACGTCAAAATGTTATTTTTCTTAGAATGGAACAGAAGTAGACAAGTAGCATTTTCTTCCGTTTTATAAGCTAATGAAATCATCTTTTTAATACAAGTAGTTGAGTACTAGTGGCATAAATTATGATGAGGAGTGCCTTCACCATCGGGCTAGTACTGGAACGTCGCTGGGGGGTATCAAATCGTGTCATGCATTTACCTCAATTTCTCGGTTACTAAAGCTCTGTTCCCGATTATATTGGCGCCTTAGACGTTCTAGAGCATTGCTTTATCACTTTCAATTGACTTCATGTATTAACCTTTAGTGTCCCTTTAAGGGGAGAAGCTCCTCAGAAACTTTTTCTAAATATTAATGCTAGGAAAATGAAGATTGTACCACTTATATAGCTTGATATCCTCATTCCAAATCTGTTTTTAGTTCTAGGATAGCTCGATGCTTTTATGTCCTAAGTGCCATGCATAAATGAGAAACTGTGCACGTTTGTGCAGCTGCTGGACCTAACAGTTACCATGATATAGCAATGCAAAATGGCTTTTCTTGTGGCTAACATTCCACTGAGTGATGATAACTAAGATAATAGAGAGTTGTAGTTTAGGGGACGCAAGAGGCTTCCGTACGCAAGAACTAAAGGCGACGGTACTGCGCATGCGCAGACCGCGACGTCTACTTGCATCCTTGGGGCAGCCGAAAACAGCGCTGCCCCTAAGCGGTCACGTTACCCACGTGACTCTCGCGGTGTACGAGAACTTACGAGTAGCCTGCGGGTAGATAATCTTATGAACCTTTCGCGAAGTATTGACAGACATCGCTTTTATAAATATTTGAGAGGTATAGCATGTCCGGTTTTCGGGTAAACACAGGCGGACGTTGGGGCGGGGGAGTAAACTGGAGCGGCCTGCATGGTGCATCCACCTGGTGGCGCAAACCTCAAACGGACAAAAACAGCTAATATTGCTGTAGCCAAGTCTATTCTACTTCGCTGCTGGTGTAAATTTTTGGCACTGGCGTAATCGTGTCGCTGCCAAAAATTTACACCCGCAGCAAAGTATAATATACTTAGCTACAGCAATATTAGCCGTTTTTGTCCGAGGTTTGCGCCACCAGATGGCTGCACCATGCGTCCGGGACGCTCCTGTTTACGGCTCCACCCCAACGCCCCCGTCCGCCTGCGTTTACCCGAATAACGGACACGCTAAACCTCTCTATTAACTGCTTTTAATAATAGCTTTATGTGCTTTACTTCATATGCATGGTTTCTTACTTTAAAAAATGATAACGCAGCAAAGATCAGACGTTGATGGTGCTGCGACTTCACTGCGGCTTGCGTTTGGGGCTGCTAACATACAACGCGTTTCTGCTTGCGTACGCAAACGCATCCAAGCGCTAGGGGCCCCAATGCCTTGCGTCCCCTAAACTAAAAGTCCCTAATGTATTATCCACTCCTGCTATAGCCCCATCAGGGGCTGCAGTATGTGTAAGAATGTAATTCCCTTGACAGGCAACATTTTGAGATAATTTCATGTATGGTGCTGCGTTTTCAGTGGCTGGTACCGAAGTGTATTGAACATTTCCACTCTTAAAAATAAACTGATTGCATTAAAAGCTAGGCAAGTGCAGTCTGCACATCTTATTATGCACACGAAATTTGGTCTTGATTGGACCACAATAAGTACCTCAAATGTGCACAAAAGCTATGTTTAGCCCAAAATATGAAGCTGAGAAAAACGCAATTGCAAGTTATAAAAGTTCTTCATTTGTGTTGCAGCACTGAAATATGTATAAAAATTGCACATAATGCAGGCCAGGGTACCTAGATCCAGTGCACAACCTTAGAATTCACCTGTGTCATATGTTGTTCCCTCAGTCTTTGTGACCACCATGCTCAAGACGAGCCTTCTTGGCCAGACGGCGACGGTGAGACCTTGCCTCTGCCGTCAGCTTCATTGACATGCTGGAGATCCTTCTTCTGTCACAATCTTTGCTCAGCGCAACTAGTTCCCTGGAGGGAAGCACTCGTAGTTCCTGCAGAACTTGTTCATACCCTTTGTGACCTTGGTTATACCACAAGAAAGTAAGTGCTGTTGCCATCTCCACAACTGTGTACTGCACGTATTGTGTGTACTGCAACTCTGGCAATAGTTGGACAGAACTTCAAGTCTAGGCAAAGCCGTTTCCACAGAAATGGCTGTGCCTATGCCATTATGACTCTTGTGGCCTCATTCCTGCCAAGTACCATCAAGCACAACAGCTAGATTGGCAGATCCCACTTCCTGTGCTGTCACTTTCCGAGCCAAATCGGAGTTATCAGCCACTGCTTTTGTAGCAGCGAGGTGAACTTTCTTTGTTATGGAATTATGGGCCGATTTACGCTCGAGCCGCCCATCGCCGCAAGCCGCACCGTACGCTTGCGGTTGCGCAAAAAATTGCACGTATCCAGCACGTGTGCACAAATTACCGCTTACACTACACAGTGTATACCTTACACATTGTAAACCGAAATTTGTGCACATGAGTTTGATACGTGCAATCTTTTGCACGACCGCACGTGTGCAGTGCGGCTTGCGGCGATGGGTGGTTTGGGCGTAAATCGGCCCTTAACAGTTTATGGAGCATTGGTTTTGCAAACAAAGAACTGCACAAAATCGGACGAGTTGATTGTGTCCAGCTCCAATTGCACGCGCCGCAACCACTGCCTTGATATTAACGGCGAAACTCTCTTTTGGGCTGGCCTAAGGGTGCACTCCACTAGCGTCGTCTGCCGGAGATGCAAGCCGCAACCAATACATTGACGAGATAACGGACGTGGTACACGCTGCATTGTTGCAACACAACTCCAAAAACAACGCAAGTCCTTTCCATTTTTTGGCGAACTCGCGGATAAGAATGTCGCACCGTCCCCGCGGCGCTCACCAGTGTGTTCAAGAGCCGATCTCGCAGATATAGGTGCTTGCGGTCTTCTCGCCACTCCTACCTTGGTTCTCGAAGATTCTCAACTTTTTCTCCGATGCGCTGCCGAATTCGTCCACGCTGTCTACAAACCTTGAGCGGCCGGCCAGCTCTGAACCGTCGAAAGCGTCACAGTCACCGAGGATAGAGTTAGCTGCCGCGGACCTCTCCGTTGCACGCTGCTTGACTTTGCGGCGGATTCCCTTGAACTTGTGCTTCGACCGATACTTTTGAGATTGAAAATTGAGTTTCTTCACAGGATATCCATCAAAACAAGGAGCAGAAAAATGCGTGAAAGCCTGGGAACACGTCGAAAGAGCTGCGCATTGCAGGAAGAGCAGATGAGCTCTGGCCACGTCGCGCGCTAGCAGCCAATGGCGTGGCCGGAATCGTACCATGCAATTTGGCGTGGTACGATTTGGCGTGGCACTCGATTTTGGCGGAGAAATCTTGTTTTTATAGTTACTTCCCTGGGAGATTATTACTTCCCCTGGGAAAAAGTGTAGGACTACTGCGCGGCACAAGCCCAATGGCTTGCGACGCCACGATTTGACACAACACATGCTGGAAAATTGGCCAGATTTGCACCTTTTCTAGCCACCTCGAGTGCTTTCACTGAGTTTATAATTTCCCAATCATTTATGGCTCGGATTTCTTTATATGTGAAAAAGGAGGGATCAATCTTGCTGAAACAGTCGAAAACATAAAACTGACTTTTTTAATGAAAATAGCCGTTTTTTGTTCGGCGTCTCCCCTTAAATGCAGGGGATGCAACACCCTGGGCATCTTGCGGCACCAAACAGCACTTCTGGAAGTTAGAATTCAGTGTACATTGTACTTATCTGCCAAATTTGTAACTTATGGGGGATGCCTGCTGCAATTTCGACATTGTGGTGCAATTCCTTGTTGATGCTGGGACAAGATAACATGTGTTCACGTGCAGCTCAGACGTGAACCCAGTTATGAAGAGAACACGTCGGTACCCAATCTGGTGATAATCTAAGAGAAAAATTGCTCGTTCAAATGAGATCAAAATGTCTGTGCTACTACACAAAAAGCAAGTGCATTTTGCAGAATAAGTGCCATTTAGCACTAACTCTGGCTTAGACTCTGCTCAAATATATAGTATAAACTGACATTGTGGCTGAAATATTGATATTATGCAATAGTAGCCATAGACTAAAAATTTCAACAAAACTATTTTATTTTTATTGGTCCGAAGACATGCACCCGCCCTTAAATGTACCATATTTATTCAAATCTAGGCCGATAGTTCCTTTTTTTTTTTTTTTCAAGTAATCATATACCAAATGCTACGGTCAGCTTAGATTTGAGGTATTTAAAAGATGTGCCCATTTTTAATTGAGATTGATAAATATGGTAAATAGCTAGCACCATCTAGAAAAGTCAGTATCGCAGCCGCTAGTAGCCATGCCAGTAGCCAAGTGAAGTACACGAGTGACGTGACCATTTTGAACTGCGGCGTAACGGATCTGGTTTTTTGTTCTGTCATCGGCGTGCGGCGTAGCATTATCGCAATGACACCAAACAGGTGATGCCACTATAGTGCCGCTTTCAAATGAAAAGTTGTGCTAGCCACAGAAGCATCGTCAAATGCTCAAGCCAAGTGGGACTTCGGGCATCGACGAGAAAAACATCTGTCATTGGACGTTTGAAGATAGTGCACTGTTTGAAGATAACAGCGATAAGAAAGATAGCGATGATGTAGAATGAGCTCGGCATGTTCATTATTCAATAATGCCATTTTCATTTTGTGAACGCTGTCGCTTTTTTACAGCCTACATTCGAGATAAGTTCCCCCTCACCCTCTGGCTTCAGACTTTCGAGGGTCAGCTCAGACTCTGGGTCGACCTAGATTCAAGTAAATATGGTAAGTATCCAATATTAGGGAGATTCTAAATGTGTAGCATCGTCTGTAGAAC
The DNA here is from genome assembly GCF_050947875.1 of Dermacentor variabilis. Classification (NCBI taxonomy): domain Eukaryota; kingdom Metazoa; phylum Arthropoda; class Arachnida; order Ixodida; family Ixodidae; genus Dermacentor; species Dermacentor variabilis. The sequence continues at coordinate 60,012,688 of NC_134568.1, read as the reverse complement.
CTATGTCAAACTGGGGTATCGTTAAGCCAGAATTCTTCGGCTTGTAGTTGGCTTAGTTTCTAGTTAACTCATATGCAAGAACACAAGGGTGCCATCTTGAACCACGTGATCGGACATCTGCAAGGTCTATGAGAATGTGGAAACGCATCAGCCTCTTCAAGCAAAGGAAGTGCTATTGTGATCAAATGTATAAATGATGAGCGTTGCAGGATACCAGATGAGACAGTCCTCGAAGTGTCTGAAGTGCTCTATTACAATAACTAGTAGCGTGCAAATATAATACTTGAATGGGTTAGTATTTCATTGAATTCCAAAGACACTTACTAACCAAAACTCCTAATTTCTTTGTTGTCAAGTTTTCAAGCCAGTTTCAAATGGGGCTGTATTCTGCAACGGTTCGCTTTGGAACCAGTTCACTCTCACGAACGCCATTGTTTGGTGCTTAATTGTCGTCACCCTTGGTGGGTGCGACTACAAATTTTGTTGCCACACAGGTTGTCAATCATCTGCAAAGGAAACCGTCATCTGCTACGAGAGGAACTGCGGAGAAGTGGTTCGCTTGAAAGTCGCGAGTGTCCGCGCGCATGATATCGAGGGTTACTAGGGCAACTGTGGCAGTCTGTTGGAGGGACGCAAATGGTGGCTTCATTGCTGGCGGGTGTTGTCCAAAGACAACAATGTGACGAGAGGCAACGGCCCGAAGCATTTGACATGAGCGAAGGCGAGTTCCTAAGGCATTTTAGGCGCCCCAAAAACAGGATGCGATGGATTTGCAACACGGTAGAATAGCACGGACCAAAAGATTTAGTAGCATTGACACTGCGATGTCAGTGCTGTGTGCGCTACATTTTTTTTTCTTCTTTTTCTACGGCTTGTTTTTAGCAGTGCATCTGGAACGCATGAGCTATTGGGTTGTCCCAACCGTCAGTCACTGGCTTCATTACCGCCGTCGCTAGGGTCATTACGGTTAAAAGAAAAAGGGGTACGAAATTTTTCTCCACACTGCAGGAGAAAGCCAGTCAAGAACGTTTCCTTGACTGTGGCAAGATTCTCCAAGTTGTGGGATGTGTGGATGGAACTCTCATCGCAATCCTCTGCCCCAAGCTCAGCTATGGCTGAACGAAATCCTATCAGAGCTGTGGCCTACATGCAGAAAACTGCTTTGATTGCTTACCACATGCTTAACTTTATGATTGCTTAACTCACTCAAGCTCTTGCAGTCATTCAGAATCGCGGAGCAAGTTTCATTTTATTGAATTATTCACGTCATTCCAGGGTCAAATCCATGAAAACCCTGAACTTGCCTGACCTTTCGTTGCGTCGAAAGTCATCTCGCCTTAGCCTTTTTCATAAAATCGATTATTATAACGAGATGAAGGCCGTTCCGTTTCATCCACCTCATTACATATCTGCAAGGACCGATCATCGCTTCAACATGGGTCTACCTTCTTGTTGCACAAAATTGTGTAATGACTTGTTCCTAGAACAAGTGTCGCATGGAACCACCATCCCTCCACAATCGCCAGCATAACTGATGACCACAAGTTCCAAGATTGCTTTACAAAACGCCTTGTAATTTTTTTTTTTTGCTTGCTGCACGCCATGCCATTTTTCCCCTACTCCTTTTTGTAGTGCCTTTGGGCCCTGAAAGTATTTTAAATAAATAAATAAATAAATTCAGGGGTGCGATCATTACGTGGGTTAAATTTCCCACGAAAAGAAACACTTTCTTTTGTCATCCCGCATTTGCTGTGGGATGACAACGGGTCAACAAGCAGGCGGCTGCCGCTGTCTGTGCGGGACACCAAAACAATAATGGCGGTCGGCAGAGCAAGCCGAATGCGCCAGACATTTTTCTTGTGAGTACATTATGCACATTGAAGCAGTTTTTTTTCATATCAGTAATGAATAATATTGTTAATATCGGCAGGTTTGCTACAATAACGTAGCCATGTCCACTTTGAGGGGACAAAAACAGATGGACGCGCTTAGCTGCCAGTGACATAGAAACACATGGCGGGCATGATGCGGAAACTGCAGCATTTGACTTCACTGCCACCCTAGTACGGCCCGTTTCCGCTAAGGGTGGGCAAATACCGTATAGTGCGGAATATAGGTCGAGGTTTTTTACAAAAAATATTACTAAAAGGTCACCCCTCGACTTGTATACCGGCCCTTGGCACAACATGAATAGTCGTCTGGCAACATGTAGGAGCGCAGACCTTTCGGCATCCGGATCGTTGTCGCCTCCTTGGTGACTGACACGGCCTACGCAGTTGGACCGACGCCATCTGCCCTTTTTGTGCAGCGATCGTTCCTGGCGTTGCTAATTTCCCGACAACCCGCAAAATGAGCACGAGTACTTGACGTCAGTTCACCGCGGCATTTGCTGAAATGAATGCTGAAATGCATGGGAACATGTCTGCCCAGCGGCAATTCGGCGTGTCGGAAAAAAGCGTCCGGTACTGGCGAACGCAGAAAGTCAAGCTGTCTGCCTGCAACGCGCGGAAGATATCCTTTCGCGGGCGCCGCGCGGTGCACCCGGAGCTCGAAGACAAGGTGGCGGATTTCATCCGCGAGCATCGTGCCAGATCTTTGCCAGTAACAGCGGAACTCAACCGCACCAAAGCTATTGAGATCATCTGAGAATCCGGACTGCCCAAGGAACAATTCAAGGGCTCCATTTATTGGGTTCGTCGCTTCATGCGACACAAGGGATTTGCACTTCGACGGCGCACATCAATCTGCCAGAAGCTACCAGAGGCATACGAGGACAAGCTGGTCGAATTCCAGCGCTATGTTATCCATCTCCGGCAGCAGCATGGCTACATGTTGGGACAGATCGGCACCGCTGATGAAACGCCGGTGTGGTTCGACATGCCATCGCCCACCACAGTGTGGGAACACGGCGCAAAAGAAGTCAAGCTTCTTTCTACGGGGAACGAGCATTCGCGCTTGACGGTGATGCTCACGTGTACTGAAGAGGGCAGAAAGCTGCCCCCGTACATAATATTCAAGAAGAAGACGCTGCCGAAAGAGGCTTTCCCGCGGGATGTTGTCGTTTGCGTGAATGAAAAGGGCTATATGGACGAAGCTCTCATGCTCAATTGGATTAAGACCGCCTGGAAACGGCGACCCGGCGCACTCCTGCGGTGTCCGAGCATGCTAGTCTTGGATGCCTGTCACGGGCACTTGACCGCAGGTGTGAAGCAGGCACTTCGCGACGGGAGGACGGAACTCGTCATCATTCTGGGAGGCATGTCCTCAACACTTCAGCCACTGGACGTCGTGCTCAACAAGCCCTTTAAAGACCGTGTCCGTGAACAATATAATCAGTGAATGGCCGGCGACAACCCCAACCGGCCGGCTGCGCAGGCCGCCTCTCGCCACTGTGGCCACATGGGCGTCGCAGGCATTCAAGTGTTGCATTAGCAACTCCTTGGACAGCACCGAGGATGACATGTTGTGGGACGCAGCCAGTGAAAAGCAGTCTTCGGACGAGAGTTCAGACAGCTCAGACGAATGAGCAGGTGACGACTCTGGCAGCACCACTAAATAAAACAGTTTTGTGCCTTATTTTTATGTTGGCTTCTTTGCTCAATGTATGGGGGTCGACCTTTATTCTGCCTCGACCTATATTCCGCATTACACGGTATCTTAGCTGCGTTACAAGCGTCGGTGTACGAATAGGGTACACTTCTAACATAGCAATGTAAACGTGGCCACTATCGTTGCCGCTTCCGATTTGTTGCGTGCCCATGAGTGCAGACGAGAACCGAAAGGCGCCCTTTATGTTGTTGTTGACCAAAACCATTATGAAGCCTACAAATAATAAAGCCGAGGCAAGTTTGGTTGTAGCTTTTTTTTTTCATTGAAGTGCAAAAAGTGATGAAAGGAATGAAATGGGGCATCTACTTAATGTTAATGTTGTGTTAATGCTGTAATGTTTGTGTTCTGTTCGTGCAGACCACTTGGCATGCCTTCAAGAGTCGTTCGCGTAGCATTCCACTAATGGTAAGCGCGATCATAATTAACCAGACTTGGCACACGACATATCGCTGCAACAAGTTCAGGGTGCAATCATTACACGAGTGCAATCATTATGCAAGTAAATACAGTAGATATGTTTGCTCTATTGGGGACTAGGCCTTACGGAGTCGCCATCTGTCGGAAGCGCCTCCCTTGCGTAGTACGAGCGATCCCGCAGCGCGCTCCTCATAGGTTTTACTTACGGTGCTCAATAAAAACCACACAGTAGCCCTCCTGATCATTTCTGTAAGTACTCTCAAAACGAGGGAAGTATTTGACTGTCGAAATAATAATCATGGGCAAACTGAAAGCACAGAATCGTTTACAGACGCGCTCTCTTTCCCGAATACGTACAGTGAATGCAACTGCGCGCGGTCGCCGCGATGGAGTGTCCTGAACCGGCTTCTTTCGTGAAAGGTAGGCAAACGCCGAGAGTAAACTATTAAATATGTTCTTAGTGATTTCTCTGTAAAACCAAATAGAGCAGAATGAAGCCTTAATGCAGCAAGAGCACGGGTTTGCAGCGACCGACTGCGAGTCTGCATGCACGTCCGTGCACAATGTTTTGCTTTTGCTGCGAGTGTGTTTTTGCACCGCGCCGTGAGCTTTAGGCCGCAGCATATGAGCATTTGACAGTACACTAGCAACTATTGTTGCGTGGAGGCTATCAGAACTGTTCAAAAATCTCGTTAGAAACTTCGACGCCTACGGTTACTGATGTGCCGTCACGACGATTCAATCTTTTTTCGTCTTCCAAGTTCTTGGACATTTCAATATTTCTCAAGTTGCGTCTCATTGTATGTTTATCGGTCATCTCAGCGTGCGATTTCCTTCTGCTTCTTCATAATCCGGTGCATTTTTTCATAACACAAACATGACCATATGCCATGCCTTTCTTTATTGTGTGTCTTCCACTCCCTTTCCGTTCCAGTGAACTTGCCAGTATTTAGCATAAACGAGTTCATAGACCAAGCCGCCACGACATTAGCCGGGCAGCAGGCACGGGCGAGCATCTCAGTGCATGTTTTCTGCTACTCACCGAACAACGCAGTGCCGACGCCGTAGCAGAAATCTTCCCCGCGTCTGTGCATTCTGCATACCAGAGTTGTAGCCGATGGCTGTTTGCCGGTTCCAAGTTTCGCGAGCCAAGCTTCATGCAGCTTCTTGTCCTGCAGCTACCTTGAATAAGGCTGACACTGGGCACCATTGCGTACGTCTGCCACTACATATTATAGTACTTTCAAATGTTGTCATGCAGGCACCCAAGGCAGAAAAGCCTCACTACTTAATCAGAACAGAACAGAATCAGAACAGCACAGGTGGGACTTTAAACTTTCCTTTTCAGCTCGCTCGGCACTTCCGAAGCAGCCGACAGGGCCGCTTTGTCAACGTGATCCCTCATGCCATGCCACGCTGACGGTGGCATAAGCTTTTCCAGTGGTGGAGCTCACCCCCAATATAGTTCATGGTCCAAGCATGCGACATTAACGCTTGTAGATCTACAGACAAACCGTTAAACTGTACCAGCTTAAAGAGCAGTTTCGTTTTAAAAGTAGTAAAGTGAAATGCCCGACTCAGCGGCCATTGAACATAATGTTTTCTTTCTGCATAAACTGTACCAGTTTATTGTGTACGTATCGATTAACATGTAGCGTTTCTACTTTTTGCCACGAAATCACGGTGGTACGCTGGCCCGGCAGAACAACAAGCCTCAGATGGAACTGCCTCCAAGTGCAAACACTGAGGGCGCTTGGAAGGGTGAAGCCACGTCAACATCAGCCCCATTTTGGCGCCATGTCAGAGTCTGAGCGCTGTGGCCAGACTCTGAGCATTTTTCTTCAGCATAGAAGAAAAATTGGACATCGTTCGTGCTGCCAAATGGGGTACAAAGAAGCCTGTGCTGGCACACGAGAGCGATCTACCGTTGACTACGGTGTGTGTCATTTGGAATGGGAAGAAGTTGCCTGGCAGTGCTGCTGCGACCGCGAAAATACATCGGCTATGAGGTTACACTTTTCACCATCGCTGCCTCTGTTATTGCCGTAGTGTCACCTAACAAGTGATGAGCACAACATGGAAAGCGAAAGTACGGGTGATTCAGGCCTGACAGTGGCAGATGCTTTGCGTTACGAGTTTTAGGCCGCCATCGTCACTACTAGCCCGCCACGGCATTTAACGAAAATAAGACTTGTCGCTCAAAGTTAACAAATACTGCATGTTTTCTGCCCTTTCAATGCACTCTCTCGTAGTTCCGTTTTCGCCAGGTAAGTGGGCGATCTCACGCTATTTCAGTTAAGCAGTACTACTGTTTAGTACCTACTTTTTTCGAGCACCGGCCAACTAAGGTTTAACAAGGCTTCACTGCATAAACGTTGTGCAGCAGCATGACCATGCAAGGTCTTATTGAAGTGTTAGAACGTTTTCTCTCTTTTTTGAGTAAGAGGATGATAACCGAATTTCCTTTTTGTTTTGTTTGTCCCGTTCTCTACGATGCACTCACCCGTATTACAAAAGTTTTGCCCTCACAAATAGCCATCGCATTCTTTTTATGCAATCCCTCTTGGCTATTGCGGCTTTACAGGGCAAAAACAAGCAACACTGAAGCACAGAGCTCGTATAGGTATCATGCTGGTTCCCCAACAGCAGCGATCGCTGTGATGAGCAGCGGCATCGGCCTCATACAGGAGGCTAGTGCAGACAGTGATTTCATGTCTAGTAGGCTTGAAATGCATGATAATGATGCCAGTGTATCCCAAATATTTGATAGCACCTGGTGCTTAGATGTTTCAGGGTTCCCTTAAGTTGGCCGTACACAAACGAGCATGCACTGTTATGTTTTAGTTCCTACTACAAGCAATCCGATAGTGAGCAGGTTTCCCATTTTCTGCAGATACACAGACGCCGGTTATCTTGGTTGAATCGAAACCGATACACCCAAAACAGTTCACAACACACACACCCCGCGGCTGACGACGCGTGTCACATGTTTGCACCTCCAACACATTTCCGCATACTGTAGTCACCGATGCACCAAAAGGCTACACACTGATTCCCTGACAACCTTGTATGAATGGACATTGTGTAAATTTCGCAATGTACGAGCTAAAACACCTCCACATCATTCCACAGCACGCAACAGCAGTATTTTCAAGCAGCGTCGCGCCGCATTGCACAAGCCACAGAAAAGGAAAGGCTCGCCGCGCCCCCTTTCCTCCTCACCTGTTGAAGAGGTCCACAGGCTGTGCATGGTTCTGCTTTTATTATCTGTCTTTTGCGTGTGGTGGGATACATATGGACAGGGATATAAGGGATGAAACAGCAGTTCATGTTTCTCGTTCACGGAGCATGCAGCTGTTTTCTTTTTCTTTCACGGTATACGCATGCGTGCAAAAAAAGTTTGGTTTTGTGCTTCTTCGGTTAAAACCGACCCAAGATCTACTAGAACCAAGAGGCTGCGGCCCTTCTGCTTTTTTGCCCCGAGGAGAAAAACCGTCGAGCTTGGTTAAAAGTCGACAAAGCCTAGTGAGAAGGCTGTTTGAACGTTTGTGGTCCGGACGGCACCAGGAATGCCTAGCGGCATTCAAGAGCCACTGACACTCATTTTGTACCCTTGTCATGCAAAATTTGGTACTACCCTCTCTGGCTACTGTTCTATATGCCTGTAGTTTGAAGAGGCTTTACAAGAGGATCTGACAACTAAGTTAACATGGGCGATAATGAAGTTATTTTTAGAGAAAGTGAACTAAGGTCTCTTGATTAATGAAATCTTCATCATCTAGCAAGTGCTCAAACACGGACAAGTCAAGCTCCAGCACCACTTGGGATTACGGAAACATAGTGGAACCTCGATTATACATCCCCCAATCAGGTGACGACCTGCATATTACAACAAATTGGCTTGGTACCAGCAAAACCCCTATAAAAAGATATTAAAAAGCTTGATTATAAGAGAATGTTACGCTAACCCCGCCTCGTACGATGCCTTTGTGCAGTCTGAGAAAGAAAGAAAAAAGCGCCAAGCAGACGCAGGCTGGCACGTAAACACACTGAAGCCAGCTGATAATGAGTTACATTCACATTACATTCGAATAACAGCAAAATTCGTCATTTTGAAACAAATATCCTTAATTCTACAGTTTTTAGTGTTACTTTGACAACATGTAATTTTATGTTTAGATCCAATCCATAGAAAAGTCGACAGTTGCAAGAACTTGTGTGGTTCAAATCGATGCCATCCTTGCTGTACTTGTATTACAATTACGGTGCTGCAGTGTCCTGCAGTCTTTGGCACTTCGACTCCGCTTATTTGCAACATTATGGTGACATAGTGCATTCAATATCAGTCCCGTTTTGAAAGACAAGCAATTTTGATGGCCGAGAAAGTGGGAAACTCCGTTGTGGCTCAGCGTCAACGATACACAGATGGCAGGACCAGCGGGAAGTGCTCTTTAAATGCAAGGCCAGTCGAAGGACTCTGGACCTCGTAGGGGCCCGGTACCATTCCTGAATGATATGGTTGTGCGGCCTCTTTAAGAAGTATTTAATTTCAAACAAAGCTCAAAGTTGACGTGATCCTATGCGATCACTTCTGGAGATAGTTTCACTTTTGCGAGACTTTGCTTGCCCCAGTACCCAACCCCTCAAAGTATACGGCAGATAGTGCTCTTGGCACCGATAACGAGCTTGGCACAGTGCCAGAAACACTTGCCAGAGTCACTTCTGGTGTCGAGTCACCAATGTTTTGATAAAGTAAAGCTATCTCCGAAAGGGATAGCGCAAGAATACCGCCCAAGAAAAGCTATCTCCACCTCAGATAATGGCAATAAGTAAAGGAAACTTGTTTCCGAATTGTCCCTTCTTTCCGACTTATGCGGGCGTGTTACACAGCGTTGACAACATTTGGCAGTTTATTTGTGCATGTGACCATGTTGGAGACTTGCTGCCAGATGTTGCAGCTCTCGAATAGAAGCCGATGTGTTGCGGCTGGGCAAACGTCAAGAAAAAGTTCCCCGATCATCCTTCAAGGTGAGAATAAATATTCGCTCACACCTCTTCCAATTAAATGCTTGGTTGTCATTTTTTAAGTAATTTAATCTACCTTCCTTGGAGCAGCGCAGGTTCGTGTCGCAGGCTTATTCAGGTGATTTGTACTCATTTTTTGGGCAAGACTGAGCATAACTGCCTATATTCTTAGTTTTTCTATTATACGATGGTTTTGTGTGGTCTCCTCAAAGTTGCATTATCAGGGTTCCACTGTATACTGCTCACAGGTGCTCTCCGCAAGTGGCACTCATCGCTAGCGGCAGGTGTTGCATGAAGAGGGTACACGTGAAACGAAGTCACATCTGCATGCCACAGTGCTGCTCAGTGGTTGCAGCCACGCAGTCACTTGCATGTGAAAAAGGCTTAACTCTTTCCTTCCTGCAGAAAATGGCAGTTTTTGCGAAGTGTCTACATAGTTTTCTTTTCTTGGGAATATCTTGTTGTACAATGGATTGTTTTACATGAAAATGTAGCCGATTGTGTAGCCTTTCCCATGTAATAAAATACAAAGTAAGCAATGCCACATTTTTTGATATTTTATTTCCAGAAGCTGAAGAAAAGGAAGGAAAACATACACGCGAAGATATAAAATTGAAACTATACTTTACCACACATAGAATAATAAAAAAACTGGAATATACAAATGATTGTCCGTAAACTCAGGTACACTTCCTGAAAATTTGAACACTCTAGTAAAGAAGTACATGTTCAAGCAGGCTCTGATCTCAGTGCCCAAGATGTATGTGACAATCGGCGAAATATTTACGCGTAGTTGTAAAACAAAGATGCGCTTCACAGGTGGTGCAAAGAACATTTGTTGAGACATTTCTTGGTGTTCGCATAGCCCTGCTTGCAGTTCCTTCGGTTGTCCACCTTCTCAGGCTTGTGACGAACCCAGTCGGGTGGCAGATAAGATATGCTGACTGGTTGATCATCAAGATTCAAAATTTGCTTGATGAGCATCTCTCGGAAAGAAAGCTGGTCAAAGCGGGCACTCAGACGTAGCTCAAGAATATAGAGGTGCTCTTTCCGATGCTCTTGAACTAGAAAAAGCTTTTTACACAAGCAATATCTATGCAGTGGAAAAAGAGTTTTCCACCAGCGCACACATTTACGAAGGACATTGTATGTTCCAATGATCTGGTCGGATTTGAAAACGCCCAGCATACCTGCGTTGTACTCATGCACCAACAAGGGCTTTCTTATGGTCCTTTCGCTTCACTTGTTGCCCACTTTTGCACGTCTCTTTGCAGGCACACGTTCATTGGCTGTACGAATGGTGCTCATAAGACTTGCGCCCAGACGCTCCTTCCACTGAAGAAACAAGACGTTTCCTTCCCTGGTCCTACTAATGTCTCCACGTACAGCTTTCTTTTCCCATTTTGAACCTTTCAGATCACCAGGGAAGCTTCGATGATCTTTTCTCGTTCCACATGCCAGCGTTTTGCACAGGAGGTGTTCAAAAAGGTGCTTCAAAGTATAAAAATTGTCCACGTAAATTTTGTATTCCCGTCCTAAATATTTATCACAAAGTTTACCGACTACATCACAAGCTAATCCATGCGGTCCCGGTGTCTCCCGCTTGCCAGTGTAAACGAAGAACTGCAATGTGTATCCAGTTTCTGGCTCAGCTAAACCCACAATTTTAACCCCACTTCATCACCTTGTCCCGAATATATTGCCAGATTCCCGAGCGTGCTTTAGATTTCACCATCCATTCATCGACTGAAATGGCTTCCCGTAGCTGAAAAAATCGTGTCAACGCCTCGTTGATCTGTCGAAGTAGCAAGAATACCTTCCGCAGTTTGCCAGCTGAAGCAGCACTATCATCCTCAGGGTCCGCGATATGCAAAAAAGCAAGCAGGAGAAACGCTTCCTGCTCATGATCTTCCCTGGGAGTAGACCGCCGTAAATTGTTCCAGTGTTCCAGTACAAGTGGAGTCAAGGTAGTTGCATGATGCCCATGTAAATCAACAGTGCAATGAAACGCAACATCTCAGGGGGCGTGACCTCTAGCCAAGAGCCATCTGGCTGAGCATAGCTGGGCTTCTCAAAAATCTTCATCCCCGCATACTTGTTCGTGTGTGCACAGAAAGTGGCAATCGTGTCGGGGGTAAAAAGTATCATGAACATGTCCAGTGTACCGAGAAACCTCCGCGTCTCACTCTGGCCCGTCATGCCCAGGTGTACGCCAAGTGCGCCTTTCTGCGAGAACTTGACTCAGCCCGGTGTGTTTGGCAAAATATCGCCTCCACATGTAGTTGACACCCTAAAAGAAAAACGTAAACAGGTGTCACTTACAAAGCATGTGCACCATATAACAACACTGACATCCGAAACTATGCTTACCTTGCCACACTAGTTGAAGGTCCGGGCTTATAGAGGAATCATCACTGTCGGAGTCGAAATCAGATGATCCAATGTCCTCTATGGACTCCTCACTACTGCTCATATTGAGAATATTGGCATCAGAAGCAGCGGAATCACTTTAAGAAGACTTCTTTTTCAGCAGCACGCAATGTGTTTTCGGCAGCATGTTGCGAAAACTCCGCGCTACCTCCTCTGTTGCTTTTTTTCGCAGGAGCCTTCGCTCCAGAATGGGGGGGGACAAAGAAAATGCGCAGCAGTTCTATTACTGGCCAGATGGCGCTAGGCGTCCGTAAGCGCGGAGTTTTATTTTTGGTGGGGCATTCAAAACTATCGATCCATAGTGATCAATGCTCTATGGCACGGTACGGAAAGAGAAGTCTGTATTGCAGTGAAGCACATCAGAAGTAAGACAGGAGAAACTGTCTGGGGCCCATGCTGATGCTTATGGCTACCAGGCATTATCAGATCAAGTACCCACACTGTGGTGCCCCTTCATGCATCTGGACAACACCAACATCTAGGTGGAAACCTGTCTGCTGCTAATCTGGCTGAGTGCCTAAAGACACCATTTCTGAACTACAAATTTGACCAAGTAGCAAGTTTCGGCAATGTTTTAGGCCTTCGTTCTAAAGTAGTGTCCCAGCAGGGTGCTTCAATGGCCAACTGGATTGAAAATGTGGCTCTAGAAGCAAACTTCAAGCAGCTCAGGTATGCCCTCAACAATAAGATTTGAAGATGCTCCTTTCACATCAACACTCAAAACACTTAAGCTCACCAACCAGCAGCAACTTTCACTGCCACAAGCACAGGTTGAAAGATATGTGCATGATGAAATTCTGGGCAAGAACAAGATCGGATGTATGTGAGTGGTGGTGCAAGCATGGTGCACACTGTTCGCTCGGTTTCTGATAAAATACCTGCCAATACCAGACACTAGGATGCCTGGTGAGCACCTCTTTTTTGGTGCCTGAAGGAATTCTGACATGCAGAAAGGTGTCACTTCTCCTAAAATTTGTCGAGCAGCTACCATATTTTTCTGCATATAAGCTTCACTCTCAAATACAACAGCCCCAAAAGAAACAATATGCGGATGCCACGCACTGTGGGAATCGACGTAAGTGAAGCTCTCTGCACCGTTTGCTTAGACAATTAGCAGTGATGTTACAGCGAATGTTTATATTTCTTTAGCATTTAGTGCAATACTACAGTGGCGACTTGCAAATATGTTAAACATTACCTTGTGTGCATCAATGCTATTTGCAGTACACAGAACACAGAGCAAAATCTTCGCTTGAGGCATTGTTGTGCACCATTGTTCACAACCTCCAAAAAGGTTAGCATTGTCACTGCCTCACACAGCACATCGCATCAAGGCAGAAGTGTTAAAACTTTGAATTATGGGGCTGTATGTACCAAAACCACAATCAGATTATGAGGCACACTGTAGTGGCGTACTCCAGATTAAGTCTGACCCTCGGGAGTTATTTAATATGCACCTAAATCTAAGTACACGAGCACTTTTGTATTTCAGTCCTGTTGAATGTGGCTGTTGCTGTCAGGATCTAACCCCCTGACCTGGAGCAACGCCACAGCCACAATGGTAACACAGCAGGCCCATAAGTATTGATATGACCCCCCCCCCCCCCCCCCGCCCCCATATGGCCGCTTCCATACTGTCGCCTAGATGCTACGATGCTTTAATGCGGCTTTGCGTCCACACGCCCTGCATCAGCTGCTTTGCCTTATCGAAAACTTCCAGAAAGATCTCATTTTATTGTCCATGTGGTTTAGTACAACACAAGGCACTTTCACTTGCCTGGTTCTTGAGAAAAAATGGGAATTTGCCTTCGTCTATGGGAATCCAGCTGTTGGCAAGACTGCTAGCATGGACCTGTGTCGTCACCTATCAGCAGCTGTTAAAAGCAAAGCAATCGTTCCAGCAGGGTTGCTACGTGGGAAGGGCGGTTAAATTGAAAATGCCTACACCTACAATATCAGCCAAGTCTAGTATGGCAGCAGCTCCCATCAGCAGAAAATTGGCACCACTGGACAATAAAATAAAGATGACGAGGACATTGTACGGCACATGTGTATGTGGATGGAGAAATTGGATTTTTGCAACACCAATAGTATTTGTATTCGAAAAATATTCTATTCGCACTTGGTTTTCATTATTAGAATTTGCTAAAAAACTGAGAATTTGGTATTCACACACACCTCTAACGGTAATGCCTCAGCTGTCATTGAAGACAACAGTGACAGCAACAACAAAGGCTATATCCATGTTGGGAGCAACATATCAGCAGGATTTCAGTACAAATTAATAACAAGGGCTGCAACATTCACATGGCACAAGTTTACTTGTCATTAATTGTGCTTCAAAAGTCCAGCCCCCTACTACTTTACAAAGATCAGAGTTATGAAGGTCATCATATATTGCGAGCTGTCTCATATGTCGCAACATGCAGTACTCTATATGGAAAGCAGTCACTGTATTTCTCAAAAGGAAATATTTAAAACCTACAAGTTAATAAAACAAACTTACCCAATCTTAATGTTGCCATCAGCTCGGCGAACATCAGCAGTCCAGACAGCGATCTTGTCAAGTTTGGGACGAATTTGGACGACAGCGCCGTTTACGTCGTCACTGAACTCCTCAAAGCCCTCTCCTATCAGGCACAGCAACTGTTAAATACAGACAACAGAGGCATCGCAACTTGACATTGTCCAAAATTATTGAAACCCCTATAGTATGTCAAAGCCTAGAAATTATAGAATTCCATGAAGCTGTGCCACAAGCTAACAAATATACCCTGCATCCTATTGGGGTATTGCTGCAGGCAGAAGGAATGGTACCTAGAATCAAGCCATAGCATGTTAAAACAGGCCCGTAATTTTGTAGCAATGCCTTCTGCTTGATTCTATGTCACTTTTATCATCCACTATTCATGGCTGGATGATCGCCCAATAATGCAAACGGAGCATCGCTACGAGGATTGACAAAGCGTGAAAAGGAACATCGGGAAAGGCATGAAAAATCGCAACCCAGGCCTTAATATTCACGTGTTCATATTGTACCCACATTTTTTCAATCATTAACAGTTCAGCAATCCCTGAAACTGCCTTTGCAAGTGACCTACTCCTGAATAGACTGATTCCACCAGGTGTATGCTTCAATAAGTGAGCAGGTCCCGTTGCAGCCCTCAGACTATGGGACCCTAGTCCAATATACAGTGACCGTACCAATAAATCGGACACCGATAATCCAGACATGTTTGGTAATTTGGACAGCCTCGTGACACCACCAATGGCCCCATAGACTTAATGTGTAATGGCAACAGATATTTCAGACAGCCATCAACTCTACATTCGATTATTCAAACTCTGCCCGTGGTTGTAGCAAATGCCAACTCTGCCTTCATTATCGCCTCTGGCAACCACGCTGAAACATGAAGTATGGCCTCAGATTCCACACTAGATGCCAATCCCCGAGGCCTTGTATTGGCCACAGCACTACAGGTTTGTTCAATTCAGAAAAGGTGCATAGCACCACAAGCGAAAAGGTGCAGGTGGTGCCAGTTACGGTGTGCCGGGATGCACCCACTCACTGCAAGGTTCAAGGATGCACTGCAGCGGCACCTTGCCTTGCACCCCCTGTTCAATTGAGCAGGGGCATGCAGGGTGCAAAGTTGGCACTTCTGGGAATCGAAGGCCTAGGTGCAGTGCCGCATTAATAGGTGCAGAAGGTGCACAGAAACTTGGCTGAATGGAATAAACCCTACGCCTCAGAGATTTAACTGCAAGAACCAATCTTGGAGGCTTTGCCTGCACTGCGAGGTTGCATCAACATCCCTATATTATATTCTAATCCGGCACCACTGCGCATTGCCCCTGCTGTTTCAATTTGCCTTCCAGACAGCATTCCGCCATTCTGTGCTTGTTTAGTATGCATTCCAGACAGCACTCCACTGGCTCCAAGAAGTCTTTCTCATGAAGTTATCGACAGTCCGCATCAAATGGCACTAACGGTGCCCTCGCAGTCCAACTCCGAACGAGTCTTGAGTCGCAGTGCAAATGAGCCCGACTTCACAACTGAAGAGCCTGAATGCCCCCTACCACAAAAAGCTCAAATACGGGCATTTTTGATGACCTGCTATCTCCCCCACTGTCAAGCAGCGACTAACTCTGATGATGATGATGAATAAAGGGAAAATCAGACATCCACCCGTTAGTAGCAATTGCTACAAAGGAAACCCATACAGATTCCTAGAAAGAAAACCCTCAGAGTTGAAGAAAAATTCGTCCTGTTCCGGGACTCGAACCCGGGACCACCGCCTTTCCTCTACCATCTACCATCTCTACCATCTGAGCTAACCAGGTGGCTAGCAGATGGCAGGGCCAAGTCGAATTCGTCGACAACACGAACCAAAGGCAAGTGTTTGACTTAGTAGTTCTGCGGAAACCCGCAAGGTGGAGAGAAGTAATAAATAAATGAATGATGATGATGATGTGCCGTGTGCTCTGGAGCCTTCACATGTGGATCTGACTCTAGCCTTTGCAATCCTTGCAATGGCATACAGAGACAACACAAAACTGGCAGAAATACAAGTGCACTTTGTTGCACATAAGTGGAAATGTGGGCAGGGATGCTATAACGTAAAGCCATTCCAAACTTTTCTATTCCAATTCTGCAATCAGCCCACTACGATTGGTCTAATTTTCGGGCCACCCCTGCTTCGCCTGTCTGTCATGCAACGTCCCAAAAACTGCGATAGCTCGCCATCTGATATGATATGTACATACTTATGTCTTTTCGCCATTAGCCCTCTGCTATTGCAGAAACTTTTTTAAATATCTTTTTTGGATACATTTGTTTTTTTCGGACTTGGAGTTGCGTTTCCCATGGAGTCCGAATTATTTGTCGTCGGCTATACTTCTGTCTGTATATTATATGCAGGTTGTACTACAGTTAAACCTGGATGTAACTAACCTCTATGTAACGAATTCCCAGATTTATCAAAAGGTTTTCATTCCATAACACCACCCCCATAGAAGCCAGTGTATTTCTGACCTCCACATAACGAAGGCATTGTGGCCATTAACCTTGGTAAGAATTTTCGACGCTGATTATTATCGTAAACAGTAGCCCCACCGAAAATTTGGGTAAATAATGCATAACTTTTTTAATTGATAAATAAGGCAAGCAGCCAATTTTGAGAGGAAAGCATGCAATCATAGCGAGCCAGAGCAATCAATCTAGTGTGCTGTGATGATGAAAGCCGCTAGCTCCCCTAGCACCGCTCTGTGACAAGCGAATCAGCCTCTGAATTTTTGGCTTACGCATTATGACACTAGGTCTCACTACAGTGCCTGACTGTTTCAGTTTTTTTGTTTTTTTAAGGCTTACAGTCGCCGACCGATTTTCCGGACTCCAAAAATTCGGATATGCCCGATTATTCGGATCGCCGTTCTCCCCATAGACCATAATGTATAACAACTGCCGAAAGTTCGAACACCTTGCAACCTCCCGTCTGATTTTTTGGACACTCCTTGACCCAACTCGATCGAGGGCACCATGCACTGACTCTGACCGGTGCACAGTTCCGACTTACTGAATGCCATTTTTGTTTTGAACAAAGCCTCCTTGCTGCCCCACGAAGTGGCGCTACTAGAATAGCTGACAATGAGGCAAGCACTGCACTCAAGACGAATGACAGCTTCTGTGTGTGTGACTGAGTGCTCGTGTGTGTCTCGTCTTCACACCATTTATTCTCAAGTTTCTGCACTAAACACTAGAAAAGATTGATTAAGGGTGTGTCGCCAGAAGCAGCGGTCCCCACTGGACAGCCCGTAGTTAGCCCACATTCTAAAGGTCAAGCACCCCAACTCGACAATGGCAAGAAGGTCAATGCAATTTCTGATCCTGCTGCTGGCAAAGCAATGCGGTGAAAGAACACCAGGGAAAGCCCATCAGACCTGGGGAACAGAGATGTTAAGCGAGGAGCACAATGATTTCACTGGCTTCTTCTGATCCTTGACATGTAAATACTGTACATAAAGCTGATTTTCTCGTCCCCCTGGACTTACCTTTTCATCTGGCACCCAAACAAGCACCAGCCCTGGAGTCTCCGACCACTTGGACACCAATTTCGTAGCAATAAGTACTTGAGTGAGGACGAGCCATCATTTGTGGTAGTTTCGGCAACTTTCAATATTTTTGGACTTGCTCGATTATGCCTTTCAGTCATGTCGTCCCCATTTGGAGACATTCTTTTTACAAATGCTGTCCAGTCACAGCAAGAAAAAAACTGCTCAAGTGGTTCCTCTGCTTACTCAACATTACCCCCATTAGTGCTACATGTGACCACCTTGTTTCACGGGAATTTTGATATGCCGCATTCCGTCAGCAGTGGAGAAGCACAAGATTTTTGTTCCTCACTATGCTTGCAGTCAATTAACTATTACTTGTACAAGTGCTTTGGGCCAATGATCCAAATATTTTTTATGAATAAATGCGACACCAATCACTGTATGCCAAGTTGAAATCTAACTGCTCTGTAATTATGAATCCTCACTAAAACGGAGAAATTATCTTCCTAATGTCTTTGCTTTCTTTCCAGAGTCTGTGGCAGCTTAGAATACAATATTTACTCGAGTCCAACACGAACTTATTCCCCATAAAACGGGTCCAAAAATTGCGTGCGTGTTAGAATTGAGCACTACCCTAAATCTGCGTTAACACATTTCCAATGGCATTTCAAAATGGTTGCCTCGTACGCGCTTCACGACTAGCTGCCATAGCTCCCGTTATCTGCGTTTGCTCTATCAGCATGGAAGTGCTGAAGATATGCCGAGTTCATCACGATGCACGGAGACATGTGCAGAAATGGACGAAAATTGGAAACTTGCATGTTACTAGCGCAAACAGGAGAGGCATTCTATTCCGGTAGCTCCCATGTACGGCGCGGCCCCTATCTTGTAAGCGATATACAATGGAGACGGTCTACGCCCTCTACTAGAGGGCCTCTACGCATCTAGGCGCACTGCACTGTGCTCTCATCACTTAGTTTGCGTTGAAGCAAGAGGCTGTACAAAGGTCAATTTGCTTGCTCCTGCTACCACACTTCCTCACTCCAGTGTTTTGATAAAGAATTTCTGCGGTCATTGAGAGAGATTCGTTCATGTTTGCTTGTGCGCGCTTGACATCATGCTTGTTAATTTAAAGCAAATGTTTAAAAGTTTACAGAACGAATGAAACTACTATCCTTACTTTTTCATATAGATGTCTACTAATTTGCTATCGCAATTGATGCTTCATCTTTAGAGCAAAACTACTACTGAATGAAAGAATGAGGTGCTCAGTACTGTAAAGGACTTATGTTTCTTTAGGTCACAGCAAACAGGTGCATGTTAAAAAAGAGGGAGTTTTTTTATTTCCCTTTCTTTTGGGGGGGGGGGGGGGGGGGGGTCACCAAAAAAGGGTGCGCGTTACAATTGAGGGCCTGTTAGAATCGATTAAATAGGGCAATATTATGCGAATTCTATATTTATTGACAGTGCATCATAAATGGTGAATGAAGTGGTTATTAGTTAAATAAGAGGAATTGTGAAGGAAGAAAAAGGCAAAATGTACACAACAAGCAACAAATACACTTTAGCATGTGCAGAAACATCGCCTCTGTTCTGTAGATGCTGAAATGCATTTGTTTGCCATATACATCTTGCCTTTCTATATTCCTTCACAATTTCTCCTATTTGCATTTCATTGAAATGAAAACGAGTTGCAAGCCGGTACTTCTGTCCACGTGGTGCTCCTTCCTTTTGTGCTCTCGTGGCTTCTGCAGTGCACGCTTAAATTTACAAGAAAAATTAATGTAAAATGCAATGTCTGTTACGCCCCATGAAGCCTTTATCCTGCGCTTGCATCTTCACGCATAATTGTGTGGGAGCCATTACTGAGCCATGGAATATTTAATGTCCCAAAACTGCACACCGTGGTGGAGGACTCTGATCTATTTTTAATTCCACGGGAGTTTTTGCCTCCCACCCCTATCAGAATGTGGCCGCAGCAGCCGGGAGTCTAACCTACGACCTTTCTCAGCAGCAGGGCACCACAGCCACTGAGCAGGTCATGGGAGCCATTCTGCAGGAAAACAAGTGCAACAAGATGGATGCTGAATGTTCAAACGAGGGAACATTTCATTTGTCGACCCCTACTTGCTCACACAGAAACAATGGACCAGCTCTTTTTTTTTTTTTCTTTTAAGAAATTAGCAGCACATCGGCCTATTTTCATGTCTACAGCAGGGCGAAGGCCTTTCCCAGCAACCTCCAATTATTGATGTGTCGCACTAGCCAATTCCAACTTGCACCTGCAAATTTCTTAGCAGCACATACCTTGCAGAAAATATTGCTGTTGTACAACATTTTAGTGAACAAGAGTGCCCAAGAAAGTCAAAATAGCTTTCTGAATGGCATTTTACTGCTAAATTAAGCGAACTTATTGTCTCTCACCAATTGCAGTAGAAAAGGTCCTCAAATTTTTCGGCATTGTACTCGCAGCTTATGCACCAGAAGCAAGCATACCTGTTATGCCGAACAACTTGCTAGCAGCAATTGGGCCATAGATTACGGACGAAGTCTCTGTCTCGGCAATTACCAAACAAAGGAAAAACTCACAATTTCAAGCCAGTAGTTATCCAAGTCTGTTGTCCTCTGGCTTTTGTTCAAGTTGAAGAGCCAACGACCTCCTTGCTTGTTGCGGCAGTCTTCCCACATGGGCTTGATGCCATACTGGGCAAGAAAATACCAGCTTGCAAAAATTAAACAGCTACATATTTTAAGTTAAAATAAGCATAACAATATGACAACCCCCATTAACATTTGCTTTGGCACACCGAGGAACATTTCGCACCAACATTGAGAGCTGAACCTATCTGTAGGGAAAAAAGTTCTTGCACTCAGTTTTTCGAAATTGCAGTAAACCACTCGAACAATATCTCGGCATCATATTTAAAAGCAACCAACATTTTTCAGGTGTTTTGGTCGACAGCATCACAAGATGTCGACCAGCGCTACATCAATCTGCACCACATGTGGCAAACGTAATCCTAGTAATGATATTTGTCAAAAAACACAGTGGTGGATTGTTGTGGGAAGGCAACAATGGGACGACAGGTTTACAAGCTGCATGAATGTAAGCTGCATTTCAATTGGATAAATGCTTGCAGGGTGAGTGAAATAAGAAAGGGTATGTATGCCTTGCCCTTTTTATCTGTTTTTAGTTTAATTTGTAAGCTGAATAACTCACTTGCCCACATCATTCAATTCCTTTTGAATTCACTACGAAATCATACAAGAAGCCCATTGTGGCGTAACACTCGGTTAAAATAATCTTACAGAGCCCCTTAAAGGGCCCCTCACCAGGCATGGCCATTTTAAGCCTACAAGTGCAGAGCATACAATCCACGCTAATGATCATGTTTGAAAAGAATTCCATCGCTACGTGCCGCGGAAAAGTCCGAAATTTCAACCCAAACGCCGTTTTCCTTTTCCAGCGTGGCTACCGCGCTCCAAGCTGGACAGTGACGTACCGGTGTCCCTGCACCTATGTACTCGGGTCCACAGTCTGATGCCGCTCGTGGTAACACACGACTTTAAGAATTATTCAGGGCAACATCTGTTATTTGTGTGATCTGTTGCTTGAATTGACAAATTGAAGTTTAGAGAAATAATAAAACACATAAATGGAATGACTGCATGTTCTTGTTTTACTTGGCACCGAAACAAGAGAGATGCACTTCCGCTTTGTCTGCTTGTTCCCATGGTCATGCAGTCACATGCGCAGGTACCAAAACTATGCCATTTTCTACCGTGTTCCAGCGCATGAACATGCTCTGCGATCCGCTTGTTCTGCCCCAGTATTCGTGTAGCTCTGAATTATACCAATAGTCATGTGTCCTTGTGCACAGCGCGAAAATCATGCCCCGAGCAAAACCAGACAATCGCAACAGCTCGTGCACAACGCCATCAGCAAAAATGCACAGCGCCGAAAAAGAAAAAAAAAAGAAAAAAATTAAGGTGGGGCCCATGACGTATGCACCACGCAATCCTTTAGGTCCGAAATGGGAGAATGCAGGGAAGGAATTTCGCTTGCAGAGGCTAGGCGGGGCGAGTGGAAAGTGTCGCTATGCAGTGGAGCTCGCCTCCTGAAATCATGGGTTAACGGCACTAAAATATTTTTATTTTGGCTATTAATGAGCCAATTAGAGCCAAAAGAGCCAACTTTTGCGGCAGAATGTTCCATGTAACAACTTTCAGCGTATAACCGAAATTTGCTATGGGGCCAGGGGAGGGGCCATTTAAAGGGACCCTCACCAGGCCACATAGAGCATTTCGATTATACACTGGAAGTTGCATGCCCTCTAGGGAGCGTTCTACCGCAAGAAGTCTTCAAATTGGTTAATAAATAGCCGAGATGGAAATACTTTCAGTGCTGTGAACCCATGATATTAGGAGGCGAGCCCGACTCGCCACTTGCCTACATCTAGCCTCCGCAAGTGAAATTCCCACCCTCCCATCAGAGCCATAGGATCCCGTGACGCATACACAACACATACCCCGGCTTTTATTTAGTGAAGCTGTTAAGGGCTGTTTTCCCCAATATCGTGTCCAAGTCTAGAAAAAAAATCCTGTAGATAGTGCAATGCTAGGCCAACCCACGGCAAAAGTGACGCAGGCATTGCACACTCCCCATACGTGGGCCGATCCCAAGATAGTGCAATACCAGGCCAATTCGCGGCGAAAGAAGCAGGCATTAACCCTTTCAGGGTCAATGACGTAAATATACGGCACCACGAAACAAGTCCAAAATGGTCGATGCCGTATATTTACAGCGCTGTCTGTACGTTTAAAAATTGTGCCAATTTCCCAACTTTTCCTTTCCTGGCATGTGCTGCCATTATGCAGGAATACAGGGAATTTTTTTCTCATGCTTCCCTCTCCCGTTTTCGTTGCATGGTTTGTTTGCTCCGGCACATCTACTACCACTTGTGCATTGGCACAAGCGCAGGCGGACATTGGTTAGACGTTGGTTAGGCACAATCGTCAGTGTATATCGTATGCACTGCGCTTGTAATTTCAAAGTGGCCAAACCTTTCGAGGGCAGAAAATAAAAAGTAGTTTCAGCATATTTTATAGCAATCCATTCAAAACACACCATGTGCAGTACAGTTTCATGCATGAAACAGGACTCATTTCACCGAGCATTCGGTCATTTGCTGTCGGTTCTCAGAGAATCCCTCTTGCCTTCTCTCTCCTATAGACCATTTTATTGAGGGCACTGCCATTTTGCAATCACAGCGCTGTATCGTTCGGCACCGTGCTGGTATGTGGGATTGCACTGGAGGGTGTACAGCAAACGTGCTGTTGACGACAAGTGGCAAGTTTCACACCTTCCCCGAGAGGTGTCCAACATGTTGTTTCGATTGGGAAACTTCTTAATGTGTCGTCACTAAGCTTTTAGCTTTGATATAACCTCAATATCGAACGGCAACGGGCCTAGAGGCGCTCCTGCAGCTCTGCCCACGATCGAAATAGGAGGCAACTAAAGTGAACACTATATATATATATATATATATATAACATATGCATGTCTAGCCTTGAACTATATTAAGGTACCACTCACGTGACAATAATCAAAGGTGTCTCCATGTGTCATGCGGTGTGCCACACCAGCGTACATCCCAATTCAGGTAACCGCAAAGCTCCAAGGAAATATGTTTTGCTAGTTTTCGTGCTCCTAATATTTTCGTGGTACAATTTTCTTAACGTTGTTTATCTGGCACCCAGGCATCAAGCTTCACAAAGTAAATAACTGTAAAGTAACTCGATCGAGAGGGCTAAATTAAATTATGGGGTTTTACGTGCCAAAACCACTTTCTGATTATGAGGCACGCCGTAGTGGAGGACTCCGGAAATTTTGACCACCTGGGGTTGTTTAATGTGCACCTAAATCTAAGTACACGGGTGTCTTCGCATTTCGCCCCCATCGAAATGCGGCCGCCGTGGCCGGGATTCGATCCCGCGACCTTGTGCTCAGCAGCCCAACACCATAGCCACTGAGCAACCACGGCGGGTGATCGATCGAGAGGGTTGTTAACATGGATAAAATGAGGTGACGATAGTGGCCACGAATATGCCACGATCAACCAAACTCATGCTGCGCGTTGAGAGATTATGCAAACTCTTGGGTCTCTAATGGTGCCTGCACGTGCAAGGGCACCTCACCTACTCGAGAGAGCTGAAAAACGAACTGCTCTTTGCAAGAGCAGCTTTATTTTCTGCAGTAATACAGGGCACGATGAGCGGCGTTGACAGCTTGCTGGTGAGATTCACAAGCACAGGAGAGCCCGTGTGAACCAGGGCCGGTTGGCACATGGTAGGCATGGCTTTGGTTACAGAACAGAAAAGAACACACCTGCATATCTTAGTTGGAGCATACTGGTTTCATAATACGTCCTCTGTCAACTTCCGCCAGGACGTTGGCAGCCAAGCATGATAATCTCAGAATATGTTTGAACAAAATAAGTTGAATGCGCGTGCACAAAGAAAAATTTTACTTAATTTGCAATAGCTGACCGACTTGAATACACACCTTTCTTACATATCCCACTTAGATCATGGGTGCCAAGTTCAGAGTTCGTCGCCAAGTGCCAACTGGTGACAAAACCTTCCGAACATACACATGATAGCATCAAGTCCTTTCTGTTTATGCTGGCGATATAAAGGGGACGCTTCACTGCTATTGCAGTGGCGGTGCCCACGAAGTTGCCGTGGCTTAGGAGGCACTTCACGCTTGCTTCCGAAAGTTATTTTTGCAGCTGAATACAGCGGAGTGGTAGCCCGTTGACCTCGAGTCCATCGCAGAAATCCCAGACAGAACACGTTAGAACCACAGGAATTTGCAATTAAACCGCTACCTTACCAAGCTGCCGCTGGGAGAGAACAATCCCCACATACCAATGTGAGGAAGAGAACTGCGCGGCGTGTTGGTTTACGTTCCTCCTCGCCAATAAAATGGTCTATAATCCTGCCAAGCCTCCCACAACCTCCACCATGCAAACTGATGCACCTAAGTGGTATGCAATATCTGTTTACCAACTCCATTTTTCGTGACAGCATGGAATCTTACTTCAAGAGTGTTGCACTAGGCACACATTTAGAATTGGTTGCATTAGAACATTTATTTTCACTCTTGAGCTAGAGGTTCCTAAACATTTATGATAAAGTTGAAGGGTACATAATAAAGCAAAAAAGAAAATTTTGTGGTCTTGACACATTTGCGTATTTGTATTTCATTTATTATATTCCCAATCTTGCAATAATATTAGAGCTAAACTGGGGTGCGGTCAGAGATCTTTGTTCAATACGCATTCTGTTCAGTTTCTGCAACGTCGCAAAGTGGCAGTATGCAAAATTTGTAATAATGGGGTGGAGAGAGCAGCCAATGGGCAAATGGTGAACTTCCCGGAAGTTTGCTTCCCTCGTTGTTTGCTTACAGACAGTATACTACAAAACTAAATGTTTCTTGTCCTTCAATGAATGAAATCCTATCTAAAAAATGTATTTTTTTTGCTTCCAGAAGCTTTTGCTCTTTTTGTCATGCTA
The DNA here is from genome assembly GCF_050947875.1 of Dermacentor variabilis. Taxonomy (NCBI): domain Eukaryota; kingdom Metazoa; phylum Arthropoda; class Arachnida; order Ixodida; family Ixodidae; genus Dermacentor; species Dermacentor variabilis. The sequence goes on along the minus strand of NC_134568.1, from coordinate 59,987,578 downwards.
TTTGTCTTTTTCTTCATCCCATTTTGAAGTAGTAATATGTGCGAGTGCTACAATTTGTAACTATTAGTTTCCCTGTGTTGCCTCTAGGTGGTATCGCGCACAGTAAGAAAAAGAAAACGACGGGAACGGTGGTGCACTTCTCAAGAGGCAACAACATTCTAGTGGCTCGCTGGTACCCGATGATGGACACGAGTTCCCTGCACAACCAACACACTATTTGTTTCGAGAAACGAAAGCGACGCTGGAATTTGGTTTCTGCCATTTCTTCAAACACGTTTCACACCTCCACTGCTCTAGTTCCTCCTCAAGCAATGTCAATGCAACAATGGAAGTTTCTAACGCAAGTGCCATTTTCTAGAATTAAACTATGAATTGGATCCGAACGTGCCATTCCGCGGCCGAAGGCGTGTTTGGATCCAATCCACCAGACGCGCAATGCGAAGCCGGTGTCGTAACGAGCGTATGATCGCTCCCAACTCCCGTTGCGTTCAGCGCCTAGCCAATGACATGCTCAGTTTCAAGATGATTGACAGGAGCCAGTCATTCTGACAACACCAAAAACCTGGCCGTGCCCCTCGGCGGACGACGTCGACATGGAGTAGGCCAATTGCGCGCTGGTAACCAAACAAACGCGCCGAACAACGATCTCCGATCACACCCCTGAAGTGCAGTGTTGAACATGATAAAGCAGCACAGTGGGTTATGTTATGAGGTATTCCAAAGTGAAATACTCAATTTGACCACCCGGAGCACAGTACACGAGCACTTTTCCATTCCACCACAATCAGACTGTGGCTGCCGCAGTAGGGAATCGAACAACCTCATGCTTGGCAGCAAAATGGATTTGAAGGGACACTAAAGAGAAAAGCTAAGTTGACCTTTATCAGTAACTTACCTTCCTCAATTACCAAAACGGCCACTCTTAACCATGAGAGGAGGCTTGCAGGGTGTCTATCAAGTTTACATTTCCAAATTCCCTTTGTTTTCCAGGTTTTCCCTGAGCGCCATTGCAAAATTCCCCGAGCGACACAGAACCTTGTTTTATGTCAAGACAGGCTGACCCCTTGTTGCCCGATACTGTCAATCTAGTAAGCATGCTAAAATAAGAACAAAACAACCTATTCCAGTTTGAATAGTAAGGAGTAGTATTTACTTTATTCAAAAAGAAATCAGAAGGGAGGGGTTAGTAAAGTGCACAGCAAATAAAATAGCTTTGAAAAAATTTATAAAACTCATTGCTAATCAAATTCAACATTAAAAATATGAATAAAATGGAGATGCATGTGGAAATAAATATTTTCGAATATCTCCTTCAGTCGCGAATTATGATTGACCATAGACACATGCGTGAAACAAAGATGTTGCTTGAGACTCCACTGCGAGCAAAAGAATGACTTTTACAGCATTTTACAATGAGTCATTGTAATTACAGAGTAACTAAATGTTTGAATAACGTAAAGTCAGTCATGCTACATTTCTTCATTATAAGGAATAAATCCCTTGCTCTAATTACATGCACAAGTTATTCATTGACTTCAAGCATTTCAACAAAAAATATATAGATATTTTGAGGTCGCTACCGACATGCTCCAGGTCAAATGCCGCATAGAACACCGTAGTGCCTTCACCAAAGCAGTTCTCTGTGATGATACATCTCATGTTGAAGTAAAATGGACGTAATTTAGCTTATCAGAATGTTCAATTTGCCCTAAGCTTAATGTTGGTGCTCTATTCCTTGCTACTGCTGCACAGAAATGGCGAAAATAAGCCGCATCCACAAATGTGGACAGTGTGACTGAAGGGGATGTGAGCTATTTATACAAACTGACAGCAAGCTCATTGGTACGAGGCCCGAACTTTGTCACAAGTGAGATTCTCAACAGCTGGTGCATCAGCCTCGACTGTCCTGACATACTCTCAGCCCACGCACAACGCCTCAGTGTTGCGGTTCACTGCTTTAAAAAGTTTATTTTGGTTTGGAAGAGGGACACCTGCATCTTGGCATCAGTCAACACTGTTTCTTTGAGCTGAAGCTCCTTGAAAGAAGCAGCAGCACGCTGCTTTTCCTGACAATTCCTCAATGCATAAGTCCTTTCTGTTCTCATGCTCCTTCCACCGCACGTTCATCCCACGAACCACTTAAGCATCCTCTTGGTCAGTTGTACAGTCAACATCCGATTGAAAATTTTCAGACAGCTTAGGGGAAGCGAAAACGTTCAAAAAATTTGGCAGTCCAAAAAATGAATGCATGTTTTCTACTGCCCTTAAGGGCTCAAATCGCAACAGGCACATCCGAAAAACTATGAAAGCCTACCAGTCCACCTACTATGCATATCAGTGCTTGCACTGTGACAGGAGACAGCGCATACGTCTGCATAATTAAGGAATACATACTGTGTGCAGTGACAACTGCCCCTTCCCACATTTGTCAACCATTACCGCAATACTTTGCCTATGCTTCACCGTGTAAAATTGCCGTGCTGAGGCGAAGCTGACTTTAGGGAAACAGTATTATGCAATGGGCCGTGCTTTCCGGGCTTCGAAGTCAATCGCGAGGATTACAAAGGTGGAGCCGGTGCCATTGCTGACAGCTGCGAATTCTTTCAATGAAAAACATGGCACTGAACGGCAAGAAGCTTAATAGCGAACGTCGAAGCACCAGCCTAGCGTTTGCCGCGGTAGTAGGTACGGCTAGCCAGCGATCTGCGTGCCAGAACGCCGGTTCAAGGCGCTGAGGTAATCAAAACAACAGCAGTGGTTGCTTTGATTACTGCCGTTTCAGACCTGCAGTAATGGCAAGAAGTCTGGAAAGTCGGACGGCGAAGGGTTTCTTTCTTCTGAAAGTTCAGACGTTCTTATACATTTGACTCTACAGGATGTGGCTCCGCGAAGCTGTCCGAATTATCGGCGCCCGGAAAGTCTAGAGTTTATTGTACACTGGAAACTCCTCCAGCCAATGACGCGACGATCCCTCTGTTACTCGAGCCAGCACTACCGCGACTTTCGTTCGCTTTCAATAAAATTGCAGCTATTTTTCCCCGATAGAAGCACATATCCCCCGAGTTTTCCCCCGAGTATTTCCAGACTATTCAACATCCCCAAGAATTCCCGGTTGGTAGACACCCTGGGCTTGGCAAGCCACAAAAGCTGAAAAACAGTTCCCTCACCAGCTGGGCGTCATGTCATGGATTTCAACGATGTCTGCTTGGGCCTAGTTAGCCCCTTATTGCATGAATTTTTATGTCCTTGTGAAAAAAATAGACAAGCTCTATTTTAGCCCAGATATGCCTTAACCAACCTGACTTTCCTATGCAAATGCTCGGTTGCAGTTTATGGGCCAAAATTGTAGCATATGATATACATCATTCAGTTATGGGGATATAGTTTCAACAATGCAAAAAGATTTTTTAATTATATGTGCATGAAACTGCAAGAAACAAATGGCACATGTTTTACAGCTCCAACTAGTACAGTTTAATTAAAATTTAGCCCCGTCATGGTTGATCGAATTGATAACTTCAATATCTATACTCTCAGACTTTTCTTGCCCATGAAGCGAAGACTAGGGAACCAAAGTGCCACTTTCACTGCTGCTGGAAGTAGTCCCGCTGTTTTGTTCACGTTTTCTTACATGGAAAATAAGTATTATTTTTATTTAACAGCACGTAATTTGAAAGGATACTAACATACACCAGTCAACTACTAGTATTTTATTGTATGTTGAGTTTGCTTTTACGAGTTTTCCCACACCGAAGACCGTCACATGTTTCATGCATTCTTTAAAAGCAAAATGGTGGTCACATATTCTGGTGAGCGTTCGTTGCTTGCTGTTCCAACGATTAACTCCCCGAGAGGCTGTCGACTAACTTCAGCAAAAAAAGACTGTTGAAGCACACAAGTGTTTTCAACATCTAAGCGGAAACCAAGCGAACCCATCTGGAAATCGCAACTATTGGCATGTTCAAACGAGTGAGCGAGCTGACTGCGGTGCTTGCTCGACCAATGCTGTGGTCATATGGCTGCTTCTGGGGCTTTGACACAAGCTGCATCGCTCGCTTAGAACTCTACACATAGGATGAGTATAAACACTGACTCGCATCAAATTGTCTCTGCCTTCACTAAAGTAGAGAAGTTTTGCGAGGTCGGAGAAACCAAAACTGGTGCCAAGCTTGCTCCGACTACATTGCGTACGAATAGTCATGTGGAGAAGCTCCGCCCCCTGTAGCTTTTGCTTCATAACGAAGAAAAGCTGTCTGCAAGTATAGGCCAGATCATTTCAAGACCTTGATTTTATGTTAACTGTTGCTTTGAATAGTCTTACTAGGTTGATGCAAGCAAAAAAAAAAAACATCTAATTCTTCAGAGTTATTGTTGCTGTTATTAGCTCTTGAAACATAGCAGGCGCCACACTATCTTTATTGTAAACACAGGTGGCATTCTCATTTTCTTACCTATTATTCGCCAATAATGATGCTAAGAAAAAGTGTAGTGCATACAAACATATTTTGCCACCAAATACATTTTGGAAGGAAACAAACATCTACTCTCCTTCACAGAAACCAGAACTGCATGCTGTATCATATATGATACAGCGATTAAAGGGACCCTGAAACGATTTCGATGATTTTCTACAAACGTACTGAGTCGTTAGAGTAGGTCATTCTGATCATTAATTGACGCACCTAAGTACTTTGCATAAAGCGTGTAATTTATTATAAGGTTTTAAGAATGTACATAGCTGCCGATCACAGCACACTGCTCAGAGGAATTTTCAGCCGCCCCTACCCATATGACGTAAATCACCCAATTGACGTCATGTGAGCGAGCCATCCGATTGGCTGCCCAGGGTGCATCATAGATAATTTTTCCACCTTTATGGTGAACAAATGGTGTTCGTAGTAGTTGGAATGTTAGTTAATTTGTTTCTATAAAAAGAAAGTAGCAGAAAGAGAATCCACAAGAACAATTTCTCACTGCACTTAAGCACTTCCGGCATACAAGCGTCGTCTGCTTGTGTTACGTGCTCCCTATTGATGATAGCTCCACTGTCAGAGTCTGTCTCAGTCTTTTTTGCAAGCACACTTTGTTGCGTTGTGACTGCAAATGTAGCAACTGGCAATGTCAAGCTGCAACATCGTGTCCCTCTGCAAGGCAGCAGATGAGTGGACTGGCTGCAGCGCATCGGACTGCCACCATCCGATCAGCGCCAGGATTTGCATGTTTACAGCCATCACCTTAGACCGGAAGATTACTAACGCAATAGTGTTTCGAGAGCCGGTATTAGGGTAAACGCAAGCGCAAGGGGACAGGGCCTGGCCGTGTCCCCTTACGTGTCATTTTCTGGGATGAGCAGAAGCGCAAATGTGGTTTGCATGGTGCAGCCACCTCGTGGCACAGAGCTCAGCCACACACAGTAGCAGTAACAAAATGTACTCTTTGCTGCTCGTGTACATTTTTCGCAGGAGTGTAATCATTAACACGTTTTTGTAAATGTTTAAAATGTTTTGCGCTTGGTTAGCGCAATATTAGCACTTTGGTTGGTTAAGCTCTGCGCCAACAGGTGGCTGGACCGTGGAGACCGATCAGGCAGCTCACGTACGTCTACGCTAAAGTTCCATCAGCTTGAGTTTATGCCTCCACCGTTCCGTCAAACCGTACGAAATACCAGACACGTTCGGCGCTGTGACAGAATGCTCGCAACGCACACTGCTTCGATAGCTCTCGCTTGGGGTCGCCTGCCAAGCAGTTGGCGGAGAGTTTGCAGAGGCTTTGCGCGCTCGCTCCTAGAGAAACGAAAGTCGACGACACGCCGTGCCATCATGACGCAGAGCCAGTGAAGGCGGTGTTTAGCCCCGATCACTCAGCGAACGAAATGAGGAGAAAATGCACGACTATGGAGGAGGGGAACTTGTAATCGTCCATAGCTCTCTTAATGAGACGTTTCACACAAATTGTGGTGCAAATTATCAACTTTAGCTGTACCCTATGCGTCTACAAAATTTGTCCGAACCATTTCAGAGGCCCTTTAATGCTTGCTTTACAGAAGCAGCCATATGTATGTATTACTCTATCAAAACATCACACTAGGCTAATGAACAGCAAAAAACCTGATATATTTATGCACTGATTTTAAGTGTAGAAACAGTGAAAAGAACCTGTTAATGAATGTTTCGCGCATGTGACAAGTTATTTTCAGTGCTAAAGTCATTGCTATTTCATTGCTAGAGAGGACACGGACTCCAAATCAGGAGTTTTTCTTTTTGATTCAGTTATGTCAGTTGAATGAGAATCATATACAACACACCATGCAGTAAAGAGTTGCTTATTCATCAGAAAATGGATGTATTCTAAAGGAGCGAGACTGAACTTTACAAGCTTCAGAACTGAGCTGCAACAGCCCAAATATGAAATAGCTTGAAATCCGTGACGTCGCACTGATGTACCGAAGCAGTTTTGGCAGGAAACTAGGAAAGTGAAACTGACCATTTTCTTGTCTAATAATTAACCCTGAAATTAATGAGGATAATTTTGAAGAACATCAGTCCAAACTGGTTTGGTGTCCCTTTAATGGCTCTTTAAGGTATCCAAGGGAGTATATATTCTACTAGAACAATAGAATTCCATGGTCTCACAGTAAAGACGTACTGCAATACTGCAATATTGTGACTATTCATTTGCTGTTACATACAGAAAACCAACTATTAAACTCCAGCAGGAAGAACACATGTTATTACCTTGAAAAGTGAATAGTCACATCCAAGAGGAAGCTTACTGGCCACCTCAATGTGGTTATAGAGGGCCCAGAAGTCCTCAACAGTGTCGAATGAGGTGATCTCTAGGAGGTTCTCCTCCCAGCTACGATTCTTGTCATTTTTGTAGAACCACAAGCTCCACCGATGCTGTAGCGGGTGTTTGATCATTTCAAGTGGTGGATCTGAACATGCTGGAGCCTGTTCAGCTGGCCCAGGCTCACCAGAGTCGCTCTGCACAAAATAAAGTTCAAGAAATTGCATGTACTAACTTTGCCCAGTTACACGAGATTCTATTCTCAGCAGGCATTTACTATTACTTAAATGTCAAAATGAACACGCCCTAGAGACCCGTACGACTTCGACTTATGGTGTTTAACATCCAGAAACTGCACAGTCAGGCATGCCTCATTGTAGTGGAGGGCTTTGGATTAAATTCACCCACCTGGGAACACTCACCCAAAGCACGGTACATGAGTTTTTGCATTCCAACTCCCACTTCAATGCAACCACAGTGGCTGGAAATCGAACCCACGACAGTGCTCAGCAGCATGCCATAGCCACTTAGCCACCACGTCGAGTACCCCACATGACAGTCTTGTTCAGATCATCCATGTTGATTTCATTTATCAGTTAATTGGATAAAGTACACACCTGTCAAAAGAATACAGGTCACACCAGGCCTGTATGCATCTGACAAAGCCGGACCATCTGGCTTCAGGCCACAGGTTGAGGCAGCTCTCTTACACTGTCAGTGTTCCAAAGCTCTAGACATGCCATCTCAACAACCGCGCGGTGTACATGGCACAAAGCTCTTAGTGGGTCCCTCTGAATTGTTTGGTTGACCAAGGCTCAGCGAAACAACGTAGTGAATAATTGTGAGCAGTTACTCACACATTCCTTTTTGAAACCTGCATTTTCACAAGCATTAGCTCTCGCCTAAACAGCTTGCACAGTTAATGCTCAAGCATTAACTGGCACAATGCATTAATTGGCACAACAGCATTAGTCTTCCCACTATCCTGCAACACACCACTGCATCTCTCTGCAAGCTAGACAGCAAAAAAGCCTGCATCTTTGCTGACTGCAATGCTGTCTTCTTTAGCTTCGACATCTGGATTGTAGCAGCAGTTAAAATGCAAACTGTCTAGCTAAGACTACAAAATAGCAGTCTGCACCAAGTTTGGAACACACTACTTGGCTCTAAGTTTTCGATGTGTTTCTTGGTTATACCAACTTTTAATGGTCGACTTTAATTCTGGGGTTTTACGTGCTAAAAGCACAATTTGATTATAATGCATGCCTTAGTGAGGAACTCTGGTTCAATTTTGACCACCTGAGGTTCTTTAACGTGTACCCAATGCATGGTACATGCGTTTGTACATTTCACCTCCACCAAAATCCAGCCACCGCTGCTGGGATTCGATCCCGCACCCTTAGGCTCAGTAGCATAAAGCCACAGCCCTTGCGCCACCATGGCGGGTAAAGGTCGACTATTTTTGATGATGTTTCCCAAATACTACTTTTCTGGAACAGTATGTCACTGACAAAACTTGCAGTAGTGTTCAACATACCCAGTTCCTACTTTCTAAGACTCTGGTCCTCTGCTCTTTAATGCAGCATCAGAACGCAAAATTGACCCTGAAGACAATATTTGTTCATCTGGCATAGGGCATTACAAAAACAAGATGGACAGAACATTATTTGTAGGAGTTTACTCATTGTTTGCAAAACCTGCAGCCCGTTCACAAACCCCCGTTTCCTGCTCGGCGCACGAAGCACAAAATTTTAAAACATGAACGACATGCGTAGTCTGCCAACCTGTCACAGGAATGAAACCGTCAAAACTACTCCGACGCCAACACGAATGTCAAAACATTGCTAGTTTGCAAAACACTTCAATCGTTGACATGTGACGGGCCATTCTCACCACACCAGTTCCCTACTAACGCGTTCAACATAGCCAATGCGAGACCGTCAGATGCAGAAGTCAACCTGTGGTTAAGTACACGTGACGTTTCACCTAGGCAGGCTTAAGCTATGAATACAGACAAAGGAATGAGGGCAGATAACCTTATTCCCTATGCAGATCATTAACCTTTTGTCGCCTTCCGTCAAAACCGTTTTCCGCCGCGAACCGTTACAGCATGTAGCACTTCGCTGTGTTTAAACGTGAATTACAAAGCTAAGTAAAGGCTATCATGTAGTGCAAGAATGAATGAACACAAACACTGCGTGTCACGACTACACTGTTAAACGGGTTCTGGTAAAACGCAGTGCTCCGCACTTGGCTAAGTGCTGCGAAGGATTCCGCTAAGAGATCACAGGAAGATCACAAAGTGAAAGCTGCTATCTCGGGTAAGGAAAGGGTGAGTTGACGCGCCGCCATGAATCGCTATTGCGCAACGGCCACAGGCAGCGCCGGCATCAGCAAGAAACACGCGAAATACGCAGAGTTTTACAGAGGTGATGATGCCGCGGGGCGTGACTCGGTCACACCAATAGGCGCCAACTAAAGGCATGCGACGGCAAAGCACGTCCACACAGCGCTTTCGGTAACGCTGGTCATACGACACGTTCGTGGGTCATGCCTCCGCGCATGGGTACAAATCGGCGCCTACTTAAGCCACATACCATCTGTCACAGAGCCACCCCAAGTTATACAAACACGCCCAAAGCACATGCTACGAAATAAAAAAGGAGTAACACCGAAATTAGACAGTGCAATAAACGAGGAAACATTCAAGCTTACAGCGCCTAAGCCTACATACGAATCCGGCACAGCGACGACCAAAACCATATTGGTGGCGACAAGAGACCCGGGAGCCCTAATCTGCTCTCTCCGGAGTCGAACACACGTGAAGCGTTGAAAATTCAAGTCGGTGCTCTCCGGTGAGGTTTGTAGACGTGACAAGCACTAATCACAGTAAAAATCCCATTGCCATACCTCCGAATATTTGTCTTCCGCCGCCATATTAGCAAATTTTTAGGTGTCCGTGTGGCTCCGTCTGGCGAATGAGCACGCGACTGGCACGCGGTGGGTGGGGAGCACGCGGTGACGTCGGCGACGTTAAGTGACGCGTGCTGCGCTGCACGCGATGCCAGCACCGCCAAGGAGAAAGAAATTCAACAAGAGGGAACAGTCCGCAAAAACTGGCAACAGGAAGCACGTCACGCCTAGTGTTAATCCCATCCGTTAGTTGGCGCGAGCATCAGAAAAAAAAAGAATGTGAAATAAACTTAGACGTTTTTTATTCTTTCCCACTAAAATTAAAAAGTTTTGCGTATAAATGAACTTATAGTTCGTGACCTATTTTTCTTACGTCACCTAGCAACAAGCCGGACGTTCATTTGAGGTCACGGAGGAAGGAAACTCAGGGGCCGAATCTTATAACGGTTCGGTTGGGGAACCGTTCATTTGGCCTCACCTGATTGGCCAAAATTTTGATTACGTCACAGATCGTCAGAGGCAGCGGGGCGGTATCGCAATTTTCGAATACGTCACGCATCTGCCAATCATCCTCAAAGCGAACCGGTCATAGGAACCGGAGAAGGGGTAGTCCGCTTTGGGTTCCGTTGCTGTGGCTTGGCTGTTGGCTTGTGACCTTGGCCGCGCGCGCCGGTCGCGCGCCCCCGGAGACGCGCGGGCGTCGCGCGCGCGTGCGTTGGTTGCTTCGGAGGCTATTGGCCTCGAGCTCCACCACTGGAAAAGCTGGCGCCACCGTCGGCGTGACGTGCTAGGAGGGATCACGTGGGCATAGCGGCCGCGTCGGCTGCTTCGGGCGCGCCGAAGCGAGCTGAAAACGAGTTTAAATTCCCTCGTACGCTGCGGTCCTCATTTAGTGGCGAGATTTTCCCGCTTCGAGTGTCCTTTACAACGCTTGAAAGCACTACAATAGGTAGTGGCTGCCTTTGAAGGCGCACAACATGGTAGGCTACTGCTCGGTGCCGCAATGCCGGACGCACGCGACGGAGCACGGTGTCAGCCTTATTCACACGTAGCCGCAGGACAAGAAGCTGTATGAAGCTTGGCTCGCGAAACATAAAACCGGCAAACAGTCATCGGCTACAACTCGGGTATGCAGCAAGCACAGACGCGAGGAAGATTTCGGCTACGGCGCCCGGTCTGCGATGTTCTGAAAACGCGCACTGAGACGCTCGCCCGAGTCCGCTGCCCGACTAATGTCATGACGGTTTGGTCTATGAATTTGTCGATGCTATAGATACTGGCAAGTTCAGTGGAGTGGAAAGGCAGCGGTAAGAAGCACACTTAAAGAAAGCATGGCATATGGTCATGTTTGTGTTATGAATTAATGCACTGGATTACAAAAAAGGAGCAGCGGGGAATTGCACGCTGAGAACACCGATAAACATACAGTGCGACGCAACTCGAGAAATAGTATTGAAAGGTCAAAGAATTTAGTAGAAAAAAAAGATTGAATCGTCGCGACGGCACATCACAGTCCCCGTAGGCGTCGAAGTCTCTACAATGAAATTATTTTTGAACAGCTCTGATAGCGCCCACGCAACAATGGTTGCTTGTATACTGTCAAATGCTCATATTCTGCGGCCTAAAGCTCATGGCACGGTGCGAAAACGCGCGCGCGGAGAAAGCGAAACAGTGCGCGGACAAGCATGCAGACGCGCAGTCGGTCGCTGCGAATCTGCGCGATCGCTGCATTGAGGCTTCATTCTATTACGCTCCATTTAGTTATACAAACACTATAAGAACATATTTCAGATAGTTTGCTCGCAGCATTTACCTACCTTTCACGTAAGAAGCCGGTTCGGGAGACTCCATCGCGGCGACTGCGCGCAGTGGCGTTCACTGTACGTATTCGGTAAAGAGATAGCGTCTGTAAACGATTGTGTGCTTTCAGTTTGCCCAACATTATTATTTAGACAGTAAGAAACTTCTCTCGTTTCGAAAGTACTTACAGAAATGTCCGGGAGAGCTCGCGCGTGATGTTTTCAGTGAGCGCTGACAGCAAAACCCATGAGGAGCGCGCCACGTGATCCCTCATACTACGCCAGCGAGGCGCTTCCGATAGATGGCGACTCCGTAACTCCTCGCCGCCAATTACTTGCCTTCGTCGTCTGCTTGGCGTTGCTCTTTCGGTGTCGACAACGGCTGGAAATGCGATACGCTTTCGAAGAAGTGACGGATAATGAGTTGCACCGCCCTTGCTGGCTTTCTAAGTAGACCTTTTGCAAGCTACGCTATCAAATGGGGGAGACTCGGGTGCAAGCGTACGAGTGGCCATTCCACGCAGAGGAAGGGACATTGCGCGCTGCGGTTCATCGCCGCCGGCCTGCAGCTCCCAGAGCTCAGTCGGACGCGAAGCATTAATCGGAATTGCCTAGATCTCTGCTGCCGGCATTGTCCACAAAGTTGTTCTCGCAATTACTCTGTTGGCCGGTTGAAGGGCTGGGTCAGCTTTGCCGTGACTTCAGCTTCAAAGTCAATGCCAAGGAGGTATTTGCATGGTGAGAACGAATTCCCAGTGCTATCGCCAGTGTGAATAGCTCGCAGATCACCGTTCAGCAGTCAGAAGGGTTCAACCTAGGCTGGTTCAGCGCTTCCTTCGTTCGGCTGATAAAACTATACAGTGCAGGACGGGAAGGTATTGTGGAACTCTCTTACTTAATTGGCTGCCCTTTTTTCTCTAGGTCGGGAGTGCCATACTTTGTTTCTCAATTTCACGGCACAGCGCGCACCGTCAGCACCACACTCTTCGATTTGACTTCGCGCAGGCAATGCAGGGCCCGTATACCGTAATGTTCGATTTAAGTTCCACTGCTTCTATCACGCGCCGCGCCGTGGGGCAGATCGCAGGGATAGCGGCAGCGCGGCGGCGAGCGAGTCATGTCCGAGCCGATGACGAAGGGCGAAAAAAGAAGGAAAATTGATATTGGCGGCGAGGAGTTACGGAGTCGCCATCTATCGGAAGTGCCTCGCTGGCGTCGTATGAGGGATCACGCGGCGCGCTCCTCATAGGTTTTGCTGTCAGCGCTCACTCAAAACACCACGCGCGAGCTCTCCCGGACATTTCTGGAAGTACTTTCGAAACGAGAGAGTTGTTTAGTGTCTAAATAATAATCATCGGCAAACTGAAAGCACACAATCGTTTACAGACTATCTCTTTACCGAATACGTACAGCGAACGCCACTGCGCGCGGTCGCCGCGATGGAGTCTCCCGAACCGGCTTTTTGAGTGAGAGGTAGGTAAACGCTGAGAGCAAACTATGTGAAATATGTTCTTATGGTGTTTGTATAACTATAAATGGAGCGTAATAGAATGAAGCCTCAATGCAACGATCGCACAGATTCGAAGCGACCGACTGCACGTCTGCATGCTTGTCCGCGCAGTTTCGCTTTCTTCGCGCGCGCGTTCTCGCACCGTGCCATGAGCTTTAGGCCGCAGAATATGAGCATTTGACAGTATACAAGCAACCACTGTTGCGTGGGAGCTATCAGAGCTGTTCAAAAATAACTTCGTTGTAGAGACTTCGACGCCTACAGGGACTATGCTGTGCCGTCGCGACGATTCAATCTTTTTTTTCTTCTTCTAAATTCTTTGACTTTTCAATATTATTTTTCGAGTTGCGTCGCACTGTATGTGTATCGGTGTTCTCAGCGTGCAATTTCCCGTTGATCCTTTTTTGTAATCCAGTGCATTAATTCATAACGCAAACATGACCATATGCCATGCTTTTTTTAAATGTGCTTCTTACCGCTGCCTTTCCACTCCACTGAACTTGCCAGTATCTATAGCATCGACAAGTTGATAGACCAAACCGATATAACATTAGTCGTGCAGCAGACTCGGGCGAGCGTCTCATTGCGCGTTTTCAGAACATCGCAGACCGGACGCCGTAGCAGAAATCTTCCTCGCGTCTATGCTTGCTGCATAACCGAGTTGTAGCCGATGACTGTTTGCCGGTTTTATGTTTCGCGAGCCAAGCTTCACGCAGCTTCTTGTCCTACGGCTACGTGTGAATAAGGCTGACACCGGCCTCCGTTACGTGCGTCCGGCCCTGCGGCACCGAGCAGTAGCCTACCATGTTGCGCGCCTTCAAAGGCACCCACTCCCTATTGTAGTGCTTTCAAGCGTTGTAAAGGAGACACTCGAAGCGGGAAAATTTCGCCACTAAATGAGGACCGCAGCGTACGAGGGAATTCAAACTCGTTTTCAGCTTGCTTCGGCGCTCCCGAAGCAGCCGACGCGGCCGCTGTGTCCACGTGATCCCTCCTAGCACGTCACGCCGACGGTGGCGCCAGCTTTTCCAGTGGTGGAGCTCGAGGCCAATAGCCGGCTAGTAAAGGTGTCCAGGCCTCCGCACGCCGGTGTGACGTCACGCTAGTCGGATGGGCCGGACAGTCGACGCCGTCGGCGTCTCCGCGCCTAGGTTCGTTGCGCTTGCAGTGTGTCTCTTTGCGCGTCGCGGATGCTATGGCATGAGAAAATTAGTGCTGTCCTTAAAGTGACAGCAACCTATAAATTCAGATGCTTCGTTTCCAAAGCAAGACACGTATAGCTGACGCAAAAAATAAGGGGGAGCCGCTGGTTCACCGCAGTCAACACCACCATAGAAAGCAGCATTCTTTCATACCTTCCTTAGATTACTTGATTGGCAACATTTTTGTTTTTTGTGTGTATCGCAACACGACCTGCCTTTTTGTGATGTTTGGTCGGGACTAAGACAAGCAAACTGCATGCTGCTTAGTCACTCAACTTTAGATGGAACGAAAGAAAGAGGAAAACTGCATATTGAAGACACAGAATATACTTTATTCACAAATGATAAGAACTGCATTCAGAAACAAACATTTTAAATCTTCTACATACAATTATCATTCTCACTCTTGCATTGCGTAAAACAGTCCTCGCTAGACACACGAATATCGAGGTTAATTTTATTGTGAAAATTTTATCATTATAGGGTCACGCACAACCAATTCTCAAATAGAATAAGCTTCCGTCTTTGTTGTACCATTTCTTGTGGTTATTTTATTTCCACCCGCCTTGTTTGCAGGCCTTATTGGTCTTCATAAAATACTGAGATAATGGTGAAAAGTAAGTAAAAAACGAGAGGCCTACTCTCAGTCCTAAATGAAAACATGCAATTAATGGATTGCGGTAGCATGGAGAGTTCGAATCATAAACAGGTAGCACAATACACTCAAATAACATTTGAATTGGCCAAAATGCAGGGTTTAAATTTTGATAATGTAGGCAAATAAGTCCTAGCTACGCCACAGGTTTCTTTTTACAAGGATTCTGTCAACACAAACATACGTAGATGTTCAACAAAACAGAGCTTCATGAATAAAAAATAAATAATGAGAAACATCTCAGGCGTTCAAGGTCTGCAATTTTCGGTCGTTCTTGGCGTTGCGTAATTTGTCGTTTCCTGTGCGGCACAAGTTGTTCAGCAGTGTATTCGCTGCAGCACTTACAACATGTCCCATTACCTCCTGTGTAGGATGACCGAATTCACACACATCGACATCCTCAAAGTCATGAAGGGTAGCGAACACAAGGCCGACAAGAGTATCTTTCTGCCTAGGAAGGCTGAAAAATCGTACGGCATATTCTGGTGTCCTAAGCTTGTCCAATATAATTTCAGTAAAGAGTACAGCATTAACTACAACTGCTCGTGGAAACTTCAGGCCACCCCTTGTCATCTTCGTGATTAATGCCTTCTCAGGGTCATCTAGATCGACGTCTTGCATCACAAGGCTTTCACTGCAAGATGCGCATGTCAGCTTTTTTAGAGCTGCATGGGCACAATAGCCGGCAACATAGGTTAGTGCCGGTAGCCTTGACGTTTTTTTCTCAATGTCGGAGTCGATCACAGTGACTTGAAACTGGCCGTTTCCTGAATGTACACTTGTCTCCAACGTGTTCGCGCTCGGTGGTAGTAGAATTTCCAAATCTGGCAGGTCCAGAACCTTCTGCAAACGCAATTTGTTTTCAGATTCATATATCTGCCTTATAGACACGTGGTAATTGGCACCAGACAATTGCCGGTACTTTCCACAGCGATCCTCTAAGCTATCAGTTTGAAATTTGCCCAAAAGAACATACTCGAAATGAAGCTCTTTGAGACAGTATATGGCAAGTTCGTGCAAGGCATGGGTAGTGTGGCTGAAAGCTATGAGCGTTTCACGTGTCAAGCGGCCATTGTCATGTTCCAGGCTTCTCCAGTGATCAAGCCATTGAACTATTCTCTCTAAGAATTCAAGTTGAGGACATGACGATGAAACTATTGGACCTTGCAATTGATCTCGCAACCGCTGTCCTTTTCTTGGCGTCTTGACGTTAACAATGTTCCACCAAGTCAAAATGGTGTCGACATATTGAGAGGTTTCCTTTGCATGCTGGAACGTTGCAACACTGAGAGCAGCAACAGTAGATGAGTTAAAAATCTTTAAGGCCAGTTTAACGTTCTGCCGTTCCATGTTTGAGGGGTTCTGTGCCTTCAAAGTGAGCGTTGGTGCTAGCTTCAAGAGCTCATGCTTTTCAGCTTCGTGCAGCTGGCATAATACCTTGAAAGATGCTGTAAGTATCTTTGGTTCAACCTCATCACTCTTCGGTTCAGGAAAGTACATGCATTTGCCAATGTTTCTTTGATTCAGCCAGTTATTTCTTATACACTTTAGTATGTGAACCGGGTCCACCACAAAAAACAGGGGTCGTGATGGGTCAGCAGGATGCTGGTAAACAATGCTGACACTTGCCGGCTTAGCGAAGTAGGACATGGCTTTTCTGTTTATGGAGTTATTGTCCGAGATCACTGCGATTATTCTAAAACCAGATGCCTCTAGATCAAGAACAATCTTCCGAAGGAAGTCGTGCAGCGCCTTAGCAACGATTTGTGCCACAGGAAGGATGTGTACAACATCCTTGTTTGAAGAAAGCAGGCTCTGTATCATAAATACGTGGGCAGTTTTTGCTGCAGTCGATGAATTTACCGCAGCACCAGTAACCAACCCAGCCTTGTAATCAAAAAATGATTGAAGGTGAATCTCATCAATCATTAACGTTACAGTCTTTTCATGCTCTTTATATGTGCTTACAATACGCTTTGCATAGGAAAGAAAGCTACATTCTTGCTGCTCCGTTTCAGGGCGTACATCGTACGATGAACACAGTCTTCTGATCGTATCAGGATGCGGCATCTTAAGCTTCATCGAACTTCTCAGGAATCTATATGCATGAGGTGAAATTGTGAACAAAAGGCTAGCAAAAACCAATAAATCGGGGGGATATCGGCCAGCATCATTCAAAACAAGATCAACCTGACTCTTCAAGAATTTAAGCACTTCCAAATGCCATTCTTGCAACTCGCATGCGAAATGTTTTCCACTTACTTCCTCTAGCAATTTCGAAACCAATGTCAATAGATGACGGGCCTTTTCAGAACGCTCAGTGCTGATATCCTTACGTGTCTGTTCGATCATGTGTAACACACTTTTCAAATCTCTCAAGTCGCACAGCTTTTCAGGAACTAAAACATCACCACACTTCCTCACACCCGTTTCATTAAAAAATACTTCGACGCGCAGGTCTGTGGACACGATCACCGAAGTACGGACTGCAGGAGCAGATTGAAGTGACAAGTCCAAAAAGAAAACCTTGGAGCCCTTGTTCAAAACTGTCCAGAAGTCCGAACACTGAAAGCTTGGCAAGGCCTTCAGCAAGTCCGCAAAGCTACCAACCAGATTTTTGGCGTCCTCTATGCTTGGGTTTGCTGAGAAAGCATTATTGCTTTTTGCAAATATGTGGCTTCCAAGCGCGCTCTTTTGGCAGCCGGCGCTTCTCGAACGCACACTTGCGGACGCGATAAATAGGCAGGGCAATTGGAAAACAAGCTCGGAACTGCAGTTTTCTTCAGACGGATGTTTTTCATGGTAACTTCGACCACTTTTCCTGTCTTGACGTCCGTGTAAGATGTCGTCTTCAAGTAATACGATGGCAAGAAATGCTTTTCACAGAGCTGAAAAAAAAAACAAAAAAAAAACAAGCCGTTACAGGTATGAAGCTCGACGAAAATGTTGAATTTACAAGCGCGTCGACAGGTGCAGAGACCCATCTATTGTGCACGCGTGCACGAATGCATTGCGCACTATGCTGACGAAACCTATTCGTCTGGAAACCCAGAATAACAATAGAGAGAAGAAATACTTACCACTGTGTACTTCGTTGGCGAGAAGTCCTTCCGAGGAACTGCTCTCGTCCATGCTTCCCGAGTGGCTCGGTCAGATTGGAACTTGTGCACTCGGACACTTTGTCCTCCGTCATAATTGGACTTGCAGTTTGGTGCGCAACAACAGCCAGGCATCGTTGCGCTTCCGTGTACGACGAACCACGCACAATAGAAGAAAAGCAATCGCGTTTACGGTGCAGCATGCCCCACCAAAGCCACCAAGCAAATGCTCCACGCGTTGCCGCTCTAGCGTTGCAGCCACGGAGAAAATTTGTTTTCAGAACGCGCGCCGCGTTCTACAGGTTTTCCCGCTCAATTTAATCCAAGCGCCAGTCAATTTAATCCGAGCGCCAGTCAATTTAATCTAAGAGCCAGTCAATTTAATCCAAACGCCAGCCGAAATAATCCAAGCGCCAGTGAATTTAATCCAGGCACAACGGAATTCAAGAACCTTTGGATTTCAAGACTTCTGAAAATTTGCGAACATATTATGAGTTAACACCTTGAAAATAAAAGAGCGAGGTAGTAGACCAGTAGCTATCCTGCCACGGGACTAACGACAACTTTTGGACGTGTTGAAGCGAAAGGTTTCACTACGCTAAGTCAACACCACGCATCGCGCGAGCCGGCGTATGTCGGAATTGGCTCCGTGAGCGTGTTCGGTATCGCATTGGCTCCGTGAGCGCGTGCGGAGTTGAATTGGCTCCATAAGCGTGTTCGGTGATTCTTCATCACTAGAGTGAATCAATCTTAGTATTTCCTATAGTTATCAAATTATATTTAGTGAATAGCCGTGTGAATTACATTTCATTTCATATCTATCACGCTATTCTGCATAAAAATTCGAGAACATCGCAGTGAGCGCATCACTAGGGATGAATAAAAACTCGGCGGATCAGTTGGCAGTGGTAACGCAAAAGTACTCATCGTGCTACAGCTTCATTGATAGTACTGACGGCACCCACGAGGGAAAGCGGCCTCAGAGATAGTAAAATAGGTGAATAATATTCACCAGTGACTTAAGTATACGAGTTTATAGTAGGCATAGTGAGTCACTCGTTTCATCGTATTTCATTGGATGTATATGACGTTACGTTGCACAAAACTCCAACAACCCCGAACTGCGCATTGTATTTCACTTGTGATCACTAGTGGCTTGACCATATCAGTTATGCAATTAAATGGTATTCATGACTGTTTTAGCGGTACCGATGACAAGGTCTTTGATTGGAGGCTGCGGATATCGCAGTAGAATAGTGAATCGTATTCGCTAGCGACCGAAGCCTCCCAGCGAGGGCCTAATGATTATCGTCAAATCAACCTTTATTGTATCGTTTGATAGCCATGACCAAATCGAATGTGTACCATTAACTCGACGTACTCATGCTGATGTTTTCTCTAAAATAATTCGGAGAATGTTCATCTTCTGTGCTGCTCTCATAGCAAAGTAGAAAATAAAAAAAAATGGCTGGGGCTTAGCTAAGGTTAAGCCTGGATATCTCGAAGCGAAAAGGTTCGGTGATGCTTATGGTTTAGCTTATGGTTATGCTTTATGATTTAGCCTATGGTTATGCTTACGGTTTAGCTTATGGTTATGCTTTATGATTTAGCCTTGGATATGCTTACGGTTTAACTTATGGATATGCCTATGGTTTAAGTTATGGATATGCTTACGGTTCAGCTTATGGTTATGCTTTATGATTTAGCCTATGGTTATGCTTACGGTTTCACTTATGGATATGCTTTCGTTAGCTTATGGTTATGCTATACGTGTGCCTTGTGTAGTTATGCAAATTGATTATCAATGATATATACCATAAGTTATGCAGGATTATAAAACTTCTTTATTCATCACTGTTGGGCACATTGTCTTGCGATTTCTCCACAGCCATAAACACAGCTCTCTGTATCGGTAGCATCACTCTCTTCTCCTTCCATGTTGAATGTGCACGCCTATACTCTGGCAAGCGGTTATACAGTCGGCCTCCACGATAAACACGCGCTTGCGGCGAATGTCAAACGATGACCCATAGCGCGGGGCAGTGGCCACCTGCGCCGACTCCGAACACGCTCACGGAGCCAATTCACCTCCGAACACGCTCACGGAGCCAATTCCGGCATACGCCGGCTCGCGCGATGCACGGTGTTGACTATAGCGTAGTGAAACTTTTCGCTTCAAAACCTCCAAAAGTTGTCGTTAGTCCCGTGGCAGGATAGTTACTGGTTTACTACCTCGCTCTTTCATTTTTCAAGGTGTTAACTCATAACATGTTCGCAAATTTTCAGAAGTCTTGAAATCTAAAGATTCTTGAATTCCGTTGTGTCTGGATTAAATTCACTGGCGTTTGGATTATTTTGGCTGGCGTTTGGATTAAATTGAGTGGCGTTTGGATTAAATTGAGTGACGCTCGGATTAAAATCACTGGCACTTGGATTAAATTGACTAGCGCTTAGATTAAATTGACTGGCGCTCGGATTAAATTGACTGGCGCTTGGATTAAATTGAGCGGGAAAACCTCCGACTCTCGTGACGTATTGACAGGGGAGAGGAGGTGATGCGGTGGCCTTACATTTTTTTCTAGGTGACTTTGCTTCGGCGCGCTCTCAACGGCGGTAATTTCCTTCCAGGCCGCCAGCACGATAACGGCTCCGCGGGCATGTGACTTTGTCTGGTCGCCGCAAACAGCGGAGTTTCCACTCCTAAATGTCTCTTGCTCCGTGGCCTAGGCACTACGGAGGAGGAAGCTCTGGTTCTTTATTCTATGGAGGAGGTTTAAATGCGTTTGTCCCTAGTTATGCCGGCGTTGCGGAGTGCGGTCGAGTTTGATTACGCTCCGACGCTGACTGCCCGCGCGGTGAGGCAGTGGGCACGGACACCCCATTTGGTGACCGCTGTGTCTGAAGGGACAATGTTCTGACTGGTGTTGTATAAGTCGCGGGTCACTTTTTTCGTCGCGAAGATAGATTGGATTTTTTACAAGCACTGCTCCAGGAGGTCACATGTAACCGGCAAGCGGAGGCCTCATGAGAGCAAGGCGGCGCAGGATCTCCAGGGCACCCAAGGGATGGCGGGGGAATAAAAGCCGCAAGCAGGGCGGCCCGTTCGTTGGGGCCGCGGAAGCCGAAACGTACGTGCCAGGGGGCGTTCGCATAAAAAATTGGCTGTCCGCTATCGCGGACAGCGAGCCCCAACTCACGGACCAGTCCGGGTTCTAGCTTTGGTGCCACCATGGAGGGGTGCCGCCGTTGCTGCTTTGGTGTCCTGGAGGCGCCGCCAATAATCCGAAAGAATGACACGTTGTTACATTTCGTGAAAGAAACAATTGAATAAATGTAGTTACGTCCAGCCGCCAGCTTGTGACGCTAAGTTCAGCACTACCGCGCCCCGCGACTTCAAAGGCGCTCTGCCTCTGCCTTCTAGATTTTCAATATTGGGGGCGAGGACTTGAAGTCACCATCTGTCGGAAGCGCCTCCCTTGCATAGGTGCATAGTATGAGGGATCACGCGGCGCGATCCTCATAGGTTTCACTTACGGCGCTCAATAAAAACACCACGCGGCAGCCCTCCTGAACATTTATGTAAGTACTCTCAAAACGAGGGAAGTTTTTGACTGTCGATATAATAATCTTTGGCAAACTGAAAGCATAAAATCGTTTACAGAGGCTATCTCTTTACGTACGAATACGTACAGTGAAGGCCACTGAGTGCGGTCGTCGCGATGGAGTGTCCCGAACCGGCTTCTTGCGTGAAAGGTAGGCAAACGCTTAGAGTAAACTATGTTAAATATGTTCTTTTAGCGGGTTCTCTGTATAAACAAAGGGAGCATAACAGCATGACGCCTCAATGCAGCGATCGCACGGGTTCGCATTAATTATGGGTTTTACGTGCCAAAACCACTTTCCGATTATGAGGCACGCCGTAGTGGAGGACTCCAGAAATTTCGTCCACCGGGGTTCTTTAACGTGCGCTTAAATCTAAATACACGGGTGTTTGCGCATTTCGCCCCCACCGAAATGCGGCCGCTGTGGCCGGGATTCGATCCCGCGACCTCGTGCTCAGCAGCCTAACACCATAGCCACTGAGCAACCACGGCGGGTCACGGGTTCGCAGCGATCGAATGCGCGTCTTCATTGCGCTCCCCACAGGCGGAAGGCGGCACTCCACCCTCCTCGACCTTGGCGCCGCCTACATTGCTCGAACGTAGCAACGGCGCCAACATGCGCTCCTCGCCACTCCGTAGACTCTTGTCAAGCAAAAAGGGCGCTGATGCACGGCGCGAGGGCCCACGTGATGCTATTAGGCCAACAGCGACGCGGCGTCGGCCTCGGCCAGAGCGCGCGAGGAGGAGGCGGCATTCTTCAAAGTGTGGCAGTATTTTACGAAGTTTAAGGGGCTTTAGGCACCCTAACCGTGTCCGCAGCGCGAAGGCACGCGTGGTGGTTCTACATATCATTTTCTTGAGTAGCTCCTGTCCCGATTAATGACTTTCTTCTGCATAGAACGTTCGTCAGACTTGTCCGCTGATGCCAAAGATATGGGTGTTGGCTTCCTCCCTGCAACCCTGGTCTGATTTTGTTGGCGCAGTTACCTCACCACTTCTGTGCTTGACGGCGGCGTCTGAAGCAGCATGCCTATGCCGCAGATCCCTCACGTGCTTCCTATTACGTGCCAGATTTGCAGCGGAATTTGTTTGCTTGCTTCGTGGGATCGTTGCAAGCGTGAAAGAGTTTTCTTCCTACTGCCTCAAACGCTATCACTGTAGTCATGGTGTACTGTTGCATGCTATTTTGCAAATCTCAGCAGGGACCGGAAGACGCCCGGCGTTTCCTTTCACGAATTTCCTAGTGATGCGGAACTGTGCTCCAAGTGTAAAAAAAACCATTACTTTAAAATCTCGTCATCAACGACAAGTCGGCATCAACTGTAGTGTGTAGCAAACTCTTCAATGAAAGCGATTACGTTCCCAGATGCAGAATACGGAAGTTCCTTGCGGAAGCTGTACCGACCCTTTTCGAACTCTATCTGTCCTACATGGTGCCAGCTACAAAGAGACCGCGTAAGAACCCTGCATGTCATGACCCCCGAGCTCCTGGAAATTCAAAGCGAAAAGCACAGTCACCGTTACCTGCTCATGAAGATTTTGGTGACCGGGACGAGGTAACCGAGGAGAGACAAAGTGCTTCAACACAAACCAACAGTAACGACGCTCACCGAGCTAGTCGCTACCTTGTCATCATCAAAAGGCTTCGGGCTCAGGTTGCCTACAAAGAAGGGGATCCTTTCTTCACCCTATTGCACGAACGGGAAGAAAGTGGACTGCACTATCCAAATTGCATGTTCTTGGCACTTTTAGACAAAATTGTGGCTTTCTTCGAAAGCCACAAAACGGCTGCGGAGCACCTTCCGCGAACGAAAGTGCAACTTCTGGTTACACCATACCTTGAACAATCGCCCATCTTGAAGTGCCCAGAAGATGTCGGCATTGGTCACAAGAGGCGCACAGCTGGTGTGATTGCTGAGAAGTTTGTCCGACTGCGTCTAGTAAATTACACAAAGATATGATAATGGGAAAAAATGAGAAACCAGTTGCTTATGTACATAAGCGATCAAGAACATATTTTAGCCTTTAATGTACATGATGTGAAGGTTGTTGGTAAAAAAATGTACAAGAGTGCACTGTATTGATCAGTAAATAAATACTTTGTACATGTAAAATTTTTATTTTAGTTGTAGCCTCGCAGTATCTGTACCTCTTATAATTGAAGTTCTTGTACTGAATTAATCATTTGCCCTGAGTAACGACATGAACGTGAATTCATTAATTGTGGATGTTGGCTTAACCTCCTTTAATCTTTCCAGCGTCGTCTGCTACAGGCTTACGGATTCAAGCAAAAGCTCTAAGCCGTTTCATTCACATATGAAGCTATGACGTTGACTATTGGTACTGAAAATAATGAGTAAGTTTAAACATTCGAAATAAGTTGCGTCCGGCAGCCGACGTTACGCAGATGTTACTCGTATGCTGCCTGCCGAAGCGCATCTGTGAATGCGCTATGTGGAGGCGGCAACGGTTAAGCAATGTATGTGAGCAATATATGGGTGACAGGGCCTTAGTCAGGCAGACAATGTACTGCCTTTAGCCTTGCCATTCAAGACCTTCACTGTGTCTAAATCAATGCTGAATAAATAAAATAAAGTAGCGACACTCTCCTCCTCCGCCTTCACTCATCCGCGTTTCTCCTCGACCGCGGCGCCGCCTACACTGCTCGAGGGTAGGAACGGCGCCAACACGCGCTCCTCACCATTCTGTAGACGCTTCTCGAGCAAAAATGGCGCTTATGCACGGCGCGAGGGCCCACGTGATGCTATTAGGCCAATAGCGACGCGGCGTCGGCCTCGGCCAGAGAGCGCGAGGAGGCGGCGGCATTCTTCAAAGCGGGGCGCTACTTTACGAAGTATAAGGGGCTTTAGCAACGGTGAGCTGACAGCGCCACCACAGAGCTGCGGCGGCAGGCAGCAGCACCCATCATTGCAAAGGCTGTAAAGGAGCGCGGAGGAGCGAGTGAGTGAGTCCGGCCGTGCCCGAGCTCTACTACGGTCGCTACTGCTCCCTCAGAAACGTCTGTGTTGTAATTGACAAGGTATATCGCCGTACGGCACGAGCAAGTGATGATCCGCCACGACTGACATACCCGTGTCACACGGGCGAGCCCGCTGCTTCACCTGCTTTACCACGCCGGCAGCCAGCGTCCGCAATGGGCGTCTTGTGCTGGAGTTTGAGGTATAGTAGCGGCGTCTGGTGGCAGCGAGAAACGTTATCTGGGTAGTACTAGCTTCGGTAGTATTGAGCCCTGGCTGTGGCGAAGCACGTTCCTAGCCCGAGTTTTGCGTCGATTCGCACTTTTTTCTGCCCTGTTGCGAGTGCGAAAAGGCTCGTCACTTCTCACAGACCACGATGCGAGCTGGCCGCAGCCTGTAGTTTAACGAAAACGGACTCTCCGTGTGCCGTGGGACGTAATGCTGGAAGCAGAAGGAATTGGCGACGCCGATCCGCAGAGACCTAGCTCAGCCTCGAAAAAGCGTCACCGTCGTTACTGCTGCGTCGTGGGCTGCCATGAACAAGAAGGCCTGAATCCCAACATCAGATTCTACCGCTTTCCTTCAAGGCCTCACGAAGCGGAGCGTCGGGCGTGCTGCATAACTGCCGTTCCTCGAGCTGGGAGCGAAACTTCGCGCCATGCTGACTGCTTCGCCTGTCTTGAAGCTTGCTCGATTAACTGCGTTGCTAAAATTGGGTCTTTTGCACCTGCAATCCCGACGGCAAACCGTGGGAACCAGCGCCGAACACCGCAGTCGCCACTTCGTGGGTAACGAGAATAGCAATTCGGCCAGTCACCCCGCGTATGTGCCTATAGTGTTCCCTGCGGCCTATAACAGGCCTCTTCCTTCGCTTGCATTTGCCCAGGCCAGCCTTGCATGGGCATTTGCTTGAGATTATGGCACGCTGACGCGAAAGCTGAAATGCATATATGCAGCGAACAGTCGCATGTGCATGCATAGAATGAGAATTCATGCTTTCTACAACACAAATTGCCTAGTACATCCCTACATAGGCAGCTCTGCCACACCAAGCAGCAAAGCAGTGATAAGTGTACCGTGGCAAGCACCAAAAAGTTGGGAATGCACAACACAGCAAGCAGCAAAAAGTGAGAGATGCATAGCATAATTCACAGACCATGCCAAGGGAATGCGCAACACAGCAAGCAGTGAAAAGAGAGATGCATAGCATAATTCACAGACCATGTCTAGGGAATGCAGAACACAGCAAGTAGAAAAAATGAGAGATGGAGTATGTAATTTACAGGTCAAATCCAACATCTCACTTCAGATAATCACTATTATATGGCAGACCGGCAGCAGACATGGCTGGTGATTCACGATTCGAGAACTGGCCACAGCGACAATTAACAATTCGACCGGTGCGAAATGGTGAAGTGACCAGGTGGGTGCAAATGGCCACAAATGGTCGGACTGATTCTGTGACCATTCACTACCCACTACGAGCAGCACAGGTTAAAGAGTTAGATGTACTCATCCTTGACCTCAAGCCAGCACGTTGAGGCAGCGCAGCAAGGTAGTATTGATTACAGCACATCGATGTTCGAGCGCTGTCATTAAAAGTTACATCAAGCGAGCAGCGCCCGAGCTCGCGCCGCAGCGCGATTCACACGTACGTTACTGCGGGCTGCGTTACTGCGTTACTGCATTGCATCAGTTATCAGTTGCTAAAGGGACAGAAGGCCGCTACTACCGCGAATGTATAACTATATATATATGTATACTTGTCTAGCGGCATGCAGTCAACAAAGATTACAGGAGGCCCGCCGTTTCGCGGCATGTCGAAACACCGCTGCCGTCGCGGCGCGTACGATCGTGCGCTCGAGCAGTTCAGTACACATGATGTCTGCTTATCGCTGCTGTGAATTCATTTATAGCAAGCATTTCCTCGCGTTTGTGCGCCTGAATCTAGCAGCGTGCAAACCTTACCTGAAGTATCAATCGTCACTTACAGCGCATACATAGACGAGGGACAAAAAGGATGACGAAGACAAGCGCTGACTTCCAACTGTTTTTTTATTTTGAGAAATGAGCATATATATACTGAGAAACCAAAAGAAAAGCGCCCCCTACAAAGCATCAACCCGACATGAGTATGCATTCAAAATTCATGACCTAAGATGAACGAGAGCGCATGTGCGACCTCAGAAAAACCAGTTCTTTGTAAGTTAATGCAATTGAGGGCTAAGTCTGGTGCATTCATTAGAATGCCTAGCTAAGATAGTGGTTTCTTCAAAAAGCAGGATACAGCCGCATTGTGCGCAATGAACACCTAGAAACCCTTCCCGCCCTTTGCGCAGTTTATTGCTGTGTTCTTGTAACGTAACGTTACAAGAACACGCCCTATTTAAGACCGACCGCATTTCAGAGGTATCTTATACACAACACCTTTCAAACAAACTATACTTTTTTCTATGATTAATACTGCAAATCCTACGTTCCTTAGAAACAGGATTGGTTCTGACACAAAGCTGGGCAAGCTTTTTTGGAGCAGAGAAAACAAGGTCGATACCTGCTCTTTGTCCTATTTTTTTAAGTTTGTGGGAGATTCCATGAATGTACGGGATAACAGCTGTTTTATTTCTTCGATCATGTACCTGAGGCTCAAAGCTGTGAGGATCGGTGCTAAACTAGCCTGTACCAACGATCGGTACCAACTAGCCCGTACCCAAACCTTGCTTACCTGAAGTTCAACTTCGTACGCGACTCGCTTCACTTGCGATTGACACCGCGCTAAAACTTCGCCGCTTTTTCTTGAACGGCTTACACGTAATCGGCGTTGCATAATTTCTTGCTTTACGCAGCGTGCCACCCCTGAAAAAAATTTCGGCGCCCGATATTCGTTGCAAGCCGTGATACAACACAACCGAAAGTGGCGGGTCAATATTGTAAACGTGCTTTCCGAAGCAGACGACTGAGCTTGGTACTACCCAGTTCGGAAGAGAGTGCGCTTTTTAGCACCATTTTCGCAGCGCCCCCTGGGCAAAGCAAGAGCCCCCACCTAGGGACAAACGCCTACAACACGCGCTAAGAAACCTCCTCCGTAGTAGGAGCCGGAAGCTCACGGATAGCCAGTAATATTTATACTACAGCTGTCCTCACCCGCGATACTACAAGCAAGGAATTTTTGTCGGACAAGCGAAACGAATAAGAAGAATCTGTAGAGAAGACCACGATTATACCCACCACCAAAATGATCTTAAAACAACACTAGCAGAAAGGAACTATCCCCAAGCTGCTCTCGATAGAGCTTATGATGCCGCGTCAAGATTGGAGAGACCGTCTAAATTGGCGAAGAAACAGCCCACACCAGAATCTGACAGACCGCCTGCCCTTATAACAAAATATTCTAATGCACTCCCAAACATAAACAACATCCTACGAAAATTGGCGGCGAGGAGTTACGGAGTCGCCATCTATCGGAAGCGCCTCGCTGGCGTAGTTTGAGGGATCACGCGGCGCGCTCCTCATAGGTTTTGCTGTCAGCACTCACTGAAAACACCATGTGCGAGCTCTCCCGGACATTTCTGTAAGTACTCTCAAAACGAGGGAAGTTTTTTACTGTCTAAGTAATAATCTTGGGCAAACTGAAAGCACAGAATCGTTTACAGACGCTATCTCTTTACCGAATACGTACAGTGAACGCCACTGCGCGCGGTCGCCGCGATGGAGTCTCCCGAACCGGCTTTTTGAGTGAGAGGTAGGTAAACGCTGAGAGCAAACTATGTGAAATATGTTCTTATGGTGTTTGTATAACTATAAATGGAGCGTAATAGAATGAAGCCTCAATGCAACGATCGCACAGATTCGAAGCGACCGACTGCACGTCTGCATGCTTGTCCGCGCAGTTTCGCTTTCGCCGCGTGCGCGTTTTCGCACCGTGTCATGAGCTTTAGGCCGCAGAATATGAGCATTTGACAGTATACAAGCAACCATTGTTGCGTGGGCGCTATCAGAGCTGTTCAAAAATCAGTTCATTGTAGAGACTTCGACGCCTACGGGGACTGTGATGTGCCGTCGCGACGATTCAATCTTTATTTTCCTTCTAAATTCTTGGACGTTTCCATATTATTTCTCGAGTTGCGTCGCACTGTATGTTTATCGGTGTTCTCAGCGTGCGATTCCCGCTGCTTCTTTTTTGTAATCCAGTGCATTAATTCATAACACGTACAAACATGACCATATACCATGCCTTTTTTTCTTTAATGTGCGTCTTACCGCTCCCTTTCCGTTCCATTGAACTTGCCAGTATCTATAGCATCGACAAGTTCATAGACCAAACCGTCATGACATTAGTCGGGCAGCGGACTCGGGCGAACGTCTCAGTGCGCGTTTTCCGAACATCGCAGACCCGGCGCCGTGGCAGAAATCTTACTCGCGTCTGTGCTTGCTGCATACCCGAGTTGTAGCCGATGACTGTTTGCCGGTTTTATGTTTCGCAAGCCAAGCTTCACGCAGCTTCTTGTCCTGCGGCTACGTGTGAATAAGGCTGACACCGGGCTCCGTTGCGTACGTCCGGCACTACGGCACCGATCAGTAGCCTACCATGTTGCGCGCCTTCGAAGGCAGCCACTACCTATTCTAATGCTTTCAAACGTTGTAAAGGAGACACTCGAAGCGGGAAAATCTCGCCACTAAATGAGGACCGCAGCGTACGAGGGAATTTAAACTCTCGTTTTCAGCTCGCTTCGGCGCTCCCGAAGCATCCGATGCGGCCGCTATGTCCACGTGATCCCTAATAGCACGCCACGCCGACAGTGGCGCCAGCATTTCCAGTGGTGGAGCTCGAAGCCAATACCATCCAATATTATCAAGTAACGAGCGTCTGAGAAAAGCGTTCCCGGATGTACCTAGGGTTATCTATCGCCGAAATAGGAACATTAAAGACACGTTAGTGCACACAAAAGTGAGCCAACAGCATTCCCCTGTAATGAAAGCATGTTGTCGCCCCAGGAGCAAAACCTGCAGGCACGTTCAAAGTGACATTAAAATTAAAAGCACCGCAAATAGTTATACACACGAAGTCAAATCAAGCTTCACTTGTACAAGTTCGGATGTGATTTATATGCTTGAATGTTCCTTCTGTAAGAAACAATATATCGGTGAAACAGGACAATCAGTGAACGTCAGATTAAACGGACGTCGCGCCGACACAGTTAAAAAGCTTCTCAAAGCCGTCGCCGAGCATTTCATCCAACCAGGTCATAACTTTGATGAACTTAAACTCTACATCTTACAGTCAAATTTCCGTTCTGAGCGAGAAAAAAAGTACAGAGAATCATACCTTATCCATAAGTTCAAGACATTGCAACCAGGGGTGCGATCGGAGATGGTTGTTCGGCGCGTTCGTTCGGTTACCGGCGCGCGCGATTGGCCTACTCCGCGCCGACGTCGCCAGCCGCGGGGCGCCGCCCCGTTTTTGGTGACGTCAAAATGACGACACGCTCCTGTCAATCATCCGCCCACCGAGCATTTCGTCCGAACGCGACGGGAGTTGAGAAGTTTGGAGCGATCATACGGCTTCGCATGGCGCGTCTGGTGGATTGGATTGGATCCAACAGGCGGCCTTTTCGGCTGCGGAATGGCAAGTTTGAATCCAATCCATAGTTTAATTCTAGAAAATGGCGCTTCCGTTGGAAACTTAGGTTGTTGCGCTGGCTTTTCTAGAGGAAGGAGGAACGCGTTTGAAGAAATGGCAGAAAGTGAATTCCGGCGTCGTTTTTGTTTCTCGAAACAAATAATTCGTTGGTTGTAAAGAGAAATCGACAAGATCATCGGTGCCAGCGAGCCACTGGGATGTTGTCGCTGCCTCTTGAGAAGTGCGCCACTCTTCCCGTCGTTTTTTTTTTCTTTTTCCTTCTCGCTGTGCGCGACACCACCTAGGGACGACGCAAAGAACCTAATAGTTATAAATTGCAGTAGTCACACGTACTACTATTTGAAAACGTGTTTGGGCTTGAGAAGAAAAAATACTTTTTTTTAGATAAAGATTTCATTCAATTGGAAGACGAGAAACATTTGGCTTTGTAGTATACTGTTTGCAAGCAGACGACAAACGACGGAGGTAAACTTCCGGGGAGGTCACCGCTTCCTGATTGGCTGCTCTCTCCGCCCCGCTGTCACAAATTTTGCATACCGCAACTTTGTGACGTTGCAGCAACTGAACAGAACGCGTATCGAACAAAATATCTCCGATCGCGCCCCAATAGGCATAAACGTTTCAAAGGGAGCTTTAGAATCTATTCACTATGCTAAATTTCAAGCTATAGGTAACAACACTTAGGGCGTTTTTCACTGGTCGATTCGGAGCAGGATTTCTTGCTCCGTGGCAACGAATCCGAATTTCACTGGTCGATCTGGAGCTGGTTCGCGCGTTCCACTGGTCGTTTCGGATCAACTCGCTCCGCGCCGGATCGCTCTGACTTGCTCCGCCGCCGAGGCGCGGATTCGGGCGGAAATAGTTCGCGTCACTTCCGGCTTCACGCGAAATTGGTACCCGGTTGGTGCGCACAACATTGTGTTGCTTCGCAAGATGGCTGCGTTCGGTGCTGCTGCAGCGCTCGCGTTTAGCGATGAGAGCGCGGACGACAGCGATTACGAAGTGACGCAGGTGCTGTACGAAGACTTCTATGCACGTTGTCCATGCACAATCCTTGCTGGCGCGACATGGAAATGACGGGCTATGCGACTGCCACGGTCAAATTACACACGGGGGACGGCGAGTTTGGTTGCCGTGGAAACGTACAGAACGGAAGTAGGGCATGGTTTTCGGAACCGGTTCGTGCGACGTGTACGCAGACTTCCTGTGTGATCCGCCGCGGAGCGTTCTTGCGCTCCGCTGGCCGATTCGGATTCCTGAAACCCGAGCTATGGTGTTCCCGAGCGCTCGCTCGAGGATTTCGGCGGCCGCTCCAGATCGACCAGTGAAAAACGCCATGGTTTCTTAGCGTATTCCTTTCTCCTTTTCTTTTTCATTTTTTTTTCCAGCTGGCGTGTCAGAGGCCGTTGACACGTGGTTGACAGACGACCGGGCTCCTGGCCTTGTGCACAGCGTTCCTTTATTCTCAATTCGACACGCTAACACACCTTCGCTCGTTGCCGCACCCACCTGCCTTACACGCTCTCCCCTTTAGAAGAACCCCACATATATATATACTGTGGCGAGGAAAGCATACGTCGCCTTGAAGAAGACAAGTCCACTTGTAGAAACGAAAGGCTCCTGCTTCCACCTTGTTCTGGTTTTGCTCATCGTCTTGAATTTCCATCACCTGCCTTCCCCGCGTTTTCTCCAACGTAGTAGGCACAGTCATATATTCGAGGAGCAAAAGCCCCCAGATTTTCTTTTTCGCACCCGCTCTTACTCGCGCCTGCGCACAAACGGGTGGCGATCCCTCAAATGAACGTCTCGTGCAACAAGCTAGCGGCACGCCAGACGTGCCATATGATGTGTCATGCGCCACACGTGCCACTGAAGCGAGCGAGGCCGGCTGCGCATGTGAAGTTCGTTTGTTCGGCGCCCGTCTCTTTTGGATGTAGCCCGTTTGTTGGGCTCCCAGCGTTTTCTTGCGTTCCTTTTGCATTTCGTCACGGCACCACTTTGAGTCTGCAACGAATTTCAAGCAAATTGAGGCTTACGCCACAAAACCGAGACTGGTGACGCAGTTAGCGAAAAACAGCTCGGCCGTTCTGGCGCAGTTAATTTGAGTTAATGACTAGTACTGGGAAATGTTTGCGACGCTTTCTATGAGCCCCAACCAATTGCCCCAAATTATTTCGGCAGTTTTTGGGCACCCGGCTACGTGACACAGTTAGCGAAATGCATGCAGCTCGACCGTGGTGACGATTTCGCATGCATTCAAATCTTACTGGGACAAGTTCGTGACGCTTTCCCTTACCCCGAACATTATTGTATTTCGCTACATTTTGTGATACTTCTGAGGTACGCGCGCCGCGCCTGGCGTTAATTGTGCCGCAGTTTCGCGTGTGCAGAATCTCACTGGGACAAGTTCGTGACGCTTTCTGGGATACTTTTGAGGCATGCTCGCCGCGCCTGGGATTGTGAAGCAGTTAGCAAAAAGTCAAGCCGGTCGTGATGACAGTTAGTTTGGCGTGTGCTGAATTTTAGTGCGACAAGTATGTGACTCTATTTATTGCCCTGCAACAACATATACCTTCTTTCGGTACTCACGCTTGTCAAAAACGCAACGAGCGATTGCCAAAAGTGATAACACGGGGAGTGTGTATCTTGCGCCGGCAGGACGCGTAAACGATAACGCAGAGGAGCTCAAAAACCAAGAACTTGACAATTCTGTTTTCTGAGCTCAAAAACCAAGAACTTGACAATTCTGTTTTCTGAGCGACTGAGAACAAGCTTGACTGAGGACTGAGAACGAATTTGTCTTGAGTGCGACTAGATGGCATTCTGCGAGCGTGTAACATAGTCTGGCTGAGAGTCTGTGTTGTGGCCATCTCTGTGTACTTGGCGTACCGTCGCGTCGACTGAGGCCAAGTTGTTTTGGAAACGCGCAGTCACCCATGTATTTGTGCTCTTAAAGTGCAGGAAGTAATGCCCGGGAAGGATGCTTGAAAATTAGATGATTTCTTCATATTTGATGGCATTGTTTGGGAGGAGTCTATTTGCTACGAAATGTATATAAAAGTGAATTTATCTGTAATGCCGCCCATTCACCACTTAAGCACGTTTCGCCTCTACACGCAATATTCCTGTTAGGTCAATATACCAAAATGATACATGTAATTAAGTTTTTTTTTCAGCTGATGGCGTCCGGTGGAGCTTCGTACGGCAACTACTGCTGCTTACCTGTTGCCACAACTTTGGATGAATGCACAAAAAGCCCGGAACGAACATTTATATAGAGCAAAATAAACATTTGACCATTTCAGAAGACTTCTTGCGTTTACTATATCAAATTTCACGTGGCACAGATTCGGTGGAGGCTTGTAAAAATCGTTCGCAATCATTTTTACTAAATAATAAGAAGATTCCGCGCCAAGGCCGCGCGTGATTCAGCAGGAGAAGCGAAAAAGGAAAAAAAAAAAAAAAAGCCGCGCCGATCAGCAGCGCTGGCGTGGCGTGTACCAGCTCGCGTTCAAAACGCGCGCGACCGAAACCGGAAGACGTTAATCCCATCCGCTTGGTGCGCTACAGCCAATTCAGCCGCTGGCAGCCGCCATAGAGTTTCTTACTAGTGAGAAACTCTATGGCAGCCGCTGGGCTCTATGGCAGTGTTGCCAGGTTTGGCTATATATAGCCAAATTGGGCTACAGGAAAAAAATTTTGGCGTCGACTTGGGCGAGTTGGCTACGTGGCTATATTTGGGCCACGACCTACGGAACTCCAGACCTGCACAGATCTCCCTCCTCCAGCACGCCTGGTCTAGTTCGCCCCTTTATCCGCTAGGGAAAGAACGTACGAGCAAAGTGGCGCTAGTTATAACCTGTTCGCTGTCGTCTGCTTCTGCGTTCTGTTCAGCGCTTGTATTGCCATTTCGGCAGGCACAAAGCGCTTCTATTGGCGGTAAATGAATAAATTCACAAATATACAAAAGAAGACATATTTACGAATGCTTTGCGTTTTAATAGTGAAACTAGAAGAGGAGGAGCGGTGCAAGAAATGTAAACAACGAGCATAGGTGGCCGCTGCAATGCTAGATCGACAGCATAAATTTCCCTTTCCTAGCCTCCTTAAGAGACTGGAAAAATTGTTTTAAAAAATTCATAGGATAATCTAGCCTTTTTTAGTTGATTACAGACAGCCTAATGTCGTAGATGACATTAGGATTTGCTGCTGTGTGCCGTAGTGAAAGGTAGATGATCTGGTAAAAGTATAGTAAAAGTATTCACGAGTAAGTCCTCCGCCCGATATGTGCAATAGGCTGATCGATTCTGTTTCAAGGGAAGGTGAGCACATCTTGTTTTTAATGTCGTTAGATGTCTAGCTCAGTAGAAAGCTTGCAAAAAATGAAGCGATCCCGGTGCTTTAAAACGTGCTGCACTGCAGGCCTTAAAAATCGTGTCACGGAACACTTTTCAAACTGTAAAGCTAGCTTTTCTGCGTGGTACGGCGGCAGCATAACGGTGGTGCTTAAGATACGAACGCAGCGAAGCTGTGTGCATAATTCACATTTTGAACTCGCGACGCATTCACGGACAACTTTTAAGAGTTAAAATGAGTGGTAATCGTTCTGTCGTCGAACATTACGGTGGCTTCAAGTTTCTAAAGAGCGCAGAAGCGAATTTTACAACGTGTACAATGAAACTGTTGTGTACGTTGCGAACTATATACACAATGTGATTTATAATAATCTGCTTGAAAAAGGCAATAGGAGCGGCTATTTAACGCTATTTTAGAGAGCAGCGGACTACACGCTCCGACATTTTTTAGGTACGGGCAGTCAACTTTTGGAGCCAAGTAACCGATCAAAGCCTTGTGACACCACTGTCACTGTGTTAGCAAAAATCATCAACTAGAGAAGCAGGTCGTCACAACACAACAGCTGCTGTACTAATTACAACGCCGCACAGCCGCCCACCGCGTAGCAGACGGATGGATGGATGGATGGATGATTGTGGCTCAACCCTTTGAATCGGGCGGCGGCGGCGCGCGCCACCTACCCTTTAATGGTTCTATATGCATGCATACCTATGTATTTACTCCTTTACTTTTGCGTTGATATTGTCCACCAATCAGATAGCCTCCGTTTAGTTATTTCTACCTGTTCAAAGTCTATTCTACTTTCACTGTCTTTAAAACCCAAGGCTTTGAATAGTTCCCCGTTAGATTCAACTGCAGGGTGAAGTTGTTTACAAGCAAGTATCAGGTGTTCCGCCGTTTCCTCCTCCTCTCTACACGCCTCGCACACCAAATCTATCTCCTGGTATCTGGCTCGGTACGTTTTAGTCCTCAGTACACCTGTCCTGGCTTCGAACAACAATGAGCTTCCCTTCATCATCATCATCATCATCATCATCAGCAGCAGCAGCAGCCTAGTTACGCCCACTGCAGGGCAAAGGCCTCTCCCATACTTCTCCAACTACCCCGGTCATGTACTAATTGTGGCCATGTTGTCCCTGCAAACGTCTTAATTTCATCCGCCCACCTAACTTTCTGCCGCCCCCTGCTACGCTTCCCTTCCCTTGGAATCCAGTCCGTAACCCTTAATGACCATCGGTTATCTTCCCTCCTCATTACATGTCCTGCCCATGCCCATTTCTTTTTCTTGATTTCAACTAAGATGTCGTTTACCCGCGTTTGTTGCCTCACCCAATCTGCTCTTTTCTTATCCCTTAACGTTACACCCATCATTCTTCTTTCCATAGCTCGTTGCGTCGTCCTCAATTTCAGCAGAACCCTTTTCGTAAGCCTCCAGGTTTCTGCCCCATATGTGAGTACTGGTAACACACAGCTGTTATACACTTTCCTTTTGAGGGATAGTGGTAACCTGCTGTTC
Organism: Dermacentor variabilis; assembly: GCF_050947875.1. NCBI lineage: Eukaryota > Metazoa > Arthropoda > Arachnida > Ixodida > Ixodidae > Dermacentor > Dermacentor variabilis. Next base: position 59,951,525 of record NC_134568.1, on the reverse strand, counting down.
ATGATTTGAGAATGCCTGCCAAACGCACTCCAGCCCATTCTTATTCTTCTGGTTATTTCAGTCTCATGATCCGGATCCGTGGTCACTACCTGCCCTAAGTAGATGTATTCCCTTACCACTTCCAGTGCTTCGCTACCTATCGTAAACTGCTGTTCTCTTCCGAGACTGTTAAACAATACTTTAGTTTTCTGCAAATTAATTTTCAGACCCACCCTTCTGCTTTGCCTCTCCAGGTCAGTGAGCATGCATTGCAATTGGTCTCCTGAGTTACTAAGCAAGGCAATATCATCAGCGAATCGCAAGTTGCTAAGGTATTCTCCATCAACTTTTATCCCCAATTCTTCCCACTCCAGGCCTCTGAATACCTCCTGTAAACATGCTGTGAATAGCATTGGAGATATCGTATCTCCCTGTCTGACGCCTTTCTTTATAGGGATTTTGTTACTTTCTTTGTGGAGGACTACGGTGGCTGTGGAGCCGCTATAGATATCTTCCAGTATTTTTACATATGGCTCATCTACACCCTGATTCCGTAATGCCTCCATGACTGCTGAGGTTTCGACTGAATCAAACGCTTTCTCGTAATCAATGAAAGCTATATATAAGGGTTGGTTATATTCTGCACATTTCTCTATCACTTGATTGACAGTGTGAATATGGTCTATTGTTGAGTAGCCTTTACGGAATCCTGCCTGGTCCTTTGGTTGACAGAAGTCTAAGGTGTTCCTGATTCTATTTGCGATTACCTTAGTAAATACTTTGTAGGCAACGGACAGTAAGCTGATCGGTCTATAATTTTTCAAGTCTTTGGCGTCCCCTTTCTTATGGATTAGGATTATGTTAGCGTTCTTCCAAGATTCCGGTACGCTCGAGGTTATGAGGCATTGCGTATACAGGGTGGCCAGTTTCTCTAGAACAATCTGACCACCATCCTTCAACAAATCTGCTGTTACCTGATCCTCCCCAGCTGCCTTCCCCCTTTGCATAGCTCCTAAGGCTTTCTTTACTTCTTCTGGCGTTACCTGTGGGATTTCGAATTCCTCTAGGCTATTCTCTCTTCCACTATCGTCGTGGGTGCCACTGGTACTGTATAAATCTCTACAGAACTCCTCAGCCACTTGAACTATCTCATCCATATTAGTAACGATATTTCCGGCTTTGTCTCTTAACGCACACGTCTGATTCTTGCCTATTCCTAGTTTCTTCTTCACTGTTTTTAGGCTTCCTCCGTTCCTGAGAGCCTGTTCAATTCTATCCATATTATAGTTTCTGATGTCCGCTGTCTTACGCTTGTTGATTAACTTAGAAAGTTCTGCCAGTTCTATTCTAGCTGTAGGGTTAGAGGCTTTCATACATTGGCGTTTCTTGATCAGATCTTTCGTCTCCTGCGATAGCTTACTGGTTTACTGTATAACGGCGTTACCACCGACTTCTATTGCGCACTCCTTAATGATGCCTATGAGATTGTCGTTCATTGCTGCAACACTAAGGTCCTCTTCCTGAGTTAAAGCCGAGTACCTGTTCTGTAGCTTGATCCGGAATTCCTCTAGTTTCCCTCTTACCGCTAACTCATTGATTGGCTTCTTGTGTACCAATTTCTTCCGTTCCCTCCTCAAGTCTAGGCTAATTCGAGTTCTTACCATTCTATGGTCACTGCAGCGTACCTTGCCGAGCACGTCTACATCTTGTATGATGCCAGGGTTCGCGCAGAGTATGAAGTCGATTTCATTTCTAGTCTCACCATTCGGGCTCCTCCACGTCCACTTTCGACTAACCCGCTTGCGGAAAAAGGTGTTCATTATCCGCATATTATTCTGTTCTGCAAACTCTACTAATAATTCTCCTCTGCTATTCCTAGAGCCTATGCCATATTCCCCCACTGACTTGTCTCCAGCCTGCTTCTTGCCTACCCTGGCATTGAAGTCGCCCATCAGTATAGTGTATTTTGTTTTGACTTTACCCATCGCCGATTCCACGTCTTCATAAAAGCTTTCGACTTCCTGGTCATCATGACTGCATGTAGGGGCATAGACTTGTACCACCTTCAATTTGTACCTCTTATTAAGCTTCACAACAAGACCTGCCACCCTCTCGTTAATGCTATAGAATTCCTGTATGTTACCAGCTATTTCCTTATTAATCAGGAATCCGACTCCTAGTTCTCGTCTCTCTGCTAAACCCCGGTAACACAGTACATGCCCGCTTTTTAGCACTGTATATGCTTCTTTTGTCCTCCTAACCTCACTGAGCCCTATTATATCCCATTTACTACCCTCTAATTCCTCCAATAACACTGCTAGACTCGCCTCGCTAGATAGCGTTCTAACGTTAAACGTTGCCAGGTTCAGATTCCAATGGCGGCCTGTCCGGAGCCAGGTATTCTTAGCGCCCTTAGAGCTTCCCTTAGAGTTATCGTAAATATTTTCTTTGGCTATTTCTTGCTTAAACGTCCTGTATGTCTCCAATGCCGATTTGGTTTGCATCTCTGTACTCCACATACCCCTCTCTGCCTCCTTAACCTTTTTCTTGACAGATGATTCCTTACTTGTTCCCCCGCTACTGCCCAAGTATTTGCTTGTCAATTTTCTAGTTCGCTTCCTCCACCTCGTGTCAACATTCCTCGTGTATAAGTAACTGAAAACCTTCCTAGCCCACCGAATTTCCCCCATTTTTCTCAATCGCTCCTCAAATGCTATCTTGCTACTAGCCTCTCTGCCCTCGAAAGAAGACCATCCCAGATCCCCCTGCACTCCAAGATTTGGTGTCTTGCCATGTGCTCCCAGAGCGAGCCTACCCACACCACGTTGCCTAATTTCCAACTGTTGCCGGGTCTCTGTTCTAATACATAGAACTGCATTGGCAAAAGTCAGGCCTGGTACCATTACCCCCTTCCATATCCCTCGTACTACCTCGTACCTATTGTAGTTCCACAGTGCCCTACTCTTCATAATCGCTGCACTTCTGTTACCTTTAGTCGTTAGATATTTTTCGTACTCTGTCAGATACTCAATGCCATTATTTATCCACACCCCAAGGTACTTGTATTTATCGACTATCTCCAGCGTGGCCTCCTGTATCTTATGCTCGCCGCAACTGTTATCATTAAAAATCATGACTGCTGATTTTTCTTTGCTAAACTTCAAGCCTAACCTGTCTCCTTCTGTACCACATATGTCCATTAATTCCTGCAGATCTTCTGCATTGTCAGCCATTAATACAATATCATCCGCGTACATCAGTCCTGGTAATGACTGTTCAATCAATTTTCCTTGCTTGAGAAATGATAGGTTGAAGCCGAGTCCGCTTTGCTGTATTTTGGCCTCTAGACCTTGTAGGTACAGCATAAACATCAGAGGTGACAATGGGCACCCCTGCCTAAGCCCCCGCCGAATCATCACAGGCTCCGAAACCTGCTTTTCCCATTGTATAATCACCCGGTTACCTTTATAGATATCTTTTAAGAAATTGGTTACTCCATCTTGCACTCCTAAAGTTTCCAGAATGCCCCACAAGCCCTCTTGAAGTACACTGTCATAGGCTCCCTTGATGTCCAAAAAAGCCAGCCATAGGGGTCTGTGTTCCTTTTCAGCTATTTCAATGCACTGTGTTAGCGAGAACAGATTGTCTTCTAGCCTCCTATGCTTCCGGAACCCATTTTGTAGCTCTCCAAGTACCCCCTCGTTCTCTACCCATGCCTGCAGTCTGTCCTTTACAATCTGCATAACCACCCTGTAAACCACTGACGTCACTGTTATAGGCCGGTAGTTATTTATGTCAGCTTTGTCCCCCTTTCCCTTATATATCATTCTCATCCTACTTAGCCTCCATTCGTCAGGTACTTTACCATCCACTAGCATTTTGCTCACCACCTCCCTCAATGCTTTCTTAGATTTCGGGCCCAATTTCTTTATTAACATAATTGGAATACCATCGGGGCCTGCCGATGTGCTACTTGGTACCCTCTTCTCCGCCCTTTCCCACTCTTTTTGTCCAAGCGAAAGCAGTGGGTTGACCGGGCTATCCCTCTCCGACGTACTGCATGTACCATTTGTCTGTTTTGTAAATTTTTCCCTCATCATGGTTCCTATATGCTCCATTGCCGCCTCTCCTTCTAACCGAGTACCTTGAGCTGTTACTATATACCTCTGCTCTAGGCTTGTCCTATTACCCAAGGAGTTCAGATGTTGCCAGAATTTTCTAGCTGCCTGTTTATCTTTTTTATTGCTTATTTTTGACAGCCATTGGGACCCTTTTGTCTTGATTTTCTCGTTGATCAAATAAGATGCTTCCCTTTTGCATTTTATGTAGTTTACCCATTTCCTCTCTACTTCTGCTTCAGGTTCTCCCTTACTTTTGGAATACCTGTGTTCCCTGGAGGCTTCCTGACGTTTCTTTATGGCCTTCTTAACCTCTTCATCCCACCAGCTCTTGAGTTTTCGTATCCCTTGTCTTGTTTTCCTGACTCGCGCCTTACCTAGCTCACGCTCAAATAGTCTCATTAACTTTGGGTAAGTCCAATCAGTTTCAGTACTCTCTGATATTTCCTCTTCAATTTGTTTGGCCGCTATTTCCACTTCGTCTTCTGAGTAAAAAATCACATCTGGCGTTTCCTCGCGCGTCGTTCGTGCTTTAGTTTCCCTCTTAAAACTCAACTTGATACGTTTGTGGTCGCTACCTATACTTCTGGAGCCCTGTTCATCTATAATCATGGCTCCTAATCTATCGTACATCCTATGTGACATCAACGCATAATCTATTGTCGAGTGTCGACCCCCTACCTCCCATGTTATGATCCCGTCACACTTTTCAGTAGAGTTACAGACAACTAAGTTAAGCCTCTCACACATATCCAGCAGCATGTTACCTGTGGAGTCTGTGTACCCATCCATATCTTCAACATGCGCATTCATGTCTCCTAATACAATTACTTCACATCCTTTTCCTAGCTCATTGATGTCCGCTGCTATACAGTCCAACATTTTTTTGTTTTCCTCTTTAGCATTTGATCCTGTCCAAAGGTATACAAAGCCCAGAAGTGTTTTCGCCCCTGCTACTTTTCCTTCTAGCCATAAATGCTCCTTGCATTCCTGTTTGACCCTTTGCCAATTTGTATTTTTATGAATGAATGCTCCAATTCCCCCACCCTTTCTGCTACTCTGCACTCTGTTGCAGTATTCCCATGCATAATCAGGGTTACAGGGCGGTTGTTCCATGTCCCTAAGATGTGTCTCTACAAACCTATAAACCATTAAGTTCTCCTGCCTTAGTTGTTCTTCGATTTCCTCCCATTTTAGCCTATTTCTGCCACCTTGCATGTTAATGAACCCTATGTCTGACTTAATTTGGCTCTTGCGCTTATTCCTGTCACCTCTCCTACAGTACCGATGTTCGCGTGTTTGTGGCTCCTGCCTCGAATCGTCCACGCCTACACTGCTTCTTTCAGGGCTCTGGGTCCCCCTAAAAAAGCTGTTGCCTGGCGACTCATCCTGCCCCCTATCCTTTTGCCAGTGGCACCACTGTAGTGAATACCATCCTGCACAAAAGGTCGGAAGCCGGTTCCGTACACGTCCCTGTTGACCTCCATCACGCTGTACCCGAGTCGTCCGCTCAGACTCCTAATGACCCGATTGGCCTCAACCACCCTCCTTTCTACCTGGTAAGCCTGGCCCTGGACCTCTGGGATAGTGCATATGGTCACATGCACCCTCCCGGAGGCCTCTCTAAGCTTACTCAGCCCAGTCTCAATGTGCCTCTCAAGGTCCTGGCTTCTCCCCTTAAGCACGTCATTGAGCCCAGAATGCATAATGACCAAGCTGTCGCTCTCCGTGCTGACCCCAGTTACTTCCCGCGCCTTGGTCATTGCTTCCGCCATACCCTTGCCCGCTTGCACCTCCACCTGTACTCGCCCGTCCGCCTTCACTCTCGCCATCACGCCCTGTTCGGCCCTCCCCACATTGGAGTCCCCTATCACCAGGACCCTTCTACGTGCAAACCGTTCGACTGCAGCCTGTGCCTGCTGCCCCTCCCTTTGCGCCCGCTGGCGCCCCTGTGGCTGCAGCGTCGCCTCACTCGGGGCGCGTTGTGCAGCTTCACTATAACTACGCCGTTTCACCGGCGGCGAGCTGACGACGGCTTGCTTTGGCTCCCTGCCTCCCACTTCGCCTGTAGGGTCTACCCTACTTTCCGAGTTTTTGCCAACACTTTGTTATCCTGACCCGACCTTCTCCGCTGCCCGCGTCTCCAGCGCGTCGAGCCTCCTTTCCAGTTCGGCGCTCCTTTCTTTTTCTGCCTCAAGCTCGGCCACGGTCCTTACTAACTGCGCGGCCTGGGCCGCCTCCACCTTGACAAAATTGTCAACTTTCGCCTGCAGTGCTACCCGCTTCTCCTGTTCCTCCCTCAGTTCTGCCTTAAGCTCGTCGAACTTAGCCGCCCAGTTCCCTTCCAGTTTTTGGACGGCTTCCCTGACGCCCTCGCACGACCTGCACGTGAAGCTAGACCCCTCTGCGTCTGCTAAATTCTGGAACTTAGTTTCGTCGAGGAAGCACCATCGCAGGCACTCGTCGCACTGCACTTGCTCCCTGTCCCCCGCGGCCTTCGCGTTCTTCGATTTCCTCGCTAGGCCTACGTGCCGAGGCCCAACGAGGAACTTCGCCAAATCACTCAAGCAAAGCCGACCTCGACCGCTATCCCAAACTAAAATAAAGAATTGTCACTCCCTACCCCATGCAAGAATCTGAGGAGCTAGCTGAAATAATTAACGAAGCCTATCAATAGGTCCCTCCTACCAACTAGGCCTAACGGGGGAGCCGCCAGACCTAGACAAAGCCGGTGCGTTTGCTACTCTTACCAAGAATTCAAAATTTGCGCCCCTACTCCATGCAACAGAAAATACTTCAAAACACTAGCTAATAAAGATAAAAAGGTACTTAGCTACGAACGAAGTCGCTGAAGCCTCGACCACAGGAGCGTCCGTACCGCCGTCCGCACCGTCTCTCCGCACGAACGGGTTATAAAAGCGCCACCTACGGCCGTCGGTTGAACGAAAGTGAGCGCAAGCTGCTCCCATAGAAGCCGGATATCCATAGAGTTTCCTACAAAATTACTTTTGTAGGAAACTCTATGCGGATATCTGTGCAGGTCTGGAGTTCCAGTAGGTCGTGATTTGGGCTACTGAAAATCTGCGACTTGGCTTTGTTTGGGCTATGAGTGCCGCCCTAATCCACGCCCCAGAGGTGACTCTCATAAAGTAGAAACAAATCTCGAAGGCTATGTTTTAGCTGGCAGAACCGGCAGCGCATCTGTGCATGTGTGCGCGCAATTCCCCCCTCCCCTCCCCCTCAGTGCATCGTTCTCTGAGCCGATGATTCTATCCTTGACGCACTTAAATTTACACCGCGCTTCACCGTGCTAACATTTACGCCAGCAATGTCGTCTCATCTTCGTCCTACCCGACACCCAATCACCGGGCATCGGGATGAGCCTGGGAGTGGAGGGTGCTTCACAGTACACTGTACTAACATGGTTATGCCAGTTATGCTCAAAAACGGAGAGCAATAAGGTTGGGCGATCTGGCGCCGGCATGAAAGAAGGGAAGCACGGGTAGATTGCATGCTCCAGTGTGTCCATGGCGAAGGCGTGTCGTTGAAGTATCGCGCTGGGCACAACTTTCGACCTAGTCCGCGTTTCTCGCGGTAAGCTTTTTACTGCCATTTTGATTTGCGTGCGAATTGAACTTTAACGCGATAGCCTTAAGGGCCCCGTGTCGCAAAAAATCCGGCGTCGGCGCCGTTGTCGTGTGAGAAAAATGATCCCGAACCACGTAGGCCTTCGGCTGGCGCATATGCGTTACTGAAATAATTGATTTTATCAAAGTAAAACGCGTCAGCAAATTCGTAAAGTACAACCTACACTGAACCTACAGACATGGCAGCGTCGAATTGTAATTTGAATATACGAGACAACATATGTTTGTTACGCGGAACCTCGAACACAAACCCCTTTTCCAGCTGACGTCTTAGTAGGAGGGCGATGATTTGGGCTAGTTAGTTTTCCATGAGGATGTGTCGTGCAGCGCGAAGTGGGACAGGGGACACAGGAAAAAAACGAGGACAAGCGGTTACTGCCAAGTAGGAGCGGCGCGCCCCGCTCGGTTCCATGCAACACCATCCAGGTGGCACTCGCCTCCGTGGCAGCGGCAGCGCCTGCCTTAAGGGTGGAATTAAAAAAAAAAGAACCAGAAAGCTCGCCTTCGTGAATATTGTTCACCTCCAGCATACGCTGCAGTTGCCGGGAAGCGTGGGAAGCAGTCATAGATCTTTGAATGCTATCACGTTCCACTCTTAAATGTGATTATTAAAGAGCTGAGAACCAATTTTCATGGTACCTATTTTTAAATGCAATGGAAAGTTTACCGGTCAGAGTGTGTAATCAAGAAGTGGTTGACGCGGAAAACACCGTGGAACATTTTTATCAGATTTTTTTTTTATCTGCAGTGAGGATGTAGTCTTTCACTGTCAGCTTGCTGAAAGTGGTGATAGGTGAGCGCGATAGTGATTCCATATGGTGATTCTACGCTGGCATTAGTGGGAGGCAGACGACAAGTGCGGCCGTAATTGTGGCAAAGTATTTTGTCTAGCAATTCGATGTCCCTGCGATTGATTTTTTCCGAAGTGTTAAGCACTTCTGCGGTAATAGCTACGTGTTTTCATTGTTTCCTGTCCAACTGCTTTGGTATTTAAACAGTCAAAGCGAAACCAATCGGATTGAAAACTAAACGACTATTTTACACGTGATACGCAGTTCAGCGTGTTGCCGTAGGTTGCCGTGTTGCCGTAGTTGCCGTGTGCTTTTGATTTCCGAAGCATAGAATAAAGCGCAAGTGTCTAATATTATAGCAACTGCAATTTTAAATAATAATTATGTTGTACTTAATAACAGACGACTTACAGTAATCTCATAGACTACATACGAAGTACCAAGATTGCATTGCCAGGCCTCCCCACTTACTGGCCTTTGAGATTTTCTCTGCCAATTTAAAATTATAATCCCTACTTCAATCCCGAACAACGTGCCTGTTTCTATCACCATAAATCATGATCAGTTCATTTCCATCAACATCTCACAAACACTTTCTGGCCAGCTGTCCTCCAAGCGTCCTCCAAGTTTTTTGTTCGTGCTAACATTTTAGATTCATTTCGATAGGTTCTCCCTCAGCAGCGATTCGCTGGAACTTGAGTCTTCAGGGCCAACAAAAAAGTGTGCTGTGTGCGAGCATCATGTAGCTGTTGTAGATATCAAGGGTCGACCGTCGCGGCATCACGGACATTTTTTTTTTACGACAGGTTGTACAAAAAGAGATTACCGTGGTCGAATGTGAAAATGTAAATACAGATAAAACTGAAAATAACAATGGCTATATTTGGCTACAAATTTGTTTTGCTTTTTCTTGTGTTTGGCTACATTTTGGCTAGTTTCTCTCGTTTTGGGGTACGCCGCCTTCTATGGCAACACTGCTCTATGGGAGTATCCGCTCTTGTTAAACTTCTCTGTGGCACCGCCAGCACCGCTTTCCAACTGCGTGCCACGCTTCAGAACGTTTCAACGCGATAGCGTTAAGGAGCTCGTGTCGCAGAAAAGCCGGTGTCGTCGGCGTCCGCGGCGTTGGCCGTGAGCGATAAATCACGGCAGGCACTTCATAAATAAAAAGCAACTTCCAAGATGGGCTGGGTGGGAATCGAACCGGGGTCTCCGGAGAGTGAGACGGAGACGTTACCACTGAGCCACGAGTTCGATGCTTCAAAGCGGTACAAAAGCGCCTCTAGTGAACGCGGTGTTGCTCAGGCGTGCGTCGCTTGCTCAGGCGCACATTTCGTTGTCGCGCCGAACGCTGCGTTGCTCGACGCTCACCGCGTCCGATGCGGGGCGCGCAGTCGCTGCGCCGTAGCCCATTGTCTTACACCCCTTGGCGGGTCGACGGGAACGCTGTCGCGTTCCACTCTTGAAGGCGAAGGTTAAGCGTCCTCCAATTTTTATTACTTTTTGTGCAAAACTCATCATTTGACTTCCCTCAAGACTTCCAGTTAGCATAGAAGGAAAATATTTGATATGTTGACTGAGTTAGTATTACTTTTTGTGCAGAACTCATCATTTGACTGCCCTCAAGACTTCCAGTTGGCATAGAAGGAAAATATTTGATATGTTGACTGAGTTAGTCTTTTAAAACAACTCAGTTTCCTTCTCCGCAATGAGAGCGGTAAGAGATGGAATGAGGAAGGCATGCCAACGCCTGTTGCACATGTTCTTTACGAAACGTGGGACCGGCTGCATGCATATTTATGGTTTTATCAGTGCTATAGATCCTTTCCATCCACGCTTTGGCAGCAGTGCATTCATGACCGCAGAAAAACCGGTCATGCATTTTTGACAGTCAAATTAGTAAAGAAAAAGGAAGTATTTTGTCGCATACGATGTAGGCACATGTTCTTGGTGTGTTCAGATATAAAGAATGTGGGCCATGCGTCCAGCTCATGCATGGGCTTTTTTTTGCATTCAACAATAAAATTCACTTGTCGAACACTCCAACTCTACAGCAAAGCTGGTGCCAGCTGGAGGGTTCTATCTATTTATAGGCTATTAGTAACTTGTCCAAGAGGGCTTAACCGAAAGTCTTATGGAAAGTCTGTAAGGGTACTCCGTACATATTTTGCGCACAGCTCTTGATAATACAATTTGATGCGATCACCTGTGTTGGGAGTCGCTATGCAAAAAATTAATCTTCATGCACGATTTGCATATATTTCGTGCTCAAAGAGAAGGTCGCAGAGCCGCATAAGTTGTTTTTCTACTTGGCGCATAGGAATTGTTTTTTTCGTGACAAGGCAAAAACTCAGAAAATGTGCATATGCGGTATGTGCATATGCGGTTAATTCTCGCTGTTTTCTCTCTCTCTCTTTCTAACTTCCGTTATCGAAAGCTCTGCGTGAATACTGTCAACAGCAGCAGCATGTCAACATATGCAAGCAGCACAACCAAGCTCATCGTTGTGTGCTCGTTTCTTGGAAGTACTGCGCTGTAGCCTTCTACTTTAAAATATATTTGAATGAAACAACACTGTGCCGATGTCTAAACGTAAAAGGAGCACTCGATAGCAAATACACGAACGAACAGTAATGCGCGCTTTTTTTTTCTCGTGGATAGACAGAAAGCCTTGAAAACTGGCTTGTCAGATATGTTCCCTGTAAACAAAAATATGCATAGTTAATAAATTTCCAATGTTTCTTTTTTTTCTTTAAGGAATGTGTTGTGCAATTTCTACAATGGTATTTCACAGTGGAAATACGAAAAGAAAACAAATGTGCGGTAGAACAGTGTAATAAGCATGACATAAGTTTCAAGAATTTGGTAGTCCAGCAGTGATGGCAAGGAGTTGTTTTTCCCCTTATAATTTCGGCAAAATATCGCACAGTGCGATGGAGGCAAAATTCAAAAACGCCTGTGTCCCGTATTGGGGGCATGTTGAAGATCCCCTGGTGGTCATAATTAATCCGGAGTCCCCCACTACGGCGTGCCTCATAATGAAATTGTGGTTTTGGCACGTGAAACCCCAGCATTCAATTCAATACAATTAGTCAACTTTATGCACACCAAGTTTGTTAATGTGACCGTGCAGTGCTTTATGAACGTGTTAAACAAATTTACTGTTGTCATGAACATCTCTGGCAGATGCAGTAGGCTCCTGTTTATACGACTCCGGTTAATACAGTTTCTCGGTTGATTCGATACTGGCAGAAGCATACATTTTTCTATGGGCCCAAATTTTTGTTATTGCAATCCTGAAATCGGCCTCATTGCAAAGTTCGAACTTTGCTGGTCACCAGTTAGAATGTACTGTAATAGGCCCCTCAATCTGTCACAGCCACGCATGCGGCGTGCCAATGATGGCCCTAACTACAGCATGTGATCGTGGCGGCATGGGCAATGAATGAATGAATGTATGTGGTTTAGTGGCGCAAGGGCCAGATATGGCCAAAGAGCGCCAAGACAGTGTTAGTGATTTCGCGGTGGAATGATGAGTTCTGTGACGAAGATGTGACTTGGCTGTAAAGTGGCCTAAAAATAGTCGCTCTAAAGTGCGTAAAATCTATGTGCTATAAAATTATGGCGATGATTAATGACGAGTACTATGAACATTAAAATCCATCGTAGAAGGATGATGCAAAATATAAAATATATAAGATGGTAAAATTTCTTGGAGCACTGCTGCCTCGCCAGAGCCCTTGAACCACAAGGGCCTAGAGGCATGTGCTATTCAAAAATAATTATCATAGCGCCATCCTCTGAAGAGAGGAGACGCTACGAACATGTGGGGCTAAAAACATGAAACACAACATCTTTCAGATAACTTAGAACTGCGACGGTGTCAAATAGCGGTTCTGGGCCGAGTAACATTACTGGATGAAGGGGGATCTGCTGCTGGTATGCTATGGGAAAATGTTTCTTTCTTTCATATTCGGCTTCCCGACACTCCAGAAGGACGTGGAGGACGGTGAGCCTCTCCCCGCATCTACCGCAGGTTGGAGGATCATTTTCAGTGAGTAAATAGTTATGCGTGCCGAACGTGTGTCCTATTCTGAGACGACAGAATAGGACATCTGTTCGGCGCGATTTTGTAGTAGACGGCCAAAATCCTAACTGTGGTTTTATCACGTGGAGCTTATTATTTGTTTCCGCGTCCCATAGGCGTTGCCAGTGATTCCGTAGTTTCCTCCGCAAGAAGGGCTTCAGATCTGTGACATGAACTGCAGCGGTGGGATTAGCAGAATGCCATGCAACTGACGTGGCCATCTGGTCCGCCAGAACATTACCTTCGATGGCCCTATGTCCTGGCACCCAGCATATAATCACATGCTGGTTAGATATATATGCCTTACATAAGATGGAATAGAGTTCAATTATAACAGGATTTTTGTGCTTACAGAACGAGATCAAAGCCTTCACAACACTTAGGGAGTCCGTATAAATAACTGATCTTTCGAGTTTTGATTTCCTTATGTGCTTCACGGTCGATAATATTGCATAGGCTTCAGCCGAAAAGATACTAGTTTCCGGATGCAGTACGCCGGATTCCGAGAAGGACGGACCGACGGCTGCATAGGACACCCCGTCGTGCGACTTCGATGCGTCTGTGTAGAACTCCGTGCAGGAGTGTTTGTGCTGGAGTTCCCGGAAATGCATTTGGATTGCAATCTCTGGGGCGTTTTTTGTAACTTCCATGAAAGATGTATCGCATTGTATCAACTGCCACTCCCAAGGAGGTAGCAGCTTGGCTGGATGCATTAGGCGAAGTTCGAGAAGTGGAACATGCATTTCATGACTAAGCTCCCTCACACGCAGCGAGAAAGGCTGTCTTACGGAAGGACGATTACGAAACAGTGTAGCATATGTCATGTCGTTAATGGTGTTAAAACAGGGATGTTCAGGATTAGAGTGGACTTTCAAAAAATATGTTTGGCTGATGTATGTTCTCTGGATATGAAGTGACCACTCATTCGATTCTGCATATAAGCTTTGTACGGGACTCGTTCTGAAAGCTCCTGTGGCTAAACGGATACCCAGATGGTGAACAGGGTCTAGCATCTTTAGCGCGCTCGGGGCGGCAGAGTGATAAATCACGGCACCATAGTCTAGGCGTGAACGAATGAGGCTTTTATAGAGTTTCAATAAAGACATCCTGTCACTACCCCATGTACTCTGGGATAGGAGTTTCATTATGTTCATCGTTTTTAGACATTTTTCTTTAAGATGTTTAATGTGGGGGACGAAAGTGAGTCTGTAGTCAAGTATGACACCTAGAAATTTGTGTTCTTTGTTTACAGGTATTTGTTGTCCACCCAGTTCTAAGCAAGGGTCTGGGATCATTCCTCTCTTTCTTGTAAAAAGAACGCAGGTGCTTTTGTTAGGATTGATCTTAAAGCCATTCCTGTCTGCCCACATTGAGACTTTGTTCAGGCCATGCTGTACCTGTCTCTCGCACACTGCGAGGTTACAGGATTTGAAAGCTATCTGAATGTCGTCCACGTAGACAGAGTAAAAGATGGCCTGAGGTAATGAAGCGCGAAGCGTGTTCATCTTCACGATGAAGAGCGTGCAGCTGAGCACGCCTCCTTGGGGTACACCCGTTTCTTGCGTAAAAGGACGTGAGAGTGCATTGCCTACTTTTACCCGGAACGTACGATTTGACAGATAGCTTTCCATTATGTTAAGCATATTACCGTGGATGCCCATTTCTGACAGGTCTCTTAAGATTCCGTAACGCCACGTTGTGTCATAGGCCTTTTCCATATCGAGAAATATCGATAGGAAGAACTGTTTATGTATGAATGCCTCCCGAATATTTGCTTCAACACGTACGAGATGATCGGTTGTGGACCGCCCTTCTCGAAAGCCGCATTGATAAGGATCAAGCATTTTGCTCATTTCAAGGAAATGGATCAGTCGCCGATTAATCATTTTTTCAAATACCTTACAAAGGCAACTTGTGAGGGCTATCGGGCGGTAACTTGCCACTGAGGAAGGATCTTTACCTTGTTTCAAAACAGGGACCACAATTGCTTCCTTCCATGCGGTTGGAAGGTACCCTGCATCCCAGATGGTGTTGAAAAGTGTGAGTAGTGTAACTTGCGTGTCATCGTGTAAGTTTTTGAGCATTTCATACATGATTCTGTCAGATCCGGGCGCAGAGCTCTTGCATGAGCTCAAGGCAGCTTTCAACTCAGCAATACTGAATGGGCAGTTGTAGGATTCACTCTGTGGACATTTTCTTTTGAGTGACTTACATTCTTCTATTTGCTTATATTTCAGGAAGGATTTCGAATAATGTTTTGAACTTGACACACTCTCAAAGTGCTCCCCAAGTGAGTCTGCCTGATGTTGCAGCGTATCACCCTGTGTGTTTACCAGAGGGAGTGAATATGTTTGTCTCCCTCTAATTCTATTTACGCGGTTCCAGACTTTCGCCTCATCTGTAAACGAGTTGATGTTCGATAAAAACTTTTGCCAGCTCTCTCTTCTGGCCTGTCGGCGGGTTCTCCTGCCTTGAGACTTAACTTTCTTAAAGTTAACGAGATTCTCTGCAGTGGGCGAAGCGCGTAGCAACCCCCACGCTTTGTTTTGATTCCTACGTGCGACTCTACATTCATCGTTCCACCACGGGACATGCCGTTTGCATGCCGAGCCACTTACTTCACGTATGCATTTAGATGCGGCATCTATAATAAAAGCTGTAAGGTAATCCACAGCAGCATCAATTTGTAACGAGGACATGTCATCCCATGATATGCTAGTTATGGTTCGGAATTTCTCCCAGTCGGCTGTGTCGACCTGCCACCTAGGAGCCTGTGGTAGATATTCGTTTTCTTTAAGTGTTCTTAATAGTATGGGGAAGTGGTCGCTTCCGTAAGGATTGTTCGCAACTTCCCACTCCAGTTCAGGCAGTATAGACGGGGAAACTATGCTGAGATCAATTGAAGAAAAGGTATTATTTGCAAGACAGTAATAAGTGGGTTTCTTCTTATTCAAAAGGCACGCACCAGAAGAAAAAAGGAACTGTTCAACAAGACGACCTCGCGCATCTATACGACAGTCACCCCACAGGGAGCTGTGCGCATTGAGATCGCCAAGAACAACATAAGGTTCTGGCAATTCGTCTATAAATGACTGGAATTCATGTTTGTTTAATTTGTAGTGTGGGGGTACGTAAAGCGAGCTAATGGTGGTGAGTTTGTTTAGGAGGACAGCTCGAACTGCCACTGCTTCAAGAGGCGTTTGGAGCTGTAAATGTTGACACGCAATGCTTTTGTGGATAACTATAGCTACACCTCCCGATGATGCGATAGCATCATCGCGATCTTTGCGATAAGTTATATACTGTCGGAGAAAGTTTGTGTGTTTTGATTTTAGGTGTGTTTCCTGTAAACACAGCACTTTTGGGTTGTGTTTGTGTATGAGTTCTTGTACGTCATCCAGGTTTCTAAGAAGACCTCTGACGTTCCATTGGATAATTTGTGTATTCATATTTATTTTAAATAAGTACTGTGTCTACGGAAAGGGAGGTGATGCCTTAGGTTACAGAGCTCTTTCGAGGCCCTGTAACCGGGGTTTTGTTTTTTCTGGAGCGCTCGAGGGAACCTCGCCGCTCCTTAGGCGCTTGCTGCGCCGTAGGTATAGGTGTTGTGTCCATTGCCTCTTGTGAGGCGCCGGACACGCGCTCTTGCGAGCGAGAAGTTTTTCGTGAGAGTCTCACCTCGGAAGGCAAGACCCCTGCGCCCACCAGCCCTGAGGTCGATGGGGCTCCCTGTGGGATTTGGCTGCGCCGGCTGTTGCCAGCGCTGGGAGGGGCCGGGGAGGTCGAGGCAGCCTCAGCTGCGCCTACCTTCGTGGCCGCTATCCGCCCTGCAGGATCGCTGCGTGCAGCGCAGGTTTCCGCAGATAACTCTTGTGGGACCGGCAACCCAAGGGTAGCCGGGCCTGGTTGCTGGTTGGATGGAGTAGGCTTACCTACTTCCACCCTGGGGGCAGGAGCCAAGGGTGCCTGCTCGCTGCACGCGGGCAGGGCACTCGGCGATTGCCGCCGCGACGCTGCCCCCCGACGCGCCGCATCAGCATAAGGTGTGCTGTGGAAAGGTGAGCACCGTTTACGGGCTTCCTTAAACGAAATATTTTCTTTGACTTTAAGGGTGATTATATCTTTTTCTTTCTTCCAGTTCGGACAGGAGCGTGAGTAAGCTGGATGGTCGCCACTGCAGTTCACACAGTAAGGTGTGCCACTGCAGTTCTCGGAGGGGTGGCCCTGCACTCCACACTTTGCACAAGTTGTCTGACCACGGCAGCTCTGCGAGCCATGGCCGAACCTCTGACATTTGAAACACCTTCTAGGGTTGGGGATATACGGTCGAACGTTTAATCTGATGTATCCTGTTTCAATCGTTTCTGGCAGTACGCTGGATGCAAATGTTAGGATAAGATGCTTTGTGGGGATTTCCTTATTGTCCCGTCTAATTATAATACGCTTTACATCGGTCACATTTTGATCTTTCCATCCTTCCAGCAGTTCAGCTTCTGTCAAATCCTGAAGGTCTCCCTCTGAGACGACTCCGCGTGAGCTGTTCATTGATCGGTGTGGCGTAACAGAAACTGGAATGTTGCCAAAGGTCACCAGTCTGTCTAGCTTTTCATATTGATTTTTCTGTGGGATCTCAAGAAGAAGATCTCCACTTGCCATTTTCGTCACCTTGTAACCTGACCCTAAGGCTTCGGTCAAAGATTTTGAAACTGTGAATGGTGAAATGAGTCTGGCCTGTTTTGCAGCATTCTCACTATGTACAACATGGTATTTCGGGTAGTTCTCTTTAGTGCGGGTCAAACATGTGCTGAATTCTTCGGTGCGTCCCCTCTTCTGAGGGTGACGATCAAGTAGGCGGGGAAAAGCGGGCGTTCCCATGGTATTTTGGTTTGTGTTCGGCAGCAATGGCGGCCACCCACCACGGAGCCCAACATGGGGACGCTGCAGGCCTTAACGCGTAAGGCTGCAGGCGCCAGCCGTACATTGCTACTATAACCCAATATATTATACCCAAGGGAGGGCAGATACACAAGGTTAACCCTTGCCGCCGCGGAGAAAGGAAGTAATAAGAAGTGAAGAGAAGACAGGAAAGATGTAAAAGTGGGAGAGAAAGTCGAAGATTGGAGAGGAGGACAGGAAGAGGCGACTACCGATTTCCCCCGGGTGGGTCAGTCCGGGGGTGCCGTCTATGTGAAGCCGAGGCCGAAGAGGTGTGTTGCCTCCGCCGGGGGGCCTTAAAGGTCCAGACACCCAGCATCGGCTCAACCTCCAGGATCCCCTTTTCCCCAGACACGGCTAAGCCGCGCACGGCTACACGCGGGAGGGTCCAATCCTCGTGTGCTCGGGTCCAAGCATGGGCAAAAGTGAATGCATAGAATACAAGTTACCTCCCACCGAAAACTCCAATTTGCAACCTACCTTTGACAGATTTTTAAGCAAGAACAGCTGCTCACAATGAATGATTACCATATTTACCCGATTCTAATGTGCACCTTTCTTTCCGAGTGGTCCATAAACCCTGCACATATGCAAAACTGAACATTATCACCATTGTCACCACAAAATGACAGAATATAATACTTATCTTTTCTTTACATAAGATGGTGATGTAATGCCAATGACGACATGCCGCTTTCAAACTTTTTCTGCAATCAAAGGCTTAAGAAGAATAAGTTTTTTTATATGCTAAGGTAGGGGCAACAGAGTAGCATCACATTTTCTGCGCTGCAAGATGTGCACACATTGCAGGATCAATTAATGAAATGGTTAGTCAAACCTAGAGCGTATTGGAATGTACAGTCAAAGCATAGGCCACCATACTGTTCGTGATATTTGCGAACAGCATGGTGGCTGTTGTGAAGTTGTTCATGAATTGCGGAATATCAAAAATGGTAGGCTGCACAGAGGAAAACGTGTTGTATCTGATATACCACGACGGACATTAAGCGTTTTAAAGTTCAATTCTGTGAAGGTAAACCTCACAGGTTTCATCTTATTTGTGACTGCCAGAATCAGAGGCGTGCTACAAATTTTTTTTATGAAATCCGGTACGTGTTACATTTGGGTGCACACTCTTTTGTACTATGAACCTGTAAAGACTGTTAGCACAGTTCATTCGGGGGCGCATCAGAATCTGGCAAATTCTGCCAAATAAAACAGTGGTGTGTTTGGATCAATTTAGTCGGCCAGATAATTCAATTATCTTGTTGGTCACATCAAAATAGACATTAACGGAACTGTAACTGTATTAACGGAGTAACTGTATTATTCCTGCAGCTTGGAGCCCACTATTTTGTTAAAAATGTTGCCTGCACTCTTAATTTACACATTTAGCACCACATGCCACTTTTTTTTCTTCCTTTCTTAAGAAAGAGTAAACATGCATACTTGGAAGATTAATTTAAACGTCACAATTAAGCAGTATACCTCCAACAAAATAGTGTAAAGCTGCTAGTGTAAAGAGTCAGCAGTGACATATATAGTCATTAACATGAAATTTGTTATTTATTTTTCTTTGACAAGAGTGCCTATGCAACATCAAAACTTGTAAGTGGACAAAGCATTACAAGATTGAGCTACCAGCATTGTTCTTGCCACTCAAAGGTCTGTTTAATTCGCCTGCACCGCCTGAAACAGGTCACAAGGTGTTGCACACTGCCATTCATTTCAGCGACCCAGCAATGGTGCCCTCCGAGCCATACCGCTTGTTTCAAAAAGTGCAGGACTAGTTCACTATTATCTGCACCATCCCTGCTGACAGTATCAACTTTGTGTAGGCATAAAACATCAAACGGGTGTAAGCACTGCTGAAACCCTGCTTATGCGCATCTGCTGTGTCTATGCAACGCGGGGTGTGTTTGTACCTCAGAAGCTGACCGTACCTGCAATTCGGGAACTCTTAGCGGACAACGCACTTTAGGCAGACAAAACATAATATCTGCCCCACGTCTGCACTTCGACATTCGTTTCAAATGTCGCATTGTGCCCGCACCACTGAAGTTCAGCTGCACAATTTCTAAACTTCTTGTGCCCCGCTGTGAACCGGTTCACAGTTGAACAGAAAAATCAAACGGACTTCATAACCTCATATCTCTGGTGACCTCATATTCTATAAATAGTAGTATGTATACAGACAAGCTATAAACTCTCTATTGCCCCTCGCAGGATAAGGATCTCATGGGCACCCTGAAGTGGCAGCAAAAGCAATTTCATCACTGATGGACCAGTAGCGTTGTGTGGTGACGAAAACCATGCAGTACTACTGCACTGATACAATTATATGGCTTCCAAGACAGGCGGCATGACCCTCACACAATCTGGAGGACATGCCACTACAAAAGTTCAGGACAATGATTGGTGGAGCATGGTGGGCATTGTTCAGCATGAGTGTGATGCACATCATTGACTGTAGTATACGTAGGAACAATGAAAAGGAAAGAAAGACCATGAGGGCATGACAGTGACTGCATTTGATTGTCCCTGTTTACAAAAGATGCATTCAATAAAGTTTTATTGAAGATTCACAAGAAGATGCCCTATAATATATCAGACACATTACACAACTTTCATGAAAGGCATTGCATGTAAAACTCGTATAAATAGTGCTTTTATTGTGGGCATTATATGGTGAACTTGCAATGGGGTACGTAGCTTCCTTCTGACATAATAAACGTTTTTGAAGATTTGATGAAGTTGTTCTGTTCAAAAATAAGGTAGAACAGTCTACATTGGAAAAAGAAAAGCATGTGATGAGTCAACAGCTGTATACGTCTCTTTGAGATATATAGAAGCAATTTCACTATAGCACTCCAACCACACGAGCAAATTTGTTAGTATTTATACAGGGGCATTTCTGGACTATAGGCGAAACTGGCAGCCATCTAGGGGCAGCACTTCTGGAAGGGCACAGCATACTTCGTTGCCCCTCATCCTGCTTCACCAGTGGACCACGGACAACGTTAGATGCAAACTGGGTTCAATTTTGCATTTTTATTCACTCCTTTTCTATGGCTGATTGTTCACAGAATAGTAAACTGTTACTTGAAAACCTGTGTGCTAACATTTTCCATTACAATTACTGATGCCTCACAAAGTCATGTTTCAGTTTTTCAACATGATATGTCTAAATTTAATTGGTGCCAGAGTGGAGAGGGACACAATACTTCGAATTTGCCTGGGGCAGAAAAGTATCTTGAAACACGTCTTACATCTCAACACCACAATGGTGTAAATAAACGTTTGCCACGTGTCAAACCACCGCACCTCCTATCCAGACGATGACGCAGCGTGGACAACGATGGTTGAAGGGCACTCATTCCACCATTACCTGGAAACCTGAACAAAAGATGAACAGGAAGGGGGACAACAGCAAAGAACTGAGAGGTGCAGTTAATTAAACATTTGTCATGTGTCAAACCACCGCACCTCCTATCCAGACGACGATGCAGCGTAGACACTGATGGTTGAATAAGGGTGCTGCTCACCCCACCATTACTTGGAAACCTGAGTAAAGGATGAAAGGGAGGGAACCTCGACAACGAATTGATAGGTGCAGTTAATTAGACGAGTCAAATCACCACCCATCCCTTGGCAGTTATCCAGCTGTCAAGACAGCGTGTAAACCGGCTGTTGCAGGGTTCCATGAAAGGTTCTCAGCGCACGCCTTTCACCTGGCAGCCTGAGCGAAGAAGAAAGGGGGGGCGATGCTGAATGAACTAGGTGTCGCCGTTTGATTTCTTTCCACAGATCCCAAACCAGTTTCTTCAGAGACGGAGTTACTGCGGGTTATTGCGAGCATGGGCGTGGTATTGCAATGGTGTCAACGATGGTGATTTGCTGCTGGACAGTCTTCAGATTCCCTAGTCAAGATGACGCTATTAAGAGAGACTTTTTGAGAGTGAGGACAGAGGGTCCTGTTGAAAATTTGGACGTTTAACTTGCTCCTGCATGGAGTGGGCTTCCATACTGGAGCCGTGTAACTAAGCTAAATAAACCCTGTTTTCTTTATTTTCTGCAACTTGACAGTATAGTCGATGGGCTTGGTGGATTCCATGCCATGAAAGCCACCCTATAGCCACAACACACTGTTGTATAGCATATAGCCATGTCAATATGTTGATTCTAAGTCCTAGCTATGCTCTCGAGAATAGCCATTAAATATTTGTGGTCACAGCTGTGTTGCACGTCATAAGGCAATCACTAATTATAACTCTAGTTGTTCAGTTTACACAGCCTTAGTTTTGGTTGTATTTATAGGTAATGATTGCCATGCTCTTCAGCACATCCAGTACATGATTTGAATGATGAACTAGCTTCTTAACGTCGGTAGAAGTGAAAAACAAGGTGGTGTCATCTGAATAATTGGCAAATTGTTTAGTGTTGTCAATGTTAACCAAGCTGTTAAACATTGAAGACCAAGGGACTTGGGATGCTTCACTGTGGAACTGCAGTTTTAATAGCTTTTAGGCTGAAGATATGGCCACGTATAGTAACTGCTTGTTGGTGGAATCCCAGATGTAGTTACAGCCAAGAATTGAGCCCTAAGGCCACCAATTTCAAGCTTTTTAGTAGGGCTTCATTACCGACGCAGTTGAATGCTTTAGAAAAATCCACAAGGACACCAAGCATTAATTACTAACTTAATTGTGTTCAAATACCCGTCAAATGTGTTCTTTTTGCTTCAGGAATGCAGGCTGTCTGAAGGAATAATTCTGTCTAAAGTGAAGAGCACATTAATGCGATGTTTTTTTGTTAAAGAAATAAAATCTTTTTATTATTTTTTTTAACTTGAAAAAAGTGGAGGTTTGTTGGAGAAGTTGTTATGAATTGGCTGTCTAAAATCATGCAAACTTTTCATATCTCTATACATTTTCAAAAAAGGCCATGCTCAAAAGAACGATTGTAGATATGCTCATTGAAAGGACGAACAATATCTGAAACTTACCTGACAGACAGATCTCTATGTAACCAGCATCATAATATTTGCTGCTTCACAGTTGCCACGTGTATGATTTTCAGAAAATGAACACACTCAAACGAGTGCACGCAGATGCACTTGAGGATGGCACAAGCAATACCTGAAACCACCGTACTTGACAGGCTGGATCTGTGCATAACCTGCATCACAACATTTGTTGCTTCCCAAGAACCAAAACACGGTGTAAATTTTATCCCTATTTGTCAGCTTCAAAAAAAAGCATTTTCAAGATGTATCAGCTTGATATATTGTAAGCTGTGGCAGTTATAACTGCATGTTATCAGAAGACATATATGATGTATATTAATGAGTTGGCTAAGAAAGTTCTGGGAAATTGTTTCCTTAAACTGGGGACACCACTAAGCCTTCACCATACAAGGTCACATCCTGTTCATTAAATAATTGTGAAGCTAATTTCTTTTGGGTTGGACAAAATATCCAAGGCACACTAATACTCAATTTAAATTTTGGATGTACTATGTTTACCACTTAATATGCATAACTAATGCACCATTCCGCAGAGGTCCGAAGCTCCAATTTGTTAACAAAATGTGGAAAAATAGTGTTTTCACAGAAGTGTTTTCACTCTCCTCTGCTGCAAAATAAAAAGGATATAGTTCTCTGGGATTTGTGGAATATTACCAGCGTTATGTACCCAACTTTTCTTAGATTGTGAGGCCAATGACAGACATGCCCTAAATGTGAGGGTCAGAATAGGTACACTCAATTAAGTGAATGAAAATACATTTTATGACTTCCGAGGTATACTGATCTCATGACTGCTATGTTGAACGCTAGATTATTCTAGAGAATTTATCATACGATGACACTAGTAATAACACTAGTAATAGACACTAGTAATAGAGGGAAGGGAGTCATATAGAGTCTGCTAGAAGATGACAGGGAGGAACACCCCACCCTTTATGCTCGTCGAAAGTTGTCCTTGAGAGAAGAAACCTACAGTGCCTCAGAAAAGATTGAAACAGATAATTTTATACTGATGTAGTTTTGACAGATGTCTTGAAAGAATGGATGCTTTTGATGGAGTTGCATTCACCAAGAACTCCATTTCTCTATCAATTAATTAAGTACAAGAAAGGTAAGATATCAATGAAATGTCTCAGCTGGTGTTTGCCGTTTTGTGGGAGGTTTGAGGGTTTCTCAAACGATTCCTGCCCCAGCATTTATGTACTGCGAGTCACTTCATTCACGACCATCGAAAAGGGTGTACTAGCCATTCGAGTAGCATATGTTGCTGGGCCAGTTGGTTTGAGTCTAGGGGGTACATATATTAGAGTGAAGTGGAAGACTTAGTAGGAGGGAGCAGGAACAGAGCGAGCGCCGTGTTCTACTCCCTCCTACTAAGTATTTGTATCTACATCAAGCTAATATGTATTCCCCAGCCATTTGAGATCTGCCTGTTCCTGGAGAAGCTGTTCAGAGTGTGCCAAAGGCAGTAGACCAGCTGTGAGCATGCTGTGTGTCCACAACGAACGAGTGACAGTTGCTGGCATCATGGTGTGACACAGGTCATATGCGTGTCAAAAGTGATGCGACTTGAGCTGCTCAGCCCATGCCTTATATAATTCCTAGGCCAGGACAATGCTTCAAAGAAAGTGTCCCCAGCGAGTCAAAATGCAGCTGGTCTCGTTTGGTTGTTCTGCTGTGGGCACCTAGCACCACTATACTATATGGTGCACAGAAACACGGGGTGCAGCCAAAGTCATCTTTTCTTGTACCGCAGAACCTGGCACCCACATTGAAAAAGGGTACTGCAAGTCACCATCTGTTTTGTTCTATCGTGCAAGTCGACCTAATTAAAGGTTTGGGAAAGGTGCAGCGTGCCATGTACAGGCCTGTATAGCCTTCCTTTTGCCCAGCTACTCCTCACAAGGGCAGAGTCG
This sequence comes from Dermacentor variabilis, assembly GCF_050947875.1. NCBI lineage: Eukaryota > Metazoa > Arthropoda > Arachnida > Ixodida > Ixodidae > Dermacentor > Dermacentor variabilis. The sequence goes on along the minus strand of NC_134568.1, from coordinate 59,927,026 downwards.
GCCTGCACCAAAAATTTTTCACTGACTGTAGACAGACCAGCAGAATTCCATGACTTTGGGGTCTAGGGGCAAAACCCATCTAAAGGAGTAGAACAAGCCATCATGTGACTTAATTCTTTCCACTTACTTTTCTAACTGGAATTTTCTTGTACCTTACATAGCTTTTTGTTTTCTGTCTTTACCCTGCCATAACATTAGGCAACCATTTAGTTTACCAGATTAATGTGTCCCTTCAGCTTCTTGTGTTGCTTCAACATGAAGGAGTGTGTACCTTTGGAGACCAACCTGGCAGCGGAACATTGATGTGTCAAAACTTGAGGGACCTGATGGAAGCTGTGCTGTATTGCGAGTAGCTCAGCCATGGGAAGGAAGTGACTGCACAAGTATGTCCAAATTTATGCCACACTGTCATTTTCAAAATGTGACATATCACACCTTCACATTGAAAACATGAATGCTTTAGCTGCACAGACCTTTGCCAAGAAGTTCTTCCACATCCGGCCATTCACCAGGGTATAACTCCTTTGGGCTGCCACCTGTTCTGTCCGTTTCTTTTTTTACAGTGAAGGTCTACGGCTACCCTACGGAAAAGTTGTGGCAGCGAACATAAAATGCTTTGCAGCAAAGCCAACTTTATTACGAATGCTCTTTAGCTCTGACTAATGTAGGTATCTTGGAAAAATACTGAAATTTGCTGCTAAGACGACTCTATCATTACGCTGAGTTTCACTTACTTGTCTTTATTAATTAGTTCACAGTGATGTTGTACACGTTACAGATTTCCCATCTGCTGTCAATACATGGGCATGTAAGGAGGGAGTATGGTTACAGAAAATGGCTGTAACTCTTGCTTTATTGAAACTATCCCAAAACAAATTATATAAAAATTAGCCGCTAGAACGACTCTAACATTACGCTGAGTTTCATTTACTTTTCATAATTACGCAGTTCACAGTGAAGTTGTATATTGTGGAATTCCATCTGCTGTCAATACATGGGCATCTATAGGAGGGAAATGGACAGCCCCATGTTTGTCCGCTAGAATAAAACTCTAGTCCTTCCAAACATCATTCGGCTAATTAACTAGGAAATATGCTCAACTGCAAATTACAAACAAATGTGTTCTGTTTCGTGTACTCATTTGGACTGTGCCCCGGTCAACACATATCGTCGCTCGCGTTGAGGCTCGGTTTAATGGCCACCTGCATCTAAACGGTGCTTCGTCGCAGCAGCGTCGACAGCACCTGCAGCTTTAGTGCAGCATCATAAAAGCCCTTCAGTGGTAGCTCTGTGTATGTATGATGACAGTGCGTGACGTAGTGCACGCCTGATATTTCTTTGTATTTCACATAAATGACATATACATAATTACATGTATAGTTACATCCCAACAAAACTCTATACCAGCATAATTTATACCACCATAGCAGCTTCACCGGTCAACCACCTTCACAGGCTGGAATGGCTCCTCAATTTTTTTTTTTTGAACTCTAAGGCAGTAACTTAATTCAGAATGAAGAATAGCTCCAGAATTTCCTGAATGATCTTTCGTAGAGAAAAGCCAACAAATTTTTTAGAGGAGTGAGATCCAACACTCTTTTAGACATTAGAAGAACATCGCGAACAGTGAGTAGAAATACAATTGAATGGCTCCATGGTTACTTAATAAAACAATTTCCTCCAGCATGTAGAACAAAAAGAAAGCATGAACATATCCACCAATCCAATATATTCTTAAAATTTTCACATGTAGAAGACACGAGGCACATACCACTGGAACACATGAAAAGAGAACAGTATATTTGTAGATTAAACAGTAATAAATACATGTTTGGTAACAGTAGAAATGTTGCTGAACATGGATAATTTATAACACATAGAATAAGACAGGGGGAGGGAAGGGGCGAAGTGTCACAAGAATATTCAGTCTTTCACGCTATGTGTTGTGGCAATGTGCAGATACGTATGGTGCTCACACCACAATGCTACTATTGCTTGCTGTGGGCAAGTGCTGTACAGTGTGGGTTCTGCACAGCTAGGCTCAACATGTGGCATGTCTGAAAGGCCGTGCTGTGCTTACAAACTTGTCTTTTGCAGCTGGCAACAAATGTAACTATCAGTTTTTGAACTCTCTCTCGAACCCATGTGCATAGCCATGCTGGTAGACACAACATATTGGTCTACAGTATGTGCAAGCATCAAAATGAAAACCAAGTGCAAATTGACTTGCAGCAAGGGCAAAGAAGTGTTCCTGTTGCTGGTGCAGTAACGACAGGATGAGCCAATTCAAAGGTGGGTGTCAAGTATTTATAATATGTACATGTGACACAATGTAAAATATGCTCCAATAAGGCTGAGCAAGAAAAAAGAAAGTTGTGATTAATGAGAATACAGTTCGAAGAATGACATGAAAAAAAGAATTCCAGCGTCTGGAACATTTTGTTAGGAAGCCTAGAAATGACCTACACGTGCAATTTGGAAATGAGCCAACTAAACAAAAATGCATTCTCCCCAGCAGCACAGATTGTCACAATAACATTGCTGTGATAGCTGGCCTATGCACTGCAAAAGTCTACAGCTTTTGCGAAACATCTTTTTGTTTTGTAAGATGGCAAAATGATTGGACAATGGTGGAAAAGCCAAAAAGAGCACGGACACTATGAAAGGCAACTGTTATAGGGAAAAATGGTGTTTACAGGTTTCCAAACTGTGAGAACATTAAGACTCACATCCCTCTGAATGGTAGCTAGCTTAGGATCAAATATAAGTACACCTGTAGGTTTAATAAATGCTTAGAGGCGAAACTAACATGGAATAAAATGAACTGAATAGAACACATTAGAATTTCAGAAATTTCCTTCTGCAGAGACGCCGACCAAAAGCTTGATCCTTGTTTGCGTCAAATCTATATTGCGGCAAATGATGTCGAACCCAGAATGTATTGAAAATACATAGTCACAGAAGTTCATTTTTTAACCCAACATAGTGAACACTGTCTTCCTGTTCCACAACGCAGCAATGCCACAGCTTTGTTAGATATTGCACTAGAATGTACATTAGGCAGACATATATATGAAACATATTTTGTGAACTTGAAAGTCATTCAGGCAATATTTCCACGACAATATAGACTACAGAGACCTGGTTATCAAACACTGAACAATGAATGAACAGTCCAGCATGGAATTTAGAAAAATCTGTCATTGAAAACATTTGTAGCAAGGAAATAACAATGAGTAAGCATTCATCAATGCTTACTTATAAGAAAGAAACCTGCACACATGCAAGTACATTGGTATGTACACATTCCATTCTTAAATTACAAATTATTACAATTACATATTACATGATAAGAACATTATACCTATGAAGAGGACGTGACATGAATGGACTGTCTGAAACTCATGTTTTTACTGTATTGTAATGAAATTGGTGATCTTGTGAACAACGTTAATATATCAGATTTCCTATAAAGAAATACAGAGTTTGCTACTTTCTGTACTATATGTTTTTGACCTTTGTGGTAAGCCAGTTGTGTTCATTGGTTTCTGCTACATTGATCAGCTTATTACTCTGCTCATCATTTGCAGTTCAACAAAGCTACAAGTGTATAATGATACATTTCTCTGTTTTTCAGTTCTTGCGTCTATAGTAAAATAAAAAAAATTGCACAATAGGTTGGTTCAAGCACGACCTTGGCTGCAAATAGCTCATTGTCACTTTCCAAAACTTTGTATCCATGTACCATTCATCGAGGACAGTACATTTTTTTGAGATAGGACACTACTCAATAAAAGTGCATTTTCAAATCAATCCTTAATTTCTTTTGCTCCCTCAAGATGCCATTGTGCTCATTTGTTCTTGCTTTTGTCTCCAAGTCAGGCATTTTACTGCTCCTATGCATTCAGCAGTAGTAGTAGCTCATTAAGGGTGCACATTACATGAGAAACAAAGGAAACAACACCATATAGTGCAGTCTATATATATATATCTTTGCAGTGGGAGTATGCCAGGGTTCCCATGGCAAAACAGACAGACACACACAAAAAAATTCAATGCAGTTGAACCAAGAAAGCGACAGCAGATGCATGTGGCAAGCTTGTAAGGAGTATACAACTGATAAGTCAGTGTACGTTAAATTTCGTGTCATACACAATTTTGGGAATAAGAGTAATATGCACTCATTAGGTTAATGCAACATTAAAATGTACCTTGAAAGATCAATAACACTAAGTCAAGCAGTTCATTTACTCAAGTTGGCTGCCTTGAAATTTGTCAGTCATGCTTCGTGCCAAAGTATGTTATTCCAAGTGCTTTACAAGCATGTCAGTATACTATTAACTGTCATACTAGTGTCAAACCTGACCATGTCAGCTGATATAAATAACAAAATATTTGCTAACTCTCGAAACTGTGAGCGTATGATAAACATTCAGTGAGATCCTATGGGGCACCTGCAGTCACTCATTCTCATTTTCTTATGACAAATTCCTCAGATGAAGAAAGTGCATGGAGTACTCCAGAATTTCATTCAGTGTTTCATAATAAATAAGCTGCATTAGAATGTTCAAAGATTGCCAGCACCGCCTGCTTATTCTTTGCTAATATTGATTTATAATAACTATCGTATTTTCCGTTCTATAAGCCGTACCTTTGTATAAGTCGCCCCCCCCCCCCCTCAAAACGGCAGTTTTCCAGAAAAACATGTATATAAGTCGCATCAGCGTGTAAGATGCACCTGTTCGTTCGGTAAGCGATTAAAAAATATACCGTGACATTTCACTTCGTGAAAGCAGGTCACGCGCAAGCAATGATATGGTCACCAGGCGCATTTCTGCCATCGTGGTCGCCACGATGCTCCGCATAAGGGCAATAACATCGTCACCACACACAGTATGCTGCATTTTCGAGTGAAAGCATGCGAAGGTGAACCGAATCGCGCACAAGGGGGGAAAGCGGGAAGGCAGCTAGCGCGGGAGGGACGAGGGCGGGTTGCTCTGGTAGCAACTGCGTAGTTTGCGCTGCGGAACACGCGCGTACCGTATCGCGAAAGCGATTTGCAGACGCGAAAATTTTGGAGTCTGCCGACTCGCGGTCGGCCTGCCGCCGTTTGCATCACTGCTCCGTCCTTCTCGCACGGCGCTCGGCAACTCGACCACGAAAAGAACCCGGTACTTCCATAGCGCGCACACAAACCGTAGCAACTGCCAGAAGTCAACCCAGCACGCTTCGCGTGACCTTTCAGATTCAAATCCAATCAGATTTTGATGCCAGCTTTTTTCCGAAAAAAAAATGTATATAAGTCGCACCGTTCTATAAGACGCACCTACGAAAAATTCAGAGAAAAAAGCCGCGACTTATACACCGGAAAATACGGTACACTGATTGCCACATTTTGATAAGACAGCCTCGAATCTCTCGCCGCTGATGATACGTGGGCTCTCACAGTGTAAAAATGCTCCGTACATGAGGTAGAGAAGTGCCAATCGATCACTGAGACATGGCAAGACTATGTACAGATGAGGCACAAACATAGCAACTTTACAGTGCACATACATATAAAGTCACATGTACAAAGCAGCATGTCTGTGAACATTGAGAGAGCAAAGAAGCAGCTTGCTGCAAAGGAAATAAATAAGAATGCATCATACTAGAAATACAAAGAGAAGACATCATGACATTTAAACACTATACATATACAACTGTATAATATAAGTGCCATCATAAAGTCAGTTCATAGGTAACAAGTGACGGGCAAACTAATGGACAGAAACACCAGTTTTCAAGTCTGGGCTCAAACAAACCAAATGTTTTTTTCCGTCTGCAACAAGTGTTCAAGGACCACTGTCTACAAGTGCCATGTACAGGCCTTGCATGCATCACTAAAAATACATAGGGAACAAAGGTTGACACCAAATAAATCTTATGCTAATTATATAGCACAATAGGTACTGGCACATAGTCCAAGTTAAAGATGGTACCAAACGCACCTATGTAATGTTTAAGGCTAAATAGAAAAAGGAACTTTCTTCTTGTGCTATGCAGTACCTGTCATGCACTTTAAGGTGGACGCAAGTGATAAATTTCAGAGATAGAAAAGCAATTTTACGAGGGAAAAGAAACACAAAGACTCATTTAAGCTTCCCTTTCAGTGTTACATCTATCACGAAAAGATAAGAGGAAGGGTGGTGTTGCTTTAGAGGTTTGACATGGTGAAGGACATTATGGCAGCTGCAGACATTGCATGCTTGACAGGGTGCATTAATCTGTAAGCTACAGAAAAAAACTTGAGAAAGTGGAATTACTATGCTCACAACTCAGAATAAACTAGGGACTGCATTTTGTAGCAATACATTCATTGTTTTCATTCTGTTGCCGTATATCATTGGCTTGGATGCTGCCATGCCACCATTGTCATTGGGATCAACCTCTCGGTGCAACGGATAAGAAATTAATAAAGACATAAAGCAGTATAAAATGCTACTTTAGGTCAACTTTCATTTCTAGGTTGAATCTAAGAAAAATGTACACTTGAGTCCTCCTGCACCTTCTCTGGCAGAACAAGGAAAATTGAGAGATTACAAACATGGTGCAACTTTTTGTGATGATTCGCAGTGTGGAACACAAAAGTTGATTCAGGTAAAATCTGTTCCAACAGGCTCCAGTTACCTCACAACTTTTTTTTCTCACAGCCCACACTACTGATACAAGTAACGCATAAACAGTGGAAAAACTTTGAATGTAAAAAGGAAAACAAAGAAAAGCATCACAACTACAATTCAACAGCACAATTCCAGAAACAACAGCTTTATAGCGAGCTTTATGTGGAACACTCTACAGAGCATGTATCCTGAAAAAATTTCCCGCCTCTCAGTTCCACCACCTGGGCTGTCTAATGTTTAATAAAATGATACCAGTCTGTACTGAGCTCTGTGTTCAATATAATAGCAAAATCAGCAAATTGCACCAGTGCACAGCGGGGCACCCTGGGGCGACGATGATTGGATGAAACGACAAATTGGGGTGCTCCGGTGCACACCAGTGCCATTTGACGAATTCGCCACAAGTGATCTTGAAAAAATAGCTAGTCTCTCAACAACATCGATGTACATGATTTTCACAGCAGTTTCTCTATTATTTTAAAGAAACTGGTTGCCTGTTTTAAGCAGGCAGTTGGCCATATAAACCTGCATGAGTGGTTTTTGGGAGGCTGTGCTAATTCGAAAGTGCAGTACATGTCTTGAGAACAGGTTACATCTCTGGAATAATTAGAAAACTCCACTAGAACATTTTGACAAAATGGCTTCAATAACCTCTTCTTGCAGATAATATTACAATCTATGTGCTAAATCCACTCTTTGCCTTCTCTGTGGGTGAAACTTCAGTCTGACTCGTCCGCCAACTCTAAGCTCACCAGTTGAACTAAAATACAACTAATACAAAGATGCTACTGCTCATGAAAAGCAGAGACTAGACTTTTCAATAAAATTATGTATGCAACTTTCCTTTAACTTGCCTAGATTTCTCAGTTGAAGAGCAGTGAAAAACAATCGCCACTACTCAATATAATTAAGTTTACGTAGCCTTGTGCAAACTGCTACAGTCCAACAAGTGATCTGATACTAATATGCAGACCAAGTGTTACAACTTGAACACTTGCTTCAAACATTGGTCATAGATGTATGTAGTGGCATCTTGCTGCTAGCTTTGCTTGGTAGTGATGTAGAATTGTAAACTCATGTCCATTGAGAGCATATCTGCCACAGGCCTTGCTATTTCTGCTCCTTGTCAGTGAAAGGTGATGGTGCTTTAAAACAGGCTCTTACAGCAATGCCACCTTTAAAAAATGTTATGAAAACAAAGATTGTGAGCTTGCTTTCATATCACGGACCAAGCCACTCTGGGACAAAGATTCACTATCACTGCATAGGTAAGCAGTTGTCAAACATGTAATACAAAATACTGCTGGCTAGGAAAAATGGAGCTCAAATTTCTCACAAGATGGTAGTGAAGGTGCACTTGCAAATTGCTTATCACAAGTACATGCTTTTTAAATGCACTTCCACCAAGTGATTACACAGCCACACTGCAGGCACAACATACGAGATGGCTCAACAAACATGTATACCATTGCTCTGCATTACTCGATCCAGTGATTGCAGGCAGTGATGCAGTGTCTTTTTTTTTAAATTTTTTTTTCAACTGCAAGCGCCACTATAGATGGTGAACACCAGCACACGAGGACTTGGAAACAGGACAGCATCCTCATTTTTATGGTGTTTAACAGTGTCATTTCATCACATGATGGCACTGCACTAAAATACGGACTTGGCATTTATTGACAGGCCTTAAATCTCTTGTCTCGTATATGAATATTTTTTTTCTATGTGTATGTGAAGGGCAGGTCTGCCCTGACTGCATGTTTTTGGCATGTCAGGAGTGCCGTGGATTGGCACTGTAACAATGCATGGTCCGAGCCAGCCATGTTGAACCAATGCTACAGCCAAGCTGTAGGTGAAGGGTCTGGAGGTCCCATTGGCGGAACATGTGAGCTTGTGAAGCTGTCTTCACCTGCTGACCATGAGGACATGTGGTGCAGCAACACAATGATGCAGATTACTGAACATGCCACATAGCTGGCCAAGCTGAGTGTTGGCTCCTTATGTTTTTTTCCTGGCATCAGGATCATCACTATCGCTACGATCGCCATTGATGTCTGCAGCATGTGCATCAGCCAGCCGTTTCCACTCCATGCGGTTGAGCTCGACACCTTCCAGCAGGGGGTATAACCGGTCATTCAGTGCAGAGAATGACTGTGGAATGAAAAGAAGCAACAGCAAAATGTCACTTGCATGAGACTGGCTAGCAAACTTTCTTGCTATGGAGGAGCATAGAATAAGCTTTAAAATAAACTTATACATTTGAAGATAATAGGTGAATACACTGGAAATTATGTCAGAAAGTAACGACTGATATGGCTTGGGCACACAGTGAGAGTTCACGAAAGCTACATTTCTGAAAAAACAGTGACTGTCAACTTTTTTTTCGGTAAGAGGAAATGAAGCTGGCCTAAAAAGACCTAGAAAGTTCAATATCCAAAAAATGATATAATTAGCAAGAAAAAATAATAATGTAGGTGACTGATATGGCAAAGTGACACTCATTTTCACTATTCACATTACATATAAACCCCCCTTACACAAAAGCATAAAACTGTAACTACCTTAGTTTTTTACTATATAACTGCATTCACAAGCAGTCTTCTTAAATTTTATGGTTACAGTTCTTTGCAATACATACAGTAGCACCTCGTTTATATATTCCTGTGTGTTACGTTTTCCCCGCTCATATGCCTGAAGTACAAGTTCCATTTTGTTTCCTAAGTTATATGTATTAGCGTCCCATCTGCTATATTTATCTTCCTTGTCATTACGTCCAAAAGCTATGACAATGCCTCCACTGGCTGCTGCACGTCGCTGCTGAAAACGGTCACATTGCAGAACCTGCCAAGTGGCATAGAAGGATTGGCACTGCCATGCTCAGGTTGTTTGCTGGTCACAGATTTAAACACGGCTCACAAAGTTGAAAGCCAAGAGAAGGTGGACGGAGGCACAAGGTATTGCCTGGCACCCATGTTTCCAGATGCTGTCTCATGACCTTTAATACCTTGTGGGGTTACTTCAATACACAAAGCTGCATGGAAACTGAAAAGAGGCTGTGAGTGCTTGAAGGCTGTTCTTATTAAAGATTTGACTCAAGCACCAGATGGAAATCATAAGTTTCACATAGTGTGATTTACAGCTACAACCAGGGTGTCAAACCGTACCTGAACCGTAACCTGAACCTGAATTTTAGCTGGAATTGAACCTGAACCGAATTGGAACCAAAAGAATAACGGCGGTTATTGCTTTGCCACAAAACAGTTCAAGCATATAGAGTGCTCCACAGATAAGAAATTGTTTGAAATATTTACTTCTTCAGTTGACACACCCCGCTAGTCGATTGTTACAATTCACAAGTTGCATTGTGTGTAAGAATGGGGATAGATCTAGGTAGAGACGCTTGCACTGCTGAACCCCACCACACCAGTTCTGTCCCACGGGCAAAACTTTGTTTCAGGAGCTCTGCAGTATGACCGTTTCTGTTGAAACTCCCAATTCAGCCATTATAGGTCAGCTTGCTACTATCACTATATAAACCATAATACGCACAGGCCAGGATCCATGGAGAACAAAAATGATGGTGTTTGAGAAGAAAAAATAGCAAATCAAACGAGTTTGTCAATACCGTTTATTTAGCAATAACACTGCGGTCGCTAATATGAATGTCGTCATCATCTCGGCACATAGCAACAAGGTGCTTAGTAGCATGGGAAATGTGCTTTTTATTGAGTGCTATGGTTCAACATATGCTTGGCTCCTCCAAGCAGATTACAATGCTCTTCTATTTAAAAAAGTATTTCCCGGGGCACAATGCGCGTAATTTGGACTTTTTTGTTCATGCGTAGTCAGCACGTGACTCTGCGCCACATGCAGTTGTGTAAGAAAGAATGTCGCAGTATACAGCATGAACTGTCCTTGTGCATCGTTCAGAAACATCAATGTCCTCACCTGCTTTTATAACAAAAAAAAAAAAAGCTGGAAATTGAGCGAGCTGTCAATTGCTAGTTTATTTCTATGGTACATACTAGAAATTTGGAGCTTTAATTTATGTAATACAATGTGAATGTGTGGGCTCTTCAACAAAGAAAAACGCACAAAAGGTGTACAATAACAAAAAAAATTGACCCAGCAGCGAAACCGCGTGGCCGCTGTTCACGTTGTCAGCATCTCGATCAACGCCTGAACCTACGCTCCATCCTCAAGGCCAATTCCCATAGTTTCATTTGAATACTATAAGGTACAAAAACAGTTCTTGCAGTCACAGGGAAAAAACTGATGCAAATGGAAACTTGTCTGAATGATTTTTGTTTAGCAGGACCGTAGTTGTTGGACAGACGATTGAGTTCCTGAGAAAACACATGGTGGAGGTTCCTTACGCAAAACAGCTACCAACCGTCGAATAAGCATGCATTGTCTTAGGTAGCCTATGAATTTGCTGTCTCGATTTAGGCAAAGCAATTTATTTGACCCATATCAACATGTTTGGATTCCTTCAAAATGATGCACTGTGCTACAGTATTGCCTTTATCACATTAAACGGGCTTTATACTCTACTAAATACATCTGAGACGTGCTTTTTCCCTTTTTCATTACTTTTATTGTCTTCGGTGGTCATATTGTATCTCATCTGGTGCACATGTATCAAATATTGTAAACACACCTTTTGTTTCCAAACACACTCCACAAAACTTTTCATTTCACTTTTTTTTTTAAATGGTGTAAGCATTCAATATTCGGTTCAATAGTCAACAGTCATTTTTCTTGAATATTCATATTCGATCTGATTAGAAAATTTCACTATTCAAATACCCCTATCAATTTCTACTGTGGCAATGAGCCAGGGAGAGCCCATTCCCTCCACCTCGATCACGCCAAAAGCCTGTGCATGCGCCAAGTGACCAAGTCAATAGCACTGTGTAGCATGTCATGGCCTCCGCGATTGCGCGCGCTGGCAGGTCTTGCTCTGACCATCCCATTCAGCGCGCTCACCAGCAAAAAAAAGCGTAATTCTCCGCACATGCTTGGCTGCCCTGACGTGGCGTTGTTAGCTGATTGAGGGCTCCGGCTAACAAAAAAGACCATGGAGATTTACAAAAATGGCAAGAAAAAAATCGGGCAGGAAAATCTGTATGATAACGCATAGGGAAGTGCCTTGCTATTTGAGGCTCGAGCTTATGCCTGAGGACAGAAAACATACCGGAGCAAATATGCACCACAGGATGAGGCATGTGTGTGCTGCAAAAGAAGCCCAGAAATGACTCGGCACATCATAATGAAATGCCAAGATATTGACCCAGCGAGACCTGTAGGGAGTGTCCGCCTACCAGAAGTGTTGAGGTTCAAAGATGGAAGGATTAAGTGGTCAACATCACAGGGGCCTTCATTTAAAATGTTCTAAAGAGGAAATAGTTTCTACATGTCTAGCTGCAAATCCCAAATTAATGAGATGTAGGACTAGCAGTCTATGGAAACTGCTAAAATTTGGGCATGATTTTGTACAGTCAAATATGATTTGTGAAGAAACCACGGTGTTGACTGGAATATTCCAGCTCTTTTACCAAAGGCCCCACTTTAAGCTCATCATAACCGTGAGTCTCAAAACAACCAAAACATCGTTCTAAAAGCACTATCTTCATAACAGAGTCGCAAAATCAAACGCAATATAATAGATATAAGTCTGTTCATGAGCCGGTGGGTTCTGTTTGGCTGAGGCCGAGTGCTTTCAAAGAATGGAGATTGGGCTTGCTGATAAGATGAATGTTAGAGATTATGGGATTTTACCTGCCAAAACTACGATTTGATTATAATTAAGGCACACCATAGTGGGGGACTCCTGAATAATTTTGACCACCAGAGGTGCCTTAACGTGCACCTAAATCTAAGTACAGGGATGTTTTGGCATATTGCCTCCATCGAAATGTGGCTGCCATGGCCAGGATTTGATTCGATCCTGCGACCACGTGCTTTGCAGCCCAACACCGTAGCCACTAAGGAACTACGGCAAGTATAATATGAATGGAAGTTCACTGGTTCCATTCTGCTGCAATGTAGGTAAATGTTTTCCCTTTTAGCTAGGCTCAGCTTATTTATTGGCTGCACATGGTCATATAGTATGTCACTGCTCATGTCAACCAAGAATTTTGAATATTAGTTCATGGGGCACCACCTAGTAGTGAAATGCAGAAATTTTCCAAATTCCTGGGTGTGTACATCACCAGCAAAGAATTTGTTGAGGCCCAGTGCACATGTTCATTTTAGTTAACAAGTGCACAATGCGCACTAGGTCTAATAATTCACCACAACTTCCATACAACCATGTTCCACATACAGGTTGGAGGAAACTTGGGATTTCTTATGCCAGAATATCGGTGGCTACATTTTGTTACTCACCCTATACAATGGGAGACAGATGGAATCAATAAAGCCTAGCTGCATCGCTGGAAGCTGGTCTTTTTTCTCCCTATTCATCATGTCCTGCACAAAAATCACCAGTAAAATTAGGAAAGCTTATTCAAATGTAAAATATATTCTCTGTGCATGGAATGAGAAAAAGATGAGAGTTTCATAGCAACTTTTTACTGCGCTTCACCATTCAACCACAAATTATTACACCCCTAGCTCCACACACATGTATGCCTATACTAATTGAGCACGAAAGTCAAGGAACAGTCATACAAGTCACGAGCCCAGAAGCATGACATAATTATGCCTTGTCTCGTGGCGTTCAATAGTCGTTACTCATGTGCTCAGCAGATGCAATTTGTTCAGTCTATGGAACCCAGCCAAAGCTCCTCACATAGTCACCACACCTCAGCCAAATATAGACTTCCAAAATTTGATTAAATGTATCAATCATTTGGATGTCCTAGCTTAATTAGCAAAAGCCATCCCCCAAAATTTCATGCTTTTTTTATACAAGAGCACAAACTTTGAGGCTTTGAAAATTACATCTTCAAATTTGACTGTTCTCAAGGGTATCAAGAACCTATGTAGGCCTGTAGACAATTGGATTGCCATACTCCTATGTAGTTTCTTGGGTTTCATGAAAGAAATTTTGATGCTGCCTCCTGCTGGGAGGTGCCCATCAGAGAAATAATTGCATTAAACTTATCTTGCATTCATGTACACCACCACAGTTGTTATTGTTAATAGCCAGTTACAAATTATTAATATTGAATGGGATCTGTTCACAGTGCTACTTACAATGGGTTGGAGATTGAGCTCTTTTTTCTCCATGTCTCCTTGCTGAAAGAACTCCATTGTCACCAGATCTGCAACCTGAGGAACAAATATAAGTTTTAGTCGGAGTGGCCAGTTTGACATGTTGTAAGGATATGAGCTTGTGTTTGCTGAATCTTCTGTGAAATTTTCAAGTTGCTTTTTTTAGCCTTTTTAGCTTTTTCGTGCTCTTTTGTTTTTAAGACTGGTAAAATCGTTTATATTTTCACATTTGTACATTCTGTTACTTAAATAACCCAGAATGGCATGTTCATTTATATGCTCATCTCTCATTAGAAACTCAAACAGCAACCTCAAAGTTGTCACAATATCTTAGCACAAAGCAGCACGCTAACTAGTGATTATTAGGGACTGGTTCTTAAAATAAATTTTGGTAAGTGTTGAAAAAACTGAGTAGCCTTTTTGAACACTTCAGCAGAAGAGAAACAAGTGCCTCTACAAAAATATTTCAGGTATATAGTAGTACATTTTCACCCGAGAAGATGAGCTTAATTTTCAAACAAAATGTATTGTCGACACTTTCTATTAATTTTGCTTTCACCTGCTTTCGGACTTGCCAGACCACTTATCTAGGCTTGTCTTAAACCTTCACGCCTGGCTTCATCTGGCTAGCCTACTGTTTCTCAAGCAAGTTCAAGCTATAATTTGCTTGACAAGTCAATTTGTATTCTTATTTGCATTCTGGCTTGATATCAAATTAAGCCACGCTTATTCAAGTATGCTTTATTAGCCATGGAAAGAGAACATACATGTGCAGACCTGTTTTAGGACTGGTTCCACTATTCGTTGGCAAGGTCTTAATTGAGAAGAACACACAATGGAATGAAGGCCATTTGACTTTAGCTTAGCTTAGCTTTCTCATACTTCTCTTAGTATGTTTAATGGCACACGAAATTGTGCCACCTCACCCATCTTATTGCTGCAATTGTAATAAAAGCAGCCATCTCAAAAACTGCCAATGCAAAAAAATTACATGCCACCAACATTACTGGTAAACTTGACAGCGTACAGCAATGATTGGCATATCTTTGTTCTGTTCCTTCACTCACCACTCTCTGGACATCCCAGGGCTTAGTGATTGCTCCAATATCACAAGCTGTCATCAGCATATTTCTGAAAAAAAAAAAGGAGCATAGCGAGCATTTTAATGAAAGAAAACAAACGCTGAGCTAAGAATATCTGAAAAAGCACTCAAGCTACTCAGAAAGGAAGGAAGAGAGGGTAATGCCACCACTCCTGAGTACAGAGAGCACAGGTACACAGCCCTGAACAGTGACAACTATAAGGGCTGGCTATCAGGCACAATTATTTTGCTATTAACATATTACATCGTACCTTTCATTATGTGAACATCAATTTGTATGTTAATCAGCACTTCAGTGCATAATCAATCAATCAATGAAATATTAATTTCTCAATGGGAAAATTAGGACAATGAAGAAAAGATTGTATGCATCAATCAGCCCTTTGTCTTATCCTTACATCTGTCACTAGCACTGATCAAAATTTAAGGACAACTAAAATGTTCAATAGTACAAACCATCTAACTCGGGCAAAAAAACTGCAGATGTAAATCAAATAAATGTTGAACTAGTGTGGCAGATGATAGCTGCCAAAAGATAAAATTGCAGTGATGTGTATATATACTCGTAAGCAATAGTGGGAGGATGGTCATTTGCACTATAAATAATGACTTTATCAGGTATGAAGTGCATTTTATTGTGTGCATCTACTTAGGATCAGTGCTACAGCATGAGTGTTATATGAAATAAAGGACTATTTTTGAAAGGTGTGTTGTCGAATGAAAGACACCGATACATATGTGTATGCTACATGGCAGGAACTTCATATATGTAACATAACATATTGCTTTGAACAAGGACCAGTGTTTCTTGTGTTGCATGAGTAATGGCATGCACTTAGCTTTAACAACTTAATGAAACAGCTGCTATGGCTCTTCACAGCTGATCAACAATGTGCAGAAAAGATGGCATTCGTAGATATACTATAGACATTTTCTGAACATCACACCCCGACCCCTCCACATGAAAAGAAAAAAAAAAATAGAGTTGGCTTTATGCCACTGTAGTGAACACAAGAATTGTTGGGCGGGGGTGTCAGTATGCATGAAGAGAGTGCAATTTTAAAGGGGCCCTGAACCACTTTTTATCAAAGTGCAGAAAGGCATTTGAAGTGAAAATAGGCTATTTCAGAAATATTTCCCGCAAAAAGTACTTCAGTGCGTTCAGCAGAAGCGGAGTTATTGGCAATCAAACACGACCTCTTCCGTGCTCCCGTTCCTTTTTCAATGCCTCGCACTGCAGAGGCTACAGCGCAGTGGGGCGTGTCCACAACACTCCACCTTCTAAATGGCACCGTGGTGTGCAGTTCAAATTTCATTTTGGATGTTGACGTAGACGCTACGACTTCCATCTTTGGTGCCTACAACATGCTAAACATCAGCCAAACGCGGTTGTCCTCAGCAAGCCGCAGTGTGCTTAGCCAGTGGACTCGTGGCGGCACCCCGCGGCAGCTGCAGTATCTACACCATATAGCCAACCGCAACTTGATGTCAGCTATCGGCC
Organism: Dermacentor variabilis; assembly: GCF_050947875.1. Taxonomy (NCBI): domain Eukaryota; kingdom Metazoa; phylum Arthropoda; class Arachnida; order Ixodida; family Ixodidae; genus Dermacentor; species Dermacentor variabilis. The sequence goes on along the minus strand of NC_134568.1, from coordinate 59,910,540 downwards.
AATATCAGTCATCTAAGGGCACATTCACACCGGCGACTGACAGTGGTCGCGCGACCAAGTTGGTCGCAAAGCGACCAGTCGCAAATGGTCGCAAACGGTCGCCTTTCTTGAAAAGCGACCATTTTGGGCCAGTCGCTCTCTGCGCGATTTTTCAGTCGCGCGACCGTGGTCGCAAAACTGATAAACCAATCAGCGGTGCACCGGAAGTGATCTTTCGTGTGTCTACATCCGGCCTCCTTTGGCGTCGCGTTCAAATTCCGCGTAGATTCCAAGAGTTCTCGCTGAGAACGATAATCTCCGGGATTGCGACTTGCGGGTCGCGCTCAGCCGGGCTTGCCGGTGTGAACATCAGTCGCCTTCGGTCGCTTTTTGATTGCGAGTCGCAAATGGTCGCGCGACCTCCTCAAGTCGCCGGTGTGAATGTGCCCTAAGGGAATGACAAAATAAAGCATCCGATGACAAAATAAAGCATCCAGAAAAAAGTGAGGAAAGGGCCTTCTGTTGAAAAGAAAGCGTTTAAAAGAAAGGTGGCTTCACAATCCTCTTGCGAGCTCCATGCACCGTGTATGACAGCAAAACTTGGCTGAGATGTTCACAACAGCATATGCTCCCACAGACTATGTTATTTCACCAAGCCAGAGGGGTGGTTCAGGGCCTCTTTAATGTGCAGTAGCGGCTACACAGAAAGCTATACAGGTTCAACATTTAAAAAGTTAAACTTATTGTTGGAGTAATATCACACATGAAAACTAGGTGCTTAGAGAAGCATGCAACATGCCTCATTTGCAGAGCTTTGCCCAATGAACACATCATTAAAAACAAAGTATTCACTCAGCTTTACTACACTTATCATCTCTCACAGGTGACTGATAAAAATTTACACTAAACACAGGAATATTCCTCTAAACTATTTCAGTGTGCAATTCAACAATACTATGAACGAACACCCCTAGGTGTTTCCTCAACAAAAAGTAGCATCCTCACGTCACCTGAGAAGCTCACGATGATCGGAGTTGGTCCACTGGTACTCGTCGTTCTCCACAAGCTTGAAGAACTGGCCTCTCTTACTACAGATACAAAGAGAAAAGCAAAAGCACATAGAGTTAGGATCGAGTTAAGCTTCTCTCAGTGAAAGGGCTCAGTACACATAATAGGGAAATAAATTATGCAGAAATCCATGAGGTAGAGGAAGTTTCATGAAAGGGACAGTTTTTCACTTGAGAACAACACAAAGCTACGAAGAAGACCCACACAGTTTCTTCAGAAAGAAAGCTTAACGGTTGAAGAAAAATTTGTCCTAGTTCTAATAGCAGTTAAACTTGGCACCATTGCCTTTCTGGGGCAGTTGCTCTACCAAAACTGCACTAACCAGGAGGTAAGGGAGGAGTGAATTAATAACTTGAAGCAATCTATCCAAGCCTACCAACTGCTACGACTAACTGTTGGGCTAGTTCGTTTTGCATGACTGTTGAAAGGAATTACGGCTAAAAAAGACATACACGCAGCTAGGAAGGGAGGACGAACACAAACACTTGTGTGTTTGTCCCCCCTTTGAATGTGTGCATCTTTGTTTTAGTGCTAGTCACCCCAGTTACCTTCAATTTAGTCTTTATGTTCCTATCAGTTTCTCTTCTTGTTTTTCCATTCTGTTCGTTGGCATTTGCTCTACCAAAACTGCACTAACCAGGAGGTAAGGCAAGAGTGAATTAATAACTTGAAGCAATCTACCCAAGCCTACCAACTGCTACGACTAACTGTGATGAGGGTAGCATGTTTAGCGAGCTGCTCAGAACCAGCTCGCTAAACATGCTACCCTCATCATCCCCTAGTTACCAACTGCTAGCCTCCTACTTAGCTCAGTTCATACAGAAGCTACCCCAGAAATATGGTGCCGCAAGGTTTCATCACCTGCAGCATAACTTAACTTTTCAACCATGAAACTTTCTGAAAAGTATAGGTTTGTTGCGCTACCTTCAGATGGATACCAACTTGCCCTTTCAGTGCATGCACATAATGCAGAACTAAGCTTGCTTTCATTGCCACAAGAAAGTAAAAAGTTATTATCATAAATTTTTCTTGCATATAAAGGAAAACCTTGCTATGCAGTAACCTTGCAAACGTCGACATAACGAAGTAGGTAAAATCGGCAATTTACTTCGTTATATCGAAATTTCGTTGCATTGAAATTCAACCTTTTATCCAAATATGTACAGTCATCGATCGATTTTTCTTCCACAGAAAGGGGCCGCAGAATTTTCCGAATTATCGGCCAGTCAAAAAAAAAAGCAAACTTGAAAGAGAAAACAATTCATTTTGGGGTTTTGGGAGTTGGTGACGAATGATACGGTTTCATGCCTCGTGGACGATATCTTCACATCAGCAGTACGAATTAAGTGAAGCCAGTCACACTACACTCCGCCCTCGCGGCTGATAGCGTCGCCCGCACTGACATGACGCTATCATGAAAAGCGCTGGCAGTGGGGAGCGAATGCTTCCTCTGCCTCTCACTCCAAGGATCGCCGAAACTCGAGATTATGCAACCTCCAATACTAGAGACACATGGTAACACAGCTTACATGATGCCACGCCATCTCGGCACGCCCACTCTTTGGTCGCGCGGGAAGGCGGCACTCGAGAAGCCACCATCTTTCTTGTCTCACCCTCGCACACTTTCACTCGCACCTAAAGAACAAAGTGTGTGGGGGGTGATAGGATCTTACTGCACTTGGACTTTATAAAGAACACGATGCTGCTCCACTTCAGCAGTCGGTGGCTGTTGTCGCACAGCACGCAATTTGAGAGGTGCGTTTGCAAGCAGCCGCTTGTAATTCAACCATTTGACCATCTGCGTCCACAGAAGTTTCCATTTATTGTCTCAGAATTCCTTTGCGGCAGAAGCAAAATTTCATTATACTGAAATCGCAAACATATACACTTCGTTAAATTGAGGTTTGTGGGGATGTGTGACTCTCACGCATCCCCTTATGTGTGTTGTCTCGCATTTCCTATAATCTGGCTTCTCTGCGTAGCTTAGTGCCGGCGGTGGTCAGTCTGGTTGCAGTGCATTACAAAAGATGGTGCAAGTTTGGCACTGCTAGCACTACCTAATGGCGGGGTTGGTCGGGCGTGACAGGGAGTAGGCTCTTCCTTTTTGGCTTCGGTTCGGCAAGCGGCGTGGATGTTCTGCACGTGCGCCGATCCATGCTTCTGCGAGACCGTCTCGCGAGGCATACACCGGAATGGACGAACACGATTGTTCGAACGTACCAGGCAGTGTCCAGCGTGGGGCGAACATATTCGCTCACTATCCGTTCGCGGTGAGTCAGATTTTTGCGATTTTTGAGATGCCCCTCAGCATGTTTTGTGGATAGCAACTCGGCTAGCAGGCATTAGTCTATGAAAGGTGCAATAAATGCCGTTGTGATAGTTTGCACTACTGTGTTGTCGTTCCTTTGTCCCAAGAGCGCGGGTGTCCAAGAGCCTAAGAGCACATGTGGGGTTCCCCCCTATGCTCTTCAAGTACATCAAGGCGTGCATCAAGTACAGTGAAACCTGTACTTGAAGTGCACCTTGCTGTATTGTCTAAACCTGAGCAAGGAGTGCATGCAGCAGCCATGATTTTCTCATTAATACTCTGCAGAGAAAAAAAAAAGAAGAGAACGTGGACAGCACAGCATCTACATATATACCAGCAAGAAAATCAGTCTGTGTATTGTGTTTTTGGCCATTATCCAAAATATGAACAACTAGGCAGGACACAGGCACTGGCAACAGCCTCACCGGAAGTAGACGGCAAGGTCTGTGGCAAGAATGGCCTCTTCCACAATCCTTATAATGGTGGTGTACTCCTCTGGAGAAACATGACTCAGAATCTGGTTGCCCTGCAAGAAGAGTAGATAGGCATAAAGTATATATTTTACAATATTCCTTTAATAGAAGTCATGACCAGGTAACATCCCCTCACTTGACACACCATTCTGACACTACAGAATGTGGATGGCAGCACTGCACCTCAACTGAAGGGTTCTTCAATATTGCCTCCTCGGCAATTCCTGATCAAAAACTTCATAACCAAGCACTCTCAGCACCTGCTCGAAGGCACTCAAATGGAGACGTGTTCCCAAAGCAAAGGAGAGTATTGAAGTATCTACTCACTGAACTACACTCAGCAGAGCCAAGGACGATATTTGAGTCAGCATGCTTGTGAATATAGAAGCTAGGTTTTGTTGACTTATGGCTTGAATGTATGTCGTATAGTATATAACTAAGTGAGCATCAAACAAAGCAGATTTTTTTAATGCATATTGAGACTGTTGACTGCTCATGCAAAAAAGAAGGTAGCTTTTTCAAGTGTTGCATGCACACAAATACAATTGACTTCCTTAATTCGACATTTGTTCAATCAACATTTTATTTTAAGCATGCTTAGAAAGCCACAAAAGGCACCCATGTAAGATAAATGCTGATATTATAATTCAAACACTAGATAACTTGAACCAATAGTGCGTGCTCCATTGGGGTCCAGTAAATCATAGTGTTACATGTAGCTCTTCTATCACTTAAATTATCACATTACTTGGATAACATAGTCTACAATTTGAGTGCTGCATTCAGTAACATAAGATTGTTCTCATTTTTTTTCATATAGTATATATCCTGAAAAGAATATCAATACGATTTGGCAGTAAACTGTAAAATTAAATATAGCCTTGTAAAGGTTATTAGTTAAAACACTGATGCTACATAAAAATTAACAAAAACTTATTCATTGCAAGCCCCGGAAAGATATGCCACTGTAGTGAAGTAGCAGACAAAATGTTGGTTATGTGACTGTACACGCAGCACCTTTACGAAAGCGAACACGCAAACATGTGGCTTACAATCCACAGTAGCTGCTTATGGTGCCACCACTAGGCAGCAGCAAGAAGTTTGACAGATGCTGGTGGTAACTGCAGGTGTCGCTTCCAAGCTTTCTTGGCTTGATCGTGGCCGTGACTTCGTGTTCTTACTTCTTCTTGTTGCTGATAGCTGCATCGAGTAGCTGTAAAGCCTTTACTAGCTACCTGCACTATAAGCTGCTGATGTGGAGTGCAGGGCACATGCTCGAATGTTACATTTCATCACACATACCTGGCTGTTGAGTATCATGACACACTGGTCAAAGTGGTGGTGCTCCATTGTTGATGTAGAATACAACTGTGCCAACGGAGATGATGACCTGAAATAAACAGTGTGAACACTGAAACTGACCTACAAAACAGCCTAGTTTCATATGCCATATGTCTTATGTGGAAGCCCATTAGCCCCCTTGATTTCAAAGCTAATGTGTGCCACAAAAAAAATTTATAAGAAAATTCCCAGTACCGACCATAACATTCATACTGTTATGTAAGCAACAACTTAAGCTATCTTGACACTGTTAGAATTGGGTTTTTTGGTTGAACATACCCTCGCATGGACAGCACCAAGCAGGACGAGGATGAAAAGAAGCGTGCATTAGTACAGTCAACACACTGTGCATCTTTTCATCCTGTTACAGAATCAAAAATAAACAAAATAGCAGCGTGATATTGGATATCCATGCAGCATGAAGCTTTGCAGCAAGGTTCCCGTGGCAATGCACCTATTGCCGACTGCACCAGCATGGTGATTTGTCAGTAGCAGCAATCCCCAACATGCCGTGAACTGTAGTTTGCCGATTGTTTGGGTACGCCAAGAGTTTTGTGATTGCAACGTGCCACATGAATGGATGGCTACCCTTACGTGTCACAAGGTGTTTGCGATGGACTGTTAAAGGGTATGTCTCCGGGGGCCACTGCTGTTTTCTTTCGTGTTGCACTTGCAGTATCTCTTGTGCATATATGTATATCTCTTGTGCCCCATGCTGTTCACATCCCTCAATATGTTCTTACACGCTGCGACCAGAGAATTTTGTTGTTCTGTGAGCGTCACTGCATTCTTGCACCTTCTTTTAAGCTCACTTTCACTGAAAATAAATAATTTGGGTGTTGTTGCTCAGTGTTTATGCTTGGCATGTTTCTTATTAGACGGTTCCGAGCTTATTGACACTCCTGGGGTGAAGGCTAGCTTGGTCATTTCTACCTATAAGGACTGTTACGATCGGCCAATGGGGGCAGTGACCTTCTAGCCTCTCCGGCACCACTGCGACGAATCACTTCAGTAAGCTAACAATGCGTCCCCTTGGACAGACCTGCAGCATCAACAAGGCAAGACATGTTTGGCAGATCGAGTGTTGATTGATCGTTAACTGTTGCTGTCACCAACGATGGGAGCAAGAAACCCCTGGAAAAGGGTGTTCTACGCCGTTCGTTCACGGACCCCGGTAACCGCCACAGTCAACCAAGACGTGCCAGTTTGAGTAAAACGTGACAATTCCTGTCTACGAAGCTCCCCTCCTTTCGCTGTGTTCAGAGAACAAAGATGCCAAACTACTTATGTACACCTTCAGTCTCAAGGCGCTCCAGTTGGAGGAAGATATGATCACAGATTTCCCTGGCCTAGGGGTCTAGGGAGGACCAAAGAGATTTCAGTGGAACGCTGGAGTGTGCTAGTGTGCTCTGTTGTGTGCTCGCGAGAAAGATGTAGGCTGCTGACCTGTAGCTCATGCTACGTGAACAATGTACTGCACTCCAGGCTCTAGACGGTACAATACCCCTTGTTCTAAGTAAATAAGTTTGCAATTCCAATGTAAATAAACCCCCTGTTCCGTTCCTCATCCTCTCAACCACATAACCTTCACGAAATTCACGAAAGAAGCAACCCTCATTAAGGAAACTTGGACAATGGCGTGGGCCTGCTTAGCCTCCGTGTGATGCTCCATTAGCGTACATGGGCCAGCTACCCGTTACGAGACGCATCGGCGGCGTAGGCTGGAGAGCGACCATCTGTGTGACGCCAGACTCTGAGGCCATGACCCTCAGCTCCTACAGAATACACTGACAAACTGAACAGGGTGACAATCTTTGTTCAGTTTCCCATAGATTCAGTGCATTTCTGTTTAGCTGCATGACCCCAGTATCCACAAATGTACTTCAACTTGAGTTGCCTCCTTAAATCCACCAAGTGTTGCCCCTTGATTTTAAGCAGTTACTGTGGTCAGTGACAGGTCAATAATGCAGCAAGTGCCTCTTATAGAGAGCATGTAACATGCACCAGCGAATCACCTCCGTCATCCTCGTCTCCCTCTCCTTCTTTACCCTCTGTATTAACGTCCCTGCCTGCCTTGCTCAGGTGCTTCCTTGTTCTGGAACTCCTAACCCTTCTGGGGGAGCTTTTTCTTCTCATTTACAGTGTGACACCCATGTCTGCAAAGAGATCCACTAAGTGACTAGGCCTTTTCTCTCATAGTGCATCTCTCAATGGTGCACACACTACAGGGAAGGAGGGGGGTTGATGGCGAGGAGGTACCTTGGAAAGAAAATAAGGGGAATTCCTATCCTAATCCCTTTTAAGCTATACCTGCTTGGGCTGTGAGCTATCTTCTTCATACCTGCACGTGGCAGCTTTAGATTTTAGAACGTGCGGAGCATGATTGCAGCATGCTCTTTGATGGTGAGCACCTGGCACACTTCCTGTGTGTGCAGGTGGCATTGGCATTGAAACCATTTCTTGAAGCACGTAATGATGAAGGGCAGCTGCTTCATGCGTTATATTGGAAGGAGCCTCTCCTGCATTATTGACTTTTCAGTGACTATAGTAATATGCCTCATTATGTGATCATTATCATAGTATTGTGCTATGATTACTAAACACAAATCTGGCACTACAATTATTCAGCCACCATGGGAACTATTGGTAGTTAATAGAGTTTTCTACAATTTGACATGGATTCATTGACAAAGCATGATTCAGTTTCTATTATTATTTTTCTGTGGTTCACTTGTGTAGGGTGTTAGCTTACGTTACAATGTTTATTCGAAGCCTAATTAATTTCACTGCATGATTTCTATAGCATCAATAAATTGCGATACTTCTGAGTATACATACCACTAAATCTGGATGGTCTGCTAAGTATACATGGCATGTGCGATTATTTTTAGTATTCTAAATGATTGGTTTTGTTTGCAACATTCTGAGAGTCATAGAATGCTAGAAATCAGAGGCTAAATATGAGTCTAATAGTTGCCATGCAAAAATTTTGCAACGAAAAATCCGCTTCAAATGTCAGTATAAGAACGGATGATGTTGTTTGGAGCAAGATGGACAAAGTATAGGCAAATCTATGTGCTAGCTTCCCAGCACCCGAATGCTGGATTTACAGCCACAACTGGTGGCACACGCAGACACTTGTACCATACGGTCAACTTCTGGTAATTCAACTGTGTTTAATTTGATCCCGACTGAAGGTTCTGGCCAGCACCCATGCATTTCTGTTGGCACAAGCTTTTGTTATTTCAATCCCAAAATTGGACTCAGAGATTTTGTGAAGAAAATTGTTGTGAGAAAATTTTCCTGAGACAGTGCCTTACAAGTGCCACTCCGAACAAACTTTCAAGCTAGACATGATTCATAGAATATTTAAGGCATGATAGGGAGTGAAATAAATGAGACACTGCATATCTGTACTTGATCTGGAAGGAGTTGTTGGTTCCTCTGTGGTCCAGGTCATGGCATAAGCAGGCCATGATGAGGCCAAATGTTTCCAGGTCACCAAGAACTTCATGAAGTTTTGTGTTCTGCAGGCAGAGAGTATTCTAGTGTTAGAAATATGCTGTAAATAAAATGTGAAATTTTAAGCCCCCCTGTGATAGAAGAATCCTTTGTACAGATATGTGCACCACAAGTTGTGCATGATGACAGCTCACAAATATTCCAGTTAATATAAATGTTTTTCTTATTCTGAACAGGTACTTCTCAAAGCCAATATTTGGTAGTAAGAAGTATTTGCACTAAAAGGTGCTATCCAGAGGCATATGAATCTAAGATTTTAAGCTGAAACAAGATTTTCAAAGACTTCTGTGAAGCAGTGAACTCAGTCTGCTAACAACAATAACTGCATAAGCATGTTATGTGATGAGACCGAGTGCTGCACCTTGAACAACCAATGAAGCTTGTGAGGACATGTTAGTCTACTTCCCTGCTAGCAGGGCAACCCCGCCCCCCCCAAAATTGAGCTTATCGTTAAGCAGCAATCACATTATGCAAAAGAAGATTGCAAAATTTTTTTTTCAGGCTGAAGTGAGAAAAGAGGCACCACAGAAGCAAACACCTAATACATATGCCAGCAAGGTTGTAGTTTAGCATTGCACTTCTAAAATGCATCATATTTTCCAGTATTAAAGGGTCTCTGAAATGGTTTGGACAAGTTTTGTAGATGCATAGGGTACAGGTACAGTTAAACATTAGTGTTACAATTTAAGCGAAGTGTTTCATATTAAGAGAGCTACAGACGATTACATGTTACCCTCCTCCTTAGACATGCTTTCTCCTCAACTCATTTACCGAGTGACCGGGGCTAAGCTCCGTCTTCACTGGCTCTGCGTCATGATGTGATGTCGTGTCATCTACTTCCGGTTGTCTTGGAGCCAGCGCGCGAAGCGTCTCCAACCTTTCTGCTAGCCACCTGGCTGTCAATCCCCCATGAGAGTTATCCAAGCAGTGTGTGTTGCAATTAAGCGTTCTGTCACAGCACCGGGTCCAGTATTCTGGTAACCACAAGATAGCTGGGCATTTTGATGGAGGTGTAAACTAAAGCCCCTCCATACTACTACCGCTGTGACGAAGGGGCTTAGCATAAACGTGAGCAGCTTTCATGGTGCAGCCTCCAGGTGGTGCAGAGCTTAAGCAGCCATACTGACCAAGCTGCCAAGCTGGGCATGGTGGCAACTGCCATCACCCTATTTCAAAGGGGGCGCTCCTACTACCTTCCATCCATCCATCCATCCATACACAGGGCTACTATTGCTGTAACCAATTCTAAAACATCTTAAACGTTTAAAAAGACAATGTGCTCACAATTATGCTCCTTCCAAAAATTTATGCCAGCAGCAAAGCAGAATACACTTAGTTACTGCTATATTAGCTCTGTGTTTGTCTGGTTGCGCTCCGTGCTGCCATGTGGCTGGCACCATGCAGAATATTCACGTTTGTGCCTCTGCTCATCCGGTAAAATGCCCATGCCCAGTCCACTTGTGCTTGCATTTACCTGAATACTGGACACGCTATAACAGTCTATTGTGGTAGTAATCCTCTGGCGTGAAGTGACAGCTGCAAACACACAGGTGCTGGCACCAGTCAGACCCTGACAGCTCAATGTGCTGCAGCCACACCACTCGCACGTGTTGCCTTGCAGAGGGACATGATGTCACAGCTTGATATGTTGCCGATCGCTAGATCTGCAGCCCACAGCGTAACAAGGGCGATCCATGGTACTCGCGAAAAAAAGCTCGAGACAAGCACTGGCCACGCAGCTCACGCAAACATGGAGAATGTTGTGACACAAGCAGACGATGTGTGCCGGAAGTGCTTCAGTGTAGTAATAAATTGTCGGTTTGTATTCTCTTTCTGGTACTTTGTTTTATAGAAACAAATTAACCAACATTCCAACTATTAAAAACTGCATTTGTTCACCATTAGGTTGAAAATATTATTGATGATGCAACCTGGTTAGCCAATCTGATAGTTTGCCCAACTGACATCAATTGGGATAACTACATCAATTGGGATGGTGCAACTGAAAACACAGGGGAGCAGTTCCACTGCGTTTGGTAGTGATGTGCATTTCTAAAACCTTATAACAAATTACACATTTTACGTGAAGTACTTAAATTCATAACTTAATGATCAGGAGGACCTACCCTATAACGACTCAGTTCGTTTGTACAAAATCGTCAAAATTGTTTCTGGGTCCCTTCAATATGCAGATCTGAGCAATGATTAAAGCGAAACATGAAAAATGTGCAGCAGGTTGTCAGTACATAAAAATCAATTAACCTGCACCACAGTGCTATTAAACAAAAATGTTCGATGTGAGAGATGGCATTAAGTAAATGGAAACCAAATTAATAGGCTGCATCTCAAAAAGAAATTTTGCTTGATAAAAGGCAATATTTCGCTATAATGACCAAATTAATGTTTTCATTTTGTTTGTCGACATTAACAAAGCATTTTGTAGCCTACTTAGGTGGCATCATTGAAATGAAAACAATGTAATTATTGGCAGCTTGAACCATGTCATGAAAAGAAATCATGCCAAGCGTTTTTCTTTTTTTTCTTTCAGGTGACAATATCAATAAAACATTTTCTCACGGTAAGGATGGAAAACATCATCTGGCCAACGTTGAAGGCATGCCGCCAATTGTGGTAGGACACCTTGCGGTAGTTTTTCTTGACACTCAGAAGCCACCGGCATAATACCTGAGAACAAGAGAGGTATGGACAGTGTGTTTTCATGTAATACAATAGATTCAACTGAGCTCCATGAAAAGTGCTAATAAAGAAAAACTAACTTTTGAACTACTCAAAGTGAGGTGTTCGAAATGCAGCAACAGTGACAGTCTTAGGCATGCCATATCAGTAAAAAAAGGACTACTACTAAGTCAAAGGATGCACATAGTAGTACTATTGTGCAAAACATGTGTATTATGAGACACCAAATGGCATTGAATAGTAATTAAACTTAAGTGCGTTTGTGAAGTTCTAGTACAGAGTATACACACCAGGTACTCAATGTGGAACCGATTGAGGAAGTCCAGTTCAAGGAAGATGCGTAAGCAGGCTTTGAGCATGCCATCGTCATCAAGACTGAAGTCATTAAACTTGTAGTCTTGCAACCGCAGCGATTGCATTGATGGAAGAACACACTCCTGCACGAGCACCACATGAAATACAGGGAAGATAAGAAACATGACAGTGCCAAAATGCATACTGCGGAGGTTGTGTTGACAGCCCTGTACATTATATTAGGCAGACGCCATAGCACTTGAGCTGACTGCCTATTGACCACTATTTACATCCTTAAGTAATGTTTGTGGCTTGTCACAAATGTAGGGAAAAGCTCAACACTATGCAGTGTGTTTTTGACTGCTGATTTTGTGCAATTTAACATTAAGCTAGCATATTAAACTTTAGTCCTCTTAAAGAACAACCAGTTCTAGGCATCTTCTGGTATGGAATAAAACTAAAAATACTTGGCTTTTTGCAACAGTTCAAGGGGCTGCACAGCACGTTTTACGAAATCCAAACAAGATAGAAGTTCGCAGGCAGATGGAGGCTTGAAGTGAATAACAGTTGTCGATACAGAAAAATACCTCTTTACAGGCATTACATTTACTGGGCCCTCTTTAGACAACATGAGGTGAACATTGTAAGCCATGTCAATAGCAAAATTGTTAATGGTGTGACACAGGATGAAGAAAAGATGCACAAGAGAGAGCGCTCTGCCCTGTGCCTCTTTTCTTCATGCTGTATTGTGCTGTTCAAAATTCTGCTATTTGACAAGATGTACCAACAAGCCCAAATTGCATTTTGCATACAATAAGATACTTCAAAGACTCATTTCTGGAGCATATATAACAGCAGCAGAACACAAAGTTACATCTGAAATAACTTAACATAAATATGAGTTCTGAGCTCTGATGTAAACTGTTCAGATTTACACAGTGGCATACACATACGTGTGCCTAAACATGTGTTGCATGAACATCAGCCTGAGCAGAACTCTGGGATACGATGCCGCAATTACTGAGGACACCGATGCAGGGGAGGATCCAGGGTAGCCTGAATGGGGTTGCGAGCCCTCATAAAAGCAAAGGGGGGAAGGGAGGGCTTGTTGCACACTCAATACTGTCAGCCGGCATGTCTTGGCCGGGGAGGGGAGCCCCCAGGGTTCCCCCATCCTGGTCCACCAGTGCATCGATGTCAGATGACGGAGCTGTTGACAGCCTGACCGAAGCTTACTGATCGTGCCAAAATGGCGATTTGATCAATATTCAGGCGTAAGTCAAATGACAGGGATATCAAATGAAGTGAGGCCAAACACAGGGAAGCACTAGTTGCAAAGTATAAAATACAGATGAGTGTGAGCACATGAAAGTGTAGCATTTTATGAGTACAGATTTGTAGAACACATCTCAGTCTGAATATTGTTTGCCTGGGTGGCATCACTTCATCACAGGCAAGTTGTTTCCAGCATTTCGACCTTTTACATTCAACATATCATGGAGTGCATTTGATATATTTCAAAAGTTGAAGAACCTGCCTAGTTGTATGTGGCAAATGCAACTTGCCTTTGAGCACAACCTGCCAAGCCTTTTGACTAAACAAACCCCTAACTGGCCTGGCCACAAAGCAAGTTTTTGTGCCATGGATGCAGGGTACAAGCAAGTAGCATGCAGGAAAGAATGCTGTTGCATCCAGGCACCCCATTCGACATGGCTCATCACAACAGCGCTGCTCTGCACAGTATGGCTCTTCATACCCATCCTCTGGTAAATTAATTGCAGGGCAAGTGATCTGTAGGCTACCATGTACTGAAGCAACACATAATTGGTAGATGATACATAGCAATTTATAATGTCAATGTGTGCTCGACAATGACAGATGCATGACCGGAAGACAGGAACTGATGTCAAATGCTCTCTAGTATAGTAGTTGTAAAAGTTTTTTTTTTCCAGGAATGGGAGAAATGTGGATACTGCAGCCAGTAACTGAGCGCAAATAAATTATTTGACACAGGTTTTTTGCACATTAAATGTGTGTGTCAGCAAGGATATTCAGGTGCTTTTGACTGCCAGCCCTAAGATAACAAAGTTGGATGCTTAAGCATTACCGTATTTACTCACATAATGCTCGCACCCCCACACTGCATGGCCATCAAATTTTTTTTTTCCTCATGTAATCACTGCACCCTCGAAAATTGCTGCAGAGACAGCCATCTGCTTGTTTCAACATCAGTGTTGATACCAGCTCCGAATAGGTCATGTCAGAGTCACTATATCATTCATTTAGTGACTGTATGTTCAGCTAGTGTTCGCAAATAAAGGGCTTTTGCAGTTCCTACTAGTGTAGAACCTGTGCTCTTATTCCAAAGGTAGGGGCGGTTTGAAAGTAATAATCCTTTGAGTTTACAGTGGCTGGTGCAAGAACCTTGATTTACAACCCCTATATTTTTCTTTTCTATTTAGCATCTATAACCTTCTATGGAAAAATTTCCCTGCATATATCAAACCCAGAACTTTGCTTCAAATTTCAGCAGAAAAAATTGCGAGTATTATGCAAGCAAATATTAATGTCTTGAAGAAAAATATTTTTTTTTCTTCACTTCTACAAGGCAGTTCAAAAACCCAACACAGTTGCTCTTTCTATGGCAAAACATGCAACTCACACTGAGCTTGAGAGCCTCTTCAAGGGGCGCAGATGCATGATAGGAGAGCACTTCAAGTGTAACCCGTTGTTTTGCCATGGCCTTCACCACCTTTTCATACATCTGTGTGTTCTGGATGCCCAAGCCACAGAAGATTGCAAATGCCTGTGCATACATAATGAGAACAAATGAAGCATAGGCTGGGCAAAGAATCAAGCACTATGTCATCAATCATGTGATAATGAGTACTGAAGGTGGTTCCACAGTGGCCATGAAGTGGAACATGATGTTATACAATCCTCACTTGAGCGAATGTGCATTTCTTACATGCTTATTGAAAGGTTAATATTTCAAGGATATTATAGACTTGTTCAATGCAAGCTCCAGTACCTGATTTCAATGTCTTTCTGCATTCAGCTGATTAAACTTGAATTACTGTCTGAACTTTTGAACACATTTGCAGATGCTAGCTTTAACCATGAACAGATGCTGCGAGCTAAAAAACGACCTGATAGCTTGGCATTGATGCTGTAACATATTCTGCAGCTTCTCTAGTAATCACTTACACTCTGGTCATTTTGCGTATTAGCCAAAAATCAAGGTGCACGTATTTAGCATATCCTCTTGTGCACGCTCAACTCTTGTCAAAGCTGCAGTGAATGCCAAGGAGAACACACAAGTAGGTGGAGCACAAAACAACCCAAAACTGTGACACACAATTATTCAGTGGGAAGAGAATATGAAAGTGAAATGAACAACCTATTCACCTCAAGTAGCTGCTCGTCGTTTTTGTTGAATGGCTCGCCATTAAGCTTATTGATGAGCTGGGCCACACCTAGGACTAGACGATTGGCATTGTAAATTGGAATGCAGAGGATGGACTTGTGTCGGAACAAGCTCCCTTCATCCACCTGCAGCATTAGTGATGTAAAAACAAGTGTGTTAGCAGCATTTGTGGTTGCCAATTCTTCAAGAAAGTATACTATAATCGACATTACTTTTCACACAAGATGATAGTAATTGGATGACTTCATAACTATGAGACATAGCATGAGATTCCATTTACATTAGAACATGTGCAAATGCAGCGAGGGTCACAACACTGTCAACAATTTGAAATTAATTTTGGTCAACAGAAGTTCTTGGATGTGCACCAAAAGTAACATATAAATTCTTCTGCATGGTGCTTCAGCTGCAAAAATGCAACTGAAGCAGTGGGTCAACATGCATGTGGCTGTAAAAAATCAAAATAAAGCCCCTATATTCTGTACTGAAACATAGGGCCCTCATGTAGCACAAATTTAATGAGCTATTACAGTCTGTTTTGCAAGTGGCACTGCTGTTGCATCCACAAGCATAAACTTATACAGCTCTCAAATGCAAAGAGGAAAGAGGTCTATTAAATCAATCTGCCACAGTGCATATGCTAGACAAAATGCAGCAAAATAGAGAAATGTGTGTGTTATTCTGGTGAGATGTGCAATCATGTTCTGGATTTTACGCAGTGAATAACTATAAGCAACAAAAGTCACTAGAGCTACACACAAAATGAGCAAAATTGTTTGGAAGTTTTGTTTAGTGTCTGAGCAATGCAAGGAAATACTTCAAAGATGTTGTTTGTGGAGCACATATACAAACAGAAGGAGCACAAATAGGTACTTTTCTTAATTACCTCGAATTTTTAGTTTTATTATCGTTCCTGTGTCATTTCCTTTCATGTGTACATATGCACAATAAAAATATACATCTCATTGTAGATGCATACATATTTTTCTTTTGTACACTTCCTGCAATGAGTTGGTTCTTTATGACGGTGATGCGCTAACAAAGTTGCCTATGCTAACTGTACGCATTTAATAATGTGTTGTAATGGGCAAGTTTGGTTCTGTGATAAGATGGAGCACTGCACTCCAAAGCGATACTGAGGACAAGGACATAAAGAACTACAACACTAGACATACATGAAGTGCAGACTAACAACTGTTTAAGGAAAGCAATGAAAAAAGGTGTACATAGCAAGAGTAGTGCTGCTTTGCAGGGCAATGTTCCATCACATTCAGTTGCAAGCAAATTTCAATGTTTCCCAGGTCAGCCCTCTATTGGACAAAAACTATTAAACATAGGTTATACTGAAAAGAAATTGTTGCACATCTTTTAGTTGCCTTTGCCGTATACTTTAATCAGCCCCTAATGGAAGGCCCATAATAGCAGAATGAGAAGTCTCATTACATAATATAAACCATTATTAATGATGCTATACTTGCGGACAACTTTCTGCAGCAATGAAGGGTAAGCTATGGAGGCAAAACGTGCGCACAGGTAACAGCGCTCCAAAAAAGTTCCTATTTTTCATCCGCATTAGCTTAAGCTGGGCGAGAGAAAAAAATAACATCTTTATTTATAACAGCAAAATAAAACAAAACAGACCACCGAGTGTAAAATTTGACTTATTATTCTGCTCTTCCTTTCCGCACTTGGGCAAATGCAAAACCATCGCACGTGGAAGCTATGCTAATTCCGTATCTCTTCTAAGAAACCAAAAGTGCTGTCAAATGCAGCCGGAATACTTGATGCGGTAACACACGTGCAGAAGCTCCACCCCCGTAGCTTTCCCTTCATTGTCACAGAAAGTTGTCCGCAAGTAGAAGCGCAGACCTTTGGATCAAACCGGTCATCCTTATAGGCGTCAGGTATGTTGAGAATCTGCAAGAAAGAAAGGGACGAGCTATAATGACATATTATACTCAATCTTACTGAATATACAATATAAATGCGACCCTTTCACCGGAAGGTAAGGTCGAAGAATTGGCAATGATTGCTGAATACTAGAATACCACACGAAGTGAGGCTTGTAGTTTTATGGGCAGTATAAATTACAGTAAACATTCGCTTGCTAAATAAATATGCATGGCGTCCCACATCCAAAGACAAACACGAACAGAGTTCACTGCGTGACACCAAGCACTCATGGTCACAATGCTGGTACGCTGAGCAGCGTCGGCAGTGGGCAGTGCGCGTGCCTCGTCCCAAAGCCAATGTTCCTGTACTGCCCCTTCTTTAATTTAGCACTCTACTGTGCCGCAACTCTGAAACTCAGCAGATCATACGACCACCAGCAATGAGCCCGTGGGCCATGCATGTGCTCTTGGACTTGCGACAGCAAGGCAGCAGTGACGACGCAAATGTGCCGCGAGTGTCTGCTTAATTGCTATTGCACAAAAAGTCGATGCATGACTAGGCACTGACCAAAATTCCATATGCACCATGAATGATATCCAAGCTACATTTAATGTCTCTAAGCAAGAAACTTACTAATAGTATTGCATACAAATTTCCTTATCAGTTTGAGTGTATACATTCAAAGAGTAATTTGAAAGCCACAAATTATTCTATACACATTCCAGCTGGCATATGAGCACAACTTCCAGTGATAATGGTGTCATTAATTATGTGACAAGTGCTGCCAATTGTCTTTTTTTTTGTGTGTGTGTGTAGAAACAAGCAAGCAGCATGACAAATAAGCAATGCAACATCCAGTACATACCTGACCAGTTGCGACCACTGACCCTGTGATACCAGTGTTAATGGGAAACCTGCCTTCATATGGGCTGAAAATAGAGGTCATAAGAGCAAGTCACGCTTCACAGTAACATCGGTCCAGAAACAGATTGCAGTGATGCTTAGCTACAAATGTTGATAAAGCTGATACACTTGCTAGATGCAGGTGGGAGGGCTTACCTATATATCCTAAGCGAAAATGTTTCACTGGTCTAACTGAGTTATCGTCAAATTCCCTTTTATGAACTGTTTCAACCAACAGAAACCAGTGAAACACCAGCTATACAAGCTAAGCATCAGACAACGGACAAGTTCATATGGACAGTTACTTCCACCTGAGATGGGAACATGACACTGAAATACACAAGTATAAAGGATTTACTAAATGAATGTAGACATGTAACTGAGAAAGAAAAGGAACAATCGGACGACATCATAATAAAAATATTGGAATATGGTCGGCCATCATTCACAAATATTAGCAGACACATGCAAATAGCTTTTATTTACAAGGTGCTTAATTCTTATATTGAAACATGGAAATGAGCACCAGTTCCATGTTTAAGAGTGGCAAATCTCATATGAAAGGTCTTTTTAACAAGAACATCAGTAAATTCACTGCATATCAATGTTGCTATTATATGTGAAGAACTTGCCACAAAATATTAATAGACTGAACTTGGAGTGGGAATATTGTGCTGCTTATATTACTTCATTGATGATAAAAATCTAGATTCAGCTATTCCATCGCAAAAATAAGAATTACGCAAATAAAGAAATTGCTTTAACTCACAAAAGTATGTTTTTTAATTATTATGTGGGGTCAATACATTAATAACCATAAATCTTAGAAGATTGCAAGCACTGAGACAGAGAACAGCAGTGATACCGAGCTTCTCTTTAATTGGTACATTGATAAATGGTACCAATGCAGTCCTGCATTGGTACCTACCAACTAATCTCACACTTCACCTCACCACATGGCAATAATCATGCAATGAATGAGACCAAGACTTCCACTTTGTGACAAGGAAGCTCAATCAGGCCTTATTACAGTGCTTACCAGCTGTTTTAGTCACAAATGCAACATGTTTCCTGTTCTTTATGTTGCAGTGCTTCTATAAATTTCTGAAAAAAATATTTGAACCCACAGGCTAGGGACACTATAGGGGAATTAAAGCTAATCTGGATTGGTAAGTTATACACTTATGAAATACCAAAGAGATCGGTATTTTCATGAATGGAGACTTGGTGAATCAGAAAAGTCGCAAAAACAAAAGATGTGAGTATTTTAACACTGGTTGCTTGAAACTAATGGTATGCTGATATGCAAGGAATACACTCGATTTTCAAACGAACCCCAAAACTCAGCTGAGAGCTTTGTAAACATTTTCTGCACAAAAATTGCCAAATCACGAGAAAATACCTTGAAATCCATGAAGTCACGTGACATACCGGCGCTGCAGTTTGGGCACGAAATTCAAGAAAAGGACCTTTGGGTTTGCGAGTAGCCCACCTTTCCCACCAAATAAATACACATTGCTGAAGAAATACTATAACTATCTCAAGTGATTTAGTGCTGCTCTTTAGTGTCCCTTTAATTGAAAACATTGCATCATATCTATATCATTATTATTTAAAGGTGGAATTGGTTTAGGAGACCTTATTAAAAGCTGCTGCAATTTATAGACTTGAAAAAAACTGCAGTGTAAAAATGAACATATGTGTCACTATGTCAACAGCATGCTTTCAGTATGAGCTGCAATACGACAGCCATGGCCAGAGTGCTCTTTTGCAATAGAAAAAGGTTACTGCCAGTTGAGCTTGCGGTGCTAATCTGTGGCTTTCTCTCTCTCGAGAAAAATGTGGAAAGGGTTTCATCTTTCCAGCAACGTGCGTATGCCCGTGCTTTCCATTGTCTGTTTTCTTCGCGAAGTGATAATGCACTCCAGTGGCATCTGCCCATCGCAATTGTCATGTGTCACCTTTCTCAAATACCTCTCTGAATCCACTGAAATAAACCGAAAACAGTTACATGAAGCTAGGGCAGCAGTGTGCCATGATGAAGCACGCTGCACTAAGGGTTAAGAACGTCGTGCTACTTGGCAGAACAAAGTGACATTGCTCCACAAAGAAAGCAGACAAAAGAAAGAATGGGGGCACGTGCACTACTAGAATGATGAAAACCTCTTCACGCTTTTTGAGCGTCGCACATTGGCACTATTAGCTCGACTGAGAGGGAACTCCAGCCATACGGCTCGCGTGTTGCAGCTCATGCTGAACGTAATAGTACATGCGTTATATCCTCACTTTCGGTTTCAAAGTGCTTTGATCACTAGTGCCACGCTGCGCCGAATGTTGTAAGTGTACCTCATCATGTTCCCTTGCCCCCTGCTGAAATAAACTCAGTCTTTGTGTGGTCCTTGTTAACGGAACACACCTTCCTTTTTTCTGCGGTGCTCCGTGCCCTGGCCGTTATGTCTACTCCATAAGCCTGCCCCTTGGCCAGCATTGTTCGACACCACTAAACCCCATGACTACAACATGCATGCACTCGCATACTTCCAAGCTTACTTCCAAGCTCCATCTTGGAAGCATACTTCCAAGATGGAGGTGGAATGCAAAAAACACTCATTTACTGTGCTTTGGGTGCATGTTAAGGAACCCCAGGTGATCAAAATTAATCCGGAGCCATTCACTATGACATATCTCACAACCTACTGTGCAGTTTCGAAATGTAAAACCCCACAATAAAAAAAAAATTAATAGTGACAGTAATAAAAAAATAACCAATCAAGCCTTTACTTTGGGTATATTAGTAATACCTTGTTATTAAAAAAAATTGGGCCATGATAAATGGTTCAAAGAAGCTGTTTACCTAGTACATGTAGCCACATCTTCTCTGAGAGCGTCTTTAGCTTCCAAGTCAAAGACCCGGTGAAAAGCAGTCTGTG
Organism: Dermacentor variabilis; assembly: GCF_050947875.1. NCBI lineage: Eukaryota > Metazoa > Arthropoda > Arachnida > Ixodida > Ixodidae > Dermacentor > Dermacentor variabilis. The sequence continues at coordinate 59,889,705 of NC_134568.1, read as the reverse complement.
GGAAAAAAGTTTTGGGTTATTGCTAAAAGCATTTGCAGCACTTGTTGCAACTGAGTTGAATTTTTCACTGCATGAGTAACCGAAAAGCATTGAAGTTAAAAAAACAACTGCATTAAGTTTGAGTTACAGAAAAAGTACAGCACACCAGAAACTGTATTTGTAATATAACAAACGCAATTTGGTATGGATGATTGGCCAGTGATGTCTTGCGAATAGATCAGTGCCTTATCTATGCCATGGCCAGGCTGTATTCTGCATGTTATATGAGGGAAGTTGAGTGCAGTCACAACAAAGCACACCTCAGAATAGTAGGGCTGCAGTCAACAGTACAACATGCATTCCAACTTCTGTTTACAGCAGCTGCATGGGCTGCACTTTGCTTTAGAATTCACCGCTTTATTAGTGGACAGTGACCAAAATTGGCCACTAGAGTAGACACTCCTAGATGCTTTGCTAGCAGCTACTTCACTTGCAACCATGGCATCAAGGGTGTAAAAAGTTCTTGGAGGACGGGGAGCGAGCGGTGATGGCGCAGTCATCTGCCTGTCATTGGGCTGTTCAGCCAGAGTGTCTCTAGCGGCAGTTGTTCTTAAGACTGTGGAGAGATGCCTGTAACCCCATGTCCTCTTTTACACATATCCACTTCCTACATCACGTAGTATACACAACTTGCTACATTTTATCTACCACAGTTTGTTAATTTTTTTATAATAGATGTAAAGAAGGCTCAGTGCAAGAAGCACCACCAATATTAATAGTGAAACAATCAACTATCTTAATACGGAATGTTCTGGCATTGTAATCATTTTTGCTAAGCCCCACAATTTTTAAAATCTGCTAAATATGCTGTATACTTGCACACGCTGCTTCCCACTTACTGAATTGACCACTGTGGCATTGTCACATGAATTTTTGTACTAAAAGTTGATCAAGTTGCAGTTTTTTGTGTTCACAGTGGAGAAGCATCAAAAACAAATGTATCGCTCATAAATGGCGTTCTGTTACCTCTGCTTTACTGTAGCTACTGTCCTTCCAAATTTTCTTCATCCTTGTTTCTTGATGCCATAACTTCAGAATGAAATGGCGAACTATTATCTAACTCAAACCAGCGTTTTGCTGTTGCGGAACAATTCTGTGATTATTTTTGATCAAATTATGACAAAGTTCTCATAAAAATATGATGGCCAGATAGCACCGCAAATGTCTGAAGCTGAACGTTTCACGATGAGCCACAACGTAAACAAGTGAATAACGATATTACACCTTTTCTGTAAACTACTACAAAACATTAAAACATGAACGTTTTAAGCTCGGAGGGCAGCATAAACAAATCTAGTGCAGTTGACCCATTCATGGGTAATTACCTAGAAAATAAATAATGTAAGATAATAGCACCACAAAACATTATACTGAACCAAAACTTGACAACCTATGGCTTCCAAGCCATTGGCAATAAATAAAGAAAAGACAATGAGTGAATGACAGTAATTCTGATTTAATACAGTGGCTGAATGTACGTAACACTGTGTCTTGGAAAAGAATTTCTAGTCCTGCCTTCCAGTATGCACATTGTATGGCAGTGCTCATAGCATTTGAGCAAGGCATAATGAGCTCAGAAGAACACATGCGACATTTACATGTTTTCTGAAGCTTTGGCCGAAGTTTTGTGCCGTTCACATAGCCATTGTTGGCAGGCATTTAACGCCGAAACAGTAGTTTGCTGTGCCGCACCAGCGCCATGCGCTGTCTTTGTGAACAGAGGCAGTGGAGGCCTGTTGAGGCAAGCAACGGACACGTCGCCACGTGATCAAACATGGTGGTGCCGATGGGAGTGTGGTAAAAAGGGTCTATGCAAGGCCTGTCTCAAAAGTATCCGACCATGCTCCTGCAAAAATAGCAGCATTGCCTGGTGTTTTCGTTGTTCTAATGCCCTTCAAGGTAGTCCCCTCCAGCTTCCACACATAGTGTCCCATGCTTTTTCCATTTCTTGAAACAGTCTTGGAACCCCTCCTCAGGAAGTGCTGCTAGGGGAGCTGTCGCATTGCACTTGATGTTCACTTGGGTTTGACGGTGCGTTCCTTTCAGGTGCCTTTAATTTTTTTGTACAGCCAAAAGCCGCGCAGGCTTATGTCTGGAGGTTAGGTAGCTTGACGAACCACTGAAGTACTGTGCTGTGCCAAATAAAGATGGACTCATTTGAGCTGCATGAACAGGGGTGCTATCCTGGTGCAGTTGCTAAGTCTTTGAATTTAACTTTAAAGATCCTTGGCAAAATTTTGCTTGCACCCACTGCATACTCAAATTGTCTTTAAAAAGGCATTCATAGAATCTTTTGTTGCCATCCCCAATTGAGCAACTTTTCTGACAATTAGGTGGCAATCTCTCCTTATCGTGCCTCACCCTCCATAAAGAATTACATCACTATGGCTTGTTGAAGGCCTCCCATAGTGCACTTAACTCTCCATAGATGTTTGGCTTTTCTTGAAGCAATTGTATGACATTTTAATCTGCCTCGTGACCATACGGTCATCTACAAACTCTGTTTGGATCTGCTGAATTACGTCTCCTTTTCACATAAATTTATGCAGTATTTTTGTTAAATTCACTCCGTCATTTTCTCTCACTCAAAATCGCACTGGGATGGGACAACAGTACTCAACACAACTGCTCTTATACAGCATGCAACCAAAGGACACTGAAGACATTGTCGACCTTCCTCCTAATTGCATAGTGTGGTCAAATTGTGTCCTAACCCCACAATTCTCTCTAAAATAAATAAGGTAGGACAATTTCAGACAGGCCCTGTATGCCATGGTAGCTTCCGCAGGGGAATGACACTCACCCTGGTCTCATGGTCGACAAGTAGCACCTGACAGCGCTCACATTCGAGTAGTGACTGCATGTGCGTCATGATGCGGTACACCACCTGTTCAATGGTGCTCTGTTCTTCAAACACCATGCGAGCAAGATCCAGAAGAACCTGCAAAAAGCCGGAAGCACAGCTGCTGTAGCAAAAGTTCCATCCCGAGCATGGGCCGAAGATCACAGCGCTTCACAAGAGGCGATAGTAACCTTGAAGAAACCTTCTGCGAATGTTATGTGGTGCCATAAATGAGAGAATGCTGACAACAGTGCTAGTGTAACTAGAAAATGTGTACATCTTGGGGACTGATCGCACTAGTGCTTGAGAGTGTTTTAGCATAGACGACATGCAAAGTTCCTTAAGTGGGCTCTTCCACGCACTTGCCCTAACCGAGATGACCTGAGCTGCTCTTGCTAGTAGCAGTATTGAAGCTGGGAGACACATTTTGAAAGCTTGGACGCTCCAAGGAATGAAGACCAGCAAGGATGGTTGCACCAGTTCGCACGCTGATGGCTTATTTACGATTCTAACCTTGGGTTCGGCACCTTGGGTTAGGTCAGATGCGATGTGTGGAGAAGTGCACCTATAAATTTTTAGTACTGTTAGTCAGAGTGGAATCGGGAATAAGTCTAAAAGCCCCTGCAAAAAAGAAAAAAAAACTTCCAAGGAAATTCATCTGCAGTCACTGAATGTCACACACTGCTGCTAACATATAGATGAACGCACACTGTGATTATCTTTGAAATGTATAAGACTTCAGAAGACTGCAATGTGGATACAGAAACAACTGAGGAAAGGGCATGTGCCTTTTTATATGACATGTTATAGTGCTACTATTGCAGTACGACATAATGCATTGTAAATTATATCCTTTTTGAGTTTGGGGAAACTACACCAAGTTTTTAGTTTTGCGTTATTTTGTATTGCGCGAAGACATTCCATCACTGCCATGGTATATGCTGTTGTGCCTCAGTAATATGGAGATCTTTTTACACAGCTCAAAATATGATGTTTCACGTTATATAACATGGTAAATTGAATGCACTGGCACTTGCACATGAACTAATTAAGTTCATGTGCAAAAAAAGAGGGATAAAAATCCTTAATGAATCCCACTGAACATACTTTTTTTTTCATTGCCAGAATATCCTCAGGACATCTCCTGTCCTGCATAAATAATTTCTTGAGTAAAGTTTGGTTAAATTTGGTTACACGCTGGGAGTTGTTACGTGCTCTCTAGGGAGCATTATACCGCAAGAATTTTGCAAATTGGTTCATTAATAGCCGAGATAGAACTATTTCAGTGCCACAAAACCATGATTTCAGGAGGTGAGCCTCACTGCCAACACAGACACTCTCTTCACTTGCTCCCGTCTAGCCTCCGCACAAGAACGCCTGACTAGCGGTATAAAGTCAGTGTTACACTGAGGCAGATGCAAGTGGATCACAGAGCATGATCGCGCACTGGAATATGGTAGAAAATGACATAGTTGTGCTCTCCGCACGCGCGACTGCACAACGTGGGAACATGCAGACGAAACGGAAGTAGATATCTCCCTTGTAATGGGACGAAGTAAAACAGACATGCAGACATTTGGTTTGCATGTTTTAGTATTTCTCTAAACTTTAATTAATCTTCTGAAGCAACGTAATAAACAATCACTGATGTTGCCTCATAATTCTCAAAGTTGTGGTCAATATGAGCGACGTCACAGCGTTGCCAGGCACACCTGTGCGATATACGTTGACTCTCCAGCTGGCAGCGGGCGCCCGCAAGAAGGACACACTGCGTTTGGTTATAAATTTAAGCTTTTTCCACGGCACGCAACCCGAAGACCCAGACCCGAAGAGACACTGCAGCCTCATGAACCGCCACTGGCGATGGCCCGCAGCTACCTGGAATAAGGAGGCCGCCCACCTAGGGCACAGACTGCACTTGCTCAGAATAAAAGTTCATTCTCTCTCTCTCTTCCGCGGCGCGTAGGGATGTAATAGTTGGCAAACACGATTGTTCATGCACATTATATGCACTGCGCTTGTCAGCCCGAAATGGTCTGACCTGGTTAGGGGCCCTTTAAGCAAAAGCATTTGGCTAGCAATATATTCATTTTTTAAAATCGTAACATACTTATTTTGCATGAACTTGAGCAGCTATTTAAAATTATTCCCTTATATACTTATGCCTTCTTGATCAGAAGAAACTATAAAAGTGCATATTTCTGTACATACAAATGTTACAAAGGATAATAAAAAGCTCAATTTATAAGGATTCCTGCATAGTTTTTAAAAGCAATAAAAACAAAATATCAAAGATGCTCTAAAGTACGTAAATGTTTAACAATGTGTACTCTTTTTACACTCATATGAAACACCTATGGGCAGAGGCAACAAAATTCGCAATCTCTGCATGACATCACAGATTAGTAAAGGCATATGGACAACCTTCAAAGTGTCTGCGTAGTGCCACATACCTGGTTCCTCTTGTTTTCAAGTTCGGACCGTTCATAGAGCTGAGCATTTCGCAGGACAAGGCCGCAAAACTGCAGGTACTCCGAGAACACCTGATTGAAGAAAAACACAATTAGAAAGAGGGATACTGAGTGGGAGGACAAAAGTAGATTAAGTTCCACTACAGCAGTCTCAAGGATGCAGCAGGCATTGCGATTCCACCCATGAATAAGACATGAAACGTAAGGCAACTGTAGGAGCGCTTTTATTTTTTAGAGCGAAGGTCTGAGGTACCCGTTCCTGCGGCGAGCGTAGGCACTCCCGGCGTAACCGAGCGAAAAATGAGAGCAGACGCGGCGCACAGCTGGGGATGAAAAAAGCGGCGAGAGGAGGGGCGAGGAGGAAAGCGGAGAGGAGGGTGCAGTGAAATCATGAAGCGTAAAGCCAAGGAGGGTATGGGCACCCTGCAATGCAGTTTGCCTGTACATGTCGCGCCACCTGGCAGCGGCAATGAGCACCCGCGGGTAGGCCCTCACCGCTCAGGCCTGCCTGCAAGCCTGCTTTTCCAATGGATTCTCCGCGGCCTCTTGGCAGCTCCTTCGTGAGACGTGTGAACAAAAAGAACAAGCGCAGATACTGCTGCGTTAAGGACTGTCACAACCGCGAAGGAGATGTCGGCATCAAATTGTACCGCTTCCCTTTAAAACCGGGGGAAGCAACCCGAGGGCCGAGGTGGATCGTCGCGGTTCGTGTCGGTCTTGCGAATTGCTGTTAAACAACTAAGACATAAGTGCAAAAACAAGAAGAAAATATGAAAAAGAGCCAGCAGCAGCATCTGTAAAAACACACGATAAAGCGTCAACTGCATAAAAACGCGTGAACTGATTCCGGCTGTTGTAAATCAGTTTTGATAGTTTAGCTCGTCTTGCTCCAAAACAAATGCACAGTGGTTCTTAGGTGTCAAATCTAGCTTCGTGAGCGCTCCATGCTGGAGCGTTGTATGCGCTGTGCTTCTTCCTGCGCCAAGATCAAGATGTCAATGCTGGAACCGAGCTCATTCGTGCTGATGTTTTCTCGTGCTTAGAACAACAGAAGTAAGGTTGGAGTACACTGCAGAACACGTCTAGTATTCGAAAATTAGCATTTCCCTCGCGCACACAAGCGCATATTTGTTGAGTCTTCACGTTGTTTAGTCTCAGCTGATTGCTCTCTATGAGTCTCCAGCGGTAATGCCCTCTCACATGCGAGCCCGAACGGCAATACCAGAATGTGCTCGAGGCACTTTGTCAACAGAGAAAAAAGCACTTACCTGCCAATTCGCCAAAACCTCTACAATGTGAGGTGCAAGGCACGCTCCTGAAGTAAGGAAGCGACAAATGACAGTTCAAAGACGTCCACGTCCGTATTTGCTCACTTAAGTGGCATAAAATAATGATTTGTTAACGCACTTTGAGATCGATATCGTAAGCATACATACTTTGTTGTGACAAATACTTCGCGACCTGCGGTGGTTGCTAAGTGGCTACGGTGTTGGGCTGCTGAGCGCGAGGTCGCGGGAATAAATCCCGGCCACGGCGGCCGAATTTCGATGGGGCCGAAATACCAAAACGCCCGTGTAATTAAATTTAGGTCCAAGTTAAAGAACCCCAGGCCGTCCAAATTATTCCGTAGTCTCCCACCACGGTGTGCCTCCTAATCAGATCGTGGTTTTGGCACCTAAAACACCACACTTAAGCACCTCACTGTGATGTCCGTGCTGTTTACTATTTTGACACGGTATACGTGGTTGTAGTTGTAAATTTGATGTCCTTTCTCAAGCGTCGGTGGTCAAAAATGGGCCTCGACGTTTTCGATTGCCTTAAAACCCGAATTTAGAACGTCCGAAAGGTTTCAAACGAGCGCCGCAAAAGCATGCCTCCGCAGTAGTGGCCGCCTCGGTGTTTCGCGCAACTGACACGGTGGCGCTGACGGCTGAGCCGATCGCCGCGCCGCCTGACCATTGCAGGGAGCCCATTACGAAAGCGTGAGAAGCGTGGTGCGGCGACGGTGGCTACGAGATGGCGCCCGAGAGACACACGGTCCAGCGGACACACGGTACGGTTCGGCGTCCCATCCGACGTGCGGCGCCGCTTGCTCCGGCATGCGGCATACGACGATTCGGGCCACACGGTGCGTGCATCCGAAAGATCGAGCGGCGCGTAAGCTCCGCCCAGATCCAGCCTCCAAGCTTGACTTCATATCCACGTCGAGAAACGCAATATAAACAACTCTACGCAACACTGCTTCGCTTTACGCGAACACTGTCAATAAAATTATGCCTCTGCGAGTGACAGAACACTTCACGACGGCGCGTTGTCCACTGACGACTCCGCTAACAGCCAGCGATAGGGCCGGTAGGCCTAGATAGGCGGACGCCGCGGCCGACGGCACTTGCGATCCAACCCGAGCTTGTCGAAGAGCGCTTATTTTTGCCAAAACAATTAACACTGTACACTTAGGCCGCCCGTAAATAAATACAATTGGTTTACTCGACGCAGTCATTGCGAAGCGCAAACATGCAAGCGAACCCAGCAGCCTCGCCCAGACGGCCGGTGTGTGCTGTCTGCCCGCGAGATGCCCTCGCGTCGCGGCTCCCGATCTCGCCAGTAGTGTAGTGCTAGTGTGCTTGGCGCTGCTTTGCGTAACAGGCACACGTTCGAGATAATTTTACTGAACTGGTTACTATTTCGTGTCGGAAATAAACTGCCACAGGCAAGGAAAAAAAAAATAACACTGCGAAAAACCGGCCAGCCAGCGCCGCCTCCGTGAAGGGAACGTCACATGTCAGCCGCGTTGCCATTGGCTGCGGCGAGACGAAGGCGCGGTTGTCGGACGCGTCAGACGGTTGTCGACGCGTCAGGTGTTTTGCCGGCGCTTCGATTGCCGGCGCAAAACACCTCGATTCCAGCGGGAGACACACGGTCCGATTCGGTGTCCGATTCGGCGTCCGACGCGCCGGAACGGCAGCCGGAATCGAGGTGTTTTGCCGTGCCGAAGCGCCGGACGGACGTCCGGCGTGCGACAAACCGGGCAGATTTTCATCGTCCGACGCGTCCGACAACCGCACCGTCGTCTGGCTGCAACCAATGACAGCGTGGCTGGCATGTGACGTTCTCTTACGTTCCCTTCACGGAGGCGGCGCTGGCTGGCCGGTTTCTTGCAATCTTTTTTTTTTTTTTTTCCCTTGCCTGCTGCAGTTTGTTTCCGACACGAAACAGTTACCAGTTCAGTAAAAGTATCTCGAGCGTGTGCCTGTTATGCAAAGTAAAGCCCCTGCATCTACGCCCCACCGCCGCTTTCCCTGGTCGGCGGAAACGTGTATCATCATCATCATCATCATCAGCCTAGTTACGCCCACTGCAGGGCAAAGGCCTCTCCCATACTTCTCCAACTACCCCGGTCATGTACTAATTGTGGCCATGTTGTCCCTGCAAACGTCTTAATGTCATCCGCCCACCTAACTTTCTGCCGCCCCCTGCTACGCATCCCTTCCCTTGGAATCCAGTCCGTAACCCTTAGTGACCATCGGTTATCTTCCCTCCTCATTACATGTCCGGCCCATGCCCATTTCTTTTTCTTGATTTCAACTAAGATGTCGTTTTACCCGCGTTTGTTGCCTCACCCAATCTGCTCTTTTCTTATCCCTTAACGTCACACCCATCATTCTTCTTTCCATAGCTCGTTGCGTCGTCCTCAATTTCAGCAGAACCCTTTTCGTAAGTCTCCAGGTTTCTGCCCCATATGTGAGTACTGGTAACACACAGCTGTTATACACTTTCCTTTTGAGGGATAGTGGCAACCTGCTGTTCATGATTTGAGAATGCCTGCCAAACGCACCCCAGCCCATTCTTATTCTTCTGGTTATTTCAGTCTCATGATCCGGATCCGTGGTCACTACCTGCCCTAAGTAGATGTAGTCCCTTACCCCTTCCAGTGCTTCGCTACCTATCGTAAACTGCTGTTCTCTTCCGAGCCTGTTAAACATTACTTTAGTTTTCTGCAGATTAATTTTCAGACCCACCCTTCTGCTTTGCCTCTCCAGGTCAGTGAGCATGCATTGCAATTGGTCTCCTGAGTTACTAAGCAAGGCAATATCATCAGCGAATCGCAAGTTGCTAAGGTATTCTCCATCAACTTTTATCCCCAATTCTTCCCACTCCAGGCCTCTGAATACCTCCTGTAAACATGCTGTGAATAGCATTGGAGATATCGTATCTCCCTGTCTGACGCCTTTCTTTATAGGGATTTTGTTGCTTTCTTTGTGGAGGACTACGGTGGCTGTGGAGCCGCTATAGATATCTTCCAGTATCTTTACATATGGCTCATCTACACCCTGATTCCGTAATGCCTCCATGACTGCTGAGGTTTCGACTGAATCAAACGCTTTCTCGTAATCAATGAAAGCTATATATAAGGGTTGGTTATATTCTGCACATTTCTCTATCACTTGATTGATAGTGTGACTATGGTCTATTGTTGAGTAGCCTTTACGGAATCCTGCCTGGTCCTTTGGTTGACAGAAGTCTAAGGTGTTCCTGATTCTATTTGCGATTACCTTAGTAAATACTTTGTAGGCAACGGACAGTAAGCTGATCGGTCTATAATTTTTCAAGTCTTTGGCGTCCCCTTTCTTATGGATTAGGATTATGTTAGCGTTCTTCCAAGATTCCGGTACGCTCGAGGTTATGAGGCATTGCGTATACAGGGTGGCCAGTTTCTCTAGAACAATCTGACCACCATCCTTCAACAAATCTGCTGTTACCTGATCCTCCCCGGCTGCCTTCCCCCTTTGCATAGCTCCTAAGGCTTTCTTTACTTCTTCTGGCGTTACCTGTGGGATTTCGAATTCCTCTAGGCTATTCTCTCTTCCACTATCGTCGTGGGTGCCACTGGTACTGTATAAATCTCTATAGAACTCCTCAGCCACTTGAACTATCTCATCCATATTAGTAACGATATTGCCGGCTTTGTCTCTTAACGCACACATCTGATTCTTGCCTATTCCTAGTTTCTTCTTCACTGTTTTTAGGCTTCCTCCGTTCCTGAGAGCCTGTTCAATTCTATCCATATTATAGTTCCTGATGTCCGCTGTCTTACGCTTGTTGATTAACTTAGAAAGTTCTGCCAGTTCTATTCTAGCTGCAGGGTTAGAGGCTTTCATACATTGGCGTTTCTTGATCAGATCTTTCGTCTCCTGAGATAGCTTACTGGTTTCCTGTCTAACGGAGTTACCACCGACTTCTATTGCGCACTCCTTAATGGTTCCCATGAGATAGTCGTTCATTGCTTCAACACTAAGGTCCTCTTCCTGAGTTAAAGCCGAATACCTGTTCTGTAGCTTGATCCGGAATTCCTCTAGTTTCCCTCTTACCGCTAATTCATTGATTGGCTTCTTGTGTACCAGTTTCTTCCGTTCCCTCCTCAAGTCTAGGCTAATTCGAGTTCTTACCATCCTATGGTCACTGCAGCGTACCTTGCCGAGTACGTCTACATCTTGTATGATGCCAGGGTTCGCGCAGAGTATGAAGTCGATTTCATTTCTAGTCTCACCATTCGGGCTCCTCCACGTCCACTTTCGACTAACCCGCTTGCGGAAAAAGGTGTTCATTATCCGCATATTATTCTGTTCTGCAAACTCTACTAATAATTCTCCTCTGCTATTCCTAGAGCCTATGCCATATTCCCCCACTGACTTGTCTCCAGCCTGCTTCTTGCCTACCCTGGCATTGAAGTCGCCCATCAGTATAGTGTATTTTGTTTTGACTTTACCCATCGCCGATTCCACGTCTTCATAAAAGCTTTCGACTTCCTGGTCATCATGACTGCATGTAGGGGCATAGACTTGTACCACCTTCAATTTGTACCTCTTATTAAGTTTCACAACAAGACCTGCCACCCTCTCGTTAATGCTATAGAATTCCTGTATGTTACCAGCTATTTCCTTATTAATCAGGAATCCGACTCCTAGTTCTCGTCTCTCTGCTAAGCCCCGGTAACACAGTACATGCCCGCTTTTTAGCACTGTGTATGCTTCTTTTGTCCTCCTAACCTCACTGAGCCCTATTATATCCCATTTACTACCCTCTAATTCCTCCAATAATACTGCTAGACTCGCCTCACTAGATAGCGTTCTAACGTTAAACGTTGCCAGGTTCAGATTCCAATGGCGGCCTGTCCGGAGCCAGGTATTCTTAGCACCCTCTGCAGCGTTACAGATCTGACCGCCGCCGTGGTCAGTTGCTTCGCGGCTGCTGGGGACTGAGGGCCGGGGTTTGATTGTTGTATTCATATAGGAGGTTGTGGCCAAGTACTGCACCAGGGTGGCCAATCCTGCTCTGGTGAGAGAGTGCGTTACCGGTTCTGGTCACCGGGATCAGGCCGCACTCCAGGCCTGTTTGTGCAATTTCTCAACACACGGTTTTTTCTTTTTTTTTTTTTGTATTTCCCGGAGGAGAATTGCGCGGCACCGGGATTTGAATCACGGTCCTCTTGCACTGGAGACGGATACTCTACCGTCCCCGCAGGAGTTAAATTAAAAATTGAATTATGGTGTTTTGCGTGACAAAAACCACTTTCTGATTATGCACGCCGTAGTGGAGGACTCCGAAAATTTCGACCACCTGGGGTTCTTTAACGTGCACCTAATTCTAAGTACACGGGTGTTTTCGCATTTCGCCCCCATCGAAATGCGGCCGCCGTGGCCGGGGTCCGATCCCGCGACCTCGTGCTCAGCAGTCTAACACCATGACCACTGAGCAACCACGGCGGGTCCCGCAGGAGTTGTACGCCTCATTTAACCTACAGTGGCGCCCTATTTGATCAGTCAAGGTGGACCAATCTGAGCTCGGTTATACCGCATGGATGGCACTCGGCTAGAGAACCTGGTATTTATGACCTGCACATGTGTGGCCACACATAATTGAGGATATACAATTTTTTTTTTTAGGAGGGTTTCCGTACAGTGATAACAGGAAGGAAAATACCTTTAAAAAAAAAAAAGGAACATAACATGTGATTTGAACTCGTGATCCTTCAATGTTGCCCGGAAAGGTAGCTCAGTCGGTTGGTTCGTCAAGCCAGCGGTTACTTTCAAGCGCTATAGCTCCTGCTCCGAGCCTCATACTTATGTGGAAAGGGGCTGGTGTTGTCCGCGACAGTCGATTTTTGCTTGGAAGGCATAATTACTTGGAAAAATGGCCGCCAGAGGAGCAGCGTGAACTCGAGCGGCTTTAGAGACTAGGAAAACTGCCTTAAAGTATTTAGAATTGAGGGGTAGTTTCGTTCACAAACTATAACACGGCAATCAGCACTCGAATATAATTATAACCCTAATAATAATTGTAAATATTCATATCATCTATAGTATCTAAAGCGCGCGTTGTTTCTTGCCTCTGCGTGTAGTAGTTAAGAGAGCCAGTTTAAGGGCGGAGAAGAGGGAAGGAAAAGAAAGCAAACTTGCAGCGCCGTGGTTTTAAGGCGCAACCGTGGTAGAGAAACGGAAAGGCGATATAAGCATGCGTGGCCATGATACGCACACGACAAACTGCCTTACAATATTTAGACTTGAGGGGAAGCTTCATTAACAAACTATAACACGGCAATGAGCACTCGAATACGACGAGAGAAATAATTGAGACGTGGAAAATTCCCTTGAAATAAATCTGGTTTGCGAGACAAATGCTTGTATGTATTGAATCTCTTAAAAGATGAGGGGGGAAATATGCGCTCACCGAGAGGGCATCGTCCGCACGAGACCACCACCAGGCTCCTTACGGGGATGTGGAGAGCTTCGCGGCCGGAACGAAGCCCCCCCTCTCCGCCGGCCAGGCGTGGAAAACGCGCTTTCCGATCGCTCAAGGTTGCGTAGGAATAGTATAGTTCTAGCGTCTAGGAAAAGTTTTAACAGGTGCGAGGACGGCACGCATAGCGTGGGAAGCTAGCCGCCGGAATAGCTATCTTCGTGAGCTATTCTATATTATATTATATTATACTTCGAGAGCTATGACTGATGCTTTACTATATATATGTATTCATCTCATCTATGCGATCGCATGCGCGTGCTGTTTCTTTGTCTCTGCGTGTAGTAGTTAAGAGAGTCAGTTTAAGGGCGGAGAAGAGGGAAGGAAAGGAAAGCAAACTTACAGCGCCGTGGTTTTAAAGCGCAACCGTGGTAGAGAAACGGAAAGGCGATATAAGCATGCGTGGCCATGATACGCACACGACAAACTGCCTTAAAGTATTTAGAATTGAGGGGTAGTTTCGTTCACAAACTATAACACGGCAATCAGCACTCGAATATAATTATAACCCTAATAATAATTGTAAATATTCATATCATCTATAGTATCTAAAGCGCGCGTTGTTTCTTGCCTCTGCGTGTAGTAGTTAAGAGAGCCAGTTTAAGGGCGGAGAAGAGGGAAGGAAAAGAAAGCAAACTTGCAGCGCCGTGGTTTTAAGGCGCAACCGTGGTAGAGAAACGGAAAGGCGATATAAGCATGCGTGGCCATGATACGCACACGACAAACTGCCTTACAATATTTAGACTTGAGGGGAAGCTTCGTTAACAAACTATAACACGGCAATGAGCACTCGAATACGACGAGAGAAATAATTGAGACGTGGAAAATTCCCTTGAAATAAATCTGGTTTGCGAGACAAATGCTTGTATGTATTGAATCTCTTAAAAGATGAGGGGGGAAATATGCGCTCACCGAGAGGGCATCGTCCGCACGAGACCACCACCAGGCTCCTTACGGGGATGTGGAGAGCTTCGCGGCCGGAACGAAGCCCCCCCTCTCCGCCGGCCAGGCGTGGAAAACGCGCTTTCCGATCGCTCAAGGTTGCGTAGGAATAGTATAGTTCTAGCGTCTAGGAAAAGTTTTAACAGGTGCGAGGACGGCACGCATAGCGTGGGAAGCTAGCCGCCGGAATAGCTATCTTCGTGAGCTATTCTATATTATATTATATTATACTTCGAGAGCTATGACTGATGCTTTTCTATATATATGTATTCATCTCATCTATGCGATCGCATGCGCGTGCTGTTTCTTTGTCTCTGCGTGTAGTAGTTAAGAGAGTCAGTTTAAGGGCGGAGAAGAGGGAAGGAAAGGAAAGCAAACTTACAGCGCCGTGGTTTTAAAGCGCAACCGTGGTAGAGAAACGGAAAGGCGATATAAGCATGCGTGGCCATGATACGCACACGACAAACTGCCTTAAAGTATTTAGAATTGAGGGGTAGTTTCGTTAACAAACTATAACACGGCAATCAGCACTCGAATATAATTATAACCCTAATAATAATTGTAAATATTCATCTCATCTATAGTATCTAAAGCGCGCGTTGTTTCTTGCCTCTGCGTGTAGTAGTTAAGAGAGCCAGTTTAAGGGCGGAGAAGAGGGAAGGAAAAGAAAGCAAACTTGCAGCGCCGTGGTTTTAAGGCGCAACCGTGGTAGAGAAATGGAAAGGCGATATAAGCATGCGTGGCCATGATACGCACACGACAAACTGCCTTACAATATTTAGACTTGAGGGGAAGCTTCGTTAACAAACTATAACACGGCAATGAGCACTCGAATACGACGAGAGAAATAATTGAGACGTGGAAAATTCCCTTGAAATAAATCTGGTTTGCGAGACAAATGCTTGTATGTATTGAATCTCTTAAAAGATGAGGGGGGAAATATGCGCTCACCGAGAGGGCATCGTCCGCACGAGACCACCACCAGGCTCCTTACGGGGATGTGGAGAGCTTCGCGGCCGGAACGAAGCCCCCCCTCTCCGCCGGCCAGGCGTGGAAAACGCGCTTTCCGATCGCTCAAGGTTGCGTAGGAATAGTATAGTTCTAGCGTCTAGGAAAAGTTTTAACAGGTGCGAGGACGGCACGCATAGCGTGGGAAGCTAGCCGCCGGAATAGCTATCTTCGTGAGCTATTCTATATTATATTATATTATACTTCGAGAGCTATGACTGATGCTTTTCTATATATATGTATTCATCTCATCTATGCGATCGCATGCGCGTGCTGTTTCTTTGTCTCTGCGTGTAGTAGTTAAGAGAGTCAGTTTAAGGGCGGAGAAGAGGGAAGGAAAGGAAAGCAAACTTACAGCGCCGTGGTTTTAAAGCGCAACCGTGGTAGAGAAACGGAAAGGCGATATAAGCATGCGTGGCCATGATACGCACACGACAAACTGCCTTAAAGTATTTAGAATTGAGGGGTAGTTTCGTTAACAAACTATAACACGGCAATCAGCACTCGAATATAATTATAACCCTAATAATAATTGTAAATATTCATCTCATCTATAGTATCTAAAGCGCGCGTTGTTTCTTGCCTCTGCGTGTAGTAGTTAAGAGAGCCAGTTTAAGGGCGGAGAAGAGGGAAGGAAAAGAAAGCAAACTTTCAGCGCCGTGGTTTTAAGGCGCAACCGTGGTAGAGAAACGGAAAGGCGATATAAGCATGCGTGGCCATGATACGCACACGACAAACTGTATGGAGGGGCTTTAATGCAAAGCAGCGCCTAGTACACTAGCACCAAGCTACTGGCGAGATCGGGAGCCGCGACGCGAGGGCATTTCGCGGGCAGACATCACACACCGAGGCTGCTCGCTTCGGTTGCACGTTTGCCCTTCGCAACGACTGCTTCGAGTAAACAAATTGTATTTAATTACAGGCGACCTAAGTGTACAGTGTTAATTGTTTTGGCAAAAATAAGCGCTCTTTGACGAGCTCGCGTTGGGTCGCCAGCGCCGTCGGCAGCAGCGTCAGCCTAGCTAGGCCTACCGGCCCTATCACTGGTTGTTGGCGGAGCCGTCAGTGGACAACGCGCCGTCGTGAAGTGTTCTGTCACTCGCAGGGGCATAATTTTATTGACAGTGTTCGCGTAAAGCGAAACAGTGTTGTGCAGAGTTGTTTACATTGCGTTTCTCGACGTGGATATGAAGTCAAGCTGGGGAGCTGTATCTAGGCGGAGCTTACGCGCCGCTCGATCTTTTGGATGCACGCACCATGTGCCCAGAATCGTCGTATGCCGCATGCCGGAGCATGCGGCGCCGCACGTCGGATCAGACGCCGAATCGTACCGCGTGTCTCCTGCTTAACGTCAGACGGTTGTCGACGCGTCAGAGGTGTTTTGCCGGCACTTCGGCACGGCAAAACACCTCGATTCCGGCTGCCGTTCCGGCGCGTCGGACGCCGGATCGGACACCGAATCGGACCATGTGTCTCCCGTAAGGCGGCTTTGCCTCAACATATCTACATCTACGGCGGTGCACCCTATACAAGGTGCAGTGTGGTTAGTTTTCGACTATATCGGCACTAATTATGCCCGTACCGTTAATCTTACCTACTACTCTGCGACTGATTCTCGTTTTTTGTCTCATTTCTTGCCTTGATTCCCATTTTAGACCCGCTACGACGTTATCGAGGAGCGAAATGGCCGTTTTTTGCTGGAAGTGGTTACAAGATACCCAGATTCTATAATGCCCAACCAGCGTTAAGTCAACTAAGAACTTGCCTTCAAAAAATATGCAGAAACCATCGACGATTATCGTTAATGTAAGCGAATGGCCCGAATGAGCGAGCGAGCGACTGTCCCCCCTCCCCCCTCTCCCATGTCTCCGCGCAACTCGGTTGCGCAATAGCTCACACTCAGGACAGAGAGCTTTAGCGTGCCGGTATTCTGGCAAGCGCGGGCGGTTTGGGTGGTTTGTCGGGTGAGCAAGGGCGTAAAGGTGAGCGGCCTAGGGTGTCTCGATGTCCTCCTCGCCCGTCGCGAGGAGGACATAGAGGCCCCGTGAGAGGCACCCTAGGGCGGCCGGAGTGGTAATGCCACCTGGTAGCGCAGATGTCAAGCAAACACAGAGCTAATATTGCAGTAACGAAGTATGTTCTACTTCGCTGCTGGTACAAATTTTCGGCAGAGGCGTAATTGTCAACCCGATTACGCCGCTGTCTAAAATTTACGCCAACAACGAAGTAGAATGCCTTTAGCGACGTGCATATTTCGCTTAAATCGTTAAAAACATTTTTTGTGCTTAGCGCAGCTCTGTTTCTGATCAAATTTCGCAGAAAGATCCCAGGTTTGAAGTCTACATCATTCAGCGTACCACTTGGCGCAGTTCATTGCGTTTTTTTTTTTTTTTACAAGAATGGAAACTTGCCTTGGTTTATGGAGATGCAAGCTGCTGCCGCAACGGCAGCAGCATAAACTTGCGTCGCCGCCTGCCGGCAGATGCAGGAAGTAGCCGTTCAGGGAGAGTTACCGCGTTTGCCGAAATACCGGACACGCTAAAACTTCTGACACATATGCGTATTTTTACAACTAAGGGGAGCGACCTACGCCTTTTCCCGCATCGCCTGTCCTCCGTTCTTATAAATAGACCCCTAGTTGCGCAGCGTTGTATACTCTAATCACGAACCCGCCACCGACCCGCTTGCCTTCCTAAATCTCATCCCAACGCCGTTTGCTCGGAATAATAGTTTAGCGATGGGCTCGGACGTCTGAACGATTACTTAGTTTTATGCATTCTGCAATTTCATCAAGAGCGTAGCCAGGGGAGGACACACAGGTCACGAAAACAAGTCCCCTGAAACAAACTTTGGCTCTGTCCGCAGGACTTGTTCGGCCATGCACTGCTCGTCACTTCATGTGTCCTTCTTGTGAACCTCGGACTAATTTGGGTAAAATATAGGAGCGATTTACACAAGCTGTTTCTCTCTTTCTTTACTGAAAAATAAAGAGCGTAACTTTTTAGCTTCCTCACGAACCGTGACAGAAGTGAGAAATTTCGTGTGTATGTACACAGCTGCCTACGATCGAGACGTGTGAGAAGATTTGCTGGGCCAACGCCGCCGCGCTCCATTGTGGACTGCCGGTGTGACGAGTCTTCTGATTGCGCCCGGAGCTTGAGCTTTAATTCTGCGCCGCCAGAAACATTCCGTTCGATAAATATCTGGAAGAGCTGGGGGCAAGCGGCACTATATCACCATAGGGCATTTGCACTCCTATATTATGTCTCACTAAACAGTTTCAGTGTTTCAGAAACTAAAGCAGGTGTCAGCTAATCAGGGGCCTAGTAAACAACGCCGTTCGCGCGTAATAATGTTTTGTGGCCAGTCGGCGTCTGTGTGTATAGTGGCTCCACTTGTGCTGAAAGTGGGAGGAATCGTGGACGCGCAGCCAGCTCTAGAGCGCTAGCACCGTCCATGATAATGTGATTCGCGATGCCAACTACACCCGAGTCAGGGTGAAGGATCAGGAGGTCGTACGAAGCGCTTGCCTTCTCGTCGTTGCTGTTGAATACGTCGTGCTCGTTCCTGCCCTTCTTGTTGATGACTTGCGCGACTCCGATGACTTCGCCGTCGCGGTCGAAGATGGGCATGCACAGCATGCACCGCGTCCGGTATCCGGTGCGCAGGTCGATGCTCTTGTTGAACCGGGAGTCCTGCGGGTCACGCAACATGGCAGATACACATGGGGTACGTTTACGACAGATGTCCCGTCAAACACGTCACGCTAAAAAAAAAAAGCACTTTCAAAAGTCCCCTCCACTCAACTTCAATGTACTGGTGTGTGAAAAAGTAACAGAACCCCCCCCCCCCCTCCCCACACACACACCCAGCATTTTTCTAATCGCGAATGGGCATCGCTTGACAGAACATTTGCCGTTCATTCTTGTTTAACGTGCAACCTAGCGAATATTCCAATATAGAAAGTAATAGCCTATTAAACTAATAAAATTAAGTTCTAATAGAAAAACCAGCAGCCCAATCCAATAATAGATTGAGACTATATCCGTTAGCCCCAATTTGGACACACTGGCCATAATAAGCCTAACAGGCGTTTGAGTCTGAATTCGTGAAGCTTATACTCATATGAGCAAAGAGACAATGGCAATTAATTTCAATGTCCAATATAAACCATCACTTCACTAAGTACAATACCCCGCATTATATATATATATAAAGCAAAATTTGGCCTACCAAATGGGGCAGTGGTTCAAGAAAAGCAGGCATTGCTCTAAGGCAGCTTTTTCACTGAACGAAATATGCAATTGCAGCTACCTGCCGATAATAGCAAACTAAGAAGACATATCTTATTAGAGGACTGAAATTATAAATTATGCTACTATTATTACCTATTTTATAGTGTCACAGGCCTTATTCATCCAGTGACTTCCAACTGGGGCCCAGACATATCCAGCCCCATCAAAGTCAATCAGCATTTAGTTCCGATTCCCCTACATAATGCGAGTTCAAACACAAACATGCAAACTTACAGGGCGAGAACGCTTTACCTGTAACAGTTCGAATCGACGTCTGGCCCAATATATATTTCTATTAGTCTACGAGCAAGCACCACCTCAACGTATAAGCACTAATACCCATGTACACAAAGGAAATTTCTAATGAACTGATAGGAGAGTAATAATAAAGAACTGTACTAGACTTATATAAAGTCATATCAGACAAATATCTTATACATCAAATACAAGAATCTATTAGATTTGTTTCTTTCTGTTTGTTTTAATGTTTGTTGAAACTTCGGCTAGAGTATATTCACAAGCCCGAATAATACCCTCAAAGTAGAAAACACATCTTTGCTAGCCGTTGCGAAAATTAGTCAAAACCGGAAGGGTGTTCCGTTATTTTTGCTTACGCGGTACTTCGCGGCCTTATTATATTAGCAAGAGCGATGAACGTGGGTAGCTGGTGACAGTGTATCTTAAGACTTGCGCATACGCAAAGAACACAAAGACGAGCAAGCACTACAACGCAAACCAGAACACAAAAAAGTTACAGTGACGTTGCGCTTCGTGAGCGCCGTTGACGCGCAAGCATATGGGTGCTAAAGCCCACACGAATCTATCGGCCCTCGGTGCGCCAAGAGGCCTAGATCATATGCCTAGTTGCCTCGACCTAGACTGTCCGCATAGCAGATCGCTTTTAAGATAGGGTTCGCGCGGCCATGCCATACGCAGCAGCCGCCGGCGAAGACCCCCCCCCCCCCTCCTACACCAGTGCGCACAGGCAAATACGAACACATCGTCACACTCGATGGCCGCGTACACTCGCTGTCAAAACGCTGGCGTGTGGAAGCGCGGAAGCTTCAGCGAGCAAAGTGATCTTCGTGCTGTCTATCGGCTTCAAAGCAAACTAAGCGGCGAGAACACAGCACGGACAAAGGAATGAGCCATCGGCGCACCTAGCGTCTGCCCCCAACGCCGATCACTTGCAAGACACGAGGCGCGACCGCGCGCGGTATCGAAATACGCAGTTGCTGCCGCAGTACAACTAGGGTGCCTCGATGCCAGCGCTGGCATCGAGGCAACGCCGCCCAGCCCCTGGTGGGAAGACGGTGCTCTTCCTTCCCACTTTCTTGATCGCGCGAGATTGAGCTCGCCATCGTTGGCTCACCGTCGCACGCTTTCACTCGCACATACAACATATGGCGCGTGCGGATGATGGACGAACCCGGCACGTTCTTTCCGCAGACAGCGCCCATGTAAACTGCCAGAGGACGTCAACCCAAGCCCCGCACACTCTCAAGTTCAACAAATGGCCACAGAGGGCGAAAAGTCAATCGAGGCGCGTTTCAGCGTAAGCGCGCAAGTGGAGCTACTAATTTGGTCGCATACTTTAATTTGTGCTTTCTCTGCTAGGGGCGCTGAACATGCTGAATTTTTTACTTTACCCAAACCATTGACATAAACAATCGAGGTGTCTAAGGATGTTTTTTTACCTCAGGCAAATAGGCAGTTGATTTTTTTTTAATTTGATTGATGAAGCTGCTTTTTAGTCATAGCATCAAGGTTTTTGTACATTGATTAACCACCGACAGCCGACAGCCTATTGGTATCAGGTTTGTTCGATTCAGAAAAAGGTGCACGGCACCTCAAACGAAAAAGTGCAGGGGGTGCCGGGCTGCACCAACACCCTCTAGAGAGATAGGAGGTGTTGGCTGCACCCACCCGCTGCAAGGTTCGAGGGTGCAGTGCACCGCGGCGGCACCTTGCATTGCACCCCGTTCAATCGAGCACGGGGGTGCAGGATTCACTGCTGCACCTCGGGGAATCGAGGGTCTAGGTGCAGTGCACCGTGAATAGGTGCAGAAGGTGCAGAGAAACTTGGCTGAATCGAATAGACCTATCGATGTGTTTCCTGGCCGTTGGCGTTCGAATACTACGGCGGTAAAACTTTTTTGGAAAGCATGCTGGTTTCGTCTGCGAGTCATTACATAGACTTGCTATAAAGAGGTCTACTCTTGGCAAAAAATAGTGCCTCATTTTGTTTAGGCGTTGATTATCGTAATGAATGCGGTGGAGGTTGAGGGAATACGCTTGAAGGTACGTTTTTATGCCGTTGATCTCCAGGAGGTCCCGATACAGTCTTTGACTATGGGACCTCCTTATGTATACTACGCACATGCAATTACCTGTATTTTTACTAATAAATAAATAAATTATGTATTTTTACTAATAAATAAAAAAAAAACACCGTAAGTTCGCAAACCGATGTCACAGAACACCCGATGCATCATTGTGTGTTCTCCGTCATCGCTTGTTTGCTGTACGCCTACTAATTCTTCATTTCTTCTTCAAGTGTTGTATCCTCCTTTTGTCCTTGTTCTCTTGTGCTTCACTTACAGTATGTCGTTCCGTCAGCTGTAATGCGCATTTGCAAAACCAATACATGTTTGATAAGACGCAGTGGTTATCATAATTTCACTACACATGTATTAAGCTGGCACATATGGTTCAGATACAGATACCTGTATGCGGACTTGCACGACGTTGATGCGGAGATTAGGATAGTTATGACACCCGTAAAGAAGAGGCAGCTGACGGCCGTAAGCTGTTGCGTTCTTTCCGCCAAACTACCCGGCCTGGTAGTGCTGTAAAAATGCTGTATAAAAGTGATACGCGGTGACAGGGGAATTATTACACTTAGCAGCCAACCGTACGTTTTGTAGCTTAGGTCTTCTTTCTAGTGCGTTTGTGCTGCCCTTATTGATGAGCCATTTCTTGACTATGTTCTTGACTATGTAACCGCGTTTGTTTGTGTGGGTGCGTAGACGTGTGCTTTTTGTTGTACTTGTAAAATGCAAATAAAATATTTTCAAGCTTACTCAATTTTTGGTGGCGAGTGCATTTATTCCAGTCGAGGCCATCGTGCCACCTGGAAACCGCATTCTGTCAGTAGCCCTACACGAAATGCAACAGCTGGAGCGCGGCGGCACAACTGGGGGTAACGGCGGCGTAATAAACGAAAAACCGCTCTGGATGCCCTTAAAAGTCAGTTCAGAGTGCGCCTTATCTCGATATGACTCAGCGCTACATATATTTATATATGTAGGCGCTCCGTTTGCCACACAGCAACCAAAATGGCGGGACCACGATCGAGGCGCAGCAGCCAGAAACCCAGTAAAGCCACAGAACACCTGGTAAAGCGGCCATACTGTGCAAAACCCCGTTTCCGGATGGATGGATGGATGGATGGATGGATGGAAGGTAGGAGCGTCCCCTTTGAAACGGGGCGATGGCAGTTGCCACCATGCTCAGATTTTTATTTTGCCTTTTATTTTTATCTGTGTTGTGTGTTATTGAATTTCTCGATTTTCTTTAAATACGTCTTCCTACCCTTTTAACCTTATGTCACCTCTCTGCTTTTGAGCCACCAATCCTCCAATCGCCTTTTGCTAATTTCCACCGCATATTTATTTACATGACTATCATCTCTGAACCCTAGGGCCTCAGGAAGGGTGACTGTGGCCGCATCGACATCGGGATTGATACCATCACATTCTAGTATGAGGTGTTCCGTCGTTTCTACATATTTACCACACACAGTACATGTGTCTTCTTCTTCGTTAAATTTCTTTTTATAGCTCCGCGTTCTAAGACATCCTGATCTAGCTTCAAAGAGTAGGGCACTGCCTCTTGAGTTATCATAAAACGCTTCCTTCCTGATCTGCTGTTTCCAGTATCGATATAGTTCTACACTATGCTTCTTTTCCATTGAATTTATCCAATTTTTACCTTCCGCATTTTTAACCTGTCGTTTAATGCTCTGTCCTTTTTCGTCCTCGTGTCTGGCATACTTACTGGTTAGCTTCCTAGTTCTTTTGCGCCATTGTGAGTCAACGCTCTTTCTGTATAGGTATTTAAACACCTTAGCTGCCCACCTGTTATCATCCAATTTCCTCAGACGTTTTTCGTATAGGATTTTACTCTGAGCTTCCCGTGCTTCGAATGATGCCCAGCCCATATCTCCCTGTACTGCTTCGTTTGTGGTTTTCCCGTGGGCACCTAGTGCTAACCTTCCCACAGCTCTCTGATTTACTTCTAGTCTCGACTGAACCTCTGCCCTTAAACACAGGACCGCATTCCCGAAAGTAAGCCCCGGCACCATTACTCCCTTCCAAATGCCTCTCAGTACCTCATACCTGTTGTAACCCCACAATGCCTTATGTTTCATTATCCCGGCATCTCTTCGCCCTTTTGCTATTAGAGACTGTTCGTGCTTTTCCGTGTACATCTGCCCTTTGTTTATCCATACCCCGAGATACTTGTATTCGGCCACTCGGGGTATTTCGTGGCCTTGTATTGTAAGCTCCTGATCAGTTGTATCGTTGAAAAACATCCCACCGGACTTAGCTGCACTAAAACTGAAACCTAAACTGTCTCCTTCGTCCCCACAGTAATTAACCAGAGTTTGCAAATCTTCCTGGCTATCTGCTAACAGTACAATATCTTCCGCATACATTAAACCCGGTAGTCGTTGCTCCACAACCTTTTCGCCTAATCTGTACGACAGATTATACCTCAGATTGCTTCGTTGTAACCTTCTTTCCATGCTTATCATATAAAGCATGAACAGCAGCGGTGATAGAGGACAACCTTGCCTTAATCCTTTGTGAACCTCGACAGTTGTCGTACTCTTGATTCCTTCCCATGTTATTTCAACATTACTTTCTCGATATAGTTCCTGTAGAAAATCAATTACCTCATTACCGATACCTTCAGCTTTTAATATGTTCCACAGGAGTTCCCTGTTCACATTGTCGTATGCACCACTTATGTCCAGGAAGGCTAAATACAGAGGTCTATTTTCCGGCTTAGCTATTTCTATGCACTGGGTAAGCACGAACAGACTATCATCTAAGCGCCTACCACTTCTGAACCCGTTCTGAAGTTCTCCAAGTATTCTATTACTTTCTACCCATGACTGCATTTTTAATTTCACCGCCTGCATCGCCAGCCTATATATATAACTGATGTTACCGTAATTGGTCGGAAAGATTTTATGTTCTTCTTATCACCTTTCCCTTTATAAATCAAATTCATTTTACTCTGTTTCCAACTGTGCGGAATTTGCTTATTTGTTATGACTGCCTCCAATGCTTTTATCAGCGTTTCCTTGCTTCTTGGGCCAAGCTAATTAATTAACTTGATTGGAATTTCGTCTATCCCCGCGGACGTGCATTTTGGAACATTTGCTTCCGCCCTTTTCCAGTTAAGATTGGTCAATTCTAAGCTGTTTTCTATTATGCTATTCTGTGTTGCTTCCTCACTTGGGGCGATTACCCTATCGTCTTTCCTAAATGACTCTGCTATAACTGAACCAATGTAGTTCACAGCGTCATCTCCCTCTAAACAATTTCCTTCGGCATCGTGAATCTGTTCCTCTTTTCTGTGATAAGCTTTACCCAGCCAGCTTATATGTTTCCAGAATTTTCTTGACCCCCCTTTAGTTGCATCGCGAACTTCAGCCAGCCAGCGATCAGAGGACTGCTTTATTTTAGCCTGGACGAGGACCTGCACTTGTTGTTTCTTTTGTCGATAATATTCCCATTTTTGGCCTATTTCCTCTTCAGATAACTGCGCCCTCTTTGCTTCTCTGTGTTCCCGAGATGCCCACCGTCGTTGTTCGATGGCCTCTCTAATTTCCTTATTCCACCAACTTCGTGGCTTCCCCTTTCCTCTCCAGCGGTTTACTCCTTTTACCTCTTTTATTTTTGTACTAATGAGTAGTTCTAACTGATTATAATCCCACCTTTCCATGGGATGTTTCTTTATTGCTTCCTCTACGCCAGCCGCTATTTGCGCTATTTGCGCGTCATTTAATTTTGCGTACTCTTTTTGGCTTCCCTGCATTTCTCTTTTGAGTAGGGCTCCCAACTGTAGACTAATACGCTTATGATCACTTCCGAGGCTGTACGTTTTCTGTTGTACAGCGCCATCTGCGGCCGCATACTTTAGTTCACGACGCCACCGCTACGTTTATTTATGTTGCACTGTGGAAGGTACAGTTTCCCTTCTCTAAGTTTGTATAGGTGTTCTGTGGTCAACCCTGGTCAACCCAGCGCGCCTCCGCCTACCCACGCCCTCCGCGACGCTTCGCGTCTTTTTCTCTTCCCCGCTTCGCTCAACGCCACATAGATTTTCCTCTAGGTGGCGTTGCTTTGCCGTGCGCTCCAACGGCTGGCTAATATCTGTGGACAGGAAGACGAGAATTTGGGTTTGAAATTTAGCGTTAGAAAATCAGGTGTTATGGTATTCAATGAAAACAGTGAACAGACAGTGGCAATACAGGGGCAGGAAAAACCTCGGGTAAAATAACATAAATACCTTGGTATATGGATAAACGAAGGCAATAGCAATATGGAAACACAGCTAGGAAGAAACAATAACACTAAAGGGGAAGAGAAATGCAGCCATAATGGAAGCACAGAGCGCTATGGGGATACAATAGGTACTAGGTGCTCCAGGGTATGTGGAAATGTGTAATGGTTCCAGGACTTACTTTCGTAAATGCGGTTGTTCAGTTGAAATCAGGGGTACAATCAGGACTCGATGGCAACCAAATGTCAGTGGGATGCCTCTCACTGGGCGCTCACGGGAAGACTACAAATGAAGCTGTGCAAGGTGATTAGGGCTGGACAAGTTTTGAAGTGAGGGAAACTCACAGTAAAATTGATTATAAAACAATGACTGAGGAATATGGAAGAAAGTAAATGGGCTGGGAGAGGGTTGAAGTACTTTTACAGGAATAACAGCGACAAGCTGAACATGGCGATCCGCAGGGCGTTCAAGATCGCCCTGGGAGTACCCCAGTACACGCCAACCCACAGGCTTCTCGAGCTGGGCGTACACAACACGCTCGAGGATATCGCCGAGGCGCAGAGAATCGCGCAGCTGGAGAGGTTGTCGAGCACCAGAACGGGAAGACGAATCCTAGACCTGCTCGGGATTCGATATCACGAGGTGCGGGTACTGAACGAAACACTGCTACCGGAAGTCAGGGACCCCATACAAACGGCAAACATGCCGAAGAACATGCACCCGGTGCATGACGTGCAAAGACTTAAACGCAGGGCGGTAGCAATCCTCGAGGAGCACGGAAGACGAGAAGGCGTCCTCTTCGTCGGTGCTGCCAGGTAGCCGCGGCCAGCCGGTGACCGTGATGGCGACGAGGGATGACGACCATCCCCGCCGCTACAACGGAATGTGCGAGACGAACCGGAGTTACCAACACCACCATCACTACTACTACTTCGACAAAAACGGCAGCAGCAACAGCGGCAAGATCGACACGGCCGGCCGATGGCGGCGGCACCCGCCTTCTCTGTGGCAGTCGTAGATACGAAGGAAAGGATCCGAGTCACGGCATCAGCGAGGTTGCCGTCGGCCGAAGCAGCGGAGGAGATGGCCATAGCCTTCGCGGTACTCCACGGAGGTGCGGAGGATAGCCTGATCATCAGCGACTCCAAATCAGCGATTCGGAACTACACCAAAGGTTGGGTGTCCGCGGATGTGGCGCGCATGCTCAACGCCAGGGCCGGGGACTTCGGGTCCGGCACGATTACAAACAAGTCCCTCAAGTGGTTCCCCGCGCAAGTCGCGGAGCTTGGCACTACAACTACAACAGCAGCGACAACAACGACAACAATGCTAACGGCCGAAGACACACCAACACCCCGCCCAACCACAAAGAGCACGCCCACCTCGTCGCGAGGCAGCTTAGGGCCTATACATGGTCAATCCGCCCGTCCGTTCCGCCCTAGCCCGCCCGCGTGCGGACGCCCAAAAGGCGGATGGTGTCGCAAAATTCGATGCATGCTCAATCCGCACGAGCGGATCGCACGCGCGCTCCTATTGGGCGACGCGGCCAGTTGACAGTTGGCAACCGTTCGGCGGAGTAAAGGTGTTCAAGGTTGGTAACTACCTTTGACAGCAGACGACACTGGCATATTTTTGCAGATGTGATTTCAAGTTTCCGCGTCACGGTGAAAATGAGACTCTAGGCTGCCACATTCTGTTCTGCAGCCTTATGTGTTGCACTGGCACCATCATCCTTCTTCGAAAGGGCAGCCGCTGCCGTTGTTGTGCGGGACCCCAGCGGAGGAGTGACGGCGGCGGTGGCGGCCACCCCGACCGGCGCCGCCGCTGCCGTTACCAACACAACCCAAACCGCGGCGGACGGACCTGGGGACCACGGGGACGCCGACCGCGATGTCGAGGAGCTTCCGCCCACGTACCGAGATGTGCTTGGTCACTACAGGAAGGAACGAAGGAAATATCTACAACCCCCCAGGCGGTTGACCTGAGACGGTTGCAGACGGGCACTTTCAGCAACCCCTACATCCTGCACCGCCTGTGGCCCGCGCTGCACCTGTCGCCCGGCTGCCCGTGGTGCGAGCACGAACAGGCCGATATGGCCCATGTGCTTTGGGAATGCCAACGTCATGAGGAAGAAGGACCAAGAGGAAGGGAGAAGACAACAGCAGGACCCTCTGAAGCGGGGCGCCTCGCTGAGAGATGGCATTCCACCTAGTATTTTAAGGGCCGGGCCCTTAAGGACCGGCCCATATGCGTACCTCCATGTGCTTCTCTTCTGAGAGCAATAAGAGTTTTTCACCACCACCACCTCATCAGTGAGGCACCCGAAGACCAGGAGTGGGCCGTCCAGCGGGCCAGGGCCATTGCCGAGGATCTCGAAAGATTTTCCTCAGGCGATGGAGCCCTGGCAGCCTAGCCCCGGGCACCAACAGCAATAACCGTTGGAAAAATAAGGTTTATTCCTATCCTATCCTAACATTGATTCACAGTGGAGGAAAAGAACTAGGAAGCTTACCAGCAAGTATGCGGCCTGTAGGGTGAGCAACACAGCAACAAAGAACGTCAAGCGGAAAGTCAGAGAGGCTGAAATAATTTCATGGGTGGCGGCAATGGAAAAGAAAGCTGCCATGAGTAACTACTTAAGAGGAAAAAAACGAAATCGGGAAAGAAACAATTTATGATAACTCAAGGGGAAGCTATTCACTTTTCGAAGCGAGATCAGGATTCCTTAGAAAACGCACCTATAAAGCAAGATATAAGAAGGGAGAAGAAGCATGTGTTTGCTGCGGTAAAGCTAGGGAAACGATGGAGCATGTTTTATTAGAATGTGAAGATATCCGCCCAGCGGTCTATTTAGGTACCATTGGCCTCCTTGAAGCCCTTGGGTTCAGCGAGAGCAGGGGAAAAGTAAACACGTCCGCAATAGAGGTTAGTAAGAGGCGATCAGAAGATTGGTGGAAGAAAATGGGGAAACGACAAAAAACGGAGACGTACAAAAACAAAGTTCACAATAGGCAGTCAGAAAATTTGGTTATGGGAATTCATCGTGGGGTTTTTCTCTTTTTCTTCCTCTCTTTTAACATAGGTAGGACATGAGGCAGTATACTAGCAAGAGCTTTGTGGCGCAACCCACTACCCCGTTCCGAAGGGGACGCTCATAACATCCATCCATCCGTCCTCACGTTCTTCTTCCGGCGCGCGATTCCCTTTCCACCTACAGGCGCTTCCTCCTCCGGCGCTCGCTTCCTTCGCGGCTTCCAACATCGTATCGCCGATTTAACTGGCGACGAGCCAAATACGCTTGCGCGTAAAAGCGCATACACTAAACGGCGCTGTACTTTTCTCTTCCTATTTTCCCTTAAAATCACTCACGCACATACGTAGCAGAGAATCTGCAGCGCAAATGTAACATGCGATGCTCATTAGAACACTTGGGACACTTAGGAAAAATAACCGGCTAAGCTTTTTTGTGAAACCAAGAAAGCTTATTGAGCACCTTGCGGGAGCAGCGGTGATGTGGAATATCGATCCGCGCTTAGCTTGTCGGTACTACAGAGTTGATGTGTATAGCATATACAGTAAATGTAGTCGGCACGTGAAAACGATGCCTCCTACCCAAGCTCTGTGTCACTAAACAAAACGATACCTGTCGTCTGTCCAACCAGACGAAGGGATGCTTTGCTTCTTTTACAGCGAAGCTGTTTATGCTGACCCTGTGCCGTCGTTTTCCGACTTCGCTTAAGAGGGGCCACGTGACCTAGCGCGAGAGGAAAAGCTCAACAGGGGGAAAGGGGTAGGGGTGACCCCTTTCTCCCTGCGAGAATGCTATCATATCATGCTATCTTATACGCGAATTTTGTACGGTTGTCACACGGTGCATTTTCGACGATCGAGCCAGATCGGCATCGAATTTATCGACGATTGATTCCACCCTGCCGCGAAAGAAACAAATGGTATGCTAGCGGTTTTCGGCCAACGAACAGTGCCCAGCGAATGAAACGCGATACTAAGAGTGCATGACTGCCGGCACTTCTTGCTAACGCAAGAATTAAGTGCCGGCAGCCACGTCAATAGTAAAACCAATCCGACCAATCGTCAAAACGATTGCAGCGCCCGCATCTCCAGAGGTGGGCCTTGCGCCCAATATACGGAGCTTTGGATTAGTGATTCCGCACATTCCATCCCAGCTACAGCTATGGGAAGACCACGAGTGTTGTGTACTCCTGAGGAAGCTGCCTACCGCGAGCGTCAACAAGAGTTGGCTCGTGAGCGGGCCCGACCAGCACGCCAGAGATGCCGAAAAAAAAAGGGGGGGATGGGGGCACTCCTAAAGCATGCTCACCACGCGAAGCACGCAAAAGCGAAAATGAAGTGAATGAATGGTGAAACAAAAGATTTACAACATAGACTGCTTGCGAAGTTTGACTTGCACGGTGTAACGCTCGGTGTAACTAACACAGCTTCGCTGTTCGACCATCTTCGCGGACTGAAAGGGGCGGTGATTTTTCTTTCTTTTCTTTTTACAACAGATAAGAAAAACGCTGGTATGTGCCTCTATCGTGCAAGAACGGTGATGCCATTAATCAAGGCTTCGGGACGCGTGCCATAATTTTCAGTGAAACAACGTTAGGCCACGTAAGGTACGCTGTCCTCAGACACACGAGACACAAATTGCACTTGATAGCTCCCTCCCTATCCGTTTCTCAGCCCCTTCCCCGCCCCCCTATTTTTTTTTTATTTGAGCAATTTATGAGGGTGTCAAGTGAAAGAGGGGAACAAGAACGCACGTTGTAGCAGTCCGGTATGTTGACGGCCTCCTTGCTCTGCGCCACGTAGCCGACGATGCCGGATCCCCAAGGCACGCGCACCTCCTCGTAGCGCACCTGGTCCAGCGTCGAGCGGCATGACACGTCGAACAGCTGGCTCACGAGGCAGCGGCCTGACGGCGAGTCTCGGTCGCCGTGCACCAGGAACAGGGAGCAGCGGTCCGCGTCGGTGATCACCTGCGGTACGCAAGGCGCCCGGAAGGCGGCACTGAGAAGACGAAGAAGAAAAGCCGTAGCCGTATACCATCGCTCAGCTGTCACGTGCCAGAAGAAAGGCAGCGCAGACTGCGATACCGTGTTACAGAAGCGTTGAAAACACCAGGCATGTACCGACGGTCGTTTGAATAGTTAAACGCTTAATTTGAACGACACGCGACGAGAACCCTACCATCGTAACTATACTAAGTATAGGTTCGCTTAGCGATTGGTTATCGTGGCGACAGTATAGTGTCGTTATGATGCCGATTGCTATCAGTGAGTGGCGAACGTCCGAACACGGGTCAACGAGGAAACTCCCTTTCGTGCGAGAAGTATTGAGAATATGTTCCGTGACCTATACACCGCAAATTATCATCACGACGACTTTGCATGCGTACATTTTGTGCGCGCGACATAATATCGCCGTTCTTTATTTTACCGAATAAATCGACAAGTTTCACTCGAAGTGTCTGCTGGCTTGGTGGTTAGCGGCCGGTTTGCAAAAGTCGCAAATGGTCATCCGCAAATTCATGGCGACCACCAAAGAAGTAGCGAATACGCCGTGCTCGAGCTGCGTTTTAGGCATTTTACAGGGTAACCATTTTTAAGCTGTATGGGATTTTTAAAAATCGCCTTTGTGAGATAGCACAATTCTTGTTCTCATTTGAGCTTGATTATACGAAGAGGTGGACATTACCGTCACGAGAAATCGAAACACATATTCGACTAATTAACACTATTCGCTAATTAACTTCTTCATTAATTATCTTACGTCACATATTGCAATTTACCAATTGTAGCCGGTGAGCTTGCAAGACGTATCCACTTGAAATAAATTTCCCGGATGACACCGGCTTCGAGATATCATTTCCCAAAATTTGGAACGAAATGCATGGGTGTTCCAGTTACTTTTGGGCTTCAATGCATAAAAGAGCGTTTTGTAAAAAAAAAGTAAGTGGAATAACAGTGCAATTTTACGGCAAGTTTGATGGCGCATATTCCAAACTGGCGTCACCCTGGAAATTCATTCCAAGTGGATACATCTTGCAAACTCACCGGCTACAATTCGTAAATTGCAATATGTGCCGCAAAGTAATTAATTCAAAAGATAATTACTGCATTTCTAAAAATAACTTGGATATGTGTTTCCATTTCTCGTACAAGTAATGTCGTGTTCTCTGAATTATGCAGCTCAAGGACTAGAATTATGTCATTTGCAACAGGCTAGATTTAAAAATTTCGCAAAACTTAAATATTATCACCCTGTATATGCAGTCATTGTGCAACGGTGTTTTCGAGCAAAATTCTGAAATGACACATCATGCGAGGCTGGAAAATTCTCGCCTGGGGTCTCCAGCCGCCCAGCATCGACCATTCATGACATATGCTAGCGCGCCTGGGTAGAGATACATTCCACCTGAATGTGTCTTGTGCCAGATAGGGCTTACACAGACACTTCGTGGCTTCACAATAAAATTTGGCGCGGTACACCCCTTATCTAAGGATTTGAAAACAGTCAACGACCTATTCCGCATTGTGCCATAGACTCTAAAAACGAAGGCTTTGCGAAAAACTCCATATCTGCGGCGGCAACTTCTTGTCCCACGCTCAACCCAATTTTTCTATAGAGATTTTGCACGCCACACTGGAATGCCTTAGCTCAGCTTGGTCACAGCAGCCGCACTGCACTCCATTAGAAAATTAAACATACTCCATCGGGGAGTAAACGAGAACACCCGAGAATGGAGCCAAGTATCAGGCGAGCGGTTACCATGGCAAAAGGGGTTGCCACGTTGTTTTGGATGGTTAAGATTTGGATGAGGTGGCGCCACTGTGCATGCGTTATATAGGTGTATTTCCTGAAAATCAAGTTGTTGAAGTTAGCGCATTGTGGTGTCGTCTCCCTTCCGTCCTTGTTTGCTGGCGCTAAATATGCTTTCAGTATACCAACACGCCCAACAAATGGCAATTGCCAGCAAGCGCTCCCTTTGTCTTGAAAGTGTATGTAAATTAACCCTTCAATGGCGGCACATATAAATACCCGGAAAAAGTTTATATCTTCCATCTCAATGTGCAAAACGCATCGAGAAAAATCGTAATCAAAGAGAAAAAAAAAATGTTTTGCGGGAAATGTCAGCAATAGGGGAAAGCCCCAGGCAGTAAACTGGAAGTGAATGGGCTTCCCCAAGCTTTATATGACTTCGTCTGGAATTTGTACAGACAGCTCTCGTCATGTGAACCATAGGTGTACATTCCATTTGTTTTACATCACGTGAGTGACACTATACTGCAGCCGGACATCTGGCATCGATATATCTTGTGACCGTGCTTTAAAAAAAGTCACTCAGTGTTGGCCGAAGACATATTGCCAGCAACTTCGTACTGCATGCCAGAACTAAATAAAAAAGGGGGAAACAAAGAAAAGGAAAAGCAAAAAAAAAAACGTACGTTTCTTGAAGGCAACACTCGTTCATGAAGGGTTAAACGTGATCAGTGGCAACTGCCCCGGTCACGTACATAAAAAAGCGATAAAAACTTTGCATGCCGCACAGTCTACCCGGATTTCACCACCATAAGATAAAGTCACGGCACGCTACCTGACCCCCCCCCCCCCCATATGCTGAAATCTTCTAGAAATAATTGACCAACGTCGCCTTTCTCACGCAGCGCATTACCATACATACACTTTTTTGGTAACTGATCGCGGTAAACTCAGTGGATATTTTTTTTTTCTTGACGCAGATTTCTCGCATGGCGCACGGCGTTATAAGCAACAATGGCACTTATGCTAATCGAAAGAACCGGCACTTGCAATCTACAGGATACGCACTAGGCACAGCCCATACAGCACGCTTGCCCACAGCGCGGCAGCGGTGCATTCATCAGTGCGTTTGCACCGTCTGCCGTATGGCGCCACAGGATTCATGTATAGGTAAACGCTTCTAATCAGCGCTGACAGGTGGGCCGACATACACAGCGCTGTGTATGTCGTCTTCGCAGTCCTTGTCCTTCGCGCTGTACGTTATTTTTGATCATGAATTATCAACTAGCTCAAGCAACCACCCTAATTCTGTGAGCAGGCGCACTTATATGTTACAATGCAATTGAGTGGGGGGTATCGGTGCTTCTCAAGCGACTCCTCGTTCTATACAGGGATCGCCGAGGAGCGTTGTTTAGAGCAGTGATTTCTCCAATAAGCGTTGTGCTCCACGCGGTGGAGTCGGGGAAAAACTTCGAGTCGCCTAGCTGCAAAGCGATAACGCGCATGCATCACGTGGCCTATCAATCATTCAACCGACTTCGTCGTTGCACAGAGGTCAGAGGGTCTAGTGGTACCCTGGCAATCAGGTACCACTCACTCGGAAGCAACTGCCTCTGCCCAGTGACCTCCGGCATATATGGTACCAACGTTCTCAGCTTTGGTTTTGTTTGTATGTTTCTTTTTTTTTTTCTAATTTAACGGCTAGGACGTGATATGAGCCTGCCTGTTTCGAAAGGCCAACCCATGATCATCATCATTGTCGTCGTCGTCGTCATCATCATCATCGGCATCATCATCATCAAGTTCTTTCATCAGCCATTATACCCCATGACTGGAAAATAGGCAAAGTCATCCCAGTCCCCAAAAAAGGGCCTTCATCTTCTCGCCATAATTATCGACCAATATCTATCACATGTATGACTTTTAAACTAATGGAACATATAATTTTCTCTCAACTTATAAAATTTCTAGTGTCCGTCAACTTCTTCCACCCTAACCAGCATGGCTTTTTAAAAGGTTTATCTTACGAAACAGAGTTATCCCTCTTTATTAACGACCTTAGCTTTAGCATTGACCTTAACATTCCAATTGACGCCCTCTTCCTCGATTTTGAAAAAAGCTTTTGACAACGTTTCTCACAAACGACATTCCTCAAACTTCCTCGTCTCAATCTTAACGAACACGTTTTTAATTGGATATGCAGCTTTCTCACTAATCGGCAGCAGTTTGTCTTTGCTAATAAACGTTCATCTTCTTATTCCTCTGTTATATCTGGGGTACCTCAGGGCACCGTCTTGGGCCCCCTTCTTTTTCTCATATATATTAATGATTTGCCTGCTAACATATGTTCTAACATTCGCATATTCGCTGATGATTGCGTTATCTACCGGCATATTACTAACACCGATGGCATTTTGTTTCTTCAGCCTGACATTCAGCACGTACTAACCTGGTGTAGTTGATGGCTAATGTCCTTAAATGTGAAAAATAAAACATCTCTGCTATCATTCCACCGACGTCACTCACAGCCATCTTCAAGATATCTCATCGGGAATGCAGAAATCGCTTCAGTATCAACTCACAAGTATTTAGGCATCCATTTGACACCTGATCTAAATTGGTCTTTTCTTATACATAACAGGTTACTAACGAGGCAAATCGCGTCCTTGGTTACTTTCGACGAACCCTGCGACTAACACCATGCATCAGTGAAATCCCTTGCTTACTTAACACTTCTCCGTCCCGAATTAGAATATGCATGCGCGATCTGGGACCCTCATCAAAATAACCTTTCCACTACTCTTGAATCTGTACAAAATCGCTCAGCTCGTTTCATTTTCTCCGCCTATTCCAATTATGTAAGTGTAACTGAACTAAAACTTAATGCTCATTTCACAACTTTAGCGAACCGCCGAAAAATTTCCAGACTGTGTGTGTTTCATAAATTCTTTTATCATCCCTCTCTGAACTCCATTATCAGCCCCGCCCATCGCATTTCCAATCGCACAAATCACGGAAAGGCCGCCTACCCTCCCCCTGCCCGCACTTCTGCGCATCTGTCATCATTTTTCGTTCATACAGCAAGGGACTGGAATGACCTGCCAAACGCCATCGTTGATCAGATCGACTCATCATCATTCAGATCATCCGTAGAAGGAATGTACTGCTGAAATTCCACCCCCTCATGTAATACCCCTTCAATGGGGCCCATTGGGGTACTAATAAATAAAAAAATAAATAATAAATAAATAAGAAAAGTGTGCTAGAGACCGGGCTGTGCTGGACTGCGCTGACTATGGCGGACGGGTTTGATTGAAATCTCTGCGTGCGACTGATGCGCGCAGAGCTTCTCTCGCTATAGCCGACTTTGTTCACATCATCAGTGTGTGGTGAACAGCTGCATGGGTGCAGGACACAGGACGAAAAGCTCAAACGCGGGCTAGTGTTAGTAAAGAGAGGTCGTTTGTGTGTCTCCCATTAGAATGACACTTCCGGTGAAACACGCACTTGCTGCCATCCTTGCATCACTTTTCACGTTCTTCGAGAATACTGACACGTTTGAGCAGTCTGAAAGTGGCTGCGACAGCCTGGAAACGATATTACAGCTTTAACTCAAACACCACTGGCATTGCCCAATGATTAACGCCGGAGGCAACAACGCGGCGACGACAGTTAGCGTGAACTCGGGTGAACGGCAGGGTCCCGATATTCTATAAGCGCGCCTCGCCCACTGCGCAAGGCACATAACTATTGGTGGTGGTATTCTGTATATGTACAAACACAAAACG
The DNA here is from genome assembly GCF_050947875.1 of Dermacentor variabilis. Classification (NCBI taxonomy): domain Eukaryota; kingdom Metazoa; phylum Arthropoda; class Arachnida; order Ixodida; family Ixodidae; genus Dermacentor; species Dermacentor variabilis. The sequence goes on along the minus strand of NC_134568.1, from coordinate 59,853,161 downwards.
TCTTTACACCATTAGAATAGTGCACCATTATAATGCTGAAGTGCCACGTCTGGTACCAGTAGAGGAGACAAGTCCGATGAATATTAAAGCACGATGGGTGACCTGATGCGGCCCAGTAAATTTTGCCATAAGACGCCAAGCGCAAAAAGAACGCGAATCTTTGAGAAATAGTGTACCGTCTGTCCCAGCAAATGTTAGTCAAGGTATTCAACGAAAACAAGAAGATTTTAACACCCCCCCCCCCCCCAGTGCAAGATACAATTATAATATCTACGGTGTTTGGTTGTAAGAAGTGGGACGACCGGACACCACAGGTCTTAGGACCGTCTCTATAACCTGCCGCGCTCCATAACGCGTCAGGTTTCTCGGCAAATCCGGATTCGTGATAATGTATCGTCACCTGATGCGTAAGGCGTTTCACCGGCGCAACGCGTACACCGCTGCGCGGAACCACGTGACAAGCTTGACGTCTGCCGTCTCCAAGGGAAAAGGGAGACGCCACTGCGAGCTGTGCATCGACGGGCACAACCCGATACAACACGGCGTTGCTATAGCACGTACGAGCGACGTGATGCTGCGTCCGGCTTATGACTCACACAAAGGCGCAACACGCAGCGCCGTTCACTGGATAGACCACGCGACTGCCAATACGCGAGCGAGACTCAAGTTTCCGATAGACGTACACGGCCAGTGCAACACCGAGACGATGCGGAAGAGAAACCGTGAGAGAGAGAGAGAGAGAGAGAGAGAGAGAGAGAGAGAGAGAGAGAGATATCATCTGCAGTATCTGAAACCTCCGTCCCGTCATCGTCACGCTGGCGAGCGGAATGTCAAGGCAGTTCAAGCGTTAAATTAGTTAAATGAGGACTGTGACACCGGTCTCAGTTTGACGGACAGCGCCCGTTTATGGCTCGTCGCATTGCGCATGCGCGCGACTGCTTCCAAGTGCGTCGCACATGACTCGCTTCTGTTCTCAGTACAAACCAAGGGACCAAGGTACTGACTACGTGCCTGCCGTATACGTCAAAAGCTGTCTTTTTCAAGCGAACCCGTGAGCCATTGCATCCAAGCGTAACCCGCCGTGGCTGCTCAGAGCCTATGGTGTTAGGTTGCTGAGCACGAGGTCGCGGGATCTAATCCCGGCCACGGCGGCCGCATTTCGATGGAGGCGAAATGCGAAAACACCCGTGTACTTAGATTTAGGTGCACGTTAAAGAACCCCAGGTGGTCAAAATTTACGGAGTCCTCCACTATATACGGCGTGCCTCATAATCAGAAAGTGGTTTTGGCGCGTAAAACCCCACAATTTAATTTTTAATCCAAGCGCGGTATCACGTAAACTATAGGATACTCGAAAATGAAGCCTCTGCGCAGCGTCGTGCGAACGCAGAAGCGAGCGTATTAGTGCGCTATTGAGTTCACTAGCTGAGACTGCGTCTCGCCTCAGCAACAACACCCATCATGCGGCCATAACGACGCACAACGACACTGCCGTCGCTTTTCTTGCTTTCAGCAGAAAACCGACACGCAAAGGAGACGCACCGTGACGTTCTGGAGGATCTTGTGGCAGAGCAGGCGGATGTCCAATTCGTTGCAGATGTCTTTCACCAGCTCGAAGATGAGCTCGCGCTCGTTGAGCGCTTGTAGCTCCTGCCGGCTGCGACGCTTGGGGCGCACCAGGCCAGTACCGCTTGGCACACCGGGCACACCGCTCTGTAAAGGGCAGAAAAGGCTGGTCATTTTACAGCACGGACACTCGTGTCCAGATGACGACAAAAAAGGAAAAATGAAATACCGGCAAACGAACAGAAAACGTGAGTGCAGTCATCACCACTACACGCGAACCTGTTGCTCTAGTTAACATCCTTCAAGGGGCTGGGCGTAATAAAGAAGCGCTGGAACACACCCGACGTTGCGAACATGGTACGACAATTCCAGATGGCGATTTCATGCGCTAGCTTTCTGTGCTGCATGCTTCTCGCGCTACAACTTCCACGCACCTAACAGGCACGAAATTCCGATGCGTTAATCGTACTTCAAATAAAAGAAGAGCACTGAAATTAGAGTTTCCTTTTGCTCAGTCACCTTTGCTTAGTTCTCCCCAAGTGATGTTTACAGAAAGGAAGGGAAAAGTTAGGCATATTTATTCGCGCACTCACGCAAGAAAGTACGAGCGGTGGCGAGATTTAGGTATAGGGTCGAAAGATGGCGGTAGACTTGATAGAAACGGTGGGATGCGCGCATTTCACTTAAATGGGGAGTATATACGAAGAGAGAAAAGCGCCGATGAATAATTGGTAAAGATTTCTGAGCATCAGTCGCAGTCTTTAATGAACAACTCTCGTGTATATATATAGCGCATGTTGCAGTACCTGGTTCTCCGCGGCGGCAGGCAGTGTGAGGAAGGTTGGGGTGCCGTCGAAGCTGGTCTGCACAATGGGCCGCAGAGGGCTGCCGCGGTCGAACTCGCAGGCCGAAATCTTGCGCATGGGCGGCGAGATGTTGGCGCCCGCGCCGGAGGAGGAGCCGCCGTTCAGCGAGCTCGAGCTGCTGCTCAGCGAGTGGGCCGCGGCCAGCATCGACGAGGAGGACGCCGACGAGCCGGCGGCCTGGTCCGCCGGGCAAGGGGAGGTCGCCTGCACCACGCTCTGGGGCACGGCGTGCGCCAGCAGCCACGAGTCCACCACCTGCGGATAGCAACGTCTCCGCTGACGTCGGCGCCAGCGCACGGAGCAGCGTTAACACAGCGGGGCTCTCTCCCCCAGGCCAGGCGCGCACCCATCCGTGGTAGCGAGACACACCAAGGCCCTAAGCGCGGCGTAATAAAGGCACTCGCGCGAGCTGGCCAGACGGAGGCCACAGAAGCGGCATTTACTACAAGGTTACTCGCAATAGTGCAAATGTCGCCGGTCCAGGTCCTGGACGTGTTGGCAGCGATACTGGACGGCAAGGCGACCGCAGCTGCACAGCACACGAGTTGACCACGAAGGCCCTTACACTTTTGCGATAGGCTCTATAGATACACTCGCTATACAGCAGGCGAACGAGCTGCAGTGCAGCGCGCAGTATGCGTCGTGGCAGTCACCAGTGGCCACGGAGCAACGGGAACTATAAAACGGCGCGTAATGCCTCCGTTTCGATTGTTCGACGGCCACGGAGCCACAACGATCGCGGAGTATCCTCTATGAAAACAGAAGGACCTCTCTGTTAGACTGTACAAACATCGTGCTTCTCGTGTGTGCGTCTTCAGTTAAAGAAGCCCTGACAGAACACTTGTAATCTCGCTTTCCCTTATTATGAGCTGCCGACTCCATAATCAAAATATGGGGCCCTGAATTCTTCGAACGCGCAAGAAATAATTAAATGCAAAATCGTATAATGAATTGATTCAAAACGCGCGCCAAGTGTAGCGTGGCTTCAGGCTTGAAGCATGCCTCCTGGGGGAAACCAGGGGGTGATTACAAGTATGTTGTGGCAAAGCACTGACGCGCGCTCGGTAAAAAAAGAAAAAAAAAGAAGAAGAAAAGTTGAATAAAAAAAAAAAAAGAACGCGCAGCCACATCGGTCATTCTTTCCTTCATACTGTGCTTCTCCGCATTCAACACCGGATCAGCCTGATCCTGGTTCGTAATTTCTAGGAACCATTTTCCCCCTTATTTTCCCGTCAAGTACTCAGCTTTGGGCACGTTCACAGTGTGGCGTGGGACCACTACACCGGGCTAGGGGCGAAGGCTAGGGTGGCTAACCGGACTAACTGAAGCATGCGTCAAAGGTTTATAATAACACGTGATCGCTACTTGCGATTTCCGTGATTCCACAAAGAGGCCTCCTTGAAGCCCGAATCCGTGTTGCAATTGGCGTGCGCTTTCAATGATCGATTTAAGATATGGTGTAATCCTTTGTTGCACTAGCAAGAAATCGAAGCCTCACAACGCGATTAACTTGTCGACAGCGATCCATTGAGAAAAAAAAAATATTTTGCATCAACGCTCCATTAACAAACCAGCACATACATCGCAGGCTGGTTGAGTCGTGCCCCTCATTACGCAGTAGTTATTATGGGCCGTGTACGCTCGGCGCCGAGTGCCTTTATGAGGACTGAAAGGATTTACATAACAACTCGTAAGCGTTTCCATCCTTCTATAAGAAATAGGAATAAGAAATACAATACGTCAAACGTAGTCTATGTGAATACGTACGAGCAAGTATAGTTACATGGGTCCAACGTAAATTCATATGAGCGTAGTTCTTGTGGTACATACGCAAAAAACAATCCAGGAACACAGGAAGCTACGATTTTTCATAATATACACATAACAGACATGTTGCCGAAATTTGGTGACCTCGTGGCTCACACTCTACGTACACTACTCTGGAAAATGCCTGCAGTCAGCATGCGACGCTGGATTAGAGGCAACATGTCCCCCCGATATGTTTTAGAGAAAGCGTAACTGAATTCATGACCTTTTAGTTCGCGAGTGCTGTTTGCCATTGGTCGGCTATCTTCGCTAATATTACGCCCAATATAGCAATTACCTTATGCCTTATGACTAGGTATCACTACTGAGATTATGATTTGGACTACATATAGTGAGCACTGAAGAGGTATTAAGAGTAATTAAGGTTAATAAAAGGCAGGTAAGCTTAATTACGATGAAATTATTTAAGCTTAAATAAGACTCCTTCAGACGAATGAAGGGTAACAAAGCCTAATGGAGATTATTTACGATGGAATTACTTAAGAGTCTTGACGAGTCATTGATGTTAATTAAGAACAGTGAGGTTATCACAATTAGGTCACATTAATTAACCGAATCAATATTAATTACGGTACTTAACATTAATTACGCCTAATTTAGATTGATTGGTATTGTGCTGATTTATGCTAATCAGGATTGCTTAACGGTAATTAAAACAACATAAATCTAATTAAGATCAATTACGATGGCATTACTTCAGTCCACTCGAAATTAATAAGGCTAATAAAGATTAACTGATATTACACTACTTAACCCTAATTCAGATTAATTGCGATTACATTATTTTCGCGCAATAAGATTAAGTTCGACTAATTAGGTTCAGCAATGAGGTAATTACAACAGCTCACTGTAATACTTGCAACACATTGCGTCATCCTCGCCACAGTGAGCTGCGGTGCGTGTAGCTCGGCCAATCAATCAATCATTCGTTGTATGAGTGCAAGATGAGCGACTGGAAATAATGCTTACGCACTATCTGATAAGTCCCACTAGGGAGTTTCTGTAGTAATGTTTTGTATACGGACCCTGCTCCTTACTAACTACGCCGGTTTGCTTTCTCTTTTAATAATAAAGCAAATTAGGGCTTATTCTATAAACTAAGGAGAGGTTGGTCAAAATTAGCGTTTCGGGGGTGATTAGCGCTTCGTAACACCCATTACACTCTTCCCAAGAAGTGAACGGGAATCGTGCCTCCACTAAAGCGCCCTTGGTTCCTCTGGTAATAAAATAATTGATCTCTAATTGATTGTATTGGAAACTTGAGAGTCGTATCCGAACACAGGTTTGTTTTGCTTGGTTTTCCTTCTCTGTGTGTGTGTTTAACAAGGCTCGTGTTCAGAGATAGAGCAGCGAACATTGCATTCTGGGACCGTATTTAGGTAAAGATTCTTTTCCTCCGATATCATTTATTTCTTGCCATTCCTTCCGCTTAGTGGGTGATTTCGGTGACACCAGGGGGTAGCGTCGTGCGAACCAATAAGGAAGGGCAAAGAGGGTGGGAAATGAAAAAGATTTTTAATACGGGCCCTGGACTGGCAGTATCTGCACGTCCCAGGGTGACGCACTTCTTTTCTCCAGGCGTGAGTGAAGGTAACGTCAGCCGCATAAGTTTGCGGGACCTGCAACGCGAGGCGGAGCGACGCAAAGCTGCATTATTCCACCATGCACTGCAGATCACGCAAACTTATGCGGCTGACTGAACGTCCACACTAGCGCAAAAAAAAAAAAAAAAACGCGCGCGGCATGCTGCAGGCGGCAGAATGAGTCAGCATTGGCATGACCGCACTTACGGGCGTCCTTGCCGCAGCGCTGAGCGCGTGAATCGCTATCAGCTGGAATTCGCGTGATTTTATTTTGGCCGCTTCATCACTGCTTGCAACGACAATAATAAACCCTGAGCAAGAAGAGGTAGTATTGCTAGGCCTGCTGGCAAGCACCTATCTGGCGATGCGTAACACGCAAAAGCGCGCGTAGCTTGGTTACGCCACTTTGTCAGGTCGCTTAGTCCTTGTGCTTCGCATGGTAGTTTTCGAAAAGGACGGGGCGGTTACGCCCCAATTCGATAAGCATTTCCGACGTCGCGATGCGTTCGAAGACTGCGATATGACGAGCGCGTCGGGCTTGGCCGCCATCTTTCGAATTGCTGAGACGCGCTCCGATTGGTCTGCGGTGAGGGAATCCGGCGGCAGCTGCCGCAAAAATCGGTCCGGGAGCAATCGGCGCGGACGCGGCTATTCCGGCGGATCTCTCCGCCACCGAACTGGGTTCCGCGCCGCTCCAGACGCCGAATGCCTAAGTGTGAACGCGCTAGAATGGCGCGTTCACACTGATACACTCGGCTGGGATTAACGATGCTGACAGAGGGGGTATATTTCCTTGGAGCGTTTGCCCAAGTGTTCTGCCCTATTGGCGGCAAACGGCCTGCAGCGAAAAATATCTTCAAGACTCATTCGCTCCCCGGCAGAAAAAAGTTGCCGCCCATCTGTTTTCGCGGCACGCTTTCTTCCGCGAGCGTTTTTGGCTCTATAATGTGGACGTACCTAGACAGGGCTACTGTTATCAGCTCCGTCCTGCTAGAGTTCAGACTTTGAGGTTGGCCTTTGCCCCGACATTCCCTCGTTTGAATGCGAAATTTGCCGCCCTGAGTGACAAATCGGGGTGGGAAGTTGAAGTTTAGGGCGGTCCGTCTGGGATGCGGCGGCTTACGCTCGAACCGCACGCCGCACCGCCCACATGCCGCACTAGTGCGGTGGTGCGAAAAACAGCACATGTCGCACACCGGTGCACAAATTTCGGTTTACCCTGCATATGCGGACCCTGTGTAGGAATTTTTCACACGACCGCACGCGTGCGGCAGGTGCGCGGGGCGGCGTGCGGCTCGCTCGTAAATCGGCCCTGAGGAGTGCGCACGCTATGGCACTGGCATGCGGTGGCAGAAGGGCAGAAGGTACTGGAAGGGTCAACAGAAATCGGTAACTTTCTGTGCTCGACATCCCTCGTCCGTATCGCATGCAGCGGTGCGGTGACCACCTGGCGTGCGGAAAACGTGGGAAAACGGTCTTAAGATGTTCGGTTTGTTTCGTAACATCCGTGTTCCTTTTTTCTTTGTTGGGGGGCTTAGCTAAGCAATCTTGAAGAACCTGGGCTGCTAAAAGCTGTTGCGCACAATGGTGCTCGCTTAACACACTAATGCTATGTGCCACTTGCTTTTATAGCGGACTTACACCTTTTTTGTAGGCGTAAGTATATACGCTGGGGTGTTTGGTGATCTGTGCTTTGTGAGAGGTAGACAGTCAAGTGAACGAAGCAGAGACAAGAGATCATGCCGCTCGTGTAAGCGTTGCAAGACACTGAGCTAGTTTTACAACGTAAAAACTTGTTCTCTTGGAATATCGTGCACAGAAAAAGGGGTGCACTACAATGCACGACTTCTGGAACTTGACAGCGATAAAGCTTTACGAAAACATATCAGATAGGCTGTACGTAAGTACTGGAGTCTTGGCTATACGAATGTCTGGCATGTAATTTTTTTCTTTGTCAGAAAACATTGACTTGAGACACTATAGATACAGATACAAATGGGTACGGCGCACGACAGCAGGCAGTCAAATGCGACGCGTGGTATGGCACCTGGTTTGGAATACATGCGTCACGCACAAGAACGACGGTGTTATATGAATCCCCAAGTGTTTGTGTGTAAGCCGCGAGCAGGTTAGCGAAGGAAGGGAACTGCAATGCAGCATGCGAGCGATTAATAATGGTCTGTATGAGTGAAAATTACGTGAAATAGTTACGTTTAATACAATTTTAGTAGCATGCGACATTTGTAGAACCATGCAGCAATGTGACAACGTCTTGCTGCAGTGTGATTACGTTGGCATTCACCATCACCCGTGTGCACGAGACGCTGGAAGTTGTCGGGGTCAGACGATGCGAAACGTAAATGTGCATGCCATTTCAGAGCCTCCAAAACACGCCACAAGAAGCGTAGTAAATGTTGAGGGGTCAGCGAGGAGCGGTAGAGCAGTGGATCCCTTTCCAATGCAGCTCGTGCGGAGCGGCGTCTTGCGCGCGCCTACGGCGTGGACTCGCCGGAAGAGTGTCACGTGAGGCAGCAATCTATATAGGAAGTGCACGTAAATGGTGTTAATAGAGTTCAAAGCAGGCTCTGAGTACGGAAAAACATTGACGTAATATCTGCAGCGCGCATAGCGCTGTCAAAAAACAGCAGGATTCGTTAGCGTCGTGCTAGTAAAGCAGGTTAAATTGCGAGAAAACATAGTCGCAAAGTTTGCGAATGAATCCGGCAAAGATACGAAGGCAACTATAATCTTGGACACAAGTCGAGAGAAACACTTCGCGCCTTTATAGCGTGGTGCATCCGTCACCCTCACGCGCCATGTCACGCGCAATCGTTTTACCAGTCGTCAACAGTTCACGGCTGAGTCTCTATCTCAGCCAGTGTATTCACAAGGCGTCCTGGTGGTCAGGGTTAGTGGGGTAATGGTGAGGGATCGTTAGGTTTCGCGGCACAAAATATTGTTCGATAGCCTCAGTGCAATCACTCCCTCGTGGTAGTTTCAAAAGACCCGGAAGTGAATATTCCGATTATGTATAATTTCGATGCTTTACTAGCCACAATGTCTCTTCATGGGAGAAAAAAAAATTCAGCGTGCTCGCCTCTACGAGGAAGACAATCAATCGACGTTTTACGCGAATAAACGTGCAGCCAGTTGCTACGTCAATAACTCGAGAAAGGACAGTGACCCGACCTAAACCTGTCAATTCGTAAACAGTACCATCGTTGCTGCAACCATTCGCATTCAATGTCCCCGGTTTCTCCTCTGTCGGGCAACTAATATCTTCGAGGCAATTTTCTCATTGGCAACTTTTCAAAAACGACGACATTTCTTATTAGTCAATCCCGCGCAACGATATATATGATACGCAGAGAGTTACGGGAGATGTAGGTTGTCCACCATGCATCTTATTGATGCGCAAATTATTTTCAAACGGTTTTTTCCTCTTGGTCCCACTCAAACATGTGGTAACGGCAGCAGAGATTGATCCGTGCCCTCGAGCTGAACAGCAAAGCGACTGCGCTAGTACCACAGCATGACCGGCACTTTGACACATGAAACCTTGGGTGTTACAGTTGCAAGCAATTAATTTGGCCCTCGTAATAAACCGGACCGTGAAAAACAAACTACGTAATTTAACGAAAACGACCTAGGTTGAGAAACCACTTTAAGCCTGTTTTTCTTAAAAGTTATGTAAAGTTAAAAATTATATCTGGCTGGACGCAACAGTGAACGACGGTATCAAAAGCTCGCAGCTCGAGAATAAATTTCTTGAACCCATGTGTCGCAAGTTTCTTTTATTTCTTTTCAAACTGTTTTTCGCTGCACGTGGCTGCAGTGCACCACTCAGTTGTTCGCGGAACAACGGCTTGCTGTTCCATACTGAATTCAACAGCAATCATCCTGATTGCTGTCCCTTCAGGCAATTTTGTAGCATTCTGAAGAACTAAAAATAAAAGTAATATAACAGATGTTACATATGGGACCAATCTGATTCTTGCGGGCACGTAGCGCACAGTTGTTACAAACGTCGCACTCGGCTCAAATCAGGGGCTATTCATCGGCCACATGCGCCGTAATCAACGTTCAAGGCTCAATAAAAAAAATAATAAAATAGAGAACAGAACACAAGTGCACGCGTTCACTATAGACTCGATACCACGTTGCGCCCGCTTGTCAAAAGCTACCTAACAACTGCTCATTAAACGGCGGTTCAAACGAATCACGGGCAGTGCGTACCCAAAGTTAATGGAGAGGACTTACTCTTCACACCTGAAGAGTGTCAAGGGCGCCAAAGCAGCCCCGCCGCCACTGCCTGCAGTAGCATGTGTGGCAGTACGATTATGGGGTGTTGGGAACTTTCGACAGAGCTGTAGCGTATGCATCGAAAATTTTCCTTAACGTACTGTTTTCTGATATGGCCAAACACGTAATACGACGTACAGACGTGCCAGTTTAGAACCTCATAAGCCAAGGTCAACGAGCTAAGATGCACAACATGGGACAGGCGTGCTATAGTTTATCAATCGTTCAACCTTATCAATCAGCCGGAAGGCCCATGACTGAAGATGTCCAACATGGGACCACACCTTATAGGAGAGATCCTCAATTTAAGCGCGAATAGACCACGTGCATACAGTTTCTTCCACTGGTGCTTCTCTCAACTTGTTTGTCGCAAGAGGTTTCAGAGAGAGAGAGAGAGAGAGAGACGCTATTTTCTGCAATCCTTTAGGAAGCACGGCTCAGCGCCTTGGTGAAAGGGTCAGGGCGTGAGCATGATGGCGGCGTGTCACCCCCGGTGGATCAAGGAGGGATACGAGAGGGTGTCCCCACCTTTCTCGAGGCCTTGCGCATGAAGTAGTCGCCGACGAAGGCTGGGTGCTCGTCGAGCCATGCCTCGACGCGGGCCTCCTCGAGCTGCTCTGCCCCTCCGGCCCCCTCGGAGGCCTTCATGGCGGGCAGCAGCAGCGGCGGGGGAGCCCCCCGCGGGTGCCAGCCGGGCTGCCACAGGGGCCGCCAGAGCGCGCGGCCACCGCCACCACTAGTCTCGCCGCCCGCCGCCAGCCTGCTCCGCTTGCCAGATGCCGGACCTGCGAGCAACACCGTGTCACACACCCGGTGGGGACGCCACCGACTAAGAAGCCTTTCTCATAAGCTAAGAACCCAGCGCGAGAACCCACCATACATTTCCGCCATTTATTTCGCAACAGCCACACATGGGCCGAACCAAAAGTTTTTTTTCACGTAACAAGTTTCCGCGTTAGCGGCTCTCCTCATTCGCCATTGAGCCTTTCGATGGCTAGGCAGCCACGTAGGTTTGGCCAGGCTGCCCTGCTCTGGATACCTAACAAGCAAGATCGCGCATCAAGGCACCTATATACCAACCAGACGCCCATGGAGACCATAGGCGCCGTAGGGCCGCCTCGAGGAACGAGAAAACGCTCCACGGCCCATATTCACAAAATAGCATTTATGCTAGAACTGATTGTAAGAGCAAATCCAGCCTATCTTGATGCTGAACATATACATAGCAAAGGCGGCCGGCCAACAGCAAATAGCACTTACGAAGGAAAAGTTTCGTAAATTCACTCTTTGGAACGGCCCTGTAAACAAGTGTTAGAGCAATTGAGCCTAGTAGTATATCAGATAACTTTTTTCGAATCTATTGCGGAACATCGTTGATTAATAATAAGTCCAAATTTGCCCTTTTAAATTATGCGTGCAAACCGCGGTGCCGCTGACGTCGGTGAGGGTAACGTCACATGTTTCATACTTTCGTGCCTTCGGGTAATTCAAGTCCAGCGGAGTCTGGCTTACCAGACTCCGCTCGTTTTAAACTGACTTATTTGTGATTCTCAGGAGGGTGGCCTACAAATAAAGTTCAATTTCCTTCAATGTCTCAACTCAATTCGGTGCCGTGTTTCGTGGCTGCTCGAACCGTCAGCGTGCACAATGGCCCGCAAGCGTCCCGCTTCAGGAAACGCTCGACAACTCGCCGCTGCAACTGTTGCGCGCCTCTGTACGGCGTCCTCGAAGAACGCGTACGCTGCTGCGGCCGTGACCTGGAAGCGCAAAGGCAGTACGTGGACTACACGTGGCGACCATCAGCGGTGGAACGACAGGATGACAGCGGTCGCTTCGCTGCGCAATAAGAAGGGCGCTCGCTCCGACTTTGTCTTCGCGTATGAAAACTGTTCCCATTGGGCCAGTGGATATTACTACCGCTCGACCAGCGTGGCGTGAGTCAGTTGGCGTTCACGGGCTGACGTCTGCCACAAGGTGGACAGCAGTGCCTAGCTGATGAGCAGCTAGGCACTGCTGCTGAGCGTAGAGGTCCGACAGAATAAGGATGAATCAGGGAGATTTAGCGTATAGTGCCATCATTTTACCGTATACCTACACCATTTCGGTCACTTGGCAACCTTGCACGTGCTGTCTGCTTGAGCCGCGCCGTGTGCATGCGAAGCGTGAATCAGCTCGCATGCACGCACAAATCTGGCGAGTGGCCGACGCGGCAGCGAGAATATTCACGGGAGCTGTATATAGAGCGGTATAACGCTTCACTTAGGCTGTCTTTTAATTCCAGTGCCTGCGTTTGAGCGCGCAGCGCGGACTGGGTCGAGCTAACAGGTGTAGACCGCACACGTCGCCGCCTCGTGCCCTCGCCTTTTGCCATCCGCCTGGTGTCAGCCGGTCTGAGCGTTCGTTACATAGCGCTGTCTGCAGCACATGGCAGTAAAGTAATGCCACGGAGGTCCTTACACCGCATCGCTTTTGGTGTTAAACAATCCCCGTTTCCTGACATTATATATACATATATATATATATATATATATATATATATATATATATATATATATATATATATATAGAGAGAGAGAGAGAGAGGGGGGGGAAGGAAAATAGGAGACAAAAAAAAAGTCAGCGCTCGGTGTCTTGTCGTTTAACGGCCCACGAACTAGCCAAACTAGCCCCTATACTGCAAGTAAAACGAATTGATCTAGCACCGAACGGTCACATATCGAAGTTACGAAGGTAGTATATAACCATCTTGTTGTAATACAGTGACATTTAAATAGAGATCAAATAAAGTTACAATTATTTATCGTGTCCCGATGGTTCTCAGGCAAAAAAGAAGAAAGCGTATGGAATGGCAGCTTCAGGAGAAACTTGATTACATGGCCCGCAAATTATTATCCTTTAGCGAGAGGCAGCGTGTTAAAAATGAGTTGAACAAGCGACCACAAGGAACGCTTATCTTAATTCGCGTGGCTGCAGCTCTTGCGCCAATTCGCGAGTGCTCTTCTCCCCACTGCACTCTTGCCACACACATCGCGGTTCAGGTCACCGTTAAAACGAGGACGGATCGTGCACGCTATAAGCCACTAGGCTTCTGCGCGTAATTTCGTGTGGAGCACTGCACGGGCCCGGGCCGCCCGAAGCATTTTTCGGCAGGCCCGGGCCGGAATCGGGCCCGCTCATTCAAGGGCCCAAGTCGTGCCTTCGAGCACACGCGAACATGACGCATTGCATGGTCCAAGGAATTCTGTGCCAAGCTGAAGTGACACGTGCAACGAGCTTGCTCTTAGTATACCGTAGCAAAGAAAATAGAAAAACAGATCAAATTCAAAATTCTTTTTCTTCTTCAGAAGGAAAAACATTGCTTCCGCGTTAGGAAAACTAAATTAAACAAAAAGGGCTCTTCAAACCATTTCCCCGTTACCGCTTTTGCGACTGCACTATCAGTACTTTCGATACTATTTTGTTAAGGCAAAAACCTTAAGTGGGTCGTTGCAATGGCTCATACCCGTAAAAGCGGCGTCTGGTCCAGTGATACAAAAAAAGTAGACGAGTGGTACAAAAAATATCATCAGCAGCAGTGGCCCATACCCGGTAAAAAAAAAAAAAAAATTATCTGGAATGGCTCATACCACCGTAAGCAAACAAAGATGCAATGGCTGAATATGAAAGAAGAAACAAAAGAAATAACGAAATAAAGAACTAGGAAAAACGGAAAGGAAGAGAGAACGAAAAAAACCTTTAGGTAGTGCATTAGGTGCTCGCATGTTTCGTTGAGGAGGCCGACCTACAGTGCCATATGTTTACTTCACACTGCAGCCCGTTATGTCCTGCAAGAAGTCTGACCCCTCCGATCGGATAACTTAATGCATTACCACACGTGCAGCAGGCTTTCGCTTTCCCGTGTTACAGGAGTGTAAGCCGATATTTATGTTAGCGCTTACGAAAGGAGTGTCTCTTTCTACTTGTTGCGTTTATTTTATGCTGTGCTCGTAAATCCGCCTATATATATATATATATATATATATATATATATTTCCATGGGAGAAACAAATATTTCGGTCTTTTGTTGCTTATACACTGCAGTTGATAGACCGCGAGAAGGTGAGGCTGACACATAGGGTACAATCTGTAAGTAAAGATATATATATATATATATATATATATATGTACTTACAGGCTGGGTCTGGTCATGCACACGCGGGCCTTGGCTAAGATCAGTAATGAAGACCCGGGTCTGGGCTGGGCTCGGGCTTCATAAAGCGGGCCCGAGCCGGGCCCGCGCCGAAAAATCAGGCACGCGTGCAATGCTCTAAGTTCGCCGCCCCGTCGTATACACCTCCCACCTCATGAAATGCACTATCAACGCATGCATATAGTCGGTTCGCTTCACCGCCATGGATTAGCTTGGCAATCAACCTTGCAGGAAGGCTAGCTCAACGACTAAGGAAAACGTGTCTAATTTGCAGCGTTCGCTTCCTCTTGTCTCAAAACACGTTAGTCAACACGTTAATTTCCGCAGCGCTTCGGCACTCCCATCTCGTTTCGTGAGCTCAAGCTCGTGTCAAGCCAAACCCGTCGGTGTGGTACGAAAACGACTAGAGAGAGAGAAAAAGAGAGAGGAGATACGAACACCTTGTGTCGTTGCGTGCGCTTCATTGCCCGTATATATAGCATATGTACGCAGGTGCACCGGGACGCAAGTCAGCCCGCAAAGGCAGCAGCTTAAAAAGGGCAAACCGGAGGTTCCGATAAACGAATGCGCGAAGAGCTTTAGAGCGGGGCAGTTATTCGCGATCGAATAAGGTCGAGCGCACGTTTGCCGCAGCTGCGCATGTATATGCGACCTCAAATCGCCGCGCAAGAGCACTTTGCGGAAAACTGCCACACTAAACACAGTCGCGGTTGCAACATGTGCATGGCGTATCCTTGCAGCGCAGCAGCATCGGGATTCAGAACTCGACGTCAATATTACTTCACGCTCAGTGAATAAGGTCCAAATCGCGAGACAAATAACAGCAATATACGATGACCGAACTCATTTCGCATTTTAAAAGGTCGTTCCAGCCGCGGGAGAAACAACGGTACACCACTCCTTGCTGCGCACGCAAATCAAATCCCGTCTTTTCAATTACTTAACTCTACCAGCGAAACTTACTTTGCTTGCTTCCCAGGCGTTTGTCGTGCCGTTTGTCTCAAATAGAAAACTGGACTGACACCGAAGGTGGTGAACTTAAGTGTGGGGCCCGCGATCCTGACAAGGTAGCGCACGATAATGCATCCTCGTAAGGGATTTATTGTGGTTTGTAATGCGGGCCGATGCTCGAGACAGTCCACTCAAAGGCATGAGTAGGCCGATCGTGATAAATTTAATGGCATGCGAATATTCGAAACTCTCGAATAACAAATCACACACACACACACACACACACACACACACACACACACACACACACACACACACACACACACACACACACACACACACACACACACACACACACACACACACACATATATATATACTTTTTTACATTCATTCGTGCATTTGTGTACAACGCAGTAAGACAGTACACAATCATGCTTGGAACCATAGCCTAATCGGCTATTGTTCGAGGTCCACTATAGATTAAGCATAAACGCGAGAGACCTTGTATCCGTAAATCAGTTCTATGAGGATTTTAGGCACACTAGTATGCGAAAATATGAATTACACATTATGCAAGTTCACAGATCAAACTAAAAAAAAATACGCGAAAGGCAAATGTACAACACTGTACACACTGATACAAAGAACTCAAATATATGTTCAAGGCCAAGACGTTTCCAGCGGCTCAAGCGTAAATATTTTTTGAACAATAAAGAATTTTTTCCCCAGAAGTTTTGACCCTTGACTTTATTCCAAACAGTGGGCCCAACAAAGTCTATAAGCCTCCATCCACAACATTGTGACATGGGGCTAAGCTAACTTGGCTATGCACCCCAGCTCTGGTCACGCATAATCAAAGAGGCAATGGGCCATTAAACAGGATAATATGGGTGGCCGAATATTTGAAGTTTCAAATACGAATCGAATATTACGCACTAGTAATTCGTTTTCGTATTCGAATACAAACTATTCGGTATTTTCGAATATCAAAAGGAACCACATATTTCGCAACAACGGAATGTTAAAGACGGGTCACTGTTCTCTGCCTGCAAGCAAAGTATTGCAAATGATCAGAAGTGAAACAATGACAAACTATTTCGAAACAACGAAGAAACAAAATTGGCAATGAAAGCATTTTTTTTTTTTTCGGTTTAGCAGAGGGAGCCTACATGACAACCTGTGACTGCTTGTACATATAATCTGCCATTTAGTGTTTTTTGGAAGTCTATTCATGTAGCAGTTTTACCTTTTACGCTACGACCAGTGATGTTTTACTTGCAACATGCCCCTTTTACATGTGTTTACGGCACGAAAGTCCTTCTGTAGCTTTTGCTTCTTTTTTTCTGCAACTTCTGATCTTATTTCAGCAACCATTTATTTCGCATTTTCGGAAAGCTAGTCATATACAGCAGCCATTAATTTTTGGACAGCTTGTTTGCAACCAGTCTCTAAAGATGTTGAGGGGCTACCCGTGCGGTTCTAATAACCTAAGTGAATATTTCTGCTGTAAATATATGCGTCTGCGTTTGACTATCCGATATTCGATATTCAATTTCATATTCGATTCGATCTCCGATACTTACTATGCTTACTATGCTTCGAATATCAACTATGCAGTTGATATTCGTTCATTTATACATAATATTCGTAACTGTATTGACTACGTTTACCTCATATCGGGAAGGTAGAGGCAAAAGTACGAAGCAATTGATATAGTTATTGACTTGTCCTATTCTCCTACTGCACCATTGATTCGGTATTTCGAATAGTGGCTATTTGTAAGTTCTAATAGATCTCGAATAAGTAAAATCACCAACTCTGCGATAAATTGCACCTCGGCGGTCACAGTACGCATAAAGCACGAGAAGTTACGTAGTGGAACACGCTTCAAGCCCGCGAATACACGAAAAATGTCTCGAGCGGCCAGTCGCGCGGCAATTTTGCGTGTTTTCGCGAGCTTCTTTCACGCTCGAAAAACACTTTTATGTAGCACGTGTCGAGCAACAGAAAGCTGTATCGGGAGTTTTTCGTGTTGCTCGACAATTTTCTCATGGACACTTTTCATTTAATCATAATAATTAAGAAGTTGATTAATTAATTAAAACAAGTTATCTGATTCGGCGGAATACAAAAAATAGTCTGAGTATCTCCAAGCGACGGCAAGCAACATTACCTTGGTTCGGTCCTGTTACGTGGCGTTTGCATATGTTTAAAGTTTGGCTCAAGTCGCGTGAAACACCCTGTATGTGTCACTCCAGGAGCCAAACTTGTTTCCGGCCAACCGCTACCATTCAGTAGAAGGACTTGTTGTTGGGCTAGTTGGTGTTTGCTTACTGACATGGTGTAGCGTGAAGACACTGTTACAAAGAAGATACACAGAACACGTCACAGCGCCTGTGACGCATTCTGTGTCTCTTCTTTGTAAGTGTGTCTTCTCGATGGATTACGTCGGTGCGCTATCATTAACACTCACCAATGCTTGTTTTCTCCTATATTGGTCCACTTGAGCTTTTAACAAACCATCTTCATAACGTGCAATGTAATGACCGAAACTCAGTAGCGTTGTCGGCAAACTAGAATGACGCGAATATCGGCGGTAAGAACGGCTGAACATTATTCGAAAAACTATTCGGAAAGTATTCGACATTCAGTTCGATTCGTTTCTGGCACAATTGGATTCGTATTCGATTCGGCGTAGAAAATTACTGTTCGCACAACCCCCGCAGTGACAATGCGTTGCAGTCGCTCAGGTGCGGCATGTGCACCGAGCTGCTTTGTCTCTTTCTCCGGGTTCGGCGTCGCTGCCTCGCCGAGCGGACGTAGCGGGGTACCTCTCGCACAGCTGAAGCGCGGGAGGGCACGAAGGATATAGCTGTGACGGTACAGCGTGGAGCAGTTTGGAGAGGAAGCAGATGCGTTTGTGCCGCTGGTTTATATATACCGTGTAGAGTTCGCTGTTTCCGATACAAGCCGAAAAGGCCGAATACTTTTTTGACGGAATTCAGTTTAACAGGAAAAAGTCAGCGAAATCACAATCAAATTTTCCATATAGAGCTGTAGTCGGCGACGGGTGCGCAGCTTGCGAGCCCACGTGCGCTCCAATACAAGGAGCCTGGCGGTCAACGTCATGCATCAGCGCCTGCCACCCAAGCAATCTGTGTTGTTGTCTTTTCCCCCGATTTGCCTCAATTTAAGCCTGCCGCTGCGACACAAACGAGATGCAAGGAGGAGGAACAAGGGGGGGGGGGGGTACTCAGAGTAGTCGAGGAAATCCTGGCCCAGGTCCTTGCAGTATTCGCGCTGCGGCCAGTGCGGTATACGTGGACGAACATTGGCAGGTTCACAGATGCGGGGCGGTGTCTACCAAGTCATTGGTCTCTGTATTGCTTCTTGGAGCTCTGCCCCGACATAATGTTAGAGATAAAGTATCATTACATCTGTGCTCGAATATCAACTGCACTAACTCCTCTTAATTTCTTCATAGTCGACATCGCTGTACGGCGCTGTGTCCTTGCTATAGAGTGCTTCTTAGAAACTTAGTTATTCAGTGTACTGGATGCAACTACAGTTTTGAAGACCAGAATCTGCAGTCGTTCAGCACGCCTCAGCGTAAACAATATTAGTGAACCAGATGTTCACCGAAGACATAAAAAGAAAACCGGTAAGTTAGATACGAAAAATATTCACCGAAAAAAGCTGGTGAAAGTTCATGAGGAAAATTGATTCACCTAAAGGAAAATAAGGAGGGGGGGGGGGGGGTAAACGGAAACGCTAAGCCCTACTTATCGCCACAAATGATGTTCGTATAATTCAGTGCGACCACAAATGCACTAACAACTTACACTAAAACTGTTTGTAAGAAAAGGCGTCAGCCAATCGCGATGTCGGGCATGAAAGGCGGTCGCCCAATGGGAAGCAACACTTACGAACGAGACGATTTGTGAAT
The DNA here is from genome assembly GCF_050947875.1 of Dermacentor variabilis. Classification (NCBI taxonomy): domain Eukaryota; kingdom Metazoa; phylum Arthropoda; class Arachnida; order Ixodida; family Ixodidae; genus Dermacentor; species Dermacentor variabilis. The sequence goes on along the minus strand of NC_134568.1, from coordinate 59,833,928 downwards.
TCAGCCCTGTGTCTGGTGCGAGGGATACATACGCGTTAAACGTCAAGCATCACGTTTCGTACTTCTGAGTACTGTTACGTCTCAACACGGCCAAGGGCATTAACTAGACGATTGCCAGGAGGCAACCCAACCCATCCAATGAGCGCCTATCCAGAAGTCAACACAGCGCTGACACCGACTGGTGACGGGTTCACAAAAGGCCCATCTACCTCCACCTGACAAGATGAACTAATGGATGAAGGGGGCCCTAGTCGACGGCTACCGAATAACGGCGCCGCCCTCGGATTCCCAGGTTGCGGCGCGCTGGCTAAATTTGCTAAGTATACTAAATTTGCGGGGCATATTCAGCACCATCGGAGGTGGAGTGCGGCGGAACGTTGCGATTGCTATTGGCTGGGTTACGGTCATCAGATTCCCTAGTCTAGGCGCCTAGGGAAGAAGACGGTACTAAAAGCGGAGTCCTATCGTGCAGGAGGAGCTGACGTATCCTGATGTGAACTCAGGCGTTTGATATGCTCCTGCAGGGAGTGGGCTTTCGTGTCTGGAGCTAGCGTAAGTAATGCAAAATAAACCCTTTTCCTTCATTCCTACTACCGGACGTATAAGTCCTTCATAAAGCTGCACCGCGAGACCAGCAGTGCGTCTCGATACATCGAGAGTGTGGTGGAAGCCGTCGAGGCTATCACACCGATGCACACATTGCGAGATAAAAAAAAAAATGACACCGCCCAAGCACTCCGTACAGATGGTTAACCAGCGAAGCTGAAGCGTGCGGCTCGGGCGCTTATTACTGGGTTAATCCCGACGGTTCATTAAACGAAGGTTTGGTAGGCTGTCGGATCCTCGGCACGCAGTTGCTGATTGCGTTCGGCAGGACGAGCCTGTTCTTGTTGCACGAGCTGCAGCATCGGCACGGCGCAGACGAGCTCGTTCCCGGTTCTGCTCGCGGCATTACTGATCTAAAGCTGCCTGCTCCTCAGGAGTATCCATGAGGCGTGGCATACCCATTTCGGAGCCAGAGAGAAACTGCTGCGCGCGCGCTAGGCTACGACGCAGAGTAACGACGTCACTACTGGCGCAGCCAATCGCGCGCCTCTTTCTCATTTTCTTTTCTTTCCGCGCATGCGCATGGGTTGCGCCGGAGAAGTTTTCGGCGTACAGGCATAGATAAAGAAAAAGACTACGAGCGGACACTCCGAGAAATCCGGCCTCAGGAACTACGTCACGGCTACGTAACGAACTAGTGCTCTCACCAAACGCCAGAGGACGCAGGCGCAAAAAAAGAAAATGTTGTAATGCATTCTGCTCAATCGTTTTACAAAATAATAACTATACGCCCCAATTTGGCGTGTTTCTTATACATAAAAACAGAATTTATCCAAGACACTTTCCGTGCTTTTTGTTCTTCATCCGTACTGCCATCAACACCAATCACCATTCGTCCATCGAGAAGGAGTCAACGATTCGTGTACCAGCGGCGTGCCAAGCGTGGAAGGTTTCGTGAACGTCGGCTGCGGCGGTGTTTTCGTGTGTGGGACAGGTGAGTCACGTTTCCAAGCGAAGTTTGGAGTAACTGACTTGTGAGGGCGACGAGGTTCGCTAAAAAAAGCAGTTGGTGGCTCTATATGAGGCGGCTAGACGCGAACAATGCGAAAAGCATGCCCCCTCAAGAAACGCGTAGCGAGAGGGCTGTACCATATGCTTTCTTGCTACCCCCGCCGAGAACGGAATACTCTTTGTTGGTTGCGTTCCGTGAAAATGATCAAACAACGCGAAGCTGCCCTTAACTTGGACCGGTTCACGGCTGTGCACTGCACTGCGACTCGCAGCTTGTCAGACGCCATCGAGACGCTGCGTCTCGGTTTGCGAGGGTAAACCGTTCTTGCCCAGCGCAGTTTGCGATAACCACGATATCGGCGTTCCATTGAAATAGTTCGTGTTGGCGGACTAAAAACGATCTGCTGGACAACGCTTAAGGTCAATATCAGGAATTGCACACTTCAGGAAAATTCCGGTTTCGAGAAAATTGAATTCATAACCCGCGTTTACACGATCGCGTGACGGTTGACAGTCCTTTCGTTGGCCCGTTCTAGAGGCTGACGAACGCTGGAAAGAACAAAAAAGACGCCACGCCGATTCAGACCGAAAACGGCGGAAGCGCTTCCGGGGGCGGGCGCTACCTAAACAAAGAAACTCAGGACGTTAGGCACGCTGTAGCCAAGCTTTGCTTGCTCGTTTCCCCTATAGAGTAAGGGCTCCTGAATATTTTAATAATATTGCTTGCAAGCAATGGCATGTGCCGTAAACAGCGAGCATAGCTTGAGCTGAAGCATAACTGCGAGTCGGCCTAGTTGGAAGTTGGAGCATAGCTTATTGCGTTTTGTACTGCAGCGAGGTGTGTATCTACGGTGCACGGACGGACGCTGGTGTATACGTCCGTGCGGATTATTTCTACAGAAAAATAACGGTGGGGTAAAGTCCCCAATGACTACTGCATGTACTTATTGCGGCGGCCGTGTTGGGAAGTACTGCGCATTCTAGTAACTTTCGGTTCCTTATCATTTTTTCGTGGCGGAATACATTGCACAATGTTTGTCGCGTAGGCGTGGCGTGGCGCGCATTTGAACGAAGGCCTCGTATTTGGACGTTTCGAATTTATCTTTACCACGTACGCTAATGTGAACTGCTATTTTGCCTACCAATGTACTCCTTATACTGAGTATGTACAGGAGTGTCCAAAAGTTCACAGGCCGCGATGCCATGGGATTACATAGGATGGCGACCTGGGAACTTTTGAACACCCTTGTACGGGGCCTTAGCATTCATCCTTTAAGTCCGAGTTTTATGGGTCAGAGGTCAGAATGTGCCGGTGGTTTTATCTTGTGCATCGGTTCGCTATTCATTCAAAGCGGCTTCCTGGTACAGTTATGACGTGTACATATGTTTTTGGTAATTAACGAAGCGTGCACTTATTGACATTTTCAGACCGTGCTGATGCCTTGCTGTCCGGCGGTCCAAGCTGCGGCAGCTACTGCTGTGTGTAGTGGTGCTTTAACAACGGCAGAACCCAGAAGGAGCCTATCTTGCTTTGGAATAAAAACATTGCGGAAACTCTGTCTCTTTGATACATATGACCGCGTGTACCATAACAGAGAACACACGCGCGATTGATAAAGCCGTAGTGAATTATAATTACCTCTATATCCATCTGTTATAACTTAATCGAAATAAAAATTGCGTCACAACCTCAATTCACACCAAATATTGAACTAGACAAAACAGGGAATCGCTAAACCAAAACGACAAATACAAGCGTTGAAATTTCGGTGACGAAAAGTGGTCTGACATGACAACCTTCCGCTACAGGCTAACGTCGGTTATGCGGGGTAATCCAAATTTCGCGCCAGCGAAACCGAAACAGGAAGTGCAGGCCGGTTGCTCTGACCAACCGCCAGGCGAGCTAGGGTCGATTGGGCCGCTGAGGTGTATGGGAGTGTCCACTCTTAACTTTTTTTTCTTTCTCTATGGTACAGGCGACAGGCGGACGGACGGTCGAATCAGCTAGCCCACCCCCCCCCCCCCCCATATACAGCTTCGCTGTAAAAAAAAAAAGAAGAAGAAAAAAGGAAATTCAGTTTAACGCGCGAGAACAACGATCTGGTTATGAGACACGTCGTAGTCTGAATTCATTTCGACCACCTGGGGTTCTCTTACGTGCTCCTAAATTGCACAGTACAGACTTCTTTTTAACCTCCCATGGAAATGCGGCCACCGCGGCCTCGGAGTCTAACCCGCGGTCATGTTATCAGGAACCCGTGGTTAAGGTTATCAAAACGTACCAACAAGCCCACCCCGCCCTCCTTGCCGCGGCCTCGAGCTCAGCAGCGCAAAAGTACAACGCGTCGCAGAAGAGGCGCCACGTTCACAAGTGCCTTTGAAAAACCGCGCTCTGTCCAACACCGCGGTGTTCGACGGAGCGCGGTTGTTCAAAGGCACTTGTGAACGTGGCGCAGCTTCCGCGGCGCGTTGTACTTTTGCGCTGCGCCGGCGAAACCTGACGCGATGCGGAACGAAAGTATGTACGCACGAACGAACGCCAGCGGAGACCGGCGATGATCCGCGCGCTTCGTTCGCCGCGGGGCTCGGTTGCAGTATCGAATCTCGCGTCGTCGCTCAAACGCGCGGAGAACACGATCTCCACCGGCGGTGTGACGCGAGCCCCGACCGGCGCACCATGCGCGTTCGTCGCCGAGATGGACCACGGAGGCCCCGGACGTCGGCTCCCGTAAATCAAAGGCGGGCGCCGAGCTGTCGGCCGCCGCCGCCACTGTGGCACACACGTGGACTGCGCGGCGGCCGGTGTCCCCTTTCAATGCAGGCGTATCGGCGCCGGAGTGCGAGAGGCGCGCTCGACATGCTCGGCAACCCGAGTTCGGCCCACCGCAGGCCCGATCAGGCGAGCAAGGAAGTTCGAAACCTTTCCGTCGCCTTGCACAAGAGTGCGTTCGAAGGTCTTGGCCACCCGCCGCGTTTGCTCAGTGGCTATGGTGCTGGGCTGCTGAGCACGACGTCGCGGGATCGAATCCCAGCAACGGCGGCCATGGAGGCGAAATGCGAAAACGCCCGTGTACTTAGATTTAGGTGCCCGTTAAAGAACCCCAGGTGGTGAAAATTACCGGAGTCCTCCACTACGGCGTGCCTCATAATCAGAAAGTGGTTTTGGCACTTAAAACCCCATAATTCTTGAAGGTCTTGGCCGCAGCATTCGTCTCGTCGCAGTCCTGAACACGGCGAAAGCAACGCGCGGTACGCCTGCCGTTGTCGCACGAGATTTCCGGATGAGAGTTAGGCGCAGTCTGTCATGCGCACGGTATACGCGAGTGGGGAGACAATAAATTTTGTCGCCAAAGCCCACTTCTTGTTAGAACCCGTGAATAATTTGCTGTCATACTATATGACATTCGTTATTTTTAGCCGAGTAAAACGGGAAATTGAAAATTGCATTTATTTGTTTCATTCAACAAGTGGGGAAGGGACCACAGGCTAAACGCTACAAAAGTGAAACTTGAGCGCGCCTGAGTCCCAAAGTAAGTACTAAATACATGGCAGAGCAACAAAAGCGCAGTCAGCGATCAAGCTGATAACATTATGCATACATAAAGGATTGCACTCAAATGAATAGCAATTGAAAGAAGAAACATTCGTATGTACAGCATTATAATGTTTCAACATCTGAAACCGGTATCAGAAAAAAAAAATTGCGAATAATAGTTGCAATAAATGAAACATTCCAGAAGTCCCTCGTGAACAATTTACACAACACAGAAAGGCCTACGTACTGTACATTACAAGATATCGCCTAAATTCTTCAAGTGTAAGGGTAAATATATCACCAAGACCCACCGTAAATTACCGCCCACATAGGCCGCGAGTGGTCGCGCTCAGCCGCGTCATTCGCAGCGGCCGGACCAGAGGATACGCCCGCTAACCTGCCCCCCTCCCCCTAAATGCACGCGCACACGTCCACGCTCATGCACGCTTTCGAACGCGAGAGGAAACGGCGCGCCTCCTGCCCGCGAGCCGCCAACCATCTCCGCTCAACCTCGCACGCTTTCCTTCGCACCTGCAGCATAGGGCACGCGGCCGGTATCTAAATAGCGCTGATACTTTATACGGAACCTCACGCCGACGCCGACTACAGGGGAGTAAATTCGCCTGGAGTGTCCATATAGTTGCTATCGCAATGAAACATGACCTGGCACAAAAGACTCTCATGCTTACGTAAGCTTGCTCCCGTGTACGCGATAGGCCAATTTTTTTTCTTGATTTACAGTTTTCCGGAAATTCTTTGCCAGGTAGACTCATTCCTAAAACTTCCCATGACTGTTGCACTCCATATGATTCTCGAAGCCGGCAGGTGTGGCTATACACATTGTTACGTTTCGCCTACGACGCGCGGTTTAGCCGGCGCGACTGCAACAAAGCGGCAGACATTTTGGCCCGTTCGGCGTCGCCGCTACGCTCCCCGCCAAGCGCGTCCAGGCATGTTCCGATGCCACGTGTCTTCATGTGCGTGTGTGAGTGTATGTGCCATTGTGCCCGACCGGCGGCGATACGACAGTAGGGGTCACCTTCTCCTCCTTGTGCCCGACCGGCGGCGATACGACAGTAGGGGTCACCTTCTCCTCCTTGTGCCCGACCGGCGGCGATACGACAGTAGGAGTCACCTTCTCCTCCCCATTGTGCCCGACCGGCGGCGATACGACAGTGTGAGTCACCTGCTCCTCCCCATTGTGCCCGACCGGCGGCGACACGACAGTATGCGTCACCTTATCCCATTGTACGTTCACGTGCTCGTCTATTGAGGGGTTCCTTCTTGCCCTCAACTGCGAGAGTATAAAAACAGCTGCCCCCGGACGCCAAAAAGAGGGCTCCGATTTCTTCTGTTGAGTAAAGTGCACTCCCGTCTCTCTACTTCGGTCAACCTGACCGCCAACTCTTTGCGATGTTAAAATAAACAAGTTGTTTTGTTGTTACCAGTCGACTCATGCTTTGCCGGGACCTTCGGATGCTTCCAGTTGTACCCCAGGCCGCCAGGCCAACGCTACCCTTGGGGCTTGCGACCCAGGTGCAACAACGGGCGTCAGCGCCGAGTTCCCAACAGATCGCACCAGCGGTCCGACCACAACAACATGCGTAGACTGGCCTGCTTAATAAACAAGAATACATCGTTCTTTCGTGTTCTGTAATGAACTGTTGCGCTTATCTTTAATTATTATAGCTACCTTTGTAGGTACATTATTATCGTGCGTGAATTTCCTTAGCCTAGATTCATTTTCGATGTGTTGCCACTTTTTCCGCCCATATAACAAGTGGTGGGGTTAACCAAGCTGGCTTCAGAGCGACTTCGCTTCCGGTGCCGAATTCACAAAACTTTTCGTTTGTAAGTGCTGGTTTTCACTGGCTAATCGCCTTCGCTAATAATATGTCCTACATCACTATTCACAGCCACGAACGCTTTTAGCATGAGAACGTTATGTGAATACGCGTGCCCAGATCTTTTAATCCCACAACCAATAATCTGTATTACGCGTTAAAAGAACATAAGTAAACACAAATGCAATCTTATACTAAAGGTACCGAAAGGTAAACCATAATATAATCGGCTGAAATACGCAGAATGACGATAAGCGCGCGCCCACAGAAAAAGAATGTCAAGGTAAATGGTAGCCACGCAAGCGCCCGGGGTAATGAGTGCGCGCCTCGGACGTGCCCACACGCGCAGACAACGCGCATTCCTTTGGACGCCGGCCGGTGACAATGACGAATGACGTCGACGACGAGCTAAGTCGCATACGGATGCGACCGAAGCCTAGGCAGCAAGAGCCGAAACCAAACGAGATGATGGCACGCAGAAGCACCGAGCAGACGACAGGCCGCATGCAGACGAGGAATAATGGGCGGGTATTGAGACCAATTCGCTCAAGGGCTTTCGCATGCAAAACAGAGGCATTCACTTCTTCAAGTTCTCTCTCTTTTTTTTTTTTTTGCGCTTGACCCTCGACCATTCATCTTAAGCTGTCACTCGGGGCGGCAACGACAGTGTGGGAGTGTGCGCACGAACGGGTTTGCCGCAGTTACTGCAAGCAGTGCAAAGATCAGACAGCAGAGGTTTCGCGACGGAAAAAAAGAAAAAAAAAGCATACAAAAGTGATCACCCCACCTTCACTTACTTAAGCGCGCCAACGCACACGCGTGCATGCTGAACAGGTGACCCACTGTGTAAAGAATAGTACATCCCCACGGGGAGCGCAGCCTGGTACGAAATCTGGACAAGGAAAACTCACCCCGAGCGCCAAGCGGCTTAGCGTTACTCCACACAGTACCAATCGCCGGTTCCCATGGAGTTCAAGTCTGCCGTTAGCGATCATTGTAATGAACAAGCTTTTAGAGGTGTTTGCATAGTTAAGTTTCTGAATCAAGGCGAATACGAATATTCGAGAAAACAAGTTTCGAATACCGAATTGAAGGCCGGATATTTTATCATTTCTAACCAACGCGCATGAATGAATGAATTCTGGGGTTTCACATGCCAAAACCACGATTTTATTATGAGGCACGCCGTAGTGGGGGGCTCCAGATAAATTTTGACCCCCTGGAGATCTTTAACGCACCACCAATGCACGGGAGACGGGCGTTCTTGCATTTCGCCCCCTTCGAAATGCGGCCGCCGCAGCCGGTATTTATTCCCGGGACCCCGTAGTTAGCAGCGCAACGCCATAGCTGCTAAGCCACCGTGGCGGGTCTAAGAAACGTCACCTAACCAAATATAATGTCTGCGTGGAATAAGTTGGTAAAGAAGGCTTATTTGCATTATTCGATGCATGCGTGTGATGGTGTTTAAGACGAGGCGTCCGGTGAACTGAGGAGGTTGTACATGATAAGCAACTTCTTTCAGTTATACGGTGCCCCACGACAATAACAGTAATGAAACAACCGAAGAGCACATCGCCCCATGCAGGGTTGAGCTCGTCGAAGGAGCCGTGACACCACACGACTGTACTTCGGTGTAAAGAGATGCAACCAGGATGAGATTGGCCAAGTAAGAAACTGCATTGCCTTAATCGAGCAAGCAAAGCATAGGATGCCTAAAGGTGAAGTAGTCTTGCTGAATGATTGGAACTTATTGTACAGAAGTTAGTAAGCATGCGCTGTTCGCTGTGGAAATGGAGCAAGCAAAACTAGGAGCAACCATTACGTCACGCAGCCAGCCTTGGCAAGCGGACTCTCCGTGAAGTCATACCCCCTCGCTGTTTTTTTCGCAGTGTCGGCCTAACACGTGACCTCTGAGACTCGGCGTATTGGCCTAGATTCGCTGGAATGCTTGGTTCCAGGTAGTTTTTAATCGATGCGCACTTGTTCGGCTGCCCTGCCGTAGGGTAGTGTACTAGAATATGGGGTAGTGTGTTTAGGGAGGATCACGGCTGCCGCAGTTGATGTCGAAAGTCACGAGATGGCGCCACCATGGACTGTCGCCTAAAACCCCTTAAACTTCGTAAAGTAGTGACACTCTCCTCCTCCGCCTTCACTTCTCCCCGTTTCTCCTCTCTTTCAAGCTCCCTTCTCGACCGTGGCGCCGCCTACGATGCTCGAGCGCAGCAGACGACCTTTCGGAGAGTGAATGCACGCATAGCAAGGCAGTGCTCTTTGGGCGTTCACGTTGCCTTTCCAGCTCCGCGTAACATCGTGTACAGCGTAGAATTTCTAGTCGGATGGTTATACAAATTGAGTAACGGCAGCTTTCGTTTCATTTTTTGATAACTATTTCTTAAAAAAGTATGTGAAGGAGTGTTAACGCTGAGCGTTGACGACTGCAAATGTATCGCGCGCCCTACAATTAGGTACGCAACATTTGTCAAGGGCGTGTCGCAAGATCTTGTTGCGAATGGTTGTAAATAACAGGTTTACGATCGAATGACATCTTGACTTCCAGCAAGCCCTCAGCCTAAAGAATCTGCGCCGCCCTTACCATGTGAATTCGCGGCGCGTATCAGCTATGACGTACAAAGGCTGACGGAGACCACTGCTCTGAAGGTTCGAAAGTGTATTACAAGCTACAGTGCCGCCAACGTGCGTGCTTGCCAATCTAAGCGCGCGCAAAGGCTCAGAGGTGGGCGCTGGTGTTATTATGGTTCTCGTGTCTCAACGTCGACAGAAATACCGCGGCCGATCATCGAATCGGGACTCTGCGTACACAAGAAAATAAAATAAGTTTTTAGCATTCGTGCGCGAAGCGGGAGCGCGATAACAATGCTTGACTAAATCTCAAACAAGACCACTGTGGGTTTCAGTAATTGTTTTCAGGTTAATGACTTATCACGAATAACACGAATAATCTTCTACGGCAAATCTGTTCTCAAAGTTTGAAAGTTTGCCTGTATTCTCTTTATACAATTATCGTTTAATATTAATCTACAGGTCATACTTGAAGTCTAATAACTCTATTGTGTTTACCATGGCTGATTTAAAAGCTAACCGTAGCACCCGTGATACTAGGCATAAAGAGGAGTGGCACGTACGCACACCTCGGACCAATTACGATAAACAATCACTAACACCTACTGTACCCATTATACTTAATCAACTCGCACAAGAAGACTTTGATCCTTTATGCAACTCCAATAAAGACATAAGACTATTTTGTCAGTTATGCCAAATAGACTAGAATGTCATATTTTTATTCACATATTACAGTCATGAGTGCATGTTAGCACACCTGTTCATATGTGTATATAGATCTGTGTGCATTGCTTGTGCATATAGTATGTATCTGAACGTGTGTATATATGCATAAATGCGAAATTGTATGTGTATATGAGTATGTATGTATTTTGTGTAACTTCATACTAGGTTTTTTTTTTCTTTTGTTAAAAGTGCATTTGTTTCCAATATTACTTTGTTGCAAGTGTTGCATCTTTTGTGATGTTTCTGCAGTGCTCTGCTGTCAAACGTATAAGGGGGCGGGACCCTCGTCAAGCTGTACCCCAGCTTTTAGTCCTGTCTCCTCTTTTTCAATGTGAAAAGAAATAAAAACATCATTCATTCATCGTGCGTTGGTTCGTCCGTTTACTAAGTGACGTACTTGTCGCGAACCGAGCTGCACTGAGGTGCATGCGTTGAGGACGGTTGCACTCCCTCCGAAGTAACATTTGCGAGACATGACTTTATTAGTGAAGTCATGATCGCGCAAAGAATCCACCCACCATGACGCCGCCGAAATTGCGGCAAGTGAAATGATGTTTTATCTATAGGTCAATATGATACGAAACGGCATTCGAGTTGCACGTTAACAGTTTATTTTCAGCACAGATGCATAACAGATTTGCCTTTGCAGTCACAAAAGACGTGTGCACCATTTATTGTCTCATTACGTAAATAAACGCACCAGTCTAAGAATCCTACAACAAGCACGTCTCAATTAGGCAGAGTGACTGTGGAAACTAATAGTGGAATGAACGAGCAAGCGAACGACTATAGGAGCGCGCGAACTAAACGAACGAGCAAACGACTAAACGAACAAACGAGCGTGCGAACGAACGAGCAAACGACAAAGCACGAACGACGACTAAACCAGCCAGCGAACGGGCGGGCGACCGCACGTTTTCTTTGCAAGTGCTCCACCGCCGCATCTTAAGCTTCGCAAACATTAAAGCTCACTCGAATTAGCACATACGTCTCAATTACCTATGATGCTGTCGCTCGGCGACGAACGCACCGCGTAACACGGTTTCGGGAGAGCACGCACGCTTTTCATCGGTGCCTCTGTATCGCAAATCCACCGGGCGACCGCCAACGAGGAACATGAACATATGAGGCAAACAAAACTATTCTATCTAAAGAAGGCTAGTAAGTAACCACAAAAGGCGGAGAGCTGCTCTCCTGAGGCGGTTTCATGATCGAGACTGAAATTTTGTCAAAAGGACTGCGCTGAAACTTAAAAATTTTGTAATCATGTTATCGCACGCAACCTCGCGTGCCCGCGAACTCAAGCCGGTTGGCGTACAAAACGATTAAGCGCACCAAATACGACTAACACGACCACGCAGTGCGTATATAAACAAAGATGTTGCGTAAAAATCGTGTTAGAGCGCGCGTACAAATGACAACATGCACAGTGAACTGTGCAATATCTACTACGTTATTGCCCGCAGCACAATACGCAAGCCTGGCACATGCTATACTCTGAGAGACTCAAAACTTACCTCGCATAGTCGCGCGGAGAAAGTTGGTCGGAAGTTCTCCCTCCCGATTCGGTGAAGCCATGTGCTTCTTCTTAACCCGTCGCGCTTACCGGACGGTATCGCGAATAGATTCTTGCCTTTGCTAAAACTATATTGGCATCCGAACGCGCAGCAGGTCACGGTCACAGACAATGAGGTTAAGCGACGTCGCACTTGCCACAAAGCATCCTGCAAGGCGTTCGCAAAATCAAAACAACACGGAATAGGAACGGAAGGAATGGCGCCAACAAGCGCCGCTTCCAGAGCAAAAATGGCACTGAAGCGTGAATGTAAACAAACGAAGCCGGCGCAAGGGGCCACGTGATGCAATTAGGCCAATAGCGACACGGCGTTGCCTTCGGCCAGAGCGCTCGAGGGGGAGGCGGCATTCTTCAAAGCGTGGCACTACTTTACGAAGTTTAAGGGGCTTTACTGTGGCCTCATGCACCGCTTCCGATGCGCTACGGCGCTTTGCGCCCATCGCGCTTAAGAATCGGCTTTTTTTTAATTGTTAGCACGCCAATGCTAAGACGTTCCTGCTTCGACAGCAGCATTGTCAAAACAATTCACTCTGGTCTCTCGGGTGAAGCCATCACAGAGTTCAAGAAGAGAGCTCATTGCTACATCAAGCTGTGCATTGCCCAAGCTGACAGCTTTTGCGAGTTTATAAAATGAGAAGCAGTTTATAACAATCAGGAACTGCGTCGATGTGGGATAATCATTTGATCCACGTGGTTGTCTCTAACGTATGCGTTAGAGACAACATTCTCTAACGTATGCGTCAGAGAACTTCTTCGAAATGTACAGAGAACAACTATGGAAATGCAGATGCAATAACCTCCTCCATATCTGCATGTCAACACCGCTTAAGAAATAGTCACCTACAACAAAGATAATAAAAGATTACAAAATGGCAGAACGAACTGCAAATTTTTGAAAATGATTTTCAGCAGTCTTACTTAACAAGATCTGTTGATAGCAACTGGGAGCTTTATAAGAATGTGTTGCTCAACTTGGAAGCTAAATACGTACCAGCAGTTCTTGTGAAGTCCGACTCAATCAGTGTTTAATAAACGGCTCAAATCTCTCCTTACTAAAAAGAAAAGGCTTTACAGAAAAGCCAAACTCACAGATAACTCAGAAACATGGGAGAAAATACCAACTGCGCGCTAAACAATATATTCAGGAGCTGAAAAAAGCCAAAGATAACTTCTTGAATCGTGACCTTCTGACAATTCTACGATCATAAATTATGGCGCTTACTCTCAGCAAAACACATAGACTGAGCTAACAGATTCGAACAGCAATCTCATTAACACAGAGAAATGCGCGTCAGCTCTTAACGACTACTTCACCTCGCTTTTCTCCGACACTAATGCCATTTATATTGAACCAATACCACCACTTTCCGTAAACGCAATGCCAGACATCAAGATAAACCCTGATGGCATATGTAGCCTCGTCAATTCACTAAAACTAACCACCTCAGCTGGCTATGATGGCATTCACGCCAAAATACTTGCTAACATCAGTAACATTTCTATATAGCCAGGAACTATGCATAATATTTACGCAATCCTTAAAGACAGCGAACTTGCCCGACGACTGGAAAAAGGCCTATGTCGTACTAATCTTTGAGACTGGCAACCGTTCCCGCGCTAAACTATCGTCCAATTTCTCTCACTAGCATTCCTTCCAAACTACTAGAACATATAATTTCATTCAACCTAATGTTTCACCTGGAATCTATCAACATCTTTTACCGTCACCAGCACGGCTTCAGAAAACTGCTTTCATGAGAGACCCAACTCACCGAGTTCATTTATGACATTCTGCAGTTCATGGACCTTCATTTGCACATTGATGCCATTTTCTTGGATCACTCAAAAGCGTTCGACCACGTTTCCCATAATCACATACTTAGCGTGCTTTTCTGGCTTGAACACTTATAAGAAGGGCGTGCACAGTTTACCTTTGAAAATAACTATAATTCATCTTTTAGCGGCGTAACATCGGGTGCGCCACAAGGCGTTGATTTATCGCCTCTACTTTTCCTCATCGACAGCAGTGACTTAGCTGCGAATATTAAAAAAAAAAAACAATGCCCTTCCACACTGTGAAGAAGGATGACCAGTGGAGCTGTTTATGCGGGACCCTTAATGGCGAACTGCACCTCCGCAGCGGGTCGGCGCGGTATTGCACTATCCTCGGGATTGGCCCACGTATTGGGAGGGCTCAACGCCTGCTTCACCTATGCCGCGGGTCGGCCCGGTACTGCACTATCTCCGGGATCGGCCACGTATGAAAAATTGTTGGTCTAGCCACGGACGCGATCCGCCAGATCATATTCATGAACAGGATCTGGCGCATCGCGTCCGTGGGTAGACAAACAATTTTTCATACGTGGCCGATCCCGGAGATACACTTTGGTGCAATGGGAGGCACAACTCGCCAGCTCTGACCCGGAGGTGCAGCTTGCGCTTTTGAATCACGTCAGGCAGGCGGCAGCAGCCAGTGGAGCCCTGGACTTGGGGCCACACCCATCGAGCTCATAACCTTTCTTTCATCCCAACCCCTTTCAATAAATTTATTCTTTCCTTCTTATTCATAGACAGCTTTGCTGTAAAATAAATTACGTCTGCTCGCGGACGACTGTGTCATATACTGCCCTATCGAAAGCTTGAATGAGATTACGGCACTCCAACACGATATCGATTCCATCGCAGTATGGAGCGAGAATTGGTTCATGTCGCTTAACCTTATTAAATACAAAGCTCTGTCATTAACCCGCAACCACAGGTTAACCAGCCTAACCTACACAATGAATTCTGCTCCTCTCAATCATGCCCCGTCTTACAAATACTTCCTCGTTCACATGATATCGACACTATCATGGTCAACGCATATTGACAACATCTGTTCTAATGCTTCACGTAGCCTTGGATATTTAAAATGTAACCTGAAAACCGCTGAAATAAAAAAAAAGGTAGCATATCTAACATTCGTACGTACGCGGCTGGAATATGCGTCACCTTTCTGGCACCGTTCCCAATCATATCTTACCTGTGACATAGAAGCAATACAAGATCACGCTGCTGGGTTGATAACCTCCGAATGCTCTGGGGAAACCAGCATAACCGCACTAAAACGTACACTCGAACTACCATCACTTGCCTCCCGCCGGATCATATCTATAGTCTCTGCTTGCTTCACAACGTTTATTAGAATCCGCACTCCAGGCATCCCCTGTTAAATCCACCCCCCTCTACATCTTCCCGCTTAAGAGGAAAAGAGAGAGATAATTTATTTGAATGAAGGCAGAGAGGTCGGCCTGGCTTAAGAGGAAGCTTTATCTCGGGTGCTCCTATCTAAGTACATGTAAAAGGAGAATTCGCTTTTCTCTGCAACCACTGCACCAAACTTGTCAATGATTGCTCCATTTAAAAGAAAAACTTAAAATCCAGTGACTGTTGGTTTCGAATTTTTGATTCAGATCGTCATTTTTTTTACTAAAAATTGGCGAAAATCGCAAATTAAAAACAAAATATCGACTTTACAACTCTGTAACTCAGCAATGAAAAACGATATCACAGTTCGATGAATTGCATCTAATAGTACATCTAAAGCGGACAAAATTGATATGTTACACATGAATCTAAAAAAAGTTGTAATATGGAAATACAGCTTTTGCAGAACCCTTGTACACAACGTAATTAATTCACGTAAGATGTAAATTGACACATTCAATTTGTCGGCTTTGAGTGACATAATGGATGCCGTTTACAGAACCGCAGCGTCTCTTGTTGATGCAGAGCTATTAAGTTGTAAACTTCGTGTTTCCATTTTTCCCGAACTTTCCAACCTTAGAAAATTCTCTTGAGAAAATTCAAGACCTAATGGAAGTTACGCTTCCAACAGTCACTAGAATTGAACTTTTTCTCTCAAATGCAACAAATTTCATTAAAATCGGTCTAGAGGTTATCTCACAAAAGCGTTTCTGCGTTTCACATGTATTTGAATAGGCCACATCGGAGTTTGGCTCGAGCTAAAGCTTCCTCTTAAGCCACAGTCGCCCACAGCATGCATTTGGTTTGGTTTGGTGCCTACAGACATGGATCAACCCACTACGGGGGATCGCCCATGAATCGGGCGGCAGTGGGTAAGAAGGGAAGAATACTTAAATAGAATTTTGTAATTTAGAAATGACAGTAAATAAACACTAATCGTTGTTATCAATTTTCAGGATGTATTATTTTAAAATTTGAAGTTTAGACATATTGTCAAATTTTATAATAGCGGCATTTTGAACCATTCAGAGAGGCCTAGAGAGCTCCTATGACCTCTCTGATTGGCTCAAAATTCCGCCATTACAGAATTTGACAGCATGGCGGAATTTGACAATGCCCTGAATAGCGCCCCATGCCTGCGCGCCTCCTCTGAACTACAGCTCCAGTAGTTTGGGCAGTTCGTAGCAGTTTCACTAGCCATTTTCGCAGACGCGCTTTAGGGGATTTGGCCTCGTGAAGTGGCTCCGGTGAATTGCATCCAGAAATTCAGTTGGCTAATTTCGCTTTATCAGTCAGTACTGATGCTGCCGTGGTTCAACGCGGACATTGAGCATGTTTTCAACCGGCTCAATGTGATTAAATCTAAGTTAAACAACAGAATATGCACTGAGATGACGAATGTCATCCTTACTGTGCAGGCCGGTCTCCAAAGAAACGATAAATACTGCTTCAGCGACATGCTGCCCGAGCACCTTGTTCGCAAGATCGGCTCCACGGAGGTCCGCGGGGTCAGCTATGGCACCGACACTAGACTCAGCCACGCCAGCAAACAAATACACACAGAGGATGCAAGAGCATATCCAGATGAAACACAGGACATTTTTTGTGTAAGTTTAATCACTACGCGGGGGTTCAACCTGATTTCCGGCCAGTGATTGTAGTTCACGGAACCATCTTCTTTTCGTTTCGTTTCGAAACACCTGTCCGCACTTCCAGTCGCACAAAAATGAGATTACTAAAAAGCGGCGGAAACCATCTCACGATGGCTGTCGACGGTGATGCGTGTAGCATTGAATCAATATACCGACACAACACATTGCCACCGTCGAAACGAGTTATGTGTGAGGCGTGCACTGCAGCGCAACTTTTGGGTTTCCCGAAGAACACTCGGCGCCATCTATAGAGACGCCGCCGCCGCGAAGCCTGCGCGTGGCCTCTGAAATGCATGGCGCGCCGGTGCGCGCGAACGCTGAGAAATGCCTCATGCGGCAACCAGTCTCCTCTCTCGCACTTCGTTCTGGACACGCTGCGCCATCTAGTGGCACTGCCAAGAAGCCTGCGCGTGGCCTCCGAGACAAGCGTGGCGCGCCGGTGCCTGGAAACGCTGAGAATTGTTCTCTCGCTTTACGCGCACTCAGATGGCACATAAGGAGGTTCATTGAAGAGCGGCACACACCTACTGGCACAGTGACCCAAGTTGGCCTCAAAGAAGTTCATTGAAGACAAGCACAGACCGAGTGGCACATACCCAGTGCTCGAAGTCTCTCTCTCTCTCTCTCTCACAAACACGCACACACGCAGAGAGCTAGAGAGAGAAAGAAAGAGAGATATAGAGAGGAAAACAGAGAGAAAATACATACGCATTGTGATCTATAAGTATACACAGCCGCGACGACAGAAACGTTTACTAAGGCGTCGGTTATCGCTTCCACCCTTCCATCGCTCACTAAAACGTTCGTTAAGAAAAGAAAAAGCTTGATCGTATATGGCGATATGCCGGCTAGGTTTTTCCGTGGATCTACGCCATCGCAAAGCGGGGCGAGCGCACTCGAGTTTGTAAACACGATCGAGACGAGATATGCATGAGGAACGCCTCAACCGCGCTTCCTGTATGAAGCATCGGCCGCGCTACCGCGGCCCTCATTAATCATCAGCACACCAGTCATCCAAGGCCACGCGCACGCTCGACAGACGTCGCGGAACGTGTTCGGAACGCGGCGAAATGGCCCGCCTGCTTCCGCCTCCGCGAGGGCAATCCCCCTCGAGCACACACACACACACACACACACACACACACGCCAGTGCTGGACGGAGCCCCGCTCGACGTAATCGTGGCAGGCGTCGCGCGCCAAGCGCTTTCGCTCCCAGACGCGTGTACTGCCCACGGATGAAGTCGGCGCGAAAGAACCTTGAGCGCGGGCGTTCCTCATAAACTGCGCGGGGTCGAGACCGTCACGAGTGATGTGACAGAGCAGAGACGCGCTTGGGCTACAGCGCGCGCAGTCGCAAGATTCCGAGGGATAGGCGCGCATGCAGGCACAGCTGGAACTGCTTGCCCGAAGCAAGCAGTGAATTGCCCCCGGGTAAAAATCCTGCGCGCAAACGACAGTACTGAGTTACAGTAAGCTGTCGAGCGACAAAGAAAAAAAAAATCTCGCACCACTGGCACTTCTTGGTCGTTCGACAACTTACTGTGCGGTAATCTTACTGTAACAATGCGCGAAGGATTCTTTGTTTTTTTTTCTTAACACACTGGTAGTTTTGATT
This sequence comes from Dermacentor variabilis, assembly GCF_050947875.1. Taxonomy (NCBI): domain Eukaryota; kingdom Metazoa; phylum Arthropoda; class Arachnida; order Ixodida; family Ixodidae; genus Dermacentor; species Dermacentor variabilis. The sequence goes on along the minus strand of NC_134568.1, from coordinate 59,815,594 downwards.
TAAGCTATACGAAATATGTCCTCTGTGCAAGCGGCCCCTGGTAAGAAGGGCACGTGACTCACGGTTGCCACAGGTTGCTTATGGGCCGTATTATATATAGTACTAGATGAGCACACTGATATGAGTAATTAGACAGCTTTGAATCAGCTTTCTGTAAAAGCTCTGGTGGGTTCGATTATTCCACATGAAAAAGCACGGATGACAAGACAGGAGACTGGTCGGCAACTGCCTCTGGAAGAGGCTCAGTGTTTGCCCACCTCTTTCAAGAGACAAAGGCAGGGACGCAAACAACCGAGAAGTTCAGTGAAACATGGAGGCTTGAAACAACTAACAGTGGTAGAACAAGGACTGTCGCTGGAACCATCGTCTCCGACAAGTGGACCTTGAAGCGTGTTGATAAGAAATGAGAATAGACAGTACACAGGAAGTACTGCAAGTGGCTTGTGAAAGAAAAAATATGCGCCGCACTACTATATCATGAGTGACAGGCGCTTCATGAGCGGCAGGCTCATGCAGGTTTTGGAAGATTTCCCGAGACGTAGCGGCTATAGACTGCCCAGACATGGGGCGAACGCCCGGATAACAAAATATGCATAGAGAAAACGCCCCCACAATAAGGGATGTGTCTACAGAATTGAGTCTTCTGGCGGGCAGTACTGCATGGTTAATACGTTTAGATCTAATTCAATTTTCTAACCAAAGCAGTATCTTGTGTGTTTCTTTAGCGCAGGGTAAAAATACAACACTCCAAGCTTGGGACTTCTATACAGCAGCTCAATGAGGAAAAGGCACGCCGCACATCAGAAGTTAGATGAAAAAAGAAAAAAAAAAAACCAGGCGCGTCTACAAGCGCCTCGATGTTGTCATGTGTACTTATTTATCCTTTTTTTTTTCGGGGACTGCGTTTCACCCGCTAACAACCTAATGTTATCGCTCAGCGCAAGACGCGCCGGAACTATTTAGAACTGACTCGAATGTTATCGTTGAATCTATCCATTCCCCATGTTCTCGCCAAGCCATGTGTAATCAGATTGTATGCGCGACACGAACTGTGTAGCACTTTCTGGAAGGCACGCGGGCACCAGCGATTACGTTGGAACCTTCGACGAGTCATGCATAAAAGCTGACGCGTTTGATCTTCAGATTTTCGACGATCCCGCGAACAAGACAGTTGTTGTGCCAGTCACGTCAACGTCGACCCAAACTCGCCCAGTACAAAAGGCTGATATACTACTCACATTGCTGGTGCAGCTGTGAAGGCCTCCTTCACGCATCAGATGCAGTGCTAAGACAGAGGTTGCTCCGCGCACCGCCCAGAGCAGAGTTCGTCTTCGGCAACTACAACGCGCAGGGAACTGCGAACGTGCTTGCCGGACCGATCCAAGACGATGACCGGCGTCCGTGAGAAAGAAAGAAAGAAAGGAAGAAAAAAAAAAAAGCCGCGGCAGCGCCGCTTTGACTCTAATTATGCACGAGCGGCCAGGGCGACCTTCTCCTTCCGACTCTAATTGCCTCCTCGCAGACCAAACAACGGCGCTACACGTTCGCGGGGGATGGTGTGGCTTGCGCGCGGTGCGTACGTTATTACGCGACGCACACGAAGGAACACAGAGGGGAGCGAGCACAAAAAGGCAAAAACCTCAAGGCGGCGTGTGGACGTTTCGGAAGAAGTTAGCTGCAATTAACTGTAGTCTTCCCACGCTTTATTGCGCCGTGTAAAAAAATGCGCGTTTTTTCTTTTCATACAGCCTGATGAAGAAGATGAGAAGAGAGAGATGAGCCGACGCGGAATTGACCGCACGCGTACGTATATAGTACACGGCAACCAGTGAGCATCATGCGCAAGCAGTTTACTGAACTGTTGTCAGTACGCTTTGCAGGCGTCGTCTCGCAAGATCACTGAAGCTTCCATGCAAATGTTGACTATAGTAAGGCTTTTTAAAAGGAAAAAAAAACTTCCATTTTGTAAAGGATGACCAGCGAAGCTGTGTATGTGGGCCCCCTTAATGGCGAACTGCACGTCCGCCGCGGGTCGGCCCGGCATTGCACTATCTTCGGCATCGGCCCACGTATGAGGAGTGCTTAACGCCTATATATCGTTTATTCGCGCGCTTCGTCTCAATACGCCAAGCCTGAAGTAGCTTTTCAACTCGTGCTGAGTGCGTTGCAAAAGCTTTTTTTTTGTCGCATAACGGCTCACTCACCTCCCTTTAATTGCAGATGGCAGACGCGCCTGTCATGCGCCTGTTTTACTCTGTAAAATTAGCAGGCTTGTGGTGAGGAGTGTTTTAGTACGTCTCCTTCCCCCTTTGGACAAACAGCACAAAATAGAGATATTGAAATCTTTTATTCTTTTTGATTTGTTACCGGTTTCGTTTCGTAAACAAGTGGTCGTCGTTATGAGAAAGTTGGTCTTTAGCAATGCTTAACATCTACTGCGGCAACATTTGAAAGACGCCAGCCAGCGTCAGCAGTCTGAGCGCATATTGTGACGAAAACCTGACAGCAAGTGACGCAACCCCGGGCGCTCGCAGTAGGAAGCATACAAGGCAGCATGACGCCATACCACCAATAGTTGCAAGCTCCAATCTCCGTATGGAGAGGGACAGGAGGCAGGAGAAGGAGGAGGAGGAATTGCACAGAAACGCGAGGTCGGCTGTCGTAATGAGAGACGGCGAATGTGCGTGCATGACACGCTCACAAGGATACCAGATGATGGCTACCACACAGCTGCGCGGCTCAGGAAAAAACAACGCGCTGAAGGTTAATGAATGCACCGAACAGAGTGGTTCGACGTCTACCCGCGCACTGTCCAGGGCGAGAGAGTTTCTGAAGCGCAAGCCCCTGCGGCGTGTTTTTTCATCGCCCTCCTCGCTCACGCGCAGGCTCGTATTTCCCGCGTGAATGCTTCCGCGCGCGCGCGCAAATGTGTGCCGCCTTGTGTGGCTGATCAAGCAACCAATGCCGTCGCGATCTTTCGATTTCTACCTATTCCTGCCATCGTGGGTGGACAAAAAAAGCGTGGCTGCGGGCACAACTGCGGGCGAGCTGTTCAAGGCCTCGCGCACATTTGTGGGCATCGGCTACGTATCAGTGGTGGCAAGCCCGACGATAACCAGTTGCTCGCGATGAAATTAGGACACTTGGAAATAGTGAGGCAACGCGTAATTTTTCGTATCGTCTTATCATTATCAATATTTGTCCTTGTAGTTTTTTGCTGCTCTTGTTTTTAGCAGTGTCAACAGTTTTAGTACACTAGTACCTGATTTTAATCCTATTTAGACCAACTGTACACTGGCATGAAAAGGCGCTATGGTGTCTTACACTAAATGGTACACGACACGATAGAATCTGTCATGTAGTGATCCTGTAACATTCCTGTAACCACGCCGACACGTAGACGCAAAGGTTGCGGAAATTACCAGTGGGCTACTAACCGATGCCAATAATTTCCATTTACTCACTGGAGAAAGAAATGTCGCAGTTTTGCCCGAAAGCGAACCATCGATCGCGATAGAAATTAGTGGAGAGCTATACACGAAGTAAAGATAGTAGTTTTATCGGCCTTATAAACTTGCAAACATAAGCATACTAACTTAGTTAACAAACATAGTGTCAGGCGCGCACTAGCAAATATGAATACATTGCACTCGATGACCCCGAACCCCCCCTCCCCCCCTGAAAAAATATCATCCTGGGTACGTGCCTGACGGAACCTCACGGCAATGTCAACGGCAGAAATGCGCCTGGAATGTTCATATAATTGCTATCGCAATAAAAAAAACCGTCAAGCTTGGTTTTTATTCTGTCCGTTAATCAACAGCACAGCCTCAAAGCATACATACGAGTCATCTTCACTTTATTTATAATCAATCGGCCACTCAAGAGAAACACTAAATCCTCTTAGGTAGACTTTAAGAACTACACTTAATCCTCGGGGCGGGACGACGAACAGGTTATTAGAGGAGAAAATGAAGACTGGACTTATTTCCCCAAATTTCTTGCCTAATATGCGGCGCCGATGACAATTAGATGTGAAAAGAGAGAGAATCAACTTTTGTGCTGAGCCCTTAGTGACGGCTGGTGCACGCTGGCACCAGATGGGGTGGAACCTTCTTCTCAGGTCCCATATGCGTCCAGCAGTTCCTGGCCCCTAGCCGCCAGCGCGAGCTGGGTCGGTAGGTCGGGGCTGGACAACAAGGTCTCCCATCGCTCGGGGGGGTTGGGACTGGGGAGGGTGGGGGGTAGGGATGGTGGGGGGGTTCTTGAGCTTAGTGCACTCTGCAAGGATGTGGGCTAGAGTGCCTTTTGACCGTCTGCAAAAAGGGCATGAAGTGTCATGCTCTGTTGGGAACATCTTGTGCAAGAGCACGGGATGCGCTAGCGACCCCGCTTGCGTGCGTCGCACGATCGTTTGCTGCATTCGGTTAAGTTGCAAACCGGGTTTCAATGCACTTTTACACATTTCGGTCATTTTTCCACAGAAGTCCACAAAAGTGGACCAGGTTACGTCATTGCTTCATGTTGAATTCCTCTTGAGTCGTTGCTTCTAAACTCTGTCACTGTTTTGAGAAATCCTGTTCTAACGGAGAATAAGCTGACCTACATAGGAACTGTCACTTCGACACACGAATGCGTTTTTCTTTTATTTATTTCTTTTTCGGCTTTAGTGCCCACCGCGTCGAATTATTTCTGACTATACTAGCTGTGATATTTTTATTGCTAGTATATGTACTTATATTGCTTATACAGTTATATTGCTTATAGATTAAAACTTATGTCATTATCTGTGAATCCCTGTGGCATAGCGAAAGTCCAGGGAAGGCGGTGTTCGAGTAGCGACACTGTTTCTTGCATTGAGCACTCAAAAGAAAGAAAGAAAGAAAGAAAGAAAGAAAGAAAGAAAGAAAGAAAGAAAGAGAGTGAGTTAGTTAGTGACTGAATGTTAAGCTATATTCACGAAATTTGTCAGGGAACCACTGATCGACAGTGGATGGCGCACGAGCTTCATCCAGCCACGTAGCCCAGGAGAAAGCCATCCACTGACATGGCACGTACGTGCGTTGTGAATGTAGTTACGTCTTAGCGCCCCGTAACGACGCAGTGCTCATTAACTCTTTATACGACTTTTACAGATTTCAATTATCCTGCGATTCGGTGACAGGTCAGTTATATAGACGTTAACATGGCAATATTCTATTTGCCACCTGTGCAGACATTTGCATGTCAATCCTGCTTGACAAGCGTGATATTATTCGAGCTTGTGTTCAAATACTTGCAAGTGCTCGCAAGTGCTCGGAGTTACAGGATGATTATTGCATTACCGACTTATTCTGTCCGCAATGGCTCGAGCCTTGTCAAGACGGCGGCGAATGCCAAGTATGAAAAGGAACTAAACGAAATCAATTTTATTTTCCCTTGTTGCAACTACACTTTATCATACCGTGTTACATTAAGCTCCCGGGCACACAACGCCTGTCATTCTGCTGTTTTCTATTTATATTCTATATATACATATATATAAACGGGGTGTAAAAGGCAGGGACGCTAACCGGAGAACTTTCTGGTTTGCTATCCTACACTGGGGTAAGGGGAAAGGAAAGACGGAATAAATGGCAGAGAAAACCCAAAGGCACGAAAAAAATTTATTAGGTTGGGAACGCTCGTGAGAGCTAGTCTCTGTAATGGGCCACTCTAACGCAAAAATTTCAAGCGTGCCTTGACCGTCTCGTGGTGTGACGACTGATAGTTCGGCATTCCAGGACTGTCTACTTCGAAAGCGGCCGGTCGTCAAGACGCCCCAGCGCGGTCGCGAGTGACTGACTGCCAGTGCGCGCTGTATCGGGGACAATGACAAAGAACTTCTATGATTTCCTAGTTGCCACAGTGGTCTTACCCAGCACTATCTTCACTTTTGATGCCGAAAGCAAAGGCTCCTGTAAAAGCGAAATCAAGCCACAGTCGGTAAAAAACCGTTTTCTCGGGTCGGGATAGTCCACGTGGAGGACAAAGTTGAAGACAGGGGTCCAGTCGATGAAGACGTGCGTGCTGGAAACTAGGTGTGTTCCACAGCGATTGTATGACGTTGTTTGCAAGCACTTGAAGTTTCGCTGCTGCATCTGTTTTTGACAGCGGGTTGGTTCCTTCACGCCGTCTTCATGAGCAGATCGAGCAGCTTCATCGGCATACTTGTTGCCCATTACGCAACAGTGGATAGGGAGCCCCTGAATAATGCATCGTGTCCTTTCTCGACGAGGCGGTGAAGGAGCTTTCGGATTTCTAGAACTATGTGTTCGTAGGGTCCACGGCGTAAGGCAGAAAGCAAGCAATGTAGAGCTGTCTTGGAGTCACTGAAGATACTCAATTTCAATGCGAAGCGCACTACGAAGAGCAGCACGCTCCGCGGCTGTCGATGTCGTCTGGTGTGGTGTCTAGAACTTCGGGGTGATGACTTTCGCAGGAAAAATCACTGATCCTGCCGAACCGTCCACGTGGGTTGAATCATCAGTGTACAGATGGGCGTGATTGTCGTATTTTTTCGTACAGCAAGATCAGCGAAAATTGCTTGACAACTGGTGAAGAGAGTTGCACCTTCGTTCGAATTCCTGGTACTGTCAGTTGAACTTGTGGCTGAGCCAAGCACTAAGGGGGAAACAAAACTATCGCTGCAGCTGTGTAATATGATGTAAGGTGTACACGTTAAAGCAGTATCGTCTGACAAAAAGGGGCGCTTGGTAAGCCTTCCAGCAGTGAGGCGAGATAGTGGAAAGGGGCGCGAGAAACATGCCTGACGTGTGCTCTGAGCGCTTCCATAACAAAGAGAATCTTATCAGTGCAGTCATGCGCAATTGCAATGGTTTCTGATGTTGATTTACACCGTGGAAACCTACAGACAAACACTAAGCGCCTGGGCCTGAGCACTTTCGAGTGTACGAATATTAGCTCTGCAGGTATTGGGCAGCACTGCCAAACTGTGCCTCAGATACCCAAGAAACAGTGTCCTGTACAGTTGCATCATCACGTGTACTGAAGTACCCCATGTTTTCCCTCCAAGAAACGTGAAAAGATAAGAGATGGCTGTCAAGCGCTTCCTTAAGTAGGCCACACGAGGACTCTAGCAGAGGTCACGGTCGACGATTACGCCTAAAGGCCTGTGCGTCCTGACATGAGAGATATATTGTCCATGGATGGATATGGCACAGGAAGTAATTGGTTTCCGGCTAAACGCGACTAATGCACATTTTCCAGGGGAAATCTTGAGGCCTTGTTTGCTAAGGCACGTCATTATCAACGTCTCAGATTTTTGGAGCCTCGCAAGCACTTGAGGACGCGTCACGCCAGATGCCCAGACGCAGATCTCGTCGGCATAGATTTACAGCTTCACCGTATTTGGTAGGCATTCTACGAGACAAATGAGCACAAGGTTGAAGAGTGTGGGGCTCAAGACACCACCCTGCGGAACTTCACGGTGTGTTGGGCTCACGGAGAAGTTGGGCCGTCTTAGGTATTCACAAAGAGAGACCGCATATGTAAATAACTGCGTGCCCAACGATAGAGTCGACCGCCCAGACCAACCATTTCCAGAGTGTCAAATATCGCCTCATGAAGAACATTGTGATATGCTCCTTTGATATCGAGGAACTGAAGTTAGCTTCGATGGAGGCATCAAGCGTGTAGGTTCCTTGGAAGGCTGGGTACTTGGGAGCGCCGGCCAGTCTCCTACAAGGGAAGGCTTTTCCGTTTGAGGCCTCCTTGTGGTCTCGGGTTTGCTTGTGCTTGAAATTTATCTTGTTGACACAGTCTGTGCATGAATTGCACCTTGCGTTGTACAGTTCCGTCGATGACGACGCCGACGCCGGATATATTCAGAAGCTTCACTATGAGATGAGCTGTCTCAAACAATTTCTTTCAGGATAGCAATTTTTTTTATCCTTGGCAGTCTTTCGTTGTGGCCTCATGAGAGCCATTACAGTTGCCCCACCTAATATTTGTTGCGCGGCAGACGTCTGCAGTGTACGCCTCCGCGCACCGGGGCACAGTGTAGATTTTGCACAGGCGCCCTCGACATACCCAATCCTGAAACACTTGTGGCTTTGAAGTGGCTTTGGGACAAACGGTCGAACGACATGGCGGAAGTGACCGGCTTTGACATCCGAAGGGACGCAGTCGCCCTTGGAACACTATTTTTCACGCAGCGGCTGTTTTCAAGGCGGCATACGCGCGTTATGACCACTCCTTCATGCGCCGGTTTAATCAGAATGGGCACGTCTGAGTTCGTAATTGCCAGGTCAATGTCGTAGATTACGCCGGCACCACAGGTTCCTTCCATTGGTATAACCAGTCGCACTTTGACTTTCCTCAATTCAGTTATCTGCCGAAGCTTGTCTAGCACACTTGCACAGGTCATGTCGACAGCCGGCACATTCTTCCGCATGTTTAGTCGGACCTCCTTAATTTTATTTGGCGCTATTCCATCAAGGAAAACGCAGAGAGCTTGCCTGTTTAATCCTCGAATGCTCATGGAAGGATCGACAGGTATGAAGAGGATGGTGTGCGGCCAGCGCTCAGGTTTTGCCTGCAGGATTGATGTACTCCCAGGTGATGGCGTCATGATGAGTCACCTTCTGGTCTTTCTGCAACTCACCGGCACAAAGCTGTCATCCGATGAGTCATCGCCTGTGACTGAGTAAACCTCAGTGTCTTCGCTGGTGCTGGACCAAGTGCCTCGCTTCCTTGAGAAGCTTGTCAAAGTAGGCCTCTGACCTGGCGGGATGACAGGCTTCGCGTCCATGGTCACGAGGGCGGGAGCCTCAGTGGAGTCTTCACTGCTGGTTGACCAGGTGCGCTGTGTCATTGCAGAGCTCTCCGTAGCAGGCTTCTGGCCGTGTGGGCCTTTAGCAGGCTCCGCGTCCATAGCGGCAAGGCCGGACGCACAAAGCGCCCCGACAACTGTGGAAAATTGGACGAAAAATAGCTAGCCGAGACAGATGCCTGCTTGCTTGCTTCCTATACCATGGCGCGTACCCACTACAGGGGATTGGCCAAGAAGCCGGCGGTTAAACGGAAAACGGTTATACGAAAACGTGCATTTTTGAAAGGAGAGCAAGCTAGAAGGTAATACATTTTAATCAATTTAATAGGATTTTTGTAAATTAATAAATAATAAATTAGTAAATTAAAGTAAATTGCAATTTTGTAAAATTATAAACATTAAATCGGCAATATCACTAGGTATTCTCCTTGTGTCAACAAGGAACTTGCATACGGCCCTGCATACATTCATGTGACTAAAACTTAATGTAGTTGCCCCAAAGGAGAGAATGTTTTCAGTGTTTATAGTAATGACTAATTTTCGGAATGGAATTTCGTGTTTCTGTCTCTGAATTGGGAATCGGCGGCAGCTTAATAAAGAATGGTCAGTGGTTTCAGGTTCTTTGTAGAAATGACATAAAGGGGACATAAACGCATTATAGTATCTGAAACTGAAATGAAATCAAACCAAGAAAAGGCAGGGGGGGGATGCAGGCTGTATGTATAATGAAAAAAAAAAGTTCGATCACACTTTTTCTTGTTCCAAAGCTTCAGTGCCGAGTGACTCTATCTTCTGTTACCACCTGATAATTCGCTCATGCGTGAAAAATGTATTCGATTAGTTCATTACGAACTGAACGCAACCCTCGGGATCTCAGAGCGACTGCGTAAAGCTTAACCAAAGATAACAGTTGTAAATTAGACTGACCTATTTCTTAGACGTGTGTTATCGCAAACTCACGGCCTCACTCGGTGAATGTCGAAGAGGAAGAAAGAACGCGCCTGGCGACGTCCAGCAGTCAGGTAGCGAGCCGGCGGCTCAAGCGTGAAGATCTGGGGCCGCGACCAACACTGAAGCAATACGTCTCCACCTGTCAGCCACCAACGCGGCGTCCTCAATGTCAGAGCACATGGAGGAAGCAAATAAACCAGGAGGGAGCATTATATCAATACCGCCAGCCTTCGTAAGCCCACTCTCTGTGAAACAATTCAATCCACGTTTTCTCTCGCAAAATGTCGGCCCATCATGTCGCCCTGCGCCCGGCACAACGTGCTTGCTTACCGGTAGGTATTACCCGCCGTGGTTGCTCAGTGGCTATGGTGTTGGGCTGCTGAGCACGAGGTCGCGGGATCGAATCCCGGCCACGGCGGCCGCATTTCGATGGGGGCGAAATGCGAAAACACCCGTGTGCTTAGATTTAGGTGCACGTTAAAGAACCCCAGGTGGTCAAAATTTCCGGAGTCCTCCACTACGGCGTGCCTCATAATTAGAAAGTGGTTTTGGCACGTAAAACCCCAAATATTATTATTATTATTACCGGTAGGTATTAATCGATGCGCACTTGATCGGGGGGAAAGCCGGGGAGGGGGTTTCTTCCCATATGCTTGTGCAACTTAGGTCGTTTATTGATTGCAACGTACACAGCTATCGTAATCTTAGCAATGCGCGAGTGCAGCCACTAGTGGCGAGGCCAGAAATTTTTCGGGGCGGGGGGGAATAGGGCGAGGGGGCAGGCACTTGACCAGGGACAGGAAAGGTGAAAGGGGGGGGGGGCACGTGGCCGGTGTGCCGTCCCCCGGCTACGCCATTGGCAGCCACACGCTGCTGTCGCCACCGTTGCCTTCTTTTCAGAAGAGCTCGTGCGCTGAACGCCGAGACACTAAAACTTACCACGACATCTTCACGTGTTTGGGCCACTTTCCCTGGCTTCAAATTTAAGCTCCCGCACAGTTCCTTCCTTCCCCCATGCCCCTTCCGCGAACGTTTCTTTACCTTGCGTACCGGCAAGCGCGCCGCTGGTCGGCGCTCCCCGAGTCCTAAGCAGCGTCTCCGCTATTCGGCTACGACGAAACGGAAGCCAATTTCGCCTTGTGAGAGTCGCGTGTGGGCGAAGGACGCGCTATCGGAAAGGGGCGCACAGCAGCAGCAACGACGAGAGCAGCAGAGGCGGGACGAATCGCGCGTGCAGTGCGGACGCAAGGTCGGAAAACACGCGGCAGCCATACGTGACCAAGGCCAACTAGACGATTAAGATGGATGAATGCGCTTATCTGTGCGCGCGCTCTGGGTTCCTTTTCTTTTTTTTTTTGCGACTGGCTGGAATGCAGCATGCAGACGAAGGGTCACATCTGCAAAGGTCTCCCCCTAACGCGCTAACCAGATAGGTGGTACGGAAGACGTGATAAACGAGATCGAACACGCTTCGCTCCTGGGAGTGGTGCCAGGCATGCCGATATAATCTACTGATTTTCTTCGCAGCATGATGATTCGCCGATAAATGGAAAGTTCGCCAGTTTTTCTGTCAGGTGGAAGACTAAACTCATAATTTTAGTGAAACGTAACGTAACCTGGAGGCTCTGCTGATAACGCTTGCGACCATTATTCTTTTTTAAACCTTCACTTGAAGTAGTATTTCGGGCGTGTGGAAAACATCTCCAGCTTTCATTACCAACCACAAACATATATATTTCTCTCCAATACTATACACTAAGCATTGTCTGTGTGCTGGTGTTTATAGGATTCGAAAACTTTAGTTTTTGTCTGTAGTTCTTATACCGATCCACACCGATCACCCAAGTGGCGCCGTAATGGAACCCAACTCGGCTCGGTCCGTCAGAGATAAACGCTCAACTTCAGTTGCATACTGGAAGATACACGCAATCCGATCGGTGCCGACACGGAAACAGGTTACTGCGGTTTACGTAACCGAGAGGAGGTATCAATAACATAACTCACTGTCGGAATCTGTCACCTATGAGGACACAGTAAGGGTGCGTAAATATTCAAACTTCCGAACAGGAACCAAAAAGCCTCCGTCAGTCGATTCGTATTTCATTCGAGATTATCATGTGCGAAAGTGCCGAAATATAGTTCAGGCCGACCGTTCCGGACAACTGCGATTATTAGAGAGTGGGAACACAAATACTCACGTAAACAGTCGCTATGCGCTAGCCGATTCGAACATCCACCCTAAATCCAATTTTGCAGGAAATGCATCGTCATGCCTGTAACCTACATTCCGAATCATTCTGCTGCAAGCGGCGTTGCAGGGGCGCAAATTCACCGATTAATGAATAAGCACGTGGAACGCCATTTTCCTTTCTCTGTGTAACCTCTTAACATCTAAAAAAAGGTTCATGATATATACTTTAAGCGCTGAGGCAGCTTATCTGAGATTATGTTAATACTTGGGAGATCTTATCGTGTTTGCATTATTTAAGTTCCGAGTGATGTGCGATGAGAGAGAGATGCTAACTATAATGAGAAGCTCGAGGTATTATCCTGGCTGATGGCTTAATTGCCCTGATATTCCACGTGTTGGGTGAGAAATGTGGTACCAAGAGTGATCCCACAAGACAAAAAGAACATACCCCCCCCTCACACACACACACACACGCACTAAAGCTATTCACAAAATCTCATTAAGACGTGTTAACCAGAAGCGTCATGTGTGATGGTGCATACATCACATCAGCGATGGAGCGAAGTGAAACAGTTCAGTATTACACAATTAGTGGGACGAATCTGTGCCGACAATGGTCCCACGACTTGCAATGCAGTCGGCAGAAGAGCCTAAACGACTCGACAAACTGGACAAATGGTGTAATGAAGTTACGGTGCAAATGGAAAGAGAAAGAAAACAAAATGGGGCTTTGCCACACACTTAATCTTTTACACTGTAGCACGACCCTCATGCCCGATCACAAATCGGTGCGCATAACTTCGCTGTTATAAAATGCGCCGTGCTGGTTGTTCAAGAAAAGGGATCTAGTTATATTTTTCAGGCATACCAATATGATCTCCTCGTGAGCTACAGAACGCCACCAGCTCGCTGTGCCGTATTAGGCCTACACTGCTAGAAGACGAATTGCAAAGTTGTGTGTAAAAACATCGTTTCGTTTACTAACACACGCATAGTGATCAGTGATGTCCTGAGCTTTAAATACAGTTCGACAGGACACGACTAAAGCGCGTGCATACATATAATCGCAGTATTCATTCAACAGTTCTGAAGACATTAACCGTAAGACTACCTCCCTAATAAACAATAAAATACTCTATTTTTTTTTGCGGTTAGGGGCACGTTATACTACTTTTACGCGTTTATGTTGTCTCTAGGATGCTAGCGCGCGTTCAACTGTCGTTTTTCTCCAGCCCAGGACTACACGAACAAGAACGAGAACACAGAAAAAAAACTTGGTTAGCACTTTTCCGCTGCGATCAACATGGGACCACTGTGGTATATCCTCGAAAAGCATTTT